>NW_023494802.1:7873311-9128311 GCF_904425465.1 Colossoma macropomum | reverse complement strand
GAGCGGCACGTCAGACATTAGTCACTCAGCCATTAAAAGAAGCTGTCACAAATCTCTGACCGTGTGGAGCTTAAAATAACGCCTGTGCTTAAAATGGTGGTGGGCTGCTGAGGTGAGTATGATGTGCTGATTGGAGAAAGAGCTTTCACTCAGGGCTCTGAGACTACACTGATCTCCATGTCCATACATTTACATGTCCATACATGTCCTCTGAGACTACACTGATCTCTATGTCCATACATTTGGAGTTTATAGGATTTATTGTATAAGAATGTTTACTATTTTTATGCTGCTGCCCAGAACTGACATTCTGTGTTTCATAGTGCTCATGTATCAGGCAGTACTGTTGAGCAGAATCTTAACAGCGGTAGAGAAATTATTAAAGTGCTCTGCGTTGTGTGCTGCTCCTGTGAATCACGAGCATAGTACAAAAACGACTACCGCTGGCTTATTTCAACATTGCAGCCCTCTTTAGACGTATTACAGCTGCAAACACAAAAACGTTACTTCTGTTTAGAAATATTAGTGCCCTACTGTTTTCCTGGGAAAATGAAAGCAGTGTCTCCGTGCTTAATGAGAGCCGGATAAAGACTAGAAGTTCATTTGCGGCAGACACAGTGAGTCGTTTGTATGTGTAGAACAGAATGGGCCAGGGCTCCAGAGACAGGCCGCTGGGGCTGCCTCTTTCAGGCTCTGTTCAGCTATTGTTCTCTCATGTGAACAAACAGTTGTGAAAGAGATTGTGTGTGCGAGAGGGAAATAGGGTTTCAGCATTCCGCAGCTTTGTCATCTTTTGTACTGGTCAAATTTCACTTTCAGACCTTGACAAGTGTGAAATTAGGGAAATGTTTACCAGCTAAGCTGACAAACTACTTCTGAAAACAATTCGTCTGACTGACTTGAAAGAGCATTCCAAAAACTGCCCATTTTGACTGTTTACAAATATATGGGTTAACAAATTTGCATTTGAGCGCATTTAATTGGCTAATTAGCATATATGTGAATTATGTATTTTTTTCCACTGCATTTTTAATTGATTCTGGAGCCTTGAAGTTTTAGGGATTAAACGGGTTAGAGGATTCAGATGGGAGGATGGTGGGTGGAGGAGGTCTTTTGAGCTATGTAAAAATGTATGAAGGTCTGGGCTGGTAGAAAGCTCCATACTGACTCGGGTCTTGTAAAAATGGGGATAAACTGGATGGTCAGCTTTATTCTGTAATTAACATATTCTGTAATTAAGTAAGTATGGGTATTAATTTAAATACACAAATATTTACAAATTCTAAAAGGCCCATATAATGGATTGTTTTTCTTGAAATATGTAAACACTGTTATATGCTTAAAACTCCAGTCCACATATATGAAGACAATGTTGTAAAAAAAAATAGCCCATATTAAATATATTCTTTTTGTGATTGTCATAAAATTGAAGGCAATGGCATACCCACCTCTTGAACCTACAGCAATTTAGCTCCATCCATTCACATTGAAGTTATAAGGAGTGTTTCAGCCTGCACTGCTTTTTGAACAAGGCAGAATACATGACAGCCAATCACAACAGAGATCATTTACATATATCAGGCTTGGATGCCCACTTGGAGGCTTAATTGTAACGGATAAAAAGAAGTTGGAAAACGGTCATGTAAAAATTATGATTGTAAAACCAGACAAATGTTGGGGAAAAAAGAACCACTTTTGGTTTCCTCATAGATCTTTCAGCTCATCGTTCTTTAAAGGACCATTCATTTAAAGTAAATGAGATGTGCAAGTATAAAGAATTGTTTTAAGTTGAGAGAACCACCACATAATGTAAAGGTTCTGTACCAGCCAGAGCCTATGCCAAACCAAAAAACATTAAGGAACCTTTATTTTAAAAAATGTAGGTCATTGTGTTTAATGCAGTAAACAGGAGCTCCCAAATATTCAGTTCCAGGTTTGTCTTATTTAGATGTAAGAACCCATAAGGGGATGCTGGTGGGAGAAGAGGGCTCAGCGCTGCAGTTGAGTGGCCCTGCTGCACTCAGTGAAGAGTACAAAGCCTTTAACCGGAGTGTTAGCGAGCGACAAGGCTGCAAGTGAACCTGCAGGCCCCTCACTGGGCTTTGGGGACAGAACAACAGAGAGTACAGTGGAGGGTTTCCATGGCGACAGGGCTGGTGATGGGAAGGAGGAGAGAGGCGGGGCTCCCGGTGGACGGGACTCCATGGTGTTGTGTGACTGGAGGACAGGAGCAGGCCTCATTAGGGGGCCCAAAGGCAGCTGGAGTGTTAATTATGGGCGGATGGTGTGAGGGCCACGTCATTAGACCTTTAAGCGCTTTCCTCTCTGCCCATAACACTGTATGACCACACATGCATGGCCATTTAAAGGGGGTAACACATATACAGTGCTTTATCCAGTGTAAAATCAATACTGCTGCTCTTTCATTCTCAGCCCTCTGGTGGTCTAATAGGCTGTGGCTGTCAATATATTGCTCCTGCAGCACTGCAGTGTCTGGACAGGTTTCTGAGAAATCAAAGATTCATTGGCTGTTCCCCATATTTGGGAACTCTTCAGCCACTGCGCTAGACGTCTACCACATCAAAGTCAACACTCCTTTGTCAGCTTTGCTTGCCTTTATAATCCTCGCAGACAGGATAATCCTAAATTCCCCTCCTTTCATAACACTGCTGGGACACAAAGGGGGGTCTTAGGACTTTCCACAGCTAAGGACTTTTTAAGCTTAGTGATGTTTTCTAAAAACCAGCCTGATTTAAAAAAAAAAAATAAAGAAATAAGATGAAAGAGGTTATAGCAAATCATACTAATGTTGATAGTAGTAATTAAGATCACATTGGCTATGCAGCCACAGTGATACACAGTGATAGTTAACTTTATTAGTTTATTGATATTCTTACATGCAATTTACAATTAATAAATATATCTACATGCAGATAAAATGGTCAACATACAGTTTCATTGTATTATCTACTTTACATGTAATTCAATATAAACAGAAAAACAGTTCTTTTTGACCCACTTTATTCATATTTCAGACCACCACTGTCACAAAATGTAAAACTGAACATTGAAAAATAAGTTCAACCCAGCCTCCTTGGTGTCTGCTAAGTTAGCCAGTTCACTACCTATGGCTTACTAAAATGAATAGTCTGCTTCACTGACCACCGTTTCATTTGGCACTTCAGTTTAACTCTGCTCTGACTGTTCGTGCAATGTTCATCCTATCACACTTTCTCTTTAGTTTGGTCCATTTTGACCATTTGTGTGAACACCCATGCTCAGGTTCTCACCAAACAATTGAACTGTTCTCCAGTGAAAAATGCTGGTCTTGGTCTCGGTCCGTGCTAACACGATTCGCTTCAGGTTCTAAAGCAGACAGTTGTTTCCATAACATTACAGTCCAAAAAGGCCCTGAAAGCTGGCTATTCTATAGCCAAACATGTTTTTTAATATTTTTTCATTTCAAGGCTTCTGTGATTGAAATGGACAGTTTAATCCTTTTCAGCCCTTAATTCTTGGGTTTTCAATATCAGCACAAAAAAATAACATTTTATTTAAAAAAAACTAAGTTTCAATTTGCTATGCTTTTAAGTTATAAACAGGTGGACCTTGAGGTGGAAAAGGTTTAGAACCCCTGTTTTTGACCACGGCAGGGAGCGTGTTAAATTGACACGATTTTCATATTGTGATCATTGATCAGGACCAAACATAAAGCAAATAAACAATCAAAAAATAAAGTGCTTATTTAATGTTTTCAGTGCCCCCAAAACAAAGTCTCAGAGCTGTTATAATAAAACAAAGAATTACATTGGAAAAGAGCATTACAGTGAGTCAAAACAAGTATTGAGACACTTTTGTTTGTTATTCAGTGCACATCCAGTGCATGTATTCACTTCATATTTACACACAAAATCTTGTTTGGCTTTGTATTCATAAATACGACTATAGAAGGATGTCAAAAAAAGTAAAATTGGTAGGGATAAAAGTGTGGATATATGCACTGTGTGTAAAGGTGGGCAATATGATAGTATTTTATCATTATTGTGATCGATTTTGTTATTGTGATTAAACAGTGTGACTTTCTGGGTATTGTAGATATAAGTAGTACTTAAAGAACACTGAACAACTGCATACAAAGCGAGCATAATTAGCCCTGTTTAACTGGATTTAGTGCAGTAAGTATGTGAAACATTAAATAAAAAATCTTCAGGTTCATAGTTTTTCCTGGCTGTTTTTTTTTAATGTGCCATTACTAATGCATTGTCTGCGTATCAAAATATCATGATACATATCGTGCATCATGAAAACATCTTAAGCTATCAAATTGTATTTTAGCCATATTGTCCACCCCAACTGCAATTATATTAAAAAAACAAAAGTGTCTCAAAACTTATTTCCCCTGACTATTTTGTTAGACAAAATAAGACAATTGTGAATTAAAGTCTATGGTGAAACATGCCTTTATTTATACAATTTGGCCACTAGGGTTGGTGACACATTCAGTGTTGTTGTGCTGGGATGACGTATTATGCTATTAAGTGATTATGGGTATGGTGGCTAATCAACTCAGCCCTAGTCTCTCTAGAGAACATACTTTTGTGCTTTTTAACAGGGGGGCTATTGCTGCACTTTGCACATTTTAGCACCCACATCCATTGATAAGAATGTAAATAGAAGCAAAGAATTATTGCTATCTATGAGGATTGTTAGCCTTTTTTTTCATTTTTTTTTTTCAGTGGATGGAGAAATTTGTTCTTCTAAGTTCTTTAGAAACACTGCCGTCTGTATAGATGGATAGATCTTGCTGGAGCGTTCTGATTCCTAAGAGAGGAAGCCCATGGTCATGTGTCATTTTGGCAGCTTTAACCCTGTTTAAATGTTAGTGTGTGTGTGTCTGTGTGTGTGTGTGTATGAGACTGTGTGTCAGCTCAGCATACTCTCTGACCATGATTTATCTCTCCTCTCCCTTCTGGAAATGGCCATCTAATTCTGGCTCTGCTACGTTTACTCAGCCCTACAGCCTTTTTCCATCCCACCTCTATCTGCTACCCTAACGATCCACTCTGCCTGCTATTTCTGTCAAGTCATGATCACTGTGCTGTACCTTTAACACTATAATGTGCGCTGTCTAGGAAATATGACTTTAGGTTTGTAGGTTGAAGAGAATACTAATGTATAAAAACTAAAGGAAACTGATGTTTATACTTTCATGGCAAAACAGTACAGCAATGTTTCTTCTTAAAAATTGAATTGAGACAAAGTCAATAATTATCAGTCTGTATGGATTTAACGTCTAGTAAAAATGTCTAGTAGTATTATTATCTTGGGTAATTTGTCATTTGAAAATGCACATTATAAGCATATTCTCAATGCAACACAAGAGTAAAATCTAATTTTTACGATTTTTTGAAGCAACAGCACAAAAAAGCAGCAAACATTTTTTAAATGAAAGGCCTACAGAAGTCAGATTTTTTTCAGTACTTAGGATGTCCACCCTTTGCCTTTATTATATCTATATTTTTTGGGAAGCTTGCTAGTTTTTCCAAAAAAAAAAGAAAAAAATTTGGAAGGATATTTTTCCATAACTCGCAAGTACATTCTTAGAAGTTGCATTCTCTTGTTTTTCTCCCCAGTTTCACCGAATCTTTTGAATTATGAGGTTATTAAAGAGTAAATATTGCTACATGCAATCTAATGCAACTGCTCATCAATGTCATGTCTCTAAGCTACGCAGAATTTAAGCAGGCGGTGTAAATGTTCTACCATAACACATCTTTATATGTAGCTCTGGACGTAAAACCTCAGAGTAGGAAATTTTGATACCCTAAATCTCCTTAACAAGAAATACTACCAGCATTAAAACTATGAGGCTGAATCAGCTTCCTGTTCACCAACTTCTTCCATTTCTTCGTTGTCTTTCCCCCTCCTTCTGCAAGTTATTTTATATCTAATCTTCTCAGACGTATCTCCTGAAAAGTAAATAACCTGTATCTAATAGCCATTTTGACTAGAAAATAAATAAATGAAGGTTGTTCTCAGACTTTTGCCCAGTACCTTATCTGCTATATAAACTACTGTTAAAAATCTATATATTGCCACATATCTAATTTAATGTAATTTGTCAAGGGAAAACATCTTTAACTATAATCAGGAGTTTGTCATTTGTGTTATCATTGTTTTGATAGTGAAGTGCAGTGAAAGGCTGTTCTCTTGTTGTGTGCTGTTGTTGGTGAGGGCAGAGAGGTTAAGCAGGGCAACACTGGAATGAGAGAGAGATACAGAGACAGAACACTGATAGAGTAAAATGGCAGAGAGATGGAGCAGGCGGCAGCTGTTTGTTCACAAGCATTAGCAGCCTGCCGGGTGGTGATGCAATCTGATTCGGAGCTGTTGCTAGGCGACGGCTCAGAAGGGCCCTGACGTCTGTGCAGTGCTGGGTGGTGCGTTGGCTGGTGCCTGTGTGACAGTGCGCGTTGCAGGGAGGGGCGCATCCACGCTGAGCCGAGTCCAAACACACAGCCTGCTTTATCCGCCCCTCACGCCCCTCAGTGGCAGTAGGTGGGTTTGGAGCGCAGCTGGTCAGGGGCAATGTTTGACCTCTCTGTATCATGATCAGACTCTTATGCAAGCATGAGCTCTGTTACACAACAGACATGAGACAGGATCAATGTCAAGTAGCCACAGTAACTGATAGTATGATGTTGATATGATGACATGACTTGTTGATGCTCACAATGCGACATCCTTAGCATATGCGTAATACACCATTATATAAACCCTTATTTATTTATTTATTTATTTATTTTGCAGATAGATACTTTTGAGGTCAGACATGATCTCTTTATAAAAACATCTGAAAACAACCAAGACAAATTTTGGATTAAATGTGAGTGGAAAGCAACTAAGTGTGAAATTTCTACATTAGTGCAACGCCTCATCAAAGCGAGTGCGAGGGCAGTGGTACACTCATCAACATTGTCCAATGAACAACAAGCCCCATGAATGTGATGTAAGTTAACGTGGATAAAAAGCGCCCCCCAAAAAACAACTTTGCTTGCGTGTGTCATCGACTGTATTCCAGATGTTAAAAGGAATTTGAGGATGGGTTTTAGAGTCGAGCACGCTTGTTAGTGGGGGGGTTTCACCGCTGTCCATTTGCCCCAGATGGGTATTCTTGCTACAAGCTCACATCTGGTGCTTCAAACTTTCAGTTTCCATAGTTTGAAATGTCATCATGAAATGGCCGATGAGGGGAAACTGTGAAGGTCAAGGCAAGATAGGGATGACAAATGAGAACTCTCAGATAGAACTGCTTGTATGCTGGCTAGAAAGGCAAAGCAAAATCCCCATATGACAGCAGATGGCCTTCAGGGAGGTTTAGCACAAACATGATCTGCATGTAGGAGTCATCAGAAAGAAACCTCACCTGCAACATCATGAAAGTCAACATCTGATGCAAAACTTCTAGATAAGCCAGAGGTAACAAGTGCTGTGGACTCAATCAGCAAAAGTATATTGGAGAACAAAAGCAGCATTTGGTGAAAGGAACACCTTGCCAACTGTTAAGCATGGGGGTGATCTGTTATGCTTTGGGGTTGTGTAGATGGAAGAGTGGATTCCACTAAATATCAGCAAATTCTGAAAGTATGTGACACAGTCACTCAAGAAACTAAAGCTTAAAGGAGGCTGGCTTCTGCAACAGCTGCAACAAAACATGTCTCAAAATCCACCATGAACTACTTCAAGAAATGTGTGTTGAAGCTTTACTATAGCCCATGGTCTATATTAAAGCCCATAGATCTTAAACATGCTGAACATGCAAGGTAGCCCGTGAATATAACAGAACTAGAAACATTCTGCAAGGAAGAGTGGGTTTGACTTTTGCACGTCACAATTTCTCTATCTTATCCACTTTTATAGCCACATATTCTGTCCAGAATGCTTGTATGTTTGTAGTTTTTCTGATAGCTGAAGGCTGAACCTCTATTCTGAAACTAATTCTTTACAGTCTCTCTAGACCGCAATTCAGATTTGACTGTTTCACACAGTGTGTTCTTAATGTAGAAGTGTTAGTGAGGTGAATAAGACGTGAAACAGCATTCCTCCTCAGGGCTTTCATTAGATGAAGTGTGCTGCATTGTGTCAAGAAGATACAACACAACAAAACTGTAAACAGTGTATCTTTGTGCAAAATGACTGCGCATCTCCATTCAGCATAGCTTGTAATAAATGCCAGGCGATTTGGGTTGCAGTGACTCAAGCCCAAACCAGTTATAAAATGGATAGACCAGATGTTCATGATTATAATATGCGTGTTTCATCGCATGTTTCTGAATGTCACAACATTTATCCTTGCTGATTTGTGCTTTAGGTGATTTACTGATGAAAGTTGTGTGTATGTTCAGCTCTTTCAGATGATTAAAAAGGGCTGTATTCTTCTGTGCATACAGAGGTCATGTCAGATAGTATTCCATAGACAAGCTGTCTTGAAAGCATTTCTCATATGTCCACCTTTTCCCTCTGCGGTTCTCTTCCCTATAGATGTAGAGGACAAGGTGTCCTTGAAGTTCCTCTTTTCCTGAGCATCTGTCTCTGCTGGATTGCTAGCTTGTGTTCATTTCTCTAGAGCTGTTTACTTTGCAAGTGTATTTCCTCTTAAATGTCATACCGAGGTTTCAGCTTATTCACGCATATGGTGTTTGTATGAGGTAGTCTTTGACACAAAGCATAGAGCTTCTTGAAGTGCTTCAGTATCCATTTAGCATTGATTTATTTTAACCACAGCTGTTACTATCAATTATATTAGAAATTGAATCTACTGATTATTTTAGTGAATATTTGGGTAATGTTATATTTTTTAAAAAAGGCCAAACTATCAAAATAGGTTTAACCAAATAATGGCATTCAAAGATTTCAGAGTACTTTATTAAAAAAAGATAATCTAGAAAGTCTTTAAAATGTAATATAAAATCCATTTCATATCCATTTCTGTCATTACATGACATCATTTGAAAATAACAGCTGTCCATTATGTTGTGAGTAAAATTTCATGTTGAATGGACAAATAGAAATGATCCAAAATACCTTGAAATTAAATCTTTTTTACCTTAACTTTACATTTTCCTTCTTCTGTAAAGTTATCATTTTGGAGATACTATATAGTAAGTGGCAAAAAATTGCATAAAAATCTGTCAGGCTTTTACTGTTTCCTGTTTCTTACTGTACAAGAGCACAGTAGCTCAATTTAAAATTTGTATTATCATGTAAGTTGGCAACTGATCCAGCTGTGTTCACTGCTAATGAATTTTGGCTGAAATGGCTGATTGGCTGATTCCCATTCTGAGCTAGTTGAACACAATGAACACACTACACATTTTTAGTGTGTTCTATTAGTCAGAGTTATCTAGATGTTATATAAAAGTGTTGCCAATGTTGTATAAATAACCTTATTTGCTCTTGAATGTAGTTTGTAAACAAGAAATCAGCTGCCTATTTAAATGATGATTTAAATAAAATGCTACATTGAAAGTAGAAAACGGGCTATTTTGCAAAAGCATTTGAATACAGTGCGAGCGCATTTACTGGCTCAAATTATTTACTAGTGTTGTAACTATTTACAAAATTTCTAATTCAGTTCGATATTATACAGCAAAGTCTTGATTCAGTGCATTTCTCAGTACAGCAAACATTGAGTGCTGGAAAAATTGCCTCAGGTTAATATGTTATCGTTTCCATTTTTTGCTTTATCAAATTAAAGTTTTAAAATAATGTGCTAGCCATGAATGAGCTAATGTGTTAACCCTAAGCTAGTTTGCGGTTATAAGGAGTGCGTTTTGAACTCCCTGTTTTCGATTTTGAGATAAAGAGGAAGCAGTATTTTAAGAGCAGGGAGGGTCTTCTCTTGTTGTGGGCTTGTTGTTTAATTTTTGTTATATTTTATGAATAAAATAGTACTAAGCTTTGCTTTATTTGCTACATTCTGTTGAGTGCACTGTTTGATAGGTGTGCCTGTTGCATAGTACTGAATGGTATAATATGTTGTATTATACTCATTATTTATAAAATTGCAACGCAGTTCAGCCAAAATAAAAATAATTTCAAAATCCATTTACATTTTTAAGGCAAAAATCTGTCGAATCCGATCTTGGCTAATTCCAGTTGTGCCTGCATAATTGTTTTGATTAATCGAGCGGAATCGCATAATCAACCAAAACACACTGGCCACTGCTGTGCTACAAAAGGCACCTTTTGAAGTTAAATTGGTGCCCTGTTCCACATTGACGGAGAGATGATGAAGGGACTTAAGCGAAGGGTTCCAGGCATTAAACCGAGCCCCCTCTCACCTCACAGGGGAGGTGTGTGTGATGTGGAAGGTCTGCAGGCATGAAAGGCAGAATACATGAAAGGGCCTCTCCTCTCTCTGCCTCGCTGCTTATTAAGCTTAGGTCATGCAGAACCCGGCATAGAAACATCCTACTGGTTGGCTCTGATGTGGCCCACAGTGATGACCAATCCTCACTCGTCGTGCCAAGCACAAACTGTGCTGTTACAGCCTCTGTAGAAAAAGCTCCACCCTCTTTAATATCCACACAAGTATACACACACTCCCACACACACACAGAGTTTTGTGGGTGCTTGTGTGTTTAATACAGTCTTTGGCCTACTTTCATCTTTGCACATAATTAAATCCATCAAACCAGGAGGTGTTATGGGAAGCTGTGAAAGCTTTTTATAGCAAAGGTGCAGAGAAATAAAAACAGGCTTCTTCGTCAGAAGCACCACTTAAAAGGTGTCTGCAAGCAATCTGACTGCAGAACTGGAGAGGCACACTCTGATCAAAGCTTTTATCATCGATTATTTCTGTTTAAAGCCTGTCTAAGTTTACCCAGTCATGACTGATATTAGTGATGCACTGAAATGAAGTCTTGGCCAAAACTGAAACTGAGGACACACTGTGCTGAAAACCAAAGCTACAAACAGAAAAAAGCTGAATCCTAACAGTTTAAATAAAATAAACTTGTTAAAATGATTTCAGTATGTGAGCCAGTCCTTGATAACGGAGAACAGTTGGTCATCTTTGGTTATTATCGTGATAACACGCTTCTCTGAGCACGTTGTGTATATAGTGGGTACTCAAAGGACACTGACCAGCTGCATATGTCGTTACAAAGAGAACATGATTAGTCACATTTAATTGGATTTAGTATGGCACGTTATGTGAAATGTTGAACAGAAATCTTTGTACTCATAGTTTTTGTCTGCAGTTTTTTAAATGTGGGACTCATCGTGATATGATATTTTGGCTATATTACCCACCCCTAATTGTACCACTTCCTGTTACTTGACATGAACAGTGATTCCAAATCACTTGTCTTGTTCCACACAGTCAGCTTTTCCACTGTTGGTCTGCTGCTGCTCAAACTGTTTGAACGCATCTCTGCAAAGCAATGCGGGAGAGTGAAGGAAACATTTTTAATCACTATTTCTAATTTTTATTATTAATAAAATTATTTGTAAAGTCTAAGATTTTGACACTTCATTATAAGCTTGAATATTTTCAGTCATAAATTTAAACCCTTTTTCTATTTTGTTTACTATTTCTTGGCTGTTTTTACACGAATGTTTTCAAGGGTAGAAATTTCAATGCTTCACTATCATGAATATCATCAGTACTTAAAGAACACTGACCAACCGCAATTTTTCATTACGAAGACATGCATAATTAGTCCTGTTTAACAGGATTTAGTGGAATGCAGTATGCAAAACTGTGGAATAAAGATCATTCTATTAATAGTATTTTTTTAAATGTGGCACTCGAGCCAAAATATCATGATATGTATTGTGTATCATAAAAACGTCAAAGCAGCATATCAACACAGTTATGCAACGTTTTTTTAAATATTTACTTTTGTACACCATTTTGAAACCGCTAGCTGTCCTTTACTTTCTGTGAACATTTTCATGATAAAAAAATACCAGAAGACATGGTCTGAAATGACTTCAAATAAAATATTAAATGTTATATTAAAGTATTTTCAACTCATAGTTTCTCCTTCATAAAGTGAAGACAAAAGGTTTGTTTATGACAGTGATGGTATTTAATTTTTGACTTTGATCCTATAGACTATCCTATATATATCCTATATACTGTAAAATTCAGGCTGTATCTCGGTCAACAGCAGCTCTCAAATTACAAGAACGGGCAGAGTTTTGGGTCACAGAATCTGCTGTTTTCGACTTGGCTGAGAGTGCAGCTGCCTTATTGAGCTGCTGACAAGGACAAATCCGCTTCAGCAAGCAGCTTCGATTAGGTCCTGGGAGATTTCCACCAAAACATGAGAGCCCTTCCTCCATAACAAACGCACCCCTCTTAACCTTCAGCCATCCACCTGGCCTGGCATAAAGTGCACGAGCTTGAGTGTTTGTCCTGATTATTTACTGTTTTGATGAAATTGTACGTATTAATCCATATCTATCTTAGAACAACTCGAAATCCTGTTTACCTCCCAAACTGAGTTTGTTTTCCGAGCTGAGACAGAATCCGTAATGTGGGATTTGAATTGATTAGCACTCCCCTCTGCGAGTCTAGCCGGATACCTGACTAAAATCACAAGTGATATCTTTCATCTTTAGCTGTCAGGTTCCCCGTAAAGCAGCCGGAATTGTATTTTCTTACCTTCTTCAGACAGATAAATTTCACAGTGGGTGCTTGTTTTAGCTTTGACCCGTGTGTCCTTACTTCAGAATAATGCTAGATGCCTTATCATTCACTTTAGACACTCTTATCTGGTGCAGCAGAATGACCCATGCAGCTTAGTGCTTCGTGGATGCCTTCTTTATATGAATGGATGGACCCCTCAGTAGAGATATCAGCAGTATGTCTTAGCTAAATGCTATTGCCAGTCCCATATTGTTAGGAGTGAGATTGCTGACTTTTTTTTTTATATATATATCTGTACCAGAACATTTGGCCCTTTTTGGATGGCAAGTAACTTATATAAAGGGCCTTGGGGCATTAAAGAAAGTCTAAAACATGTTTTTAAACTTCATCTCAGTAGGAGTAAAGCAATACTTATATATACAGGTCAAGATTCAATTTATTTTTTTATGTTTAATGTGATCTTGATTCTGTAGAGATCTAATTATTAAGTCGCCAGTAGCGTGTCCTGATGCAAAGTAGTGTCACTGTCTGGACTGCCTCATATAATCCTTATATAGCATGTCTCCATTTGCCTTACACTCAGCATTAACTATACCTAAGTTACTGTTTAAATTAGGTCTGTGCCCAGTATTGTTTAACAGAGTTAAAACTAAAACTCATTTACTGTTGTAAATTGTTTTTTTAAATCATTTTTCATTTGTCAATTTATTTCATGCCAACCATAACACAACACTAGTATTCCCAAATGTTAACTTTTAAGCAAGTGGGGTGAATTTATATCCTGCATCAGTGATCACCAGCTCTCCTTCTGGAGATCTGCTTACTTACAGTTTCAACCTGTTTCTAACATGCTGCCCCCTCCTTACCTAACAACAGTGCATCTGATCTAGCCAATCATGGACTAATGAAGAAGTTAATTAGCTGGAACAGGTTTGGCAGATTGTTCTTGTTACTAGACTCAGGGTTGATGAACACTGTCGTACCTTAATACCACGTGTATTGTGGTATTGTGTTTTAGAAAGCAGCTAAACAGGTATTGTGCATCGTTGCCGCAGGCAGATATGCCTGTACAAACCGTGAGTTATTCCTTTATTTGACAAAGATAAAGCTTCAACTCGCATGCTTTCTCACTGTGTTTGCTTCCGTGACTATTTCAGCCTGTCCTAAAATTACTACGTGGTCCACATGGTTAACTGAATAAGAGGATTCTGTTACTGATCCAGTTAGATTATTTATATTTTTTGATTTCCACGAAAGATGGTAAATGAGAGAACATCGATGAAGTCCAAGGGGCATGTTGGCAGATCAGTTTTAAATTTTGACACTGTTTTGAACGATTTGGGTTTTTTGTTTTGTTTTGTTTTGTTTTTTTTCATTTTCTATACAGTGTCAAAATCATTACACCCTTACCTCTCAGTACACTAAAGGCCTGGCAGCGTGTTTTAGCCAGGAGACATTAAAGAAAGCCTAAAGCATGTTTTAAACGACTTCTCCACATACCTCAAGGCCTTGCGATATGTTTGTTTTGGGCTGTGAGAACACCTGTCCCCCTCCTAATGTGAGGGCAGGGTCCCTGCCGCTGAGAGGGCAGGAATGGACAGAAGCTTTTGATGAGCATACAGAGAAACAGCCTTCAAGGCAACTTTTCTACCATACAAATGTGAAACAAATTGCTGTATTAGACTCCCTATACAGAAAAATGCAGGATAAATTATATTCTTACAGTTATGACAGATTTGATCCAGTCTTAATGACTCCTGTGGCCCTCATTTGCTAGGATTTACTTGGTGTTGCATTCATCTGAGGTATTGTGCTAAAATATGGATATGAGGTTGAATTATAATGTGAGGTGGTTATAATGTGGTTTGCTGTTGTTTGGGAGGCGCATAATCTCTGCAGCCCTGGAGTGTGCTTCCAGTTAATTTAGGCTTTTTCTTCCCAAGTACGTCTTTGTACCCTCATGACGGTAATACCCTTGAAAAGTGTCTAATCATAGCAGGAATGTGATGTTCAGTTTTGTTTTTTCGGCTCCTGTGTTAGAGTCACAGCAGGGGAATTGTAATCCTTTTACAAAACTGTTTTGTGCTTTCAGTCGGGTACAAATGCCCTCTTTATTTCATTTAAAAAACTTTGGAGTGTACCTTGCACCACAGTTATTGCCTTATCCTTGATTATGATCACTTTTTTCGTGTCACAGTAGTGGTGAGCATTTTGACGATATGGTACATGTTAAATTAAAATGAAAAACATTTTTTTTAATATGGCCCTTTTAGTGGTTGAGTTTGACACACCTGCTGTAGAGGATGTGTTAACTAATTTTCACTTAGAAAATCAGCAAAAATTAAACTTTTGCATATGACAGCACATACATTCAGACATGTGCACATGCACCTGATTAAACAGTTAACATATAAAAAGGGGAGGGGAAGGGAGAGCGTGCCTTGTAGTCTGTATAGTAAAATTCAGTTATTTGATCATCTCAGTGCATTATAGCTTTGTGTTGTTTCCTCTATGTTGTACAATTATATATTGTACAGTATTGTACAAAATAAGATTCATAAGTTTGAGCAGTAGAATTTACCTCCTTTATGCTTTAAATATTATTTGTTTTAACCAATTGTTTTATTTTCTCACCTTATTCAGAAATATTTATATTTGTGTTGAATTCATAAAAAAATCTTTGTACTTTTTTCATATCCTTTTAAGAAAGTGGTATTTCTGTCTTACAAGTGGCGCATATTGTGTATAGTAATGTCATGTTTTTGCCGTATCACCCACCTTTACATCACTGTACTAAATTGCCAAACTTTGCTATTCCCCTGTCAGGTGCAGAGGACGTGGTGATGGCCTTCTCCAGATCAGAGACGGAGGACAGGAGGCAGTGACCTCTTGCCCCCCAGCGGCTCCTCACTACATCTGAACCCACCACAACACTGTTGACTGACGGAGAGGGAAGGACTGAGAGTGAGATGGGAGAGGAGCAGGTCTATAAAGCTCACTGCCTGCCCTACTCCCCCCCTCTCTTCCTCACTCCCCTCCTCTTCCTCACACTAACCGTCACACTAGCAGCCGAGCGTGCGCCTTGCTGTCAGACGAGGTCATGAAAAATGAGTCAGTGTGACTTTTCGTTTTTATTTTTAAATTTTTTTTTTCCCCTGTTTTTGGTCAGCATCATGCTTCAGGCAGTTTGTGTGTTGTGTGTCTGTCCTGGTCAGAGACTGAACGGACCAAGAGCTTCATTTGTCTGGTCAAACCAAGAGGAAAAGTGTGTATGAGTTAGGATAAATGGACTTTTGGGTTCCTGTTTTTTGGGATGGTGTTTGTTTTTGTTTTGTTTCTTGTTGCTATCGTGTATGGGCTCCTTCAGGTGGAGATTGTGGAGAGCTGACTGTGTTCATTTTATATATTTTTTTTTAACTTTCAACCGGATTGTAATCCTCACATCATAATCTCATCACATTAAATGTGCAAGATGTTGAGGAAGCCACTGCACTACATCATCATAAAGGACGTGGAGCGAATTACCTGACTCATTCAGTAGTGTTTTTTTTTTTGTTTTCTTTTTGTTTTGTTTTTTTGTTTTTTTTTTTTTGAATGTTTGTATTAATGTGAAATTTCACAACTTTTTTTTTTTTTTTATTGTAAAGACAATACGGAAAAAATACTAGTGAATGAATTGTGCCAACTGTTTCTTTTATTGTAAAATAATTTTTAAAGATATCTAATGAATGTCTTGAGTCCTTATTTATTTTTCCAATTTTAATCTTAAAACTGAAAGGTGAACAACATCCCCTTAGAGACACGTTTTCAGCAAAAGGACGTTTTTACATAAATTGCCATAGATTAGGACTTTACTAAACAGAGTCAGAACGAAACAGTTTCAGCCTTAAGCTTTATAACCAACTAGTCTTCTGAGTATTGGCAGTCAAACTGAAAAGGGAAACTTTCTAACAAAGAACCATTAACTGCCCAGACATACTTTTACTTTTAACTGGAATGTTTAATTATTGGATTTTGAGTATTTTAGTTTTGAACACCTGACATCATGCTGAGTAATTAATGTGCATTCATGTATTTTGTTAACTTAACCGTAACTTAGTGTTTTGAAATGACGCATGCCTGCCTTGTGGTTTTATGGTGTACCATTTAAGTAGATCTCTGAAGGTCTTAAAAACCTTACCACAGTAAACTTTACTGAACATGTTTTAAATCTGTGGAAGCTTCTTTTAAAAATTCTGCATAATGTCCGTTGTCATCTTTTGGTATCCTTTCGGTAGGGATGTAACAGTGCATTCAGCCCACAATTTGATTCGATCCATGATTCTGGGTTCATGACTGTTTTCTCATGATATTTTGGACAAATGAGTGAAGAACAGTGGTAGTCATGTTGTTGCACAACTTACTGACAGCAACAGAGCTGGGAGGCAGGAGGAGTGCTGGAGTGAAGTGTTGATCGGTGCTGCGTTTAAACAATACTATTTAATTCAAACATGGTAAATGAATAAAATGTCCATTTCCCACAGTGCACATTGTCTCAGTTTTGCATTGCGATATCACGATGCATTGTTACACCCCTACCTGGTGGCAATAAGTCTTTAACTGAACTTCCTCAGTGGTCATGGCCCTCTTCTACTTTTATCAACAGCTGTATCTCCACTTCCAAGCACGTCAATACAACTATGTTTACTGTTGTTTTAAAACCATATTAAAAACCTCACTTGTCTATGCATTTTTGTTCTTAAAGGATAAAATGTGTATTTTGGGGGGCAAATCTGCATTACAAATATCTATGTAGACTCATCTTGATGGTTGGATCTGTGATTAAAGCAAAGCAGTGAACCACCGTATGTGAGAGTTGCTAACAAACAAATTTTGGTCAAAAATACTAAACTTTCAGTTGCCTACAATATTGTCTTACTGCAGTCATGCCAGACGAGTTTTGCCTACATCTTTAGTCTGTTTACATTACAAATGTCCATGTGTCTATTAAACTTTGTGATGGTATGTTATATTGATGGCATTTGAGTTTGATTGTTTTTTTGTTTTGTTTTCAATGTAGATGCTTCCATGTTCTTCGACCTAATGCTTCCAAAACCTGAACCATTAAAAGGGGTCTAAGCCTAGCAGTTGCATCCAGTGTTGTTTTGGAAAGAATTTAGCCTGATCACTTATTAACTCCACTATACAGAACATCTTACAGAGTGCAGGACTGCAAGACGTCGGCCTGTTGCACACACAAGGACATGGCCAAAGGTTTAGCACACCATGCTAAATAATAAGAGCATAATAATAGCCTAGTGTATCATTTTCTATGAAAGATTCATCTGCTTTGGCTCCTAATAAGACACTATAATATAAAACTGAAACATGGTGCTACTCAAACCATGTGGAACAGCATTAGAGTTGAGAAGCTGTAGGCACACTTCAAATGTGTGGAGGTGATAAAATTATGAATTATAAATCGGAGGCAGATCATGATGCAATTATGTATTTGTGGAATCAGCTCATAGTTGTACCATGTTCTTAGTTTAGCCACAACAATTTGCATTTCACTTTATCCTAAATGTGTTCAGCTAATATTACTTTGGTGTCTGAAAACGGCATCTTTAGTTTTATACTGGAGCTACGAGGCTAACATAGCTAGCAAGTTATGGAAGCCTATAACCCTCCAATTAGCATTGTGCACGCTGCATGCCTTAATCATCCTCAAAACATATTGAGCTGTTAAGTACTTGTAAACAGACTTCCTTATATGGTTTATGACACTGTACAATGCACTGTTTTCTATAAAAATGGACAAAAGCATGACACGCAGCTGAGAACAGTAGTAGCAGCCATCTTGACAATGCTAATTAGCAGAGTATAAGCTTCCCTTACCTTTTAGCTTCGTTAGCTTTGCAGCACCAGTACAAAACTAAAGAAGCACCAAATATGTCTTGGCTGATCAATTGCATATAAATATAATAAAAATATATAATAGTATATGGAGTCAACTAATAAATTGTACAGGGTGATTCAAAAATATTCATCCATATTTTTGCAACAGTGAGGCACCTAGGAACCAATCACATACCAATTGAAAGAGGGGGTCATAGAGTTTCTGACTGTCAGTATGGCAGTGAACCTCCAACAGAGCATTCATCATTGGTATCAACAGTTCCAAAAAAAAGGTCACCAGCATCACCAGATCTCACACTGGGGGTTTGTTAAGGATTCCGTTTATGTGCCACTCCCAACAACACTGGATGATCTCCGAAATCGCATTGAAAGAGCCGTAAGTACAGTGACACCCGACATGCTCAGTCGAGTATGGGATGAATGGAATGATGGCATTGATGTTGTCCATACAGCTAGAGGAGGTTCATATTGAGCACTTACATAATAAAATTACATAGTAATTTATGCTCACTTAAACCATTAATAATTTACTGCATTGTTCCCTAATGATTTACAAGTGAAATAAATCATTTTGAACTCAGATGAATCTTTTTGAATCACCCTGTATTATAGTAGTAGCTCTCTCTTGGGGAGTCCAGCAGTGTAGAAAACTTTGTCTCTGGTGCCATTTTCTACAATCCACCACAACAATGTCCTTTTGGAGCCACTTTAGGCCTTAGAATATCCTGCCTTGCAATAGCAACCACCATCCACCATGCGTCGAGGCTGCTTCTAATTGCACACTGTGGTCCAATTCGCCATAAGGAGGTGGCATGTTTTTCCCTTATAATAACCAACATCTGTTCTTTGTTGCTCCAGCCATCTTTCACAGATGCATCAGATCCTGCGATTTTGAGAACAGTGGCTGTGGGAATAAAGCACCAGCTGTTGCTGAATTTAAAAGGCCATGCATCATTCTCTCTATGGCTTTCAGGCAATGACATTGGTCCTCTCATGGCCGTAACTGTGAGTCTTCACTTTCTCCACACACATCATTCTAGTCTAGAGGAATCAGATAAATATTTGATACTACATTATATACGCAAAAGTATCCAGGCACCCCTTCTAATTAGTGCATTTAATCAATTGCGCACACACAGCTTGTATAATCTCCATAGAAAAGCACTGCCTGTACAACTGGATGCTCTGGTGTGGAACTGCATTTTCTGGAGTGAGGGAGCTCCATCCAATACCTTTAGGATGAGTTGGAGTGGCATTTGATCCACAACTAATCATCCAGCATTACTACCTGGCCTCACTAATGCTCTTTATAACCTGAATGAAATCAAATCTTCACAGCCACATATAGTGTAGAGGCTGTTACTGCAGCAAAGGAGAACAAACTCCCAATTAATACACTTGATTTCCGAAGAAACGTTTAATGATCAGGAGTCCACAGACTTTTGGACACACAGGCAGTGTGTTTATTAAAAGATGGATGATTGTTTGTTATGATGAATGCATTGCGCTCAGATGCGTGCCCAGTTTTACTAGCTCGGAGGACAGACTGTCTAAATAGAGTCCAGGGACTTGCTGCCTGAAGCCCATTTGTCTGCTGCCTGAAGCCGTTTCTGCAGAGCGGCATTAGAATCTGCTATGATTGGTGCCTCTGTGCCAGCCGATAACTGCCCTCAGCACTTCTTGTTATGTAACGCTGTGTGTCTGGACAGCAGGATGACAGCACAGCCTGCCAACTGCCACCGAACATGTTCTGGCATGAAGTGGCAAAAGGGCCTCTGCTGCTCGTTTGCAGGGTTTGAAGCTGCTCACAGTGTTCAAAATGGTTCCCTATTCATTATTCTTTGTATTGGAAAATCAAGAGCACTATCTAGAACACTATTATAGTGATCAGTAAACATACACTATGTAGACAGATGTATTGGGACACCTACACATTAGACCTGCAGAAGCTTTTATGACATTCCATTCCAACTACATAGTCATTAATGTGGAGTTGGTCCCCCCTTTGCTGCTATAACAGCTTCCACTCTTCTGGGAGTGTATCTGTGGGAATTTTTTGCCTATTCATCCAGAAGAGCTTTTGTGAGGTCAGACACTGATATTGGACGAGAGGACCTGGCTCACAATCTCCGTTCTAGTTCATCCCAAAGGTGTTGGATGGGGTTGAGGTCAGGGATCTGTGCGGGCCAGTCAAGTTCCTTCACACCAAACTCAACCAGCCATGGCTTTATGGACCTTGCTTTGTGCACTGGGGCTCAGTCATGCTGGAACAGAAAAGGTTCTTCCCCAAACTGTTCCCACAGAGTTGGAAGCATAGAATTGTCTAAAACGTCTTGGTTTGCTGAAGCATTAAGATTTCCTATCACTGGAACTAAGAGACCTAGGCCAACCCCTGTATATAGCCCCATTGCATTATCCCTCCTCCACCAAACTTTACAGTTGGCACAGAGTCAGGCAAGTAACGTTCTCTCGGTATTCGCCAAACCAAGACTCGTCCATCAGGCTGCCAGATAGAGAAGTGTGATTCGTCACTCCGCAGAATACCACTGCTCCAGAGTGCAGTGGTGGAGTCACACCACTCCCCCCAATGCTTGGCATTTTGATTTTAGGCTTGTGTGTAGCTGCTCAGCCATAGAAACCTATTCCCTGAAGCTCCTGATGCACAGTTTCAGAGCCAATTTGGAACTTTACAGTGAGTGATTCAACACAGAATAGACACTGTGTGCTTTACCACTCGGGGGCCCCACTCTGTGAGTTTTGAGTGGTCTACCACTTTGTAGCTAAGCTGTTGTTCATATTGAGTTTTGAACTCTGACTCTGAACTATTTCAATAGAATAATCCACGTAGAACACTATTTTAGGGAACAGTAAAAGTAAACAATTTTAAACACTAATATATGCAGGTTTGCTCAACATTCTGCAACAGTAGTCACATTCTGCCAGATATTGTTGATGCTCTATCTATTGTCGTGCATTGTGGGATTGTCAGACAGACTGGAAATTCAGCAGTGTTTTCATTAACCACTACAAAATGCAAACTCTCACAATAGAGCACTCTATAGTTAAAAGAGCACAGAATCAGACATAGTCAGCATAGTGCGTTTTATGGGAAGCAATGTGGAGAAGGAATGCAGCAATGCTCTGCTGGATCTGACTTGGCGGAATGTTCCGGATGAGTACTGAAGGGCACCCAGGGCTAATCAATATGATTCGCTCACAGCGAGCCATTAAATTAGGGGAACTGATTAAAAAGTTCCACCTCTCTATCTCCTAATGCGGAGGACATCGTTGAGAGCCATTCCAATTTACTTCGAAATTAGATGTGACCGTGGTGTCTTTGTTTCAGCTTCAAAGGAGATTTTTATCTTTGTCAAGAAGAGCAAGAGAACAATCTGAGGAACTACAGACTACAAATTCTCGGTTTTTTTAGCAGAAAGTGCAGGCAGATTCAGTAAACATGTGGAAGACCATCTCAAACGTTCAAACAAGATGTTAAAAAGGAGGATGTGTGATTCCATATATCAAGATTAATTGTGTACTCTATGGAAATATTCCTATTACTACTATTAGCACTAGTGCTGCTACTACTGTGCAGGTTTTCAACAACATTATCATAAGAATCTTCTATGCTGTTTTACTTTTGCAGAAGAACTACATTATCCCAGACAGCAAAAATCAGTCCTGCAGTCTTGAGAAGGTCAGCCCCCTACTGACGTTTTGCCACTGCTGATCCACCCTCAGACCCCCCACATTACTGTCCTGCGTACAAGGTCTAACTAGTCTATAATCTTCTCAAACAGATTTTAAATGCACACAGCCATTTATTTGGGAAAATAAACTAAGACAATTACAAGAAAATCTGAGAAAAATGACTGTTAGATTACAGCTGTATAACCAGCGTTATTACTGATTTCACTGTTAAAGTTATTTACTTAAATAATTTACAAAGGATAATGAAAGAAGGAAATGAGGGAAAAATGAGTAAATTGAACTGTAAGTGCAAAATGAGCAATGAAAATTGGCAATGCAGTGCTTAACCTCCAGTGGGCTGCCCAGAGAATGCTAAGCAAAAAGCCAGTGGACCACCATCTTTGATATGAGTGGGCTGACAGTGGCCCACTATCCTCTTTCTATCTACGATACCTTCAGTGATGTAAACTTGGTCAACGACTTTGAACAATATAAAATGATACTTTAGTGAACAATCAAGCTGATGCCATCCCCCAGTAAAGAAATCCCCATTAAATAAGCCAAAAATTGCTGTATTTGTTTTGCACTGGAGCTACAAGGTTAAAGTAGCTAACAAGTAATAGCAGCGTTTTACCCCATTAATTAGCTTCATGCTAACTGCATGCTTTATCGAATGTCACTGAGTTGACAAGTGATCTAAAATAGACTTTCTTAAGTGGTTTCTGACACTGTATGAAACACTGTTAGCTATAAAAATGGATGAAAGTCAAGATTCAAAAAGGCCCCTAATAGCTTTTTTAGCTATGCAATGTACTTTTAGCCCATTTTAATAAACAACAGGTCGTCTCAGTGTAAAACATACATCCACCCATTGAAGCATGTTATGCTGTAGAACCTCATGATAACTTATGAATGTTAGAATCACACTAATGTTAAAATAAGCATCTGCAGCCACATGTTCAGCAAATCACTGAATAAATAACACTGCACGCAGAGCAGAACTCGCTACATCAGCAGTTCTGTCACCCTCAGGCAGTAATAACTCCATTCAGAGACGCTTCACATTTAATTGGTATGTACAAAACAGGCCATCAAGTTCAGACTGGATGGCTGGCCTTTATTCCCATGACAGAATTTAAACTATACATTGAGGTTTAAATAAGCACATACTTGGGAATTCAAGGGGGTGTGATGAAGCTGTTTGAGTTCAGTCAGTTGGAGAAATAATTTGGTGAAAAAATATGTAATTGATCAGTCAAGACATCTTTGGTTGTCTAAATGGGCAAAAAGTGCTAAAATGTAGAAAAGTTGCATGGCTGCTGCTACTGTTTTTAGCTATGTGACGAACTTTTGTTCATTTTCATAGACAACAGTGTCTCATACAGTGTCTGAAACCACATAAGCAAGTCTATTTGAGATTATTTAACAACCCAGGGCAGTTTGAGGCAACCGAGTGATCATTTAGGCACATAATTGGTGAGACATTATTTGTTAGCGACATTAGCCTCATAGTCCCAGCGCAAAACTAAAGACACACATTTTGGACACCAAATTAATCAAGTTTCCAATAAAGTACCAATAAATAACAGAAACCCTGAATAAAAACTATTAACATTCATATTTTTTGTTGTTCTTTTTTTCATTTTTCATATTCATAGCTTTCTTGTAACAGCAGAAGGGTATATTAATTGTTGCCTTATGACTTAAGCAGGTTTACTCGTCCTCCTGCGCGTGTCCCTTTCCTGCCCGCCTCTTCATTGTCCACAGCCGTAAACCTTATGACTTTGGCTGATATTGATGACTCATACGGGGGTGGACAGGTACTATTTCCTCTCTCACTCTACAGACCAGTGCTCCTCTTGGGAAGGTCTTTCTGTTTTAGAGATGGAACAGTAGCCGGCCCATAACGATTAATCCCCACGCAGATTAGAGTTCCTGCTCTCCTGTGACTGAGTGCACTGAGCACTGGAGAAAGCGAAGCACTTCGCCCTGCCTGCCTGCTGATCACATTCATTTCATTCAGCTGTGTTTGATTTGAGATTTGATCTGTTTGTCTGTGAATGTTGGTGCTTTTGCCTTTATCTGTGTGTTTTTATTGCTGTAGCTTCCATTGTGATGGATGGGCTACACAATATAGGCCCATTTAATAAGTAAATTAGCTAAGGTGTGGTGAAATTGTGTTTTCTGGAGTGATGGGATACTTCAGAGAACTCACTTAATACAGAATGCAAACAAATCCTCACAGCAATGTTCCAATATCTATCTATCTATCTATCTATCTATCTATCTATCTATCTATCTATCTATCTATCTATCTATCTATCTGTCTGTCTGTCTGTCTGCCTCTATCTATCTATCTATCTATCTATTAATAGACATAATCAAAGTGGAAGGCAAAGTTTCTATCAATGTATCTGTCTGTCTGTTTATTTATATATCTTTCTGTCTGTCTGTATGTCTGTCCTTCTGTATGTTTGTCTGTCTAATATATCTCACTATTTATCACAAAAACCTCAAAACTAAACAACACAAAAATGTCTCTCTCTCTGTAGTACTATTTAGCCATAGAGAGCAGTGAAGCAGTAAATAATATGTGCTGGTGAGATTTTTTCTTCTGGAGATTTTTTCTTCACTGGCAGAATGAGCTACATCTACAAATAAGCACATTATTAATTCAGTGCAGAACTGTAGCGTTCACCACTGTTTAAAGAGACACTGTCACACAAGTCATGGTGTTTTACTTTCCAGCTGTTTTTGGCCACAGCTGCATTAGCAGAGTTTTCTTTTCTCTAACAGCTCGTTCATCACCAGCTCAGGCCTCTTCATCTCCTGCTCACGCCTACTCAGGGGTGGCTTCTAGCCCCGCCCTCTACAATAAGAGTCTTTAACAAAATAAAACCTATCGAACAAATGCTGCAGAACATCAACTTAAAACTAACATGTAAACATTTCCTGAAGACGCTACAGTACTATGATTAACACAGAGACCGTGTTTTTTAACATACTGTTTTGCTGTTTGCCCAGATAATGTTGTGATGCCTCTAGCAGCATACAAAATACATGCCACGCTCATCCCAATAAGCTTTCACCTTTCAGTCCTGAAAGAAGAGAAACTGTGTAAAGTCTGAAGCTGTAAAAGCTTCATTTATCAGCCAGGATGTTTTCTTCATTGATTCCTCACATTGAGGTCACGTTAAAAGCACCGCAGCCCAATATTAATCAGTGCGCTCAGAGTAATGGTGAGGAAAGCTGTTATGAAGGCCACTAATTATCTCTGCTTTCAATAGTTGAGCTCAGCAGATAAATGCTTTTTCATGAGAAACACAATGAGGGGACGAGTCCAGATGAGGAGCAGTCTGGTTTTCTTTGATAGTGGACATTTTTTGAGGCTGTCAGAGGGGGTGGACGCTCCTGACCTTGTCTCTTTTTAATAACTGCCTTCAATGATCAGGAGCATTCAGGGCATACACACGTCCATCATTCTCTGTGTTTTTGGAATGAAAGCTGCCCCAAGGTCCTTCTGCAGTTCCTCCCACTGTCAACTGCTTTTGCTATCATGACATAGTCTGACTTCCTCTTCTGCTCCAGCTGTGGAGATACCACATGTGTAATGGGAGTGATCTATCTATCTGTCTATCTATCTATCTATCTATCTATCTATCTATTTACAACTATTCCTTTAATGGGGAGTTTCATCTCTCACTTTGCTGACATGTAAACGCTAATTTAAAAGCATCTGTTTTGACATTAGCCTGCAGAGGTAACATCTCATTTAACATGTTTCTGTGGCCTGGCCTGTAACCATAGTCACAGCACGCCGCAGTGTCATTATGTGCATTAGACTGTAGCTGCAGGCCAGCCTGAGCGGTTATTAATCTGCTTCCTACATCCATGAATTCTACAGATGCATCCCGTTTGTTCATTAATCCTAATATTGTCTCGTGAAATAATAACACATGGTGCAGCGACGTAGAACCGAGCACACGGGAACATGGCAGCGAATATAAATACATTTAGTGCTATTCATACGTTAAGCATGTGTGCTAGCAGACTATCATTTACGGCCTTGAACTTGTGGAGCACAGTCTGTAGCGTTTGCTGTCTGAATAGGGATTAAGACACCCAGATATAGATATGATTCTCAGGGCACATGAATCATTTTCACCTCATTTCATCATGTCGTGTTTTATTGACTTCATTTGCATGAAAATCGAACGCAACATTAGCTCCACATCAAGTAAACTTCTCTCCTAGTGCTTTGTGGGTTTTTCCTCTGCAGTCTGTTATTCTCTGACTCTTCCTGAAAGAAGATCTGGGGAGCTCCAGAGTGATAAAATTCCTCCCCCGGGGATACAGCAGGTGGAAAAAGAGATGCACAGTAGGCAGTAGTAGTGAATAATGAAAGTGACTGTAAACCTGAAAGTTCAAAAACACATTTATTAACCGTCCATCCCCCAAGGTGGAGCGCTAGATGAAATCTACGATGAGAAACGCATGCACCGGGGTGCAGGCAAAGGACAGACAAGGGCTGAATGAGAATGTGAGCTACTCTTCGTGGAAATTCAGGTTTGCCC
The DNA here is from genome assembly GCF_904425465.1 of Colossoma macropomum. Taxonomy (NCBI): domain Eukaryota; kingdom Metazoa; phylum Chordata; class Actinopteri; order Characiformes; family Serrasalmidae; genus Colossoma; species Colossoma macropomum. Next base: position 9,101,488 of record NW_023494802.1, on the reverse strand, counting down.
AGCCGAAAAAACATCAACTCAAGGACAATTCAGAGGGCTATTCGTAGCGGGCAGCAGCATGAAAAACACCTCAGAGCAAATGTTTTTGCCCATGTACTCAGGAAAGATGCGGTGGGCTGTCACTGGAGTGTGCTGAAAATTCCTCTTGACTGCTAAGTCATGACCAGTCCACGCAGTCTTTAAGGGAAATTCCACCATGATTTCACTTGTATAGAAGTAAAGTCATGCACAGAAAAAAAAATTTACACTTGAAAAGCCCATTACATACTTAGAACCAGGGGTCATTATCTACAGTGCTAAGATATTGCATTTTGCATTACAGACTGTAGCCCCCTTTCAGACTGTTCTTCAATGGTCAGGACCCCCACAAAGCAGGTATCATTTGGGTGGTGGGTCATTCTCAGCACTGCAGTAACACTGATGTGGTGGTGGCGTGTTAGTGTGTGTTTCTCTGGAACGAGTGGATCAGACACTGCAGGATCATCCATGACCCCCCCACTCCCCAAGTAGTGGTTTCACATCCTGTTGGATTTTAATTTGCTAACTGTTTGGCGTTTGATGAAGTGCCTGAACAGAAATAGCCTGAATTAAAAAAGAATTAATAAAAACTTTAGCAAGCTTGGTTTGAAAAAGTGGTGAGTTGAAAGTACAGATTTTTTCCTGAAATGTAGTGAGTAAAACAAAAAGTGACACAAATACTCAAGTGAAATATGACTCCTCAAAAGTTTACTTAAGGACAGTAAATAAGGACTTTTTCTTTGGATTTAAATTCCCCAAATTTGCACCATCTCAAAGGGCCAGACATAGCTGACTGACCCTCGGTCAGCTCTAAGCAGTGGAGGACAGCAGGCCCTGCAGTAATGCAGCCTCTGTGAGAGCAGGGTAGGCATTGAGTGACTCAGCAGACTCAGTGTGGCTTGGCAGAACATCCATCACACCGCTGGCAGCCAGTGCGCGGAAACCTGCTGTTCTTTTGACTCCCGCCTGATGATCTCCCGCTGTGCAGAGCCAGAGAGCAGCTGAATTAAATCTGACAGCTTCCACCAGAAAGCTCCTCCATAACACTTCAGCATCATCACCAGTCTTTGAAGACAGGAAAAAGCCATGAGAGCATGAGGCCTTTAGATTCTAGCCCCTCTTATCTGTCCATCTCTGCCCTTTTTATGGGCCAGGATGGCATGAAGGTTAATTTGATGAGAATGGATAAGGCCTGGTGTCCTTTCATGGGTAAATAGCAATATCTCCTCGCCGATCACCCATCAGCAGGGTGTGTTGTCTTAACCTAACGTTACGGGTCAAAGGCCAGATCTTTTGTCAAAGTCGGAAGAATGAGAGAGGATTGTTCAGTTAATCAAACATTTGCTTTGGGCTTCAAATGACATGCTGAGCTTGTAGAGCTGCATCAGAACAGCCAGCCAGGTCTTTTCTAACTACTGTATACACACCTGCTATTTGTGTACATTCAGCATCTCCATGCATCAGCGCATGAAGTGTGTCCAAAATACACTGAAATAAATGATGCAACCAATTTACTTGATTCGAAATTTCCACATAAATAAAATATATTACATAAACACAGTTTTGCCTTTCAGTTTAAAGGGACAGTCCAGACAAAATAAAAAACGTAAACTTTGCTGCATCTGTTGTAAACATGCCTATGCACATCTTACAACAATATTACGTACTACGACAATATTGAGTGAGATTTTCCAGTTTGAAGGCTAAAACCCTTTTGATGGTGTACATTGAAGGTGGGAGGGACTGTTGAAGAACTATAAATGCTTTGGGGAGAGTACACAATCGTAAACTGTTTGAATTGTTTTTTTCCTGCTAGCTGGCAAAGGTAGAAGGAAGCCAGACAGCTAACATTACGGCTTGGAAGACAAATACCAGGGCTGAATTTATCAGCCTCAGCATCGGTAGATTTCTTTATCTCCACAGGGTAATTCTCAGTGGTTGCGTGATGTATTAGCACAATGCATGCGGGGTATTTTATGCAGAGAACACACAGAAGGGATACAAAATCCTGAATTCTGATGAGGCTGAGGGACACAATGTTGCAATACAGAGTATTATCTAACATGACAAACAACAAATTATTTGCTAGATTTAGGCCAGAATGAACCATTCATTACTTTTGGCAGTCATTGCACTGATGTAATACATTTTATTCATGTTGTACAGAATGACATCTCAAGCGTCAGATTAAGTTTTTTCTTTTGCTTTACCCTCCTGATTTAGGTTTATTTTTAAATATTTCTGTGTAATCAAATGATAAAAATATGAACAAAGTCATTTTAGTGGTTTCATGTGGAATGCTTAGTTCTAGAGAAACTTACTGAGACCTATTTGTTCACAGTGGTGGTGATATCAACCAGACATCCAAAGTGTTTAATACATCTAAAATCTAGTTTACAGTAAGTGGTTATGAACTGCTTACAAATATACTGCCTGATGCATGAGTCGTGGTTGTTAGGGTGGTGCAGTGGAGAGCGCTGCCGCCTCACAGCAATAAGGGTATGGGTTTGAGTCCTGGCTGGGTGACCAGGGTCCTTTCAGTGTAGAGGTTGCATGTCCTCCCCATGTCTGTGTGAGTTTCCTCTGGGTGCTCTGGTTTCCTCCCAAGGATGTACAGTTAGGCCAACTGGACATGCTAAAGTGCTGCTAGGTATAAATGTGTGTGTGATTGTATGTGATGGATTGGTGACCTGTCCAGGGTGTTTCCTGCCTTCTGCCCAATGACTGCTGGAATAGGCTATAGTGACCCTGCAGAATAAGTGGCTTAGATTGTGTGTGTTTTTATGTTTGAAATAGATTCATGGTTAAAGAAAACTTATTTTTTCAGATTTACCACAGATTTTAGCATTATTAACATGTAAAAACCCAAAGGATTTGTGTGAAATGCACTGTTCATTTTGGATTGTAAATAAAATGGTTAGATTTGTGTTATAGATATTGCGATCTCTGGTTCCTATCAGCACCACTGTAAAGAAATCTGAGTCTGTAACTGTCATTAGAATTAACCATTTCACTTCACTTCAATTGACTTTGTTTACATCTCAGTGATTGAACTGTACTGACATTTTAAAAAAACAGTGGAATTCGTCTTCAGATTAGCAGTTCTGTTACTCTCTCTTGTTTTATAACACCAGATCACTTATTGTAAAGTGTTGGTAGTAGGCATGTGGAGTGGATAGAAGTGTGTCAAGCACAGCAGTGTTGCTGGGGTTTTTACTCACCACCACCCAAAAATATCCAGCTAAGACTGGCAGAAACTGGCCAATGATGAAGGGCTAGAGGAGGCTCATACAAATTGTGCATCAACAGATCTGCCACAGTCTCCTAACTGTACACCAGCAAGATAGAAGTTAATAGTGCAACAAAACCTAACAAAGTGGCTGTTGAATGTAAAATACGCTCAACAATAAGGTTTGATTATACATTCAGTGTTGCTACAAAACAAGGTCTCTAAAGAAGAATTAATCTCTCTTCCAGGGCTGAGACTCTTTCTGGCAACACTACCAGACCAAAACTGGACGCAGTTTTTAACCATCTCATGTTATGTTATGCTACGTTACTCCATTGGCTCCTGGGTAGTTTTTCACAGTGTCCATATCTTCACTGCCTGAGCTTAAAATTAGAGAGCAGCTGTCCTCCGATTATCTTATCCTGAGACACAGTCCTAAAATACCCCAATGCTGGGCAGCAGAGTGACACTGACAACTCATCTCGAGAATGGTCCCAGTGATATATTTGCTCGTATGTGAGTGGGCAGAGAGAAGGATGACATCTGTGAACGAGCGGACTATTTAAAGTGTGCCTGTGTTACTCCAGCCTCGGTGACACACTTGGTTTCCGGGTGAGCTTGAAAGAGCTTTTACTAGCCCACAGTTAAAACATACTACTCAAATGTTACTCTTTCATAGCTCAGGAGAATTAATAGTGATTCTCTTAGGAGAAATAGCTTTAGAAGGAAAGGAGATAGAAGATACAGGAGAGATAAAGTGAAGACGAGAGTTTAATAACACAAGCATTATGTTGGCAAATCTGAGCACAGTGTGTGACTTAAGTGAGATTACTACTATAACTCGAGGAGACCCGTGACTACTGGGCTTTTTTGCTCAGCAATGTCGGAGAGACTTAAGCAACTTTCCTCTGTCTTTCCGTCTGGTCTCATTGTTCTCTATGAGAAACTACAGAAATATGGTAGACCTGATTTTTTTTATTATTATTTTTCTTTGCTATGTGATTTAACTTACATTGAGTTGTTAGTTTATTAGGTGCTCTTACTTTGTACTCATTGCCCATTTTATCAGAAACACCTACCATGCACACTTTAAAAAGATTGTTCTTCAAGGGTTCTTTAGGAAAGAAAATGGTTCTATATAGAACCATGAACACTTCAAGACCCCTTTAATTATGCAACAGGTTCTATATAGAACCATTTTCTTTACTAAAGAACCCTTGAAGAACCATCTTTTTAAAAGTGTATATATGCATCTTACTGGTATACAGTTACTGACTGCACCCCATCTGTTGCTACGCACATTGACCAGACATTGACCCATATTTATTAAACTTCTTAGAGTAATAATACTGATTTAGGGTCAGCTTATGCTTTTTTTGAACATCGAATAAAATTCCATGATCTGATGAGACCTGATCTCAGATCAGTGTTCTAAATCTGAGATGCTTGATAAATGTGGGCCATTATTTGGGAGCTGGACTATTCTCAGCACAGCAATGACACTGACATGGTAGTGTCTGCATGAGAGTGTATCTGGCTCAGCAGCTTTAATGGGTTTTTCAAACACTGTGCACACTTTCTGGCCACTATATTAGAAACACCTACCTTGTTGGTACGTTGGTAAGTACAGTTAGAGACTAGAGTTCATCGTTTTCAAAACACACTCTCTGTCAGTAATCCTCCAGGACAGAGGTCCTCAACTCTGGATGCTGAATCTAATTTCCAGTCCTGGAATTTGACTGGAAGTTAATTTATGTTTTATCAGTTCCAGTCCAACACAGCTGATCTAATCCATAAAGCAGGGGTGTCCGATCTTCTTCACAAAGGGTCGGTATGCCTGCAGGCACATCTGACTCTACTTGTTTAATCAAGCAGTCTCGCTCTTCAAACAACTGATCAGGTGAGCTCCTGCTTTGTTGAAATGAAAATCTGCAGCCATATCAGCCCTTTACAGGTTAGACTGGACACCTTGGGTGCCCTAAAGTAGTTGAGTAAGTAGTAGCTGAGTTGCCTCAACAGTTCAGTCAACTGCCAGTGATCGCAAAATCCAGGACACAAAACTTGATTCAAGATCTAGATCAGAGTACACAACCCCGGTCCTGGAAGGCCAGCGTCCAGCACAATTTAGTGATTTACCTGCTCCAACACACCTGACTACCTTTATCTGCTAATTACCAGGTTAAGTGGGTGTGTTTGAGCAGGGAAACCTCCAAACTGTGCTGGACACCGGCCCTCCATGACCGGAGTTGTGCACCCCGGTCTAGATTTAGATACCTCTCCTCTTGCCCATAATCAGTGGCCAGTTTATGACCACAGAGCCACTGTCTGGCTGGATATTTTTGGTTTGCAGACTGAGGTGTGTAAAACCCCTGACAAAAATACTGTACTTGAGAAACTTACACCAGTGCAACACACACTACCATGCCACTACTATGTGAGTGTGACTGCTGTGCTGAGAATGGCCTACCACCAAAATAATATCTGATCAGTTGTGGTTGTATAATATTCCCTTTCTGTTATTGGACAGGGTGGAGGGTAACATTTACACTGTCCACAACAGATGGTCTACAGTGATTGTATACTTATTTATCTAGTTATTTCCCTCAAATTTAGTCATAGCCACTTCCCACCCTATAGCTAGGGTCTCCTGTTTTGATACAATGCTACCAAGCTGGGAGGATGAAGGCTAACACCTGCTACATCCAAGATATGTAAAGCCACCCACTGTATTTTTTGAAACATCATTTGACAGCTCAACACGCTTGGAGGAGAACACTCATTGCCAATTCTGTTAGTCAGCTAACAGACAACTGTGTTGGCTAGCATTGTGCTGAGTGATGGGGGGAGAGGGAAGACCATCCTACCCACCCAGAGAGAGTGAGGACAATCATGCTGTCTTGGACCCCTGGCCACAGGTGGCTGCAGACAAACAGGGCCAAGAGTGATTCTATACTTGGTATGCTAGGTGCTTTCAAACAACTGCGTCACAGCAAGGGTATTCCCAATACTTGGTGGGTAAATTAAATTTAATTAAAATATGTTTTATAGACTTTGAGGTGATACAACATAATAACATTATTCCAAAGGGGATGGAAAGGGGGGTGGCAGTTTTTGGAGAATTTGACGGAGATGGCTTTTGTCTTTTTTAGCAGGGGAATGATATCCCTTTGCATGACCCCACAAATCGAGCCCTGTGTGGTTATTGAATGTGGATATAAGATAGCTGTATCTAAGAAACTGGCAGCTCAGTGTATTTCTGTGTAATAATCTGAAGACCAACCTCCACAGTCAAGCCTCCACAGCATCTGGAGCATTAGAGATGAAAGCAGCTGTGAGTGCCTGACTGTATTCGGAGGGTGGAGATGGATGATGATGTATGAGGCCAGCCCTGTTCCACTTCAGTATAAGCCAATGTTTCTCTGTCTGTGAGGGGCTGGGAAATATTCCCTCACCTTGTGGCGTGCTGACAGCCTCGTATGAATTACCCCCAGTTACAGCGCTGACGCTGCAGGTGCACCGCAGCCAGGAATTTAATATGAGGCTGCTGCTGCAAGACAGACGAGCTGCTGCTGCAGGAGGAGAGGATCAATAATTAAAAGGTCATGCGAAGTGGCTGAAGCGCTGTTTGGGAGCTGTATGAAGAGCTGTTCAGCTGTGGGGTGTTGTGTACGTGTGTGTGTGAGACGAGGCTTCTCATGCACTGAGCAGTAGGGGTGTAAAAATGCATCGGGAGGCATCAGTCTGAAGGTGACTGGAACGATCAAATCAATCATATTCAGTAACAATAATATTCAATAAAGTATGAGCTCAAAATGTAGTTGTTTTAAAATGTAAAATATCCTTGTACATTATTTTGTTGTCTGTGTTCCACTACTGTCATGGTTTTCCTGCTGTGGTTCCACCCTCTGTTATGTCCCACCCTAGGCCTGTCTTGAATGGTGCCCCAGGCCCTGTGTTCCTCTACCAAGTGTGCATTTTAGGGATGTCAACCATGTGCAGACATACAGGAAAAGAGATTTTGATGGTGCTCGGTTTGAAATGTGCATTTCAGACAGACTGTACATATTAGATAATTGGCTTGAGCATATTGCAGCAAGATAAGGTAAATTAAAGGGCCCATATCCTACTTATGATATTTCTTTGTTTTATGTTACAAAAAACAGTCATAATAAACCAGCCTTGTTCCAACCTCCTTTTCTTCCTTACTGTGTTTTGGTTACTGTGCCATTAAAGGGAAATTCTAATGATTTTTAACCATTTCTACATAAATAAAGATGGTAACAATGTGACCAAAGTCATTCAGAGAGGTTTAATGTGAAACGCTTCGTTATAGATGAACTTCTTGAGTCATAATTGTTCAGAGTGGTGGTGAAAGGAACCAGACGCCCAAAGTGTTTTATTATTCTTTAAGCTACACAGAAGATGATTATATGAAAGTAGGATTTATGGCTATTTTACCATTATTAACATTACATCTAAAACTCTGAAGGCACATGTAGGTTCTGTTTAGTAAATAAATGGCTATATTTAAAGTGTAGATATTGCGACCCCTGGTTCCTATCATCGCCATCGTAAAGAAAAACCTCTCTGAATGACTTTGAATACATTTTAACTATTCATTTATCCAAAAATGGTTAAAAATCATTAGAATTCCTCTTAAAAGGCACAGGAACCAAAACACAGTAAGGAAAAAAAGAGGGTGGAAGAAGACTGGTCAATTCGTTATGACCGTGTTTACATGTCAACAAGTAAATTATGCAGAAACTTTAAAAAAATGGATGGCATTCCCCTTTAATACTGACCTAAATAAATGACCTCTGTTCTGGTTTGCCTGCCCTGAATTTTGCCTCATTAAAAAGCAGTCCAGCCTGAAAATCTGATCATTTCAGTGTGGATGGGTGGAGCTAAACTGCTATAGGGTAGATAGGTAGATATATGTTAACGTGTTCATGTTAACATCACAAACATTCAAAACAGGCTGTTTTGGAGCTTAAAAACTGAAAAGTAAATGATAATTGTTTTACTTTATCAGTGTTTATATATTACATATTACATCAAACTCTTTTAGGTTTATTAGTCAACTAGTACAGTTAGTACAACGTCACTCCGTTTGAGTGCTTGTTCAAAGCTACACCCACCACACAAAAACAGAAAGCATGGAGAAACCATATCCTGCTTTTTATTTGCTGTGTTAAAAAGCACACAGATCTCACAGAAGTAGATCTGATATATTTTTTACATTCACTGCCAAACAGAGCATTTTTCACTGGCAGAAAAGGTAACAGCTAGCGGTTCATGTCACATCTCATCAGTGCGTGAAATACCCCCTGGTATTCGGGGGGTGCGTCTCATGTTGGCCGGCTTTGGCTGGCTGGCTGCTAACACACCTAACATAGCACCACTGATGCTAGCTTTAATGGCAACAAAATGTTTTGTTTAACAATTCTTCTTCAGGAATACTCTTTCCCAGTTTGGTAATGCGCTCTTTCACGCATTGCCTGAGATCTTGCACATCTTTTTTGACTTCCGTTTGAGAAATGAGTAACTGTTCACTCTTTCCACCAGTTCCTTGTAAAATTGGGTGAGTTTTCAGATTTACAAATATGTTGTCAAGATTTTCAGAGGTATCCTGGGTATAGTTACAGTTGCTAGGCTATGAAGAACCAACTGGGTGAACCAGCCTGCTACAGCGCCACCCTGAGGCAGATCAGTTAAGAAGCTAGCCGACTGTAGGTGAAGCAGCTAAACAATGACTTTTCCCTGAATTAGTTTCTGAGTGTCTATTTTCCCTAACGGACAGCATGACCCCATAATAGGCCCCCAGAATTTTAATTTTGAGACTTCAGGGAGTCCAAGAGGTTAATTTCTCACCTTGCATCTCATAAACTCATGTATCAGCTACAATCCTGAGTTTCTCACTCGTAAATACAACTTCATCTGCCATTTGAGGATAATTCACAAGTGGTAAACTGGTATTGGTATTTCCCAGTTTCCAACACGAGTAATGTGCAGCAGTAGAGGGCACTCCTGAGCACCTGTGAACGGCAAAATGAGTAATTGGCACATGCAAATGAGCACAGCAGGGCGCGAGTGCACCAACTGGACAGGGCTCTCCTTAATCCCATGCTGTTGATTAGTGTTTCCACCTGTGTCTTGTTAGTCTCTGTATACATCTCCTTGTGTTTCCCTGCTCCTGTCCTAGATCTTTTGTCGATTTGTATATTGTCGCTCTCCAAAAAAAAAAAACAAGATAAAAAACAAGATAAAAAACAAGCACATTTGACAAGCGATTTTTAGTTTTCAGCATGTTTTAAGTTCAGCAGCTGTTCTTTACATTGTGTGCAAATTTCATGCTAATTGGACCAATAGAAATGTAAAATTGCTTCAAATCAAATCTCTTTACATTAGCTTACATCACAAATAAGGATGTTTTTGCCTTCTCCTGTAAAGTTAGCATGTTGGAGGTGCTTTTTTCTTTTTGAAAAGTAATGATATGCATTTATTAATGTTCATTTTTTTTGCCTCACCATGATTTATCTGTCATTTTTTTTGGTTTGATGGCTGAAATAAGTGAGACATTCTTGAACGTTACAATACTTTTTTTAATCACGGATTTGATACAGTTTGAAACGCATGTTTTCATCATCATCATCACAAAGTGAATTTGGTTCACAACAGTCACAATTACCAGCACCTCTGCTTCTTATGGATACAATGACATTGCCCACCTGTACCTGTGTATAACTAGCAAAGATCTGCTGAAAATAGTGTATAGTCCCACAGTATTCATATTATTTTTAATAAATAAAGAATGAAAGGCTCGGCCTAGAATCAATTCTTTTTACGCCTCTACGAATCTAAACTTATGAAGGGGGCCATCACATTTGCACAGAAAATAAAAGTGTGCAATGTCCAAGAGTCATATTGTGTCACACAGAACACATTACATTTTTAACTGAGTCGTCTGTTTGTGGCATGTAAACATTCCTGACACCTTTAGCCTGTGTGATATAAGGTCGCATGCAAAACTCCAGGGGAGTGAAAGTTCAAATCAGATTAGAGCAATTGATTCATTTTGTTTTGTTCCTCATCTGATTCTCCAGTGTTTTGTTTCATTATAACACAGTCTATACTTCATACTAACTGCTACCTAAGAATACATATTTGTGTATTCAGAATATTTTGAAAAATAAATTTGAATTGTACCAACATGAAAAAATGATCAAATTGTGGTGAAATTTAAGATTTCATGATGCATCAAATCATTTCCTAAAGAATCATGATTGAATCAAATCATTGTGAGACAGAATCACAGTACATGTGTATTGAGTCAAGTGACCACACTGAGATAAGCTTTTCTGGCAAGATCGTTGATCAGGGAACATGATGTGCAAAGTAGCTCAAGTCTTCTCAGAAAAAAAGGATACCAGAATAAATCTTACAGGACGTCATTATGACAACAGACTCCCACGGTCACGTTTTCTCCTCATCTCCTCTGCTTGCGTTGGCTCAGTCTCTTGTGCCCACTTTCTTTTCCTGGTGGCAAAATGATCTCATCTCACACAACACACGCTACTTTCCCCTCTCCAGCCTAATTTTAGAGTGACAGGTTTCCACAGCAGCCAGTTTCCTCAGAAAGCCTGGACAGAAATCACAGCTGAAAATTTCTGTCTGTCTTTAAGTGCCTGTGCTGGTTCTCAGCTGTAGGCCTACAGCACAAGCACTTCACTCTGCAATCATCACAACATCTCTCTAGTTAAACATATCACTGTAAACTGTGATTCAGTGAATGAAATGAGTGAAAAAGACTTGACAGAAGATTTACTGTCACTTTTGAGTTGGAACATCTTCTAAGTGGATGTCAGTATTACTTCAGACATTCTATTAATAGACAAATAGGCAGCTGAACAGCAGAGAAGCTTTTTATTCTCTGTTGTATCTTTTGGTCTATCTATCTATCTATCTATCTATCTATCTATCTATCTATCTATCTATCTATCTGTCTGTGTCTTTTGGTCTATCTATCTATCTATCTATCTATCTATCTATCTATCTATCTATCTATCTATGTCTGTCTGTCTGTCTGTCTTCCTGCTCGAGCAGCGGAGGTAGAAGCAGATTCTTCTGGTCATTTCTGACCAGGCAGTGCTGATGTGTCCAGATGCAGAATGCTTCCCCATGACTGCGCACTGACCCCCTTTTAATGAGAGAACTTGGACCGGCCCAGTCTGAGCGTCAGTCTTAGCGCAGTGTGCTGTCCAGCCTGCATCCCTCTCTCACCCACCCAGGAGCTGGTGGGGGAAGCTGGAGCAGGCCCAGCGCTCTTCCCCCTCTTTAACTTCACCCACTCACCATATGACTGAGTTACAGCATAATTAAGGCAGCAGATTCCTCTCTTCCTGTGTCTGGCTAGCAGCTTTTCTCATAGCCCAAATAAATACAGTCTCAAATCGACCACATCGGCTCCATCTGCACTGTACTCTCAATCTCTTTCATTTATCTTCACCAGCTTTGAGATCAACTGACTAACACACACCGGTGATTTCTTCGCACCTGTTTTTCGTCTCTGTCATAAAAATCTCATAAAACTCATATTTTGTTTACACCATTTGAAAATGCCACCGTCCATTTACACTGTTTGAACACATTTTTTTACATGTTAACAGATGCTAAACTAAGGTTTTTTTTCTTTCTCCTATAAAGTTTCTGGTTTGGACATTTTTGATAACAGTTATGATTTGTTAAGTGGTTGAGGACACAAAAATAAAGCCACATATATGGACGTTATAGAGACTATATCGCTGTTGTCAGATCGAAACCTCGTATCTCCAAAATGGTATCTTTACAGGAAAAGAAAAAATATATTTTACTTTCAATGTAAGTCAAAGGAACCAGATGTTTTTCCAAGCCATTTTGGGTTGTTTCTTTTGGTCCATTCATTACACACAGTGTAAAGGGCAACAGGCATTTTCAAATCATGCCAAAAAAATGACAAAAATGGAGATACAAGGTTTTGTTCCAACAACAGTGATATTCTACCTGTTGGCTTTTATTTTTATCCCTGTTAATTTCATTTTTACGTGACCAATTTCTGACCACTCCATATTCCCTAGAATTAAACAGGCTGTTTTTAAGACTGAAATGTGAAAATTAGCTGTGTTCTAATTGGCTGCGCTGTACTGTGACTCATTCAAAAAAATGTCCTGGTTGAAACACTCCTTATAACTTCAGTCTAAATGGGCGGGGCTGGACCTCTGTACACTGAATAGGCAAATGTATGTAGAGTAGTTGTTTTTTTTGTGACATCACAAAAACAATGACTTCTAAGCCAGCTGTTTTTGCAGCTTAGTTTCCATATATGGACTGGGAAGTAAATAGTACGTTTTGAAACTTGCAAACTATGTAAACAATTCTTATATACTACATGAAACCTTTTCATTTCAACACAGTGGGAAAAATACCCCTTTCCTCATATAGGCTCTTTGATTAGGAAGGAAAAAACAATATTGCGAGTAGTACGCAAGTATGGGTAGATGGCTGAGTGTGTGTTGTGCTCTCATTGAGTGCACTTTGGTCTCATGCCAGAGTAGCAATGACCCTTTCAATAGTGCCGCCCATACAGAGCAGTAAACGGCCCTAACCCTTAAGTGGCCTGACCTCTATAGGGGAGTGTGGGGGGAATGTCTCAGGGGAGTGCTGTTTGCAGGTGAGTGATGGGGGCTGTGTGAGAGGCAGCAGTAGTGCAGGCCTTGCCCCTGACTGCTCTGTTCTGGATTGTGGAAGAAAGCCGTGCTTTGAGCTGCAGAGGCGTGAACTGGGACATCAGGAGAGCCCTTTTATAGAGGTCAGGGATCAATGTCTTTAAAATGCTATTGTCAAAGCCACTCCATCAGCACACTGCCTGCATCAAAGCCACATGCAGCCCATATGGAGAAATTCCCAGTCTGTATTCGTACGAGACACATGAGGAACTGCTCACCATTTCACTAATCGCTAAGAATTCATACATACTGTTGTACATCATCGCATCTTTATTTTTTTATTTTTTACTTTTTTATATCATTTGGACACCAGAGCCACCATTTTCATTGTGGGAAAATTTCATGAAGAAATAACCAATGGAAATGCTCCAAGGTGTCGGCTTGGATTTTGCTGGAGTTTTTCATACTGCATTGTACCACTTTACATATTAATGTCACATGCACAGACGCAGGAAAAGGCTACAGCCAAAAGTTTTTTCCATGGAATCATTCCACAGAACTCTTTTTGGAAAAAAGAAAGAAAAATGTTCTCGAATTAACTTAAAGGTGCAGTGTGTAAGATTTAGTGGCATCTAGCAGTGCGGTTGCACATAGCAACCAACTGAATACCCCTCCCTCACCCCTACCTCTCCAAGCATGTAGTAGAACCCACAGTGGCTGTAAAGTTTTTGCTTCTTTGACAATGAGGATTCACCCTCGCTTGTTTTTCTTGTGCTAAATAATAAGTATCATCCTCCGTTTGTCACAATTTGGGTTCTTAAACTTATCACCACACAAAGTGGTTAGCCAGCATCAGCAGCAACCACTGATTCTTCTTCTTTCTACAGTGCTAAAGCACCACCAAATTCAAGCTGCTGTTTAATATAAAAATGCTAAAGGCGCTCTCTAGAGCCAGTGTTTGGTTTGTCCATTCTGGGCTATTGAAGAAACATGGTGGCGCAACATGGTGGCATTTGTTGGAAGAGGGCTCATTCCGTATGTAGATATGAATAGCTCATTCAAAGCTAAAGAAAACACAACAATTTGTAGTTACAGATGATTATACATTAATGAAAACATAGTTTTGTTTACTGTATTCCATTTCTGCTAATAGTTCCCCCTAATTCTTACACACTGCATCTTTAATGTTGATGACATATCATATTTAACATAATAACATAGTCACTTTGTACTTTTTTAATAGGTCCTATGGTCATGAAATGTTCACACAAGGTTAAGAGCAACTGCCACTTTCAAATGGTATAAAAAAACAAACAACATTACGTTACCATACAAGTTATAGTTTTTGCAATTAAAGCAAAAATATGCAATATAAGCAACACTTAACATGTAACATGTATCACTTCTAAACATGTGTCATCATAAATCTTCATAACAAAGTGTTGGTAAAGGAAAAGCGATATGAATCAAGCTAGCATGGTGAACAATGAATAGAAGCCACCACCATTTTACATGATGCAATATGCATGATGCTAATTGATAGCTATTCACTTTCATGTCCTTTCATAACCTTCATTTATGAGTCATAAGATCAGTAACAGCTCTAATAAAGCACACTCTGTATAGTTCCCTTGCTTACTGTTTACATTTTCCAGCTAGTGCATTCAGAGCCTCATATTAATATTCTGCCTAATGTGATCTCCAGGCCTTGTGGGATCTACACAAAATGCGGTTTCTGTCTTCAACTCTGACACACTCAGTCAAGCCTGCTTGTCTCTGAGGACCCTCCTGCCAAACAGCAGATGAAGACGTTCTCCACAGCAGAGTAACAACACCGCAGCAGAGCACAGCAGTGAGATTGGCAGCTCTCTGACAGCTTCGTCTCGTCTATCTGTCTGCGTCTGTGATGGCTTTGCACAACCAGCCATCTCCAGCGGCAGCGAACATTTCCCAAGATAAACAGTAAATGGGGTAGTACAACACTGTTCAAGCACAACAATTTGAATTATTACAGAGGCCCCTGAAAGATTCTTTCCTTTTGTGTTCCCTAGATGAAAGAATATCAAACCAAACTGACTCATCAAGCAAGTTGAAGCCTCAGAAATGAATAAATGAAAAGCGTATGTACAGCTTTTTGTCCTCAGAACACTGTCTGGTTGCTTCTTCATAAAAAATATGGCGTTCCTTCAAAAGAAACAGGCTGCAGTGAATGCTGAATGCAAGATAGCGTTCTGCTTTGAGGAAGCTGAGGTTTAATAAGTAAGTGACCTTGAGAAGTAATACTCTGGACTGCTTTGCATGGGGAGTGAAGGCTGCAATGAGAGAATCATACGGTAGGGCCTTTGAAGGTCTGCTGTTGAATATGCATGAAATAGACTGCAGGCAGATCCTTTGTAAAGTGCTCAGCCTCCACAGTCTACAGGTCTCAGTACCTCCATCATACTGTAAAGACATCCTCCAGCGTTTAGTTTTGGCTTATCGTCGCCCCCGAAACTGAAAATGTGCGATTTAACAAACAGAGATTATGATGTGAGTTAAAGCTCTCAAGGCAAAACGTCACGCGTTTTGTAAACTTAAGAAAGAAAGATAAGGATAAGTACTGAATAGTGGTTTTCTTCTATTTCTGAAATGACTTTGCACTCAGATTTTGCATATCAAGCGTCAAGCGCTGCTGAGTGATCTCATTATGGTAATGCGCACAGTCTAAATAATAAGCAGATTTATTTTGAGCACTACTTTTAAATCATTACCGTCAGGGGCTATGCTCTAGTCCAGGAGTGCCCAATCCTGGTCTTGGAGATCTACCACCCTAAAGGACTTAGCTCCAACACCCCTGGGTCTATTACTCAGATGCTCCTGAAGGCCTTCATTACCTGGATCAGGGTTGGAGCTAAACTCTGCAGGGAGGTAGATCTCCAGGACCAGGATTGGGCACCCCTGCTCTAGTCTGTCTTCTCTGTATCTTTTATTCACGCTTGGCATTGGAGCAGCAAGAGTGGACAAGCCATTGCTATGAATATCCACATTAACACTTTCTCATAGTAGCCTTAAAATGCAATGTCCACCATGTGCCTCACCCCTCATTGCTCACTAGCAGCTCAACAGAGACAGAACATATCACACACAGAGAGCCAGTGGTTAATCTCTGATTAAAAAATTGGAGTGGATTTCCATTCTGCTGATGGAATGGCCACTAAGAGGTGTTGCAAAAAAAGGCTACTCAGCGCTGGCTCTAGTTTTTTGGGTGCCCCCATCTTACTAGCTGATGAACTAATAATGATGACAACCACAAGCTGTCTAAATTATGTACATTATAATTGGATACTGTATATTGCTGAACATTTATTAATTTATTAATTTAAATTACAGATAACCTTCTCAGCATTCCTGATCCAGGGGTCTGTCTATGATGCATTATTTCTTGCTTTCCCATCTAACTTTAAGCTTAGCTGGATCAGTGGTGATAGTGATGCTTCTGTGCAGTTTTATTCTGTGGCACTCCTCCTCAAGAATTAGTCACAGCCTGAGTATCTAAACCTGGATTGACAAAGAAAGCTGTTAACCGCTGTTGTAAAACGAGTTAGAACCATCTGTGCTTGGTTTCGCGAAGCTAAATCGTAGTCAGAAAGGCTGTTTAATTTGTACCTGCTTCATTAGACAGACCCCCAGATCCACTACTTCCTGTTACCCGGCTACAAGCCAAAACAAATGACATAACATTAACACCATAAAAAACAACACATACCTTCATCTTTAAGCTTTTTCAGTTCATTGTTTCCTGTATTTCAGCTCCAAATGTGTATTAATGTTTTTGAGACATAATTAAGCATTTATTTTCTTCCACTCACTCGAGCATCTTGTTACTTTATGTGCTACTTTATTTGCTGATACTTTACTGCAAAAAATTCAAGTAATACACACACACACTCACATCATCTAAACCGCTTATCCTTCTCAGTCGCAGTGGGGTTCTGGAGCCTATCCCAGCTGTCATTGGGCGGAAGGCAGGATACACCCTGGACAGGTCACCAGTCCATCGCAGGGCAGACAGGCACACAGACATATACATTCACACCTAGGGGCAATTTAGCAATCAGCCTGACTGCATTTCCTTCCTGTGGGAGGAAACCCATGCAGACACAGGGAGAACATGCAAACTCCACACAGAAAGGACCCTGGTCGCCTGGCTGGGAATCAAACCCAGGCCCTTCTTGCTGTGTGACGACAGTGCTACCCACTGCGCCACCGTGCCGCCCAAGAAAGTAATAAGAAAATGTTCATACATTTGCACAAAGGACACGTCTGCTTTGCTGACAATGAAGATTATGTTGACCCCAGTTTGGTTAATTGTGTTTTAACAATCGAGAAAGATTGTAATAATAATAATAATTAATAAAGAATAACTACACTATGTGAATGTTTAAGAGGTTCTTCACATGTGCATGCACTTATGGTTCTTTAGGGAACCAAAAGGGTTCTATGGCAGAGCTCAAAAAACCCTTTTTCTGGCCTTTTTTGTAAAGTACTGTTGTTGTTGTATGTGTAACATCTTTCTTACACAGAAACGCAATGTGATGTGCTTCACAAATAGATCACGCATAAATTAAATAAATTAAAGGAATAACAAAATTAAGGCTAACATTACTTGAAAGGCACAGACAATGTCTCCTGATGCTTTTCTACAGAAAAAATAACTACCGCATCAAATGAAGTAAAGAAAATAGTGAGATATCATAACAGACAATGATAACAACTTAATGAATGCATTTAAAGCACAACACCAGGTGAATATGTATTGTGGCCTGAGGGCATGTTTGCTGCGGCAGCTGTGTTGCTGTTAATGTGCAGTGAATTTGTTTCCCGGTCTGTCCAATGCAAACTTAGAAAGCCTGAAGACATTCTAACTGTTCAGAACTTTATGATTCTGACATTACAAAGTTTTACTACACTGCAGAAATAATGCTCTCTCTCTTCTTCTCACTTGCTCTCCTCCTCTCACTCTCCTTCTGTTTGTACCTTAGAGACAAACACACACACACACACACACACACACACACACACACACACACACACTCACTCACACAGAGAAACACACACACACACAGGAACCAAAATAACTTGACTATTTTGAAGTCTGTTGCTGCGGGCAAAGGCCCTAGCCAAAAAAAAAAATCCCTGCGTGGCTGAAGGAAGGTGAGGAACACTGGAATTAGTGGAACAGCACTGAAGCTTTAACTTTGCTTGCCTTCGCTCTAATGACATGAAGAACCCAATCTTTACATCTCGCTGTCTCTAGGAGGAACCTCTTAGGGAACTGAGGCTTCAGGTTCACTGTCAGGTTTATGGCAGTGACTGATTCGAATACTATAAGTAGCTTTTGAAGTCTGCTTAGGTGAAGTCATCAATATGCCTGTCAGGTGATCTTGTTCAGCCTCATGCGAAAGAGGTGGTTTCATTGCAACTGCACTCTCTGGAGAAGTAAAGGAGAGATGAAACATTAAAAGGTGGGGGGGTCATACTGTAAACAAATCCTCAGGTGGGCATCCTAAGAAGATCTAAGATCTGAGAGTGGTGTGAAACCTCTTGACGTTCTGACGGAGGGTCTAACCACATTTTCCTGAAAAACTAGTCCCTACGCTAAAAACAAAGTCCCTTTGGAGTGATCCTACAGAAGAACGCTGTCGTTCAGTTTTGGCCCATTCCTCCTGGACAACCATCTTCAGTTCCACAAGGTTATCAGGGTCGCCCTGCTGGACTCACAATCCTCCAGAAATTTTCAATAGGATTATGTAGGCCATGCTAGCACTCTCACCCTCTTTGTAAAAACTGGTCTTGAGTTACTTTGGCTGTGTGCTTAGGGTCACTGTTGAAATGTCCATCTTCACCCCAGATTTAGTTTCTTGGGGTTGAATTCTCCACTAATATCTACCAGTACATCGCTCCATTCATGTTTCCTTCGAGGACAGGTAATGCACGATACCTTTTGCAGCAAAGCAGCTGCATTTCATGATGCACCCTCCTCCATATTTCACTGTGGGGATGGTGTTCTTGGGATCATATTTGCCAGCCTTCTTTCTCTAAACATATCAAGCTGAATTACAGCCAATTATTGAGTTCTAGTTTTGTTTCATCCGACCAGAATACACTGTTCCAAAACAGATCTGATTTGTCTGAATGCTAATGTGCACATTTTGGACTCATTTCTCCGTAGTTCCCCGATGTTCTCTCTGTAACCGTTGTTACTGACATTTTCAAGACTGTTTGTAATGTTTTTATACTCCTAATGGCTTTAGTCTAAGAGCATGTTGGGAAATCTTGCACAGCACACCTATCCAGTAATGATTAAATCTATAAAAGTTCCACTTTAATATTATCAAATCAGTTGTTCTACCAGGCATGTTTAAGGTCTTTTCTATGGCTCTAGTCCAGGGGTCAGCAACCCAAATGTTAAAAAGAGCCATTTAATCCTTTCAACAAAAGTCAAACCACCTTGTTGAGAAACAATATTTTATGTCCATGTTACTATCTTGGCTGTAAATATGTCTCAGTAACTTACATGCTAATGTACTAGTGTAGAATAAAAAATATAATATAAACGGACACGCAGACTTATTTGCTCTGGTTTAAGCTTTAGCTCAGCTATAGATGCTTTTCTTGCCTCTCAACAGGAAACTTTTCCACAAAAGTAGAAAAATGTCTCTCAACATTCAACTTTTTGTGAGGCTGAAGTCAGCTTCTCATCAGCCAGCTTCTTGTTTGAATTTTCAAGTTCCACCTTAAATGATGTCTGAGGCACCAGAATGTAACTACTGCACCATTTAAGGTGGAACGGAAAAAATCGAAAGAAAATGACTTTAGCTCCACGACTTTTTAGTGTTTGACAGTCTCGTTGCAGATTAAACACATCAGGAAACCATATAGATGCAAATAAGTCTATTTGTTTCCAAATTATCTATGTTTGTCTTATATCTTTCTCTTCGCCTTTTCACCAGCTACTAGCTAGACGAGATTGTTCTCTGTGTTGCTATGGTGACCAGCAGTCTGCGCTCCAACCTTCAAGGTTAAAGGTTGGTGAATCAGCAGTTATGCTTTTACTCCAGCGTTTAAGAAAAGGAGGATTGTTTTATTTTTACCTAAAACTACCTTTTATTTCTACCTAGTTCTGCTGCGGAGCTGCAACAGGGCAGTAAAAGAGACGCATGCGGCTCCGGAGCCACATGTTGCTGACCCCTGCTTTGGGGGTTTAATAACGTTCCTAGAACAGTCCAAGAACTTTAGAAAGCTCCTTCACTTTCACCATGATTGAAATCTTCCCAAACAATCACAACGTTTAGGAATCTTTATTTTTAGTGTTGACACCTTCTGCAAAGTCCTCTAATGAAGAACTGCTGTCTCAAACATTGTCCTTTCCTCACCATAGAGCTTCCACAATGAGCTCAATACTCTCCCAAGGAATAGACATCTGTGGGGGTTCAAGGGGGCTCCCACTCTTTCTCAGCCAGTTTGTCTCTTGCCAGAAGGAAACAAATGCTCTTTGTGTTGAGTTCTAGCCACTGACCAGAGACGGTCCCAGTTCATAGAGCCGGCCGTCTATTGTGTGCCCTGTGTGTTCAGTTCATGATTAATACTGAAACTGGCATCACATTTATTTTAATGATATTTTGCTCAAAATCTTTATCATTTTCTGCAGTTTCACCCACTTTTGCTCTTCAGCTCTCTTAATGGGAACATGTATCAGAATTGTCAGAGTAGAACAATGACTGTCAGTCACCATCACTGCCCTTTGACCTCCGTCTTATTGTTGATGGATATTTGCAGCAATGGTGCTACATTCAGCCATGGATTGTGCAGACTTTTAGTTTGAAATTCATGCTTTATTAACTACATATTAAAATCAGATGAACTGTTTCATGTACCAGTCAATTTTGTATGAAAAAATGAAGAAAAAACCCTGATTGGTTTAAAGTGGTGATGTTTTGTGTAGTTGTGGCTTGGATGAGCTTCTAACACAACTCATTAGAATTGATTGATTTCATGTCATTTTCATACTTTCATTCACAATCAATTTTGATTTTGATTTAATAATAAGTTATATATGAAAAACTCACTCCTTACCCTTATAATTCATCAATATAAAATATTTTTCAGATTTGTGCTCAAGCAAGCTCAGAAAGTAGGACCAAAAGAAATTTAAAGGGCCCATATTCTACATTTTCAAACTCATGACATTTTTGCAGTGTTATGTATAAAAATGAATTTAAATCAGACTGTTTTTGCAGTATAATTTCATCAGCGTTACCTACTACATGAAACTCTTTTATTTAAAAAAAAAAAAGCAGTAAAAATAATTATGTTTCCCAGATATGGGGGTTTAACATTTCTGATACGGACATTAGCGGGTTAGTGAACACAATATAATCTGAAATATAATGACATACAGGCATGAGCTTTGTATCTGATATTGGTCAGTGATTACAGAAGCACTGAGCATCATTACAAGAACAAATCCAGGTGCCAAAATCATATATTGGGGATTGTTGATATTCCACTGGCACTAAAACAGCTGCTGAGCAGCTCTGCAAGTTGAGAATGGATGATTCTTCACAGCAGGACCAGTGCAAAGGTGAAGGTGACTTCAAGAACCATAAATTACCCACTAAACAATGTAAAATATTTCACTGGCTAACTTTATGTTAGTATCTCCCTTGCAGTACAGCATGCCTCACATTCTTATATAGCGGGATAAATATAGCCCCATTCCCAGGCTACAGAATTTGTTAACAAAACATTTTATTTTGGCTGCAGGAAATAGCCACAACATGTGTTTCCTGTATACAGTTTCAGCTTTTGCATTTTTACAGTATGAAATCTCATAAATTAAGCCGCATAAATTAAAACCAAATGATTCCACAGATTTTTCGAATTTTCTGCAAAAATCAGTCATTAAGATGTAAACAGTCTCAGAGTGGTTTCATATGTAATGCTACCCTCTGGAGAAACAGACTCAGAATTGTTCATAGTGGTGGTGATAGGAACCAGATGTCTGAAGAGTTTAATGCCTCAAAAAGACAGATTTTATTAATGAAATGGTTATAAATTCACTGCCTGATGCCTGAGACAATGTTTTACAATAGTTTGAGAAGATTTTGGCACAAAACATATTTTAATACATTCACAGTGTGGGGGTACATGCACAGTGTGGTAAGGCAAACAAGAAAACTTTTTTCAGATTTACTAATATTTACTCATAAGGCTCCTGTTGTGTCACTGGTCATTTTAGATAGTAAATAAATTATTTGTGTTAATTATCTATATTTGTGTTGTAGATGTTGCGACCCCTGGTTCCTATCACCACTGTTAAGAAATCTGAGTCAGTAAGTTTCTCTATCAATGCACTATTTCACATCAAACCACTTTTAATGACTGTTTACTTTGTGTTTCTCAAAAGCTGAACTGTGCAGAAATATTGAAAAATCGGTTGAATTCCCCTTTTAATGCTTTAACCTACCGGAGTCATCATTTTTATTTACTGCTCTCTGGCTATATTAAAGATGGCCCGTGTATTCCTTTGCTACATGAGTGAGCTGACATCTTTGAAATAAACCACTGTGCAGCCAGTGATAACAGCAATGTTCACAACAACAACAATAAAAGCTGGCCAAGAGCCAAGATTTGGACAGCAACATGTCGGAAGTATTCAAACACAAGTAAGAATGGATACGGATGAGGATCAGTGAAGATGGGTCTAAATCATTGTTACACATCTAATCATTTGCCCCGACACAGCATTAAAGTGTTACAGTCCACTACCGCAGACCGCGGCACGACCTGATAAACAATCCACAATCAGCATGCCGGCTCACGCTAAACGGATTAGAAAATATCAGGCCCGCTGCTTTTATTCCTGCACTGCGTGTCCCTCCTTCCCTCCCTCCTTCCCTCCCTCCTTCCCTCGGTGTGAGAGATCAGCCTGCGCCCACAATAACAGCCGTGACGTCACCAAGCACGTAGCTCCCTTTGGATACAGAGAGCTCAGAGAGAGAGAGAGAGAGAGAGAGAGATTGGAGCAGAGCTGAAAGAGAGAGAGAGAGAGAGAGAGAGAGAGAGAGAGAGAGATTGGAGCAGAGCTGAAAGAGAGAGAGAGAGAGAGAGCAGAGCAGAGCAGAGCAGAGCTGAGCGAGTGAGCAAATGAGAGAGTGAGTGAGTGAGTGAGAGAGAGAGAGAGACTGAAGCGGAGAGCAGAACGGCGGTGGCGGCGGCAGCCATCTTAGAACTACCGCTGTAACCGAGCTCCGCATCTTCTGGATATTTTCATCACCGAGTGAATAACAACGTCGAGCGGGGAAGAAAAGGGGAGCGATATCAGCGGTTCAGCCCTCTGGCCTTTCAGAAGAAGACGGGATGCGGGTCCGCGGGTGTAACTCTGTCTGCTCCGCAGTCGGACTGCTGCTCGCTGTGCTGTGCGCGGCGGAGGCAGCTAAAGGTAAGAGCTGCTGAGCTTTACGGCTGAGATTTATCTCCGTTAACGCCACCGGGCCCGGACATCCCTCACACCGCGTCCCCGCCGGGGGAAAGGCCTTAAACTGTGGCGTGTTGACGAAAGGGCGTCTGAAGGAGGTGTAGCGCTCCTTCAGTGATGCCCAAACAGTGTTATGACCACAGTTTCACAATCCACTGTATGGATGTTGCTGTTTTGAGTGTTGTTGAAATACAGCAGTCTGCGTGGTGCAGAATGCTCAGGTGAAAATGGCCCTTAGCCCTTTTTATTTTCTGTCCAGGCACCTGTTTTGCTTCTGCATTCGCCTTTTTCCCTTTGATTGGTCATCCACCCTGGTTAAAGTGTCCATCCTGAGCAGTTGAGACTACACCCTACAGCCTACAGCCGGGCTCTAACCTTTAGCAGGGGAAAAAACAGGGAGATTCAGTCCTTCTTTTCCATTTTGTTGAGTTTTTCTCTGCCATTTGTTGCTGTATTCTCAAAAACCCTGCCCTGTTGTAGTCTGTACGTGTCCTCTCTGCTTTACTTATTGTTTTGCTGGTAGAGAAAGAGAGAGAGGTGGGGTCGTCATGATTGAGGAGGTGAAAAAATGAAGAATGTGTAGCAGCTTGTGAAGGGAAAGATCATATACGCATTGCAGATCCAGTGGAGAACAGTCTTATGAGAGGCATTTTAAAAATGCATGGGTATCATGATGCCAGGCAGGGAGGCAGGATGTGTCTTGGAAGGGCATCGCTGCAGGTGCACAGAAATGGAGGAGGAGGAGGGGGGCAGGGAAAAGGAGAGAAGGGTAGGCTGACCACTGACTGACCACTGCCTTTGAGGACATCTCCACTGGTCCTCTGCGTCAAGACATCTTGTCCTGGAACGTTCCACATCTTTCTGGCTGCGTGAAGCGAAATAACAGTGCGCAGGAGAAGGTGCTTATGAAACATTGCCACCTAGGCTCATGCAGCCATTTCTGTGTGTTTTGCCCCTTGGATATATGATCATAGAGGCCGTACACGTCACGTTAAGGTTATACATAGTCTCAACACATCGCATTTCATTTTAAGCCAGGCGAAGGAAAGAACCCAAGCACCAAGACAGCTTGAATGGGGCTGCTTTTACAGGACTCAGCATATAATGGGCTGATGGGTGGCAATAATTGCCAAAGCATAATGTAGTTGCCATGTGAGGCAGCTGGGAATGCATGACCAGAGGCCACCAGTCAACATATTGGATAATTAACGAATTGTTGCGCTGTCCTGCCACGGCACAGTGCTCAATTCACTGCTCCCCAATCAGCTTATAGATCTGGATGTGCTGTTTCTTGTACATATTTTCCATTAGGAGTTTAATGGTTAAATGCATCATTTGGCTTGATATGATATGGGAGTGCCTGAAAATGTGTCTTATGTTAATGTGTTAATGATTCAACACTGTAAAACTACATTATTTAAGACCTTAAAATGGTACAGGAAAGCCTGATCCATTCAGACTGGTTTTGTAGCAGCTGAAAAACTGTGATTTGTAGTGGCGTAATCAAAGATGCTAGCCATGCTAGAGGTCATGCTAGCCTTTAGCTGACACCTTAGTTTTGAGCTAACACCCTAGCCACATTACAAACACTACATACATGACAGTATGTTCTCATACAGTACTATATGTTGTATTATTACATCCATAAAGAGGAAAGGTACAGTAAACCAGAATCACCTTTTGTCCAAGTATACTTGAATGTATTTGGAACTTGTCTAAGTAAAATTGGTGCATACAAAAATTTACCTTACGGAATACAATTAGTAAAGAAATGATATGATTAGGCAGGAATGCACCGGTAGGGGAATTGTAGACAGAAACCAATATCCAATGCTATTTATATACCTTTTGATGTTGGTGACATATTTGTAAAATGTATAACAATACATTATAACACATTTACAAAGCATAGAAACCTACATCAATATACCTTGACAATATATATTTATATTTATATATATCAAATATATCAATTAGTCCAGTACAAACATCTATCTGATACTGATATTTTTCTTTTTTAGGCAAATATTTGCCAGTATTGTTATGATTCCGATGTCGTGCATCCTTACAGATTTATTTTGCTGGAAAGGATGTGATTAGGACCAAAAAACATACACTGTACCCCCCCTCCGACCCCCCAACTCAACCCAAATGTAGTTGGTTAGCCAAAACACGTTTTATTATCTGAAGTTTACTTACTTAGTTTAGCACCCAAAAAGATTTTGGGTGAAATAGACTTCTATTACCTTTTACCTTCATTGACAAACATGAGCTATGTTTAGCTTCTGCAAAACATAAGAAGCAATCTTAGGATAGCGAACATGTTTAGCAGATCGACTACGTTTGGCATAAAGGGGAAAATGCGCAAATTGGACATCTTTCCGAACAGTTCCTTCAAGGCAGGCGTGAAGAACAGCCACATGTGGATCGAACGGCACCATTTCGTATGAACCATAATAATAATCATCGCTCCTTTTTCAGTTTGCCACACGTTTTTGCCGTCTGTGAAGAGACGTTGAAAACGTTCTTGATTTATTGCCATCTGTGGAACTGTGTAAAAGGAGGAGTTTACTACCCTTGATGGTTTTGTCAGAGACTGTGTGTTTGAATAAGGCTGTTTGCTGCACCACACCTGCTCACTTTCCAACTGTTATCAGTACGTGAAAGCTACAGTGTAGACTAGGGCTGCCATCCAGCTCACCCATATGTTTTATGGGTGTTTTACTTCACAGGCATATCTTGTTATGGTTCATTGTGTTATAATAATAATAAAAACAAATCTTGAGCAGCCACTGAAGGCCACCCATTTTGTGTGTTATTCATTCCCCTCTCTGCCTTTATGAAAGAAGCTGACACTCTTTATGATGGTATAGTTTTTCATACTTCTCTCAGAACAGCATGGTTACTCTCTCTTTGGGTGAGTGTGGGATGAGATCTAGGCTGCTGAAGAATGACAGAATGTAAAGATCTGGACCAAAAGCTTTTTCACGCAATCATTGTGTCATTAGGATTTTACCTTAGAATTTCAGATGTGTTTTAGGAAACTGCATTGCTTCAAGGAGTGGTGGGTGTGCACCTGTACATATGATTGAGTCACATGAATGTGTGACTAATCCTTGTGATAACATGATGTGGGTTTTGATTGGATGGTGATTTGTGGGAATTCACACTGGTTTCAGCTGGAGTGAGCAATGTGGCAAAAATGGGACACACAATGATGACAAAGTGATACCTGTATTAGCAAATATTTGCTAAAAAATCTACATAGGACAGATGTTTAGTTTTAACCGATATCTCAAACCGATATTTGATGGTGTATTTATTCTACAGAAGTTAAATGTCTGCATTTTGTTCCTGTTACTGCATTTGTGACCCAACAGAGATAAATATTAATTCTTTGTAATGCTGATTTAGGTAGGTATAGTCACAGCTGTTACATTTTAAAAACGTTTATGTATTAGCATTGGCATATATGTACATAAAAAATATCAGCTTTGGCTCGCAGTTCCCATATCAGTGCATCCCTAATGGCGCTATTTGGAGATGTTTTCACAATACAGTCAGATCATTATGACTTTTGTTTTTAGTGAGGATCAAGTGGAAAAATTTAATCTGAAAATTAAAAAGACAAGTAAGAAAATTATTTCAGCCAATGCAGATATCGGCAGATGTGTACATTTTTATGTACATGTCTTTAGATACATAAATGTTTATAAAATTGGGACTATATCTGCCTGGATTAATATTATTTAACTTATATTACCTTTATTGTATCATTTATTATTAAATGCAGCAAAATTAGTAAAATGCAGATATTGAAGCACAGTAACCCAGTGTTGCCTAAATATTCAGTACACTAATTTGGCCTGAGATATTGGTCAAAACCAAACACCTGTCCATTGCTAATTCCAAAATGATAATGCATCCCTAAAGATGTCATAATGGACATTCAAGTAACTGCTTTTTGCAATGTACTATTACTCAAAATCTCTAATTTCTGTGAATCATGAAGAAAGGTGGTCAGTGTTCTGGAAAAATGCCTGATGCTGCCCAATGTGAACTGAAGAATCCCCTCTTGAAAGCATTTGGTTAAGAGATTTAACTTTTTCTGCAGTGTAGTCACTGGGAAGTGGCAGATGGTAGTTACATAGAAAGCTTGTGTGGAGCCCCCTGACCCCAATGTGGTTCACTGTGTTTTCTTCTAAAAGAACCATTAACACGAAAGTAGACCTAAAAATACTGTAGTTTAATTAGCTCGGTTTGTCTCACTCATAGCTGCTGTGGGCATCTTTCCTTAGCTGCTCACGTGGCCCTTAAGCAGCACAGAACATTTCAAATTAGAGTGGATTTAGGATAAACAGCTGCTTGCTTGTAGCTCTTGCCCCCAGCCGGACGCATTGCTTGTATCAGCAGAGCTGGCTCAGCAGGAAGCCTCGGTCGATGAGTCTTCACTTCCAGACAGCCTGATGGGCAAACTCAAACATGAGATCAACAGGTTAGCTAGCAGGCTAGCAAGTATTTCTGATTTGGTTACCTTTAACAGCACCTTTCTATTTCAGCTGCATCAGCCGTGGTTTAATGTAGGCTCATTAAGCCTCACTGAACAATGCCAGGAGAATGAACCCTGCCCTGGACTGAAATAGCAAACCATCCTTACCCTCAAGGGGAAAATATTGGACTCATTGTTCTTCTCACTGAGCCGAGGAGAGAACATTGGCTTGTTTTCAGTTTAACCTCATAGAAATCAGTTTGCAGCTTTAAAGAATGGGAGCTAAATGCGGTGCCTGTGCTGGCATGAATATAGAACTTGGGCTTCTGGAATTTAGCTCAAATCAGTTTAATGAAAGTGATGTTTGGAGGATCATAGAAATGTTTCATGAGTAAAGAACATTGTGTTCTGGTGCCAGTTAAAATGACTTTTGAAGTGACATATATTGATTTTATTTGCTTACTGGATCTTATACAGTTGTATGCAAATGTTTCAGCGCCCCTGGTCAAATCACATGTTTGTTTCTTAAGTGAAAAAAGTACAAATCTACTGTTTATTTGATAAATGTAACATACTGGAAAAAATAAACATAAAATGTGGCATGTGCAAAAGTTATGTGTTTTATGTTTTATATTTTCCAGTGTGTAAAGCTCAGCAAATGAATAGAAAATATGCACTAAAATTTGCAAACAAATGTCTATTTAAGTTTTTTCTTTGTAGAGGAAATTTATTTTCACTTGAAAATCAATAAAACATGTAATATGACTGGGGTGTTCAATGTTTCGCACACAACTATATCAGGCGCCTTCACTTACAGTGTTTATCAGGCTTTATAACCTTTGGTCAGTGCTAGTTTCATTTTTTATCTCCTCCTCCTCTTTAAATATTTAACCTCTGAATATTGTCCCTCCATGTTGCAAATGAAGTGTGTCATTTGCTGCCCGTTTTTTTTTTTCTGAATTTGGTCCCTGGAACAAAGGGTTTCTTGGCCTGCAGTTCACAGCCGTGTGCTGGAATGAGCACGTCACAATGTGTCCACTGTTGCTGGCATATTAACTCAGGCTTTCTGCATGCATTCTGAACCAGATTGTGAATTCCACAGATGGAGAAAGCAATGTGGGCACCATAGCACACATCAGCTGTCTTCCTTTTCTTTTCTTTGCTGGACTAGCTGTGTGAATATATGTCCTTGAGGTAATCGACCTTAGTCAGGGTGGAGCCCAGTTCTAATTTCATTGGGTCCACTGGGTGCTGAATTGAGTCAGTGATCTGTCACAAATAGGTCATTCAGTGCTGAATATTAAGTCTGCCCATTTGACTCACATGGTCAACTGATTGTACAGCGTATTTGGTCTTTTAAAGACAAAGATGTGACTTTGTGTGACTTTACTTGTTTTATAGGCACATTAGTTGTTTCTCTGTTCTTGTTATTCATTGCTTTGGATGTGAATAAAGTGAGGTTTCAAAGTCATAAAGAACCTTTATTGCAGGGGAACCACTTGTAAGCAGTGAATGTATCTTGAGTTAATTTAAATTAGGGCTATGTTAATTGGGCTGGTTATCATTCAGTACTTTTAAATACCATTGCTGATACTTTGATTTTAAATATTGAACTTCTTTTTTTCAATATCTTCTTTCAAATTGCAAACTGTGTCAGTGTGAACTGTTGAAAGTGAGTATATGTATATGATTGCTGATGATATTAAAAACATACATATATACATATGCATATGGAATGTAATTCAGGCAGCCAGTCAGCAGTCTAGATTTTGGAGCAAGCTTGATTACTGGCTCACTGATTCTAATAAGAATAAATACATAGGTGATTTAAATTTGATATCTTATGTTATGGAATTTTTCAATGCCTGATAGCATTTAAGTAATTCAGTCTGCACCACAGATGTACTGGATCATGATACTCAGCCCTCTGAATGATGTATAGTTTGTTAAAACTGCACAGTGTAGATTCTGGAGACTTCTCGGGTGGAAATGTGTAATTGCATGCAATGCGGAGAACACCACTTTGTAACGTTGGTTGTGCTTTGGACCCGTTCCCAGAGTGGATTAATCTGATAATTGGGAGCGCGTTGGAAAAAAAAATCAAAGAGAACTCAGTCTGAACTTGTTAAAAGGACGTAAGTGAATTGTGTTCTATTGTCATGATATAATGTTGATTTTGCTTTTGAGACTTTTAAAAATCAAGTTGAAGCATTGTGTGTGATGTTAACACGTATAGAGGCTTAATACATGTGATGGGGTCTGAAAAACTCCTGCAAAATCTGACCCCATCCTTCTTTTTTTCTTTTTTTTTTACCAGACACAATAATGCTATTCTTTCAACTTTAGCAAAAAAACCTTAACATAGTGCAGTTTTAATATTTTCTATTGTTATGTTGACCTCAGAAAGCTTTAATATTAAAATGAGCTTCTAACCAAACCCAACATTTGTTTGTGGGCTATGATCATCCTCGTCAACTCTGTGTATCCCATATGAGTTTCTGTAGATGTTGAGACGGATCAAGGTAGTCACGTGATCCAATAGCTGCAAATTATTTTGTAGCCTTTTGTAGCATAATGTAGCCGAAATGCGGTTATGTTGTCCGTATCATTGCCCATTCAGTGTTGGCTTTCCTAGAAAGTTACGCTTTATAAACTCACCGTCTTCTTATTCACCGAGGGGAAATGAGGAATGCGGAGGATTCTCATCTCAATTAATTGTGAAATCTTAATCATCTTTTTCTTGGGGAGTGATGTATCCGCTGAATGTCCTTTCGTATAAAATCAGTGTGCTTATTAGAGCCTGTCTGACCCGTGTGTGTCCACTCAGATGTCCCTTTGTCTGTGACGAAATGCGGCCCTTTACAAGTTTGTGCCAGGCTGCGTCAGAGCTGCCGACTCCATGGGAAAAGGTAACCAGAGAGGCCATTACCTGCAGGTAAAAGCTGTGTGTGCGTCTCAGCCACAGGTGGGCTGAAAGCCAGCTCTGTTGCTGTGGGGCCAGACTTCACTCTCACTGGCCCTTTGTGTGGCGCTCACAGAGGCCCGGATTGAGCCCCATTCACACCCGCCCTGCCCCCACCCTCCATGAAAACGACTTTGCCTTGTCGTCTGTGTTGTGATTGCTGTGGTGGACAAACAGACGTTTCCTTGAGTACATAGGGACCCCCTGTCCGGCTGGCTGTGGCCAACAGCCCCTTCACTGTGAAGGGGAGATTTTTGGGTAAGGGGCACCAGGTTTACTTACAGGGAATTAGACTTCTGAACAGTCGCTGCTCTGTGTTTGTGAATCAACACCATTTCTTCTTTCAGATGCAAACACTTAGGTGTGCATGTCCACTTAGACACTTGACGGTTAGAATCTTGGCTTATGTCATGTTAGCCTACTGGTATGTTTTGTTTGCTTATCAGTGGAAATGGACTAATTAGCTATTCATTCTTCTGTCTCAAAACTGCTGGGACTATTATGAAGTAGGACGTAAAGTGGATTACATTAATAATGGAGTAATCTTTTGATTGTGTTGACAAATGAGCGATTTACTCATAAGAAGAGAAACAAAACCAAAATGGGCTTAATTAAACAATAACAAACCTTGCCAAAACATCAACAGCTCATCAACGATTCCTTCGAGATTGAAGATTCCTTGATTGTAAAAAGATAAGTAAGAAATTCTTTAAAACAACTTCATTCAAAAATGTGTAAAAACACTGTAGAAAATAATTCATATAAAAGACTGTGTCTATAAGGCTCTGTGTCTTTCTATAAGAGTGACCAGCAGCCAAACAGAAAATGCATTATCATAAATATGCTAACATAATTAAATTAGTAATAAACTGATCTAACGATCATTTCGACAATGAATCCAGTAATCATGCATTTGTGAGATCCTCCTGGTGTGGGTTTCCTCTTTATTAGTGAAGCACACAAAGCCATTTGGAGTGCTAATGGCTCCCCTTGTGGAGAATCTTCAAACTGCTAATCACTGCTTTATAAAGACCTGTGAATACCCTGTCTGTCCTTTAAATTCCAAAATTGCTAAGCTGATTCATTGAGGTTGTAAATTTTTTCAGTGGGGTAATCATGACAATGGGCTTCATTCACCAACCATTTTAAGAAAAAAATTCTTCTTAAAACCCACAAAGATTCTGACACGTACCAGTGTTTTCTTTGTTAGGATTTGTTTTTAAGTAAGAATAGAATCTACACTCAAGAACACAAAAGTGTGAGGTTTAAAAACGTATCATGAATCTAACGTAGACTTTTTCTTAGGAGCTTTCTCAGGAACAAATTTAAGAAAAAGCTTAGGAAGGTAGTAAATGAATCCCATTGTTCTTAAGAAATACTGTTAAATTGAACAGTTGAGGCAGCCCTATTATGCAGACTTGGTGACTCTGAATTAAAGCCCTTTTATATAGACTTTGATATAGAATTACAATGAAAACTGAAAACATTTTTGCACAATGTATCACAACTCATCTGATAGTGATGTAACCTAGCATGACTGAAGTGGAAAGATCAGGTGGTTTTCTGATTCTTTCTGTTTGAGAGGGTCTGTTTTATCAGCTGTTGTCTGTTTCTGTAGTGAAAGCTAGTGGTATAGTGAGGTCACTCGTTTTTTTATGGACTTTATAGGATGCAGCGAAAGGGCTGCTGAAGGTGTGGTGTCATTGAGCTGCCCTGAGTTCTTTGTGTGCAAGTTAGCTCATTGTGATGCTGGATTAGTTTGCCCTATTGTCCTTCACTTATTCTCACGGGAAGGATTTCAAGCCAGTGAAGACGTCAAGTCACAGTAACAAATTTTAAATGAAACCTTGAATACAGGGCTTCTTTGTTAAGCCCTTTTGAAGTCTAGGTACCGAGGCATCCAGGTGCAAGTATAGGTAGTTTGCCAAGTATGCCAAGGAGTGATCACCAGGGTCTTTTTTTGCCCTGGAGTCGTGATTGCTTTGTGAGATCTCACCTCTCTGTTTCACTGGAGGTGTAAACGGGGAGGCGTTGATGGTGTTAATTGGCAGCGGCTGTTGTAAGTCACACTACGGGTGTGATAATTGTCACGTCACTGGCTCTGTTCCTTGCTGACCGGAAATAACAATCCTTAACAAAGCCTTTTAAAGCTGGACACAGGGTTGTCAAGATTTGAATGCTTAAGATACATTCAAGCTAAGGCTCTTTGGGAGAAGTTGTCATCAACGGGTCTTCACATGGGGATTGTGGTTAAAAATAAAGTAGAATTGGTGTCTGCTGATTGGATGTTTTTGTCACTTCTGAGTGTTCTGCCTATATAGACTCAGAAGGGAATAAAACATCAAAACGGCTGATGCCGATTCTGTTATTTTTAACCACAACCCCCATGTGAATTGGTCTTCAGCACATTCGAAGAATTATTGAGTGAGATAAAAAGCACAAAATAGCATGTCTTTTTGTTTTGGGTGGGACAGTATGGCAAAAACATAATGCCAAGATACTAGAAAACAGGGTTTGTGATCTTGTGGGCAAAGTAATTAGACTAATTTGTGGTTAGAGCTGGTGAATTCTGACAAAATATGATTAGGAATTTGGGGTTAATGGTGGATTTTTGTGGACATTTTGTGAAAATTTAAGTGGTATGGTGGTTAAAAAAGAACAAATGCCAAAAAGTAATTCAAGGCTAATGTTTTTTTTTGTGGCCTAATGTGAAATGCCACTGACAGTGTGAACCTCGGCTTAAAGATGTTTTCACGTTGCACAAAATGTGTAACAATACTTCGTTTTTTTTGAGACTTGAGAAGTTTGAACAGACAGTGCACCATTAGTGCCACATTTGGAAAAAAAATCTGTTAAAAGTGCAATGATTGTTTTATTATATATGTATTATTGTTTTATAGTGATATTCAACTTTTTACTTACCATCCATCAGTTTATCCAACAAAAATGGCCTTGTTGGCACCATCGGTATTTTAACCCACAGTCTCCTGCAGTCTGTTTTGGAAGAAACATAAAGTTGATCAGTCAACTGACAGTGTGCACAGTATGCTCAGGAAGGCTTATCATGACAAATTATCGGTAACACTTTATTTGAATAGTCCACTTTAGATGCTTTGTAGATACTTAATTTATTGTAAATTACATTCCACTAAATATCTACTAAATTGACCATAATTTTCTATAATTTTAAACCTGGCTCTAATCCTAATCTAAGGTTAATCCTAACCTTAACCTCAGCCCAAAACCTAAACTCAACCCTCACCCTGGTCCTAGCCCTAACCCTGGTCCAAATCCTAACTCTAACCCCACCACTGTTTAGAATCAACAGAGTTTCAACAGATAGTTTCCTAACAATTTGAACATCTGTAGATAATCTATAGGGGACTACAGTGAACTTTCTGAATAAGGTGAGACCAAATTATTATAGTAAGTTATTGTCAAATCGCCCACCCCCGTTGTTTATTATTATCCTTGTGCTTCGTCCAGGCCGACTGCACACATGAGCAGTGGTTCAGTTCTCCGTTCTTGTGACACTAGGACTAATGGAATGGTTGGACCAGCCTGGCTGATCTTGTAACCTCCTGCTTCTTACTTCATCAGTCAAAGTCATACATTAGTGTTGCATTCAGCCCTTCTCAGATTGCATACCGTCACAAAAACTTCCTTTGTTTTTGTCGTTTTTTACTTTATTTGCTTGATTTGAAAACTCCAGCTATCCTTTACATTGTGTTAAAACTGCATAATAAACAGACCAACAGAAATGATGTCAAATTACTTGGAAAAAATCTTGTTACAATAACTTCCTTCTCCTGTAAAGGTGGCATTTTTGAGACGAGATTATTCTTCAGACAGCGACAAAATGCTATAATTTAGTGCTCAAATTGAAAGGGCGTCCCCAAGTAAGTACTGGCTGCCATCAAGTTTTGATAAAGGATCATGTGAAATTGTTCTACGCTTGGTTGCAGCAGTTAAGATGTCTCTGGGGTTACTGCGCCCACACCACATTAATTACGTCCGTTTCTTAGTGTGCATGACTGCAGATAGCTCTGCTTGAGCTAATTCAGCCCTAATTACAGGATAATGACTGCTTAGCAGTAAAACTGTATTATCCCCAAAATACTCATTTATTTTCCTTCCTAAATATTTTGACTTTTAACATAAGCACAGTGGCAAATACTGCTGTTCCAAAGTTTGAAAGCAGTGCTTTCCATAATATAAAACCAAGTGTGTTTCAGATACATGTATAAAATGATTGTAATGTGCTTTTACTCCAGAGGTGCACAGGTCTCAAACAGTTAATGGGAAACTGGAATTAGTGAGAAACAATTAGGAAACTTTAGTGTTCAGAATGGTAAACAGACCTGATATTATACTAAGGGTATGATATAAATAATATCCAGAAATGGATATGGTGGTCAAATATAGAGGCAGATAAAATAGTAAACAGGTAATTGGATAAAAACATTTTTATATGAGCCTGATGTTTCAAGTTTTCTCGACAGGCATTTTCTTTCCCATTATTTTAATAAGCCCACCCTGTTTCTCCACTCTGAATTAAGCTGCTTTGTTAGTGGCAGGTATTTAGTACTTAGTCCAGTGTAGTTGACATGTTGCTGTTTAAGGCATGTCTGTACACTTTGATTAGTGGTTGTGAGGTGTTTACACATCACTGTAAGATTCTGGACTTAAGCTTTGGGCTCTTCTCATAGCATGTGTGATACACTGCTGCAGTCAGTTAAAATCTTGCTAGTCCACGACCTTGATCGTGAATGAAGCAGGAGCATCCTATTATAGGATTAGGTGTCATTGGGTTTACAAGTTGGGGAACAGGATTGCATGCCATGCATAGTGCCCTCTTCCATGAGCTGAACACCCTCAACAATAGCAATATGTTTGACACTGCCTGCTGTAAGCCTGGAATTAATGCTTCTCATAAGGGCCGTCCTGATTACTGGATTAATTCAGTACATTTAAATTTACCTTTGGTCAAGGGTGGGCAATATAACAGTATTTATTGTTGTTGTGATAAATTACATTACGTTATATGAGTGAGCTTTTCTGAGCATGTCATTGATACTGTCAGTGTTTCAAGAACACTGACCGCCTGAATGTTTAATTTCAGTGAGAGTGTAAATAGTCTTGTTAAAGGAGTTTAGTGCAGTTAACTATGTGAATCATTGAAAGTGATTGTTGATAGTATTTTTAAATGTGCCACTACTGGGATACTTTGACCTTACCAAACCTCACGATCCCTATCCGGTACTGATCGTTTTAGGTGAAAATGAGTGGACATCCTGTACAGAAGACACACTTCTGCACTGTTTCATTCATGATTACTTTTTATTTGCTGAACACATTGGGAAACAAAACCAAAATGTGGCAAGTTGTTATATTTTATATCTTATTTTTTCCAATATGTTAAACTCAAACAAGTAACAATAAATGCAAATGAATAGAAATTGTGTACTAAAATTAGCAGAAAGTGCCATTTTAAAGTAGTGCCGGTTTTAAGTACTGTGTAGAAGATGAGTTACCTTACTTTCAGTTAGGAAATCAACAAAACGTTTAACTAGTGGTGTTCAAACTTTTGCATATGACTATGTCTTGAAGTATCGTGATGATTGATTTTTGCTGTATTTCCCAGCCCTGCTTTCGATACCTTTGATACGTATGACAAGGCGTTTTAGTAGGAATGTAACAATACAGTGTATTGTATTATATTGCGTTGTGTTGAGTCATGACTAGCATGTTAGCTTGAGAATAGTGTGTTAGGCTGAGGATAACAGATTATCTTGAGGTTAGAATATTAGATTGTACTGCTATAATTGTAACTGTAATAAATGTAAAATAAAAACATGAACATATTAACAGAGCACATTTTGCCCTCTCCTTATTATTACTGTATTGAAAAATGTATCCACTCAAGACAAAAGTTTATTAAATCGAATCATAAGTTTTGTGAATCGTCCATTTTTACTGTGACCTGCCCTTTTTTACTTGACCATCATTAAGCAGTTAAGTGATTAATCATGATTAAGTAATTAGTGAATTTATATAATTGATTATTAATATTGTGCATATCAACATCCCTATGTCTCATTGCTTCTATTATGCAGCAGTATGTGCTGATAATACTCAGGGCAGACAGTGATGGGACCATTCTCTGTCCACTAGCATCAGTATGCAGCCTGGAATGCTGAGGTTGGCAGTTAGCGGTTGGCTGAAGTGCAGGCTTGTTCCGGATACCTTCACTTCCCTGTGGCAGACAGGGCTTATTTACCCCTGCTATCAACTAGCACACGCACACACGCTCGCTCCCCTGCCATGGTTGCCTGGGAGCCCTCGGGCTCAGCCACTGTATTTGCTCTATTTCCACTGCACAGTCACAGATTGCCCCAAGCCATGCATGTCTCCGTTCTCGTCTCCATCATTAGCTGCTAATTTCAGTCTGCAGACTTCCATAAAGATTTGATGAGGAGTAAGTGGAGCGATTTTGTAGAGTTAACCTGTATTAAGGCAATCTGATGAAATTAAGCCCAACTAACCATTCCTGCTTATCAGAAGCAAAGCAGCCTGGCCGTGCTGTGAGATCTTGCTAGTTTTGGTAAGAAGGCTTTTTCACAGCTATTGTTATTGAAAGATGGCTCCAGGATCATTTCGGATATGTCTTATGATTCGTTATAGTAATATTATTTTTTGTGACATTTGATAATATAAATAATTGCTTTTTTTCTTTTGGTATATGTGACATGTTTAAAGTCAACTTGAGATTGACCTTGTTAGTTCATGTCTTTGGTCATATAAAGCATGATTCATCACATTTTTTTTGAAAGACAAAAATTTTGTTTCTTCGTAGTCTTTGATTGAAATGTAGTGATCTTTACCCCCACTTAAAACCTTACATTTGATTCTGTTACCCTGCACCATCAGGTGGGGAAAAGTAGCAGATATGATATGTAGATTAACCTCACTCTCATTTTCAATACTGCAAATCCCATTAAAGTCAGTGTGAATCAGAACGCAGTTTTCTTCCTTACTGTGAGGTTTTTCTGAGTGAAGTAGGATAGTCAGACGGTAAATTATCGAGTTGAACCATGATTTTATTTTTTTGGATTTGTTTGGATCGGCAGAAGCGAGTGTTCAAGTTTTAAGTATTGTATGTCAGAGAACTGTTTTATAGGTCATATAATCTGAAAGACAAATAAATATACATTGACAATACATTAACATTTTGTTTGGGAACATCTTGTTACACAGCATCGAGACTGGTGTTGACTGTGCTACACTGCACAGTGCTGTCTGCCTATGTAACACTGACCTATATCAGCATTCTATATGCTTTGGAGACCTAGCGGCCGTCCGACGCCTTTACTAGACTAATAAAAGCAAGATGGAATGTCTCCACATATCTGCGTTTGTGCTTCAGAGTATGAGACCGTTGTGGGTTTAAAACACATGAATGTTTACATCTTCACCTCGGCAGATGAGGATCAGTCAGCTGCTGAGTTTTAGCTTTACTGACTCAACAACCTTTATACCAGCTGAGAATGTGTAAGAAATCGTAAAACAACAACAAAAATAAAAGAATAACGAAAGGCTGCTTGTAATTTGTTCTTTAGCTTATGTAGTAGAGCACACATCTGGTTCTCTTAATGTTTCATTGGTTATACAGCCTCGCTGTCTCAGATTTTATTGTTACCAGACGTTCATCATGTTTGTATTCTGGACTAATGAGCAGAGAATAATGGCACTTGTTATTTTGCCGTGTCTTCTGTTGTGGTCTCTTTATCAGCCATCAGTGTTCTCCTTTGGGAAAGCCTGGTGAATGTGGTTTCCAGTCTGTGGGCCTTATGATTATGGTCCAGCATATGATGCTAAAATATTTCAGCATGTAGTGGTAGTGTGGGCAGCTGGCTGGCTGGGTGCCACACCACACTACTGGCACAGGCTAGAACTGCAGTGCCCTCAAAAACATTATAAACCACATCAGAGCTTTTTCATAATCTCATTTACCCACCGGACCCACAGCCCACCCCTCTGCTAGTATTTTTGTTATTTATCCACCGCTGTTCCCCAGAGCGACTTTAAGTAGCCAATTTGCTATGACCTCTGGGGCAGCTTTGGGTTAGGTGCCCTGGCAAAGGTCACAACGGCAGGATGTTGTCGGCTGGGACGGGACCCAAGGCCCATTTATGGTTCATAGAGCAGTTGTCCTACCACCAGTATGGTGCCACCACATCCGCTCGCTTAATAATTGGGCATTAGTGCTGAACTTAAGCCTAATTTGCCCTTAATGGTTCTGATTTGTTTCATGGTGAAGAATAACTGCTGTTTCCTGTACTGTAGATGCCACAGAGTGCAGTGTATGCATGTTAGAGCTAGGGATGCACAATATATCAGAGCCAGATATATTATGTGACACAGTCACATGATACCGCCAGCGCTAGGAG
The DNA here is from genome assembly GCF_904425465.1 of Colossoma macropomum. Lineage (NCBI taxonomy): Eukaryota > Metazoa > Chordata > Actinopteri > Characiformes > Serrasalmidae > Colossoma > Colossoma macropomum. The sequence continues at coordinate 9,062,120 of NW_023494802.1, read as the reverse complement.
GGCGATGGGTAGCACAGGCTTCATCCGAGACTTGTGAAGCACCACTGCATCTTTTCGAACTACTGCTCACACAATGTCACTGGACAGCCGAACACGTTCGGAAAGCGCCAACTGCCAGATCTGTTGCGTCAGCTAACATCTCTTGGACTTTAGCAGAACTTTTTGAACTCGCAATCTCCTGATGATAGGGCCAACTCTTAGACAGTTGCGCCACTTGGAAGCCCGTTCACTGTGTTTCAAAGATGTAAATTAGAGCGGGGCCTTCAGTTTGAGCCTTAAATATAAAAACTATATAATATATAACTATATAACTATATAATATTAAAAAAATGGGGGACAAAAATTCAGAAAGGGGGGAAAAAACCCATCTATGCTGATTCTGATTTCTGCAACAGGCCTACTGTTAGGTTTTGTTCTTGTTAAAATTGGCCCCGCCAATTGTAAATCAACACATGATTACTTGACTCCTGTCACTTTGTTAATTATGTTAGTTGTTAATCAGACATGTTAGGCCTTCTGTTTAGCTCTAACCAATGGGAGAGCTTGCTTGGTTAAATTTACCAAGATAACATGCAGAAAAAAAAAGGTCCTGATTGGTTAAAGTTCTGTTGGCCATTTCAAGATTTTATCCCTTTTTTCCAACTAAAACTTCAAAGTGAAATAAGAATGGTAATACGTGTAGAGTATACCATAACTACAAAAAATCATAAAGATTATATTAAATACAAACGACCTACAAATTACAGATGTGTTGTTTATTTCACAGAAATTGTTAGGCCTTTTCTAAAGGCCATCAAGGCCCTGAGGGTTTTCCACTGAATGAATGCTGTGTTAATAGGATGAAGTTATTTCCTTATTTGTTACAAGGAGCCAGTAGCAAAACCATGAGAGCAAGCGAGTTCTAATGTAAATTGTAGATTTCACTGTGGTTGATGTATTTGACAAGTCTGGAGGAACATTCTCGAGCCAAAACTAATGAGCAGCAGTCCTGCTCGGGCGAGAAATAAGCCTAGTTCAGCCTCAAGTGTTTGTCCACAGACGTGCATCTCTTGCCTTGCAGCGCTGCACTTTCTTTGGCAGTGCACGTCAGTTGACGTCCATCACTGAATTAATTAGCTGCCAAATGTTAATTTTTAAAGTTCTTCTGTTCTTATCCTCAATTAGCCTTTTCACTGAAACATTATACTTCTTAGATTCTTGCCTTTTAAACTTTTTAACAAAGTATAGACACAATTAAAACTTGAAGGCATTCTATTATGGCCTAAAATTGATATTAGACCAATCTGACCAAACTGTTTTGGTGAAAACCAGCATCATGTCCTAGTCTAGCCTTTGGGCATGTGATCTAACTGTGTGCCAGCTCTTAAGGTTTTACGAACCTGGGAAAGGGGATTATCTGGGTAGTCTGGTCTGACAATCTGTCCAAAGGCAGCCAGCTGCAGCACCCCTCAGGTCATGTGAGCTTCAACGTTAAGACGATTTATGAGACAGATCACAACTGACTTACAGACAATAAAAGTGCTTGCCAGATCGCTATAGTGAGCATACTGTTTGAATCAGACTTTTACGTGAAAATAAGAGACAGATGCAATCGGTCATATGTGATCATGTCTGGTACTGACATATAACGCCTCTTAAATGCATATAAAAATGACTGCTTCACTGTTTATATAGTGTAAGAGATGAAGATATGAAATGTATTAAAACAATATTTAAAATCATTGTTGTTGCTGTAGATTTAAACTGGATTTGTGGTCTGTTTAGGGCACGTAGTACTCCATTAAACCACTGTTTGCCTGCTGAAATCAGATCGGGTATGTTCACTGCAAAAAGACATCATGCCAGGCGAAATAATCACAAATGTGCACAATGTATCTAATATCTCATAATAGAGTTTGTAAGTATATTATAATATTCATATCTAGGGGTGAGTAATATAGCCAAAAAAAAACCCACAGCAATGCTTGAAGACAGTATGTATACACAGTGTATACACAATATATACAAAGTATAATGATTATAGTTCAACATTTTCATCCAGTTAAACAAGAATAATTTTGCTCTCTTTGTAACAAAACATGCAGTTTATCTGTCTTCAGTACTGACGATCCACTATATGCTCAGAACAGTGCTGTGATGTAATTTACCGTAATGACAAAAATATTGTTATTGCCCACTCCTGTTCATATTATATTTATATTACATGCGCTACCATCAAGTTTGAAATCAGTTTTCAGTAATCTAAAACCAATTTTGTTGCAGATACATGTAGGCAATGAATCTTCTAAGATGCTAATATTGGATAGGTTCCAAACAAACTGTAAAAATTAAGGAGTTTTAAATGATGACCAAACTGTATGTGATTCCATAATAATTGAGAAAGCTGTATAACATTTGAAAATGAATGGACAATAAAATTAATATCCAAAATACCTCATATTTGAAAAAACTGTGATTAAATCTAGCTGATGAAATACATATTCATAGTAGTTTTGTGACAAGAAATTACTATAAATAGGTAATTGCATTAAAATGGTCTTTGAAATATATTATTCTACCCGGTCATAACTGCTTGTTCTTTCCAAAATACTGTCAATTGTGAATAAACCATTGGTTTTAAGTTTTGGTGTCTAGTTTATCTACACTGTTATTATTAAATCATGACCAGTGATTACAACCATCTGAATGGTATTATATAATATTATCTATTTTTGAACATTTCTTCTTATCAAGTCAAATGATCTTACTGCACTGGCAGATAAATTTGCTTCCTTCAAAGACTGCATCAAGCAAAGTGATATGTCAGTGCTTTAAGATCAGTTCACTTGATAAAATTGCTTAAAATGATTTGTATTGTCTGGAAATAGATTGTAAAACCTTAATATTCCTTAAACTGTCTCATGATGAGGAAGTATTTGATCCATTTGCTGCATTTTAGATGCTTTCACTCACCTTGATGTCATGTTTAGTGCATGCAGTTTGAACAAAGAGATAATATTTATTGTATTATTATTTCTGAAAAGACCTCATTTCCCTTCCTTAGTGTGACAGATGAGTGTGCAGCTCTCAGCCTGTTTGTTCAGCCTTGGTAACAGAGCTCAGAAAAGCAGGTACTGTGTAGATATTCCTTACTGGCCGTGTCAGTATGCAGGCCTTATTGGTGAATGACACTTTATTTCAAAAATGGAATCTTTCTCAGATCTTACCATTACTGGCAGATTGTGTTTATTCATGGAGCTGACACACTTCTTAATCTGTCAGGTGCTAAAATGAAGCTGTATGGCGTTAAAAAGATCATCATGTTGTCTCATGCTAATGTTTCAGAGGGGGAGAAGTGTCAGAGCATTGGTGTAGCGTGTTGAGAAGTGATCAGGTGATGTGATAATGGACTCTGTGCCTGTCCTGATGTGTGCAAATGAGAGTGAAAGTACAGGCTGTTGCCTACCCAGTGGTTTTCAAACCATATGTGCACCAAGCAGCGGGTAAGGCTAATGCCAGAGCTTGCACATTCTAGCACACTGCATTCATTGTTCAGGTTCAAAAATCAATATTGGTCAGAAAAATTACAATTAGATATTTTCCCCAGTTACTGCAGCCCTGCTTGTGGGATATGGATAGAATGTGGGATCTTAAATAGTGATGTTGAAGGAGTCAGACCTTTGCTGTGTTTGACCTGGGAGTTTTTGTCTCCGTCTCGGAAAAGTCAAAGCAAACTCGCCTCTCTACTGGGAATTCATACTTGGAAAGTTGAGATGGTGTTCTCATCTCTGAGTGCAGCGCATGGCGTAGGATCAACATGGCCGCTCATGTCGTCTGTAGTAATGAAAGTAGCACTTCTCTGATATTAAATGAGATTTGCTTTAGATCAGCCAGTATACAGACACAGCAATTAGATAAATCTATTAGATGTATTACTGGCTGTTTCTAGCTAGACGTTGTATCTGTAATGTCTTTGGTCCCCAAAGCCACGAGGGGTCTCTAATGATGTGTTTTTTTACATGTTAATTTAATATTGTTTCAGTCCACAAAATAAGTATTAATTCATGTTTTATTTTTGCATACAAAAAAAATTTAACAGTACTTGCTTTCAGAAAGGTTGAGCTAATTGCAACATTAATCTCTTTTGTTTAGTATTGACTTTGAATAGACTCTCGCTGATGAAGGCTCATGCCAAAACACCTTAGGAAACCTTTCAGTTCTAAGAAGAATGCCATGGATAGTCATGTCTTCTGCATGATTTTAAGTGATTTTAAACCCCATTACACAAAGCACCTTTACCTTAAGGGTTGAATAAACTTGTATATTAAAAAGGATCAGGGTGATGTGCGCCAAGGTAATACTGTCATAGTGCACTTAAATTGAAGGAGCAGGTTGGAGAAAATCCGCTTTACCCTCTTTTCCACTTCTGTCAAGTCTGTGCTACCTTAATGAATGAATGAATGTGGTTGGAGTGAGTTAAAAGTTTTGGTGGTGTATTTTTACAGACATGATTTGGGCAGTTTGGGTGACCATTGAGTTCTAGTGTTTGTTAGCAATAATAGCTTTGCCGTTCCAATTCTAAACTGAAGAATCTGTATTTGGACTCCAAACATGTCTGAGCCGACTACATCTGGAGTTAGAGGAAAATTTGATTTTCCGTCCAACTCCTTTCCTTTAAAATCATTCTCCTTTAGGAGAACCCTTTCCTAAAGATACCATGAAACAAAAACATTTCTTTGTTTCCATGGATGTGTGTAGAACCCATTAAGAATCCTTTCTAGAACCCTTGACGAATTCCTTTAATAGTGTGTGACAGGCCAGTTTCTATCCAGCCTTGTGATTCTTTAGCTCTGGCAGCGTTTCTTCTCTGATTGAGCTGTATTCAGTAAAGTGCTGGCCTGTTGTGTGGACAGCTCCCCCGGTTTCCCAGCAGCCTCCTGTTTCCTGCCGCTGTCCTGCTGTCAGTGCTGCCTGTGCACAATGAGCGCGCCACTGTGAGGGCTTTGCATTTCACTCAGGAGCTGCTGAGGCAGTCACATTTGGGCGTGGACGCCCATTAGCCGTAGAAGCGAGCAGTCTGCCCTTCTCGTCTCCCCTCGGCACTGTGTGTGTCCTGTTGTGGCAGCGGTTTCTATAACCTACAGGCCTGTCTGCACAGCTCTTAGCTCCAGCAGAGCACACAACACTAATGAGCTGGCTGGAGATGCTCCATACTGTCTCTCTGCATAAGTAGAGGAATGGTTACCACTGTACCTTGGCTGTTCGGGAGGGAGACAGACTGAGGAGTCATTAGTTTTCATAGCTGTGGCTGTTTTTCCACTTTTAAAATGGCACATCACTTCTGAGCTGTTGTTATTGTCCCAGATATTCCTCTAAGTACTGGATAAATGGGTTCCCTGAGATTTCAGTTCGAACTTTTTTGATTGTGGTCTGAAATGAGGTGGGGGGGGTGGTATTGTGCATATCATGTCTACTTCTGCTAATAACAGCAGGTAACATACATTTAGACTAATTATAGAGAGCCTGAAAACAACAACCACCACCAGGGTATAGTAACAAGTGGCGTATTGGCCTGTTTTGCCATTATTTAATTAATTTTACCAGTTGTTTGATTTTTCTTACTGTTCTTTCCTAAATAGTTTATTTTGCATGTGGTACTTTCATCTGTTTCATCTGGTGCATTTTAGTGATGCACCAATATGGGACTTGTTGGCTGATGCCGATATCCGTTATTATTTACGTTCGTATCTGCAGATGCTGATACACACACATTTATAAAATGTAAAAAGTGGAACTAGACTCACCTGTATTAGAATTACAGAAAAATAAACACTGCATGTAACTAGAGATACATGATAATTATGAATCATGATAACATCGTAAGATATTTGGTTTTTAAAAAAGTTGATGATAATGTATTTATTGTGCTCTGAAAAAGCAGAATGTTTAGATGATGCTGGGTTACAGTCAGGGATGCAGGAAGCCGGCGTGCTGATCATGCTACAGCACCCCCTGATTTCAGGACTGCAGCTGCTAAAATAATAATCCTCCATAGCTGTGCGCTTTTTAAGTTAATGCTCAAATTTCTTTATAGTGAGTTCAGTTCTGAACCTCAAAGCAGCCTAATATTGTTTTTAAACTCAAAAAAATAATTTAACATAGTAATAACGTTAAATCAACCATTACAGGAGATGTAACTCAGATAACATGCCACAAATCAACAGTCTGATTGGTCACCACATTAATTTGCATAAAGTTAGTCCAGAATGAGAAAGCAGAGAAATGATGTGCCTCAGCAGCCTGATACATCAGTTATATGTATATATTGTTGTCTCTTGCCTCATTATAGTGCAGTATGACACATTCTATGTCATGTAAAGTATCAAAAAAAATAAAATGGAATAAGGCAAATAATTTAACATGACATCATCGTTTATGTTATGTATATGCTGCTTAAAATTTCGGCACCCCCAACTTAAAACACCTTCCTGTGTCCCTGGTTACTGTACTAGTTTTGCATTTTATTGCATTTGTAAGTGTACAGAAATAAATGTTGTATTTATATATTGCTACATATTGCTAATTCAAGCAGATCAAGTCACGGTTTCTGTATCGACATTGTCGAATGTGTGTATGAAAATACTGGATATCCGTCTCGGCCCACAATTCTCATATCAGTGAATCCCTGCATCTAACACTTATTTGTAGTGGGTTGCGAATGAAAAAAGAAGAAAACACAGACAGTGTAGTGTCGTATCGTATGTTTAATAACCTCAACATTCTGCTTTTATAATAAATGTCATTATATATTAGTTTGAAATATCCATCAAATCTAAACATCTGTCCAATGCCAATATATTTTTAAGCAAAGATCTACCAGTACTGATATGATTGTCTTGCATCCTTTGTGCCTTTTTGTCCGTTCCAACTTGTTTGCATTCTTCACAAAACTAATTATCATGAATATTGTTAATATGGAAAGTGTCTTTAAGTATCACTAAGTTTTTTTAGGCTACGGATTGCTTACTTTAAGCCTAAAAAGGTAAATCGTGTACCTCTCTCTTTTTTTGACAGTGAACAAGCACAAGCCATGGATTGAGACCACATATCACGGCATCGTAACAGAAAACGATGACAAAGTTCTCCTGGATCCTCCACTGATAGCACTGGATAAGGATGCCCCATTGCGCTATGCAGGTAAGAGGAGGCTTATTATATCATCATCTCTAAACCTTCTACATCCTTTTATCCTTCAGCAGTGTTAATAGTGTTGTATAAACACCAGCCCCCACATATGATCTGAAATATCCTAACTGAAACAAATTACATTGGCCTTTATGACTCTGAATTGTTGTGTAATATGATAATTGAAGGAGTCCTAGTCAGTCAACCAGAGGGTGTATTCAAGGTCAAATGGTTGAGGAGATTTTATTCTCTTTCACATTATTTGCATTTTATTCAAAACTCTTTGTTGACCTGACTTTGGTTGAAGAAGGCTTTGATTATGTGAGTCAACCTTTGCTTGGACAGATTTTTTTGTTTATCCAATCCAGAAATGCCTCCGTGGCAAAGCTTAATCACATTTCTCCTTCTCTAATGTCATTATAAAGCCATCAGACCTGCAATTTAAAATCCTAATCAGCATCATCAGCTCTCACTGTCAGTTATTAGTTTTGCAAATGTGCTCTCTGGCTTCACTCTCACAGGTTAATGAGGTTTATTTGCCTTGTAAATCGTTCATGTTGTAGAGGCTGGGTGCTACAGGAGCCCCCTTTGACGTAGTTCAAAAGTAAATTTTTTTAATGATTTTTTTTTTTTAGACTTTTTTCTGTATTGTAATATTTTATGCTATTGCTAAAACCTTATCCTCTGTTCACATTGTGTTATTGTTTTGCTATCCGGTGTCGGACAGAGGAGGATGGGCTTTTGAGTGTTGGTATAACACATATAGCTCTAATTGATCAACTAGTATCAATATACATTTGTAATCTGCATGATGCTTATGACACTCAAATAGTTAAGGACATGTTGAAGTGTTTTTTTTTGTGGTGGGTGCAGGGAATATTTAATACAGTAAGCTACTTCAGTAAATCTTTCACAGGGCAGTGGCTCCAGTGCCTCTTTCATCTCAAACCAGTAAAGTTTGCTTAGTTTGCAGTATTCTTGCCTCTTGTACATGAGCGGCACAGTGAAAGAGGACGTCCAGTGCTAGCTTTAGCTCTGGCCTCTTCTAATCACTGGGGAGATTTACTTTGGCCTCATTTCAAAGCTCTTTATGCAGTAGGTGCATTGTGAGCACTCTGCCTCCACTCTCGGCTCTAGTGCCAGGCCTCAGAGCTTTCCCAGGACATCTTTCACATCATGGCCCGCTTTCCAGCATTTCAGCTTCTGGGGATTCATCTGTCCACCTGCTGTAAATGTCCAGTTGCTAGAGCCTATAATTGCTCTGACCTTAAAATAATTTGATTGCGATTCTTAACATTAAATCTCAAGTTTCACCAGGATTTGTCTTGATTATTTTGCTACTTTTTACTTATTAGTAAAAATGATCTGTACATGCAGTTACCACTGGTGGAACCGATTGCATAGTAGGGTCATTCTCACTAAACCACCTCAGCATGTCCTTAAATATTTGAGTGTCATATGCATCATGCAGATCACAAATATATAATGATAATGGTTGATGAGTAGAGCTATATTTTGTTATAGCAGAAAGGTTGTGGAGTTCATTTTCCTATTTTAATCTTTTTTTGGTCTTTACCCTAACTCTCTCGTAGGTCAAGTCAAAGTTCATTTATACAGCGCTTTTTACAACAGGCATTGTCACAAAGCAGCTTTACAGAAAAATCCAGGCCAAAGCCCCCATGAGCAAGCCAATGGCAACAGTGGCAAGAAAAAAAACTTCATAAGAGAAAGAAAGAGACTTAGGCCCAATCCCATTTCTTCTTTTTACCCCTACCCCTTGTCTTTGAGTGTCACCCTAACCCCTTGGAACTGAGTTACAAGGAGTAGTGGTTGAAATCTTGCCCTACGAAATGGGACAACCCATTAAAAAAAAAAACAAAAAACAAAAAAAAACATTGCTTCATTAACAGGTTACTAGCAGTGCTCCGTAGGCGACCTGGCCCGTCTTCAGTGATAGCAGAGGAGGGAAAAGTTCAGCAACCTCACTGCTGGGCTTTAGTGACATTTAGGGCATCATAGGGGATATAAAACAATTATTTATTATCGCCCACCACTGATTCTTTGGTGATGCGAAGCTGAAGCTATTTACCAGCTTCTTGTTCACATTTTCCCGTTCCACCTTAAATGGTGCAGCAGTTACATTCTGGCACTTCAGGGAACATGGGAATGTTAGCTATGGAGACATTAGCATGCTATTAGCGATTTTTTTATGCTTGTTATGAAGAAAAGGACCATAATACATTGAGACTTCATTAAACTAAGATAATACAGTGGTTATCATAATTTTTTAATGGAGAAAATACTCACATTTGTGGGTTTCTTGCACAGCCGTCTTGCCGGTTTTTCTTTTTTTTTTTCATAACACTCCATTTGGAGTGTGCCTCTGAAAAACCTCAGTTTGGAGGGCCGTGTAGCCCTAACACTTCACCCTACCCCTCTATCTCAACAAAAATTGGGACACCCTAACCCTAGACGTGAATGTGCAAAACAGAGGGCTAAGGGCTAAGTAGTAGGGGCGAGGGGTGAAATGGGATTGGGCCTTAAAAGGGGAATCCTCCTCTGGTCGACACCAGATAGCAAAACAATAACGAAAGAGCAATATGAGCAGAGAATAAGGTTTTAACAGTAGTACAAAATATCAAAATACAGAAAAGAGGAAAAGCAGATGAAGGAATGGCTCTGATTCAATAGTTCGAGTGTGTGCAGCTGCATCATCAGGAGGGTCAGTTCATGCAGGTGAGGTTTGCACAGCGTTGTACTACAGGAAGCTCCATGGTGGTCAAAATGGTTCAGAAGGCAGAAGAAGCAACAGACCGCACAGGATGGGCATTTGTTCAGTTCAGCAAAGAAACACAGACAGTTAGTTCTGTTAACACAGACTGATTACAGTCTACAGTGTTAACAGAGTGCAGCAGAGACTCCAGAACGTCTAGCTATTACAGCCTAAATAAGAGGGAGAGCCAGAAGGTGATACAGACATGAGGGCTCTCTGAGATGTCAGCGCCCCTCCGCTCCACCGTCAGCAAACCTGAGTGAACGCGTGAGAGCAGCAGGCTAACAGCACCAACACTCCCAGTTTACCATGATACTCTATGTTCCTGAACCCAAAGATCTGCACCTTTTATCTAACAGGAAAAACTACCAAAGTCTCGACTAAACAAGCAGGTTTTTAGCCTAGACTGAAGGTTGTATCTGAGTCACTGACTGAGGTTATTCCAAAGCTGCATAACTTTTGTATGAGAAAATGTTTTTCTCATTACTGATATATGTGTATATATGTTGTTGTGGCACAAGTAAAAAGAAAAGCCCTGACGGCTTGTGGTCATGAGATAAAATTGCGAAACACTATATTTAGCAAAATATATATATTTTAATAATTGTTTTAATAGATGCTTAGCCAGACACCAGTGTATACACACAAGTTGCTAAAAACAAATGTTATTTACAGATTTATCTTCAAATCATGTTGACTGTGAGGAGAATTTGCTCACTTATATTGGAAAAGATAAAATCAGTTCAAAAGGAATGGAATCATTCAGGTTTATCTTGAATTACTCAACCAGCCATCATTGTTTGTATCCAAAAAAATGAAACCTTAAGTTTTTGTCATTGTAATTTTTCTGAAGTGGGGACCTATTATTTGTCATGTTTGTGATTGTAACCCTGTAAGAAAAGTATACACAGTAAACCTTAAATTGTATGTTTAAAAAATAGCCTGAGCATTTTATATTGGTCAAAAAATGAGTGCATGCTTGATTAAATATTATTATAATAGATTATAATCAATTTAGTTGAATCTCCACAATTTTTTATTGCCCCATATTTTTATGCCTGAGTTAATTACTGTACCACATCGCGATCGAGATTGTGTTAAGTATTCTTTGTTTAATATGTATTGTGGTGGTAAAGAGTGTAGTATTATACTATAGTGTAGTATTGTACTATAGTGTAGTATTATACTATAGGTAGACTAAATGACAATCCATTGAAACCTTCACCAGTCTAAAAGAAGCAGGCTAATGCATGGCCTGTGGTAAGCCTTCCGTGGGAGTAAAGAAGCTTGGCTCTCTGACTTTACCAGCACTCACTCTCTCTCAGATTGTGTTAGGAGACATCACGAGGCTGTGTGGGTGACTCGTTGCCAGGCCTGGTTAGTCCAAGATTTTGTGCCGTGCTGACTAATGCAGCATGGCTGTGAGCGTGTATTCAGACACTCACTCAGCTACTGTACTGTTGGTCCTCAGTAATACAAGCTCACTGTTCTAGTAATGCATGACTATCTCTCAAAACATGCAAGACCTCATTAGGTACTACTAAACCTTCAACTGAAGAAAATAATTACGGACATTTCCTCTTTATAAAATTAGAACTGTAATCATACCTTGAAACTGTGGATTCCAGCTCCTGAGTGATGCAACTGCATTGGCCTTATTATTGGGAGATTGTGAGTTCGATCCCCGGTAATGCCACAGCCATTTGTGGCCAGGAGTCCAAGGGACCACAACTGGTCTAGGATGAGTGGGTAGGATGGGCCCTCCTTCTCCCCCATGTCACTCGGTTTGATGCTAGTCAGTGTTGATGTCTGTTAGCTGATGTAACAGAATTGGCAGTTGTTGTTCTCCTCCAAGCATGTTTAGCCATCCAGTGATGTTCCGTTAGCGGCAGTTCGAAAAGATGCAGTGGTTGACTTCATGTGTCTTGGAGGAATCTTGTGCTAGTCTTCACCCTCACAGCCTGGTAGCATTGTGTAAATGGCAGAGACCTAGGTCGCAGGTGGAATTGGCAATGAATTAGAATCAGGCCTGTCACGATTGTGAAATCGTAGCTGATGATTAATTGCCATATAAATAATCAAGATTTTTTTTCTGAATTTACTACAACTGTGGGAAAACAGTTGTGGTCAGCTAAAATCATTGAAAGTGCCTAAAATATTGAGTCCAATTGGCTTTCTTAGTAGAGTCATAAAACCATAGTAGTACCAATAAATTCAAGCAGTGGGGGAAACTATTTGGGGCTCATTTGTGCTAATCCTTTTAATTTCCCATAGCAGGAAAGCTATCGAATTTTGAAGAATGGTCTTCAGTCAATAAGCAGACAAGCCCCTCGTATGTCCTTCAGAACATCCGTTTTGGCTAATAGACATAAGGTTGTAGTTTGTTTGCATGAGTGAAACTATAATCAATTTGAATAGTCATTTGTGTTTTAAGGATGCAAAGGGGCACTCTCTGTGACTCAGTTTCTTCATCGAAAGTCCATTTTTAGCCCAAGATTAGGCTCAGTCTTGTCATCCATATGTTTGCTAAAAAGCATACTTCAAAGGTAATAAGGACTCGCTCTTGATGGATCACAGGCAATATTGGAAACTTGCGGAGAGTTGACACCGGCACAGCTGCATATCTTACCGCTGACAGCAAACTAAAAGCCTAGAGTGGAGTATATGGTGTCTGCAGCATGAATCAATTACTGGAAATCGTTCATAGCAGCCCAGCTGAGCATTGATCATGTTGAAATATGTCTGGCAAGTGTATATTTATCTATATTGGCCTAAATGGATTTTTTAAATTAAAAAAGTAATTCCCTAATGGCATTAAATATACCCAGATTCCATGGATCTTAAGAAGCCTGACTGTACCCTTAATTGAAAGGACCACGAAATGCTAATCTTTAAGGACAGCAGAGTCTCCCTCCACGAGTCGCCCAAAGATGAAAGCCAAGTAAAAGATGAAAGGATGAAGGCCCATAATGAGGAGGCCTGCAGTAGTCCTAGTTTTAAAAAAAAAGGAATTGTACATTTGCTAAAACCTCTAACCCAAGCTGGAAAATAATGTGGACTGGGTTGTGTGAGGTGTGTTGGAAGCAGGTATAGTTACTCAATGCAAGTAGTGCCGAATGATAAATTGTTTTCATATTACAATTATATTACAATTATAACTACAAATATAATTACAAATATTACAATCGGGAAGAGTGCAATTTTTATTACATTATTCAGCGTCTTAAATTTTACATGTGATATTTAACCTAATTACACATAACTTGTGAACTGGATGTCCTGCGCACTACATTCAAGCCCCAAGTCTGATAAAATCAATGTGCTAGTCTTCTTGGCAAAAACAAAGGCTTGGAGCCAAAAAAATCACATTTCAGTTGCAGTTACGATATTGTCCAGAAAAGTTTGATATTTTCTTTCAGCCCTGACCGCAACAGATCACAGTTTAATCTGAAGACTTTTATAACATGCATATGGAATCTAAGTTAGACAGCTAGTCACAAGTCTTGGCTACTGAACACTACTTAGGTACTGAAATTTAGTATTGAATGATATAACATTTTTAGATACTTTATAATTCGGTCAACATTATGTCAATATTATTACTGTTGTTGATGCAGCCTTGATCTTAGCTGTATTATATACTATATTGTGTCCACATCAGGGTGTTGTTTTTTTGTATGGCTGACTGGGTGCAGGGAGCAGTGCTGCTTGTGGTTTTGTCTGTTGGGAAATGGAGGATTTTGGTAGAAGAGTTTGGGGTGTAGTGTTGCTTTGTAGTTGGGAAGAGCGTGCAGAGCCGGTCATTAGAGCTGGCAAGTGCACTGAAGAGACACAAAGCTGCTCCTGCATGACTTCCTCTGAACAGCAGCTTCTAATAGAAAATCCATCTCTAATTGTTGAGGTGAAAACAGGCCGGACAGCTCCACCAGTCTGAGGCCAGTTATGGGGGCAGACTGGGACATGAACAGGCAACCGAACAGAGGCAACTCAAAGGAAATGATCTTTAACACAGTGGGTTTTGTTCAGTAATGTTAGGTTTGTTTAACCCATTATCATGAGTAGTGTCAGTGAAGAAGCAGTGAATGGGTCCTCTTTAAAGCAGCACATGTCTGAACACGACAGCATTTCCACCTTTTGAGGATGGTATTGACTGCTTTAACCTGAATGAGGTTTCATTACCAGGTTTAAAGGGGGATTCCACCATTTTTTTTCCACATATCTACATAATTTAATTTATTAATATGTAAACAAAGTAGTTCAGTGTGGTTTGATGAGAAATGCTCCGTTCTAGGAAAACTTGCCAGAGCAAAATATTTACAGCAATATTAATTGAAACTAAACATAAGAAATGTTTAATGCTTCATAGAAAGATATTACCCAAAATGGTTACTAATCTATTGCCTGATGACTGAGGTTGTTTTACAGTGGTTTTGAGAAGATATTACTCTTAGATGACCTTTTTTTTTTCTTCTTAAATCCTTTCACAGCAGAGGAGCATGCAGAATGTTGTAAGTAAAAATAGCACTAAAAAAATGTATTTAGATTTCTGTGGGTTTTTTTATCTTTACAAATAGAAAATTGAATATAATATTTTATATAAAAACTCAAGACACGTGTACGTTCACTGGTCATTTTGTGTGGTAAATAAAATGGCTGTATGTGCACTGTTAACATTGTGGTCAGTCAAGTTTCCCTACAATTAGTCATTTCATATTAAACCACTCTGTATTACTTTATTCACATCTCAGCGATTGAATTATGTTTTTGAAAAATTGGTGGAGTTCCCGTTTAATGTAAGAGTGGAAAGGTTTGGAAAAATGGAAGAAAAAGATTGTGTTTTGAAATGTATTGAAAATGAAAACTGTAATGCTGATGTGCCTCTTCGCCTTGGTCTCTTTCATGGAAACTACTGTCAAACTATCAAAATTAAACATATTCTATGGGGTGTGATTTGTTAGGACGGTGGGCCAATAGTCTGTTTATTTAATCATTATAAAAATGAGCTCTGTAGAATGTGAGGATGTTTTAGCACATAATGTATCAGAACTTGAACTGAATCTTTACCTCAGGATAAAAAATCATATTGAACCTGAAAACATCTTGTTACACTGCCAATTTGTGCTGTTTTGAATATTGGTTGGATTGTTTAGAGTAAATTAAACTGTAAGTACAAGAAGTTATTCTTATTTTTATTTGCAAAAAGAAGTTATGTATTCATGATGCTGTTTAATTAGGTTGCCTGACTGAACTTTACTAAAATCTCCTTTTTTCTTTTGCTGCGAATGTGGCTGTATGTCAGCTCTGTGAATGTGACTCTGAAACTGCTTAATAAAGTATACTCGATATTCATCATATACATACATATCAGGGCTCATAATAATGTCTGAATCTGCGTTGCAGACAGCTGCTAATGCCTACTGCAGTGTTGACTGCAGCTGCACAATGTAGACAGACCAAATAAAGTATTTCCAGCCCTTTGTATGTATACAGAAAGGCTTTATATGTACATGTGATCTTTCCAGTCTCTCTGTCTTTCTCTCTTTGTGATCTGATCTGAATCTCCTCCTTTCTCTGACTGACCCAGGTTTATCTTCTCTCCCTTCTTGTAGACAGTTTTGAGGTGACCTTCACCAAAGAAGGTGATGACGGGCTCCTTTTACTGCCTTGTAAATTTATTGTTCAATTAACCCACTAACGCAAAATGCATTGGCACTTCACACAGAAACTCCTGTCATGCTCTATAATCTCCCACTTCTCTTTATGGTTTGGTTTACTCTTTTTCTTTTCCCTCACCCTCAATTGTTTGGAAAAATAAATATAATACCTGGATGAAAAGTTTGCTGTGGGGTTTAAATGAGTCTAGAAATATCTGTGCATGAGACATCCATTGTAGTTTGCAGATCCTAACAGTACTTCAGCCACGAGATTAATTTCAAACTAATTGGCACATGCATATACAATAATATTCAACAGTAATGACTGAAACAGGATGGTATGAAAGAAGAGATTGATTGATTGAGTAATTCCTTGAAACCATATATAATTGAACACTTTCAGATCTTTTGAACCCATTTTTGGAAGAACATGATAGTTAGTGTGATGTAAATGATAATGTTATCTGATAAATGTACAATACTGTGCAAAAATAAGCCTCCCGAAAAGAATGGAAGCTGTAATAAAAGCAAAGGGTGGACCCACTAAAATAGAAACGTTTGATATGTTTGGTTGTTGAGGCTCTGTGTAGTTTTCTCTTAAATATCTTTTTTGCTTTTTCTGTCTCTGAAAAAAAAAAAATAACTTGGCCATGTTTATTGAATGCTCTGTCTTTTGCACAGTGCTGTATTTTACCATACAGTATTCATATGCGCATTTGATTTTTCTCTTCAACTCTATTCATTCGACTCAAGAAGTACAGTATCAACTTCTAAACACAGATTTGTCACTAAGGTTTGATTTTTACAAGAAATCACTTCACTGTTTAATGCTGGACCGAAGCAAAGCTGCTGAGATTGTTAAACGTTGCAAACTCTCTGTGGTCAAGAATGGTGTGATGCATTTTCCCGTGGTGTTCCTTCTCCGCACCTCTAATCCGAATCACAGCATGGCAACTTCTGCTGTTTGATGTGGATGTCAAGCAAATCGATATTTCTAACCCCAGCTCTCATCCAGGGGTTTAATTTCACCACTTCTGTTCTGGTTCTGTTTATTATTGTTTCACTCTTTTAGTTTCTTAAGGCTGTGAGAGAGACAACATTGCACAGGAAGACTTCCTTCACGCCAAAACCTAGAGATAAAGGGAATTTATTGAAATCCAGAAGCTTTTCTTTGTTTGTTTGTTTGTTTGTTTATTTGTGTTGTGTTTTAATTTGCTTGAAGGCTTTGAACTGGTATTGACTGAATTTCTGGAACAGTGCCGGACCTCTTTATCATAACTCATCATCGCATCAACTATTAATGCAGCCGTTTAACTTTGCTTTCTTTTCTGTTTTTATTCTCACTCAAACCAGCGAGCAGGCCACTGTAATACATATGAATGTGATCTACAGATAAAGTGGAAGACATTGGCTATCCATTCACTGCTTTTATTTCATTTCCTTTCTGTCCTTTTTTTCTTCTATGACGAGTATTCCTGTGAAATGCCTGTCCACATCCTGGGTTTCTTACTGCATGACTGGATGCAATGTGATCAAGTGGCTTGGACGAGACACTCAGTCTTTTCCCTTTAACTGCCCCCCTCCCTTACCCCACCCCCCCTCCTAAATACTCACCCATTCTACAGTGCTTCTGGCTTCCTCCACAGACCCCAATGTACCAACCCCTTTGGCTGCCAAAACAACTTTGGCTGTTCTTATTTTAAGTGTGGTGTGCTGTTTGTTTTTGTTGTGGGTTTCTTTTGTTCCGTGAGCAGCAGTGGCTGTTTGTCTTGGTGGCACTTTTGGACTGAACCGCTGTGCTTTGCCATTTCTCACCGTGTCCAGGGGAGATTTGTGGCTTCCGGATTCATGGGCAGAACGTACCGTTTGAGGCGGTGATGCTGGATAAGTCTACGGGCGAGGGAGTGATCCGGGCCAAAGACAAGCTGGACTGCGAGCTCCAGAAGGAGCATACCTTCACCATCCAGGCCTATGACTGCGGAGAGGGTCCTGACGGAACCAACATGAAGAAATCTCACAAGTGTGTAGACCGATTTGCCCAACGCCAAATTTACTTTTTTAAGCAATAGAACACGGATAACATCACGGCTGTGATTTGGTTGCAGGCACAAACCAAAGGCACGTACAGCAGATCGTCACAGCCATGATGTTATTTGCGATACTGCCTTGAGTGTTCTGCTTTTAAGAAGAAAAAGAAAAAATAAAGCAAAGAAACCTCGAATACAGGGTGACCCAAAAAATTGACATCATTTGAGATGTGAATATCTGAGTAACTACATGTCCTGGGCAAATGAAATTAAATAGGCTTCATGTTGAACAATACAAGATTTATTAATCAAAATTCGACCAAGATATTCAGAGGGATGTAGATTTTATAACCGATTTCACAAAGCTTCACAAATGTAATATCTTCCGGTACTGGTAGTGTCCAGATCCCTTTGCCCTGCACAGACAGCCTTCCTCTTTTGAATTTTTTGTGCCATGTCCAAATCTGCTTTCCAGTCGGTGCATTTTTATTGAATTTTCTCGAAAATGCACGCTGCACACTCGTTTGACTGTGTTCGAGCATATTCTAACACACAAAATGCTTTTTCATTTCTAGTGAACACCATTCTTCAACCTGAAAAAAAAACATTAAAAATTGAACTTGGTTAGTTTTTACACATTTTGTTAACATTTGAGATCATTTGAGGGAGAATTGGCTGTTATTAGACTACGAAATGATGTCAGTTTTTGGGACATCCTGTATTGTATCAAATGTGCTGTAATATTGACAATTCCTATCATTTAAGAAGTGGTATAATTTTGCTGCATGGATACAGCCATGAACTGATGCAGGATCAGGTTCAGTTCAGCCTTTTTAATATTTGCCAGATTTAACTGAATGCCATTTTATTCCAACCAGTCTATAAAGAATTTTACAGCACATCTTGTTTGCTGAATTAAATTGTATTGTATTCTTTTCGTTTCTGGATAATTTTAATTTGTTTAGTTCTGCCGTAATAGCTGTCCCCCGAATGCTATCGCAGTTGTCATTTTATTTAATCATGTAATTTTATTTAACTACATTTTGGCATGTTTTGACACGTTGAGCCTGCACTTTGGAACTTTTTCTGTTTGTTTTGAGGTAAAAAAATGACAAGACTGTACTCTCAACAATAACTTTCCATCAAATTCCGATCATAATAACACATGTCCTCTTTTGCTTATAAACATGGATGTGGTATTGATTGGAAAATTTACGATCCATACTTTCCCAAGAGGTTTTCCACCCGTTTCAATGAGTTACAAGTGAGCAATAAGCAAGATCAAGTTATAGCATGCATAGGTTATCACTAATGATGGCAACAACCTCTAAGCATTAATGTCTAGTTTAAATTTAATGCCTGCTGCTGCCCTGAAGTAGATGATTAGTGAGAAAGTGATGTGGAGGTGTGTAAGAGTATAGGATATAGGATCCAGCAGTGCTTCAGTTCTCAAGCTTAGTATAATAACCATCAGTTATGTGCAACTGAGAAAACGCTGAATCCACATTTGCTCTCTGTTCGACGCCTCTTTGATTTTCACCCAGGGCTACTGTCCACATTCAAGTGAATGACGTGAACGAGTACTCGCCAGTTTTCAAGGAGAAGTCATACAAGGCCACAGTCATCGAGGGCAAAAAGTACGACAGCATCGTGAAGGTGGAGGCGGTGGATGCTGACTGCTCTTTCCAGTTCAGTCAGATCTGCAGCTATGAGATCGTCACCCCTGATGTGCCCTTCACCATCGACAAGGATGGTAAGATGCGAGTGGCTGAACCAAACTCCTGCCAAAAACGCCTTATTTTTAGAACACAGCCGCCCTGACCTAAGGCATTTTATTTATTTATTTATTTAGTTTGCTGAAGCTGCACTTGTGCCGATTTGGAGAAATGACTGCGCAAATCTGATTGTGTCTGAGTATCAGGACACCTGTTTTTTCAAATCGTGGTCCCGTTAGAGGTTGAAAATAAAGCTTTCTCTTGTATTTCTCTTGAGCATGTTAACCAATGATGGAATGTGTGTTTAAAGTCACTTTTATCTCAGAAAAATGGCACTGGTGAGATAATAGCTTACCATGTGAGAACCTAAGACATTGACTGATACTTCTATCTTTTAATACTGTTATAGTATTCTTTTCTCTGAATTATGCAAAAGCTGCAGGCTACCAAAATGCAGCAGGAAGCCTTTGCACTTGTTCTAGCAACTCCAGATTATTGAAGCATAAAATTTCTTGCTTCTTTTTCAAGGATTTTGTAGTTTATTACGTATTTGCATAATCTGTTCTTTTAAGGATATTTTTGGTGTTGTGCCAGTATGAAATGTGCTACATGTGGAAAAAAATATATAGAAAGGTGCTTTATTGTTGTTGTTGAAGCTAAATATTGTTGCTTTATCTCTCATGTAGGCAACATTAAAAACACAGAGAAGCTGAACTACGGTAAGGAGCGCATGTACAAGCTGACAGTGACTGCCTACGACTGTGGGAAGAACCGTGCTTCAGAGGACGTCCTCGTCAAAATTAACATCAAACCCACCTGCAAACCAAGCTGGCAAGGTATCAAATGTGTCTTTTGTGCTTTGCCATCAGGTTCAGCTGAGCAGAGTTCAGTTTGACTGGCTCGTTCTACCATGGTCTCGATGTCCAACATACAGTGGATATGTTTTTGGGTTCAACTAAATGCATAAAAATTAATTGCTACTTAGAGCATTAATAAGCTGCATGTCTTTGTACTGTGTAATATTGCTGTTAAACAGCTTCTCATGGGTTCATTTACTTTTCCCGAGAATATGTTAGGTATCACTTTCCAAATGAAAAAATGTCCTGTGTGTGACTGACAGGCTTTAATAAAAGGATTGAGTACGAGCCTGGCACAGGAAGTCTGGCCCTGTTCCCCAGCATTCGCCTGGAGACCTGCGAGGAACCAATCACCTCCATCCAGGCCAGCATTGAGCTGGAGACCAACCACATCGGCAAAGGCTGTGATCGGGACACATACTCTGAGAAGTCCCTGCACCGGCTGTGTGGTGAGTCACAGCAAGCATGTGACAGCAGAGTGGCAGTCTAGACTCCGAAGTCTGGACTTTTTACTTGGGGCAGATTAATGTGTATGATTAACTAATCTCTTGAAATCACTGCTGGTAACCAGTGACAACATTTCATTACTGTTTTTTTTTTGTAAAGATTTGAATTCATACCTTTCATAGCTGACGCTTAGTTTCCTCTTACCCCAAATCTCATGAATCAGCAAGGACATATTTTGTGTCTTTTATATTGAGTTGTAAGTAGAATTGAAAGTAGAATTGGCTTCTACTGCTATTTTTTGTCTATTTTATAGGTAACTACTGTTTTTAGCTGTTACTTATGTCTCTATAACTTATACAGTTATAGAAAAGAGTATGTCATGCTGTTATTTTTCTTGTTCTGGAAGTAATATTTTTATATTTCTTTGGATCTAACCTCTGTGACCTTGCAGTGCATGTCCATTTGCATCTTCACCTTAGCGCATCCTAGTTATTGCAGTGGAGAACTCTGCCACATCGCACGATGTGTAATGGTTTGTGATGCAGCAAAATCTGCCTCGCCACATGGGAATAAACTTCAGCAGATTTCAGCTTCACGCAAATAAATGCAACCACCGCACTGCCTTTAGCAAATCAGACAATGGTAGACTGGTTTTGTCAAGAATGGTAAACATAACTTTCCCCAAGAGTAGAGACAAGCAACAGTGGCTGTCCTTTTCTTCTTTGAATCCATTTCCATAACAACAGATCTGGTGTGGCAAAATGCGCCGAGAAAAAGTGCAAGTGGACACATACGGTCACTGTTATCATTTGTTCTGTTGGTTAAGGCTGCTTATGTGTTCATTCAGGTGCCAGCACGGGCACTGTGGAGCTGCTGCCCGCTCCCAGCAGCGCCACCAACTGGACCGTGGGCCTGCCCACTGACAACGGGCACGACAGCGACCAGGTCTTTGAGTTCAATGGCACTCAGGCTATTAAGGTTCCTGAGGGCGTGGTGAGCACTAGCCTGAAGGAGCCTTTCACCATCTCTGTGTGGATGAGGCACGGACCTGGCGGCAGGGAGAAAGAAACCATCCTCTGCAACTCTGATAAGACAGGTAACAACATCAGATACACCAGATCTAATGAATACAGATCAAACTGGTGTGTACTGTACATATACTTCTATAAATATGGCCCACACTTCAGCTTCTCATTCTCATAACTGCACAACTTGAATATTGGTTTCATAGCAGTTACAGAAAAATTCATAATTCGTAGTAATTACGAATAATAATTCTCAGGAAGAAGTGCTGAATAACAAAACCTGCATTTCATAGGGGTAAAGCTAAAATAAGTATATGACATGGTGCATTGCTTGATAATCTGTAAAGGCTGTTGATCTGTGGTGAGTCTTACCCATTCATGTAATCTGTGTTTGAGATTGAAGCTGTTATTGGACCCCTGTATGTCAAATAGAAGCTGTAATGGTATCACTTATGATTGATTTAAAAGGAGGTTATGAAAGGTTTAAAATGTTTCACTGTAAGTATTGTGGATATTGAAATCTCTCTGTTGGGTTGTCTGAGAAAAGCTGGATAGTGTCATCAGCTGGTCTGGGGCTTATGTAAGAGGGATTACATCATGTGGATGTCCCTGTGTACTGAAAGCAATCCTACTTTGGTGTGAGAGAAATCAGGACCGCAGCGTGTCCATTCACACTCGTGCAGTTTGTCCTGGTCATTGTTTGTATTACTTGTTGAAGCACGTGGACCGAGCCCAGTGCTGGATGTCTTCACACCCAGCAGGCACAAGGCTGAAACTTACTAGAGAACTGAAAAATCATGCCTTATCAGGGCAGAATGTTGCAGTTGGGAAGAAAAATAGTGTTAATACTGAAACTGTAGGGATGCACGATCTGAAACGAAGTGGAAAGTCGAAATGGGCAGATTTTTACACTCGATTAGCAGTAGGCCAGTTTTATATGTTTTTTTAATCAATCTAACATAAATAGCACGAGTCAGGTAAGTGCACTCGCACTGTATTTAAATGCTGCTGCTACATCTGTACCAAAGCATTGTTTTGCAGGACTTGTGCTAAATAGTCATTTGTCGCTTACTTCTGATGTAGCACTTAATTTGATTTATGTTACATAAATACATTTTTATTTTAAGAATTTTGGTTCATTAAACAGCAAATAATGTTATTTATATTGTGACTTTGGCTAAAAGAAAGTGCTAGAATTCTGCTAGTGTGTTTCATGTATGCATTTGGTCCAAACAGTGTGACTTTCGGGTTTAGGGAAGAAAAAAGGGCAAATAAAAATCGGCCACCAATAATTCATTAATTCCTTATATGCCCCATGTGTGGGCCCACACCTCAATTCCTCATTTGCATAAAGCACGCTTCCAAAACACATTTGTTTATTCATGCAGATGCTAATGTATACATCTTACGATTGGTAATTAGCATGCACTTTAAGTGGTTAAGCATAATTAAATGAATAAAAAAGGACTGAGAATGTGACCATGTTACTTGTGCTGGTGTCATTTGCAGAGATGAACAGACACCACTACTCCCTGTATGTGCACAACTGTCGCCTGGTGCTGCTCCTGCGCCAGGATCCCACTGAGTCGGAGAACTACAAACCAGCGGAGTTCCACTGGAAACTCGACCAGGTGAGTCGTCAAGGATCTTTTTGGAACAGGTTTATTTTGGAAAGTGGTCCCTACTGGATTTCTATGGCCTGTGTGTGTGGATGTTGTTGTGAGTGGTAGTGATGAATGAGGCACTTTGTGCACTATGTAAACCTACCCACAGCCAAATATAGACGGCTTAGTATAGCTCTGCCTCTCCCAGTGATCCACATGTATGAGAGAAATATAAAAAAAAAAGTCACAAATGTTGGTCAGATGCACTAAGATGATTGAATAGTAAAAAAAGTGAAGCATTTTGCCTGTTGAAACATTTTGTGCATACTTTTGTGCATCTGAATGTTTTAGGTTTTTAATTTTAACATGAAATGCACAATATTATTTAAAGCTGTGCAGCAGTTTTCTATAGTTGCTCTATTTAGTCTAGGGGCTGTGCTTTTCCCAGTAGAGAGAGTTGTTTTCAGAAAAGGATTTCAAACTGGAAACTCTGAAGCACCTGAGCCTGTAGCAGTCCGTAAGACCTTGATGTTGTGTTTTGCATCAGATGGCTTTCTCTGCAGTGTTCTGATCTACCACATAAAACAGTGAAATATTTTGGGAAACGAGATCACGGATGAGAGGAAATGAAAAGGCCTCGGTGGATCGGAAGTGAACCTGTGCTACATTGCAGGGGATTGTTATATAACACTCATACATCAACAGCAGTTTGTTCATTCTAACTGTATTCTGTGACTGTATTTGTAAACATAAGGCATTTATGATTGATTTTGTATATGTTTGTATTACGATTATCATGATACCCAAACTTTGATTTTGAGACCAATTGGAGTATCAAAATGGTTGATACCAGGAAGATTGTCATTGTCTGTACAATATTTATTGAACACAGCATTTGTATCTCTGATATAAATGTAAAACATACAAAATAGCCTGACATTCATCACACTGTGTTTAATGCAAATACAGGATAGATTACACTGTAAAGAACTCTTCACCAGTATATTTTAAAAGCACGTTAAGGTCCTTCCACAGGGCAGAGCAGTACGGTACGGTTGCTAATCCGAATTATCCGTACCCTGTATCTGTGTCCCATCGCGTAACAGAAGCATAAATGTAGGCAGAGTTCTGTGGAGAATGTGTGGTGGTCACATAATTTGTCAAGCGATGGTAGTGTCACAGGTGAATCACGTTGATGCCAAATAGAGGTACATTGTTGAGGTGTAAATCGAGTCATTCAGTGGTTTGATGTGAAATGGCTCTTTGCAGAAAATCCTACCCACTCAAATCTCTTAACAGTGGTGGTGACAGAAACCAGGGCTTAGAGTGACTAGAACACAAATATAGCCATTTTATTTACTATCCAGAACGATTACTGAACCTGCATGCTTCTTATGAGTTATGTGTAATGTTGACAATGGTAAATAGAGGTATATTCAAAAAGATATTTACATATACATATTTACCTTCCATGTGTTTTAAAAATGTGTTTTAGACCAAAACCTTGTACAGCTGTTGTGAAAAAGCACAGGCAGTGTTTTTGTAGCGATTTCATGTAATAACTTTCTGTGTGGGAGCTTTTTAGAGACATAAACAGCTATCACCACTCGTGTGAATAATTCTGACTCTGTACATTTCTCTAGAATGGAGCATGTCACATCAAACCACTCTGAATTACTGGTTTGCATTTTAACCTTTTAATTATGTAGAAATTTGGAAAAATAAGTGTTATTCAGTGTTGACAGTAAAAGCAAGCAAAAGTAACAATAGAAGAGCTTCAGACTGACGTTTAGCTTCTTTCTTTCTTTTTTTTCTGACTTTGACCAATAAGTGGCTTGTGCTATTTCTGGCTCCGCCCATATTTTCCAGCTAAGTACATGTGGTACCCCGGGAAGAAGGGTTACCACAGCACGGGCTCTCTCTTCTGCGTTAATATGCTAATAGACAGGAGACAACATCAGTGTAGTGTCAGCGTGTTACACTACAGTACGGAATTGTTTACTATGTTGTATCATTGAAAAAGCGTTGAACGTTTGAGAAGTCATGCAGCAGTATTTGGAACAGAGCTCCTGATGTGCTGTCTCTCCTCAGGTGTGTGACAAAGAGTGGCATCACTACGTGTTGAACATCGAGTTCCCTGCCGTGGCTCTGTTTGTAGATGGAGCCTCCTTTGAGCCCTTCCTGGTCACAGAGGATTACCCTCTCCACGCCTCCAAGATTGAGACCCAGCTCACTATTGGCGCCTGCTGGCAAGGTATTCTTGGCACCAATGTGTTTTTCCACTTTTGAAATGATGCAACCTCTTATTTAGAGATGAAACTTTCCTCTCTCTGGAGTTTGCCTGTTGCAGATGTAAATGAATTAGAAGCATGAAGCATATAAGTGAGATTTTTCTTCACCACTTTACTAATATGCTTCATGCTTGCCGTGTAGACTGATTTGTAGACAATGAAAGCCATTGTTATAGACTGTAGTAGTTAGGTCACAAACAGTGTTTGACTGAAGTATAGCTTAATGCATGATGATAATAAATCCGGCTTGTCTTTTCCTAACTAAAGCAAGGTCTCGTCTTTGCCCACTCTTCTGTCTTACTTCCACAGACCTCTCAGGACATGACAATGACACTGAGACAGTCTCTGAGCCTTTGACAGGTTGCCTACATCTTTCCCTAATCGCTCCAATACGACAGTTTGTTCATTTTTAACACTGAATTAACACTGTGTACATGCAATCCTTAAAGAGCCGAAAATAGCTTGACTGCAGCTGTGCAAGGATTGGATGCGCACTCAGCTTTTATTTGCGTAACATTTTCAGCATGAGGCGATCCTGACCAGATGTCATGGCACACATTCTGCTTGCTCTTTTATGCTATTCATTTCTTTTCTGTTGTGTCGTTTTTAATTCACCAACCAACATTTTTACTTTGAGTTTTGCCTGCAGATCAGGAAACAAATTTCTAAGCTCATGGGAGAAAGCCTAAGTCAGCGTAATAATAACTTGCGTGTGGGGCATTCTGCATCTTTCAGTACCTACAGTGTTGCTTGTTGTGTTCATTTGCGCTGGCAGTGTCTGTATCATGCCAAGTGACTCTGAAGTGACTGCGCTGTGCAGGAATGTTGCAGTCTATTAGATTCCAGATCAGATGCAGCGCGTAGCATTTATAGCAGTTGTCTTATGATTATTTTAAGAGGAAGGAAAGTTAAAGTATAGATACTAGTATTAAGGCCCAACCCCAATCAGATTCTCATTCTCAGTGCTATCATAAAAAACAATAATAATCTCATTTTATTATTATCTTTATTTTTAGGTATGTTTGTTTCAGTTAATTTTTAATCAAAATATTCTCATTGTAACGAGCAGTTTTACACATTTATGCATATAAACATTTTTTGCCTACAAGATGCAGAGAGAAGAATGTGCTGTATTGTTATGTCGGAGAAAGAGACAGATTCAGAATCTGACAAAATTTTTGAGATATAGAAGTCAGTGCAAGACATGTTTAGCGACATGTTTTTATAGTTAAGCTGGTTTACTGAATGGATCGATCGTATTCCATTGTAAACTCGATGGTCCAAGTTCAAGATCTATTGCGAGTGAAATAACTTCAATAGACAGAAATAAATCTCATTCAGGCGTGACGAGTTATTTCTGTGTTTCATTCTAAATTTGTAAAGATTCACGGCTGTTCATATCTTATAGGAATCAGCTTATTTGATTAGCTAGACAGCTCCGTGGTGGGCAAACGAGAGAGTGTAGACGTGCTCAGCTTCTACGTCTGAATTTCATTTAACATTTAAACTAGAGCCAAACAAATACATGTGTATTTGGCAATTTAAGCATTATTTACCATTGTAATATCCTTCCCTAAGTTACTTGCTTCAAGTCTGTCCAAGAAAAGGGATGACTTGCAAATTTATCAAAGCATAGGGGTGCTACTTTTTTTTTCTTTTTTTTTAAAGCTTGGTATTACGTGAGTTAAATGACTGCTGTTTAAAACAGTGATAAATACGCCTCCAATGTTGAAAATTGTCAAGGAATACACAGTGTTCTAAAATTCTGGTAGCTTCTAAATGGTTTTCGAATACTAAATAAGGAATCGAATGCCAACATAAACCAGTACCCTAGTATTGGTTATTCTGGCTATATCTAAGTATATGGATTACATGACTAAAAGTACTGGCAAATGCCATGAAAAAAACACTGATATTTGTTACTTATAGTTTCTTATTTCAATGAAGATATTACGTTAATAAGAGAAGAATGACCCATTTGTGAGGATTTTAATGAGTTCATTCTTTTATGCCATTCTTTAGTCCAGGGGTGCCCAATCTTATGAAAGCCTGGAGGCACTTTGGTCCTTTGTGGATAAAATCAGGCACCCCTGGTTTACACAGAATGCTAAGCTGGCAATAACCAATTACTCACTTGTTTTGAAGCAATACAGGCCAAAATGGTAAAACACAAAACATCATCATGGTTATAATAACTAATTTTATAACACAAAAAAACCTTTATATGAAGAGAGCTGATGAATAATAAGAGCTAATGAGCAGAAACCAACAATGCTGCTAAGAATGCTAGAAAGCTACGGCCCACAACTTTACATTACTGATAGAATTTAAAACGTTGTGAGTTTCTGCTGTTTCAGTGTAAGAAATTTGACACTTCTGAACTGACAATCCTTTTACAGTTGTTAATTCACGGTGATGTAAGTCAGTAAAGCACCGTTTCCCTGAATTTTTTTACTGTGTTTAATTTTTGACAATATAAAATTATTTCAACCTTAATTACCAAGTTACATTTTTATGTAGGAAACATATTGCTGTTCCTTTCTTCAGACTTGAGCTATGCATGATTAAAAATAATAGAAGTTAATTATTTTCCACCCATTATTTCATTTACCTCTTTAATTTCCATTCATTTTCCACCACATTTTTCTCCATGACTCACAGTAATTCTGCTCTGCACATGAAGGCAGAGCTGCATGAGGCTGCAAGTCTGTATATGTTCATCCATCACGCTCTCTCTGGAGCTGCGGCCACACCTGGCCAGGCCAGAGCAGAGCAACCATACTAACCTGCATGAGCATCAGTCACGTCGGTTTTGCACACAGAGATGCAGAGCATGCTTGAGTCTCTGGAGCTAAAGAGCAACAGGCTACACACTGTCTGTCTGCCTCTCTCGCTCTCTCTGACTCTCTCTCTGTCTGGGTTCATCCAGGTGGCAGTGCCCGCATGGCTCAGTACTTTCGCGGTAATTTGGCTGGTCTCATGATCCGCTCTGGGAAGCTGGAGAATAAGAAGGTGATCGACTGCCTGTACACCTGCAAAGAGGGCCTGGACGTCCAGCTCCCAGAGGAGGTGGCTTCTGCTGTGAAGGTATGAGCTCTGTAAACAAACAGCGAAAGAACCTTGTGGATAGGGTTATCACAATGCCAGTATTTTATTTCACTACTAGCACCAAGTGTAGTAACGCAATGCACAATATCAAAATAATATTAAAATAAGATTTGAAACACTTGTCAGTGACTGAATTCCCAGAGTTCTTTGGAACAGAAAAATATTCAGTTTGTTGCAGTTTGATGTTTAAATTTTTGTCCTTTTGCCATACAGAACTAATCAGCCAGTCAATCGATCAGTCAGTCACTCAGTAAATTAAATATTTTAAAAAAGAACTTAAACATTTAAACATTTTCAGTGTGTTCTTAAGGGAAGATGAACTGACAACCAATATAACCAATCATCACATTGTATTTAAAACAATCTAATATAATTTAATCTAATAAAAGTCATCGATCAAATGCACATGCACAATTTAATGAAGCTTAGTGTTAGCCTATTTATACATCAATAGGTTTGAAATGTTTGCCATGTTGTAGTACTATAAACAAAAGGATGCACAATGATATTGGATTCATATCAGTATTGGCAGATAAGTGCTTTAAAAAAAATATGAGCATTGGACAGTGCAGTTGACTGAGCATTGAGAAGTGCAGTCGAGCGTAAAAGTGTGATACCCCCCGGTCAGATTACATGTTTTGTTGATTTCCTAAGTGATGACAATATTAACAAATTTAAATATTGCATTTTTGCTCATTTTGGAGCACAGTTTCTATTTATTTGCTAAGTTTATATTGGAAAGAATAAAACTTAAAATATAAAATGTATTTTATGTTTTATTTTTTATCTCAATAGATAAAAGCATGTTCTTTGTAGAGGGTGTTAGCTTATTTTCAGTTAGAAAATCAACAAAACATGTAATTTGACCAAGGGCGCCCACATTTTGAATACGACTATTTCAACCTAATATTCAGTTATGTATTTATTGTACTCTGGAAGAGCAGACGCTGGGATGCTACCGAAATATGTCTTTTTTTTAATTTTGCTGTATTTGTAACCCCATACAAATAACATTTCTCCATTAGGCTAATGCAGGTCCCAAATTCTGCACTGCGTAAATGTTTATGTACCAGCTTTCAGCAGATATGTACATGAAATATATAGAATATGTACATGAAAAACTCCCATATCAATCCATTGCAAAGTCATGAACTTTCAAAACATTATGCAGCACTCCTCGTGAGTTAACACCACATGCTAAATGCCAGAGAGCGTCTGAAAGGTTATGAAGTAAATGTTGTGTAAGGCAGAGGTACAAGACTGGTGTAGTTGAGGGCTCTGCTGTGGTGACTCACTGAGTCTGACTCATTACTCCTGTTTGTGTGTCTGTGCAGGTGGAGTTTAACCCCAATCAGTCCTCTCTGACTTTGGAGGGAGATGATATTGAGAGCTTTGAGAAGGTCATGCAGCACATCTCCTACCTGAACTCCAGGCAGTTCCCCACACCAGGAATACGCCACCTCCGTGTCACCACCACTGTCAAGTCAGTATTCAACTGCCCTCCCTCTCCTTTTAGCCAATTATTATTACATTAAAGGGATTCTTTGACCAAAACTCAAATTTTCTTCAACATGCTGAGAGTGACTGTAGGTGTTGCTGGAGGGGGGAGGGGGGGTGCACTGGTGGTGGCAGACATTGCTGCTATTTGAAAGATATGGAATGTCTGGTTTGCTGTTGTCCATCTACAGTCATAGTGTTAATGCATCTTTACCCAGTTGAGGTCAGTCAAGACATGTTCTTGGTGTCCTAAGTTTACCTCTTTAGATTTACACTGGAGTTACGAGGCTAATGTGGCTAACAAATAATAGAACCTCTAATTAGCACGGTCACTGTACAGACTGCATACATAGATCATCACACTCTTTCTTCAAACCCCACAGAGTTGTAACATGATCTCAAATAGACTTGTTTATGTGGTTTCTGACTTGCTGACATATTATTAGCTATAAAAAGGACAGAAGTATGTTGCATAACTTAAAACTGAAGTAGCAGCCATATTAAAGCCTACATTTTGTCTGCAGCTTTATTCTGTTTATTCTGTTTTTATAAATAACTCCTATAACATGAAGTAAGTTTGCTTGAAATCACTTAATTGATTGTGGTTTGGCACAAGCGTGTGATGATTTAGGCATGTAGTTTGCTCAATGCTAATTGGATGTTATAAACTTGCATTGTTTATTGGCAGCATTCACCTTAAAGGGCCTATATCATCGAAAAACACATTTTTGTAATTTTTTTTTTTATAAAAGAATTGCATGTAGTATGAAACATACCTTTACCTCCCTGTTCTTTAAAATCCATAAATGGAAACTGAGCTGCAAAACTGTTTTGAATTTTGTGATGTCACAAAAACCAATGCATTGAAATATATATGCCTATTCAGCCTACAGCTGTTTAAGTTGAAGTTATAAGGAGTGTCTCAGCCTGGACTAATTTTGGAATAATATGCAAGAAAAATGTAGGATGTGAACCTTTTAAAGGCTAAAACATGGTAATAAAATGGTAATAACAGAAAGCTTTTCTTGTTTCTCAGAATGTCTGTCTGCTCTGATATATCACTCTGTATGTCTTTGGTATGCTGTGGTGCTCAGGTGCTTTAATGAAGAGACCTGCATCTCTGTGCCTGATGCTGAGGGCTATGTGATGGTCCTCCAGCCTGAGGAACCCAAGATCAGTCTGAGTGGCATCGACCACTTCGCTCGCGGAGCCGCTGAGTTTGAGAGCACTGAAGGAGTGACACTGTTCCCCGAGCTGCGCATCGTCAGCACCATCACACGTGAGGTGGAGGCTGAAGCTGAGGGAGAGGATGACCCCACAGGTATGGACACCACAGCCAGCTGCCTAATGACTGAGGAAGGGAGGAAGAGAGAGTCTGGCTGAGAGACTGGAAGGCATTAGTGGTTTATAGGTGAAGAGGTAATGGCAGAGTGACAGCTGTGCCATCTGCCAGCTCTGTGCTGAGAGAAAGAGAGAATGCATTAGAGAGTACGGTCTAGAAAGCAAGCCAAGCTAAATGAGTAGGTTTTTCTAGGACATTTCTTATTTACTCCAATAGAAAAAGTGCTGCTCTGTGAATTAAGGAGATGGTGATGTTGTCGAAATTTCCAGCTGGACATGTTATGCAATATTGATGCCTCCCGACGAGACTTAATAATGCATAGTAGGGGTGAAATGTGTACTTTATGTATAGAGTGAATAAATAGATGAGCATAAGGGAGTAATAATTTATTATTATATTAGACTGTGCTAACATGACATGGCCCATTTCTTTATCAGTGCAAGAGACCGTGGTTTCTGAGGAGATCATGCACAACCTGGACATGTGCGAAGTGACTGTAGTGGGAGATGATCTGGACGGAGACCATGAGAGTCTGGAGGTGGATTTGGCTCAGGTTCAGCAGAGAGGCCTGGAGATCAGCTCCTCCAATGTGGGCATGGTCATCACTGGTGGGTTTCTTAATCACTCAATCAATCAATAAATAATTATCTGCCTAAAAAAATCAGTATATTGTGCCTTACATGACTTATTACCTAATACATTATATCAAGATATTTTTCTGATTCTGAATGTGCATCACAAAAAAGTTTTTCTGAGGTTTGATTCAGTTGGAACAGACAACAGTGATTTATATTGAGTGTTTTACATACTGCACTGCACCAAATACAAATAGAGGACTAATTGTTTTTTGTAATGGAGTGCAGTTGTGCTCTTGGAGTACTAATAATATTCACAGTATGCTCAGAAAAGCATATTGTGACATAATTTGTCATAATAATGATAAATATTGTCATATTACTTATCTCTCATCTGAGCAGGAAACTGAAGAAATCTCTAGGTTAAGATGAGATGAAGTAACTCTGGCACAGGGACAGAAAACCTGTACTTCTGAGAATCTAATGATCTGTTCTGGTCCCTGCCTAGGTGTGAACACCATGGCTAACTATGAGCAGGTGCTGCACCTGATCCGCTACAGGAACTGGCACACGGAGGCTCTGTTTGACAGGAAGTTCAAACTGGTCTGCTCGGAGCTCAACGGCCGCTACGTCAGCAATGACTTCAAGGTCGAGGTACGGCTGACCGCATACTTTTCTATAATGTATTAAATGTTCTCCCATACCCATAAATGTTTGTATCACGTACATTTTGCTATGATTAAAAAGGGAGAAAAAATTGTTCTGTTTAATAATAATAATATTTTTATTTACATAAAGCCTTTCACAATCACAAAGTCGCTTTGCACTAACACACTAAGGCAGACAAAGTAGAGAAGTGTTGTTTAGTGTAGTGTAGTGTAGGGGACTGTGGAGTGGTCTATGCAAATTGTAGCAGCATTTTTCTTAATGGTTTTAATCATTTGAAAGAAAATTACAGTGGTCAGTACAGGAGAATATGAAGGCATTGAGCAATGTTTTGGTGTCACTAGTGGTGAGTTATAGCTAAAGGCAGGCAGTATTGCAGAAATGAAACAGTGCTGTTTGGGTTTGGAAGTTAATGTAGGATAAAACACTGATCCAAGCTTTCCAGCAACTAGAGAAGGTATCATTGACGCACCATCTAATTTATTTATTGTATTTTAGTTTTTCCAGTGTAGCACAATACACACCGATCAGGCATAACATTATGACCACCTCCTTGTTTCTATGCTTATTGTCCATTTTATCAGCTCCACTTACTGTACAGGTGCACTTTGTAGTTCTACAATTACAGACTGCAGTTCATCTGTTTCTCTGCATACTTTGTTAGCCCCCTTTTGCCCTGTTCTTCAGTGGTCAGGACCCCCGTGGACCCTCACAGAGGTACTATTTGGGTGGTGGATCATTCTCAGCACTGCAGTAACACTGATGTGGTGGTGGTGTGTTAGTGTGTGTTGTGCTGGTACGAGTGGATCAGACACAGCAGTGCTGCTGGAGTGTCCACTCACTGTCCACTCTATTAGACACTCCTACCTTGTCAGTCCACCTTGTAGATGTAAAGTCAGGGATGATAGCTCATCTGCTGCTGCACAGTTTGTGTTGGTCGTCCTCTAGTCCTTCATCAGTGGTCGCAGAATGCTGCCCACAGGATGCTGTTGGCTGGATATTTTTAGTTGGTGGACTATTCTCAGTCCAGCAGTGACACTGAGGTGTTTAAAAGAGGGCTAACAAAGTATGCAGAGAAACAGATGAACTGCAGTCTGTAATTGTAGAACTACAAAGTGCACCTATATAGTAAGTGGAGCTGATAAAATGGACGTAGTAAAATGAGCGTAGAAACGAGAATGTTCATAATGTTATGCCTGATCTGTGTATTTCAAAAGAATTACATTTTCATGTGGGGAGGCACACAGAAATAAGCATATCTGTTTGTTTCCAGAGAGAATTTTTATATCCTACCATTATGCCTATAAATAAGCACCAGCTCCAGTATAATCTGAGTAAAAAACACGGTTTGTAGTGCAATGTGTCATTGTCTGTGTGTTTTCTCAGGTCAACGTGATCCACACAGCTAACCCAATGGAGCATGTTAACAATGCCATGTGGCAGCCTCAGTTCATCAACCAAGTAAAGCACGCCTCAGTGGATCTGTCTGGACACAACCTGGCCAACACACATCAGGCCTCAGGTACCCCTCCATCATCCCTCTGTCCTGCTCTCCTGCAATCCTCCATCTGTTCAAACGCAGCTAACTTACTGCAAGCATAATGGAGAAT
Source organism: Colossoma macropomum (assembly GCF_904425465.1). Classification (NCBI taxonomy): domain Eukaryota; kingdom Metazoa; phylum Chordata; class Actinopteri; order Characiformes; family Serrasalmidae; genus Colossoma; species Colossoma macropomum. Next base: position 9,027,765 of record NW_023494802.1, on the reverse strand, counting down.
GATCTTCCATTACTGACAATACAGCTCATAGATTATTTCACTAATCTTTCTTTAGAGTTAATCCAAGACTTGTAATCAAAGACCTAATCTGCTTAATTTCTAGCTCAAAATGAATTTGTTTCTTTTGCTATGAGCTATTCTGGAGCTTAATGTCAATTAAAAAATCTGGGGCAAATATGGAGTATTTTTTTTGTTCGGCTTGCTTTTAATGGTGCAAGTTTGAGGATTATGCATGAGTGCTGCCCTTGACATCTGGACAGCCAGCCACGACTCTTAATGCAGCCTCTTTTTTACTATCCCTGCTTGGAATGACTAAATGCTGTTTGTAAAAACGATATCCTCATGTGCTCTCTTCCCACTGCTCTGCACCATCTCTCCACTCATCAGTCGTTCCCAGCGCTGCCACAATTGTCATTGTGGTGTGTGTGAGCTTCCTGGTGTTCATGATTATCCTGGGAGTGTTCCGGATCCGCGCCGCTCACCAGCGCACCATGAGAGACCAGGAGAACGGCAAAGAGAACGAGATGGACTGGGACGACTCTGCCCTCACCATCACTGTCAACCCAATGGAGGTACTGGAGCAACAGATGAAATCAAGTTTCTGTCTGTGACAGATTATACACGGTCCCGGTTTTGCTGTACTGTTTAATACATCATTCAGTACATGATTGGTTGCTGTGCTGTTTAATGCATAATTAATTACAGTTACATAATGAATTACACTTACATTCCATTTACATTATAGATCAACAACTTTAAGGCTGCAGTTCTAATCAAGAAATGGCACAATAGTTAAATTCCACAAAACATTGAATTCAAATTATAGTCAAATATCTGTTCTATTTCCGAACAAAATTTAGCATCAGTTGAAAGAAGGCCTGCCTTGATTACTCGATTAAAATCGATTACTCAGTTTGGAAAAATGATCAAAAATAATCAGTTAAAATCGAAAAATTGACTTAGTGATGACAGTTTAATTTGCAGTTTAAGTTAAAAATACAGTTTAAAATATTTGTTATTCTAAATTGCATGTACATGGTTACTCAGTCATTAAAAAATCACTAGATTACTTGAATAACTTGTAGAATCAACAGTGACAGCCTTATTTAAATATTTAGAGTCTGTGCTTTTGTTCAGTATCTCTGCTTGCTTAATGAGCTATAAGTGTGAAATAATGAATGTAAAATTATGACACACTTTTGTTATTGGCTATATTCGCTATGAGTCAATGTATTAAACATATGAACAGTTGAATGGAACCCACGGTCAGCTAATGGCCATCGCTTCAGGGAACTCCAAGCATCAGCATGAATTAATGCACCAAATAAATAAACCTGTGAATACAGACTTACCAGACAACCAAAAGTGACAGGCCCTTTTTTATAGCGCTGTGAGCTAAAGCATCAGCTGTCAGCACCTCTACATTTCCTGCTAATTAGCCTAAACAGCATGAAGCCCAAATGTTTTTTTTCCTCTCATGAAAGGCTGATTTTATGGAGATGGGAGGTTTTCTTGGAACAGCAGCAATTTATTACATTACTTACAAAGAAAAATAAAATCAGGGACTAGGGCTGCTTGATATATTGGTTTTTAATCACAATAGTGATATCACAGAAGGCCGCAGTATGTAAATGGAATCTCTAAATATGTCATTGTGTCTTTTGAGCATCCTGAACAATGTCAGCTGTTCCAGATGATTTTCTGTGGGTGAATTTGAAAAATCAAGAGTTTCACGTGATCCAACAATGGTAAACAGTTCTGGTCGGAATAATGTAGGCCAGTCTTTAACCTCGTTACATTAATGTGGTTTTAATGTATTGCAAAGCATAATGCAATTTAAATACGTAACATACAGCAAGATTTGTCCGTATGTATTAACACCACGACTTTTTATGCAGTTAATGCATTTTCTTAGTTTACCTTTTCAACCATCTGTAGTAGTGCAGGCTGAAACCCAGCTCCTCTACCGCTGTGTGGTGCTATGATAGGATCCATGACTGTAAACCCTTTTCAAATATAGTTTTTAAATGTTTTTTAAAGAAACATTGTCAGCAGACTGTGCTGGGAAATGCTTGCAGGAAGCATATAGATAAATCAATGGGTAGCAAACTAACAAAAGCAATAGAAAAATAGAAAGCTTCAGTTTCCCTTTGAGAGCCTCCACTGTAACAGGTATCCACAAGCTGCATGAACAAGAATGAGCGAAGCTACGTTTTTCAGAACAGTCAGAACCACAGATTTTCTGTACAGTCTTATGTAAATGTTTGACCACCCCTGGTCAAATGACAATCAAATAATAAAATGTATTTAAAAAACTTGCTCTTCCACGTTTTCATGTCACTACAGAAACACATAAGCGGAGCCTTAATATTTTTTTTAAGTAAATGTCTTCCAAAATGCGAAAATCACTGTGTTACATTAAGAATTGTCCCTACTGAAAAATGTTTTCTGCAATTAAGTAAAGTATTTTTGTATTTTATGGAAAAATATCATGATTTTATGTGTCTACAACTGTTCAAAGCTATATTTGCTGGTCATGAACTGACTAGCGTTTTTGAGTTCTGCTCTAAATTAGATAAAATTGTCACTGCTGAAAATTTCAACAAATGTTTCGGTAGCGTTATGGTTGTTTTGGTAGTGACAAAATGGAATTTTTTATGTTATTTTTGTGTTTGTTATTTTAGTCTGAAGTCCAAGTCAGTTACAAGTCTAAAATGTTTTTGAACAGTTTGGTAAAATTATCCATAAATGTCATATGCATCAGTATGATTTTGTTTGTATTGTGCAGCCCTATCCGAAAAAGCAGGTTAGAGGAAAGCAATTGCTTACATCTAGAAGTCTCTGCAGCATTTGCGCTAGCATTCCCTCACCCAGAACACTGCAGTGGAGTCCTTAACTGAATCCACTGAAGCAAGTGTGCTCATACATTATGCAGTGCAAGAGGGGAAAAAACTCACATTCCCTCTCTCTCTTCTTCTCTCCTTTGCCGTCCTGAGCAGACTTATGAGGACCAGCACAGCAGCGAGGAGGAGGAGGAAGAGGAGGAGGAGAGCGAGGATGGGGAAGAGGAAGATGATATCACCAGCGCGGAGTCGGAGAGCAGCGAGGACGAGGAGGGAGCAGAGCAGGAGGACCAGCAGGGGGCGAGCCGGCAGCAGCAGCTGGAGTGGGACGACTCCACTCTGACCTACTGAAAATTCCCCAACACACACGCACACGAGCTTCACACACTGCTCCGATAACACACACACATACACACATACACACACCTTCACCCACCCACTCACCCACCTACTCACTCACTTCTTCACCAGTGGGGAATCCCACTTCCCCTTGCCAGATTCTTTATCTGCGGAGCCATGAGTAAAAACAACAAAAAAAAACAAGTCCTTGAAGCTAAATGCGTATATATGAATATAAATACATATATTCTCTAGTGTCTGTGGTGACAGATGTTGCGGAGTCAGCTTAATTTCCACTGGCCAAGGCTTCCCTGGTGTCAGCTTAGTGGTGGTATTCAGTGTAGTATAGTTATCACATAATAGCTGAATGCATTTTTTTAATTTATTTCTTATTTTTTATCCAAGGGAAACCTGGCCTAGGTCTAATTTTTTTAGCTTTGTAAGGATACAACCTTGCACTTTTTTCCTTTTACATGTTAAGTCTTTGAAATTGAGAATGATTTTATGTATATTGGACATGAATTTGGAATTTGTTTGCTTTATGGAACTTTTAAAATGAGAAGCTTTTGCCTCTTTGCTTTTTTCCCTTCGCTCTGGAGACAAGAAGGAGATGACGCTTCTTGCTCATGGTCGACTCTCCTCTCTTTATAGTGCATGGGAAAAAAATTGCAAAGTCATGCTTATAGAAGAAGAAAAAAAATGCTTTTTGATATTTTGTACATAAGATGAAACCATGTAATTAGTCAATGTGTATCAGTGAGAAGCCTAACCAATGGTGTCCAGTATCTAAAGCGACGCAGTACCTGCTGTAGAATATTATTTGTGTCACAGAGGCAATAGCATGTTTCAAAACAATCTGGCAGAGCTCTTCCATCATGCTTCTAGGAGATTTTCTGCTTCTCGGAGAGAAACCCATGACAGAGGCTGAGGTTTCTGTGGCAGTGTTGTTCATTTTGTCTTGTCTTTTGCAGTTTTTTTTTTCAGGTTTTGTTGTTTTTTGTTTTTTTTTCTTTTCTTTTATTTAATCTAATCGAGTGGGTGGGCATGGAATTGGTTCAGTGTTTTTTGCTAAATCTAGCTGAGCTTGCTGCCGATACAAGTGCTGCGACTAACGTTTGATGTTTTTTCATTTCTGTGAAGGTCCACTGTTGGACAGGTTTATATTTTGGAGACAACGTTCAGGTGATGACTCTGTGTTTGTTTTACGAGCGGTACTGTATATTATACAGTTTAGGCGCACTGCAGGTATTTAAGCCATCTTAAAGTGGTAGCGGTGATCTTTTTTTTTTTTCCCTGTAATGCTGTCTGCGCTGTCATAGCCCCTTCTGATCACACCAATCTGACGTAACTTAGACAAAAGGAGCCTCTGGAGTTCGGTGATGGCGTGAGCTTTATGAAATATGTAGGGTGCCGCATAGACAAAATGCTAGGACGAACTGTACTGCAGAAATATTTTATGGGGATATTTATTCTTTGGTGTCTAATTAAACTTGTTTTATAGTGATATACAAGGTTATAATACAAAGTTGACTCAATGTGATCCGGACATTCATAGGAAATCAGTGTGAATGCTCGAGAAGTTCACTTTTTGAGGTATTCTTTGACAGGTACACGTAAAACAGCAAGAATATTTTTGCAGTATACCACTAGGTTTTGGTATACAGTGTACTGTAGACCTGTTTTAAAGATTTCTGTTTACATTTGGTAAACCTTTTAAGCTCCCTTTGAAGGTTTTTAGAGCTCTACAGACTCGCCTGCAGGTCCTCTTCAAGCAGTTTAGTTCTCTTCCTTTAACTGGACCGTATAAAAGTCATGCCCCTGTCCATTTATTTATGGCCAGTCTGAAAAGAATGTTGGATGTTTAGAAGAATGTTGGCTTGAGGAGGAACTGCACTTGGGTGAAGCGTGATGTACATGGTACTTCAAAACTGTTTCCCTAATTCTTTGCATTGAAATTCTCAGTTTATTGCTAAAACCTAAAAGCTTTCTTAGATTGTTAATAATATTTTTTTGTCACCAGGAAGAGTGAAGCCTAGTAAGTAAAGGTCTATTTTTCTGACCCAGTGTAAAGGCAGACGGAAGGTTGTTTAGAGTTGCTAATGTAGTTCCTTAGCGTTCTGTTGTTCGTTTGTTGCGTTCTGGTGAACAGTTCCCCTTTGAAAAAATACAAGCTCGAGCCAGAGCTGAGGTCCAGATTTCAGCTGGTGGAGTTGGGAGTGCCTTTTGCCTATCACTGCGCATTATTAACACAACTAACGAAAAACACTCATCCACGCCATTCTAGCTGTGGCCATTCTCTTCTTTTGTAATTATTTAATATTAGACTTGGTACAGCTGTAGGGAGGTGAATTTTTTTTGTTCTTCTGTTGTGATAGGGGTCAACAGCTAGTTTTATCAGAAGTGGTTATTTTAATTGTCCTACATAGTTGTCCTGTGTTCATGTCGATGTGTAGAGAAAAGTAGGTCCATATTGTGTCATCAATATTGTACTAAATCATGTTTGAGGACATCAACTTCTACAGAGATGTATATTATTGAAATAATTCTCTAGGCAGCATACGTGGGTATGAATTTTAACAATCTGTGTATAGTGAAAGCTCATTTTTGACGTGTATCGCCTGATTTCTTGACCAAGATATTAGAGGGCAGCATGAAATTCACAAGAACCAGTCATTTTTTTTTTCTTTGTTCCCCCCTTCCACACACATTTTGCACAAACTGTGTAATGAGTTCACAGAATGTTTTTTTTTTTTTATATATATATTTCCTACTTCTCTGCAAATGCAACACCATGTTTAGTAAAGCATTCCATAAGACCAGAATTGAATTGATGGAAGTTGCACAGGTAGTTGTGGGATCCATTCTTTCCAGCACAAGGTACTTTTAAGAACTGTTTTTGTTTTTCTGAGCAGGTTTGCTCATTTACCACCTGTCAAGTGATGTTCATGAGCATGTCTGCTGAAGTTGCAAACATGAGCGCGTGAATAGGTGGGAATGTAATGGGCCATTGACTTTGCATGAATAACTCAGCTGTATCTCATGTGTATTACACTTAGAATTGTGGATTAGCAGTGTCTGGGGGTAATACGGAGACTGTACTACTGAATCAAAGAGTCTTTCACAGGTCTCACTGTCTACCTTTTAGATTCCTTTTATTTTTTTGCTCTTAAAATGGAAGGTGGGGAGAGTTCTAGAAAATGTTGGATGTCGCCCTTGTGCTCATTCACTTTTCTACAAATTCAAATGGCAAACTGTGGTGAAGTTGATGCTTGCTCATGAACAAAATAAAGGATGAGATGGGATTAAACTTCAGACTGAGGTTTCTTTTTTCCCTGCTATGACTGTTACTCTGTATGGCCTTAGCATTCTGAAGTATTTAATAAGTAGGATTACTTGGGCGTTCTGCTTAAAGCTGAATATTCTCTTTGTTTAATGGTAAGCTTTGGTAGTTCATTCGTTATGGATGCCTAAATTATTCGGTCCACTTGATCTTTCCTCAGGCATTCCTGTTCAACAAGCCCTCCATGATGCGTACACGGCTCATAGGCCATTATTTGTTGAAGAGTGCCACCTAGTGTTTGAATGGAGACCAGAGTGGAGGTCTATTACTGAGCCAGAAACATCTATCCATCTTATTCATCCCTGTGATCTAGAGTGATAAATAAATTGGATAGCTAACATTAGTGATGTAGCACACACCTCAATAGGTCATATGATAAAGCAGTAATTCACCTGAAGGATTAGCCAGCTACTATAAGGGGAACAAAGCCCACCTTCACTTTCAAAATTTACTTCCACCATCAAGATACATCATCAGAAAGGGGCTTTTCTAGTCTCTAAACCAGGAGACCTTGCTGTAGAACAGTGGTCACCAACCCTCCTCCTGGAGATCAACGTTCCTGCATCTAACAGGTTTCAGCTCCACAAATCTAAATCTAATGTGTCTGATCCAGCCAGAAAAGAACTTCATAAAGAAGTTCATTAGCTGGAGCAAGTGTGGCAGATTGTGGCTGGAACAAGACTCAGCAAGGACCAGGACTGGTGACCACTGCTTTAGAAACTGCTGTAACGACTGTAAAAGGCAGGTATGTATTGTATGTTTACAATAGACACAGTAATGTTTTTTCATTTTGGCCATTTGTGGGTTTTTTTTAAAAAGAATAATGGAGCCACATTCCGACTTGAGTGTTTCAGTGAGAAAGGGTTTCATAGGTTGACCAATATTTAAATTGTTCTTTCTTGGAAATGTGTTCCATATGATGTATAGATCAAATACAGATATTTAGATTTGTATGACTCAAATACATTGTCATTTTCATGTCAAACAATCCATTGTTAAAACCCCAAAAACCATAAACAGTAGCTTTTCCAGAGGCTGACACATCGGAGCAAGTTTTGTATTGACATACAAAGGATTAGCTTTTGATTTTAGTACAAAAACATATATAGAATACATATGAAAATTACAATTATTAAGGAAGTCAAATCTTACAAACAGCCATAACCATGACTATGGCCTACTGACACATTAATGTCACCAAAAACATGCTGTCTTGAATACTGACAAATGTCCAAAAACTGCCAGCCAAAATTAAAGAGTCTATATCAGAACAAATAGAAAATTTAATTACTGTAAAATGAGATGTTATTCAAAAGTAATCTGTTTTTTTCTTTAATCTGAAATGTCCAAAACACTCTAGCACCAAAGTACTGCTAGGGTTTCTTTCTTAAAGCTACAGTCAGGAACTGTAAAAACGCTTCTACTCCACCACACTGAAAATTGCATAGTGTGGACTTTGCAAACATGCATATGCATAATATGTATGAGGCAAATGTACATTTTATACATTTTATCTGACTTCATTCAGACGTCCCAGCTGGACTGATACATCGTTTTAACACATCTTTAACGTACCGGATTAGTGTGCATTAACACAAAAAAAAATTAAATCAAAACAGATTGTTGGGTCTGAGTGTCAGGATAAGTACACGATTAAGAAATTCAGTGTCTGAATGGCACATAAGAACTCTCAGACCTGACATTATATTACATTACATTTAAAAACACCTTTTAAAAATCACTCACAGCATTTACACAAAACAACAAACAAAAAAGTGCATTCCTAGGCCTGGGTCTTCTCAACTCCAGAGCTAGCTAAGGCCAATATCTTATCCTCAGATCCTGCAGGAATTGAGGGAAAAAATAATGGTTAATACAGTAAAACCAAACCAAAGTGTGTTTCAAATTTTTTTTCCTAACAATTCGAATCCTGACAGATTTCATAAGGAAAATCTTTGCCTTCAAATGCAACCAAACAAAGCCTGTCTAATCAATTTCACAAGGAAATAATGTGCCAGACTATGAGACCTGCCTGCATGTGTATGATAAAGTGAGCAGTGGCCACTCACCCAAGTTCGCAGTAACCTTCTCAAACTGGCTGAGAGTGGCGCTGGCATTTACTGCCAGAAAAGCTTCATCCTCAGCTGTAAGCTGTGATTTCAAAAGAATATAAAATGTAAGGTGAGGCTGGACAATTAAGGAATATAAATATAAAACTAAAAGTAAAAGAAAAATCATATCAATAATAATATTAATAATAAGAATAATAATAGTTGTATATACAATATGTATAATGTAAATTTAAATATTATAAATCAGACACCACTATATGTAGGTTTTATTTAATTGGTTATTAAACTATAAATATTATATAGTAGAATAATATAATGTAAGTCAAATTGTGTGTGTATATTGTTTGTGTTTTATATGTGTGTGTATATAAACTGTTATATAATGTTAAACACTAATAAACTGAAAATGGAAATAGTAACATATGGTCCTTTTTTAAATGTCAAAATATTTATTGAATTAAGACACCACCATATTGTATCAAATCCAATTATGAATTTTGTGTTTTGGTGTTCACATATCATAGGGAGATAGTCCATGTGTGAAAAACAGGCCCCTCACCTTCTCCCCCAGCTTTCTTAGAGCTGTGAGGATCTCCACTTTCTGCTGAGTGTACTGATCTCTAGGGAGTTTCCCCACCATCACATCACGATCCATCTAAAAGCAAAGTGCAGCAACATCATCTGCATTAAAAGCATTGGCCCAGCCGCATTCTTTAGACTACATCTACATCTATACCTATATATAAATACCTCTGCTAGTCTTGTCCTTAACTGACCAGGCTGCTTCTTAGCAAACAATCGAATAACTTCAGGGGTCTTAAATGCTTGGCTGATGGCTGCTTGGATAGCCTGATGGAAAAAAGTAAGAAAGTTAAAATGCATGTCCCCAGCAGTCACAATCACACGCACTGGCTTTTTCTCTTTCTGTTCCATCTTAAGCCAAACTGGCCACAGAAGTCTGCATTCAAACGTCTTACCAACTGCATTCCTCCTAATTCATCAACCAGGGTCATGTTCCCTGACATGAGCTTCTTCAGTGATTCATTGAACTCACTCAGCTGCTCCAACGTCTCTTTTTTGGTCTCTTCATATTCCTCATCGTCAAGCTCTTCTCTGGAATGGAAAATACGTAAAGCAGTTTTTCCACATATAGTGCTTGACAAGTTGGTTAAACACATTTCTGAAAATCCTCTTTTCATTAAGGTCATTTTAGATCTTAGTGTTCAAAGGTATACTCGCTCTACCACATTGCAATGGTGTTTATGGAAAACAGCAATATGTGGGAAAGCAAGTTAACCATTGCACTTGCAATGCAAAGTAATGCAATATGACAGATAACCCGACTGACAGCTGTACCTGCACTCCTCTAAATCTTGCAATTGCTGCATGAGTCGGTCCAGTTGCTCCTCCATGTTCTGTTTTAGTTTGCCTGTTTCTGATTTCCCCCGAGAGGCCATCCTGGGTACCTTTAATCCACAGACAGCGGACAAATTAAAGGTAAAAAAAATGTAATACATTTAAAGGAGAAACATAAGTACAGATGCCTCCAGGTGCAAAAACTACATGCACTGATCTACAGAGACATGGAAAAAGTGATACAGTCAGATGGATCTTGCGTCACCATATTCTCCACAAGTGGGAGAATGCATGTGCAGCATACACCATGGCTACTGTACAGTACATGTGGGGGCATTTTGCTGGCATGGTTTGGGTTCACATGTCCCAGTAGAAGGAAGGATCACTGAAAATCAATGCAAAGTAATTCTGACTGATCGCCTTTATGGTATGATGAAACAGTTACATCCTGATGTGAGTGGTCTCTTCCAAGATGACAGTGCCCCTATCCACAGATCAGAAAGGGCTACTGAATGGTCTTTATGAGTATGACAATGATCATAAATCATATGCTCTGGCCTTCACAGCCACCAGATCTCAACACAACTGAACACGTATGGGAGATTTTGGACCAACAATGTTATCAAAACACCATTTCAGGGAACATCTTCTGGAATAATGATGTTCCATGACTCCAGTACAGTTTTAGAGACTTGCAGAATTCATGACAAGGTGCAATGAAGCTGTTCTGGCAGCTCGTGGTGTCCCAACACCTTACTAAGGTATTATATGCTGTTTTAACCTTTAACATGGCACCCTTTTGTACATGAAGAGAATGTCCTAAAATGAATTAACCATAGAGAGCTGAGGATTTTAAGCTTCAATCTCGTTATATCGAGCAGGGCAGTGGAACAGCCCCCAGCTTTTAACTACATGCCATGAATATCTAGAGCTGTCTGTAGAACATAACAGTTAATCAGTACAGTGCAACTCCCCATTACTTCTGTGGCTAGCTAGCATCTGTCAAAAGGGAGGGGTCGTTCCTCTGACTAATGGATAGCTGCTAACGGCCTCCAGGGGTGTGTTTACGTCCTAAAGGACTAGTAACCCCAAATTACGTTTTTAGTTGTAAAATGTAGAGTGTCTTTTCGTCATTTTGCCTTAGTAAGTGTGCTAAAGCTAATCTGACGGGGCTGAAGAACAACAACCTGAATTCAGCTTCGCGCTACTCTGCGCACCTTACTAACCTAGCAAGCTAACAAGGTACAGATTACAGTATTTATTTTCTAAGTTGTCATCATTTTATGGTGTAATAAAAACGTTCTCCTCACCAATTCGCTTTCCCAAGGTAAGAGTCTGCGTATGTACACGAAAACGAGTCAGAAATTAAGAAAGTTGCTTTTTCAAGATGGGTTACACTTCAGCCTGCCTCTGAACAAAGCCCGCCCTGCGCAATCCCTACGCCGTATTGAGTCTCTCAAACAAAACGGTAGCGTATAGGCTTTTGTTATTTACACGACTGAATCCTCCGTGTTTTTCACTCATAAGTAGAGACAAATCTCACTAACACAGTAAAGCTCGTTGTTAAAGTCACTGCCTTACATATCAACGTGTATCGTTGTTCGTGGTTGAGGTGTGCATACAAGCCAATCAGCGACAGCCTTACTGAAAAAAGAACCAATAGCCACTTCGCTTAGAAGATCATGACAGGCGTGTAGCAGCTGTTTTGGTAAGTCATGGGGAAAGTAGACTGTAGAGTGTAGAGAGTAATGTGACAGATTTCGTGTGTAATCAGGTTTATTATGTATGCAAGTTACATCCACACAGCTGTTCAGAGGCAGTGCTAACACAGAAGTGTCAGCAGCACGCGCTTCTGTAGTTGTAGTTTGTGAATGATCGGCTCCTCCTTGTAAATTATTGCAGCAGCGAACTTTGAGAAATGAATAAGCAAAGGCCAGCAGATCTGATCAGACTGATGTGGTTAATCGTGTCCAGGTCAGGGTAATGTGTGTCAGGCAAAGCTCCACACACTGGATTAACCCTGCTGGAAAAAATCATTAAGACCATTACAGGTTTCTGGTGATTTCTTGTGGTGTCCAGTAGTCACATGGTGTTTTGTGTCTCCAGTGGTTTAACAGGTGGCCTGTGTTTGATTCCAGATGCATTTGATGGTTTCCTAATGGGATCTATAGATGTCCTACATGAAACCTGTAGTCTCTGGTAACCATTAAGCCAATTCCCATTAGAAAGCAGACCCATCAGGTTTTAAGCCTAATATTTCAATTTTTGTTTTTTTGCAGGGAGGTAACAGGTCCAGGAGGAACATACTGATAATCCTGCAGATTAAACGGACACTCTGGCCAAAATGAGAAACATTTCCAGTATAAATATTAGGAAAACACCCTTCTAATGCTGCATCTTGAAGGTGGGAAAACTACTTTAGGGTGGACCTTTTGGGGGTGGGCTGTTGTTTTGTGTCCGTACCTGCCCTGCTGAAAAAGACAATTGGAGCCATTTGGGTTAAAACCTGATGGTTTTCTAATGGGAACTGGCTTAAAGGTTAGAGACGTTACGTTTCTTTGGACCACATCATCCATTACAGCAGCACAAAGTATAGTAAAGAGCAAACATATTGTCATGCGCTATTATACAGATGCATAAATAGGAGAAGACATAAAGATATATAATAAAATATACTAAGACAACCATAAAATATAACGTGCAGTGTGAGAATGAGTAAGTAAAATCGCATTAATATTATGCATTTGACAATGCAGTGGTGCATGTCACGTCCAGTGAATCAGTCCAAGGTCCATCAGGAAAGCACAAAATACCAATCCTGACTTTAGAAGACTACCAGGGACCAACAAAAACTTTTAGTGGTTTCTGTGATGTTTGACTGTCATCAAATCATCGTTACAATGTAGAGAATGGATTATTCAAACACCTGAGTTGGCTTTTTAAATGAGGAGGGCAAGCTAAAAGCTAGAATTAGCAAGGTAGCTGGCTGTCTAGATACTTTAGTTTGGCTCCTCTCTCACTGAAAGGGTAAAAAGCTTGTCTTTGCTGTACATTGTGTGCTGAACAAAGATAGAATCACTGTTTTGTGTACAATTTACTTCAGCAATCAAGATTTAAACTAATGGGTAGACATGGTTGTATTTAGTAGCCTGTAGCTAATTGGTTAGGCCAGCACTAGGTTGACACCACAGGGATTCCCAAAAGTTGTGTGATTATTTGTTTAAGACATGCGAGATGAGGGAACACTGATGAACGAAAACAGAAAACAATATAAAATCAGGAATTCTGCCAAAACGATGAGGCTGATGTATCCAATGCTGCACTGTAGAACAATGCAGACCACAATAAAATACCATTGAAGTTTAATTTTAGGCCAGAATGCCTCTTTAAAGGCAGGACTAATTCAATCAAGACGTGGAATCCTTGGATTCTCTTTGCATTGCTAAGACTGCCTGATAGGATTTCATATCATAAGTATGACTGTTCCAATGTTATGTCCAAAAGTTTGTAGATACCTCCCCATTCAACATTTCTTCCAAAATCAAAGGTAACGATAGATAGTTTTGTCCCTCTTTGCTCAGCCGTTACTCTTCTGGGAAGTCTCTACATTAGATGTTGGAACGTTGCTGTGAGCATAAACAACACTCCATCTCCTCTTAAAGGTATTGGATGGAGCTCCATCAGTCCAGAGAATGCACTTCCACTGCTCCTCAACCCAATGCTGGGGGGCTTTATACCCCTCTAGCTGACGCTTGGTATTGGGCAAGGTGACCTTCAGAGAGATCCATTCTATTGGCACTGCTGTTCTATGGAGATTATACAAGCTGTGTAGGTGCAGTTGATCCCCTGTGTCATCAGTATGTTCACATAAAAGTAGCTGAATGCACTATTTAGAAGGAGATACTTGTGTAGTGTATTTGATAAATATAAAATAGACTTGTATGCAAAGTCAACAGCTCGGTCCTCTGCGGCTACTTCTGTTTTCTACCATAGTTGTGCCAGTGTTGCCATAGAAACTGCAGGCACTATCAGTAGTGCAGAACTGTCTGATGTTGAAGGGCTGTAAGAGAATGACAGGGCACATCTGTTGAGAGAAAGATCTAGCTGATCTTGCATGCACAGCCTCTGCCATCTGCAGTCTGCAGACTTTTTACCTGTGATGCTGTATTTGATAGTTTTAGTTGGAAGCGACTTCTGTGACTGATTGAGGTATTTGTCATTGATTGGAGCCACAGACTGATTTAGTTAGAAGAATTATCTGGACTTTAGAAAGTATCATATGTCTGTGCTTTAAAAAGATCATTTACTTGAAAAAGCTCTCAAATTTGCTCATAAAAATACCAAATCAATAGATTTATTATTAATTTAAATATTCATGTCTTTTTTTCTCAGGTCCAGAATCAGTTCTTTAGTTAAATCTTTAACGTCACCAATGGCACCACAGGAGAAAACCAAAGTGGTTCTTCTGGCGTGTGGGTCTTACAATCCCATCACTAACATGCACCTGCGTATGTTTGAGCTGGCAAGGGACCACCTGGAGGACACTGGTAAGTAAACATTGCTTGAACAGATGCTTCTGTTATCATTTTATGTCCTACATGCTATATATTCTCCTGAAACAGTTACACACAGTTTCCAAACACACATAAATGAACTGTGTTGTATTGGTTGTATTATTGTACATTATTGCGAAAGTTAGAGACCACCCTTTTGTTTATTAAATTTCCAGTCAAAATGGACATAAAGTACAAATTATTCAGTCTTCAGTGTCAGGAAAAAGCATGTATTTAACAGAAAATTACACAAAATCCTCTGAGATTATTTAAAAAAAAAAAAGAAGAAGAAGAAAATTTGCAATAAATTGCCAAAACCTGACATCTGAGCTTTTGTGGACTGATGAGTCTAAATTTACATATTGGAATTTCTTGGATATTGTGAGTAACAGAATATGCAACCAACTTCTATGACTGAAATTTGGAGCGGATGCTGCAAAAAGGGTGTACTCACTAAATACTGAAAATTATATTATGAATATAAGTGATATGTGTATTTAAATTATATATATTTGGCCGCTTGACAGGAAAATGAAGCAAGTGCAGGTAAGTGTGAGTTATGTTTATAAAATCAAATCCCAGAGTTTTCTGATTTGTGTTTTATTCATTATTTATTTATTTGTTTAGGAAGGTACCAGGTGGTGAGAGGCATTATCTCTCCTGTAGGGGATGCCTATAAGAAGAAGGGCCTGATTGAGGCCTGCCATCGAGTGGAGATGGCCAGACTAGCTACAGAGAACTCTAGTTGGATCGCTGTGGACAACTGGGAGAGCCAGCAGGCAGAGTGGGTGGAGACCGCCAAAGTTGTCAGGTGAGTGTGTGTTTTTACATCAGTGTGTTATGATTTGGATGTAGAGATAAGCTGTGAAATGTGTGAGAATGGGAATGAGTGTCAATGTATCTGACGCACTGTGATGTTGTTTGTGTTTGTTGCTGTGCTGCATTACATTTTCTCTTAAGTGATCTGTGACAAATATCACGTCACACTGGAACATTTTATGTCAGTGAACATTCTCAAGAAGGGTACAGCTACTGGCTTTGTTGTTGTCAGATGAAAATCTCATAATTCACTATTATAATTCTACTATAATTTATTTTTTTGTTTTTGTTGTTTTATTTATACCAGCTGCTCTTTACATTGTGTAAACATTCAATGATGTCTGGACCATATATTTTTTCCTTCTTGTATAAAGTTACCATTTTAGAGATATGGATTTTTGTTATGCCAGCATCAATATTGTGAACTCATGTATGGGTGATTGTAATTTAAGGATGTTATTGTACGTTTCTGGCTTTAAATGATGCCTATTAAAGGGTCCATATCATGAAAACTTTGGAAAAGAGTTTGATGTAGTATGTAAACACTGTTAAAGTTTCCAAGTGTGTAATTACATACAGTCCATATATAGAAACTAAGCTGCAAAAACAGCCCATTTGGAATTCATTGTTTTTGTGATTTCACAAAGACTAAGGCATTGACATATGTTCACCTATTCAGCCTACAGCATTTTAGCTCCGCCCATTCATGCTGAAGCTATAAGGAGTGTTTCAGCCTGTGCTGATTTTTGAATGAGGCACAATTCAAGGGAGCCAATCAGAACAAGGTTGCTCAAATAACATATTTTGTTGATTTTCTAAGTGACTTCTAACTTCTCTACAGAGATACCTCTGCACAATTTAATTCACAATTACTGTTTATTTGCCAAATTTAACATTCAGGTAAAAAAGAAATAAATGGCACATTTTCTACTGTATGTTTCATTTTTTCCCAATATATTAAACTCAGCAAACAAATTGAAGTTATGCACCAAAACGATGCACTTCACTGTACAGGATGAGTTAACTTATTTTCACTTAGGAAACTGACAAAACATAAAATATGTGAGTGTTCAAACTTTTGCTTATGAATTCATATCAGTCTTAAAGGTACAGCAGCAAAACCAGCCTGTTCAGAGGTTGGAAAATGTAAAATGTTATTTAACAGTTGTTTGTGTGAGGAACTCGGCCCTTATTAACAGCCTAATCTTCACAAGGCACCATCATGCTGAACTGATATTGGCGGAGCAGAACCATGACGAGGTGGACACTGTGAAGCCTGTGAAGAGGAGAAGACTGGAGGAGAATGAGGATATGTGTCAAAGTTCCTCTGCAGATCACAACAGATCAGGTACTGTGCAAAAACAGCCTGCTTGGTAATGCATCTTATGACTAGCGCACTAAAACAAAGAGACAGGAGGGAGGTTACTTTAGCTGTCACTCAGTTATTCCACTAAAGCACTGCAGACGCACTGGGACATGTGATGTGCCCCGAAGGCAAAGAAGTGATAGACGTCCTGTAAGTTGTTGGCACTGGTGTGTCTGCGCTCAAAAACAGGGCCGATCAGCATTCCCCTCAAATCTCAAGTCAAGCCATTTAGAATTTACGTAATGGATTTCACACCATACATTAGTGCTTACGGGAAACGGGTCGGGCTCTGTAGTCATTTTTCAGGCAGGGGCCAACTTTCTATATTCTGCATCATCAACAGAGCAGCAAACAAATGTTTCTTATACTGTATAATGAAATATAGAAATGAAATTAGGGGTGGGCGATATGATTTTTTTAATGGTTATCATGATATGTCACAATGTGCTTGAAGAACACTGACCAAACTCATGTTTTATTTCAAAGAGAGTATAAATAGCCCTGTAGAATTGGCAAACATTGAATAGAGATCACTGTAATCACAGATATAGAAAGTATTTTATGTAGCACTACAGCGTTTTTTGTTTTTTTTTTCTTAACAAACTTATAAAAGTGTGTGTATACTGCCTGTGGGCAAATGCCATTCTTTATGATGTTAGCAGTGAAAAACATCTTTCTCAGTATAGTCGTCTGACAGGAACTTTTTTCTCTTTGTAGTTATGATGTAGCAGAAGTAGTTTACACACAGAAAGCTTAATAGAATACCTGAGTCCCTCCACCTCAAGGAAAACAGTAAACTTATAGCCTCAAAATTTTACTTTCACCTTTTATTTCAAGATTTTCAGAACGCGAAAACATGGGATGCCAGCAATGTTTTCAGTTCTACCAATTAAAAATTGTGGGTTTAGCAATTCACAAAATTAATTTTTTTTGATTTAATATTATACAATAATGTCTTGATTCAATGTTTTTCAATGCAGCAAAACTAAGAAGAGCCTGAAAATCCACCTTTATCTTGTTTCAATTTTCATTCACCTTTATAAAAGTACAGTGTTGAATACAGTCATATGCAAACGTTTGGGTGGCCCTGGTCAAATGACATGTTTTTGACTGTAATGTAAGCATATGTAAGCGTAAGTTAACACACATTTTACAGAGAACACATTTCTGCACATTTTAATGCACAATTGTTGTTGTGGCACATTTTAAATTTTATGTTTTCTTTTTTATCTATATCTTTGACTCATCAAATAAATGGAAATTATGCACAAAAAATTGCAGAACACTGGCATGTTTAAATTTACCCTGTGGGTTGATTATTTTCACTTAGAAAATCAACAAAACACAAAATTTTTATCAGGGGTATTGAAACTTTAGCATATGTCTATAATAATGCACTAGACTCGAGCCAGCATGCACTTAGAGGAGTGTGCATTTCATCCCTGCTCTTGAGTTGAAGATAAAGAGGGTCTGTGCTCATTGTTGGCTTCCTTGTTTAATTCTAATACACTTCCTGCAATATAATCAGTATTAAACTTAGTATATTACTTACGCCAGTCTGTTGAATGAATATTATAATATATAGTCAATGCATAGTGGATTGAAAGTATTGATCACTATAATATGTTGTATTGTTACACTCCCACTCATGTAGATTAGATCAGGTATCTGGGCTGTTTTTGTTGTTTTTATTCTAATCCAAAATAAATTTGCATATGTAAAGGAGTTTACACTAATCAAAACATCTTGCCCCACTAACTTGCTGTCTTTACCAAAAAAGTTTATTGAAAAATCAAATTTACACAATTTTCCACATAGTGTTTCAGCCAAAATGTATTTGGAGCTACAATGCTAAAAAGATTTTGGGTGACACAGACGTCCATTAATTGTTCGCTACATTAGCCTCTTAGCTCCAGTGCAAAACTAAAGAAGCAAACACTAGACCCCAAACATGTTTTGGCTCTTCAACTATATTTGCATTAAAAAGAATATTGTGCAAATTAGATTTTTAGCTGAACCAATCCTTTAATGTGGTCTCACTTGATATTGGAAATGGATATGTCATATTGATATTGATATTGGAGTTTATGTAACTTTTTCTTTTCACAGACGCTCCTGAGGTGAAGCTGCTTTGTGGAGCTGATGTGCTGGAGTCCTTTGGTGTGCCCAACCTGTGGAAGCCGGAGGACATTGAGGAGATTGTGGGTCGTTACGGCCTGGTGTGCATCACCAGGAGCGGCTCTAATGCTGAGAAGTTCATCTACCAATTAGATGTGCTGCATGAGCACCGCAAGAACATCCACATCGTTAGAGAGTGGGTGACCAATGACGTCTCAGCCACTCACGTAAGACGGGCGCTGCGCAGGGGCCAGAGCGTGCGCTACCTGCTGCCTGACCGTGTGGTGGACTACATCCAGGATCAGCGCCTGTACAGCGCGGAAAGTGAGAAGAAGAACGCTGATGTCATCCTTGCTCCTCTTCAGAACTACACCAAGAATACAGACTGAGCCAGTGCTCTGCAGCTGTGGGACTGAAACCTCTCACTGTATGTGTGGAGAGGCTATTGATCTTCCAAACACAATGCTCTCCCTGCAATACGGAGCCAGTGTGCTTTATCCAGAGGGTAATTTCTTAAAGCAGGATTCTCAAGCTGCATCCACGACAGCATGTTACTATAATAGTATGTCTGAGTAGTGCATTACCATCAGTGGTGCATTTAAGGGCTGAACAATTTAGGAAAAACATCTAATTGTGATTGTTCTGACAAATATTGCATCTGTAATTTAAATGTGATTCTTTTCTTAGAATTAAGCTCTTTTTATCTGCTAAAAAGAACACCACACACATTGATTTTTTTCAGACTTGTGGCTTGAATGCTGAATGTAATGTGCCAGACTGCCAGTTCACAAGCGTGAGTAAATAGAGTAAATTGTCTTGCTTGAAACTTGTCAAATAATTTAGGAAATAATTAAATTTGCAGCTCTTGTGATTTGAAAACTGCACTTTTCAAATTGCGATTTAGATATAAAAACAAGCAATCATTCAACTCCACAGCCCTATCACTCTCTAAAAAGATGAGTCTTCAAGGGTTTAGTGAAGAAAATCATACAGAAATTAGCTTGAAAACCTTTGGAGTATTTCTTTAAGCTAAAAGTGAGGCTTGTCCAATAAAACTGTCATTGACTTCTTTTGGCTTGAATTTGGGCTTGAGTTTCCTTTTAATTGAGAAATCCTGCTTTAATGAATCCCCCCTTAGATCAGATGAACTGAAGTTTAGCTTCTGTTTTGCACTATGGCAGGGTTTTATTGTGGCTGGTTTGATAACATTTTAGGGTAATTTTTTAAGGCCACCTTTTGTGCCACTTGAATTATAGTATGTTGTTAGTGCTATGTTTGTTTTGGAAAATTTGTAGAATTTGGAAGAATATTTTTGATAATTCTGTTATTGGAGTATCTTGAAAACATGATGCATCCATGTTTTTTAGTCCAATCACAGTTTATATAATGTAAACACCTTTACATTTGCTTTGTTGCTGTTGATTAAAAGAATAAAAAGGGAAGTTTACACTGCATCAAACTATCTTCGCCCCTTTAATTTGTTATCTTTAACATAGTCTCACTTCATTTGCATGCACAGAAATGTGTGTGTGTGACAGCAAGAACACTATAGGACACAGTGTTGAGGCAAGCTGTAGGTGACAGCGTTGCTTATGTTAAAAGATTTTTGTTGTTTAATCAGGTTCATTGATGTCACACGTTTAAATGTGATGAATAGGTGTTGAGAAATCCCCTCAGCCTCGTTTGATGTTAAACGTTCCACTGGGGATATTAAGTTCACCTCCTTGTTCTTTGTATTTATGCTAATTTTTGTTTCACTTATTTCCAAGGTTCACACTTAGGATAACTAATTCATGCACTATTCTCCTCCTGGCACTGACAAGCTTTCAAAGGAAACAATAACATAACCTATTGAGACCTTATTGTGTGACTTTAGGAACATTAAAGGAATAGAAACTTCACGACAGCCATTGAATGACAATGTCTATTTTTTTAATGTCTGGGAGGGGGACTTGACAGGATCATGTGATTTTCTCATGCATACAGTGGGGAAATTACACAGAGGCGAATGATTCACTTTACTGTGACCGATTGCATTGGCTGATAATGGAGTCGTGTGAGTGGGGTAAAGCCTGTTTATAACTTCAGACGGAAAATGCTTTCACAATGGAAACGCTTCCTGGGCGTCTGCTTTTGTGTAGATTTCCCTGTCCTGCCCGTTTTGACGCTTCACTGTAAACTGGTGACGTTTTTCCAAATAAACCTACTGCTGATTTATCTTTCAGACATATTTATCCTCATCAGCCCATTTTAGTCCCTTTAACAATACATAGCCACTCCTTATTCACTTAAAAGCACAAGAAAAGTTCCTTCATTTGATTTAACTTACATCAATTATGCGTATAACTAGCAAATAAATATAGTAACTTTGGATGCAGGTATTTTATAATTGAAGAATTTCATTCATATGCATTTGTAACAATTTTGGAGTGTTGGAAAAGAATAATATCTGATGTATAATGAAAAACATTTATTTTTCTAACAAGGCTGGTATTAAGCATGATATTTCTTTGTGTAACGCTCACTCCAAACAATATATATTTTGCAAAAATAGAGTTACAAATTTTGCCATCACTTGCCATATTAACAATTTTTGTTTTCTGTACAATAATAACTTGTACAATGTGGATTGAATATTATTAATCACTGGGTATTTCTGGTTCATTTAACCTTTCAAGATTTCAATGAATAAGCAGTTATTAAATGACAGATGATAAATAATGTATTGCAATTATAAATTTATATACATTTTTGTCAAATTATCTGCCTTGAGATTTGATCTTCACTTTTGATATATGATGTATTCTAGATATTTATTTTATTGTAGCTTAATTCTCTGCTATACAGGTTTCTCAGTCTTTTAGAATCTTCTATTGCTTTCTCTTCATTATCTAACATTTCTTCAATTTTATGTAGAGCTTCCTAGTGTCCTACTAACTATTTGAAGCCTGTTAAATTGCACTGGACTTAAAAATCAGAATAATTTATAAACTTGTCAGCAACCAAATTGGTTTCTTATTAGTGAAAACATTGATTCCAGTGGTGTACATACATTATTCTATTATTCTGAATGCTTTATTCTAGCAATCAATCTGCAGCGTATTTGTTAAATTTTAATAGAGGGTATTTATTAACTTCCATTACTCTTGTATAACAGAGTTAGTGTGGTGGTTCAGGGTGTGTTCAGTCTTCAAAGCCTAACCTGTTTGTGTGTGTTTGTAATTAATCAAAGGTATGTCTGAGCACCTGTTCACCCAGGTTTGTCATGTGGCTCCACCCCCTCTCTGCAGAGCGTCTCTTTTTAAAGCCTGAGTGCTCTGCCTGTTTCCCACACTCACATAGGGTTCAATTCTGTCTGTACTGCTGCAGTCACTCTTACCTGTCACCTGACAAAATGCCTGCTAGCCTCTGCGGTACATGGGACATGCTCAGCAATGTCAACTTTGAAGGATACATGATTGCTCTGGGTGAGTCTACAATTAATGCCAGATTAGTTGAACACCATTATTTTCATTATAAATGTGAATATTATGCTAAATATTAATGATACTAACAATAATATTCATTGATATTATTATAATGTATTATATCTAATAAGCATTATCAACTACAGTGCAAAAGTTTGAAAGTCCCTGGTCAAATGATATGTTTTGTTGATTTTCTGAGTGAAAATAAGTTCATCCTCTACAGGGAACAATATTTATTTGCTTAAACATTTTAGAACATATTGGAAAAAATAAAACATAAAATACAAATTGTGCCATAACTTCTGCACAGTTTTTTTTTCCCCCAATATGTTAAATTAACCAAATAAACAGTAATTGTGCATTAAAATGTGCAGTGTGTTCTCTGTAGAGAACATGTAAACTTATTTTGAGAAAACCAACCTTTGACCAGGGGTGCCAAACAACTGAATATAATAGGGAAAAATGCTGATCTTGTGGAAACTGAAAATTGAAGATTCAAAATAAGTGAGTTAAAATGTCTAATCTTATAATGTTGGCGGCAGGATTAAGTATTTATTTTTAACATGTAGTGAAATAAGCTCTTATTTGTTCTTGTTTCTCCTGCAGGGATTGGCTTGTCCACTCGGAAATTTGCTCTGAAGCTAAAGCACCGCAAAGTGATCGAGAAGGTTGGTGAGGTTTATGTGGTCAAAACTCTCAGCACCTTCAGGAACTATGTCCTCTCCTTCCGGATCAGTGAGGAGTTTGATGAATACACCAAAGGCTTGGATGGAAGGCACTGCAAGGTAATCCACTCAGATTGCTCTATGAAGGGGAATTCCACCAAATTTACCCAATAATTAAATAGGTGAAAAAAGGGTGGTTTGGTGTGAAATACTCCATTCTAGAGAAAAGTCAGAATCGCTGGTTCCTTTCACCACCACTGTTTCTCTGCAATGAACCATCCCAGTGAGTGTATTATGCAGAAATTTAAAAAAGCGGTGGGATTACCCTTTAAGATAAATGAACTAATTTGTGTTAATCAAAACTTGAGGGGTACATTTTGACTTCTAATGCCAGTTTTTAATGTTGTACAGAATTTGCTGAGAATATTTAATTACTCTTAGTGGTTTAAAGTAACAGGATACTTTTACTTAGGAGGCTTTTTTGAGTTTCTGTGCGCAAATTTCTATTATCTCTGTTTGATTCTTATTCAAAGTAAATCTATTTTTTACACCTATACATTTTGATGGAAACATGGACATTAAAAAACCCAAAACGTGTAGGAATATGTGTAGAAATAAAACATTCCAGCATAATTTAGCAGATAAAGCAGATATGTAGGATCACAGCCTATTCTCATGACTAAAAGCAGCATAACGCTGTTATGACTGCTCTGCAAACTGCAAATTACATTCACTGATATTAGTTTCCTTTGACTTTTCCCATTTAAGTTGATTTCATTATAGTCTACTGTAGTTAGAATCACAATTTTGCAACTACTTTAAGTTACAGTAATTTCTCTGTAGGTTTATGCATAAATTCTTAGAGTCATTTTCTACAAATGCAGTTCTAAGTAAAGTTTTTTAGCAGGGACACCACAGGTGACTTTTTGATGTCTGTTGTGCGGATAAACATATAATCGTACCTGAAATCCTGCAGCAAAAAATAGCCATTAGTGTTTGTACACAAGCAAAATAGTAGAGGCAGTGCTTGAAATGACAACTCACAGAACGCGTTTTCCGTCTCTGTGCAGTCTGTGGTGACGAGGGAAGGGAACAGGATGGTGTGCACTCAGAAGGGAGAGAAGAAGAACCGAGGCTGGGCTCACTGGATTGAGGATGATAAGCTGCACCTGGTAAGAAGAACATCATTTTTTTAAGTGATGAATTCAATGAACTGAAGAGAAAACAAAATAAAACTGTAAACGAGGTCAGCTGTTCCTTTATGTAACATCAGTAAGACATCCAGTATTTGCAACCAATTCAGTGCTGGATTGTGCTGGAGCTTACATTAAGCATTTACTGCTTTACAGTAATAATCATATAGCAAAATTCATCTTTTGAAATTAAACATTAAGTTTAGTGGACATTGACTAAGGCTGGTCTTGAAATAAAATGCATTGTCAGTGTAGTTTTACTATAAAAAAGTCAATTTATAATCAAGAATTAGGTTTAATCTGGTCCTGGTCTGTGTACATAAAAGAACCAACCTGAATTCTAAGCATCAGAACACCTCCAGTCATTTTTTACTAGGAAAATATATGATTCTTATAATGGTCTAGTTATTAACTATTTTATTTCCTCTTGGTTATACAGGAGCTGTACTGCGAAGACCAAATCTGCAAGCAAGTCTTCAAACGGGTGGCTTAAAAAGTAACAAGAGTTTGCAATGAGGATGGAGTTTTTATTAAAGCATTAAGCTTTTATAACACAGAGAATGGAGGGACCATGAGCTCTATCTTCTCTCTCACGATACGTGTTCATCAGGAGAATTATACAGAGAGCCTCAAGATCTCAAGATGAGCATCTGTTATCAAATGTGGTGCACATGACAACTCTGCTACTGGAGGGCCACTATGCAGGTTTTAATGTTTTCCATCCTGTACGATGCCAGATTCAACTCATTAGCTAATTCAGGTGTGTTGGAACAAGGAAAACACAAAACTGTGCTGCGAGTTGCTTCAGATATGCAGATTTCCACTAACTACAGCGCCACTAGAGGGAGACATAACATTTAAAATGGACAATTTGAATCCCATCATAATGGTCCATGTCAGTCATCAACTGATGCTGCATTTTGGTGTTTTGTTATTTTCTTTATTTTACTTTATTTATTTATTTCCTGATTACATATCCAACTAGAATGGGAGCACTTGTGGCCCTGAGTGGACTCTGAATTAGCCAACAACTACACCATAAGCAGTGGTGCTTTTGAATGTAAATACTTATTTGCTTTTTGAATGTAAAAATCGCAGTTTACTTTCACATGAAAACTGCCAGGAAAGATGTGTGATAGCTTGTTTTTATGTATTATGAAGGAAAAATTAACATGTGTCATGAATTGTTAAAAGCTGCCAAGTAAACCAGTCACACTGGTTAGACATAGACTATTGTAAAGTCTATGAACTCAAGAAAATGTACAATAAAACACTGAAGTCAATGTTGTTGTGCCTTGTAAAACTCTTTGCTGTAACATAAGATGTCCAACATTTACAGCCAATAAGTGCTGTTCACTCCACAAATCCATACAGCTTATATGGCAACCCAGCTCCAAAATGGCCTGTTTTAAATTCATTGTATTTGTGATGTCACAAAAACTGATTTATTGACATAAATATACAGATAAGGAGCGTTTCTGCCTGAACTGGACAAGGCGTAATACAAAGCAGCCAATCAGAACAGAGTTAATTTACATATATTAGCCTTAAAGGCAACAAAACTATCTTGTTTGATTCTGAGGGATAAAGAGAGGTGAGAGAGTGGAGCAGGGCCATACAAAACACAAGAAACATGACGTGACGTGAAGTTAAACTTCATTACAGCAGAATAGACTGTGGAATACAGCTACTCGTTGTTTGATGTTAAGCCTAAATGATAAACTCTGAGTGATGAAAGAAAGAAAGGATGTGAAGAGTGTAGAATAAACAGGATGGTAAAGTTACACTCGTGTTCAAATTTAGAATCATTAGATATTAGATCTTGCCATTTTAATAATAATTGTTGCTTTAAATACAGTTCACTGAAACAGTGTGGATTTAAATATTGCGAACTATTTGCCAAAAGGTACTTTAGATGTTTTTAATGTTTCAAGAATTCTACAAACAAGATGTGAATTTTACTTTACATTTTTTGGTAAATAGAAATAAAAAATCTGCTTTGAGATCTGATCTCCACTTTGGAAATATGCTGAATTTTAATATGAATTTTATTACACTTTAATTATCAGTGCTATAGAGCTTTCCCAATCTTCTACAGCTCTGCTCATCATTTATAGACACATCTAAACTGTGCTGTTTTTTGTTGTTTCCTAGTGTCCTACCAGTTATTAGAAACATATGAAGTTGCACATGACTAGCAGATTATAACCATTTTATCCATTTATCTGCCAAGTTTGTTTTATATTATCGAAAACAATGATTCCAAACTTTTAAATGGCGCTGTATATTTCATCATAAAGTAATATGACATATCTACTATTAAAAATGTGCTAGATATTTGTTCTCTGTGGTGTATTTACGCCACTTTGTTACACGCACAGCCCTCCTCTTCCTCCTCTCCCCCTTCATCACTCTGCAGCAGCGCCCCCCGCTTGTCACGTGACCACAGAGCCAAAATGGCCGCGTTCGTGTTTTGACGAATAATACTTTTGTGTTTGTTTCATTCTTTTAAAGAAATCGAATTGAAATCGTCTTTACTGGGTGGGGAAGGGAAAAAACAAACGTCTAATTAATGTTTTAACTTAAGCAGCTTTAAACAGACAATCACGCTTTATTGTTATTTTGTCGTATTGTTTTAGACTATGCACTTTCGGTGTTTATAAGAGGCAGAGAGAGAGAGAGGAGGCTAGCTGGCTGGCTAGCGAAATTATTCAGCTAAAAAAAAGAAAAGAATTAAAAGAAAAACGATGGAAGAGCTGAGTGCTGACGAGGTAAGACAGCCGATATATTTCTGTACGTTCTCTAATGTGAATTAGCCAGTGTAATGACAGAAATGTTGCCAGCACTGTGTCGTTGTCCCCCTCTTTTTCAGCCGGAGCTCAAGTCAGCTTCTTCTTCGCCAGCTTCTTGTCCGAATTTTCCCGTTCCACCTTAAATAGTGCAGCAGTTACATTCTGGCGCCTGAGGTAGCTGCTGCACCATTTAAGGCGGAACGGGAAAATTCGAATAGGAAGCCAACTTCAGCCTCGTAAAGCTGTAATGTTGCCTGGTTTTGGTTAGCAGTCAGCTAAGATGAGAAGACAGCTGCTATCTGCTGTCTGTCAACAATACTACTCTTCTCTATGTTCATGTTTGGCAGATATGTGCATAATTATGTTATATGTCGTTTGGGAGAATTAATGTGGGGTTCACATTGAGTGTCAAATGAACTGTGCTATGTCATCCCACCAGCTAGTTTGCTAGCTAGCAGTCTAGTAAGTGAAGCTCACCTACTACTGGTTGTTTGCTAAAGCCCAGGTTAGCTAACCTAGCTAGCTTCGCTGGCTGGTTTAGCTTGCTGCGCTAGCTTCATTGTTAGCCAGTCGGAAATATACAGGGGATAAAATCAAAACTCTCTAGGCTGACATGCCTTTTAAAAAGGCAACGCGTTTATTGTCACCTTTGCTCCTTTACGTGGTGGTCACTGACGATACGTTACCCAAAGGAGCTAAAATGCTTCGACTTAATGTCAACTGGTCTAGTCTCTGTGGAAAGGCTGTGCAGTATAAAAGTAACATAAATTAAGACCGTGTCAGCAGCTAATTAAGTCAGCTTTAGACTTCAGATTCTGTTTTCGAAAAATGTGTGGATTCAGGGGTTTTATGCTCACGGTTACTATGCATTTTTAGTTCACAATTAGATACTGAAATAAGCCAAAAGCTGTATTCAAACCCCTTTCAGCCTGGATATCTTTAGCTGGCTGGTGAACTGTTGGTACTGTTTTCTTGGTCTTCTCACCTTTAATAACAGCATCAAAGCAACGTAGCTGCACAGATAGGTTTGGTAAAATGAGTTTAGTTTAATCCTGTTGCTGTTGTAGTCCTTCCATTATCATTGCCTAGGCTCAACGCAGGCTGGAGTACCGAGTCATTTTGGCCAGATAGGATTGCTCATTTTTCTTAAAAGTTAAGGACCTTAAAAGAACAGTTAGGGTTGGGCAGCATGGCCAAAATATAACAGCAAGATACGAGCCGTTTTTATGATGCACAACATTTCATGTTTCAGAATTTTGAAAAGATAGACAAAAAAACCAGTCACAACAAAAACTATGAATACAGTGTTTTTTATTACATACTGCACTATCCGAAATCCAGATAAACAGGCCTGATTGTGCTCTCTTTGTAATAATATATGAAGCCTGTCACTATTTTGGAAGTGCTAACAATTTTCGCAGTATGTTCAGAAAAACATACTGTGATTTGATTTTTCACTAACGGTACATATCAATATATTCACCACCCATAGTTTACAGAACTTTGAAAACAATTGAAACATTTACTGTTTAACACTGTAGTCACTGAGGGAAACTGTCTGGATGACAGAAAAAGGGGTCAAATGTGTCTCACAGTGTAAACGTTGTCATGTTGGTGTTGCTTCTCAGATGTACAGCCCTCGCAGCTGACCTGACTGGATCCCCTCAGTTCAAAACTCAGTAAAGGCTTATATGTGCATCTGTGCTGAATACAAGGACTTATTCAAATTCTGTTCTGGCTTCTTAGAGCTGTCAAGAACTAAAATTGCACAGGAAGAGCAGTATTATGATAATCTGACCTACAGTACAGGTGTAAGGGCTGATTAATAGCTGTTTTCCTTTTGTGTGACTGCTCCTAATAGTCAAATTCTTGTATTTTTCAAGAAAAAGTGCAGGGCCTTTTTGTCTTTTAAGGTACTGATGGAGATATGAGAGTTCAGGTCTGATCCATCTCTGAACTTCAACTACAATATCTGTTGCTGTTGTCAAAATGCTAATGGTGGGGTAATCGCTAGTTACAGATTTTTGGCTGCGCGGTAGACTGAATCAGGACGAGGCAAAATTATCCTGTCATGCATTTATCATCTTGGCATTTCACTGTCAGCCTTTACCAGGGAGACTGAGGTCTTCGTTTTACCTTCAGTGCCTCTTGTGAGTCACTGGAGTATGCACTGATCCTTCTGAAGTATTTCATTGCTGGACAATAACAGATGAGTGTTAATGCTTTGAAATATGTTGAAAAAAAGCAGTAGTTTTTCATTTTCTTTCTTTCTAATTTTTACTATGTTGTTTTCTAAATAGATCTTCATCTGGGTTTATTTATTTCAGCTTTTCAGCTCTAACTAGGGTGTTCCCTCAGTTTATATAAATTTGTTGGCCTTCATTTGGAGATGAGGATGTCAGTATTTGTAAGGATGCACTGTTATGGGAATTTTGGGCCAGTGCTGATATCCAATATATTTTACATACATATGTGGCATATAAGTTGGGACTTGATACAACTTGATTAGCATTACAAAAAATGTACTGTTTATTTGTAGAGGGTTACAAGTGTAGTAAGATTAATAGATTGAAGGTATTTTATCACAGCAGCCCAGCATCACCAATGCAGATAAATGATATTTAGCCAATTATCTGCAGATACCAAAATAATTATATATATAATAAATATGATTTATTCCCCAATAATCTGAAAAAATATACCCCATTTTTTTTTTTAGATTATTTTTAAGTGTGGCACTACTGGCTCTTTTTCTTTACCTGTTCCAACAAACTGGATACCATAAAAATTAATATAGTGACATATCATATATTATAAGTATCAGATATATCAAACTCTTGATTTTGCCCAACTCTACTTCCAGTGACATTGTGCGTACTTCAATATTTCTGATTTTGAAGGAATAAGTTGCTCAGTTGTACTGTATGAATTCATTTTAACTGACTGTTTCAGATTCGGAGAAGGCGATTGGCCCGGTTAGCCGGAGGTCAGACGTCCCAGCCCACTACTCCTCTGAGCACCCCGCTGACGTCCCCACAGAGAGAGACCCCTCCAGGTCCACTGCCAGGGCCCTCGGGGGCCTCTCCGCAACCTTTGCCACCAGCACCATCCCACACTTTGGGCCTTAATGCCCAAAATGTCACCCCTGCCACTTCTCCAATGGGGCCTTCAGGTAAGAATGCTGTTCTGGTGTCATTCCATCTTATTAGCTGCAGCAGTGTTCAAAGATTCCTGCCCATAAAATGGTATTTGTAAATGTACTCTGTACTGAAAAAACAGCACTGGTCGTTTATATAGCCTGCATACGTAGAGCTTTTTTCTATCACTTTCTTTTTAAAACTGAAAGCAGGCAGATTGTTTATCTTTGAATGCTGCCTGTCACTGTGGGAGCATGTCCTTGGCTCCACCGGCGCTTTTAAATGGTGCTGCTCTGGGAGCACTGCTTTTAGGCGTACGTTCAATCAAGAGTGACTCAGATTAAATGAAGCTCCATGCACTGCTTGTTTTTAAATCTTTGAATATGTTTATAGTCAGTCATGCATGCCTAGTGAGCCTAACCACATGTGTAACATATTATACATTACACAGTGATTGTTCAGCTATAATTCAAAAGGATAGGTCAGTGTACCCTCTAGAATTCCTTGTTCTCATTCTAGGGATTTCTAATTGAATTGTCTGGCTTTTATCTTCAAAAGCTCAGGGAAGACCTTGGGAATCATAGAAACCTCTAGAGAGCAGTTCTAATATCAAAGCAAGTAAAGTTTGTGTGCTGTATTTTGCTTGAGTATGATGGTGCTAGTCCCCAGAAAAGTGCATAGTCATACTGGCAATCTCTCAGTACCTTAGCCTTGGCCAGAGTTCAACCCAGGACTTGTATGTGAGCCAGACTGATGGTTCACTCTCATTCTCAGATTTACAGCGTGCCTCACTGCCATAGGGAGTGCAGTCTGTTGATTACAGGTACTCTCCCTGTCATGTAGGTTATGACCTAGTTGTTCTAAGAGTGTTTGCATATCCTCTCTGATTACCTTTGTAGTCTTGTGACTGCTGTTACAAGTAGAGAACACTGAAGGCTCCAATCTCAGTCTGTTTATTTTGGGATACACTCATAAAAAAGAAAGGTAATCTATTTTGTATTTTTTTTTGTTTTGCTTTCGGTGTCAGCATATCACACAAGTGACCCAAACAAGCTGAACCTGTTTACTTTGTTTTTTTTGGGTTTTTTTAACATTCTGTTTTCTTTGAGATGCTCAATGTCCTGTCTGATGATGCAGAGCTTCTAGTGGTTTATATTTCAGGGAATCAGGAATTTTGGGGTGCACATCAGCTTTTGTAAAATGACCTTTTTGTGTTGTCATCAGAAAGTGCAGAGTGCTATTGTGACTGCCATTCAGCACACCTGATTCAGAGCTCCACATGAAAGTGCAGTTTTAGCAAAAGTACAAGGCTGCAATGTATTGCAGCTTTTCTCTAGAACCTACAGCAATGGAATGTGTTCCAAAGCATCTGCCGTGCTCTTACTGTATGCTGCTATCTTGCTATTTCTAGATGGGCACTTTGGCAGGGTTTTGCAAGTTACGATTGTTCAGTGCTTACATCTGTTTACACTCAGTTAACAGTATATTGCTTACACCTACTTTATACCTACACACGTTTGCCATTTTTTCAGGTACACCTGCTGTGTGGGTGTACTTTGTAGGTATACAGTTCTGTCTCTTGTCCATCTAATCACACTTTATCAGCCATGTTCTACCTTGTCCATCGGTGAAAAGTACAAGCACAGCTCCCACTGACAGGCCACTACTATTGTGGTATCACTGCTGTGCTGAGGATGCTACACCATCAAATATCATCTGTAGTGATGGTCCTCTAGTGGTCCCTTTCCATTGTTTAACAGAATCGATGGCAGCTGAGAAATGGCGCATAAACAGAGATGGGCTACAACCTTGGACGACGATATAAATTTAGACAAGTGATTATATTTTGTGGAATTACCACATTAAACGATTCCATTGCAATCCAAATTCAGTTAGGAACCACGTGTGAGTAATGCGGAGCCTTAACCTAAAGCCTGCATTTTCCCAGGTGATGTTGGAATTACCATGTGGGCTACAGCATCCGGTGGTTCTCCACATTCATTTGGTCGGAAACTAAACTGTTGCCAAAAATGTGCTTGTCCATTTTTACCCTCTACCAAAGAAAAGATCTCATGTACCTGAATTTATTTGCATGCACCCCAGCATTTACTGCCATATTGAAAACCTACATTATAATCATTCCATGTGGCATTCAAATGTATGTGTTTAATTGGTTGGTGGTGTTTGATAATATCAATCATCAGCTTGGCAGAATGGCAACTTGGTGTATATTGTCAGTGAAGCTTGAATTCATGGGGAGTAGAGTTTATAGTACATAACCAGAACAATCTAAGCCTACCGAAAATGCACATTACAAATGACATCTGAAGACTTGTAAACACATTGTAGTCATGATTTCACTGCTTTGCTCTTTGCTGTAGGGGTGGCTTACCGCAGCCAGAGCAGTGAGGGGGTCAGCTCTCTCTCCAGCTCCCCATCCAACAGCCTTGAGACCCAGTCTCAGTCCCTGTCCCGCTCGCAGAGCATGGACATAGACACAGCATCCTGCGAAAAGAGGTGAGGATTCCTGTGGGGCAAAATTAGATGTCCCTCTTAACAGCTCTGAAAAACTAATGATGAGAGGATAAGGTTTGAATAAAGTACATGAAAAATTAAACTAGTTTCTGTAAATACTTTTTTCTGTCCTAGAAGACAGATGTAAAGAGTTCAGCTGCTGTCTCTTTGCCAACTCTTTCTGCAGTTGGTTTTCAGTGTTCCTTTGTCCTTCGGCCTCATGATCCTATAGTACGAAAATGCGCCAGTCTCTTAAGTGCTTAGCAGAACTCTCAAAATGTCAATCACAGGCATGTAGTGATAAAACTGGCAGTATTCCTTTAATTGACAGTTATTTCCCCACTTTTCAATATTTTATTTATATTGGCAGTGACCCTTTATTTCTATGGGCAATGTTAGGATGCTCCTTTAGCAGTAAAAGGTCACAGTATTTACTATTGAGAATGACTAGAGCCATTTATTGAACAGTTTTTTTAATCTGATCCTGCTCTGTGTCTTCAGCATGTCCCAGGTGGATGTGGACTCAGGAATTGAGAACATGGAAGTAGAGGACAGTGACCGCAGGGAGAAGCGCAACCTGGCTGAAAAGGTGAAAGTAGCAGTCATCTTATGAATGGAGGAATCGTTCTGCCTTTTGATTGACATTCCAGCTTTTAAAAGTTACTAATTAATGCTGAGTTTGTGAAATATTCATATATTTGCTTATTGAGAGTGATAAATAAATGAATAGTTTTGTTAACTGAATGCTGTTTTTTTTTCTGCAGGACTCCTCGTCTAACCCAGATGTGTCTGAGGAGCAGGCTCTGCAGCTCATCTGCAAGATCCTTCGTGTCTCCTGGAAGGAGCAGGACCGTGATGTCATCTTTCTGCCTTCACTTGCTGCTGAGTTCCAACAAAACCCAAAAGATGGTGAGAGGAAAACATGGAAGGAGATAATCATGTAATAATTTTATTTTTCTTCTGTGCTGTTATCAATCTAGGCTGTATTTTTCTGTTTTTTTCCCCACTAGTCTATTCTGACTTTAAAGACCTGATTGGCCAGATCCTGATGGAAGTCCTCATGATGTCCACCCAGTCGCGTGACTGCAACCCCTTTGCCAGTTTGACCGCCACATCACAGCCAATCACTGCTGCCAAATCTCCAGACCACCACCTGACGCTTGTCCCACCTTCCAGCCAGGGGAGCAGTCCCATGATGCCCTGCGGAGGCTCGTTTGGTGCCAGCTCTTTGTCCAGGCAAGTGTGGGCAAACAATGGGGTGCATTTATTCCTCACACACAGGTGCAGATTTGATCTTAAAATGTGCAAAAGAGCTGATTTTTAAATGAAGCCTGATGTATTGGTATTTCTTGCTCGATGCCTAGTTTTGAAGTCATTCACTCAAAACCCAGCCTGCTCAGATATATTTTTTTTTAACGTTCATAACCATTCATCTAAATTCTATTGTATTACTATCATATGAAATAATTTCTTTTTGAGCATCTGCACACTTCCATATTTTATGTTCTATATAATTCCTGTTGTTTTCAGTTTATATGGATGTAGTCCACAGTCTCAAACTCAAAACGTCAGGATGAGCACTACGTTAATACCTCCAGTAGCCCCACCTCCAGTAGCCCCACCTCCAGTAGCCCCACCTCCAGTAGCCCCACCTCCAGTAGCCTCTCCTCCAGCAGCCCCTCCTCCAGTAGCCCCTCCTGCAGCTGCCCCACCTGCAGCTGCCCCACGCCTCCCTTTCAGCTCCCCCTCTCCAACCCCCTCGGCTCCTCTGCCCATCTCTCAGAGATACAGGCCTTACTCGCTGAGCCCTTCTCAGTCTTCCTCTTTTCCCATGAGCCTGAGTTCCAGGTCTGGCACTGCAGGGCCCTCATCTGCCCTGACCACTTCTACTCAAAGCCCAGCTGTGCCGTCCAGCCCCCAGCCTGCTCAGCTCCCATCCCCCAGACACCGTGCACGGCACACAGCTGTCCCGTTCCCTTTCTTGCCTGCCTCTCCTACCACTATGGCCAGACGGACCGCCCTGGCTGCCCGGATGCCTTCTAGGTATTTTCTCGCTGTGTTAGATGTGAAGCTTTGCCCACTAAACCAGTAATAAGCTAACACTGCACCCGGTTAAACAGGATCCGTCACTTGTCTAGGGATGTCAAGATTAGTTGATTAGCATCAATTACTTGTTAAAAAAATGAATATATTGCAATTTACCAAACCCTCGGCTTAGAGATTAGGTCAGGTTTTTATAAGCACTGTTGATATGCTTGTTATGCTTGTTGGCATAATTTTTCATGATAACAAATAGTCATGTTGCCCAGCCCTAATTATGTGCATGTCTGTGATGAGTTCATTAAAGATTTCTCAAAATTTCTTGAGGTGGCATCAAAAACGACTTTGCACCAAATGAAATTTAATTGACACGAATACACTGATAATACGCATTAAATTCTCCTACTGCTCTCTGACATAAAGAAACGAAGCATGATTTACACACTCATTTATATGCATATGTATATGAATGTGCATTTTCAAAGACTTTTTGTCCTTTCCCGTGAAGTATTCTGGAATCCTTAAAAGGCTCTGTGTAGTATTTAGTTAAGCCCGTTTTAATTATTTGGCTTTTAAAAAAATGCACTGGTTACTTAAAAGTTGTAAACTGTTCTGTAGATTACTCGGCTGCTAATATAATCGCTCGTGAAAGTTGTCCTTATTAATAAATTATTGGGTATTTAATGTATCATTCATTTTTATAATAAAATGATCTATGTGAGCCGTATCACAACTTCTAACCCGTGCATGTGGTAAAGTCTTTTGATAAAGATTTCAGTAAGTTGTTCAGAAAGTGTTCTATAGTTGTTTGTTGTGTTCCACTTTCAGCTTCCTGCCAGCTTCTCTTTTTTAACAGATTTCCTTTGTACTTTTCTTGTGCCCTTTGCTGCTGCTGTGGCGTGGTTCATAAACATCTAATGCACATAAGCTGATCTTCAGCCTCTGTGGTCATCTTCTAATGAGTAGCATAAACATAAAGCCTATTTGACAATAGTCTATTTGTGGTTCCTCCTGTCCATGAGAAATGTCATTAAAATCTCCACCCTCCTTCATTTCACATCCTCCCGTCCTGCACTCGTCTGTCTGCCGTGGCCCTGCCAGCCCTTTCTCTCTCCTCTTCTTTGCCCTGTCTGACATGTCTCAGGACAGCACTGATGATGAGCTGGAGGAAGACGAGGAGGAGGAGGATTTTTCTGGGGTTCAGTTTGGGTCAAGGTACCAGTGCCAGTGTGTGTTGCATGCTTCAGCGTGCTGCCTGGCCACTAACAGAAACATGTTTTGTGCCCTGTGCTGGCACAGTAAATGGGCCTTGCCGTAAAAAAAAACACACAGCCCAGTGGCTTCCATGAGCAGAATTTTTTTCCGTTTTGTTTTGGTTATACAGTACTGTGCAAAATTCAGTCCCTTCATGTGTTTAATTTCCAGTCAACGCAGCCTTTAATTGGAGTCATTCATTTTTCAGCATCAGAACAGAAAGCAAAACACATTTATCAGAAAATTGCAGAAGTTTCAACAAAAATGTTTCTTTTCAGCATATAGTATCCATAGTTTGCTTATATTGGAGTTTCTATTGTTTTGAGACTTGCTTTCAGTTTTTCAAAGAAGTAAATCTGCACACACATTTTCCATGCTTCCAAAGTTCAGTCTTAGTAGTTGGTTGTATTTTCCTCTTCTCACAATCCAAGTAATTCCAAAGACGGTCAGTGATGCTGCTGTCTGTGCTCGGGGGTGGTCACTCCATTGTTTTGAGAACACCAGCAGCTCCATGTTCTTGCTTTTCTCAGCACAGCTGAGGCCCATAACATTGAGTTGTCTTCTCACAGTGGAAGGATGAACAGAATCGCCTGTGGAGTTTTTTCAGATCTTAAGCAAGAGTGGAGCTTAATTATCTCTCAAAATCAGAAACTTTAAGTGCTGTTTATTTGAAGGTGACTGTATTGGTTTTCTGTCAGGTCTTACATAGTTGTTAGAAGTCCCTTTTTTTTCTCTGTCTTTTAATTATTTTTTTAACTTCAGTTTTGTTTTTTTACATGATATAAAATACTGTATATTTTTTTAATATATCTAATCTCCTCTGAATAATCTGAAAAATGAATAGCATTGTATTTGTATTTGGCCATTTTGACTGGAATTTAAACAAATGAAGTGTCTCTAACTTTTGCACAGTACTGTATGTTGTTTTGAACAAAGAGAGAAAGGGTAGGTCCCCTGTAGCAAAAAGACGTGGCAGCCCATTGGTGAGGTGCTTTATTTCAAGGTGATATGTTGTCAGTGTCATGAAGATCTGAGACTAATTACAGCTTGTGGCATAAATGTGATCCAGCTGACCTCTAAGCGCCTTCTCAGAACATCCGTCTGTGCTCCTACTGTTGCATCTATCTGTTCACTTGACTTTTGACAACAGATTTTTTTCATAAGGCTTGCCGTCTTAATGATATTATTGAGAATCGCCCAAGCATTGGGAAGTGTCTGGTAATGAGCAGTTTAGGTGCTTAATCCGTGCTGGATGAATAAATAACATGACTAATGAGAGAGGCAGAGGTGTGCTGTGGAGTGTGTCCTCTCACCTGGGAATTCACCACTAATGCATGGCACATCAGACCGGAGGCTCTTAGCGTTTGTTACAGTTGCCGATGACTCTGCCCTTTTTTATAAACCAAAAATGTTGGGACAGTGTGTGAAATGCTAATAAGAACAGAAAGCAGTGATTAGAGGGTGTTACGCTCTGCTTGGGGGGGTGGTTTATTATTTTTGGCACTGGCCAACCTAAAGTCAATACTGGTGTTTGTCTTTGTACAGAATTCTTACAATATACTTTTCTCTTATTGATTCCATGTCTTTGTTCATTTCACTTTGCCAGTTTTCACATACCATTAGTTGTAGCCGTTATGTACACAGATGTCCACCATTTACTCATTCTGTTATGGTTTGACCCTAGACTAGTCATAACACAAGTTAAATTGAAAACAGTACATGATACTTGAAGTTTTGCTGCCCCTGACTCACTTACTGTAAATAAATGCTCATTCCAAGTTTGGTTCCTGTAATACATTCCAAAGAAAGTTGGGATGGGAGCATGTCTCCCTTTCAACATCACTTAATAATTGTTTGGAGACTGGATACACCAGTTGATCCGATTTTAAATTTTTGCCATTCCTCTGTCATTTTTGTATTTTGTGCTTCAGCGTTGTTGCCTCTAAATGTGTGTATATCTTTCAGCATTAGTGGGGCCTTCACAGATGTGAAGTTACCCATGCCATGTGCACTAATACACCCCCTTTCATGACAAACCCTGGCTTTCAAACTTGACGCTGGTGACAGTTTGATGACTTGACAGTACACATTTTCACTGTGCATCAGTCCATTTCAAATGAGCTTGAGCCCAGATAAGGTGGTGGTTTCCGCTGTGCATAGTGCAGTCTTAACTTGCGTTTATGGATGCACTGATAAATTGTGTTTATTGATGACAGTTTTTTATGCAGTGCTGTCTGAGTGATTAAAGATCATGTGAATTCAGTTGTGGTTTTTGGTCTTTCCCTTTACACACAGAGATTTCTCCAGATTCAGTGAATCTGCTGATAATATTAGGCATGGTAGAGGGTGAAATACTTTAAGTTCCGCACTCCTCACTTATTGAGGAGCATTCTTAAAAGGCTGGATTATTTGCTGACTCATTTTTTGACAAAGTGACATGCCATCCTATCCATGCTCATAAAGGACTTTTTCCCTGTTGCTCCTTTTAAACCCAAATATAGTTGCATCATCTGTTTAAGATTTCTTTTTGAACAGTTCACAAAAGTCAGTGGGGTAGTCTTTAATTGCTCCTCTCCTAGCTTTCTTGAACATGTTGCAGGTATCCATTTTAGAATGAGCCTATACGTACAAAAAAAGTTCATAAGTGGTCTTACTTAAATATGTGGTCTTTGTAGTGTTTTTGTTAAAATACGGGTGAAAGAGGATTTAAAAATCACTTCTTTCTGTGTTTATTTACATTTATATGCTGTTGGACTTGAGGTTTGTAATATGCTTTAATTTGATTGGGATGTGCATCTTTTGCCCTTGATTAAAGAACATTTTTGATCTTTTTTCGGGTCCTCTTGACAGGCTTCTCTCAGCCATAGCACGAGTTATTTCATGTGTTTATTAATAACCAAGCACTTGCTGTGTTATTGGTTGACTTTGTAAACATAGACAATTTATACAGGCTTATAAATGCTTTGCATTTACTAAAGACCTTATCTAGTTCTGAATTGTGCAACATCTGCTGTGTTCACTGTATATAAGATACGGCAATATTTTCTAATTCTAACACAACGCCTGCAAAGCATTCTCTTACAGGATAGCGTCCATTGATTGTATATTATTTTTCTGAAGCAGGGTCTATTTGCCACGGGTCACTGTTGGGTTCTTTTTTTTTCTTGTTTATAATGATATCCATCTATCTCTCTCCATTTGTCTCTGTGTCTCCTATTGTAGCCTGGGTGCGTCTGGTGGGGGAATGGCCTGTGACTCAGGCAGTGACCGCTTCACCATTGAGGCGTGTAAAGAGACAGAGATGCTGAACTACCTCATCGAGCGCTTCGACAGCGTGGGCATGGAGGAGAGAAAGGCTCCCAAGGTGACTCTTCACAGAGGAAACCTAGCTTCCATATAAAACCTACGCCTTCACCTATGACTATGAGCAAAGAAAATGAATACGCGATGCTGCTAATATGAGGGTATTCCAGTGGAAACTGAATTAAAAGGAAGCATGGATTTTCAATGCTCTCTTTGTAATACTTCATCATGATTCTGTTCTTCTTAGATTAAAAGATATCTCATGGGAGAGAAGTGATGTGTTCTTTCTTAGAATGAAAGTAAAATTTATTGTCAAGCTCAGGGGAATTCCGCTCCTCAGACTGATGTTGTGGTGCCTCTGCTGTATTTCCTTATTCTGTGCTGTTGCAGATGTGCAGCCAGCCAGTGGTCAGTCAGCTGCTCAGCAACATACGCTCCCAGTGTATTTCCCATGCTGCTCTTGTGCTTCAGGGTGCCCTCACTCAGCCCAGGTCAGTGCTTACAGAATGTGGAATGACCCGTTTTATCATCTTTAATTCTGAGCTTCTCAACAAAGTATGTGAAAACATTACTTCTTAATTCTTTCTGTGCGTAATACGTTAAGATACATGGACATAGCAAACAGAACATGTAACACTGTGCGCGCGCGCGCGCGTGTGTGTGTGTGTGTGTGTGTGTGTGTGCGCGCGCGCACTGATCAGGCATAACATTATGACCACTTCCTTGTTTCTACCCTCATTGTCCATTTTATCAGCCCCACTTACTATATAGGTGCACTTTGTAGATCTACAATTACAGACTGTAGTCCATCTGTTTCTCTGCATACTTTGTTAGCCCTCTTTTAGCCTGTTCTTCAGTGGTCAGGACCCCCATGGACCCTCACAGAGCAGGTATTACTTTAGAGGTGGATCATTCTCAGCCCTGCTGTAACACTGATGTGGTGGTGGTGGTGGTATGTTAGTGTGTGTTGCGCTGGTACGAGTGGATCAGACACAGCAGTGCTGCTGGAGTTTTTAAACACCTCAATGTCACTGCTGGACTGAGAATAGTCCACCAACCAAAAATATCCAGCCAACAGCGTCCTGTGGGCAGCGTCCTGTGACCACTGATGAAGGACTAGAGGATGACCAGCACAAACTGTGCAGCAGCAGATGAGCTGTTGTCTCTGACTATACTTCTACAAGGTAGGCTAACAAGGTAGTAGTGTCTAATAGAGTGAACAGTGAGTGGACACAGTGTTTAAAAACTCCAGCAGCACTGCTGTGTCTGATCCACTCGTACCAGCACAACACACACTAACACACCACCATCACATCAGTGTTACTGCAGTGCTGAGAATGATCCACCACCCAAATAGTACCTGCTCTGTTAGGGTCCATGGGGGTCCTGACCACTGAAGAACAGGGTAAAAGGGGTCTAACAAAGTATGCAGAGAAACAGATGAACTGCAGTCTGTAATTGTAGAACTACAAAGTGCACCTGTACAGTAAGTGGAGCTGATAAAATGGACAATAAGCATAGA
Organism: Colossoma macropomum; assembly: GCF_904425465.1. Lineage (NCBI taxonomy): Eukaryota > Metazoa > Chordata > Actinopteri > Characiformes > Serrasalmidae > Colossoma > Colossoma macropomum. Next base: position 8,987,072 of record NW_023494802.1, on the reverse strand, counting down.
AACAAGGAGGTGGTCATAATATTATGCCTTAACAGTGTATAATCAAAGGATCTATTGGAACAGACAAAAAATCCATAGTTGTGGCTTCACCCATTACAAAAATTGTATCAAAATCTGAGTGCATTATAGTAGCTTCACATACCGTACTGCATTAAATGCATTTAGTCAGGACTAATTATGCTTTCTAATAAAACATGCAGTTAGTCAGTTAGTGTACTTTAAGTATTGATGATATCCACAATATGCTCAGAAAAGCTCTTATTGTGATGTAGTTAATCACAATAATGAAAACATTGTCACATTGCCTAGGGGTGGGTGATAAGGCACAAATATCTAGTAGGGCCTAAGGACATTTTCACAATACATAACACAGCACTTTGACAGTCAAGCACTAATGGTGCTGCACTTAAAAACTGCAAATACAGTGACATTTATTCAAGATTTCACATACTGCACTGCACTCCCTTGTGTGCAGACGTGAATGCTTTACATGTTACCTTATTATTTAAGGTTTTCATTTTATTAACAAGGCCCAACTGAGACAAGTGTCATGATTTAACAGTGTGGATAAAATGCACATGAACAGCAATAAAATATTCATACTGAAGTGCCGCAAGATTGCTGCGCTATGCATGATTTTGCCAAATATTGTGTCTCTAAAAATCATTACAGATATATCATAACTTTTTGATATAATGCCCAGCTCCTAATTTGACTCATCCCTGAAAAGAGATGTGTTTCTGCTAGTATATTTGATGCATTTGAATTTAATGTGATATAGACACTCCTTTCTAATCCTTCCTAGGGCTCCACTGCAGCCCTCCCTACTAGTCCCCTACATGCTGTGCCGGAACCTTCCATACGGCTTTATCCAGGAGCTGGTGCGCATGACTCACCAGGAGGAGGAGGTGTTTAAACAGGTGGGAGGTGCAGCGCACGCCACATGCTGATTCATTTTGCGCTTGAAGCTGTGGAGGAAGATAATAATTGATGTGGCATTCTCCATGGAATTAAATGTGTTTTTTGAAGTGCCGGAGATGTTTTAGTGGAAAAACTGAGTAAATCATTTTCAACACCCAATAATCCTTGCTATGAAAGCATATCCTTATTTAACCCTGGTCATATCCAATATCTGTCTCTTTGAAATGTTCTTCTTACCGTCATAATGAGATTGTGGTGGTGTTCAAACAGAGGCTGCTGTTTGCTAGAATAAGGGAAGTTCCTTAGTCATGCTGATCATGAATTTGTTTGTTTCTCAGTAGTACTGGTGTAGTATTCTCCTCCTTTCCCCAGTATCCCACTGTGATCAGCGTTCTTTCTTTTTGCAGATTTTCGTCCCCATTCTCCAAGGGCTCGGTTTAGCTGTGAAAGAATGTTCCTTTGACAGTGACAACTTTAAGTACCCCCTGATGGTAAGAGAAGGAAGACTGTCCAAGGCTTAATGGTGCTTCCTCTGATGTCGTCCTGTGACAGCCCATCCCCATGAAAGCTTTTGATAAGTGGCTGAATGAAAATTGTTCTCTTTCTCATCATAGACTTTTATGTCCCAAAACTGCTGGATTGAATTGAATCTCGTATCATAAAATGCTTCACAAACTGTGGTTTGTGTCTCAGACAGATACAGCTTGTAAAAAGGCATGATTTATAAAAAACAGTCAACATGAAGGCTCAGTAAAACACTTGGAGATGAGACAACTTGATGCAGCTTTTCAAAAGAGAAGTGCACACTAGCTAGTTTCCATCTTCATGTTTATGCGAATTTTGACACACAAAAAAAACGGTTTGACGGACACAGCTAATTTTTAATTAAAGCAGTAGAATCTGTAAATGTGAGTAGAATAAAGTCATATGACTTACATGTTTCCGTTTTTGTTTAGCCATAACTATAAAATATGACAGAGTAGACTAATGAACAAACTAAAACATATCGTAATCTTATTGAAGAAAAAAAAACTTAACAGTAATATTAGAGCCATGATGTTAAACAAACATAAAATGCCTGATGCTAATGGACTTTTCTTGAGCGTTATGTTTGCTTGTACTTTCTATTTTCATGCTCTTATGAGTTTTTGTAAAATAACCATGAAATTGAGCAGCAGTAAAAAGTTGCCTAACATTAAAGTTTTCTTTGTAAATTCTGCCCATATTTCTCAAAATTGTTTTTACAAACTTAAGAGTTTTATGCTCTTGTACAGAGCTGATAGAAGAACAGCCTTTTTTTCCACACACTTTAAACTTAATTTGACAGCTGGCTGGCCTGACTGCTGTGACTAGTTCAGCTTTTCTTACATCTGACATCTATTAACGTTTTGTTTACAGGCTTTAGCCGAACTTTGTGAAATCAAGTTTGGAAAGACACATCCTATGTGCAATTTGGTAAGTTTTGGTAAGGTTTCGTGGTTTTCAGGCTAAGGATGGGCAATATGACAGTATATTTATCGTTATTGTGATTAATTACATCACAGTATGCTTTCTAAGCATGTTGTAGATCTCGTCAATAGTGCAAGAACACTGACCAACTACATGTTTTTTTTAAAAAAAGAAAAAAAGGGGACAGCATATTTGAACAGTTTCCTTCCAAAATGCAATGTAGACATTTTCCCAAGATCTCTTTTTGTCCCATGATGGACATTGGGAGTGGGCTTTACACATACGAAAAATATCAGTGATGTTATGATTAATACCGCCTTTATTAGAGAAACAAAAATGTGTTCTCCATAGGACATCAGCTGTTATTCTTTTTTTATAAGCTTATAATATCCAATTTGTTAAGAATTGCAAATCAAATCATGGCATTTTAGAAGGAAACTTTTTTTTTTGTTGGTGGATTTACTGCAGAACTGTATGTAAAAAAAAATAATAATAATAATAATAATAAAAAAATAATAATAATTTTACTCAGTTTTTGATAATATTTTTTAAGTGTTGCACCCCTGGGGCTTTTTGTCTGTACCAATCTATCAAAGCTTAAAAATTGACATGTTGTAATACTAACTGGTTATTGTGAGAATGTCAAGGTATTGTGATATTTTTTTTTTCCTTTCATATTGCCCACCCCTATTTCATAGCATTACAAAATTCAGACTTGCCAGGTTGTTGGACTAACTAGATTAAACATGAACAGTTGTTGTATAATTTTCTTGGCTTTATTGATTTGTTGCAATTGTAATAAAGTCTTGGACCTATGAGATGCTAACATTTAAAGGAGAAAGAAAAGTACTTATGAAAAGTACTTGACTGTGTGTGTCTGTGTGTGTGCACGCACATATGCATAGATCACGTCTCTGCCACTGTGGTGTCCTGATCCTTTGAGTCCTGGAGCGGGCAGAGAGATTCAGAGACTCTCTTTCCTTGGAGCCTTCTTCAGTCTTTCTGTCTTTGCGGAGGATGATGTGAGTCACTTTAATAATAGCGTACAAAGTTTTAACAAGGCAAAAAAAGCACATAAGCACACTGCATTCATTGTGCTGAAGTTTATTGTTAATGTGTCATCTTGTTCAAAAGTGATTCCTAACGCATCAGATGCTGTTTTGTTAGACTAAGGTGGGAGACAAGTACTTCTCAGGCCCTGCCATTACCATGGAGAATACGCGTGTGGTCAGTCAGTCCCTGCAGCACTATCTGGAGTCTGCCAGGGTAAGTGCTACAGCTCAGGCGCTCATGCATTTTTAATGAGCTGGTTCAATCAATCAATGGAACACTGGCTAGAAAATTCTTTTTATAGTGCGTGTTGCACTGCTAGTAGATAGCCTCGTCATCTCTTATTAGCCCTTAGGGCTAAATGGTGTTTTACTGTGACATCTGAGGTCAGAATGGATTTCTGGCAAATGAGACCTGCAAGCTGATTTTTTTTTTTTTGCAGTTGCAGTCCCTTGGAGGAATAATACCTAATCAAATTAATTTAATTATGCTGTCACAAATTTGTTCATATTTGTGGGTTAAGAGTCTGTGATTATGGGTTTGTGGTCCTCAGGGTGACCTGTTTAAAATCCTCCACAACATCTTACTGAATGGAGAAACGAGGGAGGCTGCGCTAAGCTACATGGCAGCTCTGGTGAATCGTAATGTGAAGAAGGCCCAGATGCAGGTATGACTCATTTCTGATTAGGATTTTCTCTTGAAAAATGAGGGAGAAACTGCTATGCAGCTATACATACTTGATATCAGTGAGCATTCTTTCTTGGAGTATTGCTCTGTAGTCTGTATGTGACATTTGATGTATTGCAACTACATGTCCAAATGTTTATAGACACTCCTTGTAATTAGTAAATTGAGTTACACTAAGATGCACGTATTGCTGATCATTCAGTTGCATCCACACAGCTTATATAATCTCTGTTGTAAAGCAGTGGCAATAGAACAGAACTTAGAATAGAACAGGAATAGAGCTTGAAAACCTTTCACATACCTTTTAGATGAGTAGAAGTGACATTTGTGATCATTAATCACTAATCATTCAACATCAGTGCCTGGCGTCACTAATGCTGTTGTGACTGAATGCAGTCAAATCCTTACAGCAATGTTCCGAAATCTAGTGCAAAGCCTTCTCAGAAGAGTAGATGCTGTTACTGCAGCAAAGGAGGGATAAAATCCCTATAAATACCCTCAGAAGAAACATTGGATGAGCAGGTGTCTACAAATTTTTGGACATATAATGTGTATTAGGGAAGAGCAAAATGGACAAAATACTAATAATGTGATTATATTGCTACATAATTTGATAGGGATATGTCCATATTAAAATGCATTGGTGAATGTATGACACAGCATATTTGTTTGCTGACATTGTGACCAAATCATTTTTGTTAAATTACATTGACATTTTCTATAATCAAAAATGCTCATCTGAAACTATTAATGGCCAAAAAGAAAACATTGTAAATGGCTAGTGGGCTCATTTGCATATTGTAGCCCTCTGCAGGATCAGCAGTATCATTAATATCACTGCAAAGGCCAAGATTGGTATTACAAGTAGCAAACAATATATTGTGCAGCACTAACATAAGCTATTTTTTATTATTCTCTTGGAATTGGCTGCAGACGGATGATAAGCTAGTGTCCACAGATGGCTTCATGATGAACTTCCTGTGGGTGCTGCAGCAGCTAAGTATGAAGATTAAACTTGAGACAGTGGACCCCCTCTACATTTTCCATCCCAAGTGTCGGTTGAATGTGAGCCTTGAGGAGACCCGGCTCAAAGCCACCATGGAGGAGCTGAAGAGCTGGCTAGCAGACCTGCGTGAGTAAATGGCTAACGTAACTCATATGTTCAACAATAAGACTTTTTTTCTAACCTTCAGAAGTCTTGAATTATTGTCATTTTGCTGTAGTGTTTCCGAAATGTTTAAAATCAAGACTTTTACTTTGTAATTAATACAAAACGACAGTATGCTGTGCATAAAGGTTTAACCTTTATGTAATAACACTGTAAAAATGAATGCAAGTAGATTAAATAAGGTGCTTTATTTCTACAGTGTTTGTACACTGGTTTAGTTTTTAGAAGATTGGGAATAAAAAATGTACAAATCTGTATTGAAATTGCAGGTTTTACCATTCAAGCCAAAAACTTCAACCTTTGTTCCATCAGATAGTTTGGGTGATTTAATGTATTTTTGCAAACTAATTAGGTTTGGATTATCCTTTTGGATTATCATTTTGGCCTGTTGTAGGTTTTTTTCACTCTTCAGTTTTTTTTTTACTGATTTGTTTCTTTTTAATGAATTGAAAGGAGGAAAATGTCTAACGTTACTAGTATCTGTAGCATATCTTTGATATCCTCTCCATGTTCAACTGTAGATGAAGACCCGACCAAGTTTTCTGAGCCCAAGTTCCCTACAGAATGTTTCTTTCTAACGCTACACACACATCACCTGTCCATCTTGCCTGGGTGCCGGCGTTACATCCGCAGACTAAGAGCCATCAGAGATCTAAACAGGTATGAGTATATATGTACATGTTAAAATTGATGTGCAGAAGCATGCTGAATGCTTCAGAACCTTGTTGTAAGTCTTTTGCATCATGCTTTTGAAATTTTCCAGAACCTCTTGGTAGGTTGCATACTGTTTATGCTGTGCTGACTATGAAGCTTGGCTGACTGTCTATAAAAGCTTTGCTGGTGGTAGCCAAGAGTGATTTTATTATTTTGTTTTTTTCTGGCTGTACTAATATTTTATTGTTTCCAAACACTGCCTGAAATAACAGCTTATATGGGTTAGTGCCGCATTAGTGGCAGTCGTTCAAGCCCCTCACGTTAAAAGTAAAGGCCCTAGAGGAGGCTGATCACATTAGCTGCCTTTTTTCTGAAGCCAGCGTCTCCTGAATGGCTAGTTCCCCCTACTGTTGGCAACTCTCATAACACTCAGCAACAATTATACATGGTGTTTTTTTGGTCAGAGTGGGGGTTATTTGAGGTAACTGTGTGTGTGTGTGTGTACACTGCAGGACTGTGGAGGAGCTGAAAAACAGTGAGAGCCAGTGGAAAGACTCACCCTTGGCTAGTCGTCACAGGGAGATGCTGAAGAGATGCAAAACCCAGCTTAAGGTTTGCGATGCTTAAAATCTGCTGCACTTCTCTATGCAAAATAAATGAATAAATAAATAACATAAGGTAATACATTAGCAATAACAATACTAGCAAATAAAATTTGTGCATGTATTTCTAAAATGTGAACTTTAAACTTGCAATGTATACAAGTAATATGCCAGCACAACTATACAGAGAGATCCAATCAGAGCTCATCTGTGATACATCGAGAGAAAGCAGACCAATCAGAATAATTGGTCTGGGCAGGACAAAGCCAGAGACTAAATGTGAATGCAGGAGAATGCGACAAAATGCTTTTTACAGCGAAATGATACTTATCTTTCTGATTTCCAAAAATTGCAAAAGGTAGGCTAAGGTGGCAGCAGCGGTGACAGATAATGACAGCCTACAGAATTTCCTAATAACAGATTTTACATATGTGTATATTCATATGTATCATGAGAATCTCCAGTTCACACACAGTGTCTAGTTGTGCTTATACACTGTATTGTCCCATTCTCTCCAAAGGTGCACACTAACCCTTTGAGAATAAACCCTTGTGTATATATAAGCTTAAAAAAGACTTAAAGTAGCCCTGTAATGCATGCCTCCAATACAATCAGCTGCGTGATCAGTTAGAGTTGGACAAAGTTTTATCTATCCACACAGTGGTGGTTAGACCTAACACTAGAGACAGTGCAATTTCCAAAAATGTAGTGATGAAATGTGTCAGATAAGCTTCAGTATGCACCAGTTAGTACTGAATTCCACAAGGAATACTACAGACAATTTATAAATAGGACCGACAAGCACAACATAGGAAAGAAAAGACATTTGGTGAAACAGATTTGTATTTAACATGACACCATTTCTGCTTACACTATACCCCTTGTAAATAACTTGATTTTAAGAGAACAGAATAATTTAGCAATGTAACCCACCTGTCAGTGGTCTGTCTGTCTGTCAGTTAGCCTCTGTTCACTGAACTGGTTCCACCCTGTGTCAAGGTGAATAATATATGAATGAATTGTGACTTTGATTATATATCTATACATTAAGTAATATTTATTACAGCTATATACGCACTTAGTGTGCTAGCGCAGCTCACAAGCTGTTAAATGCTCTGGTTTATTGCCCTGATGGTGATTGTCTGAAAAAGGAAATAAAGAGGAAAAAAAGGAAAATACGAGACATTTAATAGACAGCTTTGTTTAGTTTGTAAAGTTCATGGGCAAACGTGAAAAAACTGAAAGCTATCGCAATCACAAAACCTAGAGTCTGTAATAGCGAGTTTTTACTCAGTTTCAAGCCAGGAATCGATCAACTCCTAAACAAAAACAGATGGCAAGACTCAGCCCACCACCTACTAACATTTTCAAACTAACCACATTCAGTGACACCATCAGAAGGTTCTTGAAGTTAATGCATTGTCTGGCTGTCAGTAATGTTCTATGGCTTTTGTTGTGCTTGTAGAAACTGGTGCGCTCTAAGGCTTGCGCTGACGCTGGCCTGCTGGATGAGAACCTGCTGCGCAGATGTCTCCAGTTCTATAGTATGGTCATTCAGCTCATCCTGCGCACGGTGGACCCTATCTACCCAAAGTTAGTCGCTTTCCATTTACTTCTAATTGCCCTGACCCACTAAACCAACTGTCAGCCGCTGTCAAGCCCACATTAAGTGTCCGTGTCTGACCGTCAACCATAAGTGATGTGGTGTTCCACGCTGTTGGCACTAGTTAGTCCTTGGAGTCAGAGGCTGGTAGTGAGAGAGACTGCTTTGATTAGCGAGGGCTGGGTTTCCAAAATGAATCTTTGCACAAAAAAATGATTATGTGCATCACAGTGAACTCTCTCAACCAGTTCACTCCTAAGATGATTTGGTTTAGTGTAAGTGCTCAAAAAGTGAGCAAAGCAGGCAAACTAGTTAGACTGGTTTGTTTGTCCGTGATTCTAATCACCTGTTTCAGTTCCGGTTTTTAATATGCCTTCATGTACTTGGCCTCAGAGGGGTGAAACATTAAGGGGACACTTATATAATAATATAATTGTTTTGAAACCATAACATTCAAGTCACCGTGATTACACTATGTTTAAGATTGCAAACTACCTGATCTAGGACTGCTAATACTTTTGCTTGACCTTGCTTGCTTGGTTATTAGCAAGCTAAAGGCTACACAGCTAGCTTGAAAAATGGCAAAATACCACAGTTTATAATTACTATTATGTACTTGATAAAGATTTTACACAAAGCACAAATAATTATATAAACTCAATTAAAGCAGCATTTAAAGTACAGTTGGATCGCTCCATGTTTGTCCATCCTCTCTGGGTGTGACTGCGGTGATGTCGCTTCAGAATATTTAAAAGACCTCCTGGGTAGCACACACTGAAGTATCCTTCGGTGTAAGCCGCTTTGGCGGGAGTTTTATGCGGCTGCTCTGGTCTCCTCTGGTTTTTTTCTGACAGCCGGTAAGACGGTTTCACAAAATCTGTTTCCGCCTCACAGAGGAGAGGAGGAAGATCAGTAGGAAAAAGCAGTAACTTTCAATGTTTCTGGACGCAGCCCTAGTGTCATTCTTGCCCGCACTTGACCACAAAACTTAGCTTTTTTTTTTTTTCCCCCCTGTGCTTGCCCGATTCAACCATATGCCTTTCTCAACCACACTGGCCTTCTTTGGGCTATGCCTGTGGTCCTCGTCCACTACCATCTACATTTGCCGTAATATGTTCTTCTAGTGTAGGTCATGTCCACTTAACCCTCGTGACACGGCCGTTCAGCCCCATACAGACCCATGGTACCACCATGCACGCAACCATATCTTTTTATCTGTGTCAACATTATGTAAATTAGCTAATAACTCTATAAGACATTTCCGGTCAGCCAAAATTAAATTAAAGCCAAAATAGATGAATTTGCCCCCGGGTACTTATGGAACTCAGGGGTGGCATTGTCTGGGTGGTGGTTAAAAAAATATAAAAAAGGGTTAAGTCTTGTGTGTGGTTTTCTTTCTATTATTGTATAAGCAGACCACTGCCACCTTTTGGTTTGTTCAAAAGCAGGTTTTTACAGAAGAGGTGCGATGGAAGGCGATCATCAGTCGGCCTTGATTGGCGCCTGTTTCTTTGATGTTGGGTTTGTGTGTCAGGGTTCTAAAACTTTGCCTTTGCAGGTTCTTCTGTACACACATGATCTTAATCTTATATGTCACTTTCTGTCAAAACCTGTTACAGTGTCAGCCTCCCCCTGAGTCCTGAGGTTCCCAAGAGCTTCGCCGCACTGCCCGAGTTTTACATTGAGGATGTTGCAGAGTTCCTGCTTTTCATTGTGCAGTAAGTTGATCATGGTGCCTGTGGTGTATAGAAGAAATAGTACTGTCTCCAAGAGGAAGAGGGGAAATAGTGGTTTGTGCCTAAACTAACCTCTTTTGCTTCTGTGGGAGTATATGAGCTTCCGAAGATGTAACTGCATTCTTTTTTCTAGGTATTCTCCTCAGGTTCTGTATGAGCCCTGCACTCAGGACATTGTGACCTTCCTGGTCGTGTTCATCTGCAGTCAGAACTACATCAGGAATCCCTACCTGATTGCTAAGCTGGTGGAAGTGTTGTTTGTTACTAACCCAGCAGTTCAGCCCCGCACCCAACGCTTCTTTGAGATGATTGAGAACCACCCTCTGTCTGTCAACCAGCTGGTCCCTGCTCTCATGAAGTTCTACACAGGTTAGTAGGCACTGACTTAGATCAATGTGGTTCATTTGTGTTATTTTACATTATTACCTGTTCGTATGGGGACTTTTGCTAGTTGTTTCTGCCCATGTGTTATCATATGTTTCACACAAAATTCCTTTTTTAAGTTTAAAAAGAAACCCCTGTGCTGAATGTTGTTTTGCCTTAACCATCAGATGTGGAGCACACTGGAGCCACTAGTGAGTTTTATGACAAGTTCACCATCCGCTACCACATCAGCACCATCTTTAAGAGCCTTTGGCAAAATATTGGCCATCATGGCACCTTCCTTGAAGAGTTCAAGTGAGTTTGTTTCCTAATGTGTGCCATTGTTTTCTGAATGAAGTAAGAAATGCACAGTAACGTGACTGAACCTGCGATATCAAAGGATACTGACTGATGATTCATTTATGTGTCAAAATTATATCTTATTTTAATTTGTCCACTTTTTATTGCCCTGTAGCTCTGGGAAGCAGTTTGTTCGCTACATAAACATGTTGATCAATGACACGACATTCCTGCTGGATGAGAGCTTGGAGTCACTGAAGCGCATTCATGAGATCCAGGAGGAGATGAAGAACAAAGAGCAGTGGGACCAGCTGCCCAGGGTGGGTGGACAGTAGACCACAAATGTCTCACAAATTTATCTTTGTCCTCAGTTAAACATTTAAGTGAGGATTTTCAGTTAAAAAGCCTTTTTATTATATGACTAGGTTGTAATGGGCAGTATTGATAACTGTTAAAAAAAAAAAATGACTGTTTTTTCAAAGTATCACCTAGCAAATAACATAAATTGTAGTTATCTACATTTTTGTTCTGTGTCAGTGCTAAATCTAAAAGTCAGTGGTGTTGTGTGGTACCATTATAGATATACTGGTGGAGTAGCCAGTAGTAGAACATAGTTTTATGCAGAAGTTTGCAGATTTTTTTTTCTTCTCCCAGCATGTAAAACTGAAAAAAATAAATAGCCAATAAATAAAAATAGTGCACTACAGTTTGCAGAAAATGCCGTATTTCTGTTCCCTGTTAAGGTTCATTTGACAAGGGCATTTAAACCTTTGCATACGACCGTGTGACTAGGGACTAGGTCAACACTATGACTAGGTCTATTCTAGAAAAAGGGAACTCCTAGGTTTAGACTGACCCATCACATGATCATTTGTGTTGCTGCATTAGTCCACTTGCTGTGCATTGACTTGAATGGTCATCTTCTCAGGAACAGCAGCAGAGCCGCCAATCCCAGCTGACTCAGGACGAGAGGGTATCACGCTCCTACCTGGCCTTAGCCACAGAGACTGTAGACATGTTCCATATTCTCACCAAGCAAGTTCAGAAGCCTTTCCTCCGGCCTGTGAGTCCTCACTTTCTGCCTCTGTGCTGGCTGCTTTAAATACACTCTGTTGCCAATCGATATCAGACAAGCTCAATAAATACAAAAAAAAGGAGTGCCTCCTAGTGATTTCTGCACAATGCACAATTGACGTATAAGCATATGGGGCAGGCAGCAATATTATCAAGATCAACCTAACTCTATATCTGGGTTTGAAGAGGGGTTAACAGCAGGCAGGTGATAATGCAGATACCTCTGAGTAAGTCATCTTGGTAAATAGGTAAACGGCAGAGGATTAGCACACTCCTGCTGTGCTGTAAACAAACCTCCCGCCCTCCGATCCCTGCAGGTATTTTTAGTCTCATCTGAAAGTTGAGCTGCTGCCAGTCATTGCATGAAGATTATTTAGAGAGCACAAGGAAAGAGTGACATTTACTCAAATAAGTGAAAACAGTATGTGGGGGCTAAATATACAGTTTGCACTGAAGTGCAATTCTTTTTCTGTGGTCGCTGACAGGGGCCCTGACACTGATGAATAAAACTCTTTTTTGTGATTGCTGAGAGAGATTCTGATGTATTGCAGGAGCTTGGCCCGCGTCTGGCTGCTATGCTGAACTACAACCTTCAGCAGCTGTGTGGGCCTAAGTGTCGGGACTTGAAGGTGGAGAACCCAGAGAAATACGGTTTTGAGCCCAAGAAGCTGTTGGACCAGCTCACTGATATCTACCTTCAGCTGGATTGTGCTCGCTTTGCTAAAGCCATTGCAGATGATCAGGTGAGCACTAGTTTACTTACACCTCGAGTAACAGCAGAAAAGACATTTTAGTTCAAGGATTTAGTGTAAACTTTCAATTCAGCTACACTTTAAGAAGCCCAGATATATTCTCTGAGACAACATAGGCCCCCTTGACGACTGGTTATCCGATCATGAGTGAACATCAATAACGCCAAGTACAGTTGGGAATGGGATCCAGTGTGGCTCGCCAACGGATTGTGATCCAGTCACTCAAACCACTGTTCAAAGTGCTCAGGGATGATTATGACCATAGAGCATTTGTAGTGTGATTGCTGAAGCGTCTCAGTGCATCCCCAACAAAGGACTGCTGAATAAACTGTCATCATAGCAGATATTAAAGCAGGTTTAGCTTCTTTCTTGGTTTTATCTCCTGTTTTTCTGCAAGTTGTGTTAACAAGTTGTGTAATCTAAATGTTTGTTTTAGCCTTTATGTTTACATGAACCCATGTTCACACGAAGACCCGCAGGATATATGTGTCAAGAGACTAACATAGTAAATATGTGGTGCACCCGTCCTCCTGTCACAAAATAAGTGGTTCCTGGAGATCGATTTAAGATATGGGAGTGCCTTGTGTATGAATGGCTTTGTCTTGCTGTCCATTTGTGATCAGATCACCCAAGATAATTTTATTTATTTATTTATTCATGCCCTTGTTTTGCAGAGATCATATAGTAGAGAACTCTTTGAAGAAGTCATCTCCAAAATGAGAAAGGCAGGCATCAAGTCTACAATTGCAATTGAGAAGTTCAAGCTGCTGTTAGAAAAGGTGGAGGAGATTGTGGCTCGCAACTCTCAGTCTGAGATGGACTACAGTGATGCTCCGGATGAGTTTAAAGGTGAGTGTTGAACGTTTGTGATTGTGCTTTGTTTGCTTCAAGTTCTGTGGTTGACAGAGTAACTGCTGTGACTGCAAGATCAGGCCCAGGGCCGGTAACCACAGAGTGAATCCAATCTGCTAACAGAATGCAGGGCACATGCTTCCTTTGATTCTCTGCTATGCCCCCTGCAATCTTAGCATACTAGTAAAGTGTGTCAAGGGTGGAAAAAAAAAGTCAGCCTGTGGCTTTAAGGTCAGGCCTGTTTCACATGCTTTATGTTTAATTCACATGCAAATAAAACTTCTCATGACCATTTCATATTAAATGTCACTTTTTTTATTTATATTTTTTTATTCTTTAGACTGGCTTATGTTTTTTTGTAATTATTTTTATCAAAATGGTCCTGAATTAACTTCAGTTCTTAGTATTGGAAGTGGTGTCTAGCAATAATTTTTCCTTATTGCATTAGCTGCTTTTTCCATAGGCCAGTTTACACTTGGCATTAACATTTATTCATTGTGAGACAGTCTGATAAAGATATGACACGTGTCATTTCCGTTTTATGGGATTTTTGCAGTGCTGGAGCACAAGAAAGGTTTTGGGTCCAAAATGCTTCATTAAACATTTTTAGTTGCGGTGCAGAACATTCCATTTTAAGCTACAGAGAAAGAATAGCGGGCTATGTGTGTTTTGCATAGCAGCCGGGACTGAACCACAGTTGAAAGATAAATATGGGTTAAGGTTTACAGCTGAGGCTGGGGGAGAACTGTGTGCTGTGCTCCACAGGCTAACAACTTTTCCACTTTAATGTTTGCAGAAAATGCTGTATTTTTGTCTATGTTTAAATATCTCTGCATATGACTAAAATAACATGTTTAGTGAGAAAGACAGGAACTATACTGAAAGTTGTGGGTGAAGGGCATGTGACTTTAAACTGTGAATGTAGCCAGTCTCGCTACATTGCATCTATGCACACACACACACACACACACACACACACACACACACACACACACACACATATATATATATACACAGATTCAGTCGCAATAAATACATAATATACATAATGCTGTTCTTTGTCCACCATGTGACAGACCCTCTGATGGACACTCTCATGACTGACCCTGTGCAGTTGCCTTCTGGAAACATAATGGACCGAGCTATCATCCTACGCCACCTCCTCAACTCGCCCACCGACCCCTTCAACAGACAGCCTCTCACTGAAAGCATGCTGGAGTCAGGTACAAAAACAGACCCTCTCTGCACAAAAACATGACCCTTCCAGTATCGTATTGATCCTTTCCCTTATTGCATTGTTTCATATTTGAATTACACAAGTTTTAAAATGCGTGTTATCTTCTTCAGTTCCAGAACTGAAGGAGCGTATCCATGCTTGGATGAGGGAGAAACAAGGAGGACGCTTTTGTCAGTGAGCCACGCTTGCCGCCAGTTTAGGGATGGTTCCACTGCTCCACAGTTCAACATGGAGCAGACTGAAGGGAATAAAGCAAAGAAGAAAAAAAACTGTCATGAAACCTAATTTGATTTTTCTCCCTTATCCTTTTTTTTTTCTCGGGCCGTCAACTTAAAGGCTCTTGGTTCTAAATTGAAGCATAATAATAAAGTTTAGACTTTTAAAAGGTTTTGCTTATGACTTTGTATATATGACAGATATTTAATTGAGTGATTGAATAGCAATGTGTAGAGAGACTAGGTTTCACAGCCTAGAACTATCAGCAGAGAAAATTGGATATATTCAAATATTACTACAAAAATCAAATTGGTCCACATTCTTTCTTTTTTTTAAGGTGTTGCATTTGACTTTGAGGATTAATTTTGATGGTTTTGTGTTAAAGGAGAATGTTAAGGACGGAGGACAGGAAACCATGTCATGCTCTTCTGAATTACATTGTTAATCTGCAACCTTAGAATTTGAGTGCTTGGGCTAAAACACATCACTAATTATTGGTCACAGACTTTGTTTACAAGCCCTGGTCTCAAATGTGCCCTCTACCAATAAAAATGGGTTAAGAATTGAGGGGATACTTGCTTGAAATTAACACACTAGATTGTCTAGTAAAAAATACAAATGTAGGTGTTTATTGGATGGAAAAAAGGCAGTGAAGTTGATGATGCAATCTGTATTGAAAATATCCTTTTCCTTGCTGTTCACTTTGAATGGTCTTGTATGTATGGCCATCAGCATAAGGCCACCCAAGCACCTCATTTAACATTTCCATAGTGTTAAAGCTAAATCCTGAGCTCAGAAGAGAGTATGTGAATCAGTGCTCATAGCATGATCGTCATGAGGACAGTGCCACTGCACCAAATGTATTTTCTTTAATACATTCACGGTTTTATACATAGAAAAGGTTCATCAAATCCTGCTGTTCGTATTAACCCTGGCTGTTGGACGTTCACCGTGAATTATGAATGAGTCATTTTCCTGTGACAGAGTTTTAACTTGACAGGAATTTGCTTCCTTTGCTACAAACTTTTTTTGAACCGAGGACTTCAAACTGTAATAAATGGTAATGCACACACACAAACAGCTGTTGTAATTGCTTTTGTATGCAACTAGTTTTAGTGGGCTTATCAAGACTAGATGAATAATGTACAGTCTGCTTCTTATGACCAACATTTTGGAATATAATTAAAGGGGAAATACACTATTGCTTAAAATGTTTGCATGATTCAATCATTGAGATGTAAACAACACCATTCAGAGTATTTTGATGTAAAATGGTGCACTGTAGAGAAACTTGCACCTGCATAGTGAAGGGGAACTAGGGATGGCAGTGTATAGCCATTTTTGCTTTCCAAAACAACCAGTTTTAACCAGCACATGTTTTCTGAGTTTATATGTAATGTTAATAATGCTGTAATAGTGGTAAATCTGGGTGGAAAATTCTATAGGGACTATTTCTTTACAATGCCCTGCATGTACCTCTGCCATGAATGCATTTTAAACCTGGATTTTAGGCCAAAACCTTATTGTAAAACAATGTCTAGGGCATCAGACAAGATGTTCTAAACCATTTAAGGTATTGCCTTTCTGTGAAGTATCTTTTAGAAGCATTAAACACTTCTGGACGTCTGGTTCCAATCACCACTGCTGTAAACAACTCTGTCATGCTGGGTTTCTCTAGAATGAAGCATTTCACATCACACCACTCTGATTATGTTTACGTCTTAACCATTTTGTTATGCACACATTATGAAAAAATTATGTATTTTTAAACTCTTTTTTATGTATCCATTTAACTCTGACTTTAAATGGATACAAACTAAATTATGTATCCATATAAACTCAGATGTTACAGTGTTATGCAGATTTGGCATACCTGTTATGAACTTGTCCTGAGCACAAGCTTATCCATAAAACCAACTCAACCAAGTAAAAGAACCTGTGTTCGTAACGTATCACGAACAATAATTGAACAATGCAATCTTAGGATAGATGAGACGCGTTTTGCAGATGCATCACAGTGGCTTTTAAAATTCAGCCTTCCTCTTGTAGACACTCGATTTATCTGCTAGGCGGCGTCCTTCGCTTTTAAGGCAGCTCTGTTTCTCCATTTCCATGCCATGCACAACTGCAGGAGCTGTCCTGCAGTATTGCGTCACACGAAGCCCACCCACCGCAGGATTCCTTGACGCTGATTGCTCAGCTCGCACATTCCTCAACTGGTCGTCAAACGCTATTGGTCCAGAAAGCTGTCAGTGAAGGCGGTGACGGGGCAGTTGACGTAATGGTTTCAGTAAATCAAGGCATTCAGCCGTGTGTTAAAGTAGCAGGAGGACCGATTTTTTTTTCTCCCACACCAGCAATTAAAGCGTAGAAAATATACCGTAATTTGAACCTGCAGTAGAAGACCGAGTGGTGGACGATGAAATGCTGCTATAATGGGTGTATGTAGCAAAAGCCGGGTTATTAAGCATCTATCTGTCGGTTTAACGTTACTCTAATCGTTGCTGTCACCGATAGACATCAGTAGATTTTTTCTAGATTCGGTGTGGACATCCCGAGCATTCAGAGGTGAGTGAAATAACGTTACTGCATACAAAATCTGCCTAAACCGTTTAGCTCTTTCATCTGTTTTGCTGTAACATTAACGTTAAGTGTTGTAACGGTTACGGCTCGCGCTTGGGGACGACCGAAAGCTAACGTTAATGTTGACATTTTCGAAGACCGTTTATAAGACTGTTTATAAGCATAACATCGTCATTGTAACACAGCTTATGTGCAATTCTAAGCTTTTTAATTTAGTTTTTTTTTACTCACGAAAGTAACCCATAGACTGTAAAACAAACAAAAAACCGAGTTGCTGAAGGGAGATGGAGCCAGAACGGTCTATGCGCAAAGCTAACGTTAGTCATCCTTGCTAATAGTTCACTGCTAGCCTCATCAGAGCGAGCCACGTTAAAAGGTCATATCGACACAGCTGTCTTTTTATCAGTACGAAGAAAATATTGATTTTGCCTCTGATATCCTTAAGGATGTGTTACCTGGACCTGATAACGCTGTTAAATTGATTAGTTAGTATAGCTGACAGTGTGTAACGTTAACAGGACTATAGTCCGGCTAGGCTTTGCTGCTGGATACTGCAACAGCACAGCAGTCTATGCTGGACTTAGCTAATCTCTTAGGTTGGTTTTATCTAATGAAAACTCGCTTGCTTTGATTTGGTATTTTTAAACCAAGGAACTGTGTTTTTCGGGTGCTGGGAGCCATGAGAGCCCCCCCTACTTTATAGTAGATTAGGTTACTTTTGTTGTCTCCGGCCCAGTCGACAAATTTATGGGCGTATGCTTGTGGAAACGCTGACTACAAGGACAAGAATGAAAACAGCCTCATTTTGAAGTCCTGAGATGTAGATGTGACCGCAGACAGTGAGACCTGAAGCGGATAACTGCATGAAGCAGAAAACGCAGGGGGGAGAACAGCGGAGACGAGCGCTATTTTGCAGCCAGACTCCGTAAAGGCGCTGTGATGGATCCATCTCCAATATTAGTCCAGCAGCCGAGTTTATTGTCATGCCCGGCGTCTAGATAACTGTTTTATCGTTGCCGTAGGCATATGTGTATGATACAGTATATATGTCAAGGAGAATAGTGTTATTAATAGTGAACTGAGCTGGAGAAGTGGGCCCATCCCTACTGCAGTTTACTGGCAGCCATGTTTGAGGCGGAGAGGGAACCATCTAACGGCGAAGCTCCAAAATGCCATTCTGACTGACCAAATGTGAGATTATCTGCCCTGTTTATCTCGGGCTCATGAGACAAAACTTTTTTAAAAAATCAGTATACTATGTATTAGACAGCCCATTGTGCCTTTATTTGTGAGTCATCTACGTTTTTACGTAGGAATTTAATCGCACTCCTGTGAATCGGACGAATATTTCACTATTAGTATTGTTTGTTTGTTTTTTGATGACGCTTTATTTTGAGAGTCCTCTCTATATGTTTTGTACACGCTTAGCTTGTCTTTCAACTAATATCTATTGAGTGCAACTGAATTCTAAATTGGATGTAATAGATTTTATTAACTCTAACTCTGAACCTAACACTAACCTTAAAGGGCCCATATCCTACATTTTTCTTGTGCTTTATTTTTTTTTAAATCTAAGTAATCTTTTTTCTGATTGGCTGACGTGTGTTGTGCCTCATTCATAAACCAGTACAGACTGATGCATGCCTTTTAACTTTAACATGAATGGGTGGAGCTAAACTGCGAATTTATCTGACCGTGTTGGTTTTTGTGACGTCAGAAAAACTATGAATGTAAAACGGGCTGTTTTTGCAGTTAGTTTCTGTATGTGGACAGTATAGACAGGGAAATGAATGGTACATTTTGAAGCTTTAACATCTGCTCGAAATGTAAGCCTAATCCTAAACCTAGCCTTAATGCAGCTGGTAATGAAGAGAGTTTCATCAGTTGCTTAGTTAACAGTTTGAGCATTTGCTCATGATCTATCTGGTACGGACAATATAAAGTGTGACCAAATTTTTTAAATGACATACATCAACTATTGAATAGTGTAGTCAATTATTTGTCCACTATATGAAGCTTCCTAATACCAGGGTAGATTAGTTGAGGTCTTTTTAAAGATTATTTGTCTGAAAACAATACCTTCAGATAGTTCAATCATTGTCATACATTCTTCGGGCCTCTGGCTTATCTGTGACGCTAACACTTTCTATTTAAGATTGATGAGATGAGGCTAGATAATGTAGATTTATCATGCTGGGATGTGTGCAAGTCAGTATGCTTGGTTGGAGCTTAACACTTACCAGCTTAACAATTTAAAAATGAAAGAATATGGATTTTTTTTGTCTGTTTGTTTTTGCAGGGGTCATTTCAGTGGGATCGCTTTGTGACAAACCACAACTCCAACAATGTCCGGGGCTTCAGTGAAAGTTGCTGTCCGAGTGCGCCCCTTCAACTCAAGGGAGACCAGCAAAGAATCAAAATGCATCATTCAGATGCAAGGGAACTCCACCAGTAAGTATTGTTGGCTGCTTCTCATTTACCCTGCATGTATCCTGTTCGCTGCTTTTGATGTGGAATGTTGGCTATGTAATGAATGGCTGATGACATTCTGTCACATGCCTGCAGGCATGTGCATGTGAGGATAGGTTTATGCAAGGCTTTGGGGTGAAAAGCTAGCTGGGAAATAGGCCTACATTTTGAGAAACAGTACAAAACAGTAACGTGAGCATGCCAGATGATAGAGTTGTGGTGAAGAAGATATCAGTTTGAAGAGGACAAAAAAGTCAGTGTGAATTCCAGTTTTACAGAGAGTGAGAAGGGATGGAGTTTGTGCCTGGGGTAGGGTGGTATCAGAAGTGCTGAGCTGTTCTATTCTGAAGTCTCTGTATGGCTCACTCCTGGGGCTCAGGCTTCCTATTCATTAGTATAGGCCTTAGAGAAAGAGAGTGTTAGTGGACTGTTTACTTTATCGTGACATGCAATGAACCAGTGAAAGGAAATGAGAAGATCTTATCCTGTGTGAGGCCTTTATCACTAGCTGTTTGTGAAGAGTAGGACATGGCTGAATACTTATGAAAAGTACCCCTCAGACATTGCTTTGACTGCAGTAGTGAAGTGGGTTAACCATTTTTAAGAACCTGTGATTCCATGAGATTACAGTTTGCACCATAGCTTAGTGGAGCCTAGTCCAGTCTACTGATTATGATCTTAATTAGTATACAACAGACTGCACTGATGAGTAATACCTTAATTGATCATTTAGATGTTAACAATGGAAATGTATGGGGATATCTGTTGGTGTATATTCCCATGATTTTGGGCGTTTTACTGTACACTACACACAGTTTGTGATTACAAAATGCATGCATTTGTAAAATCCCATGCCTAATGTGTGGTTAGAATGTGACAACATAGTGGGACCTTGTGAAACCAGTGCTAAAACCTTACTCAACATTTTCAAAGTGTCCAAAATAACAATACCACGTGTCTTGAATATCGCGGTATGACTTATTGATAAACATCGGCACATGTCTACTGAGTGGTGTGCAAGACATTATATTAAGCAGCAGATGTTAAAGAAGTCTGTTACACTGGTACCATGTTTCATGGTTAACCTGGTATTCATTGCATCATAAGTATTTTTTCTTTTTACTCTGTGTTTTCCTCATTCCATCACTCTGGTACAGGTTAATATTCATCTAATCTGTTTTGATGTTTTACTCTCGTAAATGTTCTGAGATCATGCTGGCACACTCTTTTCTTTTTGTTCTCTCAATCTTAGATGTCCCAAAGTGTTATTTTGACATACCTAATGTTTTGTCTCTGTCTCTGATTTACTCACATTTTCCATCCTCATGATGGCTATATTACTGACACTTTCTTGGTTCTTATGTTGAGAGGCAACAGCAACCAAGGACATATAGCTGACCTAAGAAACAACCGAGCTGCCAGATGTCCAGTTACTTCCCTAAAAGAAGTGCTTTATGTATTAAAAAGGGCTATAATTCCTGCATGGTTCATCAGATACATTTGAATTAAATCGAATCGAGAGAGATCTACGTAGATGGTTACTAAATGTTACAAGTCGTAGAGCCCTCTTTTGCTTCAATATAGAACCCTTTTTGCAAAAAGTGTGTGGAAAGAGGTTTTAGAGGAAAATGTCTTATTCTCTATGCTCACAACCATTACAGGTTGGCTCGTTACTAAGGAAAAAAGGTGGAAGAAAAGCATACTTCTCATACTAATGTAGCTGGATGTTCACCACAGCCCTTGTGAGCTTATGTGGAGCTGAATGACTCCAAGGATCACGAGGCAGCCTGCTCTGCTCCAGTAATGGCTTATGCTTTTGTTCTAAAGAGGAAGTAAAGCTGAGGATCCACAGCTCTCATGAGTGCGCAGCCGCAGAATGCACTGACCAGACTGTGGAGCTGGCAGCAGGCCCATCGCTCTTGATTAGGAGTCTTTTACAGATGGTATGCTGAGAATGTTGTCCTGTTATGAGGCTGAGCGTTCAGAACTGCCTGTGTGGCCAAGACACATAGCAGACTGTTTAAAAAGACAGTACAGACAATGCAAAGAGATCGCCCTTGAATGAGCTCACTTGACCCACTGCTTACTCTTACATGTTTATTAACTCAGCTAGAGCAAACCAATGTTTGCCTGAGCAATTTAGGAGGTTTAGGGTTGACATGGTGAACAGTTTTTCATTTGTTGCTTGATTTGTAACCATAAAGGGCATAGAAGCTTTTCTTTTAGAGCTGACTGGGGAAAAAATAGAAGAAAAAAACAATACTTTTTTTTTTACTTTTTATTGCTTTTATGTATCAGTTAAGAATCCCCTCAATGCAAAAGGTATTCCTTATCAGCGTATTGGTGGATATGAATTTGCAGCTGTTGATTGCATGACCTGTTGTTGATGTATGACATCCAAGGAAGGCTTTCCCGTGTTGCTGTTTCAGACAGCCATCCTTACTAAACTGTGCAGTTCAAAGGAGGCACTCTGGTGTTTCCCACTTCCGCATAAAAGCTCAAGAACTGCTTGCCTGATTTTCTTGATGCACTAGAACAAACGCAAGCACTTCTGAAGATAAGCTATGATTGACAGGGTGTTCACTAGTTTATTGCTCCTTACAGTTTTTCTTTTATGTTATCAGGATAGTGGAACATAAAGCATTATTTTGTAGTTGTAGGTCACAGTCAAAGCCCTCTTCTTTTCACATCAGCTTCGGTGGATCTTTCATCTCTGCATATCAGAGAGAAAGAGAAACCAGACAGGTTTTCCGCTTTATCAGAGCGAATATTAGTGAAAATATTTACAGCTCGCTGTTCTGCTACAGTCTCGTTCCATCTGCGATGGGTCTCATTAGCCAGCTGTTTGCTTAAGCTAGTTTAGCTAAAGGAGGTTTTTTTGACTGCGCTGTGCATGGCCGTCTTCTCTTCTGGTTGGCGCAGGAAATGTGGTGAGGGAGTAGGAGTGGGAGCAGACAGGAGTTCTGCACACTTTCCTTGTCTATTCCTTCTCTACTTTCGTGCCAGGCAGTTTGAGAAAAAGCTGGGCATGGAGGGTGGAAGCATAGCAAAGAGATTAGGGCTCTGTGGAGGGGCTTTTCTAACCTCCCTCTTATTCTCCATTAGCTTCAGTGAACTAGGGGTCTTATAAATATCCCAGAGCAAATGTAATTACTGTGAATGGAGGAGGAGAAGGGGTGCTGTGAGCTGGGCATTGGGGAGAAATGGGTAAAGATAAGAACTTGCCATGTCTTTTCAGCTTGACCTCAATGGTAATGTCTTATGCAACCTTACCACTGCTCTTTAGTTAAGATGCAGTTTGACCCAGGAGTTTGTTGTCCTCATAAAAGCAGAAGCCTCCAGCAGAACTTCTGGTTATTTGCATGCTTGTTTATAGCTGCAAATTTCTGTTCACTGACTACACTCATATCTCTCCAATCTCATATTGCTCCACATGCATCTTTGCAATCTCACATCCCTCCAAAGTAAAACCTCAGATTTTGTAATGTGATAAGAGCAGATCTGCTTGCTTGGTAAATGGAGATTAGAGAGATTCTGACAGTGGGACCATGGAGATGACTGCTACAGACTGGACTGACAGAGAGAAGAGATGTCAGTAAAAAGCTTCTGTTCCAAACTGAGAGAGAGCATGCAGTGAAGTGGATAAGAGCACAATGGGAATTGTGCAATGACATATCAGAAGGTTATTTTTCCCCAAAGTAATTAATATTGTTGTTATTATTGTTGTTATTATTATTATTATTATTATTATTATTACTGTCTTTCAACAGCAGTATAACAGTATCTCACTAGTTCTAGGCAGCCAGCTCTTAAATAGCATTTATATATGTGAAGGAAAGCACTGCTAGCTAGCGCCCTTGTGACTAGCTAGCTAGGTAGCAAGATAAGTTAACTAACTGACATTAGCACATTGTCATTATATGTTGAAGCAACACTGTACAGAAGTAACCTAAAGTAGATAAGTCAGCAGTGAGGGAGTCAAGCCTAAGCCAGTGTCAGCGGTTAAAAAATTATGTAGTCCACTGTAGGGGTGTTTGAAAATGTATTACATGAGACTTTCTGAAGAAAGAAGAAAGCTGGGAAAATGTATTGTTGCTGTTCAAATAACCTCCCACCTCCAAAGTGACTTTACAGGAAAAGGAAAAACATCCTTAACTTTTAATAAACGTTAATGGAACAAGATCTTTTTCTCAGTCATTCTGAACAGTTTCATTTGATCCATTCTTCATGAAATTTAGAAACAATTCAAGGGCCAACTGGCATTTTCCAATCATGTGGAGAAATAATGGTTTTGTTTGGACTGCGAAAATATTTTACTGTTCACTAAAAAATTATTTCCTACATCAGCTTTTTAAGATTCTCCTCAACCTTTTTATCTTCACTTCTCTGGGGTGTTTGAAGCTTAATTAGGATGGTCAGAACTCCCTTTGATTTGATAGTGAAGAAGAGTCGGGATCGGTTGGATCTGACACAGCTCTGGTGCCTGAAAGGTCTTCTTACCCGTGAACCATAAGTGCAGACCTGAGCGATTGACCTGCTTAGAAGCCTAATCCTCAGGCTTGCCTGAGGTCACCTCACTTCAGTGTTAATCCCTCTGACCCTCGCAGGTGCACGCCTGCCTTCTGCAAGTGTCAGTCTTCTCACTGTGCTGATTAACCGCTGCTCTTAGCTGAGGAGGAAAGACATCTGTCCTAAGCAGCGTTACTATCCAGGAAGAGACGTGATTGCTTTATTACAAGAAGAGCAGAGCTGTCTGATCTCAGTGATGATGGTGTAATCATACTTCGAATATGTAGAATTTGAAGCAGATTGTCCTCAAACATGCACTATTCCCAGATGTATCCTGACACCCCTTCTAAATTAGGAAATTCGGTCTAAGAGCATAAGGTCACCATGCCCAATGCCAGACATAGGCTAGAGGTGTATGAAGCACTGGGCTGTTGAGCAGTGGAACTGTGTAGGAAGTTGGAGGAATGGAGCTCCATCCAATAACCACATTCCTTATAGTTAACTGACTCATATAAGTGCTTAAATCTAGCTATTGAGAATGGGCTCTCTTATATGACAAACATATACTAAGCAATGGATGTTTAGTCAAGATGGATTTGAGCAGAATGTAGTTAATACCTGAATATTACTGTTGTACTAATGTCTTAACTTGAACATAGTAGATCTCACAATTAAATGATTAAATGATTGGTAGAGAACAACTCTTTAAATAATTTTCAGTTGCATGTCTGATCCCCTATAAAACTGTACTCGAGTATGAAAAGTTCCATCCAACCCTAACTGAGCTTTTCTTTACACATTAAGGTCTTAAAAGGTTTTATGGCTGAGTAGAAGAGGCTACAGTGGCTTTGTTGTCAGAGAAATATCAGGAAGCATATCAATTGACCTTTTAATGCCAGCCATGCCCAAATTGCTACAGTACAGGGGTCTATGATTCTGTGATTTAACCTCAGTTATACCTACCAGGAATTTTCCCATAGTGTTCATCATGCTTGCATCAGACTTCAGTCAACCATGGTGTCCATGACAATCAATACTAATGTGCCTTTGTGATTGCTGGTGGAGGTCATTACAGAGAGGCTCTTGTTCCTCCGTCATCTTTTTGTTGGTATTGAAAAGACGCCCTTGTGCGCATGCAGTGTCTCTCAAGGCTTAAAGAAATGATTCCCTAAAAAATCTGATTCACAAAAAGTGTAGTAGACCAGTCAAGACATGTTTGGTGTCCAAAGCTTGGCTTCATTAGTTGGGCACTGGAGCAGTGAGGCTAATGTAGCTAATAAGTAATGGAGTCTGTCACCCAGAATATTTTGATGTGACATAATCTTCTGTTATATTGGCCTCGTAGCACTTCAGCACAAAACTAAAGAAGCAACCTTTAGACACCAAACATGTCTTGACTGTAGTGTTTTTGTTTTCCATGTGATGTCAGGGGGTTTTTATTACCCTTATGATAGTGCAGCCCTGGTGAAGTGGCTTTGTTTTACGGTTTCCCTTCCCCAGGTTACTAGCTGTTCTTATTGTACTGTTCCTCATAGGCTGCAGTTCCTTTTTTGTTAGGCTGCTCTTCCTTTCTCACTTTATCCTGCCATACACTTGTGACATCCCTTAGTCATATGAGGGACAAAACAGTGTCCTCAGTGTCTGTAATAAGCACACATTTTATTCACAGTAGATCTAGGATGAGTTTTTAATGCTTATGTGTGGGTAAAAATTAGAAGGTAATGCTGCGCTCAACAGACATGAATTACATGTTTACTGGTAGATGTTCTGTGACCTAATTTGGAGAATTTTATCTCGGCACATTTCAATCAAGAGATAATTTGCCCTTGATCCAAAATAAAAGGTCCCGTGAAAGCAGATAGCACTAAGCCTTGTGTGAGACCAGGGTCAGTTGGAGCACTGCCGGGCTAACTCTAGAAACGACCAGGCTTATGTAGCTTCAGCCATGCTTATGAATGAAAGGCAAGCACCAAGCCTGCCACTGTTCAAAACAGTTCTATAAATGTGTTGTTGTTGTTGTTGTTATTGTTGTTATTATTATTATTATTATTATTATTATTATTACTTGTTTATTTATTTATTTATTTATTTATTTATTTGTAATGGTGGTAGTAGTAGTAATGGTGGTAGTAGTAGTAGTGATAGATCCTCTGCTATGAAGTAATAAAACAGTTGTTCATAAATAATAGCAATCATTATATTAATAATAAGAAAGATGTATTGCTATTTTTTGTGGTATTATTGGTTTTTAATCTAATAATTATATTTAAGGACCCAAATCATAAAAAACTGAATTTTTTGCTTTTTTAAAGTAAGAGTTGATGTTAGTTTTGAAGTGTACAATTTACTGCACAGTCCATATGTGTGTGTGTGTGTGTGTGTGTGTGTGTGTGTGTGTGTGAAAACCAGTGCATTTGCACACATCTGCCTATTCAGCATACATCACTTAAGCTCCACCTGTTCACACTGTTATAAGGAGTGTTTCAGTCTGGACAGACATAAATAATTTTTCATTAATTTATAACTATTATCTGACCACTCTTTTCCCCCTAGAATTAAACTGATTGTTTTTTTTTACTCTGCATTTAAGACTGATATATGTAGATGACCTCTGTTGTGATTGGCTATCCTGTATTGTGCCTAATTCAAAAAGCAGTTGGCACTGAAGCACTTTGTATAAACTTAAGCATGAATGAGTGAATCAGCATGAATACTGCTGTATGCCGAAAAGGTGCACATATTTAGCTTTCGTGGCATTACAAAAACAGTGAATTCTAAGTGCACTGGTTTTTTGCAGCTTAATTTTCATTTATGGACTGTATGGACTGGGGAGTGAAAGGAATGCTTTGGAACGTTTGTGTCTGCATAATGCTCAAAACTCTTTTATTTCAACGAAGTGAAAATTCAGTTTTCCATTGAATGGGCCCTTTAAATGCACAGTAACAAAAGCAGCTTATTTTATTCTGATAGAAAAAGAGCAAAATGTTTTTTGGTGCATGAAAACACACAAACATTATAAGGTGACCTCAGGGAAAAAATAAAATACATTGGGGGGAAAAAGGATATAATAGTAATGATATTTGCTCATTTTCACTTTTAGACTAGATGATGGTGCATCTGTTTTATGTATTTTGCAGATTTCTGTATTTAAGATCTTAGTCATGTAACCACTGTACACATAAGAGAGTGCCTCAAGTGCAGAGAAGATATTTTACTGTTCTGCAGTGTCTAATTATGAGCAGCGTGGCAATGAGCTGATCCCAAGCCTGTGATCTCCCTCATGTGTCATGATCTGTAATTAGGAGCACAGTAACAGTGGGTTGATCTCAGAGCTGTGATTCCTGCCGTGATCGAAGGTTAGTGAAATGTAGGAGAGAGCGAAGAAGGGGGAGGCTGGGATGCAGCGCTGAAGCTGAGTAGAGGCGCCATCACGTGCATAAGAGCGTGAGTGAGCATCCTGGCCTTGCGCTGCGGAATTATGGGATTTTTCTCCTGATGCGAGGACACAAATGCATAGACAGGAGAGCTTGATAAATTAGGGAAAGAAGAAAGACATAAGTGCATCTGTATTGCCTGACTCAGTCATTTGGTTTTTACCTCTTAGTGTCGGTGTAAATTTTTTAGAAATGGCTTAGAGGTGGGCTGTGTATAGTTATTTTGGCTTGGCCCCATACTGAAGTGAGGTCCAGTAGCTGTATTAGTAAGTAGTACAGCACTAAATAAATCATGTTATTCTGCTCTGCTGAATCTTAATATTTTAGCTTTATATCACACAACTACTGAAATGGACAGTAGCTTATATCTGTTATACATGAAATGCTCTCATTGCACACAGTCACACTGATGAAGATCTCAGTGTTGCACAACAGACCTTGATTGAATTGATTGATGCCTCCCTCCTTTTAAAATAAGTATTGCATTGAGCTGCTGCTTCATTTTGAAAAGTGCCATCTAGTTTCTCAAATAAAAATCCAATAAGGATCCCAGCTGTAATGAAGAAAGATTAAGACATGTGTCAGGAAGTGTGTAGTTTTACCTTTCTGGCCTACATTCTCTTTAGCCCATATCTACCTTCCAGCACAAGCAACTCAAGGCAGATTATGAATCATCTGTCTTCACTTTTGATCATTCAGGGAGCTCCATGGTCCAAGGAGGGAGAAGGTGGTTACCTAGGAGCTGGGTTTCTCTCTCTCACTCAGACACTCTTCTCTGATTTGAGTCTCTGACTCAGACTGCACTGGGAACTGAATGGGAGAGTAGCAGTAGACTTCTCTTTGTAGTCTGAGCACGGCCAGTTGTGGCCACTACTCTTATTCGTTCTGTGTTATTCATGGGAATGCAAAGTGGAATTTGGAAAGAAGAGGCAAGAGGGACAAGGAAAAACAACTAACCCGGCCTATTAAACAGGCTTGTAGCTTGAGCTACCTGTGGATGAGCATTTATGGACATGTTGGTGAATTCCTACCATGCACATTCTGCTGTCAGGACACAGCTGTCATAAACAGTGTTCTCACATGCCTTTCAGATGTGCTCATGCCTAGCAACTTGTTTTAACGCACAGTCTTAGCAAGTTCGACTGCTTTTAGGTTTAAGAAGCTTTAGACCATTGTATTACGTTGCTGATATTAAGGTACCAAAGATTAATTGGAATTGGTGGAGATCACACTGTGTGTGTGTCTCAAAACCTAGTGAGCTCTCTACATAGACAGCATTTTACGTCACAATATGCGCGCTCCCGACAAGAAGGCTGTCCCAATTCTTAGATATCTCAAATATGCTGCCTACTGAGGTACCTCATTTTGGTCCAATATCGAGAGAGCACCGTTTCCTCAGCCGCTGAGGCAATCCCGTGATGCAGCGCGGTGCAACTTTAGTTTGAAGATCGCAGGCAGAAGTACTTCGCCGAGCAGCGACGTTATCTTCAAATGTAAGTTATTCTGATTTTCTGGGGTATTTATCTGTTTTCTAGTCATAAAGGTGCACAAATAGCCTATACTTTCCGCGTTTGACCACGACTATTGTCTATTTTGCTGTTTCATTCAGAGCAAATACAATTAAAATCGCTATATAAACTGCCAGAGCAGATCCATGTTGGCTAAATGTGATTCTGACGGTTTAGGTAAGTAAACGCTGGTCTCGTGCAGTGGGCGGGAACAAGCAGCGACGTCACTGCTTTCTAACTAGAGTGTCTCATTTATCTATCTTATAAGGACAGATGACGGTTGGAACGCTGCCTACTTAGACAGCTGTCTATGTAGACAGCGGCTACTTAGAGAGCTCACTAGGTTTTGAGACACACCCAGTCAAACTGATGATGTGCTTTTGTTAAGTAGAGTATGTTGCAGATACTATAGAGTATATTATTTAGGATTTTAACGCTCTGCTGTTTATTTGAGTTATGTCAACTAATAATCAGTTATCTAATTTTTAGCTACTTAAAATAGGTTTCAGTAGCAGTTTTGATATAGTTTGTGCAGCCCCAAATTTTACCTAGCCACTCACCAGTACCTTGGAATGTTTTTCGCTCTGGCAGGCCCAGATCATAACTGATTGTTTACATTTTCCCCAAATATACAGGCTGCGAGTTAGGGTGGGTGTTGGGGGGGGGGTTGTTGTTGTTTACTTAATGTTGTTTTTGCTTTGCACAATGGGAACTGTCGTTGGAAGACTGTACCACTTCCCCAGGCCCCAATAACTCTACAAAGAGTCAATGGGTGGAGTACAGGGTGAAGAACTCACCCAAAGGGTAAAGAACAAAGGCCTACCAGCACAAAGCTACTGACATTTTTGTCTCTTAGCCTTCTTCTGTTCTCTCCGTCTCTCCTTCTCTCCATCAAGCTCTCCTCTTCTCCATCCTGAAGGCCCTGGGGTTTATCCATCTCATGTTTCAGGTGCCTTTGGTTTAGGGTTCAAGTCAGCTATGAAATACCATGTAGTTAAGAGAGGAATTCTGATGGAGCTCATACATTTTTGTATTGCAGCAGTAATTAAATAATTTCACTTGGAAGGCCTCAGCCATCTCCTCCTGAAACAATGCAAAAAGCGGATGTCCCGTTTTTCCTTCGTGAATTTATATTTAGCAGGTAGCCTGTATTAAAATAACTGCTGCTTGGACTTTCCCCTTTCCACTGACCTTATGATATATTTGGAGCAGGAGCATGCAGAAGGCTTTTGATTCGGACACTGTAGAGGTTATAACTCTTTCCCTGTGCGCACTCTGCTGCTTTGAACCTGCGAGGTCTCTTGAGCAGGCCTGCATTACGTGGACTGAAACACTTGAATTGTGATCATGTTGCTGCGTATCGCATAATACCTTAAAACGCATTAGTGGCAGTCCATAATGTGGCATTATTATTACTCACAATGACCAAAACAATTAACTTTTATCAGAACACCCACAGAAACTCTGCTCTGGAATTGGTGAGGATAATTACAGCACACAGTATAAACATTGTAATTGGTTAGAAAGCTGTTTCACAGATTGCAGTCTTCTGCAAAATCAGCATTGCAGAAGCCATTATCATGGTGACGATTAACAAACTACTGTTACAAAAACTGTTCTGCAGCCCTACTTTTGGGACACCTGCGCAAGTGTTACTTCCTTTTACTGGTAAGGAGATGTGTGCATGTGGTTAGATCAGTAAACAAAAAAATCTCTTCCTAGAAATCCTCCTCTTGTCTTTCATCAAGGTGTGAACTGTAATACATGCAGCGTTTTCCCTTTTACCATGATGAAGAGTCTTAAAACAGACTTGGAACCTTAGAATCAAAGCTGTGGAATGAAAATAACAATCTCCACAATACGATTCAGGGCAGTAGCCAATATCTTATTCTGTCAACAGCCTTCTCTTGGCTGTAGAACCAAAATGTCCTGCATAGTCAGCAACCTTCTAGAAACATCAGCAAGCGTCTGTTCCTAGAACCTTCCTCAGGGCCATCTATGGTTCGCCTGATCTCCTTGGGATGTGTGTTTGAGTCTGTGTGCCGTGTGTCCCATGCTCTCTTGCTGAGTGGAGTGTGTCAGAAAGGTCTGAGTGCAGAAATCTGCCCATTCCTTCCTGTCACTGAGGATCTGTCAGCATATGGAGAAACACCTGCCATGTGCTGCTGTATAAATAGCCAGGCCAGCACAGGCCTCTCACTGGCAGCTGGGCAGGGCTGCACTTTCCCAGTGGTTTCCAGCTAAACTCCCTTCCTGACCTCCTCCCATCCCCAGCTCTATAGGTTAATCATCTCGTGCAATGCTTTAGTTTTTACCCCCTCATCACCTCTGTTTATACCTTATGTCTTCGTTGGGTGATCTGGTGCAATGAACACCAAGGGTGAAATCTGAAGTGTAGTTTGTATAAAAGCCAATAAGGATAACTTTTTACAGGCTGAAAAGTGTTCTATGGTTTGTTTGTGTGAATATTTACTCAGTATAGTACTAGTCAGAAGTTTGGAAACATCTGCTCTCCGCAGAAGGTTTCAACCTTTTACAATTGCCCACATCTTAGAATTACATAGTAATATACGGAATTATGCAGTGATCATAAAAGTGAATGGGGAAAAAAACACTCTTTTTGCAAATTTGCACCCTCTTGGGATTCTTTTCACCAGATTCCTACATAGTTATAAACTTTACTATTTATCTTTGTTTTGGAAACTTATTTCAAGCATTTCAAAGTAACCTTTTGGATGCAGAGATCTTTTAGTTTATGAAAAACATACATTTAATGAAGTGTTTACGAACTTCTGACTGGTACTGTGCATTTTACTCTAAAGGTGCCTAACTTGAGAGTTCACTGTGTTTATGTCAGGGACTGTTAGGTAGAGCAAGAGTATGTGGAACAGTCATTGTGATCTAAATAAGGGCATAGGCCCCAGTTCAAGCTTGTCATAACAGATTACCTAATGCATTATGCAGGCCCTGGTGTGGACTGGGCTCCTGCATTCACTGCATTGTTCTCCAGCTTTCCTGTTTCTCTTTGTCTTTCGCGCAGTAAAGTGAAAGCTACGTGGCCTGCATGCTGAGACCAGACTAGAGAGTGGTCTTCACTGGAGCAAACTCCAAACGCAATCCGTGTGGCCATGATTATTCAAACACAACAACAGGGCCCAGCTCTAAATGCTGTTCAGATAAACACGCCTGAATAGTGAGGATGCGCTTCCTCTAATGCCCCCCGCAGGCATGTTCTGTAGTCTGTCTGGCTGATCTCTCGATCCGTTTTTATACACAGCATTATGAACTGCCTTGCTTTCACTTCTAATCTCAAGACTGACTGACTGCTGCTCGGCAGTCCTTTTTTATTGATGTTTTCTTTGCATTATTGGTTTTCACACCTGTTCCTTTTGCTCTAAAGTGAGCCGCAGATTTTGTGTTTCCTGTGGAAATTGTACATTCTTATTTTTTCATTTTACATGTTTTACAAGGTGTGTTTCTAGTCAGAGTAGCAAAAACTGTACCACTGTTATGTTAGGTGGTAAATTTTACACCTTTTCAAATGTTGTCCACTTTAAGAAATTTCTTCACCTGGATTAGACACTTGGTCAAGCTTGTCTGCTCTATTTTGTGAAGTAGGAAATTCCTGTGTTTTAGTAGCCATGTGGTCAGCGTTTTTATGTGTGTGTAGTTGGGAGTGGGAGGAGGTATTAGCTTAACTGACCCACGGTCACTGAGTGCAGGAGCACCTGTGAAGAAATTGCAGAGCCTGTGTGTATTCAGCATTCACCACGTGCTAGACTGAGAATCCATCTTTAGCTTTCCTATTTAAGATCACAGTGGATTGATGTCTGTAGATGCCATTGCAGGTGTAAATCTTGACTGGTGTTAATTTTTTCTCTGACCAATGGTAAACATCTGCTCGCTTCATTTATCAGCCTATGAAGGGCTACATTTGAAACTGGGTGTTATGACAGATGTTGGTTTGCAGTCGGTGCTTCACTCCTTCCTGAATATGTGCTACTGTTGCAGTTTTCCTCTTCCGAGACCGGCTAGTGTTGGCTTCCAAGTTGCTGAAGGCTGCTAATTGTGGATATTGATTTGGCTTTGGACCAAAGTAGAGCCTGAGGGAAGGGGGAGGTATCGTCTGGAGACTTCCTACCGCATCAGACCGAGTGTGGCTGCTGTTCTCAGGTCCTGTGACACTATCTGTGGCATATTGTCACAGTCTACAGTTCTGTACAACATGAAACCGCGTGATGGTTTCCTGCTCTCCTTTTCCACATAAATGCTTGGTTGGCTGTTAAAAAAGCCAGGCACTCGTTAAGAGTCCCTCCTGCCTTCGTTTCGTGCTGTGATGAAAGGAGACGAGCTCATTATCTTGCGCCTCTGTGCATCTGAGCCCTGCCCGGGCCCCCTCAGCACAGCATGACTGGGCTCACGGCACTAGTGTGGTGTGTGTGTGTGTGTGTGTGTGTGCGCGTGTGTGTTCGTTCATCCTCTCTGTGGTAACTGGCAGCTCTTACCAGTTCTGTGGATGAGTGATCGCTCGCAACAGTGTGTATGTGTTCAATGAAGAGATCCTTACGCTGTATTCAAAATTAAGGCCACTAATAGGGGTATAATGATTCACAATATTAGTTATTTAGTATTTAATACAATACATGGTGTCTCGATGCAGTACATTTACTATAGCAAAAAGAAGTGCTTGAAGTTGTGGCTAATGTTAATAAATTAATGTTTTCATTTTTTTGGGCTTATCTGATTGTTCAAAATACTTTAAAATTGCACCTTGCCTGATTCAGACTGGGGTCAAACACTAAACAAAACGTTGCTTTTGCATCCCAATCTAATACATCGACTACAAGTTAACACTAAGCTAATGCACTAAATTTGAGCTTACTTGCTAGCCACAAAACAATACAACACTCACTCTATACCAACAATTATTCTATCTTTATTTAGTTAACAACATGATGATTTGGCCCACATTCAAGAGAACACCTTGTGAACTGCCTGTAGATGAGTTAGACCAATTATAGGCAACCAAACCCCTGTGTGTTGTGACATCAGAGCCACAACTTACTGCTTGTCTGCCACACTACATTTAAGGGTCAAGCCTTAAGCCAGAAAAAGTGGATTTTGTGATCTTCTTGGCAAGAAAACAGGTCTGAACCTTAATTTATAGAAAAAAATAGCAGTTTAAATTGCAGTCACAATATTAGTAAGATAAATTGCTATTAGATGTTTTCCCCAAATCATTTAGCCATGATTAAAGAGCCTTGTTTCTTTAGCATGGTCTTATTGAATTATGCTATGTCATTGTATCATGGCTAGCAAGATCTAATGAAGGCTTTGAATGGTGGCCAAAACATTACATAAAATTAGGGTAAGTGTTGCACCACTTCCTTGATAAGACAGTGTGATGCAAGGCAATATGTTACAGTACAGTTAGAGCTGGGGATTGTCAACACCTTCATGATACAATAGGTATCACAATAGAAGCATCACAGTATGATACAATACAGTGCCAAAACACGCTAGATGGACAACAGACATTTATGTACAAAGGCTTTAACGTGGTGACTTAGAAATAGTGCATGCTGTTTTTCTTTTCTCAAAATCTTCTGTTTATTTCCAGGATTAAATGAAAGTGATTTCAGATTTTCAATGTGGTCTCAGACTTTTGAACCTTTCAGTATATGCTGGGGTGACATTTCCATTATAGTGTTATGTGGGTGGACTTGCTGTCTAGAGCAAACTTCCAGAGTCCAGAGCACTATATAATTGTAAGTCTGGTAATACAACCATACTCTAATAATATGGAAGATTCTGAATTCTGTGTGGTTGCATATATATGCATGCATGGTTGTATGAGTGAGCAGCAGACCCTGTAATACCAGACTTTGGCCAGTCATGTGACCACGAGCTGGCCTCAGTAGGAGTGTGTGCCGGATCAGGGTCAGGGTGCCGTTTTCATAACGATGAGCTTCTTACTGAATGGGAAGATGGGGACTGTCATCTGTTCTTATGTGTGGATATAATGGTTTGTATAGAGCCCGTATATCCAACTCAAGGACTGCGGTTCAGATCAGGCCCGTGACAAAATTCTGTGCAGCCTGCAAAATCATTTTCATTTTCATTCATTTTCATTTTCTATTAGTATTAGTCAGTATCATAGTGCCCTGCTTCACGATCCCTAGCATACAATGCAAAGTAATGTGTGCTCCCCCCACCCTCCCCAACAACAATCGATGGGACAGCGATTACAATTCTAATACAGCAGTCATATCACTACACAAACACACAAGCTGCGTTTCAGCTACTGTTCAACCAATTCAAAAACTTCAGCTTTTGCATCCCAATCTAATATATCGACCACGAGTTAACACTAAGGTAATGCACTAGATCAGGAATTGATCCAAAGAATTAATGAACTTGCAGCAAAGAAAAACTAATTGTCTAGATCAAGACATATTCAAGTTTTCATGTAAATATTTTGAATATACAATGGCCAGTCCAGATTATAGCAAAATGTTATTTTAAGATCAAACTAAAACAATTTCTATGTCCCATAGATTTGTTGATCCTTTAAGCGGTTGAGTTTGACACTCCTGGTGTAGAGTGTCTGTTTTGAGGCACAGCACTAATTACAGCCACTTGGGCAGTGTTTAGCCTGGGTTTCTCCACACAGAGCAGGTAAGGCATTAGCTTCATGCTAATTATGACCTAAATTGGCAGGGTTGCGAAGTCATTCCATTCCTGTATCCATTATGACCTTGCATTCAATCAGACAGTCCATTAACAGCTGGGTTCGTTTTACAAGGCTCACTCTCACATGATTGCCTTCAGCTGGTTTTGCAATGCTAGGGATATTGATGCTGGCATTTCTAATCTCATCCGCGCTTGCTTTTATATCCTGCTTCTCAGAAGTGTTCATGCATGGTATCCCCTTAAGGCTGTATACTCTACTGTGTTAAGGAGCTTAATGTCTAATTTACAAATGTTAATACTTTCATTATGATTCTTTTTACATGTTCTGTTGGTTGCGAGGCATTGAATTTCCAAGCAAAAATATGGCTGTTTTAGAAAAAGGTTAATAGCATTATGATTGTAAATTTGGGGATGCATGTACAGTGTTAGAAGGAAACAAAAGGCTGTAATGGGCAGAAATAAATTGTTGAAAATGTTGAATCGCGGCGCACGCACGACTGTTCATGTAAGCTGCCGAATCCCACTGTGCGGAGTGACAGTTGTCATGGTAACAAGTATTTAGACCCTACCTGTTGCCATGGTTTGGGAGGGTTGACGTAGACTAATTGCACAAGACCTGTGTCTACGTCTGTGTCCGAATCCATTCATTAAGGTTATTCACTGAGTTTGTTTTTTGACCACATTTTTTGTTAGAAAACTCCTGAAAGATGATGGTTACAGACGTTGCTCCAAAGCAGGTTTCAGCCTTTGTGCCTCAGCAGAGTTGCTGCATGACTGACTGAGAGCAGATGGAGAGAGAGTGAGTGAGATCGAGTGGGCAGAGGCGTCGTGAGCATGAATCACCTCACCGGAGGAAACTCCCTCCCTCTATCCTCTTTAAACTCAAACAGGGCAGAATGACACACAGCTGCCTTCATGATAAGGAAGGCAGCATTGATTTAGCCATGAACGGAGGCTGCAGGATTGTGCATGAATATATGTGTGTGTGTGAGTGTGTGTGAGTGTGTGTGAGTGTGTGTGTGTGTGTGTGTGTGGTGTGTGTGTGTGTGTGTGTGTGTGTTTGTTTGTTTGTTTTTGTAAGTTTTCAGAAAAGAAAATTTCCTGATTTCCATTTCACTATTTTCACTGCTCATGTAATTTGACCAGGGGTGCCCAAACATTTATATATGACTGCAGGTACTTGCATGTATAATACATATGGGACGTTTATTTGACTCAAAGTGTGTGTGTGTGTGTGTGTGTTGGAAAGAGAGGGAGAGAGATACTAGACCATGGTACATGTCTCAGTTAGGGGAAGTCCACCAGAGGGTCAGCTCCACATAGCTGGGCTTTACTCCAGTGTCCCAATATCCACCTGCTCTCGTCACCCCACAGTTTCAGTAATGGTGATTAGGGCTGAGTGTATGTAGCGAACATTTATATCCTCTCTGGGCTTTGTGTTCCAGGAACAGAGCACAGGTCAGAGTTGAAATTGCTCTTAATTTAGCTTTGCTTTTTCACCTAATGACCCGGAGTCTAAAATAGCCGCATGGTCCGTTCTCAAATGGGCCAATTTATGGAGAAACTGGGAATGTGACATAGACTGCAACCTTTACTCACCTGCATGGCCCTCAGACAACATGTGCGACCTCAGCAGTCGGGCACACTGCTTTCATGCTATCAGGGGAAAAGGCCTTCACTCTTTACGCTCTACAGACATTTGACTTCATGTTTCATCTGTTTATCTTTCTCACCCGTCTGTGAACGATAGTTAAAGGAGATTGTGTTGGACAAAGGCTCCACTACACTCATTTGTGCTCTCTCTCTCTCTCTCTCTCTCTCTCTCTCTCTCTCTCTCTCTCTCTCTCTCTCTCTCTCCTCTCTCTCTCTCTCTCTCTCTCACTATCTCTCTCTGACACAGTGATTTTAGTGGTTTTAAAGCAGAATTTTACTGATTTTTTAATTTATTTTATTTTTTTACATTTTTGCGTAATTAATTGGTTAACATTTTAAACAAAGTCTTTCCTACCACATAGAAAGAAATGATAACGAATATGCTGTCTAATGCTAGAGATATTGTTTTATGATGGTTTTAAGAAAAGATTTTGGCCCTTTTTTTTCTTCTTCAAAAAGTCCTTCATGACCGAGAGGTACATGCAGGGCAAAATAGTCCCCGAAGAAAACCTATTTATCAGATTTTCCACTATTTTCTTGAACATTTACATATAGAAGTTCAGAAGAGACGTGCATTTTGTTGAATCTTATTAGAGACACATCAATATTCTTTTAAGTATAAGTGCTGTTGTTCCATACTGAATAACTTGCTTAGAATTAAGTAGTTGATTGTATAAATGACTGCGATGCACTTTAACAACTGAATCATTAAAATCATATTGATTTCAAGTGAAGTGTATTAACTAGCTATATTAGATCAACTACTTTGGATTGAGCGGCATTTCAGTGAAGAAGGATAGGTTTTGTTCCACGTTAGAAAGGCACTTCTGTACAGCTATAAGTAAAGTATGTTTCATAGTTTTGATCCTTGCTCCTTATCTGTCTCTTTCAATAACATTAGCCACGTTTACATGCACCCTGATAATCCGTTAATAATCCAACTAATAGCTCAATCGGAATAGAATACGTCCATGTAAACACTTCAATCGGAATAGTCTAGTCCATTTGAGGCCATTCGGAATACAATTTGTATCCGATTGAACGAGGTGGGTAATCCTGTAAATAATCCGTTAAATAGAAGAATAATAGCCATGTAAGCTCCTGAATCGGATTACATTTCCAATCGCAACGTGTAAGTATGTTCTGCGCATGTGCGTCGCGTCATATCAAAAGCACAGAACTCATAAACCAGCTCTGGCAAAAGTTTAGAACGTTCAACATGGCGGAGCAGAAACTGGTCTGCAGAGGAGACAAAGTTTATGCTCTGATCTTTAAAAGACGGCGGTGGGACGGACGTCCATCTTATGTGTCTCAGAACACGACGTCTTCCTCTTGGCCTTCTTTAATAAGGACATTTTCCTGAGTCTGACATCATTTTAAAGCAGTTTAAAACTCCAGCGCGCCAACTGGAAACTCATCTCACGCTGACTGGACCTCACGTGATGCTCGCTGTCATGGTAACGTTTACTCTAACTGGTGCTCCACTCATGCGTGTCATTTTGGATCGGATTACTTTTAGTGAGCATATAAACGAAGATTTTCATCAGATTATTGAATAGAGTGTTCATATAAACACTTCAGTCTTAATCTGTAATCGGAATGTATTCATTCGGATTGGCAAAAATCTTTGCATGTAAACAGCCAGTCTCTGTAGCAAAGTGACAGCAGGAATCACACCTGAGGCTAATGCCTCTGAAGAGCTCGCTTGGCGAGTTTTATGTCTTGTATTATATTATATTATATTTGTATCATTGCACCCCTAACACACACACTCTGCTGCATTATTGATGTATGCAGTGAGGTTAGGCAGCACACCAGCCAAGCTGCATAGGGGATTCTCACTGCAGGAGGCTCTGAAGCCCCCTCATCTCAAGCACGGTGCCTAATTAGACTATTGACTTATGAAGAGCGCTCTCTGTTCCTGCTGTCTTTTTTCTCCTGTTGCACTGGCATGTATAGCACTCTCTATGCAGGGGGGGGGGCTGATTGCATTAGCATCAGTGCCCCAATCTGAAAACTAACAGAAGGATGGTCTTTACAGTGACCCTGGCCACAGCCTGTGTGTTGCGGCTTTGTTTGGGTGGTTGCTAGGCCCGGAGCGTGTTCATCACATTCGTCAGTCGCTCCCTGTTCTGCTTTTTCCAGTTGCCGCTCATAGACCTGAGCCAAGGCACTTGCCAAGACCCCAACATGCCGGCCAGCTCTGACGCAGTCAATCAAGGGGGCTTCAGCACCAACTGGCTGGCTAATAACTATAAATACCCTACAGTACGGAGATGGGGAGCAGGCTGCATGTTAAGGCCTTGCTGCATACCAGACATGGCTGCAGATTCCTGTTTATTA
This sequence comes from Colossoma macropomum, assembly GCF_904425465.1. NCBI lineage: Eukaryota > Metazoa > Chordata > Actinopteri > Characiformes > Serrasalmidae > Colossoma > Colossoma macropomum. The sequence goes on along the minus strand of NW_023494802.1, from coordinate 8,947,216 downwards.
AGACAGAAGGCCTGTGTAGCCACAAGAGAGAGAAGGATGGGGTGTGTGTGCACGGCTCGGAGAGAGTGAGGTATGTGTGGATTGAGGGAGGTGGGCAGAATGGAATGAGTTCTGTGGAAGTAAATTCGGCACAGCTGAAATGGTTCGCACAGAAAGATTTAGAGAGATAAGGTAAACAAGGAAGTAGATAAGGAGAGAGGGGAGATGAGAGACGAGAGAAGCTGGTCATGCCACACACATAGCTGAATGCTGCGTATGCAGTGTCCAAACCATGGTTGGCTGATCACATCAGGCAAAATTAATATCCTGCAGATTTATCAGTATTGACAAATAACCTACAGACAAAGCTCTAAACTAGAAATCCTGCTCTAAAAATGCTCATATTTCATTCTCATGTGCCAATCTTTATACAGACAGCTAAAGCTGCACTCAGCACTTTGTCCTCTGTTGCAGTAATAGAGGCTGAACGGGTAAATTTGGACACAATCATGGTCAACATAAAATGCATCCAAACTTAGCCATTAAGGTGATATACCATCACACAGAAACATATGAATAGAACTTATCACAAATAAGAAAAAGAAGAGCTAATAAACAGAAACTGAATCATTGAGTATACTGAGAAGCTCTGCCCCCTGTTGACAGTTGAAAACGGACAAACAATAGAACCAAAATCACAGCTGTGATGTTGTTATTCTCTGTAACACACAACCTTGAGTGTTCTGTTGCTTTCTTACAACAGTTCTGCAAAATACAGGAAAAAGTAATAGCAAAGACACTACAAACATTGTCAAATGTTTTAATATCCACTATTCCGTCTTCCAAAAATATACTACTTAGACTATTAACTGGAGGTTTGTAAAGATACCTGGGTGCAGTCCAAGATAACTGCTGCTGCTTTAAGGCTTGCCTTTTGCATTATGGATACAGCCATGAAACTGTTGCAGCGCCTGGTTCATCTAAATTTGTTTCAATATTTTTAATACCGTTTTAATATTATTAACCTGAATGTCGGTTTGTTGAAGCCAGCCTGAAAAGCATATCGTTACTTGACAGTCAGTGCTTAGCGGAATTATTCAGTTATTATGAAAAAACCCAAATAACAGCACGGTATGACGCTTCTCTCTAACAGTTGTGCAACAGTCATTAAAGCACAGTTTAACTAAAGTTATTATTTTTTTTCTACTGTTTAACTAAACACCAGAAGGATAAGCGGGTTAGATGATGGATGGATGGATGGATGGATGGATGGATGGATGGATGGATGGATGTTTAACTAAACAGAGAGGGCTTAAGCCTAATCATGGACTATATTTTCTGTTTAACAGAAAAAACTGTGTAGTCCAGAATTAGACTTGATTCCTGTCTGGGAAGCCGACCCTTAGAGTTAAATTTTTGACCATTTAAAATTGGATCAGCCAGAATTATTGGTTATCTGAATTTTTAACCACTGGAAGTCAGTATCAGTTACAATTTCATATTGGTCCAGCCGTAGCCTAAACTCTTTCACGCTTTGGAACATTCAGCTCTTTCAGCTTCTTTTAAACGCTCATACAAACTGCATGTTTCGAAAAGCCAAGTGCTTTGCTAACAGTGTTCACCTCTCTCAACTGTTAGGTCTGAATAGAAAGTGCTTAAATCAGTGATTTACATTTTCAGTTTGCGTGCTGTGAAGTCATGTGTGTCACTCTGGCTTTCACATCCCCCCTCTGCAGACTTGCTAATTTTTACACCACATTGTTTGACTGGTGAACGCTTTGTTGTACATTGTAGGTGAATTAATAATGTGGTCATTTCTTTGTTCTTTGCAGTAAGGTATTTCCTTAAGGAGGGCATGTACACAACATTTTAAGGATGACATTCCTGAGCTTCTTTCATTGTAAAGGCATATGTAATTTCAGTATAGCTTGGGTGCAGCACTGAGGCAGCACTGAGGAGGTGGACAACATGAAAATCAGTCCATCAGTCCATAGCCATTGCTTTTAATACCGAAGATCCAGCCGTTTGAATAGATGCACTCTGTAACATTCTTGAACATACTGCTTTAGACTGCTACAGATTCCTGTAGAGTGTCATTTACGTGACTGGTTTATAAATGTAAATAATAGGTGAATATCATGTGAAGGTCATAATAGGTGAATGCTCGTCTTCTTTGAAAGCTAAAAAGAAATGCCGGTAACTTTTAAAAATATGTTTTGTCATTATCAGAGCTTACCTTTTACTCAGTGTCCTACATGAAGATAAATATCTGTGTACATTGTATTGATCTTTTCTCTTTCGTTCTCTCTTGCAGCTATATTGAATCCCAAAAACCCAAAAGAGTCACCAAAGTCCTTCAGCTTTGATTATTCTTACTGGTCACACACCTCGGTAAGATATCTCTCTCCCTCCCTACACCCCTCTCTCACTCCCTCTCGCTCTCGCTCTCTCGCTCTCTCTCTCTCTCTCTCTGCTGTTGTATTACATCTTTTAAAAAGTGCCTGTTGTGTGAATTATGAGGGTAATTAATCGTTATCTGGCAGGCAGAAAATGTGTGTTAAATTGGCTTTTTTCCCCCTCTCTCTCTTCTTCTCCTCTGTGTAGCCGGACGACCCCAGCTTCGCCTCCCAATCCCGTGTGTACAATGACATTGGGAAGGAGATGCTGCAGCATGCCTTCGAAGGCTACAATGTTTGCATCTTTGCTTACGGCCAGACTGGAGCTGGCAAATCTTATACGATGATGGGGAAACAGGAAGAAGGACAGGAAGGAATCATCCCTCAGGTACCAAAGCATTATACATTTCCAGAAAACAACTATAGTGAATAAGGGGGGAAATTGGAAAAAATAGAAGAGAATGATTCAGGTTTGTCTCCAGACCCTGATCCCACAGTAACTGTTGCCAAAAGACATTAAGGAATTAGCTCTCTGTCTAGAGCATTCAGCAGTGTTTCGAGTTATTTGTGTGCTGTATCGATCAGTCTCTCCTCACTGCCTAATGCATCATTTTCCTCCCCCCCACTTTTGCTCAGCTCTGTGAAGAACTCTTCGAGAAAATCAATGACAACAACAACGAAGAGATCTCGTACTCAGTGGAGGTGAGTGGCACACAGCCCCTTCTCCCCAGATCTATTCCCACAAGCCCTTTCCCACTCTCTCCATCACTCACTGAAGAGCCGGGTCGACTGGGTCGGCTACATTAGTGCAGTCAGGCGGGGGGAGTAATGGGGTTCTTTAAAGGCCACTCTGCTCTGGCCTGTCTGTTTACCATTACGTCCAGCCTTTACCAAGCCTTGCAGCAACTAGAAAGGAGTGAATGTTATTATGAAAACTGTTTTTTTAACATTAAAACAAGAAAGTGAAACAAATCTAAATTTTGTATTATTTTTCTGTGGCGGGACATCCTGTTTGAACATTCGTCAGTGTTTTTTTATGTTAATGCAAGTAAATGCCAAAAAATAAATAAATAAATAAATAAATGAATGAACAAAATTTCAATAAAAATTTAAACTAGAAAAGGGCAAATGTTAGGAAATTATTTCTCTGTGATTTTTTTGATAAATAGATTTGTTTAAAATAGCTTTAAAACATATAAAAACAAAAAATGGGAATGAAGCAAGATTTTGATCACAGCTGTTGTCTACGTATGGCCTAGGTCCTAGCCAGCGTATTACCTGAAGATGTGTCAGCATATCATGTCAAACTAAACATATGTCCATGTGTAGGTGGCGTATATGGAGATATACTGTGAACGAGTGCGGGACCTGCTGAACCCTAAAAACAAAGGGAACCTGCGTGTGAGGGAACATCCTCTGCTCGGGCCATATGTCGAAGATTTGTCTAAACTAGCTGTCACCTCTTACACAGACATCGCTGACCTCATGGATGCTGGTAACAAGGCCAGGTGAGTGGATGACTCCAGCCAAACAGCACTGCTGTGAAAATGGCTCTCCGTCACTAGGGAGCTTCACCCTTTTCAAAAAATAACGTCTCCTGTGTATTTTTATTTAGTTTACTACATTCTGCAGCACTGAATGTCCCAAGTAGGACAGTGTGTAACCTCTGTTCCGGAGAGACTAGAAATTTCAAAACAACATGAAAAACATGGTTGAAGGAAACTGTTTGGAGCTCTGTGTCTGGATATATTTCTCAGTGAACTGGAAGTCACGTTAGTGGACTGTGTAGGCAACACAGAGGATGCCATTATGCTTTGTAAAAATAGCCCATCTGAAGAGGAAGGTCATGACTTGTCACAGAACATGTTGATTGTGTTCTCTTGAAGTGGTGTAACATGTCTGTAATCCTCCAGTGTGGACTCCCATGGTTTATTTGTGGAATCTGTCATGTAAGGCTTGTTTCTCCAGAGTTTGTACCACGCTACTGCACAGTCGATGTAGGAGTTATAGTCTTATTCGTGTGCTCTCTAGTACTTTCCAGGATTATCCGTAGTGTGGGTGTGCCACGCACTCTAGTGCTAAGCATGCCTGGCCTCAGACTCCCTCTCTGTTACATAGGGTCACTAGTGATTAGCTGCACCTTCTGTTAGGAAGGAATTCCTAAAGATATGGGCCAGTGATATTTCAGAGCAGGTAGCTTGTGTGTGATAAATGTGACTGAATATGAGTGGAATATTTTGGAACATTTGGATTTTTGGGTTTCCTTAGCAATTTTATTTTGGCCAGAACATTGAATTATACTTTATTGAATATTATTACGCTAATATTCCTAAGTTGGCACAATTGAGTCAGCACTTTTAGGTCTTCTTACGCACCTAACGTGTATGTCTTTGACATTTTCTCTTCAGAACGGTCGCTGCCACAAACATGAATGAGACCAGCAGCCGCTCCCACGCTGTCTTCACCATCGTCTTCACCCAGAGGAGGCACGACAGCGAGACAGATCTGTCCACAGAGAAGGTCAGAGTCGCCGCCTTACTAACAGCCATCACCTCAACCTGCAGAGGCTCAGTCTGGGTTACAGAGAGGGAGAGGCAGCCCGGCTGCAGGCCCGGAGGGCAGGGGAGGGAGACATCCCACCCGCCTTGTGTGTAGGGCTCATTGTCTGATTCTCCGGCACACAAAAGCGCCACTGTGGTGTCGATGCACACAATAGCCATTGTACAGCATGACTACATTACATTTTACTATACAAGCCTGCAATTGGGCTATACTCATACCAGAGTGGGAGGGCAAAAAAAGATTTTGCAACAAACTGTAGGTGTTTGACCCAGGTAGTTTGGCTGATGCGTTTTTAAAGTTTAAAGAATCATCCGCAGACTCACATGAATTTACTATGGCAGTGGAGCATGAACTTGAACTAATGTGGAGGTTGTTATAATCTTGATCAATGGCAAAAGAACATTGAATGGGAAAAGAATGAAAAGATGGAGGCTCTTTGTGATGTACAGTATACGTGCAAAGCTGGAGACCGTCTTTGTCTTTTTTATTGATTTCTCCCTTTGTGTCCCTGTTGTGAATGTTGCTGTGCTATCTTGTTTCAGGTCAGCAAAATCAGCCTGGTGGACCTGGCAGGCAGCGAGCGCGCTGACTCGACTGGGGCCAAAGGCACCAGACTGAAGGTACAGACTAATTTTACTGCCCTTTGCAGGTGGCACCACTGCCGCAGGGCTGTGTGGAACAGGCAGGGGAGACTGATAATATCCCCCACCCACACACACAGACACACTTGGTCTAGAGATGCCACACACTGAAATATGTGCAGTACTTTGAAAAATCATTCATTTACTTTTATAGTCAAAATGGCCACTGAGTACAAATACATTCTTTCTGTTTCAGGAACAAAGCAGAAAACATGTATTTGAAGGAATTTTCCCCTAGGCCTTAACAGTGCAATATAAAACATAAATATAATATGAAATATGAAACTTTTTTATAGTGTGTCCACCTTTTGCCTTTATTACAGCTTAAGTTGTTGTTGACAGACTTGCTTTGAGTTTTTCAAAAGCATCTGCATGGATATCTTTTCGCACCTCCAAGTTTCAGTCATGCAGTGTTGAGGTCTGGACTCTGGGATGGCCAATCCGTTGTTCTGAGAACACCAGCAGCTTCTTTGGCTACAACTTCACATGGTTGAAGTGGGAAAAATTAAATATTTTTTTTTGTTTTGTTTTTCCTCAGAGCTGGGACACACAAATTTAATCATTTTGAAACAGGTCTGAGCCCCTTTCATATGTGGTCCTAGATCGGATACATATCTGATTCGTGGCCATGCGACCCTAATGAGGCTGGACTGATGGAAATTCATGTGTTTTGTTTTGTTTTTTTCACACTGTGTATGCACCATCATTTAGCACCTAACCTAAACTTAGTGCCAGTAAACTGAGCAAAAGCATCTGAACTTTCACCTTCACCATGATTCACATGATTCATTCACGATATGTTATTGATTAGGATGTGCGCTAGGGGCCATTTCAGCATACTGGCTCATTCCCATTAATGAGAGATTTGAGTCAGTTACCTACGAATGTGAACCATCAAGTTAGAAAGATTGAATCTGAGCAAAAAATCTGAATTGAGGCTTGATATGTGAACATAGCCTTTGTTTGATTTGCATATTATCTTCTTTTTTATCTATTTCCTTTTCTCAGTAAGGGCTTCTTGACAGCTACACATCCCTTCAGACTCGTAGGGTTGAGTTGTCTTCTCATAGTAGAAGGATGGACAGAAACACCTCTGAATTGTTTTTCATAAAGCAAGAGTGGAGCTTGATTTTTCTCCTATCTGTCAAAGATGAAAGCTTTAAGCACTGATTAGCTGACGATTACTGTTTTGGTGGCATATCAGCTCTTGCGTAATAGTTAGGAGTCCCATTTTCTCATCTTTTAGTGTTTTTTATGCTTATATCTGTTCTCAAAATATCTCCTGAAAAATGAATAACATTGCATTCTGACTGGAAATGGAATAAATGAAGGGTGGTCTCTGACACAGTACTCTGCACAGTACTGTATGCCTCAGACCCCCCCTTGTACAAAGCACTGCACTGAAGTCAAAGCACTCAATTAAAGCCACAGTGTACATCCTTAAAACATTGCAGTTTCTCAGCCACATAATATTGTGTTCAACAGAACAAGCATTGCATAGTGCAAGTGTTAAGAAATTGTCATCATTACCTTGTCATTGGCAGATAGTCTGTTCAATGAAGACAATTAAATTAAGAGCTGCTTTCTCACTAATTTTTTGTTTCACAGGAGGGAGCAAACATCAACAAATCGCTGACGACCCTGGGGAAGGTGATTTCTGCCCTTGCTGAAGTGGTGAGTACTATTGTGGAGACTGTTACTCTGGCATGGACTGTCTGTCTGTCTCTCTCTCCTGCATGTCTGACAGCATTGCTGTAACACTGTGTGCTGTTTGTCTCTCTCTCCTGGAAATGCTTCCCTACCCAGGATAACTGTACCAGCAAGGTAAACCTTCTGTGTTGAGTGACACCTTCTGACTTGCCAGAAAACAAACTCAAGCAGTTCGTCCTGGAATCGACTAACATTTATTTTCACCTTCGTTGCTGAACCTGAACCCCATTTTATCACTAAAAAATCCCCTCCATTTTCAACCTAAGCATTTCCTTATGTTTTATTATGAATCCAATTTGTTTTGATGTTTCCAATGTGAGTTTTAATGACTGTCCTTGTTATAAAACAGAGCAAAAAGAAAAAGAAGACCGATTTCATCCCTTACCGAGACTCTGTGCTGACGTGGCTTCTAAGAGAGAATTTAGGTAAGTGAGCTCAGCCATGGTTTTTAGATATTGTGATAATAATAATTAAGAATGCTGAACTTTTATTAATGTATTCCCCTTCATGCATGGAATTTAGCTCTGACTGCTTTACATAGTATTTACATGGTAAAATAGAAATCAACAAAGAAAATTATACATACAAACAGTTTTATTTGTTTAAAAGGGTAATTGACAGATGATGAAAAATGCAAATAAAAGCGCCATTAAATAAATAATGTTCTAAATAATCAGAATTAGTAAAATAAATGATAAAAAGCTTCAATAGTATCAAACATTCTTGTAATTTGACCTCATATTACATGAAGGTTTGACCAAACCTTGATGTGATATGAAGCAGATTACTCTTGTGCAGGATTCTATTGATCTTCATGCAGCTGTTTAAAGAAACAGCAGATTTCATTCAGGGTCTCTTCCACTTGTGCTCTTTTCTATGTATACTTTGATGTTTTGAAGCTTTTGTGTTTTGTTTTTAAAGTGCTTTTGTATTTTCTGGTGAAAACAGCGTGGAAGGAATTTATTTTTTTAGTTTTATTAATTTTTAATTTCTTCACACAGGTGGAAACTCAAGGACAGCTATGGTGGCTGCTCTGAGCCCTGCTGATATTAACTATGATGAGACTCTAAGCACCCTGAGGTAAGAACTCTCCCACTGCTCCTCTTCCAAACACAGTGCAACATGGAGCGCTGTAAAACTAACTGTACTTTTTGTCTCAGCTTCCTGTTAGTAATGAGGGAAATTGTGATACATTAATTTAGGCCTTCTGTCTCATCTGTATTTATTTCTTTTGCTCTCTCTCTCTTGTTCTTCCTTTTCCTCAACCACAAACAATTTCACACTCAAAGATATGCTGACCGAGCCAAGCAGATCAAGTGCAATGCTGTGATCAACGAAGACCCCAACGCCAAGCTGGTGCGTGAGTTGAAGGACGAGGTGACACGGCTGAAGGAGCTACTCCGGGCCCAGGGACTTGGCGACATCCTGGACAGTAAGTCAGGACACACCGTCTGTAGCAGGCTCTCACCTTGCTTACCCATCGGCCATTCACAATACTCACTAAGCTCTAAGCTGACAAGGCTCTCCTCTGTCTTCTCCTCAGCTTAAGTCTCTTTACATTGTTTTAATGCCATTGCATTAATGCCACTAGACCTGAAGTCCTTCATTTAAGAGATAAACAAGGAGAGGGAGCAGAGGATTTGTTATATGAAGATATTTATGAAATCCATTTAAGATATTCACTGTTTTGTTGGCCATAGAAGATTGCATGACCTGCCAGGGGATGTAGATTCCTAGTAGTTCAAGAAGCTACGTGGCACTATAATGTGTAGACAGTTTTGTAGACACCAAACATAGGACTGTCACTCTTGATTTATTATTAATGAAGTAATGTACTGATTATGATCATTAATTCCAAAGTTCTTAAAGGGGAGTTCTACCAGTTTTTTTTCCTAATTTATTGAGAAATTAAATCTTTGCATTTAAATCTTTTGCTATGCATTATTAAACCGCTAAGCTATAACATTGTCATTCAGAGTGGTTTGATGTAAAATGTGCCATTCTAGAGCAACATACTGAATCATTCACAGTAGGGATACATCAGTATCTGTTTTCTTCTTTTTTCAGGTACAATAAATTTTTATTTTTACAGGATAAATGCATGTGTGCATTAACTAGCTATGTAGCTTTTAATAATTTGAGAAATATCGCCTTTTCTCTTTCAGAGCAACGCAAAGAAACTTGTTCATGCATTTGCTACAAGCAGACTTGACTACTGTAATGTTTTTCTTACTGGACTTCCTGTGAAAACTATACATCCCTTACAACTCATACAAAATGCAGCAGCACGCATCCTAACAAAACACAAAGAAGAGAGATCATATCACTCGCATTTTGAAAGAACCGCACTGGCTAACTGTATCGTTCAGGATAGATTTTAAAGTTCTATTTCTGCTGACAAGTTTCTCTTTATTGAACCATTTCATGTTAAAACACTCATGAAAACAAAAAAAGTTGTTCAGAGTATTGCAGAATTTTTAACATAGGTGGAATTTCCCTTTAATTGGAAAAAAGTAAACTACCATTCTTTATACATTAACCCTTTTTTGTTGTAAGAGTTGTTGAATTGCTTACTAATTACTGTAGATTCATCTAAAAAGTAAATTTTCATTGATAATTCGACAAAATTGAGTAGCCAAGTTTAATTGGTTCAAGTAATAGTGACAGTCCTAATGACATGTAGACATGCACTCACACAGGAATATGTCACTTGAAATGCGTTAGATTGGATAACTTGTTTTTGTTATGGTCTATTAGAATGATTACTGCATGCTCATTCTAGCGTATAGTGTTCCACCTGATCCCTCATCTTCTGTGTACATTTGGACTAGTCCAGTCAGAACTCACTAACTGCTTCCATCACTCCTCTACCAGTCCTCTCAACTCTGACCTCTCATCCTTCTCCTGTTCTTCCCGCTTCCCTTCAGTCGAGCCAATGGGGGATGATTACTCTGGAAGTGGAAGCAAATGTGTGTATATGTATAACTTTGCACCATCCTCGCCCTCTTTCTCTTCTTATTCTTGCTGCTGGTGGCTTAAACAGTCATTGCTTCTGGCCCTTTCTGGAGTTGAACCTGCTGGCTTTGCATGCCTGTTTTTCTTCTTGCTAAAGCTTGAGACACAAGGAGTCCCAGACAAATTTTGACCTAGTGGGTTTAGGTTGGGTAGGGTTAAAAGTGATGCGGGCGCGTCGGGGGTCTAGCACACCTCTGTATTAGTGATGCACTGAAATATTAAATCCTTAGCTGAAACCAAAACTGAAATTCAGGTAATTAAATAAAAACTGAAAAAAAAACAATCAAAATGGTTTATGTAAAATAACTAATCATTCTGTACACTTTGGCACTGGTATTTAAGATTTTTTATAATTATTTGAGAAACCTAGGCTACAGATGGCGTTATTGTACTTGTAGGGATGTTAGCATCTATTGTTTTGCTGTACTCTGCATATTAAGCCAGATGTAGTGTTTTCAAGTGGTGTCAAGCCTGTAGTGGAGATGTTCTTGGCTTTATACCTCCTCTTGATACTTGGCATGATTGTGAAATTGTGAAACATTTTAACTTGGCTTACATTTTCTCTGTTTAGCAGCTGCTGCATTAACTGTTTGAATTCGCCTGTCTTGAAAATAACAAAGGAAACAGTGTTTTTAATCACTGTTTCTCGTTTTATCTTTAAAACTGAAGTCTTTGAATTCAATACTACATTATAGGCCTATTTAATCATTGATTTTGCACCATTTTGGACCAAATTCAGCTGAAAATATTCTGTGCATCCCTAAGCTGCATGCCTTTTACCTGCTCTGCTTGTATGACAGTCAGTCTGGAATGGAGCAGTTTGAATCACATACACTTTGCCCACACCCCTCCCCCAGGCGTTAGAAATGATAGGCCCCTTCAGAAGCACCAAATACCATTAATATGTTTAACTTTGTTGCTGCATTTAAATGTCATTTTAGCTTTAACTCTTCCTCTCTTTTCCATTACCCTATTCTGTTCTTGTCAGTGAAGGTGTGTGTTGTCATGTTAACTATCCATTACAGGTGACAGTATTCAGCTAAGTTCTCACTTCCGGAGGAAAGGTGCATGCTTTATTTTTACATTTGCAGAAATAGAGGTGGATTTTATTGAGTTTGCTGTGCAGTGTCAGAATGCCCTAGTCTACTGTAGCCGTGTCAATCTAGTCGTTTTCTTTGACCTTTATTTCCTCTTACCTTCTGAGTGCTTCCGTGTCCTCTCCTTGCCTTACCCTGTCCCCATCTTGTATCCTGTTACGCACTTCGTGTCCCTCTTTTTAAAAAGCTGCAGGAGCGAAACAGCCACTGAAACAGAACTCTGTCTATTTTAGCATCTGTCTGGGAGTTCTTGATTAGCATCAAGAGACAGATACATTTATTTGCGTTCTCTGCTGCTCTAGCAATACAGATTCTCTGTTTTGAAGTACTGGAAAGTCCTGTACGCTAGCTGTTTAAATTGCATGAATTCTGTGCATGGTGTGAGCAGATACGTAATGCCTTGCTGCTCTGCAGCTGTAAAAGTCTAGATGTTTCAGGAGAGCTCCATTTTTCACACAGAAGCTGAATAGAGCTGGTAGAGTGAATAGGCAGCTGAAACCTTCTCTGTGTTTAGACCCCCTGGGATAGGTTTCAGCAGTCCATTCTCAGTCACCTTAGATGCTCCCATGGCCATTTTGTGGAGCTCTGTAGCTTGGCTCTCAAGCAGTGAGAGCATGATGACATTCTGGGTGACGTGTGTGTGTGTGTGTGTGTGTGTGTGTGTGTGTGTGTGTGTGTGTGTGTGTGTGTGTGTGTGCGGGGAGAAGACAGAGCCCACTGCGTCACAGGCTGGAACTGTAGCATGTGTTTTCATGCAGCTCCCCTTCCCCCATTTCTCTCTCAGTCCTTGGCCTCTGTGCAGCCTTTCTCACTTCAGCTCTCTTTCCTCTCCTGAAGTGAAGGTGGTTTTCACCCAGGTCCAGATCAACAGTATTAGTCTTGTGTGCTGTTCAAAATGACTCAGTCTGTTAATTCACCCAGAAAGTACAAAATAGAATTGGGGCTTTCGTTATCAATCCTATCAGTAACTATTTTGATAATTATTCGAGTAGCGTTCCAAAGATTATAGTCTGTTGAGAACTAGCTTCTTGGAAAACTAGACTTAAATTATATACAATACGTTTTAGAAGTTTAGAGTCATTTTTTGTCGTCTTACTTGAGATTTGATCACAACAACAAAAACACAATTATTTATGGAGCATTTTCATACCAGTGGCAGCTCAGAGTGCCTCACAGACAAGTGATAAAGTTTATACTAATAGAAGAAAGTTAGTTTAATTTTCTTCTATTATAGCTACTGTTCAGTAACAACGTTGTAATGGAAAAAAAATAATAAAAGTAAAGAATATTCATTTAAATTATATGAAGCAGTGACATAGATAAAAAATAAACACAAAAAGAGAGGTAGAAATTGAATAACCTGAAATGGTGAATTCTGAATTTTAATTTTATTATAACTTAAATGTTGATATTATCTTTTACAGTTCCATTCGTCAATCTGTGCACATCTAAAATTTCCTCATTTTTATTTCAGCTTCCTAATTATTTGAAACTTGTGAAGATTAGAATTATTTTATTCATTTGTCTGCAGCCAGATTGTATTTATAGAAGTTAAAAAAGTGATTCCTAACTTTAGAATGGTAGTGTGTGCAAATAAAACACTGTGCATGTAATTTTGTTGTATCTGTCATGCTGTTTTTCTTACTGTCAGACGTGTCACTGCCAATGGATGACTTTCTTAAAATCAAGGAGTAAAGTTTACTTGATTAATCATGACAGCCCTAAATCTAATATACAGTTTATTTTCCAAGATTTTTACTGAAGTGTGAAATCCAGAGCTTCAGCAGTAATTTGATTTCTTAAAGCACAAATGTCTCAACATTTTGATATGGTTCAATTTGAAAGGCAAAAGAAAATAATTAGCCACACTAATTAAGAGTAAATTACATCTGAACTGGCATTAAAACCCCCTGGTGTGAAAACTACTGCTTTGTGCTTCTAACCATTTGACTGGTGTGTTTGTTTTTATCCTTTATTGTGAACTGTGTGTCTTACACTAGACTTTCCTCCTCTTTGTCCTTTCTCTCTCTCTCTTTCTCTCTCTCCCTTTCTTCTTTCTTTCTTCATCTCACTTATTTTCCTCTCCCTTTATCTGTTTTACACCATTCTTGCTCCTCTTTTCCCCTCATCCTGTTTTCCCTCGTCTCTCCTTCGTGGCTCAGACCTGAAAGATATTCACAACAATAAGCATAGATACTTGCTAGCCTCAGAGAACCAACGGCCTGGCCATCTCTCCACAGCGCCGATGGGGTGCCTGACAGCATCGCCGTCGTTGGGCTCTCTGTGCAGCCAGGCTGGCCTGCAGTCCGTCTCCAGCATCCAGGAACGCATCATGTCCACTCCTGGTGGAGAGGAGGCCATCGAAAGGCTCAAGGTGAGTCACTGTACAGCACTGCTTACACCTTATTACATTATTATCTGCTTGCTTTATTTTTGTTATGTGCAATTGCTTAAGTGAAGGAAACACTACATGTAACACCACATGTACTATATGTCATACTATATAGGCTTGATGACAAAAATACAGCCATTTAGATTTACAGAAAGGAACAAAAAAAAGTTTTGAAGCTACAGGCCAGGTTTCCCAAAAGCATCTTAGCACAAAGATGATTCTTAAACTGTGGAGTTAGCATCACTTTCAGGTGCTTATGTCTTGATAAACTGCATCAGGAATTTTACATTATGAGATTATAAATGATTATCAACTGGTCTTTTTGATGAGCTGCTCTCCAAACAGAGTTGAGCCTTTTCCCATATAATAATGAAACCCAATAAAATGTTTTTGGGAAAATGTCTGTGGTTAAAATGTGTCAGTAAACATATAATGTTGTATTTTATGCAAATAACCTTAATTTTAAAACATTTCTAAAAATCACTGAGCTCTTCCATATTTTTGACCCGTAGTGTAATTAGGAGATGGAGGCTAAAGGTAATAACTATAACAGATGCCATTTAGGCTGTAATTGGTTTCCCTTGTTGCTATGAACATTTCCCACAAATAGGGATATGAGTGGTTCAATAGAAGACATGTGGCCAGTGAGTTCTGCTCTAGGCATCTCCTGAACCTTCAGCCAACCCAAAGCAGAAAGTTCAGTGTCTTTGTCTTCATCCTAAATTCCACCAGCTGACTGCTCTGCACAGCAGCCCAAGAGACTTATTTATTTCTAACATTCTGCTGCTAATAAATTGCTTACTTATTAAGAATGCATGCTGTGATGTAAGTCACCATGGTAACCTCAGAAATGTTCCCAAGTTTTTGTCCTTGCTTGTGCTGTTGATATGACGGTCGCAGCTCTCAGTGACCAGCTGTCTTGAAAGTGCTCCACTGAGGAGTAGTGGAGTTGAAAGATTTCAGTGTTGCACATGGCTAATAGAATGTATTGGGTTCTGTTAACACTTATGATATTTAACAGAGGGCTTCACTACTAACATTGATGAAATTCAGTACCATATTTCCAAAAATATCACTGTGTCAGAGATACTTAAGATTTCATTAACAAAGATAATGAACACTTGCTAAAAGAAAATCTTAGAAGCCTGACTTATTTTGATTGCACTTCTTCTATTCCTTTAAAACTATACGAACACCTGGCAAATGACAAACAATGAGGTTTTTGTTATGAATCAGTACCGTTAAAAATGAAGATCAGTTAACCAATACTGTTAAACCAGTACAGATGATATATCACTGAGCACTACTCTTAAGAGAAGACAAGTCTGTCTCATCGTGCTTTCCCCACCACCAATGACTATACACATCCTCCACATTCATTCTCTTCCTCGCTCGCTAACCCACAGTTCTTTCTCTGTCTGTTTCAGAACTCATAGTCAGTTAGAGCATCTTGCCTTCAGGAGCTGTAGTTTCCATGGTTACAGCAATGGCCCGCACTCTTGTCTGTCATCCAGTGACGTCAGTCTCCAACGCAGTTCGGAAATCAGACAAAAATAGATTTGTTCTTTGTGGCTATTAGGCGTAAAAAGGCCACATAAAACAGCATTAGAGCCTCCTTTAAATCCCTTATTAGTCTCAAGATACCGAAATGTCTTGGTCTTGCGTCAGTCATGTGGGAGCACTGAAATGAATTGGATGCATAAATAGAGATATGCTAATTGGCGCTTCCAATCAAAATGACTTGTAATGCTCTAGAATGACTAGTTATTACATAAATAGTTCTGGGCATACAAGAGATCGATTTTTAATATAAGGTTTTTTTTTTTTCCTTTTAGCAAATTTGTAATCTTGGCCTATGTAAACATTCACATTAACATCATAGAAATCAGCACATAGGTTAAAGTCAAAAGCATAGCAACAGTGTTCTTTTTCAGAACAACAGATGGCAAGGGTGTCAACCCTTTAGGAAGGATCTTGGGGGGTTTAGTGTGCAAACTTCCTGTATTTTAGGCCAGATGGCCCAACTCTTCCTCTCTGCTTAGAACAATGAGAGGTAGACACAATGGAGAAGCCAGGGAACAGACTTGGTTGCCCTGTTATAGCTCAGTTTTCCAGTTCTTACACCAGTAAGGCTTTGTTCACAGTACTTTCACCTTCAGATAGTATATCAGCCATAGAGCAGAGATAGCATAACTCTCTACACAAACTTGGTTCTGCCTAGGATATTTCTACAAAGAGCAGAGTAGGCCTGCAACTTTTGCCGGTCATAAAGGGCAAGCCTACATAAATGCATGAGGTGGCACATATTTGCACAGATATTAGGAAAAAATTCATAAGTGCCTTGTTAAATTAAATCTTCTTTTCTTACAAACCCAATATGCCCAATATATGCATTATACCTACTTCTAAAAAAGTAGGTATAATGCAAATAAAAACAAAACCAAGTGATTTATACATCTTCTTTGACCTGGCTTTGAATAGAAACAGTATAAAGACATGATGTATATTTTTTCTTATCAACTTATCAGATTGTTTTTTTGTAAATTTCATTCTGAAATTGATGCCTGCAACATGTTCTAAAATGTTGGGACAGGAGCAGTTAAAGACTAGAAACGTTGAAATGTTAAAAAAAATACATTAAACAGGTGATGCAGTCATGTTTGGGTATAAAATATGCATCCAAGAAAGACCTAGTTCTGTATGAACAAGGATGGGTTGACACTTGCCACTGTCAATGCATCAGCAAAAAATCTGACAGCCTAAATATAATGTTCAGCCAGGGACTGCAAGGATTTTAGGTACTGCCACCTCTACACTGTGAAATAACATCAAAACATTCCAAGAAACTGGAGAAATCTTCATGTGTAGAGGACAAGGCCTAAACCAACAAATGAATGCCTGTGACATTCAATCCCTCAGATGGCACTGCATTTAAAATTAGGCATGTTTCTGTGATGGATATCACTGCATGGGCTTGAGAATACTCTAAAAAAGCGTTGTCAGTAAACACTGTACGTCGCTGCATTCACATATGCAAGTTACTGTACTGTGCACAGCGGATGCCATATGTTAACAAAGTTCAGAAACGCTGCCGACTTCTCTGGGCTTGAACTCGTCTGAAATGTCCTGATGCATATTGGAAATGTGTGCTGTGATCTGACGAATCAGCTTTTCAGATTGTTTATGGAAATAATGGACGTCACATTCTCTAGGCTGAAGGGGAAAGGACCGTCTAGGAGTACGTTTCCCAAAAGCATAGTTAGAACCATGCATGTGATGCAAGTGTTTCAAAACTATATACAGTTTTGGGGAAACACTACTTATAACTTAACTAAAAAGAATGCATCACCTTTGGGTTTACAAACCCAGGTCTGTGTCTTTGAGAAATTATGTCTGCCATAATGGGGCGTCATAATTGCACGTCTGTCTCGCTGAGTCACTAACACAAGCGGTTCAAAATGTCAAGCCGGGTATTTATAACTGTTAATACTGTTAATAGTGTTTTATTTTTTATTTTTTGTAGATAGATCTTATAAATGTATTGGAATAGCGAGCTTTTTACCTATTTTTTACTTCTGCATAATAGCATTGCCTATTATTATTATTATTATTATTATTATTATTATTATTATTATTATGCTATTGTTGTAATTCCTATTTTTATTTTTTTAATCACAATTTTTTGGCACTTCTAATAATGTTGTTGGTGGTATATGATTACAATACGAATAGCCTAAATAATACATATATATTGTAAAATCATTCACAGCTGTCATATTTTGGCATAATATTACAAAGCTTTAAATTTTTTGCAAGTTTCCCGCTGTAAAATTCAAACTGAACAAATCTGGAAAGATTGTAGTTCAAATGTTGGTTAGTTTAGCGATGCATCATACTATGTTAGTTCAAAGCTAACCTCCACCGTTGTATGGGAACGCACCCCAGATTGTTAGCAGCATAAAATTCAAACGCCAGAGTCTGGCATAATATTGGAGGGGTCTTAGTGGGTAACTTGAACGGACCATTAATGCTGAACATGTTTTGGAGCAACAAATGACCCCTTTTAAACGACGTCACTTACAGGGACATCCATGCTTATTTCAACATTGACAGCACCAAGCCTTATTTTTGTCTGTTACAACAGCATGGCTGCTTAATCAGAGAGTGGACATTGGCCAGCCTGCAGTCCAGAACTCTCCCTTAAAAATGTGTCTCTCATTAAGCTTACAATATGACAACAAAGGCCCTGTACGGTTGGACAGCTGAAGACTTGTGTAATAGAAGAATGGCAAAAAAAATTACACTTTCAAGACTCAGTAAGTTTGTGTCTTCAGTCACCAAATGATTATTACATGCTGTTAAAAGCCAAGCTGATATAACACAAGGTTAAACATGCTCCTGTCCCAAATTTTGGAATGAGCACATATTTGGAAAAAACTTAAAATACTGTTTTTGTTATCATTTTCAATTTAATACAGGTCAAACTAATTTGGTAATCACTGCTTTCTGTTTTTATTAGCATTTTACATACTGAACTTCTTTGGAATTGGGTTTATATGTTATAACTGCTCTTTATGCTAACACTTAAATGCTGGACAACTACCAAAGTGTCATTAACATATGTGCAACAATACACCAGTTTCACAATATGATATACATTGGTTTTTGCACCATGATACATTTCCAATACAGAAGTGAAAAAGAATGAAGTTTTTTAATATATTTTTTTGTCCAATTACTAAAATATGTGTGCAGTACTTTGTGAAAGTGCAATTAACACAAACAATAAGCCATAACTATAAACAAATGAGCAGGCAAATAAATAAGCATAAAATGTCAAAGTGTTTTCTTATTGTTTTGTTTTTGTTGTTTTTTTTTTATCTTTTTTTTTAAATCTTTTATAGAATTTATGAAGTTTTTTTTCTAATTAATATCAGGATTTCTGATGTCACAGATCTATTCCTAAAAATAAACTCTGTTTGATTCCTAGTGTGTAATGTCTCGCAACCCCTATTTTGAAATAAATTAATATTAATATGTGTATTGTGCCACCCCAATTAACTTAGCATGAGTTTGCAGTCCTTCTGCATTGGGTTCACCAAGTTCTCATGGTCCTGTAAGAATCAATATGCTTAGTCATTTGGAAAGTGAGTCTGTCTACAGCTTTGAGTCTCTCCACCGTCTACCAAATGGGCCAGTGGATTAATCACAGTCTAGTTGTGACGTTTACATTATAACCTGTGTCCAGAGGTCATCATGGTTTATGTTAATGTGTTAAATAAATTCAGAATGATGGCAGCTTTCTCTGCTTTTGCCCATAATGGTTGATTTTTGGATTGACTTTGACTCCGGCTGTGTCTCCCCCTGCAGGAATCAGAGAAGATTATAGCAGAGCTGAATGAGACCTGGGAGGAGAAGCTGAGGAAGACAGAGGCCATCCGCATGGAGAGGTCAGTGATGGTGCAGCTGGCACAGACAGTGTGCTGCCATGCTGCTAACCTTTCACTGTGTGCATGTGGCTCCTCACCCATGGAGTGTCACTGTCCACTGCCCTGTATGCTAACGTACAGCTGGTGCTGGTCTGCACCATGCTTTTAGATCGTGCTCCAGTCACTAAACTCATGTCATCACAGGGTGGTGTCTGAGGACTGACCAGAGTGACAGGTGTTGGTGTTACAAAAAAAAATTGTCCTGCTTCTGTCTACATGCATTAGCCTACTTCCACTTAGCAAAGGAGGTGAAAAAATGGTGATGTCCACTACTGTTAATGTTGTGCTTATTATTTGAATTGACTTTCAAGACTCAGTAAGTTTGTGTCTTCAGTCACCAAATGATTATTACATGCTGTTAAAAGCCAAGCTGATATAACACAAGGTTAAACATGCTCCTGTCCCAAATTTTGGAATGAGCACATATTTGGAAAAAACTTAAAATACTGTTTTGGTGTTGGTGTTACAAAAAAAAATTGTCCTGCTTCTGTCTACATGCATTAGCCTACTTCCACTTAGCAAAGGAGGTGAAAAAATGGTGATGTCCACTACTGTTAATGTTGTGCTTATTATTTGAATAGCCAAAATGTTAAATGCTAGAATTAGCATTTAATTTGTATTTTTTTTTTTTTTTAATTTAGCATTACTGCTCGTTCCTTGGTACAGGTTGCATTGCACTGGCATGTAGAATACTGTTGAAAAGTCAGAGACCACCCTTCATTTATTTCATTTTCAGTCAAAACAGCCATGAAGTACTTATTCATTTTACAGGAGATATTCTTGCAGAGATTAGATGTAAGAAAATTCATTTGCAGAAGGAAGGAGATGTTTCCAAAACTGAAGTTAAAAAAATGACTTTAAGGGTATATAGAAAATTCAGCTCGTAGCTATCGTGCAAGATGTTGTAGACCATCAAAACTGTCACAATTAGGTAAACACTATGTAAAGCTTTCATATTTGAGAGAGAGAGGAGAAAATCAAGCTCTGCTCTTGCTTCAGATCTGAAAAAAAAAAATCCACAGGTGTTTCTGTCCATCCTTCTGCTGTGAGAAGACAACTCAACCCTTTGGCTCTGAAAGGATGTGTAGCTGTCAGCCATGACTGAGGAAAGGAAAGAAAATTTGAGAAAACCAGAAGTCAAACCCTCAACATCACTGAATATGTTTGTGAATACTTGAATTGTGAGAAGCATAAAATGCAACCAGCGTCTAAGACTAAACTTTGAAGGTGTGGAAAAAATATCTGTGCAGATTTTTTTTAAAAACTACATCTCCCGAAAAGAAGTAAAGCTCTGTTTAGTTGTTCTGTGTAATTTTGTTAAATATGTTTTTGTTTTCTGATTTTCTCTGATGTTGAGAAATGAAAAACTTGAAAAAATTGTGAATTCAATGGCCATTTTGACTACAGATTAAATAAATGAATGGTCTCTGACTTTTGCACAGTACTGTATTTTAAGTGTATATCTCAGATTTACTTGGTTGAATGTCTGAAGTATTAGACAGTTATTCACGGTTAGTATTTATTGTATAGAAAAGGTGGTTTGCGCATTTCAACACGAGCTGCATGTGTGAAGAATTTTAACTGGTGTGCTTCTGGATATTCTTTTGTTTCCTTCAGAGAGGCTCTGTTGGCAGAGATGGGTGTCGCCATCCGGGAGGACGGGGGAACCCTTGGTGTCTTCTCTCCTAAAAAGGTACAACATCTGTGAAGTTCAAGAGGCTGTTGTCACCTTCTGTTGAAGCAGCTCACAGAAAACGCGTGTTCATTGCCTCCTTTCGGTTTATTCATGCTTCTGCTGGGCTCCTTTTCAAAGCTTGCACTTTTTTGTCATTCATCGTTTGGTTCATTTGTCACTTTAATTTCCCTGTCTTTGCTTTTGTGTTTTGCTTGCCTGACACTGTGGATTTATGTAGTTTGGTCATGACAGACCAACTTCTTTGTCCGTTGAAGATTTTAGTGTTTTTTCTTCTAACCAGGTTTGTATTTTTGAGCTGAGTAGTTCCCCTTAATTAATTAGAACTGCTTTTTTTTCCTGATCTGTCTTTACCAGTAGAGCTGTACCACAGATTCTGTACCTGCATTTTTTTAAAGAATAGATTTGTTTGTACTGTTTTATTTATCTTAATTGAGTCAGGTCCTGAGCAATTGTGGATAACTATTATTTTAGAGCCGTTGGTTGTGCATGTATAAATACATTATACATGCATTGTAAATATGTTGAGGTCATCTAAGATATTTGACTAGTTCAGCTGTGATGTGTTTATTGAAACTGTATATGAAAATGTCCAAAATTAATGTGTATTGACTAGTTTTGAATAGTTTTCTATTCGCACTGTTTGTGATTTAGCTGAATCTGAATGAAGCCCTTGCTATAGTGATTAGCGTTACTAGATGATTGTCATGACCAACGCTTTTTATACTGTCTCACTCTTCATCTGCCAAAAGCTGGTTCTTTGTGTTTGACTCCTTGGGCTGACTCAGAGTGAACAACAAAAGGGGTGAAAGACCTGACTGAAAGGAAAGAATAGAGATGAAGGGGGGAGAGAGAGAGAGAGTGAGAGAGAGAGAGAGCGCGATGAGTCTTTGACAGTAGCTGAGAGTGTCTGCTCTCCCTCAGGGAGACGTCAGCTCCGTGTGCGTCACTGAGCACTGCTTAATAAACACCAAACTCACCACTTACAATTAATTCACTAATTTGCTCGTTATCTGTGCTCTTCTTTCTCCCTGCTTCTCATCAACATAATCAGGGTGACCCTAGAACAGCCTGTGTCATCAGTTTAAACCCCTCTGCTATTAATGTGTTAGATTGGCTCTTTATTTTGCTGGTGTGTTTATTTGCTGTTGTTTTTTTTTGTTTTTGTTTTTTTTTTAACTCGCTGTGTTTTTTTTCATTGCCTCTCTTCATTGTGATGCTGCCTGTTGAATAGCTTTTCGTTGAACGGCCTTGTGATCTCTACACAGACTTTAATGGGGTGTTTTCCCCAAAAAAGGTAACTGGTTTAGAACTAAAAAAAAAGGGGGAACTGATTTTAGATCTAGATCTGTGTTTGTGCAGTAGACTCTCAAGGTAGAAATGCTTTCTATAATTCTTGATGTAGGTCTGTGCAATTATTTATTCATTATCATGATCACAGTTTTTCCTCAATTAAACATGATTGTTTGCAGTACTGGTGAGTTTAGCTAGATTTGATAGTCATTTGACTCTGGTACATTGATGCTTTCTATTTGGTGTCATACTGTAGTGGCATATTTTAATTATTTTATGGATCCATAATGATATTAGAATCATATCTGTATCAGCAAAAAATCAGTGTAACAGATGTCAGATACAGATACAATATCAGATATCAGATACTGATATCTGATACAGATACTAATATTTTATTTCGTTTTATTTTTATTTTACTCCAGAAAAGCAGAATGTTTAGTCAGTGCTGGGATACTGCTCTAATATATCTGCATTTTTTTTTTAAAACATTTGTAATCTTTTAGAAATAAATGTTGCATTTTTCTGCAATGCTAATCCAGGTAGATGTAATCTCAATTATTATATTTTATAAATGCTTCTATGTATTGGCATTGGCAAAAATATTGAATATTGGCATATGCCAAGAATTCCCATATTGGCGTATCCCTAAATTATTTTTTATTATTTTATTAATTTTTAATTATTTAATTTTGTTTCAATTCAGCATTTAAAAAAAATCTGTCAAGGTTATTAAGGAGCAGTTTTATTATGATTGAAAGATTTCAATACTTGAGGGAATATAGGCATATTATGTGCAACAGGAAAGACAAACATGTTTTAAAAATTGTTTACAAAAAGTACAGCAAAACTAGTTTGTTCCTAAATTAGCTAAGTAATGATGGTACGTCAAAACAAGTAGCCTGTTGTCTTTTCTTAAGCTCGTATATAGTGGAACAAAAGAAATTTTTCAGGCCCCATGTTGCAGCATGACACAGGAGCGCATTATACAGGACTACATAAATTGCATATATGTGACCATATGAAACGAGTGTAGAATATACAATAAATACACCAGACAACATAGGACAATAAATACACATGATGCTAACTAGACAGGACAACAAAACAACAATACATACAATGCACATATGAAGTATTGAAGTAGCACATGACCGGATTTCAGTGTTGAGCAATAATCGTGATTTTAGTATTGAGCAAAATAATCATGATCATCTTTTTAGCCACTATCTTGCAGCCCTCCACTGTTGTGAATACCCTTTTAAAGCTATCTGTAGTATAGCTTTAGATCCTGCTTTGCACACGCTGTGGGTCCTTAAGTTGTGACTGACACTTTTGACTAGATTCATCACAGTTCCTGTCTAAATCTCCACAGACCCCTCACCTGGTTAACCTGAACGAGGACCCACTCATGTCGGAATGTCTGCTCTACTACATCAAAGACGGAATCACAAGGTATGAAAACATTCCCTATGCCCCTTAGCGGTGTCTTAGCCTGTGCTACTTTCAGACACCTTCTGCTTCTCGCTTTCTACCATCACTTAAGTGAAGAAAAAGGTCCAAACAGGACAGACATTTTCACCCTTTGATCACAAGATAAAGTTCAGTCCTGCCCTGTGGATTTATTGGGTTTCATAGGGTTGGTGAAGGACACTGCTGCATTTTTCATATTAAGACTCTCAGGGTGGAGATTGAGCAGCTGGATCCACGCTGCTGCAGGTCAGCAGTGCAACTGTCCCTTTAGGCTAGGCGTTGGTGCTTGATTCTGCCCTTGTGTTGACAGGGTGGGTCAGGCAGATGCAGAGAGAAGGCAAGATATAGTTTTGAGTGGAGCGCACATCAAAGAGGAGCACTGTGTCTTCCGCAGCGAAAGGAACGCCAATGGGGATGGTGAGGATATACTGAAACCACACAGTCTGTTTGTTTTGCATGCACAGTGAAGGGGTTTCTTGAACAGTCTTAATCAAGATCTGGATAGCCAATGGCTTCTATGTCAGTGAATCGCTTTTCTCTTTTTGCTCACTGAATTGTTACAATTTATGCAAATACATTTTTTTTATTTAATTATATTTTAACTTTGAGAATTTAAGAGTTTAGATTTTTGTTTTTCAAGATTAATTACACAGACAGCATTGAATTATATTCAATACTTAATACTGTGAAATACTGTGCATAATAGAAAACTATATATTGTTAGAATGGAGACACAAATAAACATAACCTTTCTTTTTCAAAGTAGTCGATATCTAGCGGAGATTGGTTCTCCTGAAAACCCCCAGCAACTGCATAGATTTGTTAAATTCCATCACCACCACACCTGATTTAACATAAACTATTGATTAGACAAACCAGGTATTGGAACATAACTGCAAGTAATACTGGGCTGCCATGAGGAGAGGTCTGGAAATGTTTACACAAACACATTAACTTACATAAAATTATAACCTATGTTAGTATTCTTTGCATTTATGGGTAAATGAATGCTTACGGATCAGACAAATAACCTTTTAAGCATAAATTTTTTAAGTACCTAAGAAGTTTGCACAGTACTTTTATTTATTTATTTTTTATTTTGTTTTATTAGACAGGTTTGTGCATTTCAGACTTCTTAAATATAATTCAATGTCAATAAATGATAAATATTCATTAAGTTAACTTATTATCAACAATGCTGACTCTGACTTCTAAGAGTTAAGCAAAGAGAAACTCAGAAACCTCAGGAAGTGCAGATCATTTTAATTGAAATGTGAAGTAATTGAATGTAAGCTGTTGAGACTGACTGGCTCTCTGCTTGACTTGCAGTGATTGTAATGCTTGTACCATGTGAGGGATCAGAGACATACGTGAATGGCAAGCGTGTAACTGCTGCAGTCCAGTTGCGCTCAGGTGAGTCTCCCTGGCCACTGGCTCCACTTCAGACAACACCAATCAACTGCAATTGCCAACTTTTCCTTTTGACACAGAGAGATGAAGGGCAGGAGTGTTGACCTAGAAACCTAAAGGCAGCGTTGTCTTTATGTTCTTACCACAGGTAACCGTATCATCATGGGAAAGAACCACGTATTCCGCTTTAACCACCCTGAGCAGGCACGTGCTGAACGAGAAAAGACTCCATCAGCCGAGACCCCTGTGGAACCTGTAGACTGGACCTTTGCCCAGAGAGAGCTGCTGGAGAAGCAGGGCATTGACATGAAGCAGGAGATGGAGAAGAGGTAACTTTGGGTTTTAGGGCAGGAAGCAAAGGACCGATTTAATGTTAACTTGGGGGTAGAAAGTTAACCACTGTGGAAGCCACTGTGCATTTGTATCATAAAATCCACTCTACTGAAGGCAAAGTCTATGTTCTGTTTTTTATAAGCTCTGTTATGGAGTGTGGTTTTTTGCGCACACATGAATTGGATTATTCTGAAGGGGATTATATTGTGAATAGGAAAAATAAGCTCAGAACAGATCTCTTATGCATGTGTCCTACACTGTATTATATGTAGGCTTACTGAGATGGAGATCCTCTATAAAAAAGAGAAGGAGGAGGCAGATCAACTGCTTGAGCAACAGAGACTGGTAAGACTGATTCTATTTGCTCTGTCTATTTTAGAGATTTAGAGATTTACTCCCTTTGGAACTATTCAGTTGTGCCATGGGCATCCTTTTGAATTGTTCGTTGTTTTTCTGTTTTGAGGACAGCCAATGAAATAATATTGTGGTTTGTTTGAGGGGAGAGATGTGCTGTTATATATTGTTCATTAAGAATTCTTTTAGTGTTGAGAATGTTAGTTGATTGGTCCTAACTGGCCCTAGTTTCCCTTTTGCTCTGCCAAAGTCCAACCAGCACTAATTCTGCACTCTTAGCTCTGACACCTTGAGACCTTTGTGTGTGTGCCCGTGTGTGAGAGAAACACTTCTCCCAGTGCATGGCTGAACCTCTTTGCATGGAAATGAAATCCACTCTGTCTTTATTGAGGAGGGGAGAGGCAGGAGGCAATTAATTTACCCCTCCCTCCCTGTCATGGACTGAATTGCAATACCCATTTGATATAGTGAAAATTACAGTTCCTCAAGGTTTTCCAATAGAATTCTTGTTTCTCTTGCGTAGATTTGAAGAACTGAATCTTGGATAATAGCACCAGGAAAATACAAATGATTAGCATTTTAAAGAGAGAAGCAGAATTTAGAGTGGTCAGATCAGAACCATGCTTTTTATTTGTGTGTATTGGCAACCATGGTTTTGTTAAACAAAAAAAAAAAATCAGCCATTCAGTGTTGCTTAAATTTTTGCCTAAATTGTATATATCATGTGCTTTAATTCTGTTGCTGCCTTTGCATGGTCTGTTTTTAGTAGCATGTTCTCTTAACAGTACAGTTTTATTTATAAGACGTAGAGCCTGACGTTAGTATTTGTTGCTGAACAGTGTTGTTGAGCTGGTCAACCCTGAGTCGGCTTTTGATTTGCTCCAGTAGATTTCTGTTTGTTTCTGTTTGAGTTTGTTGGCTCTTCAATGCAGTTGCTGATATCTCCAATGCATTGTGATAATAACCCAAGATTTCTGCTGTAGTTGATGAAGGCTAGTGACAATGTGGTTTCTCATTGACTTCTGTAGAGTTATATACACTTGTCTGACCAGACACAAAGGGCATGCTTGAACACAGTTATCTGTGCTGGGGGTCCTAATCAATGATGACAAGCGCTCCAATGCTCTGGTGGTCTCATCAAAAGAATCACATCACCACAACATGACACTTCAAACAAGACATACTGCACTCATAACAAGTCACCACCTGTCTCCTGTTAGCATCTTCGCTATCTGGCTACGATTTGTACTGTACTCTGCATACTTGACCCGGAAAATGAGAAACTGCATTTTCTCTCAACTAACTTCTTAACTGTAGTGGATGAAATCGATGCTTTTAACTTCTTTTCAGCCTGTCCTTCCTCTCTTTTTCTCTTTTTACTGACCCGTAATAAACACGCAAGAGTCTTCTAACCCACTGCTAGAGCTATTATCAACTCCAATATCCAAGCTTCATCAAGGAACTTCAAATGGAGAAAACTCTAAAACTCCACTGGCTTTTGCTGCATGTCTCTGAAGCATGTTTTGGGTGCAACTTTCAAATGCACAAAATGAAGAGGAGATGATCAGTCTTTTAAAATGAATAGAAGTCAACCAGAGCAACATCTGTCCCCTTTTTGTTGACATTTGCTCATATCATGATTACTTTCAATATTGATATGCAACTTGGGAACTGTGTTTACCTTTATTCTTTAGTATCTTGTTAAACCTCTGAAAGATTATTTTTTGGTAATTTGTTCACGTTCAATACAGCAAACATCTGGAGAATAATTGAATACCTTATTCACTGTTCTGCTGTGCATGTTTCAGTTCATGGCTGCCCTAGCTTTAGGGGAAAAGTACACAATTTAGTTTGTATAAACCAAATGTGATACTTCATTCCAATTTCAAAGAGATGTTCAAAGTTAAGACAATAGTTGATGGTGGGATTAACAAGGTTTCAAGAGCAACCTTCCCTTTGCATAAATCTGGGCTAAGTAGTTTGCCTCTATAACACTGAGCCCCTTTTCAATAAATCCTCCAGCTGTTGAAGTTCTCATTTTGCATATCATCATTCGTGTCCATTCTTTACAGAAAACATTCCTTTTGATTTGAGCTTCTCATTTTAATTTTTTCATTTTGTTCCGCACTTTTTTGGTTTTGTTTCTTGTTTTGTTCTTTCAAGGATGGAGACTCTGATAGTGGCGATGACTCTGATAAAAGGTCATGTGAAGAGAGCTGGAGACTCATCACCTCCCTGCGGGAGAAGCTGCCTCCCAGTAAACTGCAAGCCATAGTCAAAAAGTGTGGCTTACCCAGCAGTGGCAAACGAAGAGAGCCTATAAAAATGTACCAGATCCCTCAGCGCCGACGCCTCACCAAGGACTCCAAGTGGGTGACCATCTCGGATTTGAAGATCCAGGCAGTCAAGGAGATCTGCTATGAGGTGGCACTGAATGATTTTCGCCACAGTCGCCAGGAGATTGAGGCCTTGGCAATTGTGAAAATGAAGGAGTTGTGTGCCACGTACAACAAGAAAGACCCTAATGAGCGAGACTCCTGGCGAGCCGTCGCTCGTGATGTCTGGGACACGGTGGGGGTCGGGGATGAGCGTATTGAAGATGTCATAACAAATGGCCGAGGCGTGAATGACATGGATGATCTGAAAGTGCACATAGACAAGCTGGAGGACATCCTGGAAGAGGTCAAGAAGCAGAACAACATGAAGGATGAAGAGATCCGGGCTCTCAGGAACAAGATGCTGAAGATGGAGAAGGTTTTGCCTCTGATCTCCACCGAGGGCCAAGAGAAGACCAATCCAAGTGGAGCAATGAGGGCCCGCAGCTCCAGCGAAGGCAAGGCTTCGTCTGAAGACAGGCCTGAAAGCGATCAAGCAGATGATCAAATGTCCAGCCTGACGGGCGACGATTCTTCGTTTCGGCGTGGTCGCATGCGCTGGATGCGGCAGGAGCAAGTACGGCTGAAGAACCTCCAGCAGCAGGAGATCTCTAAGCAGCTCCGCAGGCAGAACGGCCCACACCGCTTCATTCCCCCGGAGGACCGCAAGCTGCGCTTTCCTTTCAAAAGTAACCCCAAGCACCGCAACTCTTGGAGCCCTGGCACGCACATCATAATCACTGATGAGCAAGTGATCGAGTTAAAGGTTCCCAAAGAGGCAGTGCAGGAGGAGGATGGGACGGAGGAGGGAGGCGACCCCAAAGAAAGGGCAGGGCCTTCTATTCATTCCCACCCTCCTCTTCCTAGCCCATCAGGGCAGCGGAAAAGCAAAGACCTGGAACAAGGCTTGAGCCATAGACCTAACCAAGGCCACAGGAGCCAACAGCCCCATGAGAGAGGCCGCAGCAACTCCTTCAACAGCAGCCAGCGGGCATCCGGGTCCATGGAGTCCCTGCACTTTGGGGACAGGAAGCAGCAACCTCCACAGCAGGCTTTTTACCAGCCACGCTACAACCAAAATCAGCCTCATCCTTATCCTCATCACCATCAACAGCAGCTTTCACAGCCCTATCTCTACAGCAATGACAGCAGCTACAACTACCAGCAGCAGTACGCTCACACCCAGCAGCCTAGCCACCACAACAACTTTCACACACCACCCCGCATGCGTAGACAAATGTCAGCCCCTAATTTGAAGGCTGGACGGGAAACAGCAGTGTGAATGGGATGCGAGCAAGTCGTACTTTTATGTACTGAAGTATATAGCACTATGTTCACACCACAGAGGCTTACAGAGAAAAATCACAGCATTGGACAGCTTGTCCTCATTGAGTCAAACTGCCAGAAGTCTGGCTTTTTGAGCCAGATAAATTGAACAATATTTTCCTTTAATTTGTTTCTCTAAATTACAGCCGTTTGTCCAGCAAAATATTTTAGTCATTAATGTTTTTACAGATTTATCCTTGATCCCTTGTAGATATCAGCTGTGCTGCACTGGTTGCATCTGTAGCATCAGGAGGGCTGCTTGAAGGTTTCCATGCCACACTGGACTTTAGAATATTTGTAGTACAACAAGCATTTATTTTGTTGGTTAGTCAATCTGTGTGTTGGTCATCGATTGTTGATGGCTTCCTGAAAATTATGCCAAAAGTCAGCAGGTTTTCAAATTTGCTCAGTTTTTCAAAATCCCTTTCATGTTTCTGAAGTGTCTTCAGTATTTTAGCCTCAGCAGGATTTGAACTAAAACTTATGCTGCTTTTCCCATTATATTTGGAATCCTAAATAACCACTACTCAACCACCACTACATGCAGTTTAGCCTATGATAATAGTAGACCCAAACATGGGGTCATTACTTGAATTTTCAATTGAAGTAGCACTACATCTACATTTTATTCATATTTGTGTTGAAGATATGCAACTGAAACATTCAAAGAATGCTGGAATAACTAGGTTCAATAGTAAATGTCTCTACCTGAATGTGTTACCCCATGAACTAGAGTTCCAGAAATGCAGCTAATGTTAGTCTGATTTAGTATTTTAATTAAAATACTTTATGGGTCCTCTTACATTTCAGTTCATTTTTTTAACTGAAGATAGAATTTGAATGTACTGTGGATTTAAAAAGGCCTTTGTTTTTGAAGGCCTCATGGTTTCTGAATGCCTTATGTAAAGGGGTCAAGTATTTTGAAAGATGTGCCTTATTGGGTCACCCATATGTCAAAGCACTCAAAGATTTATTTCTGCTTTTGCCTATTTTCTGCTATTATGAAAAAAATATATTTGTATTTGTCAGAGATACTGTAGCATTTAGGCAGAAATACAGTTGTTTTTAATCGCACCCAAACAAATATATTTGTTGCTTTCCATGTTCTTTAGGCTGAATTGTTTTTCCTAAATTAATAGCAATCTTTAGATAATGTGTCGTTCTTTCCTGCAGTGAGTTAGTTACGCATGCTTGTTCAAAAAGACAATTTAACAGTGTTTTCAGAGAAACGCTGCACGGCAAATTGGAGTCTGCTTCGCTGTGCGCTTTGCTTCTATTGTTCCTCTCGGTTGTCTGCTGCACTCTGAACCTCAATGCAGGGGGCATTCTGTTCCCACGGGGATGGAGGCAGCGTTCGAGAACGCTCCGCTCTTCTATGCATAGAAATAGAATCCTTTGCTCATCTCTAGACACAAACTCTGCATGATTAGAATCACATTTATTTTCTGGTGGCCCAAATATGTGCACAGTGAACCCAGAAAACACGACCTCTCTGACAGGGCCATTGCCATGGTTTTCTGGGGCTCATTTTAAACATACAAAGGAGAACTAGAGCAATAGTGAAGGAGTCTATGCATATTTTTTGAAAAGCTTTGAAAGAAATATCAGAATTGCAGGAACAGTGCAGCATGCTCTTTATCAGTGCTCAGTCAGAGTTTCATATTTCTATTTTACCTCCATTTGTCATCAGTTTGTCTATGTAATGCCATTAGTAGCACAACTCAGTTGACAAATTTCTCACTGTTGGTACATAGTCTCCAGTAACATCTTCATTGAGCAGGATCACATTTTATATGATGGCAATGTTCACTCTAAGCACCAGGCCACTGTTTTTCCTGCCTTGATATAATTGTGTTTGTGTGTTTGCTTCATTTGCAGTAGCGCACATGTTTGTTACCAGATCAGATGTTCTGAATTGGCTCAGTAAGTCCTCATGTGTGACTGAAGCCTGGTGAAAGAGAAATAGATCAGAATTTCACCTGATTTTACTGTAGAGCTTGAATGTTTTCTGTGTGCCAGCAGAAAAAGGCCTTATTTCTATGTGAATGCCTTATAGAACTACAAGAGCTTGGTTGATCTTTAACTGAGCTCCGGAAATTAGGAAATGAGAAAAAGAAACCTAATTATATTGCTACAATGCTCTTCCTTTATTATCTTCCGGTGTAGCATAAAAAATGGAAATTGCTTGAAACTTGCTACAATGGATCTATCGCTTATCAGTAAGGCCTTGTAGCTTATTTTAAATGACTATCAAAAGCATATAGTTCCTCTCCTCCAATAAGGAATGTTACTTAGAATATGTACGGTGCTGACAGCAACTCCAGCTATAACAAGGAAAGCCGAGGACATTGTACAAATTGAAATGGACAATGTATATTGTTTTTAAATATGAACGGTCTGATATCTGTTCAGTGTTTATATGCAATGGTGATATTAAGTGCCTCCAAATGGCTGTGTAATATGTTGTTTTTTTGGTTTTTTTTGGGGGGTGGGGAACATAAATCAGCATTTTGTGGAAACTATGAACAATGATGTTCACATGATTTTGCTGGTTTATTCAGGATAGCCATGTCCCATTGTGGTTAATATCAAATTTCAAATGTTGACTGAAATAATAAAGGCAAAATGTCTGACTGTACGTTCAGTGGACGGTCTTGCAACAACATTTTGTTATTGTAGCGTAATATTACACTGACTCTAGATGCTGGTTTGTTCACATGTTAAGATATCAAGATAACATGTGAGTAATTGGTACACTTTTGGTAAATAATTCCCTTGCCAAGTACTGGAAAGGGCACCAATCCAATACACAATATCAATATAGGATGTTAGCAGCAGGAAATGCTTCATTATGATATCAGAGGTTAAAAAAAAAGAATCTAACGAGATTCTCTGACAGATCGAGCTTAAATATCACATAATTACTCATAGCAATATCTAACATAAAGCGCAGGTCATGTGATAACAGTAGCCACGAGTAGCCTAACTTTAGCACAAGAACAAAACAAGTACATATAATAGAAATACAGTTCTTATATTTTAAGTTGTTTAATTTACTATTTTTCTTTATTTATTTTGTTGTGACAGTCATGTAGTATAGTGTTTTAAAAGTGTGGGCGTGTTTAGATCCACGTGTGTCAAGTACTTCAAGTAAAATTAGAAAAGTTTAAAGCTTGAAAGACTTTAGTCTAATCAAGTTACCGAAGTAACCTAATGTCACATCAGGAGTCTTTTCCAAGGACACTTACTGGTGTGGCGTGAGTCAAGAATGAGGTGTTTGCCTGAATGGGGAGTCAAACCTGTGTGTCAAACATTATTTAAAAATACTTTGCACTGCCAGGAGGTCCGCTGAATAGCATACGCACACATACAGTTTCTAAAAGTTATCTAAATTCTCCAGTTAGTTATTAATTGCCTTTTGGTGCACGTTCAGTGAAAATGACAATGGTTGCTTCACCCCTCTTGTCTTTAGATTACAGTTAGTATGGTGTAGTGGGTAACACCCTCCACCCATCAAAGTGGAGTTTGATTCCTCACTTGAGAAAGGGCCAAGAATCCAGTAGCCACTCTGGGTAAGAGTGTCGGTCAAATGCTGTGAATGTAATGTAGGCTAAATTTCCTCATTTAAAAAATGTTAATTTTTAATAGCAGCCTAACAAATTTAAGTTGGTTTAACATTAACCTTAGTAACAATTACTACAAAAGCAGCTCACAAATCTCGATGCGTTATGTTGCCTTGTTGCCTCTGAGTTTTCTCAGCAGCTTTTTTACAGACAAGAAATAATCTACTAGTCCCTAGTATCCACTGCTCTTTAGTTAGTGATTAAGCAGCCACTGAATATTCTGTTTTTAGACTTGTTTCACATACTCATGCATTTGGAATATTATTACCCCATGTACATTAAAGGCTCAACCCCCAGTTTTAAAAGAAAGAGTAAAAGGCACAGCTCATGGTTGCCCTGTATTTCAGGTAATCCTGTTGGTCAGTTAAGCAGATATCTTCTAGTTCTCCTTGAATCAGAATGTAAAACTCAGTGAAGAAGGGCTAGAGCAAATAAAAACAGTGAGCGAGAGAGAGAGAAAGACTGCTCTGTTCTCTGAGCAGTGGAACAAATCTGATGAGCTCATTGGCGATAGCTACATGTGTGATGACTCACAAGCAGCGGGCCATCTGTAGCGCAGCTCTACCCCTGGCCTTTTCTCCTAAGCCAGCCTTTATTAAAGGCAAAAAGAAATGGGGCAGATCTGTATGCACAACTGCAGTTATTTGTTTGTTAAAAATGCTTTTAATTTAACTTTTAAAAAAGTCTTTTCATTTGAGGTGAGTCTATAGAGAGCGCTTAGAGGGTAATTAACATGTTTATGTTGAGCGGGTTGGTAGAAGTGTGTTTTAGGATAAAGAAATACAGCCACACATATTCTGACACAAGGTTCATTAGATTTTATGACCACAAGCCCTCTCACTAGTCCTTATAATGATTAATGTATTAGTAACGTTCAGTTAGTCTTCACTGGAAGCCTTCTTGTAGATTATATTAGAGTACAGAATTGGTGCTGGGATGAACACAACACAGTAAGTACTAGGATGATAACACAACTGTTAGGAATGCAACTAATGATTATTTCTATAATCTAATGGCTGTTATTCTTTTAAGCAACTGATCTAATTGTTATGCCTTCCCAAGTTCTTCTCTCTTTGCTACTATCACCAGGAAAGGTTCTGACTGTGTTAAAAGGGATTTTTAAAAGGTGTAAAAGCAGTATTGCTTTAATTGCTTTCAGTAGTGCACTGCAGTGCAAAGCAGAATTGCCGTGTCTTATATGAACAGGAACAGTTTTAAGTCAATGTGAATAGGAAATTATAATTTTGCTTCTTTACAGTGATGTATTTGTAATTCAAACACAGTATCAGGGAGGGTCTCTGAGCTGGCTGGGAAAACAATAATTTTGTCTTTTAAATTATATGATAATTAAAGCATATTTAACATGACCAGGGACTTGAGCGAACAAAGTAATAGAAGAGTAATGATTCATAAAAAAATCATAATTTGATTTAAAACAAGACAGTGGTGCCTCATTTCATCCTCTCATTTTGCAATACAGCATAAGGTTAATGCTTATATTTTCAGTTTATTTTCAGAGCATTCAATATGATAAAAGTACAACATTTTGATCAAAACCTATGCTTTATAATGTCCCAATCTAATGCTCTAGCCACAGGCTGATATGTTGTCCCCAAGGTAACACATTAGCCACAGGCTAACGTGCTTGTCATGGTACAATACAATATGCTGTGTTACAATTCAGTGCAATACAATATGATATATTGTTACATCCCTACAAGTTAAAAAAAGAAAGAAAAAGGTCAATTTTGACTTTAGGATGATTTTAAATAAACAACTTTACTCTGTTGCAGGCCTAATTATCTTAGCTCTTACCATGTCTGACTTGAGGAAAAGATTCACTCTGTTCTTCATTTTGTAACATATCAAATGGTTTGCATGTCCAATTGGAAAGCAGGCTCTCCACACCTGCCACTGAAAAGAGTAAAAAGGTTCAGGTGGGTTTGTGGGCTGGTCTGGAGGTCTCAGCTCCTGCAGCTCCATTAGCATCGTGTTGATGGGCCCTGTCTGCTGTCCCCTCTCCCCACCACGTCCTGTTCCTCAGGTCTACGAGAGCAAGCTTCAGGAACTGCAGAAACAAGTGGAGACTCGCTCACTGATAGCAGAAACTCCTGATGAAGAGGAAGAGGAGGAAGAAGAGGACGAAGGTAGTCACCCTTCTCACTGTCCAGTTCACCAGTGTTAGCATCCCAGTACATTTCACACCAGAAACATATTCTCATAACTCTCATGACAAGATTATGTCCATGTTTCATGATATTAGTGAGAGCTCTTGCACTGCACTGCACTTGAATTCTGAGATTCTTTCGCAGTCTGTAGCTGAAATAGCTACTGTCTGTCCCTGCTGCAGTGCCATGGACGCAGCATGAATTTGAGCTTGCTCAGTGGGCCTTCAGGAAGTGGAGATACCATCAGTTCACATCATTAAGAGACCAGCTATGGGGGAATGCAGTGTATCTGAAAGAAGCCAATGCCATCAGTGTGGAGCTCAAGAAGAAGGTATAGTATTGGAACGGTCCCACCTCTAAGCTGAGTGTTGAAAACAGTATGACAGTTATAAGAATACAGTGCTCTGCAATTTAACATTTTGATAGCATTTCTCTTAATAATTTGAAGTAAAAAGTTTGTAGCAAAAGAAGTGCTGTGCAAATAACAAGTTTGTCTGCCCTGACTGATAATTAAAATGCAAATGAATGCTTGGAGAACACTGTAAAGTTAATGACAGTGCCTCATCACTATTGACTCCTGAATTGATTGTAAGTAGCCCTATGAGCAAAACACAGCACCTGAGTTGAGCCAATCTTTGATTTAATGAGCCACACTGGTCTGCATACGGATTGGGACATAAATCACATTTGGTTGTGAGCGCTAGGCTGTTTCAGTTGTGTTTGACCCATCCACTGTCAGGCTTCAGCTGATTTACTCTCTGACTATCCAAGTGTCAGCTTCCTGCAGGCGGCTTTTAAATGCTGGGGAAAAGGGCAGACTCCTCTATTTGCTTCTGCTCCTGCTCCTCATGTCTCACTCGTCTCGCACTTCGTTATTTATGTGCTTACTTTTTCTCAGCCCCGTGGGGTGTATAGCCTTAAAAGACCCTTGCTGTGGTGGCTTGACGTTAAAGCGTCTGTCTGTGTGGAGATTTAAAGCCTCAGCAGACCCACATGAAGAGCAGCATTTAATGAGCAAGCAAATTAGAGCAAGTAAAAGCAACATGTGTGGCACTATATACATTACAATGTATGTTTCTATAGACAAACTTTTTTTAGCCTCACGAGGCTTGACATGTGTCTTGTCTTTTGATGACTGGAGTAAAATTGATTATACAAGCAAAGCAAGCTAGCTATCAAAACAATTTTGATAACTAAAGAAACTATTTTCACCTGTAACAGATAATGCGTATGTTTACAGCATGTAATGTGTTCTCTGCACATACAACACACATCGACATGCTTTTTGGGGGGAATTTTCAGCCATGCTAACAACATTTTAGTGGGCAGAAGTGAGTAATGTTTGTTTATTTAATGGTTATTAGTAACACCCTTTAGAGGGCAGTGGTGAGTATTGCTTGTTTATTTAATGTTTATTAATAACACGTTTGGGGGCAGCAATGAGTAATGTTTGTACATTAATGATAATAACACATTGAGAGGGCAGTGGTGAGTAATGTTTATTTGAGCTCAAGCTGTTAATGTCATCAGTTAGTAGCTCCTAAGTATCAACAGCTAGGTAATCAGCCTATTTGGCCACTTTACTATAATAACAGCAAACAGTGAGCAAAAAAAGACATTAAATTGTTTGTAGTAATTATTTATATGGCAAATAATCATCTGCTAAAATTTAATCTTGACAGGCTAAATACAGTTGAAAACGAAACCTCCAAAAAAAAAATCGCCCTCTAAGGCTACGCTTTTTTTTTTTCTCTCACACTCACATCTTTTAAAGGTCCAGTTCCAGTTTGTGCTGCTGACAGACACACTGTATTCTCCACTCCCGCCGGAGCTGCTGCCTTCTGAGCCGGAGAAGGAGCGCAGCTCCAGGCCTTTCCCTCGTACTGTGGTGGCTGTGGAGGTCCAAGACCTGAAGAATGGAGCCACTCACTACTGGTCCCTGGAGAAACTCAAGTGAGCTTTAGGCTGCCAACCACCACTGGCCTTTTGTCTTTCAAAGCAGACGGTTGACAGATGTCTTTTCCCCGTGGAGTTTTGACATGGCATTTCGCACCCTTTCAAAAACACCTAGTAATTTGCTTTTCAAAAATCTAGCAAGTCCCATTTTAGCGGAACTGCTCTACTGAATCGAACCCAAAGATTATGTAACGTACATGTGATGCTCTGAGCGGAGGGTGAAAAGCTTCACTGTTTCTTAGAATAAGCATGTCCATAATAGCCTTTGTTATTCTGTCATTTTAGTAGCTGATTCATGACTGGGTCGTATTTCTTCGCTCTTTCAGGCAGAGACTGGATCAGATGCGAGAGATGTATGACCGCGCAGGAGAAATGGCCTCCTCCAATCCAGAGGAGGGGGAAGGGCCTCTGACCGGCAGTGACCCCTTCTATGACCGTTTCCACTGGTTCAAGCTAGTTGGAAGGTATGTCGTCATTCACCTTGATTAGATTTTCAGGCCTGAAATGGAAGTATGAAGTCTTTGGTAAAGAATAAAAGAACTTTATCAAATATCCTCCTATTATATTAAACTTAGCTGCTAGAAAATCAAAAACATAATTAAATAAAATAAAATAAATATGCTTCTTAGGTTAACGTTTGAGCTTCTGTATAATAAGTGGTACATTGTGTGTGTGTTTTGTTGTGCTGGTGGGAAATTCAGGGTGAGATGTGTGACGATTGTGTGTGGTGTGGTACTGTGTTGGGGTGAGTTACTGCATTACTCTGATGAAAGGCTCTCTGTAGGAATGTGTTGGAGGAGGAGGTGATTTCTCATGAATCATTCATGATGTATTCATTTAGTTCACACTGCTGAGACATTCCACATCCTTTTACCACAATTCATCTTAATATACATTTGGTCTGAGATCTTATGAAATCATTTTATTTAGGGTACATTTGTCATTCAGGTTTGTGTATTATTTCCTTCACTGTGTGGGTTTATTTTGTTTTTGTTTTTTGTTTTTTGTTTTTGTTTCTTGCCACAAAGTGCCACCTTTGTTTTCCTTTAATTTATTTTTTGTTCCACATTATGTTTTCTGTAAGGCTGTTTTTCATCTTATCATTTTCATATTTCATATTAATATTTTCATATTTATTTTCTGCATTTTATTTGCCAAAATCTTTATTTTGGACTTTGTCCTCAATTGTTTTCCCATTGTTAGTTATAATTCATTTTTACTAAGTTCCTTCATTTTGTTCTGTATTTATTTTGATGAAAATCAGTTTTTTGCTGTATAACTTCAATCCTGTAATCATTTCATGATAATTTCCTGGTTTTGGTAGGCAGCTATATATGTCTAAATATGTTAGTTTTGTGACAACTCTGTCATCTTCTTGAGGAAGTCTTAACAGGGAATTCCACCAATTTTTTCAAAATTTATTTGATTATACGTAGAAATTTGTAGAGAATTTTTTATTCCTTTTTTTCCAGTGGTGGTAATTGGGACTAGAGGTTACAGTGTCTACTACACAAATGTAGCCATTTTATTTACTATCCAAAAACTACCAGTAAACCTACATGTCTTCTGAGTTTTTATATGTAATATTAATTAAGGTAAAATAGTTGATAAAATATGTTTTCCTTATGCACTATATTGCCTCACAGTGCTCTTACAATGAAACCTCTCCTCAATTAATGAATTTGTGAAAATATGTTTTACGTCATAAACCTTAACACAAAACTATCATAAAACACTATTTCAGACATAAGACAGTGTTTATAACTATTGCATAGAATAAGCTTCTGTTAGGTAGCTTGTAGAGGTATTAAATACTGTACACGTCTGGTTCCAGTCATCAGCACTGTGAACAATTCTGACTTGGTAAGTTTCTTTAGAATGGAGCATTATACATCATACCACCATAGGTGACTTATCCCGTTGTTAACCTATTATTATACAGAAATTTGTTTTGAAAATTACCCTTTAAATCTTAATTTTCTTTTCTAACAGTAATTGCTAGTACCTTCACAGTAAATACCTCACACTCTATTGTAAGACGTGAACCTGTCCTGGGACGGCTTCTGCTGTAGTCCAAGACCACCTTGCTAACTCTTCGGCCCATGCTGGTCCCCCTCCTTTTGGTCCCCTACCCTTATATAGCTCACCTATCTTCCACGGATGTGTGAACGAGCACCTGGCTGACCGCACGCCCTCACCTACCTTCTCCACGGCCGACTCGGATGTCACAGAGCTGGCTGATGAGCGGCAGAGTGAGATGGAGGATTTCATGGATGAAGAAGCCTTTGTGGATGACACCAGCTCGGACGCTGGCACCGAGGAGGGCTCGGACATCTTCAGCGATGGCCAGGACCCCTTCTATGACCGCTCTCCCTGGTTCACTCTTGTGGGCAGGTTGGTGTTTGGGGGAGACTCGGAGAGATGGAGAGAAAAGAGACAGACGACTGCTGTAAACCTAGGAGTGTGACATGTTCGTTCAGAAGTCATCTTCAGCTGAGTGTAGCCTGTATTTATAAATGACCTCTCCTTCCGGTTTTAATCACATTGTAATTAAAGAACCAAGTATTACATTGTAACATCATACAATGTATAATATTGTAATACATTTATAATTGTATGTCTAGAATCCACATTTCAATAGTATTTCTCCTCTTCTTTCAAAGAGTGAGGAGTAAATCTCCTTAATGCGAAATTACAACAAACCTTTTTTTATTGCTATTGATAACGGCAGCTTCTGAGGGTTCAGATGAATAAGACATTTTATGAAGCTTACAATCAGGTCACATTGCTTCTTGACTCGAGTCCTAATGAGAGGAAAATAGCTCCAATAGAGGTCAAGTGGAGTGCAGAGTCTGCTGTCTCCTCTCCCTCTCTCTGTGCTCAGAGCCTGTGTCACCTCACACCATCAAAGCATAGACTGCATTAACAGCTGTCACTAAGTGCTCATGTAGTTGTGTATTATTAAAATTTTGTTTAATATTTGTGTTGTCTGTTTTAAGCACTCATTTTGCTTGGATTTATTTCTTTGTCATTTTGTAGTTGTGTTAAAAGCTGTTTCAGTCTGCTGTGGGAGAGAGAGGGAGGGAGGGACGGAGAGAGAAAGCAGCAGAAAGGCTGGGTGTGTGGATCAATGCAGGGACAGTGGAGTGAGCATGTTGTCCTGTCATTAATGCACCTGCGTCACTGTGACCTCACAGATGCTCTGGAGTGAAAGCTTTCTCCCATCTTAGCCTCTTGTCACTCTGTGGGGGGAGGAGCTGCAAGGGAGCAAATTATCATACAAAACAGCACTTTGATTTGGAGGGAGCCCATTCTGCAGCAGACTGAATCTTCTGTCTTCTTTAGTAAACATTTTTGTCTCTTTCTTTTTTTTTTTCTTTTCTTTTTTTTTCTTGGATGATTTGCCAAATAGCACAACGCATGGAGATGACTCATGAGCCTTAAAAGTAAAAGATATAAATTCTCAGTGTGTTCACAGCAGGTAGTAAATAACTGTTCTAATGAAAGTGTTGAAGTTAATCAGGTGAATGGAGTTCAAATTGACTGTCTAGCTCTGTTAAAATCAGCTCATATATGTCCATACTAATGTATCAATGTCAGATCTATATGTGTATGCATGTTCCTCAGTACATTATAATAATCAGCACTCTTTCTCCAGAGCTTTCGTGTACCTGAGTAACCTGCTGTACTCTGTGCCTCTGGTGCACCGCGTCGCTATAGTGACAGAGAAAGGGGAGGTGCGAGGCTTCCTGCGTGTTGGGGTCCAGGCCATCGCAGGTAAGAACTGCTATGTTTCTCACACCTGCTCCTATCCCATCGGAGTATCAGTTCAGGAACCTGGCAACCGTCTTAGCCTATATAGTATTATAGATATATAAATAGTGTTGAAATTTTTGTTACAGTACTGTGCAAAATTCAGGCTACCTTTATTTATGTAACGTCCCATCAGAATGGACATTGGGCACAAGGAAGAAAAAGCAGAAAACATATATTTAACAGAAAATTACATTGAAGCCACAACAACCGTTTATATCATAATTTTTTCAGTATTTAGTGTGTCCACCGTTTG
Organism: Colossoma macropomum; assembly: GCF_904425465.1. NCBI lineage: Eukaryota > Metazoa > Chordata > Actinopteri > Characiformes > Serrasalmidae > Colossoma > Colossoma macropomum. The sequence continues at coordinate 8,905,862 of NW_023494802.1, read as the reverse complement.
CCTTTTATTGCAGCTTTCATTCTTTTTGGAATTGTTCCTTTTAGTTTTTCTAAGAAATCGACACAGATATTTTTCCACAAAGTTAAGTCCTAAAAGTTGGTTGTATTGTATACTTTTCAAGATCCAAATACTGAATTCCAAACCCATTCACATGCAGACACCCAATCCATTTTTCAGTTTGGGTGGTCTACCAGGTCTTGCACAGTTGTTAGGAGTCCCATTTTCTCTACATTTTTAATATGAATTTATTAGTATTAATTTAGAAGGGTCATGTTATTGAGATTCAGCGACCATTAGATTAATTATTGCATTGTTCTAAAATCCGAGTCTAGCCCTTCAGTTGTTCCGAATAAAATTGTTATTAAATCTCTTTGTCATTAGCAGACCCTCTGCATCTTCTTACCTGCTGTTCTTGTTTGGTTTCAGCTGATGAGGAGGCTCCTGATTATGGCTCTGGTGTGCGTCAGTCTGGCACTGCCAAAATCTCTTTTGATGATGAGTATTTCAAGAAGGTAAGGGCATTCATTCAGAGTGATGCTACACTAAAGCACTACATTCCGTTTAGAATGACATTTCTGCAATATTCCTACATTTGGGGAAATTTGGGAAGAATATTCCAGGGCAGTGTAAGTGGTAGCCTGTAAGTCTGTGCAGTAATATGAGTGTTAAATTCTCTTTAAATATCCCCTAAAGAGTCTTTGCCTTGAGGCTAAAAAAATTCAATTATCCAGTCACCTTGGATTTAATGGAACAAATACTGCTTGACCTTACTATTAGGGGGAGAGCGGTTTCAATCAGTGGCTGTGTTATTTGCTTGTTTTTTTTTCTTTTTTTTTCTAGAAGGCAGCTAAGGTGATTACTGTACTTAAGTCTGCTCTCCTTTTCCTCCTCTCTGTCCAGACTGACTTCTCTTCTGTGGCTATGACCCGTTCTGGTCTCTCTTTGGAGGAGCTGCGTATTGTGGAAGGCCAAGGTCAAAGCTCAGAGGTCATCACCCCCTCAGAAGAGATGAACAGAATAAATGAAATGGGTAAGAAAGGGACAGCTGGTGACCCCGTACACTGCATGCAGCTTATGTGTGTAAGGACATCCACTCAGTGTGAATAGAAAAGCAGTGAATTGTAGACAGATGTTCTTATTGAAGGTTGGATTGTGTTATGCCTCTCGGGTTTTATGGTGAGGCTCAGTGGCTTTTAATGGGCTTAGGGAGGATTTACTGTGGGACGTTCCAAAAATGTTTGCTCACAGAAATATTTCCAGAAATTGATCTACCAAGCCTCCCCTTTTATTTATTCTTATTAACAGTTTTCTGCAGGGCCCCTAGTGGCCATTGTTTCAGCAGAATGGGCATTTTAAATCAATATAATCAAATAAAACATTTTTCCTAGTATCTGTGTTGTCAGATTTACTTGGACACTGTTGGCTCTCTGTGTGTTGAGCTGCTAGTGAGCAATGGGGGTGAAAGGGGAGGAGTAATAGCCCCCTGCTGTCGAAATAAAACAGAGTGCCACTGCAGCTTTTAGAAATGTTTACTTGCTTGCCTGTGAAAAGTCTAGTTTTGTAACTCATACACAATTCCAATGAAATATATTCTGTTATTGAAGAAAAACTATATAAGGACACAACTGAGGTACCTCCAAAGCGGGTAGAAATAGCATATATGGCTACTGTGAAAAGTATTAAGCATTGTGTTAATACAGTCTCGATGATTATTTTGTTTTTTAGACCTAAAGTTGGGGAACGTGGACACTAAGCTGGGGCGATCGGAGGGTCTGGCTGGCCAGCTGGAGGTGGGCAGTATCTTTACCTTCCGCGTCACCGTACTGCAGGCTGCTGGCATCCTGCCAGAGTACGCAGACATCTTCTGCCAATTCAAGTGAGTCAGCCGTCTCCATGGCAACCTCTCCTTCTGTCAGCGTTCTGTATTCAGACAAAACACTGTTTCGTGCGTGCGCACACACACAGACTCATGCTTCACTCTGTAATCCTGTAATCTTGTCGTCAACAGCTTCCTCCATCGTCATGATGAGGCCTTCAGCACTGAGCCACTAAAGAACACAGGCAAAAGCGCCCCGCTGGGCTTCTACCACGTGCAGAACGTGAGTGCTTTCAGCTACAGACCTGATGCAGCAAAGAAAAATAGCGGGGCAAAGCTGCTTTAAGTGCAGAATAATCACCACAACCTATCTATAGATTAACTTAGCATTATTATTATAACTTATAATTATAAATGATAATTACTATAAAGATGATTACTTACATTGGTTACATGCACCACAGCATCACAATTCATGATGGAGATGACGAACATTTGCTTAGATTTCCGTGGAAGTCACAGAGTCCTTTATCGAGTACATCAAGTCCAAACCCATTGTGTTTGAAGTGTTTGGACATTACCAGCAACATCCACTGCACAGTCATGGGCAGGATGTGGCCAGGTACTGCCCCAGCGATCACTTCTTGTACTACAAAATTGAATATGTTCACGGCATAGTCAGATACCGTTAATCATGATACACACTATATTTTACTGTTGCTCTGTTAGTAATGAAAAGCCTTTTTTCCTTTATCTTTCAGCCCACCACAGCCTTCTAAGAAATACTACCCCCCACCCATGCCTCTGTCCAAACCAGGTATGGCTACTAGCTTGAGAACTGGACCTCTCTATTAATATCTTCTGTGGTCACTCACATATTTTTGTAAAGCTACGTTCATGGAACCTTTCAAACAAATTAAGCAGATGCAATGCCAGAGAATTACTGCATGTAATCAGGATAGTTATCTAATTTCCTGAATCATTTATCAGTACAGAAGCTGTAAAACTTTGTACATGACTTAGAACGATATAGTGCTTTTATGTCCTAATTTCTGCTCTCTCGTGACATGCTTATCTGTCCACAAAAGCCTAGAGATTTCTTAACTCAGACCAGTTGGTCCAAAAGACGCTGTACTACACTACACTAGTTCTGCCTGCTGGTGTTCGACAGGAACAAATCTTTTTTGCGACCAAAAATAAAATGAGAGGCTGCAAACTTGACGTGTCATCTGTCTGTGCAGTGTATCGATCTGTAGCCACAAGCCGTCAGCTTCCTATGCAGCCAGATTCAGTGCTGCACAAATATGTCAGTAGTTCAGTGTGGATATGAATGATTGAGAAAAGCTCTATGGCTATACGTGACATAGTGTATGTAATGCGTTCTCGAGGCAGCACCCAAGAAATCAGGGTTGTGAAGGCATAATGCTGTCACATTATTTTTTACTGGTATGCCTTTCTTTGGCCTTTATTGTAGACCTTTCATTTCACTTTATGTCTCATAACACCATGCTTACATGCTTCCTCATTGTGCTTTTATTTCTTTTTTCTCTTTCTCCTCTCATTTCTCATTTGCATCCCATTCAAACTTGGCAACTTCACTGTCTCCTTCCATCTCTGGTTTTGGCTCATGGTCTCTGTGGCAGACCATGCCCGTAAGATAGAGCTGATCAGGTATCTGATGACCGGTTACGTGCACGGCCAGGTGCTGGACACACTGTCTGAGCACGCCAACGCACTTGCCTCCACAGCTGTGGCCACCCTGGAGGATAGGGCTGACCAGCTTTCTCACTTCCCATTCCTGCCTGTGCCATATGGCCCCGCCCTCACTGTGCCCAAAAACCATGGTTTGTGCACTGGAGATAGCCAGTGTAATTTTAGGGATCTTGTGTAATTTAGGGATCTTGTGAGTGTGCATGGCTCTGTGTCAGGTGTTAAAGTGAAAGTCTGATTAAATCAGTGTTATCCAAATTTCCTCTTACCCCAAATGTATTCAACTGGCCAGGACTTGTTTGATGTCTGAAGTTTGTTTATTTAGTTTTGCACCACAGCTACGAGGCTGTCATAGCTAACAAGTGATGTAAACTTATGGCCAATAATGCAGTTTGCAAACTTTATGCCTAAATAATCACACACTTGCATCAGACTGTGTAGTGTTGTTAAGCAAGTCTATATGAGGTTGCTTACGTGGTTTCTGACACTGTATATTGTACTGACATATAAAAATCGACAGAAGTACATCATACAGTGTTGTTGTCAGGACAAAATTTGTCTCCATTGTTGTCCATCCAAAATGCTTGGAATAAAATCTTGTTTTATTAACTTGCATTTAACGTTACAGAATGTTTGGAGAAAAAAAATTTTGTTCTGACGGCGACAATAGGTAATCCATAATAAGAGCTATCCTGAAGACTGAATTTTGTCCGTACTGTTGTCTTATGTTTATATATAACAGAATGTCCTACGGTTACATAGGCAAGCAGCTTATGTGATGCTAATTATTAGTCATAAGCTTCCTCTGCTTGTTAGCTACCTTAGCCTAAGCAAAGAAGCTAACTTAGGAGACCACACGTCTTGGCTGATCCACTAGATTTGGCATAAGCGGAAAATTGTGTGATTTTAGATTTTTGGCCACACTATTGCTTTAATGTGCTTTGTGGGTGTAGTCTTGTGTATCAGAGTGTTGGGTGACTTAGACCGGATCCTGTAGCTCCTCTAGTAACCAGCTCCGTGCCACGCCCAGTCTCCATCCATTCATTCACTAGAATCAGCAGTGAATGATGGCGAACAATGCCTATGAAGTAGTGTTCCCATGGGAATTATTAGGCTTATCTTCAGAAGTGAGATGAGACAGGGATGAAAGGCACCATGTAATCCTGAAGGAACATGTTTTGCAGCTGGATATGAGCTCCTCTCTCAGCTCTGGTGGCTTTTCTTGTGTTATCCCTTCTTTCAGTTCCCTCCCCAGGCTGCCAGTCCCAGATAGTGGTGACAGCTGCTTTTGTGTCTCCCTAGCATCATAGCACAGGTCTGATACTGCAGTGCTTTAAGTGCTTTCAAATGATTTGCCTTTTGTATTATCGCCAAAGCAACATCATTACAGTATGCTTTTCCCTGTAGTCACGTGTCGTGCACCCTATCCTGAGCCAAATACTCCGTTTCCTGTGAGCCATGAACTCTACCTCCCAGTCTACCCTTTACTACTTTAGCATCAGTCTTCTCTATAGCTGAGTTAGAGTAGCACAGGAAATGAGGAGACCCTCCGGTTTGGTCTGATTAGAACACCTCAGACTGTATTGATCGTGAGTTGAGTGGTAGGTCTAATGCATGGTAGAGAACAGCTTATCTGTGTACAGACATACTAATAACAGTCCTTTCATTTCATTCATGGTGCATTTCACACTTAACATTCACAGTTGTCACTTTTAAAAAGCGGTGTTCTCGTTGTTAATGTCTCTTTAAAAAAAAAAGTGTTCATTTTATTAGCTAGTTAATTTATAACTGTAAAAACAAAACAGCATGACCAATTAACTGAATGGCCTCATTGAGACTAATATAATATGCAGCACGCTGCAAACATCTTAGGCACCCACAAAGATTGTTTGTTTAAAGCTATTTAGCTCAGCAGTAAGCACACTATGTGTGTATTCGAAGAAATACAAATAAACCACAGCTGTCAAACCATTAAAATAATCAATTGTATTTTAACGGTGTTAGTTTGTGTAGATAACCACAATTAAATGCATTTGTCTTATTTTCTCTAATTAAACCCTAAAGAGATCTTTTTAATTTAAACAGCAATGTATTTAATTACAGCTATACCTGATACTTTAGACTCACTGTTCGGTAATAAACAAATACACAGCATGAAAGTATTGAGCCTTCAGTGGAAGCTACCATTAAAAGCTGTATTTGAACAAGAGGACTACAGTGGTGAGGTCATAGCAACAGCATGAGCAGCTGGGCTTCAGGCTGAACCAAATTAATTGCATTGTCGTTCCAAAGTGGCGCGACTGTCAAAGTGTTGGCCCTAACACTCAGGAGATCCTAAGTTTGATCCCCGATGATGCTATTGCAATCCATGGCCAGGAGTCCAAGACTGCATGATTGGCCTCGCTCTCTCCGGGTGGTTAGAGTGGGCTTCAGCCATGCTAGCCAGCACAGGCGTGTGTTAGCTGATGTAACAGAACTGGTGGTTCCAAGCTTGTTCAGCTGTCCAGTGATATTAAGTGTTAACAGTAGTTTAAAAAGATGGGGTGGCTGGCTTCTCAGGACTAGGAGGAAGCTTGTGTTAGCCTTCGACCTCCTAGTGCTGGTGGTATTGTGTGATTGGGTGAGTTCTAACTAGTGGGTGGAATTGGATATGACTAAATTGGGGAGAACATTTGCAATAATTAAAATAATGTATGCATTCATGTGTAATTGACACGTCTTTGACACTTCCAAACTAACATTAATGTAGTAAAAAGCAATAAGATTATGTAGTTGTCAAATTAGTGCACTCCAGGATTTCTGTGGATTTAAATCCCATCACCAGCACTCCTGATCTAATTTATTGAAGGATAGATTAGATAAACTATGTATTTTATTGTAAGTACTACGTTTTCTTAGGGAGAGGATTGGAAGTGGTTAGACTAACACACTGACTGACATGCTAGCGAATGTAATGTTTATTTGTATTTATTCTAAAATTGATGTTCTTTAACAAATAAATGTTTTCTGCCCAGATAGATATCTTTACATAACATGGCCTAAGATGTTTGCATAGTACTGTATATCTGCTGACACATGACAAATCTAGCTGATACATCCTGTGGCTGCGTACGTTTCTATCACAGCTCTGTTAAATGTAATCCTTCTGCTTGCAGTGCCAGCCACCAAGCTGAACACCATTAGCAAGTCAAACCTGGGCCAATGTGTGAGCAAGTATGACCTGCTGGCCTGGTTTGAGATCAGTGAGCTAGAGCCAACTGGAGAGTGAGTACATCTGATTATAGCCCTTAATTACCTAAACCAGCTGTTTTAGTGCCGGTAAACGTCCTTCTTGTTTTTTTTCTGATCTTTTTTTCTTCTTGTTGAATGATGTTTTGTTGTTGCTTGGCTTTTCATTTGATAGGTATATTCCAGCAGTAGTTGACCACACTGGAGGATTGCCCTGCAATGGCACTTACCTACTGCACCAGGTAACAACCAGTCACCCTGTGTAGCTGTAACCTGTGGGAGGTTTCATTTTCCGTCTTTCCTTTATCTTTCCTCTACTGCAAGCAATCATCTGGCCAAAAATCAGGCGTACACACTTTTCCCCCTCACCCAAATGTGGCTGATAACCAAGGTATCTATAAGAATTGACAAAAAGTATGTAGAAAATTCAAGCTTCAGGAAGTTTGATACTGTTTTTAGCTGTACAGTATACTTTTGTCCATTTTTAGATAACAGTATTTTCACACAGTGTCAGAAACCACAGTATACAAGTATATCTGAGATTACTTAACAACTCGACTTGGTTTGAGGGTTCAGTGATTTACGCATGCAGTTTACACAATGCTGAACTAGTAGTTATAAGCCTCCATTACTGGCTAGCTACATTAGCCTCGTTACAAAACTAAAGAAGCAAACTTTGAGTCATGAAACATGTCTTGGCTGATTGACTACATTTGGGATAAGAGGGAATTATGCAAATTTGATTTTCTCAAAGATTTCAGATCAAATTTGAGTATATTTCCTGTCAGACACCAGGCTGATTGTTCATCTCTTCATCTTGGCTGTAGCTGGTGTTTAGGGGTTTTTAAAGCTATGCAATGCTAGATGCTGTTACTGTTTGTGATGGTTTTGTTTCTGTGTGTTTTCCTCAGGGCATCCAGCGCAGAATCACTGTCACGCTCATCCACGAGAAGGGCAGTGAGCTTCACTGGAAGGACGTCAGGGAGTTGGTGGTTGGTGAGTTATTTAGGCAGCGCAGTATAACTAAAATAGAGATCTAATGCTGCTGTGAATGCTTTGAGTAATGGCGACTGCTGTAATTCCTCCAGGTCGGATCAGGAGCAAGCCAGAAGTGGATGACACTGCTGCAGACGCAGTGCTCTCTCTCAACATCATCTCAGCCAAAAACATGAAATCCTCCCATAACACAAACAGGTATGCTGCCCAACCCTTTCTACTTTGCAATTCATCACACAGGCTCTCTGCACCAAACATACAATGCCGAAGGTGTTCTAGTGTCACCATAAAAAATTAAGACTAGTCTCCTGCTATAAGCCAAGTTCATTTATCCTGCCATTTCTGCTGGTGATCAGATTGTGGAGAACATGATGTACGTTACCTGTCTGGCCCTATTTCTTCTGTGTGAGAATGAGTCATGGCAGCAGAGTTGTGTGGATTTGGAACAAGAGAGACACCTAGTGGACAAAGATAGAAATGGCAGATTAAGAATTGTGCTCACTTTCATGTTTACGGTCAGGCATGTGTGTGTTTCTTATGTTTTGTTTATTGCTTGTATGTCTTTTGTTTTGCCTCTTCCATTTCATTCATTGCTGATGGTGCTACTTGATTTGCACGTCCTGCCACCTCACTCTTTCTGCTTCTTTTTGTCTCTCTTTTGTTCTTTTCCTGCTGCTGCTCCTGCGGCTGGATTCTTGGTTTTGCACAGGCTTTGTATTGATTACGATATCGCTAGGTATCAGCAACACATGAACATAAAGCGCTTTCCCTGCAAAGGGCTTTATGAAACTCATTTAAATATGTACTCTTTGTGAGTTTAGAGAATAGCCACCAGTAGTCAGTGATATGTGTCATTGCCTTCTCTCTATCTTTACTTGTATAAGATTCTTTTCGCCATGCATTTGCATGCAAAAAAAAATGTTTGTACAAAGTTTTATACAGAGCCTTGTTTCATATAATCCAGTGCCTCTGAAAATGTAGCTCTGTATGACAAAGAATGAAAGAGCTAGTCGCTTCATCATGGACCAGAAACACCTCAGCTCAGCTAATCCGCTTCTTTAGTCTACACTTTTGGTTAAGGTCATGAACACACAGGGCTGTAAATAAGTTGACCAGTATTGCCCACTTTATGTCTGTCCTACACAGTGATTGATGAGAAGTATCCATAATATTGAACTGACTGAGCCGTCCTACCCACCCAGAGAGAGCAGGGCTGCAAGGCAGCAAGGCTGATTATGCTTACTTGGACTCCCAGTAACTGATGGCTGTGGCATCACCAGAGATGAAACATGTTTATCTGTGTCTTACTGTTAGAAAGATCAGTACAAAAAAGTACTGTCATAAATCAAATTGCTGATCATTGCTGATTTATCAAGACAGTAAATTTTAATCAGTTTTTTGTTGTTTTTTTTTTATTTTTTACTTTCAGCCAACTAAACCTGATGCCATTAATCTTGATACTGAGAGTTGCAAACATTAAAGCCTTGTAAGGATGTTCCCTGCTTCATGATGCGCATTAAAACAGCTTGTTTGTTATCCACCACCAGAGATGTCAGACATTTCATGGGGCATAAATAAGTAGTTTAAGTCTGTCTTCTGCTACCTGGGATGTGTCAACTGTGCAGGTAGTGGGAGGGCGAGCGTGAGAGTGAGTGACTGCTGGAGAAAGTCCAGCTGACAGACACAAGCCGGAGGATGAGTCACCTGCATCTATCACGCACATACTCTCCGTGTATCTGCTTAGACGGAGGCTGTCTGCTTCTGCTCTCAATCCCAACAGCACAACCAGACACGACACAGCCTAACCCACATTCGCGCCATCTCACTTCTTGAAGGATTGTCTGTTTCTGCTGCATCTGTAGCATATGGCTGATTACCACAGACACTTTTTATGCAATTCTCTGTTTTTAGAAATTATTGAAAGCACACTCAGAATAGAAAACAATTGCCATCTGCTGAATTCTGTCAGTGTTTTAAATGTTAATTGTATAAAACTTTTGGTTGAGTTCTCTTTGAATACTCTTTTGCAATCAACATTGTGAAATTACACATTTCTACCAGAGGGGTCACCAAATCCCCATATCTTATATAGTTTAGCTTTAACCTAAACCCATTCTGAGAAAGTAAAAGTAAACCACAGTATTATGTTTTTGACTACCCACTACCCAAAAACATCCCATGTCCGCCAGCTGGATTAGTGTTTTTTTGGGCAACCAGCCAGGAGTAGGTGAAACCCCCAGACCACTATACTGTTATTATATTCTCATATTCTTCCCTCTGGAAAAGTCTAACAACTTCATTCACAGCTTAATTTAGACATTTTTGCAGAGCTTAATTCATACATTTTAAACATACCTTGAATTGGAGAATTTATGGAAGAATTCTACAGAAAGTATCAGTTTTGTTTGTTTATTTATGGAATTTAGCAGCTTCCCATTCTGCTCTGTCAGGTTTTCTGTAATTTTTTTTTTTACAGGGAAACATGTCAAAGTTATGGTTCTTGGTGATCAGCAGTATGATATAGATGCAGAGGCTACACATACATATTTTACTCCTTCTCTCAGTCCATCTGCCCTAAACTCAGCTCCTGAGTCACCCTCTCACCAGCTTCCTAATGGTGTAACACCTACTACTACACTTCTGAGCATTGTGTTGGTCTGTTACATGACACCATATTGACATCTTGTTTCACAGTAAAGGTCTTTCATCCTCTGGTGTTGCATGAAAAAGTATGTGTAGCACCTTGTTTTTTCATCTAGTGTTAGAAATCCTTGCACTAGCTCGAAGGGTAAAGTTTACACCTTAGCAAAGAGTTGGCAGTGACACATTTTCGTAGCTTTGTCAGCGACCAGCTGACCTTTGTGTGCTCTCTGCTTGGAGCTTCTGTTAAAGATCCTGCAGACTTTATAGTACTTCCTTTTAATAGCCAGAGAATTTGCTAGCTGGTTTGAGAAACACACGTTGCATAAAGTATAGGCAATATTGCCATTATGCTACCGGAGAGACAAATGAGGAAATGTTCTCTAAGTTAAGAAAGATTTATTTTTGTTCCTTCTTTTGGTTGAATGTCCTCCTTTCAGAGTATAGGCACCCACAAGCAAATGCCTTTGTTTATACACACGTTTATCAGGTATCCCTAAGCTCACCAGACGAATTAGTTGCATGCGTCATTTCTTTTCTAATACTTTGTAATCAATCCCAACTGGTAACATTACACCAACCTCATGTCTATTTTAGCCCACTTTTCCACAAACTGAGGACACATTTCAGCCAGAGTTCTTGTGTACCTGTTTTGGCTTATCACCTGCTACTTCTCCAAATTAAGAACTAGGTTAGTTGAACTAGTCAAATACAGACACCTTACAGGTGGTGTCCTGGAATGTGGGAGTGTCATTGTTTTGTTCTGCTTGAACATAAGCTAGTGGAAGAGTGGACTAGAATGGACTGGAACCTCAAAAGACTGGCGTAATCCTTACCTGATAACTTCGATGCTGTTATTAAGGCAAGGGAACGCTTAACTTAATTAGAGAAAGAAATGATGCACATGACTATTTCTTTCTGCAGGGAACTTAACATATAAATGCACTGTGTGGGTATACAGTTACTGGCTGTAGCCCATCTGTTGCTGTGGAAAATTTGTCAGCTACCCTCTTCCATGTTCATCAGTGGAAAGGGATCACTATAGAAACACCACTGGCCAGATATTATTTTGGTGGTGAACCATTCTCAGCAAAGCTGTGATTCCAACACAGTAGTGGCTGTTGTGCTGGTATGGATGTATCAGGCACAGTAGCGTTGTATATACAACACCACAGTAGTCCGCCAACAACAAAAATATCCAGCCAACAGTACTCCTGTGGCCAGAAACTGATCATTAAGTATTGGCTAGAGGATGGCTAATATAAATTGTGCATAGGAGAAGATGAGCTATAGTCTCTTTAATTGTATACAATGTGGGCAGAAAGTGTCTGTTAGGCAACAGCCTGTCATTTTCATACCCTACATTTGTGGCATATTGTGGCCAAACCTGATTTCTAATGCATTTATGCAGACTGAGAAGTTGACCTTTTCCATTCACTTGTGCAGAACATTCTATCGGTTTGAGGCCGTGTGGGACAGCTCTCTGCACAACTCTCTCCTGCTCAACCGTGTCACCCCCTATGGAGAGAAGATTTATATGACCCTGTCTGCATACCTGGAGGTTAGCTTAATCTACTTGCTATGCGCATTTAACTCACTGCAGTACATGAATTTTATATTCAGTTTTCTAAGGATTAAATACTGATGAGTCATTGTAAACACAGGTCATTATCTGACGAATGTCAATGTGTGTATAATCATTATGGTGGACTAATCTAACCCCCTCTCCTCTCTTTATAGCTTGACCACTGCATCCAGCCTGCCATCATCACCAAAGATATCTGCATGGTGTTCTACTCTAGAGATGCCAAGATCTCTCCTCCACGCTCTCTGAGGAATCTGTTTGGCAGTGGATACTCTAAAACACCTGACTGGTGAGCATTATGTCTATGTACACCACAGTATAAAGGTCTGGAATCACTCATCATGATAATTGTTGTTATTTAATTAATTTATAATTTAGAGATTGTAGATTGAAATATCATCATGAACTATACACCAGAAGGTATTTTTTTAGTTTTTAACGACAACAGTAAGTTGCTGCTGCTATAGATAATACACTGTAAAATCTATTTAAATGTAATATCTGCCAGATCACTTTTTTAAAAAAAATGAGGCATTCTGGATGTTAATTTTATAATTTAATTCCCAATGCTGCACACCTGTCTCAGATGTTATGGCAGCTCTCTTCATCATTCTTTACTCATGTAAATTTTCTTAATGTTGTACAGCTTCCCACACATTATTAGAGACCTGTAAAGTTATCATATAAAGGTTAAACAGTGATTTCAGTGATCTTTTAAACAATGATTACAAACATTTGAGTGGGAGTGTGGGTAATTTGGCATTTGCATGTGAAATTTAAAGAATTCATTTTCACTGGTGGTCCAGATAGACCACCTTATGTGTATGTCTTTGTGTGAGAGTGCCCCAGCAGTTACAGTGTTCCAGTGTTTGATTCATTGACATTGTGCACAACTATTCCACTTACAGCAACAGAGTGACGGGTATCTATGAGCTCAGCTTGTGCAAGATGGCCGACACAGGAAGCCCAGGTAAGTTCTCTTCTACTAATCTCTTTTGTAAGTTCCTTTGAAACATGTTGCTGTAATTGGAAATGAGTATTGATTCCAGCCTGTAATTTTAATATTTCTTATGTCCATGGCAGGCATGCAGAGGCGGAGACGGAAGGTTCTGGACACATCAGTGGCATATGTGCGAGGAGAAGAGAACCTGGCTGGCTGGAGGCCCAGAGGGGACAGCCTGATCCTAGAGCACCAGTGGGAGCTGGAGAAACTTGAGCAGCTGCATGAGGTAAGGCCCAAAGGTCTAGCTTAGGGCTTCCTCACGTCCTGTGACAAGCTTTATCTTGTCATTCTTAACCAAATTTATAGAACACACCATATTAGCAATATGTTTTAAATTAAAATGAAAACTGCATGCATAAATCATCACAGACTTGCCGCAAACTGCATTGAGTTAGGTAATCTCAAATAGACTTGCTTAAGTAAAGTCTGATGTTATCTACAAAATTGGACAAATGGCTGATGTCTACTGCTACTGTTTTAGCCAGACATCTTGGTTGTTTTAATTGGAAAGCCCTGCTCTCATGTCTAAACTCTATCTTGGTCTTCGTTTGTATGGCAGGTGGAGAAAACGCGTCACCTGCTGCTGCTGCGGGAGAAGCTGGGGGAGGCAGTTCCTCAGAAGTCCGTGAGTGAGTCTCTCTCTCCCAGCCTAAGCAGCGGCACCCTCAGCACCTCCACCAGCATCTCTTCCCAGATCTCCTCCACCACCTTTGAGAGTGCCATCACACCCAGCGAGAGCAGTGGATATGACTCCACTGACATCGAGAGCCTGGTGGACCGCGAAAAAGAACTGGCCACCAAGGTAACACATCCAGTATAAGATATGCTTCACATTGTATTTATAGTATTTATGGGTAGCATGAATTGGCTGTGTGGTTTATAAATTGTTTTCCTTTTAGTGTCTCCGTCTTTTGACCCACACCTTCAACAGTGACTACAACCAGCTGTGCAACAGCATCAGTGACTGCAAGGTATAATGGACTCTGTTTGAACTCTTTAGAAACAACATCATGGTTATCAATCTTAATAGTATAGCTTAAGCCTTACTTTGTTTTTTCACTTCTGACTTGTGTCATTCGCCCTTAGTTGTCTGATATCTCCCCCATGGGTCGAGATCCATCAGTCACCAGCCTCAGCAGTGCCACCCTCACCCCCTCCTCCACCTGCCCCTCACTGGCAGACTCCCGCTGTGGCTCAGTGGACCAGAAGTAAGAACACTACCTGCTCAGTGGCCCTCACCACTCTTCAATCAAACTCTTCTACTTATTTTTAGGACATTGTTGAAGGCAACATACTGGGTTCAGTATTCAAGCTCTGTGTAGCTCTGCTTAGTGTTTTTTGGCAGCTGTGACAACCTCAGCCTTGTCTGTAAGGCAATATGATATTGTCTTTTTTATAGCCTACACTCTTTGCAAAATGAGTTGTATAAAACACCAAAAAAGGTTCTTTTTAACAATGATGGAACCCTTTTTAGTGCTGTTTAGAACCACTTTAAAGAGTTGGTTTTGGGTTCCTTAATTTGTTTTCATTTATTTCAAATATTAACTGAGTATTTGTTCACTTTTTATAAATAATAAATTCATTTTTGACCAGGCGTGACAAGCGTAAACCCACGTTTGCATACTGTCCTAAACTGTGCTGTTGTTTTTTCCAGGACTCCTGAGGCTAATTCCCGTGCCTCCAGCCCATCCTGCTCTGACTATGAGAACTTCCCCATGGTGCCCACCCTGGAGACGTCCTACTTGGCCCGTGCCGGCAAACACGAGTTCCTCAACCTGGTGCCCGATATTGAGGAGATGAGGACTGGGTTAGTACTCTCACACACAATGGTAGAGGGGAAAAAATAAAAAAACAGGAATTGATGGTGGGTTGCATCAAGGAGTTGGAACCGTCGGAAAAACAAGGCTACTGAACCCATGATGTTGATCTCCATATAGATATCATTAATAATGGCAGAGACTTTAAGATATCAGTCTGTTTCTAACATGTTCTGGTGGTTGACATAGATTGAAAGTGAGCTTATCTCTTCTGGTGTCATCCTTTCCAGGTCTGTGGTGTCTAAGAAAGGATACTTGAGCTTCATGGAGCCCCGCTCTAACTCTTGGGTGAAGCACTTTGTGGTGGTGCGCCGGCCATACGTTTTCATCTACAACAGTGATAAGGACCCAGTGGAGAGAGGTGTGCTGAACCTGTCCACTGCACAGGTGGAGTACAGTGAAGATCAGCAGGCCATGCTCAAGGTTAGCACTCATCACCTTTTTTTAACACAAGATTCAGACAGTGGCATAAAATATGATTGCTGTCTGTTAAGAATTGACTTTGTGGATTTAGTTAATCAAAGTTTGCATGTTCTGTAAAGTGTTTACTTACTAATAGTTGTCTTGTTTCTTAGACTCCCAACACATTTGCTGTGTGCACCAAGCACAGAGGAATTCTCCTCCAGGCCAACAATGACAAAGACATGAATGACTGGCTGTATGCTTTTAATCCGCTGCTAGCAGGAACAATAAGGTATTCCATCACTATCTCTCATAGAAAGAAAAGACTGAAGGGCTTAGCCAAGTCCAGACATTTTCCTATTGGTGTTATTACACTACAATGAGAACTGCTACAAGTTTATTGTCGCTGTCCTATCAAAACCTTGTATTCCTACGTGCACACCACTGGCAGTAATATAGTTCAGCGTGGCTCGTGCAGATTTTGATAGGTCACTGGTGGGAGTTTAGAGAGAGAGTGGCAATGAATTTGATGGACTATTGCGCAGTCATACAAACTACATTTGTAATGGAATCTGAGCCAGTATAAAACCAGAGCTTAGCGTACGCGAGCCATATGTATTAACATGAGACAAATACTTGAATGTGGACAATAAAAGAAAAATAGCAAATAGTATTGAACTTCTGAACTGTTTCAAACAATTAAACAATTTTAAACAATTAAACTCACTTTTTTAATACCTGATCAAGAGTAACCTCAATCTAGCTCAGGAAAACTTAGTCTACATGTATTTTATTACTTATGCACTGAACAAAACTAGTTAGTCCGTAGCTTACTTCACAATGAGCTATGCTAAGTTCTTGCTTCAAAATTAGAATGCAGTTTCTTCTAACATACCTCATTTTTTATTGAGATCCAAGTATAGCATTGTAAACTCAGACACCACTGTGTTGGCCTTGGTCAGCTTTCCCTTTGTTTTCATGTAAAAGCAACAGAACAGATCTTTAGGAACCTGATGACACATCACATTTCCTGAGACATGAGAACATTATTTCTGATTGGTTATCACCACCTCACATCGCTGCTCATTTGAATAGAGTTTAGCTTAGCAGAGTTTTATTGCATTGCTCAGATTACACCACCAATGGTCGCTACACTGCTTGCCACTTAGTATCTCTGCATCTCATTGAAATTGGATGACTCGCGGGTGACTCTGTGCTTTTAGCGCTGGCACAGGGTACTTGTTTTAAAAACGTTTTACTTATAAAGTTGCCAATTTAGAGATGTATGGATGATGGATGAATGTTAGCACCAGTATTATTTAATACGGAGTGTGTATAGCAGTGCCCGAACAAGAGCTCCTATGTCACTGCTCACCTTGTGTCTCCTACTCTTTTCCGCAGATCAAAACTGGCGAGAAGACGCTCTGGTTTGATGAAGAACTGAACAGGCTTGTCTGTGTGCAGAGATAGTGCTCTGTTTCTTTTGCCTAGCCTTTGAACATACCAAGTGTTAACACTTATTAATCTTTGTGATTCTTGATGGTTTTCTCTTGTATGTAGACCTGTGGCTTAAGTCTCCTCTCCAGCAAACGAAACTTTTTGAGTTCCTGAAAGCCCACTTTCCCCTTCTCCCTCCTCTCTTCCTCTCCCAGCCTTTTGCTATTTCGTTCAGATTCGTTCCGTCTTAAGTTTTCGTTCTTTGTCATAACGGAACCTTCTTCTAGTAGCATGTCGTAATAGTCTGTTTGTGTGTGCACGATTCTTCAGAACAGTTTCTCTTCTCTCTTGAGTTAACTACTCGTCTGTAAAGATTGTCTTTATCAGTGTTATCTGTTGAGTCAGGTACATTTTTCCCGCATGGCGACAGCAGCAGTCCTCAGGATATGACCAGTTTGCTTACAAAGCCACACACCAGTGAAGTTAGATAAAAGACATTATGTTAATAGGTGAAACTAAATATTTCTCTCATAGAACAAAAATTAGCTCAATATTTTTTACACTAGTGAGTAG
Source organism: Colossoma macropomum (assembly GCF_904425465.1). Classification (NCBI taxonomy): domain Eukaryota; kingdom Metazoa; phylum Chordata; class Actinopteri; order Characiformes; family Serrasalmidae; genus Colossoma; species Colossoma macropomum. The sequence continues at coordinate 8,888,655 of NW_023494802.1, read as the reverse complement.
ATGACCCAACATTGGAAAAGAATGAGACCTAGATGGGCTAAGGCGTTTTCCTGAAGTAAAAAGTTGCCTAGTATGACTAAATCTGGAAGAGAGCGCCACAACCCCCCCCCCAATCATGAGTATTATTGCAGTAACAGATGAACATACTGTTGAATGAAGACGTGTTTGATTGAGACACCGTGTTTTATTGTCAGGCACTGGTTATCACTGGCCCATATCAGGCAGTGCTTTAGCACAGTGTGTTTGCTTGTTATAAATGAATTCTACATAATGAGGAGATGAGACATACCCATTTGTAAAGATACCTTACCATGTAGCACTAGGGGAGGATATATGAGAAGAGAACACTCAGTTCAGCTGCTCTGTGTTCTTCAGAAGATGTAACATTTAAAAAAAGAAAAGAAGAAAGGGAAAAAGAACATCAGATCACTGGCACAGAACAGAGCAAAGTGACAGGCCTAAGATAAAGGTCATTTGTACATACTTTTCAGGATTACTATGCTTAATGCTACTCATTAAGAACAAGAGACATTCCTTTTGTGCTGAAATGTTGTCCACATTATCCTATATTTTTTGCAGGACCACAGAGGTTATTTTAGCCAGAGGGATTCAGTGGCCACAGGTTTGCTTATAGGCAGTTTGAGAGTGTGACTTGAGAGTGGTTCTTATATTGTAGGTTACTTTAAGTAGTAATCTGCTTCATTCAGTGATTTATTGTGGCCAGGGAGTCCCTCAGTAGTGTGCTGTGACAGGGACGGTGGGCTGCCTCTTTGGCATTCCCTCAAAAAACTGCTACAGAGCAGGAGATCCATGAACTTAACATTGTTAACTAATCTAATTATTGTTTCTCTGTTGTGTGCATTAACTTATTATTATTATTATTATTATTATTATTATTATTATTATTATTATTATTATTTTATTTCTAATGATCATTGTTTTATAATAACTACTTGTTAAAAAAAAGATGAAGGTTGTATAAGAAGGGCATTTTTCCTTTTTATCCAGCTAAACGTTTTGCACATTAACATGTCACAAACAAAACACAGCTTGACCACTGAAGGAGCTTTCGGTCTCAGCACTGTCAGTACAAAGTGGACTTTGTTTTAAAAGCTTGACTGCAGTGATGTTTCTTAGGTGTTTTGCAGTGTAAAGCATAGAAAAGGGACTGGATATGCTCTGATGCTTCTTAATTTATTACTATGAAAATATTTGCTCTGTATGCCATATCTTTGAAATAGGAAACAACAAATTTTAGTGCATCAGCCTTTGCCTTTCATTTATGCTGCAGCGTGAGAGACGTGTGAGTGAATGGTACAGTAAGCCTCTGGCCAACCAACCAGCAGGTTACCTGCTCCACGTAAACTCAAAAAAAAAGAAATGGAAGGAACAGCTGTTTATATGCATATCCAGTGTAGCCAAGTCAAAATAATGACTGCTAGATGTTCTCCTGTGGCTCAGATGGCGTCTGAAAGCTTTTTCACAGATAATAAATGAAAATGGCTGAAATGATCACGTTCTCAGGTCAGCCAGCCCGAGCAACCATGTCTTTGAGCTGTTTGATTGTTATTGAATCTGCTGAAAATGTTATTTGTACACAGAATTTTAAATGGCATGTATTGAAGGATGTTGGTTATTAGACTCAAATGTAATCACTGGAAGTAATTAGCTTGATGCTTTATAAAGAGAATATGAGTATGTTAAAAATTCTTGACAGAGCAAAGATTTTCACTTTTGTGTGACATTTCTAATACATAGACATTCATGAGGAATTCTGTCTGTATTTGTTATTTTGCAATGTATATATTAGTTTGCAGCTCTTTGCACATTCTAAGTGGTTATGATGACTAACAGATCAAATAAAGCCTAAAGTGGGTTTCTGTTGTTTACTCAAATATGAACCAAAAGATGGGGTAAGACCAGACTGTGTGGTGTGGTTACAGATTGAAGTGGACTTTGAATGTACCTCTGGGATGTCACTGGCAAATATATTCACTTACTGGAATGGTTAAGAAAAAAAATATGTTTCACTGTCATCTTTTTATCTTTTTAGGATTGAACCATTGTAGTGCTTCCTGTTGCTTGTTGTTTTCATTTAGCCGACCGTTCAACAACACTACTTCAGACAGTTTGACTCCAGGTCTGTACTTCAAAGTTATTATGATGCAGGGAGGGCTACTGTTTAGATTTATTTTAATAATATCAGGGAATCTATTTTTAGAAATAATCCAAAATTAGTCATTGCTTATGCTTACACCATGTAATCTTTTTGTTTAATTTTTCTGTTTCTCAGTCATCGTAATGCATTTTCCCATGCTGCCTTCAAAAAAACAAGTTCTTCACTCCCTCTTAGAGGCCTCCTTTTATTATTAAACTAACATTCCCACTCATTTTGTTGAAAATCAACAACCAAGGCATTAACACTGTACATTATTTGTCAGATTGGCTTCATTTTCATACTTATTTTGTAAATATTACATGTTGTATGGAGCTTGAATTAAAATGTAAATATGTCTCCTGTATTTGTAATAATTATAATCCATTCGCTGTATAGCCTAGATGTGTACTGCAGATATCTTAATTCTGTGTATTGTAATCTTGCACCATTGAACTGTTTAGTGAATGAGGTAACAATAAAAGTCCAACCAGTGCATTAGCAGAATACATTGAACGTGTCTTTCTTTAAGAACTTCAACTACCAACTTTCCCTATTATGTTCAAATTATATTCATGTATCCTTTTTGTCTCTTGTGGTTTACTGGGCCTACTAACAGGTAATCAACTCAATGAAGGAAAAAATCTCCATCATAAATTCATGAAAAAAATCCTACAAAAATGAGTGTTGACTGCAAAATGTTTTCCAGATGATCTTTTAAATATACAGGTGAAATCCATTCACAAGTCCTTAATGAGCAAATGTTTGTGGCATCTTGTTTTATAGACTGAAGATTTCAAATTATTTTATTAATCTTTCAAAATTTAACAAAATGAATTTAACAGTATGTCTATGGTAAATAGATACCTGACCATCACACCTAAGCTCAGACCTGAGCTTGTTGGACATCCTATTCCAAAACCATGGGCATTAATATGGAGTTGCACCCCCCTCCCCCAGCCTCAACTCTCTTCTGGGAAGGCTCTCCACAAGATTTTGGAGTATGTAAGAATTTATGCCCAATAGATTATTTGAGAGATTAGCCACTGATGTTGAATGAGAAGGCCTGGCTCTCTCAATCTACAGCAATCCATCTAAAAGAAACGGCCTTCCCCAAAACTGTTGCCACAAAGTTGAAAGCATATAATTGTCTAAAATGTCTTTGTATGGTCTAGCATTAACATTACCATTCACTGGAACTAAGGGGCCGAGTCCAAACCCTGAAAAACAGCCCGAACTTTCCATCGCCACTGTTCAGATCAAAAGAATCGGCTCTGTAAACCAACTAGAACTTTTCACGACAGTTCAGTCCAAAGGAGCGGATTCTGTAAACTCAACTGACTCTTTTCATTAGTACAGTTCCATTTAACAGTCAGTCCCCTAAGCTGTATCGTACTGTACATTAAAACAGTTCAGTTCCCAAGAGTCAGTTCGGTAAACTGAATCGTACTGTCCATTACTGGAGTTCAGTTTCAAAGAGTCGGTTCGCTAAACTGAATCCAACTGTCCATTACTAGAGTTCAGTTCCAAAGACCTGAAACGTACTTACCATTGCTACTCGAAAGAGTCGGTTCGATGAACTGAATCCAACTGTCCATTACTAAAGCTCAGTTTCAAAGAACTGAAACGTACTTACCATTACTACTGTTAAATTCGAAAGAGTCGGTTCGATGAACTGAATCATCACTAATCTCTTCTTCTGGGGACGGATGATACTTCGAGAGGCGTGGCTACGGAAATAAGCCAATCAGCGCTCGTATTTTTCGGCTCAGACTGTAACCACCAATGGCTGATAGAGGTTATGTTACGTCATGCAGTCGGGCTGTCTATTGGAAAGCCTATGCTGTGGCTGTGTGGCTGAATGAGGAAGTTCAGTGAAGGCAGCGCAGTCGGTTCAGCTTCATCTGACAGGGTGCAGTTACTTTTACGAAGAGTCTCCTTTCAGCCATGGCACAGTAAGTGTTTCTCTCTGGATTCTGAAGTTTAACGTTTTGACAAAGTGTTTGACAATAATTCTGCTTAAAAAACAAGCTGTAACCGCTGGGCTTTAACCGTGCTTTTAGCTAGCGTTAGCTAGCCATCGTGCTGGGGTGGCTAGCCGGTTAGAAGAGACAATAACTTACTGGAAATTGACTAACCAAGCTATTCTAAAGCAATGAACGCATTTCATGTAGCTCCCCACATTAGACCATATAGTTCATATAGTGCATTAAGTGGATGTACATCTGTTTATGACCTGTATGCGCTATAAAAGGAATATGGAGTGTTTTAGTCCACTTACACTGCACAGCCATGTCATTACCGACCTCTCAAAGGATTTTATTATTAATTAATGATTTCAGGTTAAGGAAAAACACAAAAATGTCCAGATGAACTACAGAACATTGATCAAAACTTTTCCATTCCTCTCTAATGAAATACTTAAAGCATGTTGTTAAAATGTCAAATGACTAAGCTCATTCATTCGAGCCAATCATGCAGTATTCAGCTGTTTTACTGACTGACCCTTGTTAGAGTTCAGATTTCCAGGCTTTGTGCTCTGTGTTCTTCTCATTTCCTAACTTCTGCTTTTCCTCATCGCCCAGAGCGGATATTGCTCTCATTGGTTTGGCCGTCATGGGTCAGAATCTGATCCTGAACATGAATGACCATGGTTTTGTTGTAAGTTACCCTCTCTTAAGTCCATGTTGTCTCAGTTTGACTCTTAGGAATATGTTTAAATTCACTTTCTGTGACCTGACATACTCTCTGTCTTCCTTCAGGTCTGTGCTTACAACAGGACGGTGTCCAAGGTGCATGACTTCTTACAGAATGAAGCCAAAGGCACCAAAGTGATTGGTGCGGAGTCTCTCGAGGACATGGTCTCGAAACTGAAGACCCCTCGCCGCATCATACTCCTCGTCAAGGCTGGCCAGGCTGTTGATGACTTCATAGACAAGCTGGTAAATGTCATTTTGAATATACTGTGTGATTCTTATATCATGATTCATTCAGAATTGTGAAGGTACTCTCACTTGGCATTCAACAGGTCCCACTTCTCCAGCCTGGAGATATCATCATCGATGGGGGCAATTCTGAGTACAGAGACACAACAGTAAGTTCAGTGAAACAGGTAGAGCCTCATAAATTGATTTGTGTACGTTAATTAATGTAAATGTTGTTTGCGCCTCTTTCTGTGTAGCGGCGGTGTCAGAGTTTGAAGGCTAAGGGTCTGCTGTTTGTGGGCAGTGGAGTTAGTGGAGGAGAAGAGGGGGCACGCTATGGACCTTCGCTAATGCCAGGCGGACACAAGGAAGCATGGTGAGACTTTTACTCACCTTGTTACCATATTTGTTATAACTGATGATCAGTAAGGTTTAGCACATATGAACACAGGCTTAGTTTGGCTTACACACATGTTGGGAAACTGCTTGAAGTCAATGTAAACTTATAATACATATTCCTTCAGTACTGTGACGTATTTCTGAGTGCAACTTTATATCGAAGAGCGTCTCTGAGGTAGCTCAGTGTTTTCGCTTGATGATAGGTGGGGGATGATGGGAGGGATCATTTTCAAATATCTTGTGCAGGAAGGGGAAAACGAGTTTTTAAATTCGTGTATGATGAATGTTTTTATATAAGAAGGTTAAAAAGATTTCGGGTTGACTTTAAATGTCACGCTGTCATCAGATCATCAAACATTTAAGCAGATACTTGTTTTCTGCATTTCCACATGTTTGGCTTCAAGATTTTCAGAGTGTTTTTAAAGGTATGCAGCTTATTCATTATATCTTTATTTTGCTTTTACAGGCCACACATAAAAGACATCTTCCAGAGCATTGCTGCCAAGGTTGGCACAGGGGAGCCCTGCTGTGACTGGGTGAGACTCTTGAAATGCTGAGTTCTCTACATTCTGATGTGCTGTATGAGTGAGAATATTCTGTAGCAAGTTCTTTGTAATATATTGGGCAGGTTGGAGATGAGGGAGCAGGACACTTTGTAAAGATGGTCCATAATGGCATTGAGTATGGAGACATGCAGCTGATCTGTGAGGCCTACCACCTGATGAAAGATGTCCTAGGTATGGACCATGATGAGATGGCACAGGTGAGTCAAGATCCACTTCCTCCTTTACCTGCCGGTAATTCACAGCCTTGCACTTCCTCGTTCCTCAATCTGTTGTCTTTTGAAACAACCAATTTCACCCAAAATGACTCATTTCCTCCTACAAGGCATTGTTCTGATCAGCTTCCTGGTAAATTTCTAATGCTAGCTTCTTTTCAGGCTTTTGACCAGTGGAATAAAACAGAGCTGGACTCCTTCCTTATTGAGATCACAGCAAACATCCTCAAGTTCAGGGACACAGATGGCACTCACCTGCTGCCCAAAATCAGAGACAGCGCAGGGCAGAAGGGAACAGGGAAATGGACCGCCATCTCAGCCTTGGAATACGGCGTACCTGTCACGCTAATTGGTATGTTTTGCTGTATGTTTTACTCAGTAGTGAACCATGACTATCAGAGCAAAGCCTTAGGTTTGGGCCATAAATGTTAAAACACCTCTACAATAATGCTAATTTCTGCTAGCACCCTTACGCAATGTTTAACAGGATGTTAGCACTGAGCTAACAGTTCGGCTGTTCTGAACTAAACACACATTTGGAGCTTGTAAAAGACACTTCCATGTGCTTTATTTGAGGACTATAATAGACATTAGCATATATTTTACCTTGTATGTAGCAGTTTACAGTACAGAGTCCTGGCACAGAGCTGCCACTCTGAAACCTGGTTAGACTTCCACTCTAATTCACGGTCAGTGACACATCTAGGACTTCCAGAAGGCCCACGAAATTGGAAATCAAAACATGATTGGTTGATTTTCATTGTCAGTTCCTACTTGTATGTGTAAGGCCTTATGCTGTTTGGTGAAGAGTTATATGAGGTTAGGCTGCTAATGCTTGGCTAAGCGAGTGTGTGGTTTGGCTGCAAGTGTTGAATGAAGCTCTTGCTACTTTAAGCAGCTTGAAGGCTTTGCTGTTCTCCTCTTCAGCAGATGTGACATAAGTGGGATATTCTGTTATGTCCTCTGCTTTGGCCTTTGATAGAGCAAGGTTTCATAAACAGCCTGGCTGTGGGTTTGGCCTTTTTGTCCTTGAACAGCAAACTAATGGTACTCTCAGTTTTCACCCCAGCTTTTAGGAATTCTCTGACACTACAAATCTGAGATTCTCTTAAACTTCTTGGTCAGCCGTGCTTTATTTCTCCTGGGGAATCTAAAGTGGATCTCCTGGTCTGCAGTAATACTAAATGTACTAGATTTTGTCTGTTAGATTTTTCTCGAGCGCCATCATGTTTACTGACGCTTCGTTCGTAGATGTGCTGTCTGAATGTGAAAAGTACTCCCGCCTGTCCTCAGGCAGGATGATCTGTGAAGCAAACAAAAGGCTGTATTGTGCCCTTTAGAGAGCGAGTGGGGTAAAAAGTGTGCAGACGTGATTGCAGAGGGAGGGACGCAGGATTTCTCTTCAATAGGCTGCATTCCATCAGGAGCCTAGTGCTTAGTTCATGGTGACACGCTGTTTTCGCCCCCCCTTTCTACACCACCTCCCTTAAATGTTTCATCAGTCTGGCTCTGCTGATACTACAAAGTCATGCTTACTCAGGTCTTTGCTCCTGCAGCTGGAGCTCTACTGTTTGTTAATGTGGCAAGCCCTGCTTTCACAAAAGCCTGACTGATTACCAGTGATTTATGATATAGGTATTGACACAAGGTCAGTATTTTTAGGGCACGGCATCTGATTGTACAGCAGCTTTTATTTCATGTTGTGGCTGGTATTTCTTGTTTTGCTTCAGATGTAATGACCCGTCACTTTATAGGTGCATTTAGGTACAATGCTAGTATTTAAACCTAACACTGTTTTCTAATTAGGATTAAATAAAGTGATTGTTATCTGGCTGATTCAGTGTTACTCACTGCAGTTTCTATACAGCATAAATGGTCAGGTCAAATGTACTCTGTGTCTCAATACAATGCCTTTGTGAACTGTATTCTTACTCTACACACTATGTACGGTATTGTGCAAAAGTCAGAGACCGCCTTTCATTAATTTAATTTCCAGTCAGAACCTCCACAAAGTACAGTTTATTAATTTTTCAGCATCGGAAAAAAGCCATGAAACATACTTAACAGAAAATTGCACAGAAGCCTCAGATACTAAATATAATACACATTCTTACACTTTAGGCTTATTACACTTTCCATTCATTTCAGGATACTTGCTTTCAGTCTTTCAAAGAAATCTGCAGGGAGTTTTGGTGTTCTAGTGTAGATTTTTGTCTTTTTTGTATGTTTCATTTTCTCAGTAAGGGCTTCTTGACAGCTACACATCCTTTCCTTGTTGTCTTCTCACAGTTGAAGGATGGACAGAAGCACCTGTGGGTTTTTTCAGATCTGAATCAAAAGTGGAGCTTGATTTTCTCCTCTCTCTCAAAGATGAAAGCTTTAAGCACTGTTTTTGTTTTTGGTGGTCTGACAGGTCTTGCATTGTTGTTAGGAGTCACGTTTTCTCTGTTTCTATCAAACTCCAGGTTCTTTCTCTCTTTCGTTTGACTTTCACTTCCTTTTGCATGTAGATTCAGAAATATCTACGTTAGTCATTTTAGATGCAAATGAGAACATTTTTAAGTCAGCTAAGGTGAGTTTGTGTTGCTTGTGTGAATGTTAGTGACTCTTTAAAGGGAAATATAATAGCAATGATACGGCTTTTGTTGTGAGGACTCATTTGTAACTGTTTGATTTTAAGATTGGAAGGATAGAAGAAATGGTTTACGTGGCAGTTTGTGCACAAAAATGAAGAGTGAACATTAAATACTGATACATCTGATACTATATTTAGTTGTTGAGGCTTTTATATTATGTTAAATGTATTTTTTTTCTAACACTGAAAAATGAACAGCTTGTACTTAATGGCCAAATTGACTGGATAATAAATAAATCAAAGTATGACCTCTGACATTTGCACAGTACTGTACTTCACTAACTAGTACCTGAAGTGTTTTTCCAAACACTAACATTGTACACCAAATGGAAAAGACAGACTACCGCAAAGTACTTCACATCATTGTCACACCTAGCATTAGCAATTAGCAAAGCTACCTATTACATAAACTGCTAAGAATAATGCAAGTACTCAGGCATTAAAATACTATATATTACTATCTAGTCTGATTTTTGGTGGTTCTAGTACACAACCAGGTATTAAAAGAATACTGGATCTCATTTCATCTTCCAGTATGAACAAACAGTTGTACTAAAAGAGGCTCGTATTCTATGGACATCAATCTGAGACATGGTGTATGCTTTTTCCCTACATTCCTTATTTCCTCATGTAATAATGCTGCTGTATGTCTGGGCTGTTTGAGAACAGAACTAATGCTATTGTAAAGCTGTATTTAATTAACGTGCCTAATTGAGATGCACTGTTCTAGCTGTGTCAGCTCATGACTCTGAATGTCCTGTCTCTGTGCTGCAGGAGAGGCTGTCTTTGCCAGATGTCTCTCCTCTCTGAAGGAGGAACGAGTGCTGGCCAGTAAGAGCCTCACAGGGCCCCAGGGAGCCAAATTTACTGGAGACAAGGCCCAGTTTCTTGAAGACATTAGAAAGGTTGGTAAAGCTACAGGGCTGTTTCTGAACATACCGGCCGTAAGCAGCCTCAGTGATATTAGCTTGAATGCAAGACTGAAAATCATTATTACTGTATATAGTTATAGTGTTAGTTACAGTGAATAATTAGCACTAGTACTTTCATTTTTATCAGGGGAAAAAATTTAACAAATGCTAAGGTAAAGACAGTCAAACCATAATAGCTATAGCTTTTAGCTGTACCAATTGAATTTACAAAATTTTAATATATGAGTAATAAATATGAAATACATTGATGTCCTTGCTGGCTCGGTGGTCTTAAGCAACTGTTTATACCATTTCTAGCAGAAAACATTCCTGTACAGCTGTACTGTACATGCAGACTAGCTAACATTTAGGTAGTTTGGAGTTTCTGAACAAAAAAACTGAACAATATTATTTTCTCGTCCAGGCTCTGTACGCCTCCAAGATCATTTCATATGCTCAGGGCTTCATGCTCCTGCGACAGGCAGCTAAGGAGTTTGGCTGGTCTCTCAACTACGGAGGTATCGCTCTGATGTGGAGAGGAGGCTGCATCATTCGGAGGTAAGCCACACTGTAGACATGTGATCTAGTGCAGGGTAAGAAATGAGTGGTGTAGTATGTTCTGTACGCTGGGAAAACCTAGACTCCAGTACAGACAGGCTTTGTTTACTGAGAGACAGTGCAATTAAACGACACTTGATCTCATTCAGTGTCCACCTGATGTCGCAACACTGAAAGAGCGCATGAGGAAGCAGATGTAATGTTTCGGTTCCTGGTGAACGTCCGATAAGTGTGAATACTGAATGTGGTTGTGTAATATCTGTTGAGGTAATGTCGGACATTTGCTGTAGTAGGAATGATTTGGGGCTGGGGGGGTGTGGGGGTGGGGGTAAATGACTGTGACTAATGATTGCAACCTCTCTTCATAACTTTAGTGTCTTCTTGGGAAAGATCAAGGAAGCCTTTGACCGGGACTCAGAGCTGCAGAATCTGCTCCTAGACAACTTCTTCAGTAATGCTGTACAGGACTGTCAGGTACAGGAAGTGTAGTAAGCCTGGCCACAGGTGGCTCTGTGGCTGTTTCACTGAAACTAAATGAACTGAGATTGTGGTCATGGGTGTTTAATTGTAGTGGCAAGTTACATAAGAATAGTTTGGTAAAAAACAAATGTACACAATCTCCTCCTTATCCCAAATGTAATTGGTCAGACATGTTTGGTGTCTGAAGTTTTCTTGGGAGCTGCAAGTGTGATGTATCTTACATGTAATAGAAGTTTATAGGCAGTATGCAAAATACTACCTGGTGTTCAGGGGGGTCCCACGTTGGCTGGCAGCTAACTCACTCACTCACCCTAGAGGTGTTGATGCTTCGAAGGCAACAAAATGTTTGGTTGAACAATTCTTCTTTTGGAAATGCTCTTTCCTAGTTTGGTAAAGCGCTTTTCTGCACATTAACCGAGATCTTACGCATTTCCTCTTCTGTCTTCAGTTTGAGAAACAAGTAACAATTTACTGTTCCACCAAAATCTTTGGAAAATTGTGAGTTTTCAGATTTACAAATACGCTACAGCATGTTTTAAAGTTTTTCTGACGTATCCCATGCATGGTTACAGCTGCTAGGTTATGAAGAACCAACTGGGTGAACCAGACTGCTACAGCGAACCAGATCAGTGCTGCAGCTCTAGTTGAGAATACCAAACTCAGAAGTTTGATCATTGTGGGTGAAGCAGATAAACAGTGAGCTTTCCCTGAATTTGTATTTGAGTGTCTGGTTTACCATAACGGACTGCATAATGTCTTAAATTTATTTTCAGGGACCCCCATTTTGCCCATTTTATAGATAACAGTATGCCTGTCATTGTGTGATTAGTATATGATATAAAAATCATGATACTTGAAAACAGTTTCACAATGTTATGATGTTTCTTTTCCAAGATTTGCTAAGATTTAAACCAGTAGTGCCATATTTTTGAAATAATGTAAAAATGTGAATACAATGGTTTTTAATCATTTCACATACTATGGTGCACAAAGTTCAACTAAACAGGACTAATTATGCTTGTTATAATGCTATAATCAATTTTTACAATGCTAATCATTGTGAACAATGATTGTAGTCTTAAATAACTGCGATCGGGTGATGATGTAATAATTGTGACAGCCCTATATGCTCATAAGAATATGCAGGTTCACATGATGTAACATCACAGTAATGATAAAATATTGTTACATTGCCCACCCCTATTCAGAAACCACATAAGTAAGTCTGTTTGAGATTACTGAACAGTTTGACATACTATGCAGCCCAAATGGTGCGAACTGTTGGGGTACAAGCTTCCAATACTGAACTCAGGTGCTCATAACTTAAGCAGTAAGCTTAATATAAGCTTTTATATATATATATATATATATATATATATATATATATATATATATATATATATATATATATATAAAATTAGAATTTCTAAAGTAATATTTTATATATATTTTTATCCTTTAATTACTCTTAGTACTAGCATTACATCTCTTATTCTTTATCGTATATCTCATATATTCTGACTTTTAGCATACTGGGGTTAATGGTTGTGCAGTGAATTATAAGTACAGAGTAAAGTATGTCTTTCCCTCCATGCTGTAGGATTCATGGCGGCGGGTTGTAAGTACAGGAGTTCAGCTGGGAATCCCCATGCCTTCCTTCACCACGGCCCTGTCCTTCTATGATGGCTACAGACATGCCATGCTTCCAGCTAACCTGCTGCAGGTAAACCCTTCTATCCAGTTCTGACCACACTGCTCCACTGGCCATATGGCACAGCACTGGGATTACTGAGGGTCACGTATGGATATAGTCATAACTGAGACTAGGGCTGCAGAAGTGGAGGAGGGGTTTAAAGATGTGGTCAGTGTGCTTAGATGACACGACTGACTCAGTTTTGTTCTTTCAAACTGCTGCTAAAACATTCATGTGGATGTCTTTTCCCATAGTTTATGCAAGAAAGGGGGGTAGTTAAGGTGTAATTCTGACCCCACAATGATGTAATCAGTTTTTTAGGAAATGTTTCAATTTGCCATGAAATCTAAATCTTTTTTTCATTGTGATTTTGATTACCAAGCTTTTTAAAATTATGTTGAAAAATAACTAATAAAATGTGTTGACAAGTGAGCACATACTTTAATCAGTATTAATAATATCACTTATGATCTAATATTATAAACATCCAAAAATATATGTAGTTGAATACAATAGAATCACCATGTTCTGACTGCTTTTACTGTTTTACCCACTTAGTAAGTACCAGTGAGAATCATTTACCTAAAACAAAACAAAAAGGCTTATGCAATATATGTATATTATTTTTCTTTCCAGGCTCAGAGGGACTACTTTGGTGCCCACACATATGAGTTGCTCTCAAAACCTGGCCACTTTATCCACACTAACTGGACTGGTCATGGTGGAAACGTGTCCTCAACATCCTACAACGCCTAAGCTCGTCAGGAATCCCATCAGGAACAGTCGTCTGAGAGCAAGGGACCAGGGCAACTGACCAAGACATTTCACCTGCACTTAAATATGGAAATATAGCCCCACTTAAACATTGTTTTTATGATGTGTTGAAGTAATGCAGAGTTCTATTTATGATGGCATTTGAAGTCATACTGTGTACACTGTTTCCAAACTCTCTCTCTTTTCCTGTAAGTAGTGTAGGGCTCCGTGCCGCAGACGTAGAGTAAGGAGTGAGAGTGGTGTTGCGGTGGCCTGCGATCAAGTTTTCCCCAGAGTTCAGAGTGTTAACCCTGGATTACGGTTAACTGTTGCACTGTATTAGGCTAAATAAAGACTACAATCCCTTTTTAATGAGCTTTTGTCCTCTTCATTTGCCTGCTGCCCACGATAAACAGGATTGTCTTTTGTTATTTTTGTACAGAAATATTTAACCCCTTCTTTCTTATTAGGTAAGTTCATGTTTATATGCAGGCATACCTGAGCTGCCAGTTTTAATAAGCTGTGTTTACTTTGTAAATGGGCACTGTGCATTTCAATGGAAACATCGGCAATACAGGGGCACAACTGCGATGACTGACTGTAGCTCATCAGTCAGTGTAACTGATAAAATGTATAATCAGTGCAGATACAAGGCAGGTGTATCTAATGGCTGCTGTGTATGCATCTCTGCCTGGTTTTTACATGTAGTATGAGTCTAATGCCAGCAGAGGGCACTAAGGCTCTTGTTGGTGAGGATGTTTACATCAGGGTGCCATATGGCCTGACCTTTGACACAGTTTGGGTTGGGTTTAAATGTGCTGAGCTTTAGGGAGTATAATGCAGTATTAAAACCTTTATCCCTCATGATTAATGAGTCATTAAACATTCTGAACATGAGCAAAGACACAAAACATTTACACTGCTTAAAATGAGAGTTACAGCAGGGAGAACTAAACTGTGCAGCACTGAGGCCCTCAGGACTGGAATGGACCACCTCTGCATTACAGATTTATGCTTAGTTACTTATAAGTATAAATATGTCAAGGTATATGAGGCTATGCATGTTCCTTTTAGCAAATAATGAGGAGTTGGCAGAGTTCAGAGCACAGTTCAGTGATATCCCCGCTGAGTCAGTTACAACCCTGTATGTTGCAACGCAATGTTAGCTCTGTGTGTGAAAATCTAGAATAAATACCTGCCCTGTGGTCAGGGTTGGAATGTAATGGAATACAAGTATTTGGACTACGTATTAAGAACACAAACATCAACTATTCATATTCAGTCAAAGTTACATTTTAGGAAGGCAGTATTTAGAATACTTACCCACTAAATAAACAAAATCAATCTTCATAAGAAACACTAACAATGTTTTTCAGAATCAGCGCACAGTATGTAGTAAACATGCTCATTAGACAAACTCTAAAGAGGAACTCAATTAATGGCTTAAACACTGAAGGTTCTGCTACAGCCTAAGTAAACTGACAAATCAATATGATCAGTTATTAATCTGTGTTACTGAGATCTGCTAAAGCCTGAGTAGACTGATGAATCAATATGATCATTTATTAATCTCAGTGTTACTGAGCTCTGCTAAAGCCTGAGTAGACTGATAAATCAGTGTGATCAGTTATTAATCTGTGTTACTGAGCTCTGCTAAAGCCTGAGTAGACTGATAAATCAGTGTGATCAGTTATTAATTTCAGTGATACTGAGCTCTTTTGAGGGAGGATCAAACTCCTGCTAGGGTGATTATAGGAGCAGTGGTGAACAGAAGCAGACGGTGAGAGAGAGAAAAAATGTTTAACTTACCAACTTACTGTCTAACTGCTCCAGCAAATTGTCTATGCTTGCAGCTGTGGGTTGTAAACAATGAGACAATTTACAACCATTACTTGCCACAGTCCAGTTAGGCTGTATTATATATCACTGCTGTGTGTAACACAAAGTCAGTGTAGGAGCTCATCTAATACCAGATAACTTTCAGACAGTTGGTTAAAATTTCAAGAAACGTGTTCAAGAAATTGCTCAGACCTTTCTGTGATGTAATTTGTCTTTCATTTTGAAGTAAAAATGTGCCCCAGACAAACATGTACCATTAAGGTCTCTGATTTAGGTCAAGCCACAGTTTAAAAGCTGTAACAGCCTTCAGGTAAATCTTAGTTTGTCTCTAAAAGTAGCACAGATGTGGAGAAATAAAAGCCCCTTTAGGGCTGTAAAAAGTGAAAAATGTGGTGAATGTAAGCTGCTGAAACTCCTTCCTGTCTCTTATCAAGAGCATCAAACAACCAAAGAACTGTTACTTGTTTATAACGTACAAAATGTGTCTTAGTCCGTGTGAATTCAGATTTGTTACTAAACACATTATACATGTTAGCAAATGATTTCTGAAAAGGATGTTAAAAGAAACAACACTGTAACAGTATAAAACCATATAAAACTAAAGCGTGTTAGCCTCAGCGCAGAATGTGTGTTGCTCTGTATTACTTGTTGAGTATTATTTTGGCTGGGCAGTAATTCCTGTTGCTAACTTGCACAAATGGGAGAAAATATTAACCCACCGTTCTGTTGCAGCCTGAGGGGATCGAGGTTGATTTTCGGGTAGGGCGGTGTCCGGGTGTCTGAAACACTAGGCGGCGCTCCCGAGCAAGTCTAAAATGAATGAGTTAAGATGAAGCATTTGCGTAAAGGCATAGTTTATAAATGCTTAAACATTTTAATGTGAAAGAATACATTTATTTCCCGAACACAGAAAACCTTAAAACATTTTAACACCACTTTTATATTTTTTAAGGACTTGTAAACTCGAGTTTAAAACAGCGCCTCATGTTCGTCCGTGAAGTCAGTGAGGGCGAACAGCCAATGAGCTGCCCAAAACCCGTTTGCGGTAGAAGAAGGAAACATACATCCTTTTTAGTGAAATACATCCTTCTACTTTCTAAATTAAAGTTCTGGACGAGTGATGACAAACTATAACTTTTCGTTTTCAGCCGTTGAGCTCCATTCACTCCCGTTCATTGAGGATTTGCTCGCGGGCGCCCTCTAGCGTTTTGCAATCATGTTTTTGACAGAGCCCAGGCTCCCCTTAAACCGGCTCTGGCTAAAGTCGGCTTCTTGATCGATTTTTCACGTTCCACCTTAAATGGTGCTGCAGTTACATTGCGGAGAATACGAAGCTAAAGTACCGAGAGAGGCTGCACCTCTCCCTGTGAGTGGGCATGGTTTCACCACCTTGAGTGGACACGACCCCAGATTTTCAGAGCAGAAAATACCGCTTATTTTTTCAGGATTTTGAATTTGAACTTATTCTATATACCTGGCGATTTTTTAGTCAATGAAATGAACGAACATTTATGAGAATAAGACGTTTTTATGTGGTGTGACAAGTTCAGAACACACAGTTATTAATACTTTACTTGGACTTTAACTTAAGTGAAAAAACCGCTTATTTTGCTTGTTCACTCTGCCTCAAGGTTGGTGCTCTAATGTAAACCACTGTTTGAAGTTGTTACCCATTAGTAATTGATGTAAAATTGATGAGCAGTGATATAAGGAGCCTCTTAAAGACTTTAAGAAGCCTTGTAGAGAGGAGAATTACCTCTCTGTAATGTCTTCCGGGTTTCTCAAACGCTAGAGGGCGATCCCGAGTGAGTCCCAAACGAACGGGTAAGTTTGTAAATGCTTAAACATTTTTAATGTAAAAGAATACAATAATTTCCTTAACACTGAAAAGCATAAAACATTTTAACACTGCTCTTATATTTTAAGAGCTTTCAAACTCGAGCTATAGGGGTTTAAAACGGCGCCTGATGTTCGTCCATGACGTCAGTGAGGGCGAATAGCCAATGAGCTGCTCCGCTCGCCAATCAATCAGCACTCAGTAGCAGTAACGCCAGCGACCTGCTGCCCAAAACCTGTTTGCTGTAGAAAAAAAAGGAAACATACAGGTACGATTTCTTTGCTTTTTTACTGAAATACATCCTTCTGCCTTCCAAAATTAAAGAAAAGTTCTGGCCAAGTGATTAGAAACTATTTTAACTTTCCGTTTTTTAGCTGTTGAGCTCCATTTATTCCTATTCATTAAAGACTCGCTCTGTGGGGAGGGGAGCTCTGTGTATTTACAGTTATGGATATAATACTTTCCTAAAATAATAACATCAATGAACAGGGGCTGAATTCATGAAAACTTTATTAAGAAAAAGCTTGGTTTTTAAGACCAAAAGAAGTTCATAAGAATGTTCTTAAATGCAAATCTCAAAAAACAGTAAATTCTCGAATATTCTCTTAAGATAATCTTAATTATTTTCTTAACATTTTCTTAGGAAAATCTTTGTTTTTTTATGTAGGCTACGGTGCATTTTACCCCATACTATAAATGACACAAGACATATTTTGAATTTGTATTAACTTTTATTTCCATCATTAGTTTAAACCACTCAGAGGACCAAATGGGGGAAAAACATCAAACCAAGCATTTAAAAAATAAAGCAAACCTGAACTAGAGCTGGCGGTGGAAGAGACAGCCAACAGGAAAAAAAAACACATTTGAAAATACAATCATTGTGGGCTGATGGCCAAAAGCATGAGGTGAGGATGTGCTTGAGTAGATAAATTGATAAGTTTAGATGCTCACCTTACCTTACAACCTACGACAAGTGTGAGACTGTCGTAAGGTTAAGATTTACATTTAACAATATATTTTCAAGAATACCACTTGTTCTTAGAATTATTCTCAAGAAAATAGTTAAGAAAAGAAAATATGAGAATTCTTAAGATGTTATTCGAAGAATAACATTTTTTTCGTAACTTTTTTCTTAAGTACGAAGTTAAGAAAAAACACATTTAAGAAGATTTTCTTTCTTAAGACATTTTCGGGAGTCCGGCCCCTGATCCATACTACTGTCTTCCAGTATCATCCCAAGCATGATGTCATTTATTGAAAAGGTGTTCCATACCGGGTGGTTGAAAGATAAGCTCCCAGTACTGAACACCTTTTCAGTAAATGATGTAACGCTTGGGATGATGCTGGATGAGTCGCTCCAAAACAATTAAGTTAATACATGAGTAAAAGAGGTGGTCCACTGTGGTTTCAGTGTCATTCTTACTAAAGACACAAGGGTTCTACTCAAAACCAAATCTAAGTGTTAACAACTCACTTGAGGGGTGAATACTGATAGCCTTACAGTGAATAAATTTGGGGGCCACAGAAATGTAACATGAAGTAACATGAAGGTAATTAAGTGTCTGAGCCTTTTAAAGTTCTTGTAAGCTTCTTAAATCTAACTCCAATCTAAATGGTATAACTAGCTTCTTCCCCTTCAAGCCATGACACTTGAGAGTCACTGGGCCTCATTCACCAACTGGTCTTATGAAGAAAATCCTTCTTAAAACCCACTTATTCTGTGTTTATGATGATTCTGACATTTACCAGTGTTGTCTTATTTGGGGTTGTTCTTAGGTAAGAACAGAATCTACACACACTCAAGAGCACAAAGGGGTGAACAGCTCTGTGATTTAAAAACATGTAATGAATCTGAAGCAGACTTTTTTAGGAGCTTTCTCAAGAACACATTAAAGAAAAAACTTATGAAGTTATTGGTGAATGAAGAATAGACAGAATATTGTGGCGTCAGAATATTGTGGCGTCAAGAAATGTTTTGCATGTTCAGTTTAGGTTATGTTCAGTATGTTACTCGCAAAACAGGAGGGGTAAGTACCATAGTAGAGGCTAATAGGACACGTGTCCTAGGCCTCTTGGGCACATTAAGGTGACCTTTTAATGACAAAAACATCCTGCCCATCGAAGTCCCATCAATGCCATGACAACTGAGAGAACTTCAAGCTATTTAGCAGTGTCTTGCTGGTCTAAAGATAATAGGACCCTCAGTCCCTCTTCTGTTTGTTTTAAAACAAATGTTTATCTGGTTCACTGGT
The DNA here is from genome assembly GCF_904425465.1 of Colossoma macropomum. NCBI lineage: Eukaryota > Metazoa > Chordata > Actinopteri > Characiformes > Serrasalmidae > Colossoma > Colossoma macropomum. The sequence continues at coordinate 8,869,438 of NW_023494802.1, read as the reverse complement.
ATTACTAGTGTCCTCAACCCAATTACTCTATTAGATAAAAGCATGTGTGTGATTAAAGGCCTCTTCAGAGAGAGGAACACCGCATGTTCCTAATGAGTGCTAATGCCAGAGAGAGCATGCAGCACAACTCTGAGGCTTATAATAACAGCTCGGATGAAAGAGTGTGGGTGCTGCTGAATCATCGTGGAGTGCTGCAGCCGGTGGTGTGCCAGGACTGTAAGTGTACACCCTCTTCTGTTTCCTCCTCATCAATAATGCATAGACTGCACTGAGGGAGAGGCAGACTGGTAAAAAAAAAACCAGTGAAGTCTGAGGTGCCCCGAGTTGCGGCTGTTTCTTCTGTGACATGACTTAGATCTTCATCTGATGTTTGTATGTATGCTATTATCTTAAAAGCATGTTTCTATCGCTGTGCATGTTTCATTGCAGCCAATCTAGAAAATGACACCATCGTTCATCGCTGCAGTAAATGCGCCGTATGTTTGACTGTCATTGCTTATTTTTGAGATAGTTTACGGTGCTGAAATACAAACCCAGTGCAGAAATGACTGAATAAGCTACAGATTCATTAATTAAAGCCTGACTTTGTTAGGTATGCATATGTCCTAATCCAGTGGCCCTGTATAGAAGGGAAAATTAGCATGGACGTAAGGTCTGGGAATGAATTGTACTATGTGACCCTTATGAGTAACCACAGCGGCATTTCAGAGATGGTACATGTAAGTGGGTCTTTGTTTGGGTTCAATCTCTTCATTCTGCTCATTACCTGTGTGCTGCGTCAGTAGCTCTTGTGAGTGCTGTATAAAGCATGGCTCTGACTGGTGGAGGGACAAGTTGCGGAGCAGCAGACAGCGGCATGTTCATCATGAGAATGTTGCTGAGTCTGGTGCCTCTGCTGTTGATCGCATGGAGCGGAACCAGCACTGACGCACTGCCCGTAGAGAACAAACTGCCACAAAGCAATGAGGTGAGGCCACACTACAACACTCTTACAAAAGATGGTTCTTCAAGGTTCTTTAGGAAAGGGAATGCTTCTATGACTAGAACTATTTCTATATAGAACTATTTTGTGCTCAAATGGTTCTTTGCAAGGTGAAATGGTTCTTCAGATTGATGGAGAATGTGTTGTATATGGTTCGATACAAAATTTTTTGAAAGCACCAAAAAGGGTTCTTTACAAGCTTGACATCATAACAATAGAAGAACCCATTTAGAACCATATACAGAATATTCTCCATCAATCTGACAAACCACCATGCCAAGAACTATTCAACTATTCAAGCTCTATGCAGAAGTCATCGTTCTAAACAGAACCATTCCCTTTACTAAATAACCCCTGAAGAACCATCTTGCTGGTAGAGTGCACTGTCACAGTGCTTACTGCCATTGATATACAGGTTTATTTACATTTCATGTGAGGGGCGGGGTTGTGTTAATGGGATATGTTAACTGAAAATGAGTAATGCATGTATACAAATACATACTGAGACACTGAAAATTATTTTAAAGATATAGATTCATTTTAGTAAAGTTTCCAAAACGTAATGCGCAATGCTAACTGGATTTTGTGTGGGTGGGGTTGGTTGGCACATGCACCTGTGTATTCCTATACTCACACTTGTATGCTGTAATCATCGTTTTCTGTAAGAATGTTTTCTGATGAATAAGTTATTATAATGGTTCTTACACAGATTTACAAATTTAAAAAATGTTATTTGATAAAAAATAAATAAATAAATAATGTGGTAGATATGCCACAGAGACTATATGTACAAAAGTCTGTAGACACATGCTTATCGTGTTTCTTCTGAAATCAAATGCATTTGTAGAGAGTTTGTTCCCTTTTTCTGTGGTAACAGCCTCTGCTTTTCTGAGGCTTTACACCAGATGTTGGAACATTGCTGTGAGGATTTAATTGCATTCAGTCACAAGAGCATCAGTGAGGTCGGGTACTGATGTTCAATGATTAGTTTTGGATCACTAACGCCACACCAACTTGGATGGAGCTCCACTACTCCAAAGAATGCATTGCTCTACAGCCCAACGCTGGGGGGCCTTATACCCCTCTAGTCAAAGCTTAGCATTGGATAGGGTGACCATAGGCTCCTGTGTGGCTGCTCCCGAGCATCCCATTCTATTAGCAATGCTTTTCGGTGGAGATTATACACACCGTGTGGATACAGTTGAACCACTGTATCAGCAATGTGTGCAACTTAAAGTAGCTGAATTAAATAATTAGAGGGCTGTCTGGATACTTTTGAATATTAAAATTATTATTATTATTAATGTTACAAAATTAAAGTTGTGCCAACCAATCCTATGTTGGACATTTTTTAAGTGAGATCTGTTATCTTATAACTTGGGGTATACAAATTGTGCTGAACACAATTTCCTCTGTCCTTTTGTTTGGTATGTGGTAACAATTACATCATACTCTTCAAAACAGTGGTTCTTCAGAGGTTCTTTAGTAAGGACAATGCCTTTATGTGAAACCATGAACATTCAAAGAAATATTTGCATGCTTCAATGGTTCTTAAAATTGATGGATAAATGTGTTGTATATGTTTCTATATATCACCAAAAAGAGTTCTTCTATTGTTGCAAGCTTGACATCACTAGCAGAACCCTTTTTACTGATATATAGAACCATATACAACACATTCATCAATCTGACAAAACATTTAAGCATGCAAATGGTTCTGTATAGAACTCATGGTTCTAAATAAATCCATTTACTAGATAACCCTTGAAGAACCATCTTTTTCAAAAAACATGTAGACAGTTCAAAGTATTTCAGACGGTCTCCTTTTCTCAGGTTTTGACGAAGGAACAGAAGGACCTGCTAATAAAGATTATGTCAGACCTTGCTGAACTGAACATGACTGTTAAAGACCTCGGAGCTCTGGACCTGGAGCAGCTGTTAAGTGGCAAACTAGGCGAGAGATCTGTATTCGGCCTGCCAGCTCGGGAGAAATCCCCATGCAAGAACTTCTTCTGGAAGACCTTTTCTGCATGTTAACACTGAATGATGAAGTGGACCACACCTCGTTTAACCTGATGTTCTATATACTGCATCACTAAATAAACAACCGAATCCTCAAATCCTGTGTACTAATAAATGTGATGTGGATGCCTCTGGCTTTTGCCAGTGGTTGTCTTCTCAAGCATGTTTGATAACCGTGAAGGATTACACTTGTGAAATGTAGTTATAGTTGGCTAGTACATAAAAGGTTTTTCATTACATATAATTTTATCATGTATTTGTTACTTTTTCAGTACTTAAAATGTTTCCATTGCTTGTATCTGTTCAAAATGCATTAAAATGTAAAGATATATTTTAAACATACAGAAGAACAAAAAAGCATTACATTTACTCCAAAGGCAACAACCACTGAGAGAATGATAAAACTCAAACTACTGAATCAGTGACCTCCTTGCAATTTTTGGTGAAAAACAGCCCATGAAGATCAGAGTGCACTAGAGATCCTAGTTACATTACCTATATGTAAAATTAATTTTATGAGTTTGCAGCACACTAATTGGGGCCCATCAGCTCTTTCCTGGTTGGCAACATTAGCCTTGTAGCTCTGATGAGATAAATGATAAACTCAAGAATTTTTATCAGCCACAAAACTGATGTGGTAAGTAAAAACTAACCTCAGGTCTTTAAAAAAGGTTGTTGTGCTTGGTGATTATTTCCCCTATCAGCAATAAAAAAAATTGGCACCATCTAGAGGTACACCAGAGAATCAACATTTCTTTGAAATTTTGATCTCTGCTGATTTTTTTTTAACAAACAATATGTAACAGTCTGTAGGTGAGGCTGGAAAAAACAGTCACTAATACTAAATGAGAATTCACAATAGCCCAAAACACATTTACTTGGCTCAGATGTTATTACAATACCACAATCATGGACTGCATAGCAGAAGCGTCTCAATTTGCCAAGTCAGTTCTGTTCTTTTCTCACATTCATAGCCTCCCAAACCTGCAACAGAACTGTATAAAACACTAAACTAAAAACCCAAGAACTCTATACAGGTACAAAGACCATTTGATTGGAAAATTAGATGTTTATTTTACACTTTAAACGACTAAAATGAGACGTGTGGATGGAGTTTAAAAATACAGTGATGCAATTCCTACGGGCCTATCTACTGGGAATTACCACAGAGATTCAAGTCTTTCACTGCCTAACCCCATTTCAGCCCAAACATTACACAAAATCCTGTCAGTCTAAACAGTTCACCCACGACACAAATGAGTAGACTACTGTTGTGGAAACAAAAAAGGCCTTTTCAACTTTCAGTGAAGTCTGACCACTTAAAATTACAGCTGTTGACCCTGAAAATTGTAACAGCTTTAACAAACAAAATGAAACAAAAACTTAACAGCCAGATGAATCAGTCTATCAAAGAACAATGATTCAAGAAACAAAACGAAAAGCATGAGTGTCAACAAGATCATTTGCCATGGGACTGAGGGGTTCAGGCATTTCTCCATAAAAAGACTTTTTGCCCTTGATTTTGGATTGGGTTTCTTTGGGCATGTGCTCCAGCCAATTTGGAATTGTCCTTTTAAATTTCAATAGGGATTCCAGGGATCCTGTTACAGTGAAGTGAAGAAGTCCCTTTTCAGGTATAAGGCATTCGGCAGCATCTCCACAGTTGGACTGTGTTGGGGCCGCCAACACTACACCAACTCCCGTCTTCAGCTTCCCCAAAACTGACTTCATTCGGGGTTCTGATGTAAACCTGGGCCAGCGGAGTCCAAGGTCCCTATACATGCGAATTAAATAAGTTTTTGCAATTCAATTAATTTTTTTGTAGCAATCAAAAATAAGCCACTGTCAAATACCTAGTCAAATTAGTTTTATTCGAGAGTTCCCTTTGATTCACAAAAACATATAAAATGCATTCAAAACACTTAACAAATGCAACCTTTCTATAGGGATTCTTCAACTTTCACCGCCACATCACCCCTCTTTAGACACTCAGAGCACACGCTCACACGCCACGCACCCCCACTCCCCAGTGCCTTCTCACAGACAACACCACTTCACTTGTTCACACTTGGAGGTCAGTAACAGGGAGGAGATAGAACACACATACCATACAAGCATTCACAACAGATAATAGAGCAATACAAATACTTAGATTTCTAGACATTCCACTACATATATATTTTTCTGTAACTATATAAGCTTGATTATATGAGAAAAGGGAAGAGAGGAGAGAGATCAAAGGGGAATAAAGGATGCAACGAATGTCCATCTGATGGTGCTACAGAAAACATACGCTGCTGCTGCTCACACTCGCTCACACAGGTTCTTCTCACATCTTGCAGGCATCTTGCTTTTTTTTCATCGCACAACCAGCTCTTTTCACACTTGCGTTCATGTTCTCTCTCAGTCCGTTCGCTCATTCAGTCTCTCCACCAACAATCCATCACCATCATCTCACTCGCTCTCAAAGCGATACATAACGGACAGATTCATCCATGAAAAAGGGGAGAAAAAGACAACACCCACCGTCTAACACAGTAAATGCAGAGTGAAGCTGTGTTCTTTGATGGCAAAGCATTTACACATGGGAAGAAGGGTACTGATACTGAGATCGCTCGAACATTGCGGCCAACGAGGGGCTTCTTCCCGGGAAATTGGAAAAGAGGTGGTGAACTGTAGAAGAGATTTATGAAGGCTTGACCATCAACTTCAAACAAAAAATGCAAACAACTCCACACAACACAGTTCAAATCAGGTTAAAAAAAAAAAAACAAAAAAAAACAGCATCTTTATGTATGATTGAGAGGGCACTGAAGCACTAACAATGCTCATTCACATTTCAGATCTCAATACTCGTTACATATGGAGATCAAGTATAGCCAAAATAAATTATCCATGAAAACAAAAATCAAATTTTCTACTTAGTGTTCATACCACTCTTGCAATTTCAACCACTCAATCTTTCTAGAGAATCTGTTTCATGTATAACTTAAACAAAAAGAAAACTAAAACAAGCAGGTATCTTCTAAATACAAGGGACATAAGATCTGACTACAAACTTTCTTCTCAAAATACTTACCATATAATCTAGAATTCAGGACACTTCAAAAGCAACTCTTTACATCCCCCAACTAGACTTGGTCTCCATACTAGAGCCAAAGCCTGAATTAAACCCACTGCCGGAGGCCGAATTAGTGCCCGCGCCCCACCCTAGACTAGCTGAACTGGTGGTGTTATAGTTACCACTTGTGCTATAGCTCTGGTTCTGATCTCTGTTGCCACTTGTTTGGCCAGCAGCAGTGGTGCCAGAGGCAGCCGTCTGACCTTGCTGACTGGCCAGCATGCCCATCATACCCCAGCTGCTCTGGAGGGCTGCCTGAGCAGCTGCCATCATGGCTGGGTTGAGGCTAAGAGCCCCAAAATTCACACTGCTGTTAGGACTGCGACTGCTACCGAAGCCCTGCCCAAACCCCCCAAAACGACCACGATCCATCATTTGCCTACTATTATTATGCTTAGGCTCTGCGTTGGAGATGTGCACACTGGTGCCCTTTATGATCAGGTCCTCGCCACACAGGGACTGGGCAACCTGGAGAGCAAAACAGTTGCCAAATTACAAGACATCAGTCAAGCTAACAGCAAACAAAAGTTCTACACTAACTGCTGAAAACCAACCTGGTCGTCAGCAAAAGTGACAAAGGCAAAAGCCCGGAAAGGCTTAGGAATGAAGACATCTGTGACTTCGCCGTACTGCATAAAGAACTGCCTAAGGTCATCAGCAGTCATGTCCTCAGTACAACGGCCCACAAACACTTTCCTACTCCGCATAGGCTCGTCTGGCCCAGCCTGTTCCAGGAAATACTAGATCAATTAATAGAAAAACAAGATCTATTCATGCATTGCCCACAACAAATCACAAGAACTGTACAATTTATTATTATGATTATAAAGACAATTCATCACAGCTGATACACTACTTACGCAGTACGAGCTATATAGTGCCAAACTAGCTATGTAAATTATATTCTATTCTTTCTGAAACGGTAGCGTTAATGTAAATATTTACTTCAATGGTTGGACATAGAGTTATACCTTTGAGTTAGGGAGCTTACAGTCACACCACCTTCCATCGATCATATGCCGTTGAGACATGACTTTAATTTGTGTCTCATAGTCTGCAAATCTCACAAAGCCAAATCCTTTGGAGTTCCCAGTTTTCACATCTCTTTTAACCTGTCAGGGAAAGAGGCAAAACTAAGCTTAAAACCTTGAATACAAACACATTAAACTTGGGTTGTAGGGGTGTAACGACACACTCTACTTAATTCACAAAACTGTGTTAATGATTCCGTATTCTCAATATTGAACACTGCAATTACCCTTCGGGACCAATAAAGTTATCTATCTATCTATCTGGCGAACAAAATTTGAATAAAGAAAAAAAAAAAGATGACTATAATCATGTCGTCTGCACAGCTTACTAAGGACACCACAGCTGGGAGGCAGAGGGAGCATTTGAGCAAGTTGTTGATTGGTGCTGACTGTTTGCAACTTTGGTGTTAAAACAATTCAACTGCATTAGACAGTATAACTAATAGAATGTCCACTGTCCATGAGGCATCACGGTTTTGCATTATATCACAATGCTGTGTTACAGCCCTACTGTGCGGTCAATCTCAGGTTCATGGAGGGTCAAAATACTGCAGTTTAGTATTTATTCATGCTCTAACAAACCCAGCTCAACTCATGAAGGACTTGCTATTTCGCTGACAATCGTAATTTAGTGTATTAAGGCAGGAAAACACTGAACTCTGCAGTTTAGACTGGAGGTTAACACCCTCTAGACGAGCAATACTAACCTGTACCATTATGACCTCTCCAAAAGTGCTGAAATAGTCTTTCAGGTCTTGTTCAGATGTTTTCCATGGTAAGCCAAGAACGATTAAATCTGAGGTTTTCTGAATACCTCTCTTAATCTTTACAGCAGAGGCAGCATCCATTTCATCCATCTTTCTTTTGTTATCTGAAACAAAAGCACAATACATCTCAAAAATATTCTACTGGTGCAAGAAAATGTGTTAAATCCCTAACGACGTGTGCCTGTCACAAGCAACAACATGCAATTGGTTCCCAAAAGAACATCATCATAGCTACACTCCTTTAAAAGATGGCTCTTCAGAAAAGGAAACGCTTCTATTTAGAACCATGAGTTCCATATAGAACCATTCCGTGCTTACATGACCCTCTGCATGAAGAAATGGTTCTTTGGATTGACTGAGACCGTGTTGTTTACAGAACCTCTTTGAAAACAGTTCAGTACAGTTCTACTATTACAAGCACGACATTGCAACAGTAGCAGGACTCTTTCTGGTGCCGTACAGAACCATTTCCAAAAAGTTCTATACATACACATCGTCAATATGGAGAACCATTTCACCATGCAAAGAGGCATTTAAGCATACAAACGGTTCTATGTAGACCCAATCCGTTTACTAAAGAACCCATCTTTGTGGCAACTCAACACTGTTAATTAACATTGATGTTCAGCATAAATGTACGTTCAACTGACAAGAGTAGAAGTTACCTTTTGGATAATTGACCACGTAGACCAGGTTGCCCCAGTCCGAGTCCGGTGCGTGCAGCACGCCCTCGACGAGACGCACCCCCCGCATGCACTGGGACACGGGGCTCCTGTAGCGCAGGCCGCAGGCGCCGGGAAACTGCGCTGCTACGGTGGACAGCAGCACAGTGCCGTCCTCCTCCGAGGGGATTTCCATCGGCTCCTCATTTTCGTCCTCAGCCACGCGAATGTAACACTCAGACATAGTTCACTCAGACAGTAAATATCACAGCGGCCGCTCGCTCTGTGCTAGCGGTGGTTAGCCACCGCGCTCGCTGAATTATTTAGTCAGCTAGCACTGCTAGCTAGCAAATACTGCACCCGTTCGAGTTCAAAACGCGCACGCTGCACCAAACAGTACGTTATCTATCAAACACAGGCGCTGTGATCACGAGTACACGGGAGAATGTGTGTCTATTCTCCATAAAACTCTCGCCCTAAGTTACCGTCCATCAGCTCTCCGCTAGATCGCTAACGGCAAATGAATGGCAGGAAGCTCTCCGCTGCGCCCGCGCTGTTGTTTTTTTCAACGGTTTTACACGAGTGGCGTGAGGCAGGAGGCTAAAGCTCGTCTTACTACTAACGAATAATTCAGTTACAAGTGTTCAACTACTGTAAAACAGTGCACCGCCATTGATAAACAACAGAAAACACACAACAAAAACCCGCTTGCTTATTTTTTCTAACCTCAAACTTCCATCAAAATGGCTACCGCGGCGTTCTCGGCGGACCGATGGCGTCATCACTCGGAAGGTCTCATTTCTGGCCAGACAGAAGGGGGGAAGAGTGCATCAGTGGGATAATAAATTCACAGCAGCGCGCGCAAATGTGGAGTCTTTGATGACATGTTTTTGTAAGTAACTTGTACGTATTTAAAACGAGAACCGTGTTGCATGACCGACTGTTCATTTTTATAAAAGCGAAAAAGTGATGAAGCGCACACCCGTCGCTTTACGGCGTCCCAGTAGTGTGCGCGAAAATGTGTTGTCCAATCACATGACGGCGTGGTTGACTGCGTTTTAGTCAGGGATGTGATTGTGATGGCGAGTCGAGTCTGTTTACGTGATGTTGTGCAGTGAAGAGCGGCCTAAAACCTCAGCGGAGTGAAAGCGTTGAAAGGGTAAAAGAAAACAGTAAAACGCTTCACACGTATTGAGTGCTTTTATGTACTTTTTGAGATCATTTTGGTGTACAATAAAAAGATACAAGTGAGAAAACGAGAGGTGTAAGCAAAAAACACAACAAAGCAGTCCTACTGTGTACTGCTGTCACCAACACAACAGAATAAAATTAAAGGGGAACTTCACCGACTTTCCCAAATTTCTGCACAGCTTAATCGTTATGCAAACAAAGTCATCATCAGAGTGTTTTGATTACATCTAAAACACAGAAGATGTGCAGGTTCACTGGTGGTTTGGGATAGCAAGTTAAATCGTGTTTGCATTCTAGACACTCTGGTTCCTATCATCACCATCCGAGTCAGTAAGTTTCTGCGGTGCGACATTTCACATTAAAACACTCTGAATGATTTTAATGGTCTTAACAATTGAATTATACAGACACGTAAAAATAAAATGATGGAATTTAAAGTTAGAGTTTGTAAATACTGTAAAAATTGCTCTTATTGTATTTACTAATATCTTATACAGTGTAGCTTGAAATACTATACTAAGGAAGGAATGTAACAAGGAATTTTAAGATTTTTCTTCTTTAAGATTTAAGAAGTTTTATTCACTATTGCAGGTTTTTTGGGGACATCAAGAAGTAAGTAAGAAAGTAAAATAAATAAATGTCTCAAGATTCATCAGTTCTCAAATTTGTGGATATTAATGTTATTCAAACTTTGTTCATCATTCTGGACACATTTTAAATTTCTCAATTTTTTACAGTTTCCTATAAATGATTTGAAATGTACGGGGTTGTACTGCATTGACGTCATATTAGAATCATTTTCTACAGTAAACAGTAATGAACACATATGGAACTGATACCCACTTCTGCTTCCTCTGTTTATGTATAATATATAACTGTGTTCTCAATACAACTATTCTGTCTTTATTTGTAGAACAAAAAGCAGATGCTTTTTTCCATTGTTCAGTCCACTGGGCATGAGCTATAACATCAAATATGTTTCACCATTTCTCTGAAGAGCTTTATCAGTTTAAAAGAGCTGCAGAAACATTCCTCAGCAATCAATCATTTGTCCTGAAAGAGCTTGAGCCACTTTTGGCTGCAAAGGCAGATCTGTTACACTGATAGAAATTATATCGGGCAGGTCTTTGACTTTTTATTATCTCTGTTTTTTTTTCTTCTCAAAAATCCCTTTTTAGGCCTAAATCTGTATCTGCCAAAAGCTGTATTCATTATCTAGACAGCAGCCGGAGCCTCTAATCACATGAAACAATTACAGTTGTTGCTTTTAAGCTTTTAGACAATAGTTTTGACATGAAAGACCTCACTGTGTTTACTAAATGAGAAGCAGAATGTGCAGAAGTGTGTGGATGTAAAAAGCCCCCAGTGTTAATGAACAAAGCCCCCTACTCTCCTTCCTTTCTACTCAGCCTCTTTGTAACTCAGCCTGTGATCTGCTTTTATGGTGTTCCTTGCATTGAGCTGTGAGTTTAAGTAGGCAAACACAGGTGATGCTTCAAGTCCTGCAGAGCTCAGCTGCCAGTATCAGACACTGACTTGGCTGCCATGAACCTGATGCACCTCTGGATTTTCATACTGTCCTTGTAAGTATAGCATACTTACTACTTTTCTAGTAGTTTAAAGGAAGCGTTGTGAATGGATTATAACCTGAACAAAACACTTGCAGGATCACATAAATATGTGATCCAAATAACCTGTTTCTGTCTTTTTGCCACACAGGTATTTTGTTTTGCCTACAAGTGGCAATGTTTTACGGGTTCATAAGCGTGACTGGATTGACAGCTCACCTGCAGCTGTTGCTGGTAAGTCTTTATGAAGTGTCTATAAATAATTAAATGCTTGAGATCTGCTCCACAGCTTTGGTGGGGTGGAGGTTTAAGACATTCTCTATTCACCTGCTGTTATGATATCCAGTACTGTGCAAAGGTCAGACATCACCTTTTATTGATGAAATTTCTAGTCAAAACAGCCAATAAGTACAAGCTATTCATCATGAAAAAACAGGAGTTTCCAAAAGAAGAGAAAATGGGACTCTCAACAACAGTGCGAGACCTGTTAGACTGCCAAAACTGTCATCAGATAAAAACAGTACTTAAAGCTTTCATCATGTCATCAGGCTTCGCTCTTGCTTCAGATCAGAAAAAATCCACAGTCATTTCTGTCCATCCTTCCACTGTAAGACAACCTAACGCTATGGGTGTGAAAGGATTTGTTGCTGTCAAGAAGCTCTTACTGACAAATTAAAAATTTGCAAATCTAACAAAGAAGCTGCTGGTGTTCTTAGAACAATGGACTGACCACCCCAGAGTCCAGATCACATCACTGAATGTGTTGAAAAACTAAAAGTGACTCTCCTGAAAAGAATGGAAGCATTATTAAAGAAAAAGAGTGGACACACTAAATACTGAACAAATGTATATTGTATTTAGTAGTTGAGGCTTCTGTGCAGTTTTCTGTTAAACATGTTTATGTTTTTTTTCCTCATCTTGAAAAATGAATAACGTTTACTTTTGAAGGAGTAATGGATGGTCTCTGATTTTTTGGACAGCATTGTATACCGATGTCCTTCACAGTGCATTGGGCACAGAATTTTGAAAAACGTGGTGGGAGGCATTACTGTGTGGGGACATTTGCTACCACATTAGGAACCAGATGGGAACTAAACTGAGAGAAAAATAGGCAGAGGTGAATGAAAAGGGTAAAGTACAGACATACAGCAATCTTTGTTGTTTGCTTCAGAGGGAGACGTGGAATGCTTCTCTGAATACATGGAACTATGGATCCACAGAATGAGAATAGAGGGGTTAAGGCTATGGCTTTCAGCAATTTTAAGGATTCAAGGTGAGGTATAGCCTGGAGAAATGTGCATACAGAGTCGCCTAAGATATAAAACAGCATCAGTGCAAAACTGACTCATGGCTTATGAATGAGCAAATCCTTGTTTCTGCCTCTTCTCTAGTCACTCTTATGTCCCTGGAGAGCCTAAACCATCAGCTGTCTGCTTGTGGGTTTGGCCTCCATAAAGATCCTGACAGGAACTACATCTTCAGAGTCATGTACAGCGGATGCTTTGTACAGTTAGAGGTAAAGGCTAATACGTTTCTAAATTACATCTTTATCATTATAGCAAAGGTCATTTTATTGTACTTGTTCAGGCCAGAGAAGATATGATTCATGACAGTGATTCACATTGTTGTGCAGTGAAATTACAAAACCATCCAATCTGCTTTTCCCAGCATGGCCATTATGTGATTGTGCTGAATTTGATGAAGAGAATAAGCCGTTTTGGTGGCAGGACACAGAATTATGTAATGAAATGTCCTGAAGTGGCAGCACCACCCAACAGAGAACATATTCAGTGTGACCCTGATTTCATACAGGTAGGTCTTTAAAAGCAGAGCTGTTAGCAACTGTACACAACAACATGGACTGTCTTCTTTCTCTCTGTGCTTCACTTCATTTTAAGCGTACAACCTTGCATTTTCAAAGGTTACCAGACAGATCCCACTGGACAGCTGGAACAATGAGGTAATGTCCATTACAAATTGATCAGTGTGTCACATATAAGGGGAAACAAAGCACAGCCATCTGTGAAGAAAAAAATGTTATGGTATGTTTTATTCATAAAGAGTTTTTATTCAGGCAACATGATTGTTAATAATGCTGTTATTTCTCCCTCTTAGCTCGCTTGGTCTCTCACTTTGAGAGGAAGTCTGGTGGTGGCGCTGGAAGATGCTAGTCTCATTCAAGTAAACGTTGACATTCAGAAGCGATATATTACTGTTCAAGGCAGGAGGAACGCAGTTCTCAGCCCTGTACAGGTCAGTTAAAATACTGAATAACTGACCCAATAATAGCTTGAAATAGTTGTTACTTCACTATTAACTAACAACAGTTAGTTAATAGTGCTGCTACACGAGGGTGTTAGCTTTCAGTACAGCAGGTGTAGTCTGCCATCTTGTGGTCATCAGAGTAAAATGTTCAAAATCTGTCATACAAAAACCGTGGCATGTTTTTCAGGTATTACAGGCTGAGGGGCAGTTTCTGCCTCTGAAGCTGGTCAGTGGACATTATGCCTATAGCATGGAGGCTACTTGCCCAAATGGTGGGTACAGCTTAGCTCTTACATATATCCACTGAATTACCAATTTATTAGGTAGATCTACCATCTACCTACACTCACTGGGCCTCACTCACCAATATCTTCCTAAGCCTTTCTTAAATTTGTTCTTAAGAAAGGTCCTAAGAAAAATTCTACGCCACATTCATGACATGTTCTTAAACCGCAGAATTGTTCTTACCTTTGTGCTCTTGAGTGTGTAGTTTCTATTATTACCTGAGCACGAATCCCCAATAAGAAAACACTGGTCAATGTCAGAATCTTTGTGAAAACTGCATAAGTGGGTTTTAAGAAGAAATGGATGGTGAATGAGGCCCATTGTCCATTTTATCAGGTATACCACTTAGGTGCACTTTGTAGCCTTACATTTACTGATTGCAGCTTATTTGAAAAGCCAAATGCATCAGATCACAAAGATTTCTGGGCAAATTTAGCAGCAAACCTTTGTGTTCACTTTGCTCCTCTGAGGGCTCATCTAAGACCCTTCACTTGAGCTACTAAAGTAACGGAACAGCCCTTAAGATGGCGTCAAATGGCAAGGCTAAGTGGACGAGGACATGTTATGATGGCTGTTGAAACTGATAGCAGATATCATTTGAGTGGTGGACCATTCTCAGCACAGCAGTGACCCCAGCATTCTAGTGTATGAGGCACAACAGTACCTGATAAAATGGCCAATCAGTGTACACACAAGTCAGAGATACCCAATAAACTGGCAAACGGCTACATCTGTACATGTTCACTTTGCACATTTCTCTGATTCAGTGATTCAGTACTCGTCTGAGGACACAGTAGTACACATATACAAACGCCGCATGGGGCTGACCAAGAGAGGAGGCTATGACAATGAGACCCTAACGGTCAGCAGTGTGTCTGTCAACCAGACGGATATGTTCACCTGGTCTGAGACCCACAGCTTTGTGCAGCTTATCGTACCCACCGCCCTTATTCAAAAAACAAAGGTGAACGAACATTTCCCTCATCCAGTAGGTTTCCATTGCCTTCCTTTGCATATTACTACAGCTATCATTGTGTCTTCTCTTTCAGAATTGCACTGATAAAGAGGATGCAAATCTCCAACAGCCTTTTTTCAGAATAGACATTGTGCTCACTTTTAAGGAGACAAATAACAAAATGCTCTGGACTATGGAGAACACATCACCATGCTCAGGTGAGTATAGCCCCATGTTAAAAGATTGAACCAAATTTACACAATTTGCCCCTTGTCCCAAATGTTTGGGTCCAAAGACATTGGCTATTCAAAGTTTGCTTCCCGAGTCTTTAGATGAGGCAACTAAAGACTAAGGAAGTTGTCTATTTACAATGGTTTTTGTCAAGATGTCTGCTTTGAGAGTCAATATTTGTTCAAGTAATGGAAGCTTATATTTATAATTAGCATTATGTACACTGCATGCTTGAATAATCACACACGCTTCAAACAGGGTGGAGTTGTTGAGTCTCAAACAGACTTCTGTCCATGTGTGGTGTTCTGTGTCCTATATAAATGGACACAAGCATGCACACAAGTCAGGCTTCACATTGGGTGCTACTACAGTTTTTAGCAAGACAATACTTTTGTCTGTTTTTGTAGATGACAGATGTCATACAGTGTCTGGAACCATACAAGAAAGTCTATTTTAGATTACTTAATAACTCAACACTATTTGAGTCAAATTTGTGATGATTCAGATAAACAGGTATATGATGCTAACTGGTGGGGTGAGCTTTTATGACTTGTTAGCAACTTTAAACTTGTAGTTCCAGTGCAAAACTGAAAAAGCAAACTTCAGACACAAAACATGTCTTGGCTGATCAAGTGCATTTGGGGTTAGGGGGGAATTAAGTAGATCTGATCTTCCACCAAAGTATTCCTCTAAATCAGAGGATACATAAGGCATTGTTGAGACATTTCAAACAGATCAGACACAAACATGTCTTGGCTGATTGATTACATTTTGGCATAAGATTTTTTGCTGAACTGTTGTCCCAGTCCAATGTCAGTCCAATGTCAGTGTGAAATCTGATTATACCATAGACTAACAACATCATATGGATTTGTTGCAGGCTCTGACATTCCTTCAGTGGAGACAAAATCTCATTCTTCAGGAACACTTAACCCTCCTAAGACAGAAAACACTGCTTCAAACCCCACATTTCCTTACTCAGAAGCCACAATTGGACCACTGCTCTCCACTGAGGCTTCCAGCATGGATCTCCAGACATCATCTCAGACAAGAGAATCAAGATTTAGCAGCACATTAAAATCTAGCCAGGCTTTTCCAGCTACTAAGATCCCCAGAGTGTCATCAGTGTCTCCACATAGCTCCAGTTCACCAGAAACGGACACAACTCAAGTGCAAAACAGTACCAACTCCCTGTTAGCACACACAGGTAAGCTAATGAAGCAGATAACCACCAGCACTCCGTATCAAAACACGGACATTCTTGAGAGTTTTGTTCCAACAGTGTCCACATATGCTACCAGTGAAGCAAACACGGATGCAACACTAACACTAAGCTTAGCCACTTCTTCACTGAATGTTCCCTCTGAGCGATTCGTGGACTTGGCTCATGCTAGAGAAGCCACATCAGATGGACCATCTAACTCCACCGCAGGCAACAGAACTAGTACAAGCACGCAGGAGTATTAACAGAGCTGCACTGTTCACTGTATCTCTTTCTCCCACCGGAAAATTCAACACTATGTTCAAGTGGAGTCTTCTGACATCATCATTGTCTTTAGAGAGCACTAGGAAACCACCACTGGAGTCGAAGAGGATTACCATGATGAAGACAGCTTCAGACATCACTTTAAACCCTCAACTTGGGTCCCTAAAGCCCCTCCAGCTCCATCAAGTCACTCTCCACCATCCCTATATTCTTCTTAACATGATATTGTGGACCACTTAGTAGAAAAATAGCACCGATTCACAACAGAAGAGGAATTCACAAACCTGTGATGATTTGTACAACAGCAAGCACATACACTGCTATTCAAATGTTTGCCTTTTCATTATTAATAATACTATTTTTTTAATTTACTGACTTTTCAATAATTCAATCACTGACATGTAAACAGTCATTCATAGTGGTTTGATGTAAATTGTGCATTCTAAAGAAAACCTATTGATTTCTTTACAGTGATCTTTAACTAGGAGTCACAATGTCTACAACAAAAATAGAGCCATTTTAATTACTATCCAAATTGACCAGTGAATGTACACTTCTGAGCTGTTATATGTAATGTTGATAATGATAGAAATTATGGTAAATCTGAAATAAATAAAGTTTTCCTTGGGAATTATTTTGCCTTAGAGCAATCTGCCTGAACCTCTCCACCAAAAAATAAGTTTTAGACCAAAAGCTTATCTCAAAACTACCGTAAAACAATGCCTCAGACATCAGGCAGCACAATCATAACCTGTTCACATAATAACTTGCTGTGATGTAGCTTTTAGAGGAATAAAGTGCTTCAGACATCTGGTTTCTGTCAACACCACTGTAAACGGTTCTGACTCTTGATGATTTAATTACTTTAAATATGCAGAATTTTTGGAAAGTTGGTGTTTTGCTGGTTTACATTTCTTTTGGTCCATATGTTCTCTGAGTTTGCCTGAACACAAATCTAAAGACATATTCCCAACAGATTAAACCATTTGGCTAAAGAGTGAGCTTTTATCACTTAACTGATCATATTAAATTCAGTCTTTCAGTCACATGATGACCACTTTTTATGAAAACTGCTGATATTCACGAAAGTGACAGAAAGGCCAAATCTGATTGTGAATAAAAGTATGAATATTACACATAATTTAAAACATCAAATGGGAACTGACTGGCTCATCAAAGTTATTACTGTACAAAATGTTATCATGTTAGATCATTAGCTGGAGCTTGTGTGGCAGAATGCGGCTTGTATTGACATACAAGCACAGTTCAAAACAAGAGAGAATAAGAAGACAATATGGGAGCAATAAGAAGTAAACAGTAATCAACATAGACCACTCACTCAGGCATGATGGTTATATAGGCTTCTACAGTGCAAAAAGACAAAACATCCAACAATTCATAATGAAATAATTTCAAATATGAGACATTATGGATAATAATTGTATCATTGTTCTTAACAGCTTCCTCCTAATTATTTGAAACTGAAGTTGCACAGGACTAGCATAAACTGCATAAACTGCAATAATACATAAATCAGAAGTGCCTTTGCGTAACAGTCATGCCTCTATGGAACATGTACATGTAATGCTGTAATTGGTGGCTAGCTCTGGGTGAATGTAAGCAGCATCTGCCTGTGCTGTCACAGAGGACTATGTGTCTGTGATCGCCCTGGCAGAAAACAGAATCACCCTGCATCATGGCAACTACTGCCTGGAGGCACGCTACGCCTGCCACAGAGCCCTTTGAAGCAGTGTGGCTTTTTATGTTTTCAACAACTGCCACCACCACTAAAAAAAGCCTGTACTGCGCAGCACGTTCTATTGCTGCATTTACCAAGTAAGGAAGCAGCGCAGCACAATATTTGATATGGTCCCGACCATAAACAGCCATATGCAAAAGTTTGAACACTCCCTGGTTTTGTATATTTTGTGCAAATAAGTTAACCCATCCTCTACAGAGAACAAATTTAAACATAGCAAAAAATAGGGTGCAATATCTATTTGGGTTTAACATAGTAGAAAAAATCAAGAATAAAATATAAAATGAACCACAGGTCACCCTTTGTGTTTAATTTTTTCCCAATATGTTGAATTCAGCAAATAGAGTAGCTGTGCATTAAAAGAAGTCTGTTCTCTGAACTTATTCTCACGTAGAAAAGCAACAAAACATGACATTTAATTTAACTGGTGCACCCAAACTTTTGCATACGACTGTACGATGTTTAGATTTCGGTTGCTCTGTTTCTGCATATGACTTTATGCTTGGCTGATGAAGGTAGTGTGATTTGTTTCCATTATGTAATCACATATTTCATCATGTATCTACCTCATACTGATATATTTCACTTCTTTCTGTGGACTCACTGATGAATTACTTCATTGATATAATAATGAAAATAATGATACTACTACTACTAATAATAATAATAATGATAATGATACTACTACTACTACTACTAATAACAATAATAATGATGATGATACTACTACTACTACTACTAATAATAATAATGATAATATTAATAATACTACTATTATTTCTACTAATAATAATGATAATAATTATTAAAAAAAGAAATAAAGATTGAATTTGAATGCTTTTGTAAAAATTTGCACATTCTGCTGCAAAGTTTATATTAAAATTAAAATTCAGAACATCAGTGCCAGAAACATCTTTAAACATATTTCACATTTGCTAAACAAATTCAGTTTAACCACAATCCTATCTCTCTGCAGATCAAACACAGTCACAAAAGGCAGTGTTAAATGTAAGCGACATGGTTTTGCTCAAAAGTGAGGAAATGTACTGCAGCCAAAATATATGAATATGAAAATTATTGTAGCTTTTTTTGCATCAGGGTTGACATGCTGTGAAAAAGGGCCTTTTTTCATGAATTAACATGAAACAACCATGTCTGAGCAATGGCAGTATGTGAAAGGGTCAGTAGATGGCACCAGACCCTCAATGTAAGACTCAGTTTGTGGGAATATTACTGGCTGTTGAACCACCAATGTGATCTGTAACTTCACAAACTGTTTTGGCCGTGGCCAGTCATAGTAAGAGAATAAGAGCCCACTATTCTTATTGCTCATATAAGTATAAAATATTAGTCACTGATGTACATGTATGTACTGAGATTCTGTTGAGAAACAACTTGGCCTGAACCTCAGATGGGTGCTTGGCTAATTTGGCTTTACTGCACAATTTTCCACGCTCGACTGCATTCAATTAGATTGCTGAAAGGGCAGCTTGTTTTAATGTAACCCAGTCAGGATATTCATTTAAATTCTGGACATTTGAGAGAAGAACCCCATGAACACCTTTGAAGTTAATACAGATTAGACATTCATTTGTTGGTTAAATATTGACAACACTTGTTCGTCCTGACTTAGTTTTTCTAACCAAAAACTGCATTTGGACAAATGTGACATTAATTATAATAATACATCTGTGCATTGTGTGTATTTGTCATTCCAGGCTTGGCCATTCATAATTCACAATAGGACATGGCATAATAAATCTAACCAAGAGGAATGGTTGGGAGGCAGTCCTTGTGCTTTTGTTTGGCATCTGCTACATGAACTTGTGAACAGGAAATACAATAGTGCCCGCAAAGTACACCAATATCCCAGGCCTTTCATGTGGCTCTTCCGAGCCATTATATTTTCTGTGTAGGCTATTAACTGTCACTATCTGTTAAGCTTAAAAATCTCTTTCATGTTTTTTCCACCTCTTTCTTTTTCATATGTGTTGCACATATGGGAAGTGTTCGACATGCTATAAAGACTAAGTGTTGTGACACTGTTAAGATTTTGTCACATTAAACGTGAATATCTTGATATCTAAAGAGCCCAGTTTGTTTAATGAAAGTTTACCTCAATGTAATCAAACTACAGACTGTTGTTTCAGTTGTAAAGGTTTTAATGCTTTGAGTATGTAGTCGATTGGCCAAGACATGTTTAAACAAGCATTTAGACCTAAAATATTTACAAGGATTATCTTATTATTATTATTATTATTAGTAATAGTAGTAGTAGTATATAGTTGAGATAGTAATAAGGTAAATATATACAAAATCATAATTTCTAGGATACTTTCTATTAGGAGGTATTTATCCCAAACCCCTACATTTCAAAATTGTTTTGTATTATTTTGCACTTTTTAAGTGTTTTTAAACACCTTTTGATTTCTTTTAAAGTGAAGTTGAAAAATTTAGGTTTATCATATGTTTCATTTTTAAATAAAAAAAAAACCCTGTCCCAGGGTTCTATGTCACTACCGAAGCACAGGAGTTTTAGTCTCTAGCCTTATTTTAGCCACACCCCTGTATTTAGAGCAGGAAGTGAGACTGTATCCCTGTCCCTCATGGCCACAGGGTGAGCAGTTAGATCCCATTGTTTTGAAGTAAATGTCTCCCAAAGTCTGAAAATCACATTAAGAACTGTCTCTACCGAAACACATATTTTGTGCTATTGAAATATTAAAAATATTATGTTTGATGTGTGTACAACTGTTAAAATTTGTGCTTGCTAGTTATGTACTGGCAAGCGTTTTTGAGTTCTGCTTAAAATGGGCTAAAATTGTCATTACAGAAACATTTGGCAAAGTTTCGCCAGTGTTATGAATGTTTTGGTAATGACTAAAGGGAATGTTCAGTCATTTGTTTAAATAAATTAAATATTATTAAAGGCACAGGGTCATAGGATTCTAGTGTAAATCTGAGTCGGTTAAAAGTCTGTAATGTGTTTTGAACTCTGACTTTGACGCAGTTTGGTAGAATGAGCCATATAGATATGGTTATTTATAAAAACGGACTACACTACAGGCTTCAGGATGGCTGCCACTACGGTTTTTACCCCTGTGGTGCGCAGCTCTGTTTACTTTCGGGGTAAATTATATGCGCGACTTTTCGACCAACTGTTCATTTATGGTCTATAAATTACTTTTTAGTACATTTCTCTGATCCAGTGGTCTCAGTCGTGGTCCAGCGGTCTCGGCCTTGGTCCTGGACAACCACTGCCCTGCACGTCATGCCCTGTGTCTCAAATTGTGTGCTACGCACTTCTAGCACAAGCAGTGTGTTCACACTGCAAAATGAAGCGTGGTGTTATATACTGTTAAAACCTGGATGATGTACTAAAACACCTGAAAAAAGAAGTGTGGAATGCTGCACAGCTTTTCCTAGACTGACAACCAAATTCCAGGACAATCCTGGAGGGGAGGCAACCCTATGCCCAGACAGAGACACTTGGATTGTTTTCACTGCTCTAACACACTAAGTTTACCTCAGGAAGGGATTGTTAATTAGTTCATTGGTTGCATCAGGTGTGCAATGTTTCAGGACAGTGGAACTCCAGGACCAGCATTGAGAAACACTGCTTTAATAAGATCTCTAAAAGATCAACAAACCTATATGCAGTGTTTACTTGACAAATACAGCTACACATTAGAGTGGATGCCATGGAGCTACAGTTCCCCAGTTTAAAAAGCCACTGTGCAGCACAGCGCACGCAGCCGTGCCACAGTGGCTCATTCGGCTGTGGGGTTTAGCAGACGGAGTGTGCCGCAGGAGGAGCGGGGCTGGGAGAGGGGAGGCATGCTGGGCTTTGGTGGTTACACTCTGCCTCTTCATCTCACTTGCCGGGTAATTACAGAATCACGGGTCAACCATGCATGTAACCACGGTTACGTTGCACAGTAGCAGATGTGCTCATGGCATTATCGGCTAGGAGCATGAAGGTAAACAAAAACAGATGCAGCTGGTTGCTAGGGACATTCGCCAAACTTGTGCGCTCCTAATTGTTCCCATGTGTGGGAGCAGGGCTGGAGCAATGGGTTGCAGGCAGTAAAATGGCATGCTTGCGCTGTGCCCAAAGTACTCAATGGGAAATTTGTGAATGAGATTAATGCTGGTGTTTTCTTTTTTCATTTTCTTTTCCTTTTTTTGTGGCCTTCTGGCATCATGCCTTTCTTGGTGAGTGGGGGCTGACGAAGCATTTTCAGTCATGCCTGCAGCACGAACACATGGATGTGCTGAAGCTCAGAGGTCTATAGCGGCTTCATTTGTGAAGAAATGTGGATGTGAAGAAATAACATCCTTAGGCACTTCTATAAACTCCTTTTTGCTCCTTAAAAAGGCCCATATCCTATATTTATTCAAAGGTCCACTTAAGAAGTTTGTGTAGTTTTAAGTACCAAAACAGTCTTAATTATTTCTTCAGTCTCTCTTTATCCTTTAGAATAAAACAGGCTGTTTTTGTTACTTCAGCTTTAAGACTGATATATGTAAATGACTCCGGTTCTGGCTACCCTGTATTGTGCCTCATTAAAAAACAGTATAGGCTGAAATATTCCTTTTAACTTCAGTGTGAACTAAACTGCTATAGGTGGATTTATATGGTTTTAAATGGTTCTCATGACATCACAGAAGCAATGAATTCATAATGGGTTATTTTTGCAGCTTAGTTTCCATATATGGACTGGGCTGAGTGGGGACTCATCTCTGTTTCGAAAATTTAAATGTTTACATGCTACATCAAACTGTTTTATACTGAAGCACAAGGAAACTTTGGTTCTGCGTGATATGGGCTTGCTTTACAATGGCTGTTTGTTGACTCCTTTATGATGAAATGAGTTTTATTGTTTATCCCCCAACTCTTCAATGTGTTTCCCATCATAGTACAATGCCACCAGTCTCCATACTGGTGGGTCTGACTTCCAAATTCTGTTATACAATGCTCAAAGGAGAATCTGGTCATTATATCATGCAGGAGGCCTAATGACTGGTACCTCACTTTGCAGGAGCAACCTCTGTACTGGGTGGGTCTTAGCATGGGTCTGATGTAGCTTTAAAACTAATATTTGATATGTTATTTAACTACACAACTATGTCAATCAGCCTCAATCAGTTGGCAGAATTCATGATTTTGCATTTATTTTGTGATTTCATTCATCAGTGTTCTCTCACTACAATATCCAGCATGCCTTACACAAATAAGTCACACCATTTCCACCCATAACAATAAAGAAATCTTATGTTTAGGCTAAAAAATACCGACTAGTATTCTAAATACTAAATTCTACATAAATACAGAATAGGTATTCAGATTTCTAGCAGTAATTGTAGCTACCTGACTTCCTGCATTCACCAAATAGTAGGAAAAAACACATAATAAACAGCCCTTCCCTCACCTTCAAGATACATCATCAGAAGGGGGGTTTCCAAGGCCTGAAACTACAACATCTCACTCTCAGGACTATTGTGTGATTGCTGTAAGAGGTGAGTAAGCATGTGTACAACAGATGTAGAGACAATAGGTGAACAACAATCGAGATCGAGAACAATGGTTAAATTTTTCATTTTGCCCCTTTAATTCTGAAAAAAACTGGTTAGGGTTAAGGAATTCAAAAGCAAATTAGCAAAAAATATTTATTTTCTTTTAAGATTATTAAAACTGTATGTCAAGATTTGGAAATGGTAAATCACAAAACTAGCCACACTGATGGGTTACACACTTAAGTCCCTCTCCTTCACTACAACACGGGATCGAAATTAGTAGTGAATAAATATGGTGAAAACTATACAAACATGTCAATATCAGACATAAACTGTCACAAGCTGACATAAAGTAAAAAAGCTATTGGATCATTTATGCCATTCACATCAACTCCAATAAAACATTCTAAGAAGCCAAAAAACTGTGTAGTCAGTGTAAAAATTCATTGATGGATCATGATTTATTGATCTGAGGGTGATGTTTGCATTCATTTTGGAATGTTATAACTCAGTTATAACAATATTCAATAAAGTATATGCTCAATGTAAATAAAACTTTTGGGAAGTGGTTTGAAAAAGCTGTATTGTGTATTGTGTTTATTGTCTATAATCCATTACTGTATAAATAGTTACTCCAGTCACATTCATGTATTGGGTGTATTTTCAGAAATAATTCTAAATTGTACCAAAAATAATCTAACAAACTTTGAATTGTGGTGACACATATCATAATGCATTAAATTATTTACTAAAGAATCAGAATCGAATGGGATCTTTGTGAGGTCACAAATATACACTCTTGGTGGTCAGGGTTTTCAAAGCCTGGCAGAACAGATGCACACTCTTCCAAACTGGTGTAGGAGTCCATTTCACATAGTATGTTCTAGATGTAGTTCTGAGGCCCGACTTTAGGGCTGATCAGTATATGCGGTCTGAACCTTGCCTGATGTGTGCGTGACACTGCACAATGTCTGGGAGGTCCCTTCTTGGATGCTGGCCAAGCCTGGAGTCCAGATGAGAGATTGAGGAAGCGGGTCCGTTTCTGTGATATCCTGTGTGTGTTCACCATCTGATTACACACACGACTATGTGTGTGTGCATGTGAGTGTGTTAATGACATCCAGGTTGATACAATGTGTGAAGAGTCTCATGTACGTAGAACTTTAAGGCCGTTTCTGTGTGATATCATGATTAGTAAACGAGCGGGCTTATGTCTGCGAGCTTGTGTCGAACTGGAATGAGCCGTGGCTCCTCAAGTCTACATCCCCCACACCCCCACCGCTGCTCCTCCGCTGTGAAGCTTTCTGCCAGCAGCCTGCGCCTCCTCTCTCTCTTTCTCTCTCTCATTAACCACAACTGTCAGATCCTCCAGATGACGAGCAATTAAACCAGATAATAAACGTTCGCCATCAATCCCTGTTTGTTTGTTGTTGTTGTTGTTGTTGTCGGCGGCAGGGGCTCCTCTCATGCCACCTTGGTGCTAACTAGTACCTTCTGTAATGCACCGGTAGCAGAATTAGTCTCTCTCTCTCTCACAGCCCATTGCCAACACCAGCAAAAGCTCTGACTGTTCATTGTAAAAGGAACCAGGCAGATAATAAGGCCCGCTGAATGTTAACAATTAGATCTTAATCAGAGCCAGCGCGCCAAGGCTGCTCTTTTATCCCGCAGCCTGAGAGAAATGCAAACAAAGCGGCACAAACTGCCGAGATAAAATACTACTTCTGAATAATCATGTCTCTCAGCTTCCAAAAAGCCACGTAAGCCTGCGTATGGTTGCCGGCAAAGACGACACGCTGTGGAGACTCCACTGTTTGCTCATGTATTAAAGCGATAAGACGGCCTGGCCTTCACTAACCAGCTGCCTCTCCTCAGTGAGGCTGAGGTGGCTCTATGACAGACGTTGGCCCTAATCTGGGCTAGCCTAGGTAGAGTACACTGCCTCCGTACACTGAACTAGAAGTGCATGATTTAAACAACATGCCCACCTCTATCCCACAGATCATTCTTATGCTGCCATTTGCTGCCATTTGTGATTTAGAGCATACTGGTCTCAAGTGGTCTCAAATGTCTTGAAACGCGAAACAGTCCTGAAACAGTGGAACACTTTTCCTGACACAATGGCAAAACACAGAGCCATATATATCTATTACAGATCAGTGCAGGAGTGCCAGGAAAATACACGCATTTAAAAGGGCCAGTTCAAAAAAAAACAAAAAAACAAAAAAGACCCTGAAAAAACAGCAAAACATCTGATTTCCCCTGACCATGGAAAAATGTACGTACCCTTTTGTTTTGAAAGAGAATTTCCCTCAAAAACACTTTGAAAACCAAACAGAATTGACAATCATTAGATTTATTGTCTTTTCATCCTTTGTTTTCACGAGGGTGTGTTTGTGACTTTGCCATGGAAACTTGGGATTATTTACTCTTGGGCCGGTTCACAGTAACCTTCCCTTTCCTGACCAAACAACAAAGGAAATACTGGGTCAAGCATCTTCCCGCTCTGGTAAATTCTGTCTCAGTTTCACAGTGTATATACAAACCATAATAATGATGCGGTTAAGGTTCTATTTTTGAGCTCTGGTTGCTGAAACTCTTGAACTCCTCCAAAGCTCCATCCTGTTTTGGCCCACCTTGCATTTGCAGGGTGTGCTTGAAGCACTTGAAAAATAGGAAATTCAGTAACTGCATCTTTTATCTAAAAGCACACCCAACATCCTTGACATCAGAGTCAGCCGTCACAATGCTGGGCAAAAACTTTGTGGATTCCTTTCGTATAAAAATACAGGAAGTCCACGGATCTTGAGTGGCAAAATGCCATTTTCCACTGCAGTCTTGGGTATTATGAGCTGATTTGAATGGATGTGGCATGGTGACTGGAAGGCATGCTGGTTGTTTATGGGTTTCGGGGGGATGGGTACACGGTTCTAGGGGACAGTATCTGCTGAGAAAGTCTAATAGCTGGAGATGCCCCTCACTGACATTAGATGAGGGTCTGGCTGAGGCCATGTGGACATGCTGTCTGACAGCTAACTATAGGCCCTTGTGGTATGAAGAGATTCGCAGCATATACTGAAATGTTTTGTTCTCTCTAGACAGCTCATCGCCTGAAGTACTGTAAGAGTGCTGGTGGAGGCACTAGATGGAGACAGTGAGGTTTATGATGAGCGTTGCCTGGTTTGTTGGATGGAAGTCTGTTAAGAGTACATTGTAAAAAATAAAGGTTCTTAAATGGTTCTTGACTTTGACTTTTGATTCTACAAAAAATCTCTAATTGGTGTAAAATATTTGATAGCACTTTATAATAAGACCCCCCTTATAAAGGGCTTATGAATGAATATTTAAAAATGAGTTTATTAATGGTTATTAACTATGTCATAAACACCTTAAAATCATTAATTAGCAGTTATAAGACATAAATAGAAGAGGTGACAGTATGAATATCTAATGAATTTGACAGGTTCAATGCTGGCTCATGGAGATGGCAAAGTAAAATAGGTGAACAGCAAAATCTGAGATTTAACAGTAGATCTGAATGTGGGCTCACTATCTGGCAAGCAGTAGATCAGTGTTTATTAAGGATTATAAAGGTTATGTTAGGGCCTAATTAATAACCATTAATGAACTACTATTAAAACCCCTTGTAAGGGTAGTCTTATTGTAAAGTGTTTCTTTAAACTTTAAAGTTCTTTACTCTTGCATATCTTATTTACAAAAAATGATTCTTAAGGAAGAACCCTTTTTGGAACCTTTATTTTCTTAAGGGTCTAGAGTTTAGGGTTTGTATTATCTTCTTATAATCTGGTATGTTTACAGAGTCATATGCAAAAGTTTGGGCGTCCCTGGAAAATTACTTGTTTTGTTGATTGTGAAAATAACATATTAACTCATCCTCGACAGATAAGTTACACACTTGTGCACATTTTAATGCACAATTACTGTTTATTTGCTGAATACAAAATATAAAAAAAAAAGTTAGTGAAAAAGTTATGGCACATTTTCTATCTAAGTTTTTTCTAATATGCTAAACAGCACATACATATAAAGTGTGCACTAACATTTGCAGAAAAGTTTGTTCCCTGTAGAGGATGTACCTGAGAAAATCAACAAAACATGCAATTTTACTGAGGGTGTTAAACATTTTTCGTGTGCACTGTATATAAGCAAGAATGGGCAGATGGAGTTTCTCCATTTTAACATAAAAATTACAGTTTGAGAGTTTACTACTTGTAGTCTTGAAATAAATCAGTTCTATTGGGTGGTGATTTTGCTAATATTTCTGTTCAAAGCTTCTTGCTTATGGACAAGCAGTAATATTTAATATCTCACATAATGGAACCTAAGACAGTATGAGAGTAACTGAAGCCTTCGTTTTACTCTACTGTTGCCTCTGTACTGTATGTGTCATACTAAAATGTAACCCTTTTATTGTTAAAGCATTTTAGACATATTCATTAAATGAGTTATATATGTGCACTATGTACATATGGAAGACTTTTTGCCTTATGCTGTCTTCTGAGCATGCCACGAAAATCAGAATGACACCTTTGAGCTTCAGTGGACTGAGACCACCTTGTGCTGTCTCTCACCCCGTTTGAGGAAGACAGTTATTCCTTGTAAGGGAGATTTCTCATGAATATTGTCTGAGTATATGTTGAGTACTTTGCCTGACTCTGACCAACAGTGTCTATACAAGCCGAAAAAAAAAAATCTGACAATCAAAATAAAAGGAAGTAAAGCATGAAAGCATGAGGTGAGTAGAAAGAGCATGTCACAATTAAGCTACTTAATGGGTGGACGTCCCTGGATAGATCACATACAATTTACATCAAGAGTCGCTCTAATAAAGACTTTTTAAAACTTAACATTGGAATTCAATTAGGGTGTTGAGTGCATAACCAAAGCCGTGAAAAACGAACTCATAGGGGGGGTCCTTTTCCAGTTCTGCCCTGAGGCGAAAAGGCCCATTAATTTAATACATTCTGTGTTTTTTCACTTGTGCATTTCGAGGGTACATTGCACATTTCCCTACTAATGTACCTAATACCGTGTCAGAGCATGCCAAAGGTTACATTAAATCTAATAATAAAAAAAGCTACTGTTGTTGCCATACTGTAAACAACTAGACCACTTTCAATCAGCCAAGCATGAAAAATGACCCAGCCTGAAAAACAACAGAAAATTTTGAGGCTGATTTATTGATTTGACGTTGTATGTTTTTCGCCTGGGCTGCTGCTGATACAGTGGTTTTAATATATTGCTTTACTTCAGATGCACACTCTTAAACAGAACACCTTAATTAAAAGGTCCGTTTGTGTTTTTTTCCATTCTCGCACCAGTGGATGAGAAGCTTTTATTCAACTCCAGAGCACAACAAAGCACAAGGTCTTAGATCGGTGCCTCAGAAGAGGAAAGCTAATCAAAGCATTAGTCATTAACAGCAACTTAGCAAAAGTAAGTTTACATGAAGGTCAATCCACTTCACAACATGTAATGAATTATATGGCAATTACAGAGGGAGAAAAGTTGTTGTTTGTTGGTCCTCGTGTGCCCAGTAATGACAAGCGCAGGTCAACAGCGTTTCAGAGAAAGCCCCATCTCCCCTTCTCCACCGGTCAGCTAATTATCTGAAGTGCGTTTGCCAAGCCACCATGAACAGGGAATCCATGCACAAATCAATCGTGATTCTCCTGTTCATCCTGCACTTGGCCTGTTTTTAAAACTTTGTAATGCAATATTTTTGCATTCGATCAAATCTGGAGTGCAGATCCACTGCAAAAAATGGTATCTTGGCAAAGTGAAATGATCTTAAGTCTAGTCTTTATCTAATATTTCCCATTTTCAGATTGTTGTAAGCTTATTACAAGATTATATAACTTTTTTAATAGACATTTTTACTTGTTTTAAGTGATTTTAACACATTAAACCATGTCACTATATTGACAGATATGTTGCTTGTTCCAAACATATTTCTTTCAAGTATTAGACACCATTTTATGCAGTGTCTCTTCCTCCTAGGACTTTTATAGCAGTGGTGATTTCTTTGTAATGGATCTTTCATTGCATTTTTCATCCAAAATGCCTGTTACTACTTTTACCGTCATGTTATATCAAACCATGTTTCCTTAGATTAAATAATGTAATGTATGTTTTGAAGCTTTTCGCACTTGTGCTTTTGAAAGAAGTGGCCATGTGTCATCAGTGATGAGCAGTTTGGCTGTGAGCGGTCGAGTAAGTAGGCTTTGATGACCAGAGAGTAATTTGAGAGGAGATGCAAGAGAATGACAAAATAAATGGTTCTATTGATTGATTGAAGAACCACTCTTGGTTTTTTAAAGGACAATTCCACAGATTTTTCTACATTTCTGCATAATTAAATGGTTGAGATATAAACAAAGTCATTCAGAGTTTTTAATGTGAAATGCTCCATTCTAGAGAAAATTACTCAAATGTTTTTTTTACAGTGGTGTTGATAGGAACCAGGGATCATGACGTCTTCAACGCAAATACATCCATTTTATTTACTATCCAAAACAACTACTGCATGTGTCTTCTGAGTTTTTTATATATAGTGTTGATGTTGGTAAATCTGAAATTAAAAGTTTTCTGTGGGGACTATTTTGCCTCAAAACACCCTCCAGGTTCCTCTCCGCCACCAATGTAACAAAAAAATAAATTTTGGCTGCGTTATCTCGACATTATTATAAAAGTGTCTCAGGCATTAACAGGTTCGCAACCATTTGATGCAATAAGTTTCTGTGAGGGAGCTTTTGATGTCTGGTTCCTATAAGCGCCACTGTGAACATTTCTGTTTCTAGGTTCTCTGTAATGTTATATTTCACATCAAACTATTTTGGTAATTTGTTTACATTGTAATGATTTTATTATGCAGAAATGCTGAGATATTATGAGAAATTCCCCTTTAAAGAACCATCCAATAAATGCTCATTTAAAGAACTGTGTAAAAGTAAATGAAAAGTATGAAGAACATGGTTTAAAGTTTAAAGAAGCTCCATATCATGTAAAGGTTCTATACAAAATAAAGGTTTTCCTTTTAAGTCAAGAACCATTTATTTGTAAGTGTGGGTGAAAATAAGGAATAGAAATCACACTTCTTGAAAAACTGCCACCCCTCACGCATCTATTTTTGGATTAAAGTTATTTTAAGATGACAGGCATTTGCTTCTTACATTCAAAGTGGGTTGCAGATGAAAAGCTGGGTCTGTATTCCATCGTATGATATTGAATACCATGATATTATCGCTGCTCTATAAATTAGAATTACAGAGACTTTAACCTTTTTTTTAAAGAAATGGTATAAATAGTATAACTGATGATAGAAATAGTATAACTGCAGTAGGCTATATACATGTGCTATGTTTGAACACCTCTTATTTTCACTTACAAAATCAACAAAACACATTGTTAGACCTGGGACAGCCAAACCTTTGCACATGACTTTAGGCTACAAGATGAAAGATTTTTGAGTCTTATTTTAGTGCAATGCAGTGAGTACAGCTACAGTTCATAGCCTCCCTGTGCCCAACTTAACCCGCCATCCCCCCTTAGAAATGTTCTCTCAGTTTGACTACTGTTGGTGACTGTAGCTGTAAATTAAGGCTAAAAAACCCCATGCCTTTTCACAAGTCTCTCAAAATGAGAGAACACAAGCTAAGGACCAGCATAAATTGTACACATGACGTGGGTGAAAAAATGGGAGAGAGTTGTTAGATGTGAACAGTGTAAATTATAGATGAGCAAACTATGAATGTAGCGCCGCTTTTCCTTGTTTCAGCACGCATTTTTCCATTTGTCTCGTGTTGCTAAATTTTTAACGGTTTTTCACATCAGACTGATGCTACTTATAATTACCAACTTTACACCAAAATCGCATCTGACAAGAGTTGGTTTCTGAAGAACATTTCCGAGAGGGAGAAGTCACCTGGGCATTGAAAGAGTGAGAGTCACTTTAATATTACATGCCCTGCCTCGGAATAGTGAC
The DNA here is from genome assembly GCF_904425465.1 of Colossoma macropomum. Lineage (NCBI taxonomy): Eukaryota > Metazoa > Chordata > Actinopteri > Characiformes > Serrasalmidae > Colossoma > Colossoma macropomum. The sequence goes on along the minus strand of NW_023494802.1, from coordinate 8,837,591 downwards.
AAAATCATTTGAATTAACAGAAAAGATGTGCGGCCCTAATTGAGAAAGTTTTGATTTATTTATACCTGTTTAGAGAGCTCCTCTCATTTCCTACAAGTAGACTGCCCGTCTGCAAACACATGCATTTTCCCCTCGCGATAAAAAAGGCAGAAGAATTTCTGAGTGCCTGAGTTTTATTTATTTATTTTAAAACAGAAGGATTCTTCAAGCTTAATCCAGATTTGGCCATTTGGAGCTGGAATAATGGATAGAGCGTGCATGTTTTTTTAATGGCTGCATGTTGTGTGGGAGATAAACATGGCGTTTGAGATGTTCTCTCTCTGCTGAGCTGTGTATTCCCACTACGCTGCTCTACTGTATAGGAGGCACGGTACACAAATTTTAACTTAACCACTGAAAACTGGCTTTATAACATGTCGTCATTGGCATGTGTGGATGGTTTCTTTTGAGCTACAGCACTGTGCAAAAGTCAAAGACCACCCCTCATCTAATAAATTTCCAGACAAAACACCTTATTTCTGAGAAGATTAGGTATAAGATAGTTTACAAAACTGTGCAAATCAAAAAATACAAAGAAAATGGGACTCCTAACAACCATGCAAGACCTGGTAGACCACCAAAACTGTAACTGTGAACAGGAATGGTGATTGGTGGATTTTGGAGGTTCATCGGTCATGTGATCTCCAAAGAGTTCTGGAAAATGGAGTCTTTGAGAATGGAGTGTGTGGCAACATGTTTGGGATTACTTGGATTGTGAAAAGCAGAAAAAATAACTTCTACGACTGAACTTTTTTCCCTGAAAGAATGAAAACTGTAGTAAAGACACACTAAACACTAAAATTGTGATATATCTAGTTGTTGAGGCTTCTGTGTAATTTGACTGGAAATTAAATAAATGATGGGTGGTCTGTGACTTTTGGACGGTACATGTTTTCGAATGACTTCATAAGATAAGTTTCTTCAATGTCATTAATATTATCAGTATTAAGAATGACCTCAGTTACCTCCATGCGTTCATCACTTCCCAGAGACCATCTTTATGATGCACGAACAAATAAGTGCCTTTACAGCCTCCTCCTCCTCCTCCTGTCTAGCCTCTTTGGGTTTTCCAGAAGTTTGAAATGAGAACATCTTCAGGTTGACTTAAAGTAGTTAAAGTAATTCACATGCAATATGGTGCACTAATTTTGACCACCGAGACTAACTACAGTCCTACTAATAATGTGTTTGGGCCCATTTTTAATAAGTCATCATAATTACGCTGAGAATTTGATTGGGCATCTGTGCCCAGGAAGATGAAATATGTTGTGTGGGCTTGATGGTAAAGGATATTGCTTGCTGTTCATACATAATTGAGCGATCTTGAATGTCAGACCTGTGGGAGCAAATGCTGGAAAAAGCATCAGTGCCCCCCACCATTAGGTACACAACAGCTCCTGCATGCTGCATGACTGTGTGGGAAGGACATATGTCACTGCGTAGCTGACTGAATACACCTTAAACATCTAGATTTGGCATTTTGGAGCAGTTTGCACAATGTCTTATTAGCTGTCAAATGACAAAGGGGCTTACTGGGTGTAGTCCAAGCTGTTTTAGTCCCAAAGACCACTGTTTAGTTTGTTCATTTAGTATGTGCTGCAAAAAATGATATCTTTGCAAGTAAAAGCTTCTTAAATATAGGAAATATGCCTAATAATTCTCATGCTGAGATGTTTTCTGAACATTATAAGATTATTCAACCTTACAGATTTTACTTGAAAAGGCCATATCCTACATTTTCTTGTGTACATTTAGGACATTTGTTTGCTTTCATGTATCAAAACCAGTCATCATTTATTTTTACATGACCTTCTTTATCCAGAGAGGTTGGAAAACAGGCAGATTTTAACAGGCTGTTTTTTTCTGTCTTTAAGACTGGAAAATCTAAATGATCTCTGTTCTTATTAGCTGCCCTGTTTGCGCCTTATTCAAAAAGCAGTCTGGAACGTAATGCTGCTTATACCTTCAGTGTGAATGGGCGGAGCTAAACTGCTGTAGACGGACTAGTGGATAATTGTAAATGTGTGTTTGTGACATCACAAATGCAGTGAAAATCAAATGAGGCTGTTTTTGCAGCTTAGCTTCCATAAATGGACTGTGTGGACTGGAGAGTGAACAGTACCTTTGTAAATTCAGTTTCCATTATATGGTCCCTTTTAATAAAGCATGCTTATCAAGTGAACTCATCTAACTGTACTCGCTGTTTCTTGAAACAAGCGCAATTACCTGTAGGTAGTTTTATTTGGCTGTGCTTCTGTACTTCTGTAATCTGAAATTTAACATATATTTCCTGCATTTAAAATGCATTCACTGGCCAAGATGTCATTTTTTGTAGTGTGACAGAGTGAAAAGACCTCTTAGAAAGCAGAACTGTTCTTAAAAAAACACTTAAACTGAAAACAAGCTAGCTACCCTGGACAGGCATTGTTGTCAGTGGTTTTGGTCAGAGTGAGAGAATACTGCCATTTATTCAGCCTGTTTGTGTGAACTTTTATCCCCTTTGACTGCCATTTGATCTCAGTGTCTGAGTTATTTTCCTCTTCTGTGAGAAGTAGTCCATTTACTCAGCCTCAGCTCCATTTTTCAACCCCCCCTCACTGGCCTCTTACACTGATGTGCCTTCTCAGGAGGTCTGGATATGAGCGTCGTCTATAAAGAGAAAACCTGACTCTGTAACTCAATGAAATGCAGGAGGAGACAGGACGCTATTTATTTCCTTTTGAGCCACAGTCTCAGACGAGATAAATGGGCGGGCTGCCGCACAAGCGAAGAGCCAGCTTCATATTTTTGACGTTTTCGTGTTTAATGTGTTATATATTTTATATGAGCCATCTTTATGCTCTCCCCCTTTTTGCATTTTCTTTTAAAGCTTAAACGCAGTTATTGATGCACTGGCCCGAGTACATTATGCGTTATTTGTTAGCAAGCACCATTTTTGCATATTGACGGTAACAAGAAAATGCATGTATGGAAACTCTAATATAAATTGACTTATGTTTAGAGGTTCGGTTTCTGCGCACTAAGCTCTCTGGCAAGTAATATATAGTTCTTTATATTGCTAATCCAAGCATGCAGCTTTTAAGAGTCCAACTTGATAAAAGAAACGCATACAGACCTCAGGCTTCTAAAGACTTTTATCTTGTGGTGCTGCTTTGACAGATAGCTTCTTTTTCTATTGCATATAAAGCAACAAGAAAGCAGGGAGGTGTGCAATGAGAAAGGAGCTGGTTGTATTGTATATGAGTTTTGGGATGGGGTACGTGATCTTTCTGTAATGGAACCCTTACAAAATAGATATATTGTTGCTCTTGGAACAAAACCTTGTATCTCCAAAATGAAGAAGGAAAAAATATTATCAACATGTAATGGAAGTTAATGTAAAGAGATTATTTCCTAGTAATTTTGGACTGTTTCCAGTGGTCCGTTCATCACGGACAGTTTAAAGGCCAGCTGATATTTTAAAATTATGCAAAAAAATGAATAAATGACAAAAATGGAGATACAAGAAGTTACAAGTGACAGCGACAATACAGTAATACAACAAGAAACCATAAAATTTGCATAGTGCTGTATAATATGTCTATAATATTATACATTATAATATTTTTGCCTCCAAAAAATATTCCTGTATTACTACCATATAGTAATCTATAATGCTTGTGTGGTATTGTGTAGTAAAATATAGTAATTGTCTAGATTTTAATAAGAATCCTTTAGAAATTCCTGTAATATTATCTTTTTTACATCTGTAAAAGAAATAATTTGAAAGAAAATATCACTAATTGATGCCAAAAAGTGCATGACATTAACAGAAACGTGTTAATGTGTAGAACAGAGGTCACTAATAGCTGTCCTACGCGGACCTGGACCTATAACTAATAAACTATGGAGAGTTGTTTAATTTTGACGGGGTGGTCCTATTTTAATCAGCGTAACTTTTCTAGCCTTTATGGTATGGCTTTAGTGGCCTGGGAAACTCACAGACCAATCGCATGCGTCATAAATATCACACGTGACGCTACTCAGGCAATCAGATCTGTGCATTATGATGAGCACTGAGACTCGAGTGAGTGATGCACAGACAGTGGAGGGACGTGGCGAGAAACAGCAGTCGGAGAAGAAAGTGAGCCAGAGGGAAGTTATTTCACATGCTGTTCTCTAAAAAGAGAAAACTGACAATAAATATTGTTGAAATATTACTGAATTGTACTTTATTTAATTTGACATTGTTGACTACCTAAGATGTTGATATAACTATTAGGCTACTTCAGTTTACAGTATATGGCAATGAATCATGATGTAATTAGACATTATGATGTTCCGGACCTTTGCTTGAGGATATTTTCTTTAACTGGACCTTACTGAATTTTAATTAAAGACCCCTGGTGTAGAAGAACATCATTTTTACCGTACATACTGAGCACACTGTGTCGTGCCTTGGCTGTAGATAGGTATATTCCACAGTACTCATTCCACTCATCCTATTAATTCTGACTGTGATTCATTATTATTCTGGGTCAGCTAAATGACTAGCTGTGGGTGACCTTGAGCAGGATGGACACAAGTGGAACTGGTTTGTTTTTGTTTTGATGTCTGGATCTGCCACTTGGACTTTGGACTTACTAAAACCCACTGTCCACCTCTGGTTGAACTTTCGTGTCCTAGCTGACAGGGGCGTTCACATCACAGAACTAGCCTGCACACAGGAGAAGAGAAAGTGGTGGGAGGGAATTGATTTAAAGAGGCTTGTACGGCAATTTGTTAACATCACCATTGAAAGTCTAAAACTGTCTTTTACAATGTCCTTTACTTGAGCTGCATCTCTGTATTTCATTACTTAGCTGCTTTACTTCCACTACCAAATAGTCTGCAGAGTCACAAGTGAAGGGAAGCAGCTCATAAGTGAAGCTAGCAGCACAACAAACTGTAGCTTCTGTCCATTTTGAATGCTCTAAATGTGGTTATTTTTCTCTTTTACACCTTGTGTTTTCAATGCGTAAAGCTTTTATAAGAGGTGCTTATAGACAGCCTCAAACGGAATCGGGCTCTTACGCTGGGTTTAGATGATTTTAAAGGTGAAGGGGGGAGGCTATGACTCTGTGATTTATGGTGGCTCTCTCTTCTGCTGGATTGATGCTATGCTTTCTTCGGGCCTTGTGGCTTTTACTGCATCATCTTGCATCCAGAGACATGGCTTCGGCCCAATAAAGCCCCTTTTAACATTCGGGAGGGATTCTATAAACAAAAGGACAGAAAACTATTAAAAGAACTAATGTAAAATGACTTTCACTTCTTACTGGATAAGGGCATTGGGTCTACTGTAGACACACTTCAGATCGCTACGTCCTCCAAATATACTAAAAAAAACTCAGTGAAAACCTATATGGACCATTCTACCAAATTAGTTCAAACTGCAAAAACTATTTAAAAAACCATTAACTATTCGGACCTTAAATATTTACGAGCATTACGTTATGATCTATTTAAAGCCCAAGGCATTAACTGAGATGGTAATAAGCTGAATATATAAAAACAGATGTGTCTGTCCCAAACCCTAGCCCCCAAACTTCAACTTGTAAAAAATAATACTTACATTTTTTTTGCATTTCGGCAATGTTTTTTCTTTAAAATACCTTTTTTAATTATTTTAAAGTTCACAGATTTAGATTTATCATGAGTTCAATTGTTAAATGACTTTATTAAAAAAATGCTGTCCCACGTTTCCAAATCACTACCAAACAACAAAGAGTTTTAGTCAAAAGGTGGACCCTTAATTTAGCCTCCTGCACATATTTTCTGCGATTAACTATTAAGTATTGCCACATACATAATTTCTGTAATTAAATAATGTCTTTGTGTTTTAATAAAAAATGTATGATTTAATGTGTGTACAACTGCTCAAAGCTGTGTTTGCTCGTCACGTTTGCTCGTCAAATTAGCTAAAATTGTCACTATGGAAACAGTCACTACCGAAACACTTGGTAGTTTCAGAGGCCTTATTATTGTTTTGTTAATGGCAAAATGGAATGTTCAATCATTTACCTAAATAAAGTAAATTAAAGTAGCCTTAGGTCACGCAAAGCAAAAAAAGTCTAAGATCCAAATAAAAAGTCCAAAATATGTTTTCAACTCTGACTCTGAACCAGTTGGGTAGAATGTTTCATATAAGTGAAGTGCTGGCGTTCAAAGTCTGTGAGTTCACGAGGCGCTGCTGTTTGAATGAGAATGAAGGGTGAAAACAGAAGAAGAGGAGTTATACGGACAGGTGGAGCAACGGAGAGACATCCATTTTAATCACTGGCTACACCCCGCAGCATTACAGCCCCTAATACAAGTGGGCTGAAAGTGAGCTCACCGGTTGAACAAATAAGACAACTGTGTCTTTCTCTAACTATCACATACGGCAAGGCTGAGGCGGGCGATACGAGGCTGTAAAATGAGTGATGTTTGTAAAAAGAGACAGTTCTGCCCAGTAAGCACTTTTACGTGGACGCTCTAGCCTTTTTATGTAGCGCTCCACCTAATGCGCCCTGACACTCTGTTTTGATATCATTACTACATTATACTCGCAATTTTTGAGTGAAAAAATACACTACTTAGAAAGTCGAAATTCATAAATACATTTATGTCAAACTGCACTTAATATTGATTTTGTTAGTGTTCAGATTCAATAATAAGGTACAGGGTGCATGAATATTTAAATATAATCTTCATTTCTGCATCTCCTAATGGCCTCAGCTCCTCCACACTCAATTTAAACACAATTTAGAAACTATAATGTATTGAAAAATACAGGGATTTGGCAATAAATCATAGGGAGAATATCCAGGGCCTATTATAAGATAGTTCAATATTAGCCCCCAGAGGGGCCTGCACAATTAGATTCCTGTTTTTAAGCTACTCAATTATCCTGCTGCTCTCATTTCATGGGACTTTTACCTTTATACCTCAAAGCAGTTTGCTTATAGAAAGAGCCAAATGCTGTAATACAAAGTGGGTGGGTGGGGGTGGTGTTACGTTTCTGGAAAGAAGATGCTGCCTTTGCTGTGAGTGTTCAAGGACTGCAAGGAGCTTATGGGCTTGACACGCATTATCAATGGCATTCAGACTATTTTGCTGTGAAAATGTACAATTATAAAAAATATCTCCACTGAAGTATTTTGAACAGCATGTTGGTTTGGCCATCAGTCACTGAAAAAAGTAATTTAACACAGTAAAATTGAAATCGATCACTGACTTACAGTTCAGTGTAAAAAAGGACACTAGCAAACACGCAATATCACCTACTATATACAATCACCTATTATAATCTCAGTGTTAAGTGGCCCTTTTGATAAAACCAAAGTTACAATACTGTGAGAAAGTCTGAGGCCACCCTTCATTTATTTAATTTCCAGTCACAAGTCACACATTTTCTTCCACTGTGAGAAAACAACTCAACACTATGAGCCTGAAAGGATGTGTAGCTGTCAGTAAGCCCTTACTGAGAAAAGGAACTGGACAAACAAGAAGAACATTTGCAAATCAAACAAAGAAGCTGCTGGTGCTCTCAGAACAATGGACTGACCACCTCAGAGTCCAGACCTCAACATCACTGAATGTGTTTGAATTACTGGGATTGCGAAAAGCAGAAAATGCAACCAACTCCTAAGACTGAACTCTGGAGATGTAAAATATCCAAGCAGATCTATTGCAAAGAAAGAAAGCTGTAGTAGGGGCAAAGAGTTTAAAAAGTTTGAAAAGCCTGGTCAAATTACGTTTTTGTTGATTTAAACTTAACATATCCTCTACAGGGAACTAACTAAGGTATGACATTTGCCTGCACGCTTTAGTGCACAATCTCTATTTATTTGCATATTGGAAAAAAGCATAAAATATAAAATGTGTCATAACTTCATTTCATAATCCACTGCATTTATGCATTTATGAAATAATGTCCCGTCTAAAAACAAACAGACAAAAAAAAGGTGCAAACAGAGATTTGTAGGCTCACCAGTTCTGAAAGTGACTCCATTTATATCTTGAACAGAGTCATGCTCTGTGCTTCACATTCACACATTCTCAAACTGTAAACAGATTGGAACAATTCATATGGCTGCAGGCGGCGTTCCAGCTTTTGTTGATTCCAGACCGACACCAGCATCCGAGCAGCAGCAGACTCTAGATGTAGCTCATACTGGAGAGAGGCTTGATGCACATTCATAACCCATATGGTTCCTGTAAAGCAAATCACACATTGTTTTTGTCCCCTGTTCTGGAGTGTCTGGCGTCAGCATTAATGAGTGACATTCTGGAGACAAATTCATCTTTTAGTTTTCACACATACTGTGCAAAAAGTGATTCATTTTCACTTTTTTTAATTCTTCCAGTGTTGTTTTAGTGCTCTGGTCTCCCAGGCGACAGGTATTCTGTGTGTAGGCAAGCACTCTAGAATAAAAGGTGTAGGCTTAGAAAAAAAGTTCTAAATGAAGACATGGTCAGTGAAAAAATGGCCAGTTATGCTCCCAGTGGCCCACATCTATAAACCAGCAACTGAAGCAACTGATACGTACAGCATTAGGCTATTGGAAATATTCTGACTCTAGAAATGACCATTTCTGCTTATAGTTTTCCATGCAGCTCCAAATTCATGCCTCATGTAAAAATGACTCAAGGTTACTATCAGCTCAGAAGTTCAGCTTCATTCTGTTTTCATATGTTACTCTAATAAGGATTTTTCATTATGTAAAAAGGTTAGATAGTGCTATTTTCGTCCAAAAAAACGTCTTGGCGAGAAAGACATGATCTATAATCTGTGTAACTCTGGTGCCCAATGATTAGTATAGAGCGTATTATGTAAAGGTGGCCCAGCTCTGTCGGCTAATGGCTTGCCTGTCTATATAAGTTATGGATGTAGCCTTTTGTGCAGAAGGGTTGCCCATAAAGGCCCACCTTTTTAATTCACAGTCACCCCTGGTCATGCTAAATGGCTGATAGTGGAATTGGAAGGCTAGTTTATACCGGTACACACGCTCTTTGTTCCAAATATAGCCATTAACTTTGATGAGTGAACAGAGGAACATTTTCCCCCCTCTTCGTTTTTGCAAGGTTAAACATTTCTTATATCAGCTCTAGGCTATGGCTTATGGATGTACCCTTCAAATATATCTTGGATGTAAAGCTGTTTCATTTTGAGGACTCTTTGCACTCGAATGTACAAGTGACTATAAGTATTAGTTCATTCTTACTAGGAAATGTTGAAACTTGGAACAAATACAGTTAAATGTATTTAAATGAATGTGGCAGTTTCACTGCTTGTGCTTTTATGCTGTCAATAACATTTCTCATTCTTGTTGCAACATATGAACGCACTCTGTGAGGGACCCTTTCATGTTAATTGTGTCTGTGTTCCAGCAAAGAGCCTTCAAATGCAGACGCCTAGTCCCCATCTGCCGCCAAAACACTGATTGCAAATGTAGCAAAATCCTGATTACTGAATTTCTGAGCAGCTCCTTTGTGTATGCCACTTCATTTTTCCTTTCTTGAGTAGATTATTAAAAATTGATAATTCTTTGTAATGGCCTCATTTCTGTCAGTTTTCATATTTTAATCCCGTTTTAAGGAAAACAAGATACATTAATCAAATATGACAGAACACACTCTTAAAGTAATCATGCAAGGGAATATGAATTGCAAATGCCTAAGCAGCACCTCCTCTCTCCAAATGTACTTCCATTAATGTAACAAAATAAAATAATCATGACCATTTTAAATAGAAATTGCCTACATGCCATTCAATGGAAAATTTACAGTTTGTTTTGTAGGAATTGGAGAAAAGTGGGGGATTTGCAGCAAAAGCCGGGAGATGTTTTCAGATGAAGACCGAGCCTTGGGGATGGGGGCTCTAAACAAATACGAGACGATGCACTCATTGCTTTGACTGCTTCCTTGCCACTAGAGAGAGAACACTGTTTTTCCTTGTTACAAACAAGGGTAATCCTGCTCATGCTACATCACTTCTTACTCCACTGACCTGGGCCATATATAGTATACCAGGCAGCAGTTACAGTCATGCATGTTGGTTTTTTTGCATAATATGAAAATACCATCTGCCCTTTACACTATGTTAAAATTTTGTTAAGTTAATAATCTTTTTTCCACCTCCTGTAAAGTTACCTTTTTGGAAATACAAGGTTTTATTCTGACAGCAATATATGAAAAAGTTTGGGGATCTCTGGTAAAATTACATGTTTTGTTAATTTTCTAAGTGAAAATAAGCACAAAACCTAAATGTGATATTTGTCTGATAATTTTAATGCACAATTTCTATTTTTTGCTGAGTTTAGCACATTGAAAAAAAAAACAAAACATAAAATATAAAATACGACATAACATTTGCACAGGGCACATTTTATATTTTATTTTCCAATATGTTAAACTTAGCAAATAAACATTACTTGTGCATTAAAATGTGCAGAAGTGTTTTCTCTGTACAGGATGTATTAAATTACATTGAATAAACCTGATTTTCACACAGAAACTAAACAAAATGTGTATTTGACCAGGGGTGCCCAAACATTTGCAGCAAGGTGACTGTGGACTATGGATTAAGTGATAACTTACATTGCTATCTTGCTTTCTTTAATGACCATCAACTCATATTATGCTTTATAACTATCATAAGAACTGTACGTTTCACACAGAAAGCTGGGCATTTGCAACCGAGATCAATGCTTTTTTTCTAAATATTACAGCTAGAATGCAAGTAAGGCATTAAAAAATCATAACTAAATAAGTATGTGTTTGTGGGAAAAAAAAGGTGTAAGCCCAATAACGCTCATAAACAGAAATCAGCATGCAAAAACGGAATGAATATTTAAAGAGGTTAGGGAGAAAATGGCTCTAATGAAGAAAGGCAGTTCTAAAAGGCTGACCTCGGCCTCTGGAGTGAAGGAATTCTTCCCAGGGTGCCTTGGCCACACTTAGAGAAAAGCAGATAATTCGTTAATGTCACGCACTTGTTGGAAATGGCAGATAAATGGATTCCAGCCATTATTTGCCAGCCTAAGTGAAGTGAAGGAGGCAGCATGGTAGAGAGGACAAACCCAGTTATGAGTGATAAGTGTCTGAAAGCTAATGAAGGCTGGATAGGCCAAGGTCAATGGCTGCCAGCGAGGTGTCTGTGCCGCTCCGCTGTCCTGCTTCTTAAATATAGTGGAAATATACATTGAGCTTTTAACACCTTGAAACACGGGAGAGGATGGAATATGAAATATGGGCTTGTAATGGCTTTTTAATGATGCCCCGCCAAACCCCCACCCTGGCCTGAGATTGGAAATCGGAGGTGAACCTTGATATCACTGCACTAAGTGCTTGTAATGCACCGTAACTTTTTTCTCTGTGTGGATGAGGCCATTCTACATAGGTGACGGATGCCTTACTGACGTGTCATGCCAAAGGATAATACTATACCAAAGGTACTTAAAGAGACTGAATAATACAGACAGAAATGGTTTTTGTCCATTAAATGTTATTGTGATATTATGAAGGCTTTTGTTGCCTTAGAACAGCCATGACAATGTGCAGTGGAGTTGTTTTTGCCACCTTTTTGTGCAAAACATAAAAAAAATACAAATAAATACACATACTCATAATGACTTACAAGCCACTATGACACACAATATATGGCCACTGGACCCCCCCTCCTAATTACTGAGTTCAGGTGTTTCATCAGCACCCATTGCCAACAGGTGTACAAAATCAAGCACATAGCCATGCAATCTCCATAGACAAACACTTCCAGTAGAATAGATCGTGCTGAAGAGGACAGTGACTTTAGAAGTTGGCACTGTCATAGGATGCCACCTTCAGTTTGTGAAATTTCTGCTAGATCTGCCCTGGTCAACTTAAGTTCTATTATTGTGAAACGTGTCTAAGAGTAGCAACAGCTCCTCCACAAAGTGGTAGAGCACGCAAACTCACTGAGCAGGGCCACCCAGTGCTGAGGTGTGGAACGTGTAAAAATTGCCTATCCTCTGCATCACTCACTACAGAATTCCTGAACTGTCTCTTCAAGCAACATCAGCACAAGAACTGTGCATCGGGAGCTTCATGAAATGAGTTTACATTGCCGAGCAGCTGCACACAAGCCTAAGATCACTATGCGCAATGCTAAGCGTCGGCTGGCATTTGACGTCAGTGGTCTGATTTAAAGCAATAATTGGGTGAAAAATAAAATTTACACGGGTGGCACGGTGGCGCAGTGGGTAGCGCTGTTGCCTCACAGCAAGAATGGCCTGGGTCCGATTCCCGGCTGGGTGACCAGGGTCCTTTCTGTGTGGAGTTTGCCTGTTCTCCCCGTGTCTGCGTGGGTTTCCTCCGGGTACTCCGGTTTCCTCCCACAGTCCAAAAACATGCAGTCAGGCCAATTGGACGCGCTAAAATTGCCCCTAGGTGTGAGTGTGTGTGTGTGATTGTGTATGTCTGTCTGTCTGCCCTGCGATGGACTGGCGACCTGTCCAGGGTGTATCCTGCCTTCCGCCCAATGACAGCTGGGATAGGCTCCAGCACCCCACCGCGACCCAGAAGGATAAGCGGTTTAGATGTATGTATGTATAAAATTTACACATTTTTTCCCATACCACAAACGCATTCAATCAGTCAAGACATGTTTGGTGTCTGTTAGCTCTAAGGCTAATATAGCTAACAAGGAATGGAAGCTGATCAAATAGCAGTGCAAACTGCATGCCTAAATCATCATGCACTTGTTTCATAATAAGTCAAATTGTTAGGTCATTTCAAATACTTCTTATATGGTTTCTGGCACTGTTACCTATTAAAAAAGGAACAAATGTTTGGACAAACTTCAGACATCAAGACAGCTGTCACTGCTATGCAACATACTTTCGTATGAAGAAGCAAACTTCAGACACAATATAATTCAATTCAAATTAGAATTTTCATCAAACTATTCCTTTGAATCTCTGAAACAGCAAAAGAGTAGTTTAAATCTCGCTCAAAGTTTTTAAATAAATCAGACTAATGAAAACCCATGAATAGAAGATAAGGCTCGAAGTCCTCGCTGTTGCACTGGGTGAGGAGTCTGTCGGTTCCCTCCTCGAGTGCTTAATGTCATCTAAAGACCTATATTACACCCCAATTAGATGCCACTCTTGTTTCCTTACATCAAGGGCTTGACTCTACTGGCTTGTCACCCTCCCTGGGTCCAATCAATTTCATTACTCTAGTTACAGCCCAGCTCGGGTAAAGCTGTGCCCTTAAACTTCAGCTTCCCTCCGGATCGATCAATAGCCCACGTTCTTGCCAAGGTTCCATTTAAAGTTCATTTATTTCAAGCCATCATATAAAACAAGACAGAGCATCAATGTGGCCCCACTTTGTTTTATTTGTCTGAGGATTTCCAGCATGAAATTCTATCCTCAGGGCAGGGGTGAGTACTGCTAGATAAGGCAGGGTGCATTCCTCAACATGAGCACATAGACATCAAATTCAAATAATTAATAATGAAAAACAGTGATAGACCTACGATGTATGTATTTTTATCACATTTATGCTCTTTTTAGAGTCACAACAATACTAGCACTCCTCTATATGGTTGGCTATGTTAATTGCTAGTATGTAGAATAATTTTCAGTCAATAAAATCAATCAAATTTGCTCTGAATTCACCTTCCTCATGTTACGTATTATTTAGAACACAATATAAATACAATGCTTACAGTAAACTATGAAAATTTTACTGATCTGAACTGACTCTAGTTTACGCACAGCATGGTCCCTCTGCACAGTTCCATGTTGTTACTGTCTAATAAACGGCACCTTGACAGCTTAATGAGTAAAACAATATCCAAGAAGTTTATAGGAACCAGGTCATATCAATATAATTGGATTTTAATTTCATTACTATTATTATTGTGTTTATGTGTGAGCATTACAATATGGCACAGTTTATTGACAGAAGCTCTCCCAGTTGCTCACAGTTGTTCACAATCAATATTACAGCTTTAACAAGACACCATGAATGGCCTCAAAAGTTGTGGGGGGCAGGGGTTTGTGAAGGCTATGATGGCACACATTTTATTCCACCTTCCATGTACAGTACGCTAGTGCAGAGCATGATCTAACACAGGGTAAAAAGATGTATAAGATTTTTTTATGTACACACTCAAAATAATGGTCCTTCAAGGGTTCTTGAGTAAAGGAAATAGTTGTATGTATGGTTCCTCAGATTGATGGAGAATGTGTTGTATATGGTTATGTATCCAACCTTTTTGGAAATGGTTCTATGCAGCACCAAAATTGTTCTTCTATTGTTATAAGCTTGATATCATAACAACAGCAGAAGCCTTTTGGTGCTATATATGACCATTTTCAAAAAAAGGTTCTATATAGATCCATCTTTTTAAGCGTGTTCAAGTAGAGGTGCGCAATATGATGACATTTTATCGTTAATGTGATAAATTGTGGTATCAACAACACATCCATACTGCGGATATTAGCAGTACTTACAGAACCCTGAAAAACTGCATGTTTCAAAGAGAGCATAATTAGTCCAGTTTGAATAGGTTTAACACAGTGTAAGGTGTGCAAAACTGCAAAAAAATCATTGTATTCATAGTTTATAAATGCCACACTACTAGTATATTTTGTCTGTTTCAAAATGTGATACGACCACGTATTGCCAAAATATCTTTAAGTATTATGATATTTTTGCCATAATAAGGTAAACGTAGCAATGTCATCTGCAAAGTTTGATATATATCTGGCAGACATTTCTCCATTTCTCCCCAGTGACTCACCCTAAACACTGTTTTTGTCCCATGTAAGTAACTTTATTATTATTAGAAAAGTTTATCACTGGACTTTAATAACTGTTTTTTTGATTACTGAGATTTACACTTATGTTACTTGAATCACACTCTTGATGCCTTTGACACAGCACTGTTTTAAAGCACATAAATAACTCACAGCAAAAGCTGGCTAGCTAAAATACAACCTTCCCTTGACAGGGTTAGTTTTTCTCACAGTGTTACAACTGAACTGCCTAAAGTAAACAATAATAATGATCCATATCCCCCTGATATAAATTCAAAACTATTAATTTTTAGAATGATTCATACACAGATTCATCAAAAACATACCACACACATATTATATAAATATATATATATTTATCATAAATAAATTTCCCACTAGTTGTAAATACTTTCCCACTAGTTGTACGTATTTTGATGCATATCATTCTAGGAACAAAACCTCATATTTCCATCATTGTAATTTTTCATTCTTTTGCATACTTTGCAAATATCAATTTCCCTTTACACTGTGTCAAAATATTATGATGCACAGACCAATAGAAATGGTCTAAAATGACTCCTTGTTATGTTAAATTACACTGAAAGTTACGTTTTTTCTTTCTCTTTTAAAGTTACTTTTTTGGATATAAAGGGTATTTATGTATTTAGTTTGAAAAGCTCAAACAACATAGGATAATTTTAAATCAATTATGTTTTCAAGAATTTACCAGATTTTCTATTTTCTGGTACAAATAGCCCCTCACTCTGATACTGGAAAGCAGATTTGGACATGGCACAAAAAAGGAAGAAAAAGAGGAAGGCTGTCTGTGCAGGGCAAAGGGATCTGGACGACCACTGGTATCAGAAGATATTGTATTTGTGAAGCTTTGTGAAATCAGTTATAAAATCTACATCCCTCTGAATTTCTTGTTCAAATTTTGATAAATAAATCTTGTATTGTTCAACATGAAGCCTATTTAATTTCGTTTGCCCAGGGCATGTAGTTACTCAGATATTTATATCTCAAATTATGTCAATTTTTTGGGGACACCCTGTATTTATTACTTAGCAAAAACTTCACTTTAGCATGTATACTTTAGACTGAAGCCTTCACATTTTTGGTGTAGAACACATGCAGGTGAAACACCCAGTAGTTTCTATAATGAAGGTTTTTACTAGAACTGAAATATACTGCATGTCACTATAGGCACTGCCACTGAAGTGGAACATGGTAATTCTCAAATCTCCTGACACATTTTCCCAATACCATTAGCTTACATTCTTTATGGACACAATAAGTATATATGCAGACATTAATGCTTAATTAACATATAATGGAACAGCACACCTTCCTAATCATGTTAATATTCATGTGTGTCAGCTCCACAGAGTTTCCCTCAACCTGGTTTTAGCCATGTACATTAAATACATCTAATAAGAGATTTTTTATTGGACAAGTCTTTTTCTTGAAATTGGTTTTGCTTTTATTTTCTAATAGTGTAAAGCCACCACACGCCATAAGCCACTGCAGAAGTTTCTTTAAGCTGAGGGATTAGGCTGAAGGATGGAAAACCTGCCATTTGTATTGTTACTTCAGTTCAGAGGCAGATAATAATTAAGTTACCTTTAGAGCTGTATATAAAAATTTAATCAAATGGCACGTTTTGCTGATTTTCTAAGTGAAAAAGTAAAAATAAGTTAACACATCCTCTAAACAAACTCAAATATGGTATTTTTCTTCAAATTGTACTGCAAAATTTAAATTTACTTAATTAGTTTAACATATTGGAGTGTGTACATATATATATATATATATGCACACATATATATATGCATGTGTGTGTATACTTACAGTTGTACGTTCAAAGACAATATGTTTTGTCCCATATAAAAAAATAATGTGCAGAAGTTAAGGTGGAACTTCTTTTAAGGTGGCACTGAATTTAAGGTGAAATTGCATTTAAGGTAGCACGGAATTTAAGATGGCAGTCTTCCACCATTTTAACATTCTGTTGGTTTGGCACCTGGACTGCGAAGCTATGGCTGTACAGGCTTGATGGATCATGATATTCCACAGTTCTATAAGAAAGTCAATAAGAAAATTTGAGGAGTTTTTTTCCCCTGAAGCTTCAAGTTTTTGTTATGACCTTTTAATTCTGCTTCTATCAATATTTCATTGAAACAATACTTTTAGTTAAGTATGGTAGCGTTGTAGTCAAGACCATTAGAGGTGATTTTGAGTCAAGATCGAGACTTGGACACAGTGAATATGAGTCAAGACCGAGACTTTGTAGCAGTTGAGTCCAAGACGAGAACAGATTAAGCTTTTTTCAAAATATAAAAATAAAAAGAATGGGACAAAAAACTTAAATTTGTTTGTAGTTCATTATACTTTCATTATCATTCATTATACAGGATGTATATTCATAAAAACATAATATTTTATTTTTTGTAAAATATGACATTCAAAAATATATAACTTAAAAATATTATTAAGAATTATCAACTGTCAAAAAGTCAACTGAAAAAAAAAAAAAACAACACACATCAATTTGTGTTATTAAATGAAAACATGGTAATAACATTCTGATTTGCCCTCAATGGATGTTTGAATTTTGGAACCAATAAACATTAAAAAAGAAATAATACCCAGTTAAACCATCATGAATGCCATCATCAAGATCAATCATATCCAGCAGTGAACAGATTGTATTTAAACATGTAGAGAAAAGACTGTTTTATTCTGTTTGAAGGGTTTTGTTGATATTTAATAATGATAGAATAAAGTTCAGTTTCCAGTTACCTCAGACAGAGCCACTGCACTCAGCTGGTCTCAAAAACAAATTCCAAGTCCAGCCTACCCCAAGACTGAGACAAGACCACATTATGTGGAGACAAAACGGCTCTGAAGACCAAGACCAGACTCGAGCACTACAACACTAGAATATGGGATTAGGGTAGTCTACTGACATGCTTCAGTTATGGAAATCTACAATTTATTGTTACTTTGGTGTATTATTACTCTATTGTGGCCACATGGATGTGTCAGTCGAGACTGACGGCCTTGCAAGATTTAGCATCTGCCTTGCTTTTCATTCACAAATATGGTTTTAGATGGCTGGCTTCCTCCAAGTACTCTGTATGTGGATATTGAGTATCAGTGTCAAGCAGTGGCAGGGTGTTTGTGAGAGGAGTTAATTGAATGGGAAGCGATATGGAGGGGGGGTAGCTCCTTTGGTGTTTTTATGCGTGGTGCGCCAACGCTGCTTACTGCTCTCCTCTCAGCAGTGGACTTGGCAGTGGGTGACAGATCTCTGGGAGTGATTTCTAGCAAAGCTGGCCCAAATGAAACCATCTTGTTTTAATCAGAGATTCTGGCTGGTGTACCAGCAGCAGGAGTTGTGAAGCCTTGGCACACGAACGCATTGCAGTTTCCGTGGCACTCGTACAAAATACACAAATATTTCCACTGTAATTACGTGTCAAGTTAAACAAGCAATCGAGGCCGGGGCTTGACGTGTTGGGGAGAGTGCGGGGCACGCTGTAGCCGGATGTCCGGCACAGAGAGAGACCCCCCTTGGCAGGACAAATTAGAACCTCAGCTATTGATAGGTTTTGAATCGGCTTCCAGCAACGTAATGGGCTGCATTATAATTGTGACTCAATGGATTGAGTTCCATCATGTGTTCTTGGCTCTCTCTGTTGAAGCGGAGAAGGCCTGCATCAGTTCACAAGATACACTTCAAAGCTTGGGTGAACAGCCAAGGAGGCCAAGTAGCTGTGAGATCACTGCCTTGTCTCTTTTTTAGTGGTTCCTTCCTTTTTAAAGTAAATTTTGTGCCTATAAAAATGTAAAGGCTTAAGAAGTGAAATGTGATCAGGGTATGTATTCTCAGAGCAAAAACAGCCTGAGCAAAAGCAGAACCATACTGAGTTGCTTTTAGAACTGCAGTGTAACTTTTTAGTACACTTTTAAAAAAGATGTTTGTTCAAGGGTTCTTTAGTAAAGATAATGGTTCTATATAGAACCATGAACACTCAAAAAATCATCGGTATGATTAAGGGGTTCTTTGCATCATTAAAAGAATTGATGGAGAATGTGCTGTACATGGTTCTATGTAGAAAATCTTCTAGTGTTCTACATAGCACCCAAAAGGGTTCTTCTATTGTTAAGATGTCAAGCTTGTAACAATAGAAGAACCCTTCAGGGTTTATCTACAGCACATTCTCTATCAGTCCGAAGAACCCTTTCATGTTGCAAAGAACCTTTCCCTGATATATACATGTTTTGGCAAAATATACTGCCATTCAGATGACGTCTTTTTCAGGGAAGGCCTTGCTTATTCCAGCAAGACAACGTCAAACCACATTCTGCATGTATTACAACAGCATTGCTCCGTATTGCTCTGGGTGTTAAATTGACCTGCCTGCATTGACTGATAAAATTTGCCGCATTATGAAATGAAAAATACGACAAAGGAGACCCTGAACTATTGAGCAGTTGAAATCCTATATCAAACAAGAACAGAAAAAATTTCACTTTATAACTACAGCAATTGGTGTCCTCAGTTTCCAAACACTT
Organism: Colossoma macropomum; assembly: GCF_904425465.1. Lineage (NCBI taxonomy): Eukaryota > Metazoa > Chordata > Actinopteri > Characiformes > Serrasalmidae > Colossoma > Colossoma macropomum. Next base: position 8,818,176 of record NW_023494802.1, on the reverse strand, counting down.
GCAGATTGTTTTTAAAAGAAGAGGTGATGAAACACAGTGGTAAACAAGCCCCCATCCCAACTTTTTAGGAACGTGTTGTTGGCATCAAATTCAAAATGGGTATATATTTTTCAAAAAACAATAACATTTCTCAGTTTCAACACTTGATATGTTTCTTTATGGTATTTTCCTGTAAAAAATATGATTTACATGATTTGCATTTCATTGCATTCTTTTTTTATTTACATTCTGTACAGCATCCCAACTTTTTTGGAAATGGGGGTTGTAATTTCCAATCTGAATGGCCATTAAAATAAAGCCATTTTAAACATCAGGAAAAACAGTAAACATATCTAACAGAAAATTACACAAAAGCCTCAACTAAATAACATATAAATTTCTCAGTATTTTGTGTATCCAAACTTTGCCTTTAGTACAGTTTCTACTCTTTTCAGGTGACTTGCCTTCAGTTATTTTTTTAAGAAATCTGCAGGGATATTTTTACACACTTCAGTCTTAGACGTGGGCTGCATTTTCTGCTTCTCACCATCTAAGTGATCACAAACACATTCAGTGATGTTGAGGTCCGGACTCTGGGACAGTCAGTCCATCAGCAGCGTCTTTGTTTGATTTACATTTCCTTTTTTTTGTGTATTTCCTTCTCTCAGTAAAGGCTCTTTAACAGCTACACATCTTTTCAGACGCAGTGTTGAATTGTCTTCTCACAGTGGAAGGATGAACTGGAACACTTGTGTTTTTTAGACCTGATGAAAGAGTGGATCTTGATCTTCTCCCATCTTTCAAAGATAGAAGGTCTAAGTCTTTAAAGCTACGTAAGGTTTTCTCAGTAAAAAAGAAAACAAAATGGTGTGTGTGTGCTACTGTGAGTTGTGCTGTAAAGCTGAAATAATTTAAAAGTCAGAGATGTCGGGTCAGTTCTGGTGGACCACATCATAGGTTTCTACGTATTAAAGTCACAAGCACAGGCTCAAAAAGAAGCTCCAGCTCTATGTTTAGGATATGATGACAATAGTAAATAATTCACTTGCATCCTCAGAAGACATCACCCAGTTTTGACTAAGTTCTCTTTGAATACTCTTTCAATGCACTTGCAATCTTTAGATTCATCCCCTCGGGGAGGGGTCTGGAGCACAACCCACTTTACAAAATGTTTTTCTGCATGCTGCATGCAATGGCACATTTCCACCAGAGAGGTGGGATTTTGCATAGTGTCGCTTTATGTATTGCTTATCTGATGGTACAGCTTTGGTGGTCTACCAGGTCTTGCACAGTTGTTAGGAGTCCCATTTTCTCTATATCTTTTAAAACACTTTCAATTCTAGTTTAGGAAACTCCTTTTTTTTTCCCCACTTTCTCTCATTTGACTTTCCCTGTGTTTATGCAAATCCATTATCTTGTAGCTAATCAGATGAACAAATTATATTTCATGGCTGTTTTAAATAAATGAAAGGTGACTATGACTGTTGTAAATCCAACATCTATCAGCATAGGAAGTATGTGAGGTGTTATTTTGAAGCACTCTTAGTCTAAAACAAAACGATAAACCTCAAAAAAGTGAGAAGTGTGACTATTCGCAAAGCAGAACAGATGCTGTCACTAACGTAATATCATGAAACACAAAAAGAAACTAAAATCTTAACATGACTGATATTATGACTAATTTTAGACATATGACTAAATTACTGAATTGTAACTGAGTAAACATACACAAACACTGAGTAGAAGTAAAAGTACTATCATTTAAAAAAAGTACAACTAAGTAAATGCAATGTAAATGTAACTAGGTAATTCATTCAGTTCAGAGTGAATCTTTGAACTGTAAGTTCTATGAGCAGTTAAATAATCAAGTTTAAGGATTTGTATTAGACAATTGTGATGATGATTATAATGAATAAGACAAAATGATGTCTCTATGTGCAATATCTGCTCCTGAATTATTCTCCGTATTATCCAATGTAAAAGAACAAACAGATTTTGTGTCAGACAAAACCAGACAGATTGTAGCTGTTTGAAAGCCTAACTATTTCATTGTAAGTGATTGTAAGTGATTGGACTAGTATATGCTTATGATTGTTGCCACTTGAAAATAATAAGCACTGGATTTAATAATAAAATATATATGGTGTTTGAAGTTTACTTTCATAAAGAAATTAGTGGAGAGGATTTGGACCCTCTTAGAGCATGTGATAGGCAGCTGTGTGGCATTTTTAAAAAACTTGTCAGCTGCTTTATATCCTCTTAAAATCTGAGCCTTGCAAAAAGATTGTGCCACATATGGTGCCGTCTGTCTCTCGGCTGCTCTAAAACCTGCCTTTTGAGATCTCTTCAGCTGCCTCCAGCACTCTCTCTATCACTTACAACTGTTTTTTGTGGCTTGCATATACGTCGCCTGTGTGTTCATGCATTTGCACATGTGCGAGTGGTGTGTTGAAAGAGAGACGCCAGGAAACATTTGTTTCAATTTGCTTTATGTATATGCGTTATGAAAGCCGGACTGTGTCCAAGCCTCCTTAGCCAGGTGCTTAACAGCGCGATAATGTAAGAAACTGCAGTATTTAACCTAGCCTACTTGAACCTATTGTTAACCATTTCCTTTATAAGATTTCCCTTGATTATACGTCCCCACAAATGGTAAGACAAACAGATCCTAAGGGTACAAAAATAGAGGTTTCCTCCAAAGTTTGGATTTGCTTCAATATCCTATTTTAAGAAGATCATATCATATATACAGTATATTATACTGAACACACTGAACTTTCCACAACTGAGAGACAAACCCTGATAATCTTTTAAAAAGCTTGTATCCTACATTTTTTCTTTTATTTTTTTTCTCAGGTTTATTAATGTTTTTGTAGTTTTAAGTACATAAAACAGTCATCATTCATTCTTACATGGCTGTTCTCCAACCTCTCTATCCAGGCTGTTTTGTAACTGTTCCTTTAAGACTGATATATGTAAGTGATTTCTGTTCTGATTGGATGCCCTATATTGTGCCTCATTCTAATGGCAGTCTGTGCTGAAACACTCCTTACAGCTTCAACGTAAATGTGTTGTAGGCTGAACAGGCAGATTTATGTAAATATGTTGGTTTTTCTGACATCACAGAAATAGTGAGTTTAAAATGGGCTCCAATTTCTATATGTGAACTGCATAAACTGGGGAGTGAATGGTACATTTTAAAACTTTAACATTTATGTACTACATCAAATATGGTTATTAAAAAATTCCATGATATGTTCCCTTTAATGTGATACATTTTAATATGTTTAAAAAATAATACTGAAATGATGCAATACTGAAAAGTTAACCCAACAACTAAATGTAGTATGATAAAGAAAAATGCCACAAAACAACTTCTGCTCACAGAAAGTGCTGAAACTGTATATAGTCACAGTGTCCATTTGAAATGTTTTTGAGTACATGTCACCTTTATACTGTTATTAACAGTGAAATTTGGAATCTCTAATGTTTTGTTAAAAAAAGTAACCCAATGTGACCAGAAGATGTTATAAATTGTAATTTTAAGATACTTTTTACCCATATAGTTTGACCTTTTTTTTGAGACTTGTGCTCGGGCAAGCTCAGATAACAAACATATAGACTAAAAGAAATTTAAAATGTCAGAGATGGACATTAACAGGTTAAAGTCACACATGTTTAGGAACACTTTCAAAATGATCCTGTATCCAAAACCACACACTGCCATACTAAATATATCAAAATAGTACAGAAACATTAGGAGTTCATTCTTTAGTACAGGGAGTGCAATGTGCATAGTGTAGCATGTGCTTTTGGACGATGCCATTGTTTCTAGCAGTGCTCACAGGCTGTGTGTAAATAGCGCCAACCAGAAGGGGGCGCTTTTGCTATACATAATTCATATGAGCTGGAGGGCTGACAATGTGCTCCTACTTTCTGAAAAGAAACTTGTACAGTTTTATTCAGCTCGTCCCAATATTTTGACAGGCCCACGTTGAGAGAATAGATCTGGTAATTGTGACTCTGCCTTTCGTAACCTACGTGTCAAAGAGATGAATTAAGGAGAATGATACATTTTTTCACTTTCTCCCAAACAGATGAACTACACAGGCACAATGATGTATGCTGCGTTAAAACAATGCTAATCTGATGAAAGCTCTTAGTCTTTTCCCTCACTTGCTAAATCGCCAGAAGAGGGTTTATTATTATTATTATTTCATTAATCTTACAATGTGAGCAACAGGCAAGAAAAAACTCCAAAAGTCTTTCACTGGTGATAAATAAGCTAATAAGCTACTCTAAAGAGTTAGCTTACTAATTGAATTAATGGGAAACTCCACCAGTTGTTCAAAAATTCTACATAGTTAAATGGTTAAGATGTAAACAAAGTCATTTAGAGTGGTTTGGTGTGAAATGCTCTGTTCTAAAGAAACTAGAGAAACTGAGTCAGAATTGTTCACAGTGGTGGTGATAGGAACCAGACATCCACCTCTAAAAGCTCCCTCACATAAAGTTATTTCATGAAATGGTTATGAATATGCTGCCTGATGTCCGAGGCACTGTTTTATGATAGTTTTGTGATAAAGTTGTGGCTTAAAATATATTTTAATCCATTTATTTTGATTCCTTCATGGCAGAAGGATACATGCAGGGCATCGTGAGGCAAATAGTCCTCAAAGAAAACTTTTTTCAGATTTTCCATTATTTTACCACCATCATCATTACCTACTCAGAAGACACATGTATGTTCACTGGTGGTTTTGGATAGTAAATAAAATGGCTATATTTGAGTTGCAGACATTTTAACCTGTGGTTCCACTACCACCGTGAAGAAATCTGAGTCTGTACAATAAACCATTTCACATCAAAAACTATTAATGTGTATTTTAGAAATTCTGGAATTCAGGAATTCTCCTTTAGGGTGAAACCAGTTGGTTGAAATGACAACAGAACTGACTCATTTATAACCAGTTTTTGTCATAATGTTTATAAATCTCTGAAACATCAGTCTACACAGAGGTGCTGTATGGTCAGAGCTTTTGGGTCAGGGTCAAGGTGTGACTCAAATTTCGTTTCATTTGCACTAAGGCAGACAGACGCCCTTCCCCTAATGATAGTCAATATTAGGAATGACAAAGAGAGAGCGGATCCTGTAAAGGACGTAGGTTAACTTGCCTGGCTCTGCTTAAACTTGCAAAAAAGGAGCCGGCGTGCGTATTTCACAACGCCACCAGCTGGCTCCACGTGCAGCTCTGCAACTGAAGAGCGCTGTCAATGTGATGAAAAGGTGAAGCATGAAGGTCTCCTTAATCTGACCGGGTAATGTGTAGCATTTAAAGGGGAATTGCACAAACTTTTCAAAATTCAGTCTTTGATATGTAAACAGAGTCATTCATATGTTTTGGTGTAAAATGGTTCGTTGTAGAAAAACTTACAGACTCTGATTTCTTTACAGTGGTGGTGATAGGAACCGTGGGTCACCATGTCTACAACACAAATATAGCCATTTTATTTGCTATCCAAAACCACCACTGAACCTCATATGCCTTCTGAGTTTTATATGCAGTGTTGATGATGGTAGAATAATGATAGATCTGGAAAAATAAGCTTTCTTTGGGGACCATTTTGCCTCACAACACCCTGCATGTATTATTATGCCATGAATGGATTAAAATAAATGGATTAAAACACATTTTAAGCCAAAACTTTATTACAAAACTACCATAAAACAATGTGTGGCACCAGGCAGCATATATCTAACCATTTCAAGCAATTACTTTCTATGAGGGAGCTTTCAGAGGCATTAAACTCTTCAGACGTCTGGTTCCTATTACCACAACTGTAAACAAATCTGACTCTGCAAGTTTGTCTAAAGTGAAGCATTTAACATCAAACCGTTTTGAATAACTCTGTTTACATCTCATCAACCATTTGATCATGTAGAATTTTTCTGAAAAGACGGTGGAGTTCCCCTTTAAACTTGCAAAATCATGAGCCGGCGTGCGTGTTTCAACGCCACCGGCTCCACGTGCAGATCTGCAACTGAAGAGCGCCGTCAATATGATGAAAAGGTGAAGCATGAAGGTCTCCTTAATCTGACCGGGTAACGTGTAGCGTTTAAAACGAGGATGCAATCGCTTTTCCTCTAATAGTTTGCCTTTGGATCAGATACCCGGCTAGAAAATGAAGCCTCTCAGAAATAGATGCGTAAAGGCGGCGCATATCCTCTATATTAAGTCGTTAAAACAAAAACATCGAGGTGATCTATTTAAATCCCAGTCCTGTTATTATTATTATTATTTTATATTGTTATTTTGCATTTTCCCCTTCCCCGCCTCGCATCTTTGGCTACCAGATGTGTCCCACACTGAAGAATTATTTCTCATCCCCAGAGTCAAATAAATGCAATCAATATGAGTATTGCTCTCAGGCCCTGAAATATTACATTAATGTTCCATGTGGTGACATTTTAGCTGGAAATTTCAAATACATCATGAAGGCTCAAATTAATATTTATCAGCGAGAGAGTGTTTTTTATATGCTTTGCAAAACAGTATTAGCGTGAACTCGAATTGTCCTGTCCTCCTAAGCACACGGCGAAAATGCCACTCGCAGTTATTGTAGTTTATGTTTAGATGAAGTGCGTTTATTCAACGAAGCTTCTTGTTCGAATTTTCCCGTTCCACCTTAAATGGTGCAGCAGTTCCATTATGATGCCTGAGGCGTGAGGCGCCAGAATGGAACTGCTGCACCATTTAAGGTGGAACGGGAAAATTCGAACAAGAAGCTGGCGAATAGGAAGCCAACTTCAGCCTCGCGTTTATTGTTGATTCTTTTTTTTTATTTAAACACAATTTTAATCCCTCCTCGTGTGTGTACACTCACCAAAAATGACAAAACTTCACAGGAAAAAGCGCCAGGCTTTCGTTTTGATTAGTCCTGGTGAAGAAACTGAGCGGGAGTGTTCTGAGCGCTTTGTGATGATCAGGGTCAGCGAGGTTGTTTATCTGACGAGGAGGGGGGAGGGGTCATTAGCGGCAAAGAAATTAATATGCAGGAAGAGGAGAAAATTAACAAACGTTTATATACACATTAGTCTTAAAGCTTTCTGTTAAAGAAAAAACGTATACATTTACAAGCATGTTTACAGTCAACGAAGACGTTTTCCAAGGTGGCTCTGTCTGTCACGGTGAGGTAAGAGCCTCCAGCTCTCCTGGGAACGACACACTATCATTTATAGATCTGTTTTAAATTATTCTTGTCACTGAATCCAAATTTATGCCGCCATTGATCTCGAATGGAAGAAAAAACAGTATTAAGCGGTTTGGGGCGCTGCGAGCGGCGGCCTGTGGGGTCAAAAGGAATTGACCGTTGACTTTCTAGAAGCTTCGCCCCTTCCACGTGCCGCGCTCGCGGCCCTTCAGGTTCTCCTCATTTGAATATTTGCTTGAACGTTAACGTTATTTTAACGGTTTTAACCTGTACACATTATCATATATGGGCTGCCGCTCATCTCCAGGGTGGTTATAGACCACAAACTTTGGTCTACACACTTATTTTATCCTACAGACTGACTTTGGCTCACAGACTTTAGTCCAGAGGCGCTCAAACCTTTTGTTTTAGGGAGCAGAACTGCAATGTTTGCACCCAAAAAGACAAAATGATGTAACTACAAATAAAGAAGGTAGGTAACGTTAATGTTAGGCTTCGAATTGAGTTCTTAAAAAGGTATTTTAAAATACTACACAATATTTAGTTACTAAAGTATTTCGAAAATACAATTTCAAAAGGGATAAATATTTTCAAGTTCTGTATATAGTATAAAATACGTTTGTTCTTTCTTTGGGTGAGGAGGTTTGATTAGCATAGCTAGGTTAGCTTTGGGCAACTCTGCTTTAGCCGACGGTTTAACATACATGCTAATATTTAGCCCGTACTTTAGCCTGTAGATTTTAACTTACAGTATGATTTTAGCTCGGACATTAGCCAACAGACTAATTTTAGCCTACTGACTGATTTTAGCCCACAGACATTAGTGTACAGACTATTTAAACTACTAACTGATTTTAACTCACAGACTTTAGCCTTTAGACTGTTTTTAAATTTCAGACCTACTTTAGTCCAAAGACTGTAGCCTACAGACTGACTGTAGCCCACAGACTTCAGCCTACTTTAGACAGTTTAGTCTGCCCTTTTTCAAACAGTTATCAAGGGGTTTTAAGGGGAAACTATGTATTTTTATATATTTTTTCCTTCCTTAATCACTTTTCCACTCAAACTTCATGTGGAAGGAACCTTTACTTAATGCTCCTTTTACAAGTTCTCCGTAGAGGGTAGTGGAAAAAACTTATGAAGGCAAATCAGCTTTCATCTTTGGTAATATGTTTCCAATGGTTATGAGTTTGGTTAGAGAAAGCGATATTTGTTAGAACACTTTTAAGAATGTTATTCTAGCTTCATGCCGAATTAGTTTGAAACGTATTTTAGTCATTATCATTGAAACTACAATTTAGTTTTGTGAAAAAGGGTGCAGCGTCCTTATGTGACCAAAGGCAACAAAACCTTATTGCAGAAATACAAAAACAGTGTGTATTAGTCATGATGCTGAATGTAATCTTGTTAGTCTGTGTACCTTAATGACTATTTGTAAGGTGATTGGAAATGACTTTATGATGAAAACACTGAGATTATGCTCTGCAATGAACTGTTTTTGTGTGTTTCTCAGGATTGCTGTAGTTGCAGTTGGTCAGGTTACAGTGGCTCCTGCCCCAGACTCTCATAGAGATCGTGCTGTAGCAGGTGTTGCTGCTCCGTACACTTCTCCCCCGTGGCCCGCTGATGGAGAACATCTGGAGAGCCTCTGTTCCGCCCCTTCTTTCCTGTCCCCGATATGACCAGGCAATGTAGTGAGCAGTGAGATGCATGTCGACACATGGCTCCCAGGTCCCTCTACAGGGTACGGAGCGCCTCCACATCCAGACCTGCTTTAGCTGCTACACTGACACTAGGAAGAATTGATGTGTGTGTGAGGAAGGCTCATCCTAAAAGTAAGTGTAAAGCATAACAGGGGTGTTCATAAATGCCATACAAGGCCGATATTCATCTTTATCTCACCTGTTCTGATCACGGGACAGTTTATCTTGAAAACCATGAAGTGTGCTTTGAGTTAGTTTAAACAGTTATACAGACACTCCTAAGCTAATTTCACCTTTAAATAACTTATCTAAAGTCTTGTGATCTCCATTGCCATGTTCTGGCTACATCATTGTGTCCCTGCCAACTTGAACAAAAAAAAAACAACCCTTAGGAGTCTCAGTTATTGCTGGCAATAACAATAGCCTTATAATTTGATATTAATTATAATTCCGCTGAAGTGCACCTTCAAAACTTTCGGTTTATGTGTGTTCATAATAGAAAGTTGTTGTTTTGTTTTATTTAGTAGAAAAGAAAACCTTCCATTACATGTTTGCCATGTTTTCGTGTTTGACATTGAAGTAAACAGGAAAAAACAAGTAAACCTGTCGATACCGAATGCAAATGAAATGTAAATGTAATTAATTGCGTAACTAGCTATGTAAACAATTGCGTTATCATTATGTGATCACATTTAAATAGAATACCAAAATGACAATAATAACTGTAGACATTTAGGCATAAGTCTGTTGATTGTTGCTGTGTTTCTTGTGGTGTCTTTTACATGTCATATTTAAAGAACAACCAAAGAGATGTCACTTAACTTTCCCCTGTAGATGGGCTAGTATTGACAGTTTCACCACAGGGATCTCCATGTTGTTGCCTAGAACACTTAAAGAAGCTGTTAAGCTTGTCATGCAGAATTTTACCAATGTCACTAAAATCAGCAACGCACGTGAAGGTGAAGGGAAGATGCTGGTCGATGGAAGTGTAATTAAGTTTCATGAAGAAAAGACTGCACTTTTGCTGAAGGTGAAACAGCCCTTGAGGCTGTTTTCTGTGCATGCAGTGTGTACCAATGTACGTGCACCATTATCTAATAACATCCCCCCGCTTCAGCTTTCTAAGTGATCCCTGTCAATGAGATCGGGCGGTGATAGGAGAGAAACATTAGGATCTTGGGAGAAATCATTCTGAGTCCCGTCGCAGTCATTGTGCTTTTGCCCCTGCATGCACGCCACAAAGGGAGTTAAATCTACTGGAAGTTTGCCCTGCGGCTCGATTGAGTGGCGACCACTTTGTTATCAACAGCCCCTGCAGAAATAAAAAACAATATATAGGAATGTATGATACTGAGATTTAATTTTCCTACTACTCTCCATTTATATAATATATGAAATGAACCCCAAATTAATTTGCAGCGAAGCTCTAAAGTAACAATGTAATCTCAGTGTTAGAGCACAGTTGCAAATGGATTTCTGTCTCTTGTAATTTTATAAGAAGCGCTCTGGGGGTCACCTTAAAAGATGTCGCCATTTTTTAAAGCCAAAACTACCCTGCAGCCTGTCAGCAAAGGAATCGTCGCGACGCAATCTGTTGTGTTCCATTGATTTGTCCGGCATCATGTCCTGACGTATGGTGGGCCCGTTATGTTGGGTGGGATTGGCACAGATGACTAATTTTATACCCAGATGTCCGTAATAAAGTCAGAGTATCTGCTTACTTGTGTTCTATCTAGCGCTTAGAACTTCCTGACTTGTGCGGAATGATTTGAACCCTGCTAAATGTTAAAGGAGCAGCATTACATTGCATGGCACAGCATGAAGGGGGGGATAAAACACTGCTTTCTATTTGAGCCATGTCTCTCAGCTTTCCTCTTGTGTTTAATTACAGGAAAACTAACGTGAAACTCAAACTGTGAGCAGTCAATATTTGCACCACATCTATTCATTTCATGTTGAAGCCATAAAACATTCGGAATGCTCAGCTGTGACTGGAAGTCCCCATCAGCTCTGTTATCTAAAAGACCCTTTTTTAACTTATACATTTATCACTGCTGCCTTTTTCTTTGATTATGGCAACATACTGTAAGGTAAGACAAATCCACTAAAGTCGAGCAAACATGTTCAGAATGGGCTGCCCGGGTGTGATCAGATCAGATTGTGCCTAATAACATAGGTGTATCATTGTCACTTTAACATTCATGGTGTCTTAATGGGTAGAAAAAAAAGTTCTCATCAAAGTGTCATGTAACCTTTTATTGTTCAGGCAAGCAAATGTGGCAAAGGGAGCAAGGGTACTGACATTTCTAACCTTGTTAGACCTCATAAGCACCAAAAGTGTTACTTGAGTATTAAAAAAGTCAGCAACTTTCACATTTCTAAATGAGAGGTTCATCTGACACTGTGTCTCCACCTCTAACACCTGTCAAGCTATCTGTCACAGGCTGCAATCTCCTCCAGTGCCATAACATTACCCCTTATACGGCAAATCCACTCAGCATTGCTAGATCTTTTCAAATGTCACACGGGGCTCCCCAAATGCCTGTTGGCCATAACTCAGATCCTAAATTTAGGCATTATTAACATACCCTCTTACTGGCTCTCTGTTGCATTTACTTTTCATTTGTATTTGTTTGAGACATGACCAGTATATCAGTATTGTCTTTCAGATAGATTTATTTTTGAAGGAGTTACAGCATATATGTATAATTAGAGGAGAAACAGAGATTGCCTTGAATAGTGTTTCACCTAGATAAAGGGAATATTTTGAGGTCATGTGTGATTGCTTTGGATAAATAAGGTTTATCATGGTAACACATGAGAAGAACAAAGTTATGAGATGTTTTCTGTTTGTTGCATTTCAGTGACATTTGTGACATTTCATAGAATTAGAAAAAAAGCCCTAATAAACACTCGGTTCTGCTGTTCTTAACACGTGAAGAATTCTCAGTCCCTAGTATGGAACCAAAAAGCCCCTCTGTGCCCCGCTAGATCCGGGGAAACCTGATCAGATGGCTTGTTAATTTCATCATTTCAGAACTTTATGGATTTTCCAGTTGCTGCACATTTCATAAACAAGCTTTTCAGCCGAGCCCCTCCTCTGGCTCTCCCATGTATGTCAGCGTTTTTCTCTGAAGGAAGAGTCCAGAGGCCTGAAAGTTTATAAATAAGCCTTCTATCAAGTTCCACAACAGGTGTGACCTCCCTGTGTCCTAAAACTGAACACTTTCAATGGCTGATATCTGAAAAGAGGGGGAAGGGAGAGGGGAGGAGGGGATTTACTGCCATCTAAAATAGAGATGTTTATCATGCACTCAATGTTACCTTTCCCTGTACTGCATTACTCACATTTTGTTTTGGTTTTATTAACACACAGTTATTCATTGCTTCCTGGACACATATGCCATAAACACAGCATAGTCAACTGTTCGGTATGGTATTAAATGCAAATGCTGTGCCAACATATCAACTGCAGACCAGATTGTTGAGTAGAGAACGATTGTGCCAGAGAACGCCTCCTGAAGAAATCCACTTTTACCAGAAGAGTACTTGAAAATTTAACTGGGCTCTCAAGGATCCTCACCTAGCATGTGCTAAAGCCATATGTACCAAAATCACACTCCTTTTCCACCCCTCCCTCTCCATACAGTATGCTGGAGAAAAAGTCCCCTCTGCCTAGCAGATTCCTTCTTTGCTCAATGCAAGTCTATTCAAATGGCTATACTATTAAAATGTGATTATCTGATTACATATTTAATCACATTGTGAGTTACGTCATTAATTACTTTTACATTCAATTCGCTTTCTGTATGAAGCTTTGAGTCTGCACTTTAGACCTTTTTCTGTTTGTCTTGGCAAGCCTGAAATCAAGGGTGTGGCCTATCAAAATATCAATTATAAAACAAATACTTTCGGTTCTGAAATGACTGGAAAATACAATGATGGGCTAATAAAAGTTCTATATTATACACTTCTAAAGTTATATTTGCCTAGTTGAAGTGAAAACTAGTGCCATGACGCGCTTTGGCTTAGTGTACCTTAATAACTCTCAAAGGCTGCTGCTGTCCACCATGTCCTTCTCTATAATTTTGCACACCAGTGTGTGATTTCCTCACACAACTGCGCATTACACTTCCTCTCGGAGAACATGGACACAATAGTTGTATCACTTGTGGATGTTTGCTTCAATACGGCACATCGTTGCAGTAGTGCTATCGTCCTCTTGAAAAGTAGTCGTAAACATCACTATTTTTGGCTGTGCACTTCATTTTTAGTAGGACTGTCTTGCGGAACCAGTTGCCTGTTGCCGTCATTCAATTCAAAAACATTCTTCAACTTGACTGATAAACCCGTCTATTGAATTAAGGATCGTTTTTATTCAGATTAATGTTAAAATTTATAACCAGTACTGCTGGTTGATTAATTGTTTATCTGTTGGTTAACGGTTAATTATTTTAAATCTCTAGTCCAATTCGAAGCACACTTTTAAAAACAGTTCGCCTCTGTGCCTAACATAAAAACAGTGGTGTGTGGTTGGTGATTTTGCATGTTATTCAAACAGCCCTTTCCTGTCAAAGTAAGCTGTTCTTTGCCATCTTAAGTGATGGAATGCACCAGACTTAATAGGCAAAAGTCTGGCTTACAAGACTATATATGTTTTAGTCAACAATAGGGGTGGGAAATGATAAGTTTTGATTGATACAAATGCCATTATTGTATGCTTGTCAGTTTGATTCTTTATAGAGTCTCTCATTGATTCCTGATCAGTTTTCTGCGTGGAAAGAAAGTAGGCCTACACGGGTTCTCAGCGTCAGTGCAGCTGTTTTGTTATCACTAAGTCTGCACACAATGTGGAATGTCTGCCTAATAACATTCAAACATGTTAAAATTAATTACAATGCTCCTTTTCTCAAAAGGACATAACTTATTAAATAACATTTTAAACAAAGTTTTAAACAAATATAAAACTGAAAAATAAGCAATTCTTATTTAGAAAAATATGCATGTATGCCTAGTGTCATTTGAATAAATTAAAGTACTCCTTTTCAAAAGGGAATCATTTTATAACCTTAACCTTGTAAAACTTTTAAAAAGTGGCGCCTAAAATCAACAATTCGAACAAACAAAAAAATCTGCTATTATAAGATATTTACCCTTGGTAACAAACATGCTGCTCGGTTGGGAATCAGTGGCACTTGTGCGTAGAGTGTCAAGTACATTTTGAGCCCATGAATTTTAAACCATGTTGCAACAAAAAATGTTTAAACATACTGCTAGAGTTTCTACCCTTACTTGAAATGACCATTTTACAGACATTGCACGTAGCACTGCATCTTACTTCTTAAAATGAAACCACGCTTTGGACCACTTCTTCCTCTCAGCAATGACTTCTTCTTGTTGCAAGTTTCCAGCAGCATAGATAGAGTTTGACATCATGACGTATGGGTTTTGCAGTGCGCAACTGTCAGAAAATGCGTAGATAAAAGGAACTCATAACTTCAGATTCTGATTCGATCTGCTGATTTGGAAAACTATCTCAACTGGAACCGGCTCTTGATTCCCATTACTAGTCAATAACAATGACTTCTAAGAGTTAATGTTGGAAGGACAATAAGTGTAGTGCCTTCTTCCTTTAAACCTTTACCGCTGACCACATTACAGTGCTTGCATCATTTTCTCAAGAGTCTGTGCACTTTTATATGGTGGAGTTTGGAAACACATCATCTTTAATTAAAGAGTACACTTTTCCATTTTACTTATTTCTTCAGCATTGTTCTACATTTCCATATGTGCTAGTTTTCTATGTAGGGTCCCAGTATTTGCAAAGAAAGTCCCATTTGACCACAAAACTTGGTATCAGATCAATGAAGTTATTATTCTTGTTTGAGCTTGGTACTTCATGAGCAAGTGTTTTATAAGAGAAGCTTAAAGTGAAATTGGCTCCTCGATTGGGCGCTGGAGAGATGATTCGAGTGCTCTCTTTGTCGACTCTGGTGTAAACGTGAAGGACACCTCCTTTACTATTTACACTGGAGCTGCTTTGAGCTCTGCGCAATCCAGGGATGGCAAACAGGTGAGGGAGAGAGGAGGCTTGTTGGATTACTTTACATTATTTTGATTAATTATTCAGATGTCTCCATTTTGCCCGTGATAGCTTGACACAGCTTGCCGCTGTGTGATCCGCTAAGCTGTCATAATTCACCTCAACTGAAAGGAAAATATTAGCAAGCTAAGCCATCATTGGATTTTGAAAACTGCACAGGGTGATACATGCACATGTATTTAAGCAGAATGCTTCCAGATTTCAATTATAACTTAGTAACTTCTTATTTGGTGCAACTCAAAAAAAGCCTTTTTTAGCACTCTTCTGAGTCATTGACTGTTCATCTGGAGTTGGAACAAGGCCATGAATGCGGGGAATGATTCAAGAAAGAGATAAATAGCTGAAATAGTTGTACGTCAAATGAGAGATTAGTATAGACGAGCACATGCAGGGTGCACAGAGCACCCTTTGTCTTACCCCCTATTGGAGAGTGTCAAAAGCATATAAATATTTCAGAATGAGGTGTGTGCACAGGCCAAACTCTCCTATCAAGCATCTGCTCTCGGAGGGCTCGCGGACAAAGACAGGTGCAGACGCATGGAAGAGGATTTCATTTCTAAAACAGCATTTACCATTTTCCTCCTTTTGCAGATCCCTGTCTGTGAGAAATTTTCACGTAATCATACACCAGACGCTCTGAAAGACTACTAAAGTTGATCCTCTGGGACATATGGTGGCTTAAACAGAGGAAGAGAGAGGAGAACAGTAGAGGAGGGTTCTGGGGGGATTTGTAGATTTACACAGATAAGAAAGAGAAAAAATGCTCAAATTTAGTCTTTGGTATGCTTCTTATAATATTAGTCTGTATGTAAAATGTCTTAGTTATAGTACCGTGGAACAGTTTCAGGCAGCCAAAAAAATGGTTTAAAACTATTTATCTTAGCAGTAGATGTGTTTTTGTCAGTAAAACTCTATATAACTTTGCAAATGAAAAAGTGCAAATGAACATATATAGAGTAAAAAGTAAAAATAATTGTTTGTAGTAACATTTTCATTAGAAAAATACAGTTAGAAGAACAAACATTTAGTTTCTGACTTCAGTCATTGTATGGATTTGTTTAATTTCTTCAGCAGCAAGCCTGATCTAATTTACCGAAAGATTAATTAGATAAACTTGGTATTGGATGGTAACTGTAAATACTGGATTTTCTTGAGGAGAAGGTTAGAAATGGTTAAGTCAACACACTAACACATATAAAACCACAATGTATTCTCTGTTTGGTTACTTATATACAATACTGGGTAAAAGTTAAAGACTACCCTTCATTTATTTAATTTCCTGTAAAAACTGTTCAAAACTTTGAGGAGTCATTTGTGAGGAGTTTGGATGTAAGATAATTCAGTTACACAAGGAAGGGGAGAGCCAAATAATAAAAAAACAGAACTTTCCAAACTGGGAAATTTAATACTAAAAATGTATTAAAAGATAAACAATACTTAAATACTTAAGGCTTTCATATTTGTAACATATAAGAAAATCAAGTGCCACACTTGCTTTAGATTTTTAAAAATCCACAGGTGTTTCAGTCCATCCTTCCACTGTGAGAAGACAATTCAGTGTTATGGGTCTGAAAGGATGTGTAGCTGTCAAGAAGCCCTTACTAACTTCCGATGTTCTCAGAACAATGGACTGATCACCCCAGAGTCCAGCCCACAGTATCCCTGAATGTGTTAGGATACTTGGATCATAAGAAGCAGAAAATTCGACCAGCGTCTAAGAGTGAACTGAAAAATATCCCTGCAAATTTCTATAAAAACTGAAAGCACGTCTCCTGAGAAGATTGGAGCTGTAATAAAGAGTGGTTACACTAACTACTAAACAAATATTATTGGTATCAATTAATGGTACTTCTGAGTAATTTTTTGTTAAATGTATATTTTCAGTTTTTCCTGTTCCTGTTTTCCTGTTGACCTGCACAGTATATTCCACTGCAATTTTTTTTATAAATGCCTTTATGTATAATTTTCTCAGATACCAGACATTTGCACAGTAATGCATTTTTGTGTTAATGTGTATTGTCTCTGATATATAAGTAAAATAAATAAACTAATTTTTTAATCTGAATTATGGCAAAGATATTGGAAAATGTATAATTTGAGGCAGCAGGACTTTATTCAGTCTTCATATGTGGGTGTATTCGATCCATTATGATTTGTTGTTTTGCCAGTCAACACCAAAGTTGTGCTCAGTGGCTTGTCTCCAGAACTAAACAAGGCTCAGTGCAACTTGGTTCAAAGATTTAATTGTGTTTTGCAAAGGATGTGTTAGACGAAATGGCAAAGATACAAGGTCTCTTACGCTGTTAAGCACCATGAAGAGAACGGCTGTGATATTAAAACTAATATCTTTGACATTGTCTTGTGATGCTTGTGTTAAAAGACCTGTTTATTTTCATCATTAGAAGAGTGTGTTGTCTCCTGAACAAGCGGGTCGAGCTTGCACTCCCAGCGAGGCTCTGTCTGGCTTGTTTTTCCATTCCAGTCATCAAATGCCGCTTACAACATAATGAGAGATGTGGCAATTAATTTTCTTTTAATCAAGGTCGAAATGAAGTAAATTGGTACAGCTCTGCAAGCCCTCATTTTCTATTTTTGCAGTGATGCAAAACAAATACGATAAAATGATGGCCCTCCTCACCTTCAGTAATTAGAAACCGTGAACGATCAGACGAAGATGATATGTGATATACAGTACCTCCAACTCTCTCTCCCCCAGAGATCACATTCCATCTCTTTTCAAGCAGATGACCATGCTTTCCGCCTGCACTTGTGCCTCTCTGCTGCCTGTTATTTTTTTCCTTGCGCTTACAGACAGAGGGAGCAGCTCAACTTGACATTGACTGCTGTGTTGTTGTAATGCCTCTCAAATCTTATTAAAGACCACAACTGCAAAGGACCTTGCTGACTCCACAGATTTCCATTAACTGCGTTGTTTCAGTATCCTACAAGCTGATTAGGAATTTATTAAAATGAGACTTTAACATTGCACCCAGATATCTTATCAACGCCATATGGCTGCATTGTTTGTAGGCCGCATTAATAAACACTCTGAATTAGCCCGCCTCCATTAACAAAAGCTTTCATTCTTATGAAACAGTCATTCTTATGAAACCAGGATGCAGTTTATGTTGATTGGCTGCGGCTCCTGTTTCACATTCTTGGGTCGCTCTCAGATTTAGTTTTATTTCTAGCAGAGATTTGTTCGTCTACGTGCATGAAACTTTGTCTATGTATTAATATCTCGGAATTGTGGTCTCCATTCTCACGTGGTTTCATGCTTGCATTTTTCTCTTGTTTTGATTAGGTGATATTCTAATGTGTAAACAATGCTCCACACCTTCATTTCCTGTGTAAGTGATTGAGGAAATGACCACCTACCTGTTATTGTGCACAAATTAGGCATGCACATAAATGGAAAAAACACATTGTTTCATTGGGCTTTCAAAACATCTTTGAATGCTCTGAGAAGCTCTAGGTTCTTGACCTTAAAAGTTGCATTCTTAGCTCTTATTTGTCCGCATTACGCTGAATTTACCACATCAATTTTATACGCCTTTCATATCTGGAACGTAGGCCCAGTTACATACTTTTACACAAAGTATATGCAGTGATATTCATGAAATAATGTAAAGTATGGGGAATGCATTAAGTCTCCAGTCAGCACTGAGTAAATAAAATAGCAACAGCTGCCCAATCTGTTAAACTTTTCTTTCTCTTCAGCCAAATTTCCCCCATCTCCTCTCCTCATACTCCTTATTTACTGAACACAGGCAGCTGCCACCATCTCTAACGTCCAGCGTGCAGACAGACGTTTGCTTCTCTAGGACATTTCTTTGTACAGGTCTTCATCTAATTAGGGTGATTGCCAGTTGCCCGCCCTTCCGTGCTATGCAACTGAGTATCACCGTCGCCCTTGATTAAGCTCTAGCTGGGTTATTTAGGGATCTCTGCAGGTATTTAAATGGAGGAAAATATTGGTTTTCATTCAGCACAATATATTGCTATATGCTTCCCTTTTCTATTAGTATGTAAAGAGAAATGAGGCTCATTTGACCTGTTAATGTCACGTTAACAATCAGGGATTTTTATGCTACACTTTTAAAAATAAAGATTCCTGCTCCCGAGTGGTGCAACCATCTAAGAATTGGCCTTATCACTGTGAGATTGCAAGTGTGATCCCCAGTGATCCCCAGTGATACCGCAGCCATTCGTGGAAAAACAATGCATATTATGGGATAATTGGCACAAGTAATATTTTACAAGACATAATATTTACATAAAAATAATTGTAAAAACTATATTACACGTTGCACATATTTGGCAAATGTGTGTCATTATGACTTATAATCATAATACTACATTGTCATGGTCATATATAATATCATATATAACATCAATAATATAATAGCATAATCATATCAGCCTTCCACCCAATGACTGCTGGGATAGGCTCCAGCTCCCCCTGTGACCCAGAAGGATGAGTGGCTTAAAAGAAGATAATCATATCATAATAATAAAAGTAAACAAAAAAGGTGTAGACTATAATGCCAGATCCCAAAATTAAATGGTGTACTATTAGTTTACAAACTGATCTTGTGTTTTTATAGAAAGTATGGCTTTTAACTGAAAATGAGTGAGAGGAGACTTTCTAATGTCAGAAGCTAATACTCTCTACAACCAAATAGTGGTGCAAATTGGAAGCTATAAACATCCTTGTGGAGCAATTTGTTTTGGCTGTTCAGAACCTGCACTTAGTTGCTGCTTGAATTTGGTGTGGAGAAGTAGCTGTTGAGACCCATATTTTCTCCTCGCTTCAGTAACTGACACATTTGGGTGATGTCTTCATAAATTAGTTAACATATTTTAGGTATTATCACAGGTATTTAATACTTGCGTTGAAGAATGTTGTCACCGTTCGATCTACCACTCTTTGGCCCATCATAAACGTACCTAGGAAACTGAAGTGATCCCAAACAGGAAGTAAATGTGAAGATTTCACTCAGTGTGATGCTAGCTAATGCAGGTATCTGTTAGCTAACTTGATTGACCCCCAGAGCACACTGAGCTGTTCAGCGACATTGCATTTGTGGCAGTTTTAAAAGATGTGGTGGTGCTTCACATGATATGAGGAAGTACATGCTAGCCCTCACCCTCCCAGCTTGCTAGCACTGTGTGATAGGAGAAGACCTAGCAAGCAGGTGGAATTGAGGAGTGCGGGTAAGTATGGCTGTAGATTAAAGATTGTGGACCTGTCTTGAGTAAGTACATGTAGTCTGGTGAATGTTGGGCAAAGGAAATAATAGGCCTAGGGTTGGGGTGAAAATGAATGGGAGTCTATGGGAGGGATGAAAAAACAACACAGAGAGGAGTGTGGGTCAGTATGGCTATGGATTAGAGCTTGGGGTCTGCCCTGAGTGGGTACATAAAGTTTGGTGGCTGTCTTGTAAAAAAAATAGTCGGTGCGAAGCTAAATGGGGTCTATGGGAGAAAGGAGTGATATAATAAAATGACAAACAGATGAGTGTCGGTCACAACAACATTGAATTTGTGCTCCGGGGGCCTGCCCTGAGATAGTATATGCGAAACGGTGCCTTGTGGTTGAGCAGAAGTACAGTAGATTGTCATTTTTTATTTCAATTTTTCCTATAGGAAAAAAATAGTAATTTAACGAAGATTGTACAAAAACCTTACGTTGGATCAAAAGCTTTATACAAGCGCATCAGGCAGAACATTCTGGAGTTGAAACAGTGTCGAAGAAGAAGAATAAAGGCTAAATCAGATAACAATAGCAAAACAATGCGCAATCACTAACTAAATGATTCTTAGCTTTGGTTATAGGAAAAATAACTTTAACTGGTATACAACCTTTAAATTATGTGGAGGTTCTTAAAACTAAAAATAGATTCTTCATGCTTAAATGTCTCATTTTTTAAAAAAATGGTTCTTCAAAGAACCATCTGCTGAAAGATTCTTTCTTCATGGAGAAGCTGTTCTTCTATGGCATTGCTCCCAACAACTCTTTTTAGCACCTTTATTATTTAACCCCAATCCTATTTCTTATTTTTACCCCTACCCCTTGTTTTTGAGTCACCTTGCCCCTTGGAACTGAGTTACTTGGTTGAAATCTTCCTCTACGAAATGGGACAACCCTCAAAAAAAATTAAACACTTTACTTCATTAATAGGTTACTAGGGTTGCTCTGTAGAAACCCTGCCAGTCTGCAGTGACAGCAGAGGAGCAGTAACGTATAGTTAAATTTAGGGAATCGTATACCTTTAAAGAGGGGGGAATACAACAATTATTTATTATTGCCCACCCTTAATTAACTTCTTGTTCAAGTGTTGTTCAAATGACCATAATATATTGAATTGACATTAAACTAAGACTACACAACGGTTATTGAAATTTTTAATAGACAAAATACTCACATTTGTGGGTTTCTGTGGTCGCTTGTGCAGCCATCTTGCAGTTTTTTCTTTTTTTCTCATAACACAGTTTGGAGTGTGACTCTGAAAAGCCTCTGTTTGGAGGGCCGTGTAGCCCTAACACCTACCTCTCTATCTCAACAAAAATCGGGACACCCTATCCCTAAGGCGTGAACACGCAAAACGAAGGGGTAGAGGCAAGGGGTGAAATGGGATTGGGCCAAAGAGTGTAAAGTGCTTTATAAAGCCCTTATTCTGCTTCTCTGTGTATGTGGAGGAGAATGCATTTCTTTCTTTCTTCCTTTCTTATGACTGACTTTTTGGGTCAAGCTCTCTGTTGATGCAGTGGAAACATTCAGACACTAAAGGGTCAAAACGTTTCTGCTCAGCTGGTTAGATGTGTTAATATCCAGTAAATCCAGCGTCAGGGTTTTCTGGTTGCGCAGGGCGCAGGTGTCTTTACGTCAAAAAATGCTTACACATTAGCATCGCCATATGGACAGTGCTTTATCACGTAGTCAATGTGGATGTTGAAGGTGGCATTCATCAGTTTTGTCAATTTCCATTGTTCACTTGTAGGAGTGGCAATATTTTTGCATAGTTTAGTTGAAATGAAACTCTCTCTTTGTTCCAATAAGTGCCCATCCCTTTCAGGTTGGACTACTGCGAGAATAGAGATATTTTTAACTGCTGCGTAATGCTCAAATATGCAGCGAACATTCTGGAGTTATATATATGATGACACTGCTGCAAAAAGGCATGACATTAGATCACTAACCTTTTTAACATTTTATCAGAGTGTTTCCTAATGTGCATTTGAGCTTAATATGAGACCATGACTTATGATCATAAAAAAGACCAGATTGACAAAAAAGGAAAATAATTGCTTTAAGTGGTTCAGCTTAGCAGTATGGCTCTTCTAACCTTGTCCTACCTTGTTATTAGCTTTTAATGTTTCATAATTAGAGATGGCACTGGTGGAGGAGGCAGTAGGCTCAGGGTTTGTTGGGTCTGCCCTTGAGAGCGGCCCTAATGAATCAATGGATGGCAATAATTGTGCTGGTCATTACTGAATCAAGTGATCTGCAGAATAATGTATTGATTTTTGGCCTTTCTTACTACATTATTATTCTGTATCCCCGTATTGCAACATCAGGGGAATTGACTGATGGGTATGCAGAATCGTTGGCAGTTCAACATCTGCATTCCATCACTCTACCCCTAAAGTTATGCAAAACTTCACAGTCAATGTATAAATGTGTTTAAATCTGCTGATAATTTCCAATAAACTGGCCTTCTTCTTTATTTCACCAATACAGTGTTTAAATGTCTAAGTATAGTGCTAAATAGAGGTTTCGGCTGTTACGACCTTCTTCACCTTCCTGTGTGCATCCTGCCAGCCGTCTTGTATTACCTTTGAGAAGTGCTTTCTTGTGACATGATGTTAAAACTGACTGTTTAAAAGTGTTGAACCCAACAGTTTGAACCACAGAACATGAGCAGTACCTCTGAACACAGTGGGCTTTCTCAGCATTAAATATGTACGATTTGTAACAGTATCCCACCGGCAATAATAGGATGGGGATTTGAACTATGAACATGTCTTGTAATATTTATCAACTAGTAGACCTGAAATATTATTCTATTCAGCATTAATAGCCCAAAGTGTAAAAGGCCATTGATATGTTGAGAAAGGTTTAAAGGTTAGTCATTTCTAAACTGGCATTAGGCAATAATACTGGTCATGAAATAACAAGATTATTCATATTTATATCTAGCAATTCAAACTGGTTTAAAGAATCTGTTCACTCAATATGATGTCTTGAAATTTGACACTGGCATTCGCAACTTCTCGTTCTCCTGAAAAAATGCATTGAATTCGATTGTGTACATCCACATGAATACAATTAAATACATTACATCGACACAATTTTTTTCCTTTAGTTTCACTTGCTTTCTTTTGTCCGTAACTGTGTTGATTTAATATGTCTTAACCATGTGGAAATGATGTACTCGTTTGAATCAGGCATATTCAGTGCATCACTTTTTTTAACGTAAATCATCTCAGTCATCCTGAAGCAAAACCACTCTACATGATTTTGCCATTATTTCTAACTAAATGCCATACATAACCTTATGCTGTTCTCATGAAACAGTGTGACCCTGGGTGACAGGCACAGATCAGTGCCCTACCTTGTTAGTTGACTGTGCAATCGATCACCTCAGATTCTTTATTATGTAGAGCAGGGCCCATCAGAAAACTGCTAATTGGCAATAATCTGTTTGTCAATAGTTCACAAGACTGCAGAATTTAGATAAGGGGAAGTTCAGGGTTAAAACACATTATCACTTCTCTTTTGGTCCCCTGGGAGCCACTCCTGATGTCACTCCTCACACAAAAAAACATACAGTTATACCTGCACATAACTCATAAAGTAAAAGGAAGTGTAGAAAAGGAAGCAAGAATATTTTTATAGCATATAACTCATTTATTAGCAGATTATGTTATTAAAGTGTTGTTTCAGTGCTTTCCTTATCAGCCCCAGCGCATTTGGGAACATGAAGCTCATAAAAAAGTACTTATTAATTCCCAGCATTGCATGGGTTCTGTGTTGAAGGTCATAAGAAGCAATATTCACAGAAATCTTTCACTTCCCTGTTTGTTTTCCATTGACGATCACATGTAAAAGGTGAAAAGTGCACACTTACAGAAACTGTGATATCTTTCAAACCACTGTTGGAGTCGATATGGGAAGTCTTCCTGATGCTTCCTGAAGTCATGGTCACTGACGTGTCATTTTGTCCTTTGAGTTCACATTTGGATTTTCTCATACTTAGCCAGAATCAGACCATGACACTGATGGTACTTTCGTATCATTTTCTTTCCATGTTTGGACTATTTAGCATGTACAACAACAGTGAGGCTAGTTTCATAAAATGTAACGTGGTTGAAAATGTGACCTAATGTAAACAGAATCCTCCAAGCTAAACATATTTTACGTATTATGTATGAATGTAAGAACATAGAGTGTTAAGACCAAGCTGTTAAACTGATCTAGGGGTTTATTGTGACAAGAACTTTAGGCTTGGATTTCGTATCATCGACACAATTTTTTCCTTCCGTTTCACTTTCTTTCTTTTGGCCATAACTGTGTGTTAATATGTCTTAACCATGTGGAAATGATGTACTCATTTGAACCAGGCATATTCAGTGCACCACTTTTTTCAATATAATGTTTAGGCTTGGATTTTGTAGCAAACTGCTTAAGGACAATACAAAAAGGGTTAAATTCACTAATAAATTTGTCTTACCTAAAAGACAAAGCAATAAAATGCTGAATTAATGTCATTAATTTTGGTTAGTTGCATTGCCTGTAGTCCTAAATTAATATCTTAGCACGCCATTGGCTAACAAGCTTAAAACGACAGGCCTGTAACACTCAGAAGTACGAGCTGAAGTGCGTTTTTCCACCCGTATTTCGACAAGCCCCGCCCCTCCGCTGTGATTGGCTAATGGTTTGTTCTCATGAGCAGTCCGCCAAACTTTAAACTACTAGCCGACCTTAGCGCAAGAGGAGAGACGCCGCCAGCCAATCCTAGCTGGCCTGGGCGTGGCATGGCGGAATACGAGTGGAAAAAGAAGCCCCAGCGCAAGCCTGACCGGTCAGGCAAAACACAATCCGCTCCAGCTTTTCCCTCTGCTCGGCGAGAAATTCAATTAAGCACTCCTCTTCCCACTAAGCTCTCCAGGGCACATCTTCCGGGCTGCTCGCCCTCTCTGTTAGAAATACGGGGAAAATGCAATAATAATAAAAAAAAGAAATAAAAAAACAAATGACCCAACTTTGATCACGCATGCTCCCTCGGCGTCCACCTTTCTCGCCCAACCTTTCCTCCTATTAAGTTGGAAAACTCGGCGCAAAAAGCGACGAAGTAGCCCCGCAGGTAAGACTTTTATTTTCCACTATCGACTAAGCTCACTTCTGCGGCTCAGTCCGAATAAAAAAGTGCTCGCCCACGGCTCCCCGCTGACTTCTACCCGACCAGGTGTTCTCGGACAGTGGCAGAGATGGAGACTTGGCTAGGGCTTTAGACTGCCTTTGAAATCGCTGTTCAGTCCAGGAGGAAAAGGAAAAAAGTCACCTGTTTCATACAGTTACCAAAGTGATTCAGAATCGCGGTGATTTTGGCGAGGGCAGATGGAAACTGATGCCGTGCTTGTTTGAGCACCAGAACACAGACTTGTCAAATAGACAGACTACGGCTATCAACTTTGTTGCTTTCTGTTTTTAAACGCAGGACTTTGCGCTCCTCGAACCTGCTCTCCTCTTCTCTTCCACCGCGTTTTATCATTCACTAGAGTTTCTTATTTGACTCAGAATTGGGCTGCAGTGAGCTTTCTTTAACACTGCCCTGTAAACTTGGGCTGTAGCCTTTCCTGACGTGTTTGTCGGCGTTAAAATAGGCGACAGTTCACACGCCTGTCTTCTCTCTTTGGACGCCTTCCTGCTTTAAATGATAAAAATAGAGCGTCCTGGTGTGTTAGAGCTGTATTATTGAGCAAGATTGTGAGATTTGAGTCGGGACAGTTTTAGTACTGTTTTTGCATGCAGTACTGACTGAAGTGAAACTGAGTGAGAAAATAAGTTTTTGCACGGAGTGAAAACGGCGTGACAGCGCTCGTGTACACAATCCTTTGGCTCAGTTCCCGCGATATGTAGTCTAGTATTGCTGGCGTTAGATTAAAACACCAGCCTATCGCTGATCTGATCAAGTTAGCCCATATATCCATACGTTGCTGATTCAACACTGAGCCGGGTAATGTTCACTTAGTCTGTCTAATCTGAATAAACAGCCTATGAAGTATTGAAGTCTACTGTGCCGCTGTTGAAGGCTATTGTGTCCTAACAGGAGTGCTGATCAGGACAGGGGTTTGTTATGAAGCTGACCTGGACGCTTGTATAGGCAGGATGGGAATAGACTACCACCTAAATGAGTCTGTGAACTCGCTCAGTCTCGTTTTACTTCACTTTCTGTTTTGGCTGAGTTCATTCTATGTGAGACACCTGTCCCTAAATGCTGTTGCCGGTGTCCTATATTGGTATCTTCTGTTGTTCTGGTAGTTACAGGGAAGCCTGGAAAGGGATTCTAGGTTAATCCTAGAGCCTCTAAACACTGAGTCCTGTGATGACTCTTGTTGTGTCTCCTTTGTGTTGTTATGAGCTACTTTAAGCAGTCCATGACAAAGCAGCATATGAAGCATTGTTGATTAGATTAGGCACAAGATGTCTCACAAATGCCACTTATCCGACGTCCTGGTCAACCTTGCTCATTTCTGTTTGTTTATTTATTTATTGCACTTTCACTAATGCAGACGAAACTGCATTTAAAAAGATGAACGTAGAAAACTACTGATTAATTATATCACAATTAACATGACTGAAGATTGTTTACCATGCAGTCCCTATATAACCATTTATTATAAGTGGCTGGTAAATATGAGCAACACGCATATGTTTGTTTGTGCACGGTTTGCCACATACATCGAACGTGGGAGAGAGTGAGAAAGATCAGTGGCTCTTTAAACCCTAGGGTCTGCTGATTCTCACCGGATCTTTCTTCTTTGCTAATTATTGTGTTGTTTTCAGAGCAAATATGTTATATCCATGGCGACCAGGCAGGTTTATTGTCTTTCTCATGCAGTGGCTCACATAAGTAATTAATTACTCTTTTTTTTCTCTCTCCTCTCTGTCTGCAGTTAAACCAATCATTCAGGGAAAGCCATCTCATATTTAAAATGCCTGTGGTACATGAGTGAAGGTAAACACAAAACTTTTTTAGTTACGGTTTGCAAATGTTTTGTCTCTTAGTTGTGTGTTGCATGTCTGTCTTTATTTGTTAAATCTTTGAACCTTTGCATTCTAGACGTTCACATCATTTGCATTCTAGGCCTTTACAGCATTACAGGACTGTCTGTTGTACGTGCTTGTGTATCAGTGTGGTTTTGCATTTTATTTTTATGTGCATTTATGATTACTTTTATTTCACGCTATCATAAACAGTGTGTATCCTTCATGAGCAGAAGAATGAAAACAGCAGTTTGTATATATCATTCAGTTCTATCAGAGAAATTTGGCCATTGAGTGGTCACAGCTTTCCCTTTGCTCGGCGATTATCGACAGGCCATATGTAATTGTTGATTCGCGTGCGAGCTGCGGGGTGTGTGTAGCTGTGGCGGTCCCGTTCGCCCTGTGGTGTGTCTGTGGAGCGTGGTGGCATGTGGCTCATGTCCGAAGGTGCGCTTCCATCTGGACAGCCAGCCATCTCACACTGGCCCAGCACTTTTACAGGTGCTCATCTGCCTCAGTGTTGATGAAGCACTGTCATGTCCATCTGTCCCTTGTTTTCTTCCTGCAACACCTTCCTTCTTCTCTTTTTACTCCCTCTGTTTCTCCCCTTCCTCTCACTGCAGCTCAGCTTTTACTCTACCTATAATACTTGATTTTACAACTTTGGCATAGCCTGTTCACAATGAAACGTTTGTTGATCTATAAGCAGAGAATGGCCGAAGGATTATGGGTTTTGTTTGATTGTGAGTGTGATGAAAATTGCAATTAATTTTTGTAAATTAGCGTCCAGGCCTGTCTTTTTGACCAAGAAGAACAGTATATCCACTTTTTCTGAATGTGAGTTTGCCGTGCTGCCAGTTGCATTGTCATGAACACTGGTTGCTTTTGATTGGTCTAACTCAAATACAGGCAGCTCAAAAGATTCATATTATTAGGATAAATTTCCCCTCTTAAGACTCAAAACAACATTGATGATAATATAGGCTATAGACTCTCAAATTGCAATTTAGTATTAAAAAAATCTGTTTTGTACTGTTACACAGTAATAACAGGTTACTCAGAAATATATTTTGATTTTATTAAGTACAGCCTAATAGCATCTCAAACTCCAATATACATATATGTATGTATATATATGTATATATATATATATATATATATATATATATATGTATATATATATAATATAAGCAATAAAATCAATAAAGCAATAAAAAAGATAAAATTTTATATGGTCAACAATGTAACATTGTTTAAGTGAGACAGGCTCAGTTAAAACATTTTTGTGTTATGACATGTTATTATGATGCTGAAGTTTTGTATTTTGTTATTTTAACCCTGATATGTTCTATTATTTTGTGTTCAAATTGACCAGTTCAGTTTGTATTACTGCAATGAAAGTGAGCACAGTGATTACAAGCTTGCCTGTTTTTTCTCACATCAGAGATGTCTGTGTGTTACACTGTAAAACAAACCATTCAACTACAATATTTATGTTATTTAAGACTTAGTTTCTGTTTATTTGAGTTAAGTGTGACAACTGACAGCTACATCTATGTAGTAAAGCAATGTTTAACTAAAACTATTGGAGTGTAAAATTGAAATCTAAACTATAAATAATAAATGATGTAATTGGCGTTATTGGTTGTCAGAATTTTTAGTCCCTTAAAAGTGGTATTGACCATAAAAGGTTCATATCGGTCTGGCTCTTATCCCTATATAAACACATTGCTTTCCACTCTGAACAGTGAGGCTCTTTTAGAAATAGTTTTGAAAACATAAGTAGCTTCGAAGTTGTTTTGCTCTACTATAGTACATTATTTATTCATGATTATAATATACCAATAGGCCACCTGCAGTTTATGATGGAATCAGAAGTTACTCATTACTTAAAACAGATTTTGTCTCTTTTTTTTCTCTTTTTACCCAAGATAAGATCTGGCATTAGACCTCGCAGACTTTGATTCTAACAACCAGGCAAAGTAAACAGAACCTACTAATGAACCTCTCAGGTTACATGGCATCTTTATTGAGATATAAATGAAATGCAGTTTTTAGGTGGTCACTGTAGGCCATGTACTTCTTTCTGGCTTTGCACACTGACAAGGAACTTTCACGGCTTGAGGGATGTTTTCTTTTTCTTTTTTTGTCTGACCTTGGCTTTGAACCCGGAGCCCTTGCGGTACAAACGTACATTCATAATTCCACACTCTGCTCGACAGAGCTCAAGATGTAGTGTAATTGCTTTTTCACACCTCCACTTTGTAAATTGCACGATGTAATGATTTGGTATCCATCTTCTCACCATTGTAGGCCTTGTAAAATCTACTTCTCTCAACAGAGGAGCATGCGGAGCCTCATGTTTGTTTAATCATCGTTATTATTTTTATTTTAGTGCAGGGGAAATGTCCTCTTTGCATGCTTGATCAACCAGTGGAGAAATCCAATATAATTGAGGTTCAAGGTGAATTGCGTCCCGAGCATTTCCCCTTCACCGAAAAGAGCACGCACAAAAAAATTCTTGGGCAAAATAAACAAATCACGGCGACAACAGTAATGTAGGCTTGATTTTGAAGGCATGAAATAAGTATCGATTTAAGCCTTCACTTCATAGATGAAAATGGCCTTTTTGGTAATTTGTCCAGGGCCCTTTCAATACAGGAGGAAAAGAGAGAGAGGAGAGAGGGAGAGAGGGAGGGAGTGACAGAAAGCGAGGGGAGGGAGAGAGGAGAGCAAGCTAACAAGACAGAGAAAGGGACATGCTGCCCCTTTCCGAGCTCATTATCATTCTTAATAAGTCTTAAGGAAAGAAGGAGCATTGAGTGTAAATGCAAGGTAATCCTAACGCTGGCCAAGGTTAGTGGGGACACTCGCACATGCACAAGCCCTCCCAGCTGGCCGGCTGTGTCCACAGTGGGGCTTTCTCTAGACCTGTTGTGACTGAGACGATTAAATATTGCACTCAAAATTCAACCTGCTTTCTCAGTCTGAAAATGTTATTACGATGATTTCAAAGCTCTCAGTCTCCCCTTTAACAGGTTCATCTGTTCGAATGAGAATCAGATCAAGTTTGCTCTCTTGCAGTATACCATGTGCTTCGTAGTCGAAAAAAAAATCACTTGTAGTGAACAGTAAACAGGTACTGGAGTGTGCGGTCGTGTAGGTGTTGGCTGCCAGGTATTTATTACAGTTGCGAGAAGATTAAGTGATTGCATGGGCAAAGCTGTGTTTAGCTTACAAGTGAGTTTAGTGAATTATCACGCTGAGGAAACTGGTTGACTAGTTGAGAGGGATTTAGAGCATATGAACACACACACACTGCAACAAATCATCTGCAGGGCCTGTATTTATATTACTGACGTTTCTGCCTCTGTGCTCTCTTTTTTTCCCCCCTCTCTTGAGAAAAGTTTATTTTCAGCTTACAAACCACGTTACTCTCTTGCTGTGTCAGTTTACACTTTATGTGTGTTGTTAGAGAGCTGGCCTGAACAGCATTTTACAGGCTTTGAAAAATCAGACTGAGTACTTTAATACACATTCTCAGCAGTACTGATAAAAACAATAATGTTTATATTTCATAATATTATTATATTACATTCCAAGTATTATTGTGTGTTTGTTTTAGATGTACATTTATACATACCTGTTTGCAGTAGATGTCCCAAAGATGCTGAGAGACTTTTTAGATGTGCTGCAGTGTTATGTCAGATAAGAAGACAGATGAGTCTGACTGGATTTTTGCTTATGTAGATAGCAGCAATGATACAGAAGACGTAAATCTTTTAAAATCTTTGTTCAGCGGTGTGTGATCATAGTCAGTTCAGCTGGTTTACTGAAGATTATATTCCATTGCTAAGTGGTCCACGTTTAAGATCTATTGTGAGTGTAACTACTTCAGGAGGCAGACATAAATCTCGTTCAGCAACTTCACAACTCAGCAGGTTATTTCAGTGTTTTATACTAAATTTGTGCAGGTTTATGGCAGTTTGTATCTTATAGGAATCAGCAAAACTAATTAGCTAGCCTGCTTTCTCTGTCTCTCAGTTAATGGCAACTAAAGAAGTAACTCAGGACACATTTATCTTCTTTACCTAAATGTTGTTCGGCAGTCAAAACTAGAGCCAAATATATACATTTGTTCTTGTCTATTTCTCTTTGATTAAATGCCATTTCCTATTTTAATATCTTTCACTAACTTATCATCTTTCAGTTGTTCAAAATAGAGGTGACCTGCAAAGCTGTTGTAGGGGGGAGTATGGCTGTGTTCAACCTGTAGCTACCTGGGTATGACATGTTTTTTGTAATATTACCTCCACTATTAAGTAATTGCCATTTGTCCCCTTATTTTATGATTTTATTTGAAACTGTGATGAATAAGCATCAAACTTTGAAAATTGTCGAGAATCCACCAAAGTGTTTTAGATTTCTGTTGGGTATTAAAGGGTACCCAAGATGAAGCTTCCGATACTAAAAAAGAAATCGAATACTAACATAACAAAAGAATACTCGAGTATTTGAATTGTTCGGTCCAGTCTTAGCATAGTTGTATTCCTGTTTTTCTTAGCCGGCATGTTCTAGACGGCGCGTTTTTATTTGCTGCTTTAAGGCAGTCGCGAGCTGGCTTTGATAAGTGTATAGTGATGTACTGTGCACTCTATTGCATCTCTAATCAGTCCGCATCTGAATAATACACAATTATGCGCCACGGCAAACAAATGAGCAAACACAAGCTAGGCTGATCCGCTGGCTGAGAAGGAGCTGCCCTTTTGTCTGCTTCGTACTAATGTCATCTCTTGCCTCTGTGTGTCACGTAAAGATGATTTACCTTCAAACAGATGTTCTGAGCCTTTTACGCTCGGACCATTTGTTCTATTTTCTGCCCTTTCAAAGGTTATGAATGAAACGCAAAGCCTTCTGAGCTCCCCTGTTATAATTGCTCATGTTTGTGGCGCTGTTGTTTTCTGGCTCGGAGATGGAAAGTGTGGAGAAAGCTTGGAAACGAGCCTCTGGGATTGCTTGGTGCTATTACATCAGTGCAGGCACCTGTAGGAGCATCTTTTCCTGCAGCTCGGCTCTCTGTAGTCCCCTCCCCTCCGCTCTCCTGGCTGGGGTTTGGATGGCAACCTGCCGGCGCGGCCCCCGCGGGGTGAGCTGGGTGGCGAAGAGCCATCGCCATGGTGATCAGAACCCAGAACCTCCACAAAGCAGGTCCGTTGTGACTGGCGTGCGTCGAGGTGAGAGGAACAAAATGTCACAGCAACGGGTCTTTTTTTTTCCTTTTTGTTGTTTTTGTCTTGAAGGCCCAGTGGGGTTTGTTTAGCCTTTGATACATCCGCGCTGCTGTCTGCTAAACGAGCTGTTTGTGATATCGCTTAATTGCCTCTTTTAAGTCATCCGTTTTGGTCTGGTGTACATGCTCTCTTGCTGCGGAATAAGAAGGAAAAGTGGCTAAACCAGGTGGCGGCGTTAATTTCCATCAGAGCTGATAGGTGTACATGGGGCGTAATGAAAACATTTCAAAAATGCATTTTTTTTAAAAAAAAGCCTCATTTGTAGACTGAAAAATGTGATGCATTGAATTTACTTTTTCAAATGTATTTATCATTCTCATATTAATAAAATATATACGTGCAGTTATTGCCAGAGCTGAGTAAAATGAAAGACAAATGGTGGCAATGTAGTTTATTTTATTCATGTGAGTACATCTTGCAATTGCGTAAATTCAATGCAGTTCTATTTTAAGTGTATAAAAGTGGAATTGTAAGAAATATAATACCTGTAATAATTCAGTGCTAACATGTATGTGGAAATAAAGACACCACATAATCAGAAATGTTGCACAAACACAAATATGATGATCAGTTTGACAGATGACCCTCCGCCTGTAATTAATGAGCTAGAAATGCTAAGATAATCCAAACATATATACAGTATTTTACCACTCTTCTCTGAGTCTTTTACAGAGTTCTTCTCCACTAGGGGCAGTAAGAACAAGTTAAAGTGGGCTTCAGTCTGCCAGTGTGAGCCCTTCACAATAAGAGGAGCCAGCTAACACTCAGACCACTGCTACCATGTACATCTTCAGACTGAGCTCTGTTTGAAAGGAAGAAGAGTATAAAACTAGAACATCAATCCCCTGTTCTCAGTTATCACCTAGCTGTGCTAATGTACTGCTTGCGTCCAATGAAAATGGAGCCCAAACCTTTCAGCACACAGCTGTTAGACCGTTTAAGTCAGGGGTGGCCGGCATCAGCTCCGGGAGGGCCTCAGTTTGGCGATTTCCCTACTCAAACACACCTGATTCAACTCAGCAGTTAGTTACCAGGCTTAGTCGGTTTGTTTAGTTCTGTTTGTGCTGGATTACTTTTACCTGAAAAGGTACACTGTAAAAATGGAATAGGGCAGAAGTTGTTTTCAAGTTGCTTTGTTTACTTAAAATATTTCGTTATTTTTGTTTGTTTCAGCCACAGTGTTTATCTGACTTTAATAAAATCAATTAAACATTCCTGTTAAAACATTCCTATTAACACACATTTTTTTTTACTTCAGCTTGAACTGATGAAATATTTTTACAGTGTACTATAATTTAGATGATTTAAGTATTAATGAAAATGACTGAAGCAGGAGCCAAGTTGTTTGTTGAAAAACATATTTGCCTTACAGAAAGAAATTCCAGTGCTCAAAGTTTTACTGGTTTATGGGTTTATGATTGAACCCAAAAATTACCTTGAACCTTAGCTGACGCTATCAGGCATTGGAAAAAGATTATCAAGTGATAGCTTTAGGTTTAATAAAGATTTAATAAAGATTGCTGTGCCAGCTGTCCCAAAATGACAAAATAATACAAAAAACAGACCATAGCTATTTAGCTTAGTTAGCCAGGCAGCTAATTGGCTAGTTGGAAATTGGGGTTGTGAAAAGAGAGTTTTTATTAAACTCTGCAAAAGCTATTTAGAATTGAAGTCACCAACTTGAACACTTTGAAATAACCTCAAGCAGAAGTAAATTTGGCATCATTTAATTATACTATACAATATAAATACAACCCCATTTCCAGAAAAGTTGGGACACAAAATGTAAATAAAAAAAAATGCCATGATGTGGAGATAAGTAAACCCTATATTTCATTGAAAATAGTACAAAGACAACATAAAAAAGGGTGAAACTGAGAAAATTGTATGTTTTTTGAAAAATATTTGCCCATTTTGAATTTGATGCCAACAACATGTTCCAAAAAAGTTGGGACAGGGGCAACAAAAGACTGGTAAAGTTGTGTAATGCTAAAAAACACCTGGTGGTTGATTGGCAACAGGTCAGTAACATGATTGGGTATAAAAAAGCATCCCAGAGAGGTAAAGACGTGGAGGGGTTTACCACTCTGTGAAAGACCGCACAATCAAATAGTGCAACAATTGAAAGATAACATTTCTCAACATAAAACAGCAAAGAACTTTTGATATCATCATCTGTGCCCAAGCACATTCAAAATGGTCTGAGGAGAAGTGGAAAAGTGTCCTGTGGTCCAACAAATAAACCTTTTAAAAATTCTTTTTTTGAAATCGTGGACACTGTGTCCTCTGGGCAAAAGACCACTCAGCTTGTTATCAGTACACAGTTCAAAGGCCAGTATTCATGAAGGTAGAGGGGTGCATTGGTGCACATGGCATGGGTGATGTGCACATCTGTAAAGGCACCGTTAATGCTGAACGATACATACAGGTTTTGGCAACATATGCTGCCATCCAGATGACGTCTTTTTCAAGGAAGGCCTAAATTATTTCAACAAGACAATGCCAAACAGTAAAATTTCTCAGTTTCAACATTTGATTTGTTGTCTTTGTAATATTTTCCTTTAAAAATATGGTTTACATGATTTTCAAATCATTGCATTCTATTTTTATTTACATTCTGCACAGCGTCCCATCTTCTTTGGAAGGCGAAGTGTACTTGTGAGCGTAGTTTTAATTAGCTAATGTCCGATCTATGAAGTTTGATTCTGAGCTGTTTGGGGTCATTTTGAGGAAATTAGGCAGATGGTATATCTCATACAAATCATCATGTTAAATCCCTTATGCGTTACACCTTAGAACCTCTTTTGGTAAAACTAATCCAGCTGGAATATTGCTTTTGAGCAGAGAAATCACCAAAAATGTGCTGGACTGAGACTTTCCAGGAAAGAATTGGACACTATTGATTTAAAGTCATCGTGAATCAAAATAATTTCTCTGAGAGTTATGGTATCAGGGAGAGTATCTGAGCTAGCAGAGCTTTTTTGCTGAGTGATCAGTGGGGGTTCTGGGAAGGCCAGGTGAAACATAATAGTATTGGTTAATATTATTTTATTCCTGCCCACTGGTGCACAGTGATGTAATCAAAGGTAACCAAAAGTTTTATTTTATTTTTATTTTAACTTTTTGTCTTTTGCATGATATTCTGAACTGTGCTTAACATACTTAATATGGGCTTAGAAGTCAGGAGTTATTACTGCTTTTTTCAAGACTATATAAACACAGTTAAACAATTACATGGTCAATTGCATAAAGAATTACTTTTACATTCTGTAGCCACAGATTTGAGTTTGGAGTTTTGTTTGTTTTCAACCAAGTGTGTGGCAAAAACAATCCATAATAGAATACCTCCTCTTCTACTTGCAAACACAAACATGGTATTAATTGTAAGTTTAGCATCTACACTTTAGACATTTCAGTGAGTAAAAAGTAAAAAATACTAATATCTCACTATACTATGTTTTTGAAATCACCCACGATAATGGCGACTTCTAAGGGTTAAACATTGTTGTAAAGCGATCCGTGCTTTGTCTGTCTGTTGAGTATTGCAGGTTGTGTTTTGTTGCTGGGAGGTCTAGAACGGGGTTTAGTTTATGGTAATTGATGCTGGTGCGGTGGGTGACATACGGCGGGGTGTGACAGGCGGGGCGCAGGGGCCGTGGCCGCAGGGCGGGTCAGTGAAGGGGCTGACCATGAGGAAGGCTCCAGGTTTGCCTCCTAACCTCCAGGAGTGTGCAGCCGGCGCTGGCTGACAGGCTCAGGGTGGAGCGTGGCCTCCGGAGTAGAGCTTTGGGCTGAAGGTGCAGAGGTGCCATCAAACACAGCTACCCAGACTGCCAGCACCATGGCCTCTACTCAACTACAGACACGCATATACTCATTCATCTCCTCACTGTTTCTCTCTTTACTTCTTTCTTTCAATTAGTTTTTCTTTTCATTTTTTACTGTATAACTGCTGTTCTTTAACAAGATTTATGGACCCCTCACTTGTTTTGCAAATGTAATTTTCTATCTGTTACTTTTCTGTTAAGTAACATAAAATACCTGCAGAGGTTTTGTTAATATGAAACAGCTGTTTACTAGTAGTTTTTTTTCCCTTATTGTTTCTTCCTTATTTTTTCTCTCATGCTCTACTGCCTTTTTTCTCCCTTTTTATTTTTTTTTTTCTGTTACTTATCACTCAGTGTAAAAAGAAATATCTGCAAAAGTTGTGTTCACTTAAAGCAGCTATTTTCTAATACATTTGGTTTAATTTTGCATCACTTGTCTTGGTCATCAAAGTGTCTTCTATGATATGAAGAGCAGGTTTTGCTTAAAGAATGATTTGAGAGTTTTATGTTCTAAACTATTGTTAATATATTGAAACTTTTTTTGACAGTTTAAACACCTGAAACGTTTGAGTGCGGATAAGTGCTGATATCAAGGGGCTAAAATATGCAGAGTTTTAACTGTTCCCAAGGTCCTGCCATGCCACAAATTTTGTGTGATGTGTTGTTTTCCTCAAAATAAACCTGATTAGTTTATACCATTTAAAGTTATTGCAAACCAAGGAAGAAATCATTTGCAGTAAAACAGCTGCATGTTCCTAACTATTTGATTAACAGTATACATTCCTTATGTTTCTTTAATGAATTCGCAAGGAATCTTAAAGCTGCGGATTTGAGACAGTAAAATGTTCATGCTTTCTTACCTTTGCTTTCTGACCACATGTGGAAGGTGTTGTGCTGAGTTGCGGAATAACATTGTACATCCTTCTCAAATACATATTTGTCTAGTCCTCTTTCTTTCTTTCTTTCTTTCTTTCTTTCTTTGAGGAAGACCACAGCCGCTGCATAGCTGCTCTCAATCAGCCTCCTGCGCTAATTCCACTTCAGAATTCCACTTGGCGCGCTGAGTAAATAAATTTTTCAGCGTTTATTAGAATCCAGCTCTGCCAGAAGGGATTCCTCTCTTCTCCTATAGCCGCTCCAGTAATTAGCAAATTGATTAGGAGAACTTCAACACACCTCCTCGGCTCTTATCTTCTCGTTCTAGGACAATATTGCAGTGCCATGGGACGGCGTAAATATTTTAAGGGGAAACCCTCAGCGAATCTCATTAATGGCTATGGGGCACAGCAGCTGTCTCCTACTGTAGGTCCCAGCCAATTTTCTAAACTGTGATTAAAGAAAAGTTTTGGATTATTTAAACATGCCAAGTCCTGTGGGTTTGCGGTGCCACCGAGGCCTTCCCTGAGCTTTTGTTTCAGTTTTTTTTCCCTCTCTCTTCCATGTTCTTTTGTCAACTCCCCTCAGATCGATTAGCCTGAACTCGCTGGAGCGAAGGAGCTTTTGAGCGTACTGGTCATTCTGGGATGCATCATGTAAAATATGACAAAGACCTCTCTTTTATGTACAAATGCTAATTAAATTTTTACCCCATCCCAGCGCTGCAGTGGCAAAGACTTGGTAGCAATTTGGCAGCTAATCAAATTGCATTTTAAATGGAGCCGTTTAAAGATGACTGTAGACGGCTCTCAGGAAGACACAGTGGTGCAAATTAAGTCGGAATAAGACGCTGTTTGGAGAGGGGAACAATAAAACAAAATCCACATCTCAATTGTCTTATGGGCTTAAGTAAACAGACAACTTACAGTATTTGATTTGCCATTTTAATTAGTTAAAAGGAACACAGGTATACAATCAGCCATGTGTTTGTGGAGAGAGGAGAAAACAGTTTTTCTTTTAATTATGCTGCCTCTGTCGCGCATGTCCTCACGATTTAACTAACTAAGGGAAAATGCACAATCTAACAAACAGGAGGCTGTTAGATTGGTAAAAGGAGGTGGCACCCTGGAAACGATTCATCACTCCTAATTTGAGATTAAAGCCTGCCTGAAATGGCGAACTCTTTTAGAAAATCTTGTCAACAAGTATGTTTGCTCACCAAAACGAAAGAGAAAAAAAAGATCTGCGCTAAGAAGCTGTCCTCACACATTTGGTATACATCATTAAGTTCCTTGTAGCCAATCAAATTGCCCATTCACCCGGCATTCCAGAACATATTAGTGACGTCTCGTTAGCAGAAAACAGATAACTGAGGGAAAAATTAGGGAACGGGTCGGAGCTGTTTGTCATGCAGAATGACTGGAAAGGGCGATTCTTATGAAGTGAGTTTTCTGTTTCTGCTCTTTCGGCCCGAAAGCCTGCCTGCTTTTTTTCCATCAAGAAGTCCTAACAAAAAGCCTGCTATTCCATTTTCTCTCTTAAATTCATATTTATATTATGTTTTAACAGAAATATTCTTACTCGAATAATGTGATTATACTTTAATTACAGCAGCCACATTAGCAAAACCCTTCTTACATCTTATAAAACTGTTCACATTTATCGACCATTTGGTGAACAGGCAATTTAGTCTTATCCGTCCAGCCTTAACTGTTGATCCTGCCTTGCACTCTCATTTGACGAGCCTTACATTAGAAACAATTAATTCAAGACCTCTGATAAGTGCTGAATGAAATATTCCGGACCTGTATTAACATGAAGTATATTGGATTCTAACAGCAGGTGGCTGTGTTAGCAATTTTGATCACTCATTGTTCTCAATAAGTCCATGCCTACAAATGTGGTCCTACAAAATTCTTGATGTGATAACTGCTTAATTAAGTCTCTTGCCCTTAATTTAGATTTTATGGTCTTCTAAAAATGAAGAAAGAGCAATACTGATAGATTGAGGCCTTGCGATTAGAGCATGTCTCTGTAAGCAGGTTAGGCCTGAGCTGTATCTGCTGAACCATGCCAACCACAATTAAGCTCCACCATGTGATCATTCCATTATGGGAAAATGGAAAAAAAAGAATGTACAAATACATTTTTGGTGTTTATTTTGCAACCGCACCCCAACAGTCTGCAGTATTTAACTTGGGTGGAGAAGAACTATGGGTGGGGAAGTTCAATTTGTCAACATAACCTGTCCTTTTAGTCACAGAACAAGCCAGTGTGACAAAAAAGTGCAAAACAGAAAGTGTCACCATGCATGCATCAGGCAGACTAAGCTTTGGGACGTTTTTGGGCACAGACTTTGCCTTCGAATGCTGATTGGTTTTCATTTGAGAATGCCTCATTGCTTTTACACAGCAGAAAATAAGCAGCTCGTTTTATTGGGAGTTTGAAACCCAGAAGTCAGAAACAGCCTCTACTGTCAGTCTCTTTTAAATCCACATTCCAAACCTTCCATGGGTCAGCCTGCTCTTCAGCTGGTCTATTTTGGGTCTTGTGATAGTGTTATACAGTATGTATGGAGACAGACAGGAAAGACACGTGTTTGGCTTCAGCTGAAAATGTGTAGTTCATTTCGAGCAGGCTACACCTCCCACAGTGCCAACACATTGATTGGCTAATGCTGAAGCTCTTCTAGCTGGTTGACATTGTCAGTCACGGAACTTCTGTTTATTGAGGTTTCTTCTGTTTCTTTGCCCGTGGTTCTAAAAGGGGTGCAGGTTAGTGTTAGCAAGAGGCTAGTCAACGATGTCCCCAGCACCAGGATCAACAGCTTGTGTCACGTGACATTGATTTGCAAATATTGTCCTCAGGCTGATAGTGCAATGTAAATGAATGGATCGATGAAGTGGATGACGGATCATGCCAGCCTGATAAGGCCATGGCACACCCCACTAGCACTCAGTTTCAGATGCATGAACTATGCGTTGCACAGTTTGTATTTAGATATATAAATGTGATATATATTTTACAGAACATTTCAACCCCTTATAAGGCCAAATTTCTATAACTGACTCCTGTAGTTTACTAATTTGCCTTGCTTTCATGTAGTTACTGAATATTAAGCCATAAAAAATATGGAATAATGAGCTTGGGACTTTAAGGGGATTTATACAGTTTCTCTTTAACAGTTTGTATATTGTCAATATCATAGGAAAAGCCCAGTTTCTTGCTTTTTGTTGTTTTCTACCATTTGAGAACACCAGTTTCGTTTTACATTGTTTGAACATTTAATGATGCATAGACCAATAGAAATGATACGCAATCACTGAATGAATCACTCCATTAACATATATTAAATTTAAGCACATTTTTTCTGTCTCTTGTAAAACCACCGTTTCAAAGATACTAGATTGTGTTGTGACAATGTCAATACACACCTGGTATATATGTTTGAGATAATAACTTGGCCTGCTCCTTTTGTACACTGTGTTTGTACCCTGTTAACTAATAGCTAGGCGCTGTTGTTAGGGTGTTATCTTTTTAAATAAAAAGCCCTGACTTGGTGAAAGTTTAATTAATTAGAGAACTAAAGCTATGGGAAGAGGAGCTGGAAGTAGGGTCTTTAAGGAGTACTTATTTTTCCATCTGGGCTATCCTCCAAAAAAAAACTAGTCAATTAGTGTCTTAAGCTGCAGAGACAAAAACGTTATTAGTTCTAGCAAAAAGAATAATGGGTTTAAAAGGTTTTGCTTGAGAGGCAGGCATAGGCCCAAGCTGAATCCTGGGTTGTCTCAATTTTTTCATTTTTCCATAATCACGAAATACCAAGCAGATTATTATTCATGCAAGTGTTTTCCTTTTGTTTCCCTCTAATAAAGGGAAGTCGGGAAGAAGGTTGTCATGGTTAACAGGAAGAGAATAAAGGTTAACATAATGGATGCTCAAGTGATCATTTATTCATGTTCTTTTAGAATGTGCCAGCTTTGGAATGCATGGAGTTTCTCGCTGAGAAAAATGGAATAACTACTGAATGTTTCTTGGAGCTGTCCGCAAAGATGTGCTTGATTGGACCACGTCTTGTTTGTATTACCTTCGTTGACTCACTTGGTTAGCCGCCAGTTTGTTGTGAGTTTTTGGGATCCCGGTAAGACGGGATATTATGGGATGTAATGCCAAAATAATTGTCTGCTTTGCACGGTAGCTCTGCATACAAGAGCCACACCCTTGGTTATACCTTCAGGATATTTGACATAGACACAGAAATGATGGCCCCCATATCAACCAGCAGGTGATCCTGTTGGCACTACACCTCTTAAAGTTAAATCCTCTTTGAAGTAGGAATAAGGAACAATACTGCTTTTAATATAGAGGTGTAAAATGGTTGGATACGTCTTGATGCATCAGTTCGAAGGTGGTGATTCAACTGCATTTGAAAGTTAGAA
The DNA here is from genome assembly GCF_904425465.1 of Colossoma macropomum. Classification (NCBI taxonomy): domain Eukaryota; kingdom Metazoa; phylum Chordata; class Actinopteri; order Characiformes; family Serrasalmidae; genus Colossoma; species Colossoma macropomum. Next base: position 8,776,472 of record NW_023494802.1, on the reverse strand, counting down.
TCAATTACAATCTACTGTAGTACTACTCAGTATGCATTGGGCTATTTTTATACCGAAAATTCTTTCTACAAACAGCTTGGTGTATTGTTTGTATTATCTGCATTGAACTACTATGTAAGTTGTAGTGTGGACAATACTAAAATAATCAAATTGAATCAATTCAAATAGTTGTGGCAGCAGCTAACTCATCTTTGTTCTTTGTTCTAAAGAATCTAAAAGGTCAGTCTGGTTGAATAAAGAGATTCTTCTTGCAACATTTATTGCAGTCAAATAGGTTCATCACTTAGGTTAACAGTAAGGTAAAAAATTTTGGGGCAGAGTGAGCACAAACATGAAGTGAAATGTAACCTTGATATTTGTATTGTTGAACAGGTTCCAGTAGAATGTGCTTTTAGTCATGTTCTTGTAATCCCAAACCGTTTGTCATCTGTCAATCGGACAGACATTTGTAGAGATTCACCCCGAACATTTTTTTCTACCATAAAAGTCACTTTTTCATCAAGTGTTTTTTGGTTACTAAAGTCTGTGTATAAGTCCCAGAATTCAGTCTTGGTACCTGTAATATATCATAACCTTGAAGCATGTAAACAGTGCACAGTGAGAGCTGCCCAGTACAGCCTCCACACTGTTGGGTTAGTTTTATTACAGTGTTACGGTGCAGCCTTTAAATGATACTATGAGAGAATACACCCCCCAAAGTAAAATCAAACGTCTTTATGCACATTATTCATCAAAAACTTAATTTGCCATGATTGACACACTCTTTTTTCATTTATCATATTTACTTTGATATTTTTTCTGTATTTAGGTTGGAAGGCTTGTTTTGTTCAAATAACCTACAATTGTCTTTAATTTGTTTTTGCATTGATTTACCAGACTTTTTAGTGAATCTGTTACGAGTATCCCCACTTGTGATGTTTCCTGTAATGTATGCACTCCAACTGCTTTCGAAGGAGTTGTTCATGAACTGTAGGTGATTGTAACAAACTTTACACTTAATTTCATATTCAATTATTCAATTCTTACGCAAAAGCTAGTATGTGTTAGGTTGTGCTTTACTCGGCCCTACTGGAGAGAGGCAGACAGTTCTGTACCCAAGAGACGGTCACTCTAGGGTGATTGGGGTGATTTTTTTTTTTTTTGGTTTAGGTGACAGTATAGTTTAGGTGAGGACTGTGTGAACTCTAGGATCTGTGTAAGAAAGTGTCCAAAATGTGCTAATGTGCGCTGCCCGAAATGTGCCCATCCCAGCACCGTGAATGTCTCTGAGCCCTTAGCAAATTCAGGGAAGCGATTGGCTGCAAAGGATCATCAAATAAATTAATTGTTTCCCCTCCATGGTAAGAAGGTGCTACTCTCCCAAATCGAGTGCCTGCACTTGGTTATTGCACTTTAATAGCTTGCTTGCCAAACTAACCATATATTACTGCGTGTGCAGACTCAGATCAGAGAAGATGAATAGGCTATTAATTAGAGTTGCGCTGAGAGGGCACAGGGGAGAGACTACTCATAGCCCTGCAATCAGCGTCAACGGGGCCCTTCTCTCTGTACGCCAGCCAGGCCACCGTCAGGTCAAAAGGCTCCACTCCTGACTTACAGACCTGAGAGGACAAGTGAATAAAGCGCAGCCAATCCGACACGGACACAGTGTTTTGTTGTCTTGTGCTGTTTGAGACTTTGGCTCCCTGCTTGGTCTCGATCAGTAATAAGGTTCCATTTGCTGCATGCTAGACTGAGGCAAGCTTAGTAAACAACTGGCGCGCGTACTGCTGATTTTAAATTAGAAAGTTATGGATAAAACATTTGGCATCCGAGGATGATTTGCGACAGAAATGATCCTTTGGCTTAGCCACCGAGCCGAGTTTCCGAATTAGCCTTTTATCACAATTAATTAAAGCACCCTATAGGAGCTGTTCCATCTTGCGCTCATCCGTGTGGGATAAATAAGTCAAAGCGGAGGATATATGTCCCTTTATTAGCCGACATGATCTCGCCAGCATCTGTAGCTAGGAAGCTGTCTGCATTCCCTGCGACTTTGCGCAGGAGTCGCGCGCCATCAGTCATGCTGAGCGCTGGCTTTATGGCTCGTTTTGTTAAAAACCTCTTTTTTTTAATGCAAGGTATCAGAGTTATGGCCTGTCTATGCAAATGAGGCAATTTTGACAGTTTGTTATTCATGTCATAGCCGTTTTAAACACTTAAAGGGAATAAATTCATCCCTGACAGGCTGCTCCGAAATTGCCACTAAATATTATTAAATATTTTAACAAGTTCCTTGTAAATATGCCTTAAATGTTTGAACGATGGGCAGAAAGAAAAATGGCCTTGCATCAACTTATTAGAGGCAATAAACTGGGCATGATTTACGGCGATCGTGGAACAACTTAGGACACCTTTTCCCTTTTTTTCTTTTTGCTTATCCTGTTTGCCTCGTCTGTCCTGATGCGCTCAGTAAACACCTAAGCGTTGTTTAAAACCCAGTGATTTTTATAAGTCACGGGGCATTGGGGAGAGAAATGGCTCAGCAGCCTATCAGTAAGACAATCACTCTGATGGCATACTGTACATCACTGCACCACTTTTAACATCTTTTAAAGTGCTCCTTATCTTTTTATTGTCAAATGCTTTAAATTTTGTGGCGCTGCCGGCCGCGGGTGATGAGGAAGTTGAAGACGTGTTTGTGTGTTTATGGTGAGTATGAGTATCCTGTTATGAGGACTAGTATGAAATCACTTTAATTGAACAGAGCACTATTGGAGATTAGTGGGAAGTGGTTGAGTTATATGCCCAGTGTAACAAAAGTTTAAGTCTTACCATGGAATTTTCATAGCTTTCTCATCAATCCGTCCAAAACCAAAGTACCTGGTTTTCGTACAAGAACAGTTTCTATGGCACGTAATGTTTATTGTACATAACAACGTTTTTTTGGCTATCTGTCAAAAATAGCAGTTAGATGAGTCAGAGCGGCTCTTTTTTCAACAACTCATATTTAGCAAAGGAATGCTGCCTTCATTTTGAGAGCAAAAGAGACAGAAAGCAGTTTTATGTTGTAGTGTTCTCTAAACTGAAACAAAAGGTGATTTGAATTTACATGATTCAAATGTGTTAATCAGTTGCATATGAATGAACTGTGTAACCAACACAGTTCTTGCCAAAAAAAAAAATAAACACGGCATTTGTAACGTGATGTAACATTTTATTTATCTGCAGCCAAATGACATATTTGAATCATGTAAATTTATAGCACCATTTGTTTCAGTGTAGTTGAACCTTAGCAAATAAAGTTTGGATAAGTTTAGATGAAAGAAGTGGTTACCACAGGCTTTTTTATTTCTAATAAAGCATCAGTCTGCATTTGGGCCAGCTGTTAGGTCCAGGTGTGGGACGGGGCTGCAGATCATCAGCCTGTAGCTCTTGTTTCAGACAGGACTCATCCGTCCTCTCCAGATGTTTAATAAGAGCCTCCTCACCACCACTCCTCCAGGCTCTTTATTCGATAGCCACATAAGCCAAGGCACTAATTTGTTTTATTAAAAAGTCAAACAAACTGCACTTTCTAAAAATAGTTGGACATATTACAGTGTTGGGACCAAGAGCTTGGTTTGTTGTCCATTATCTATTATTAAAGGCCATAGTTTTGAAGGAGAATGAAAAAAAAGATGAATGTCAAGGAACATATGTCTGCCAGAATGTTGAAGTGATCTCATATTGTGCAGTTACTGTTTTCAGAGATGTTCTGTGCTTTATTTGGTTGTAGAACGATTTAATTGTCCTTGTCTCTGGATGGACAAGTGTAGTTTTTACTTTTACAAGGTTTCACATGCGTACAAATTAAACTCCACTTGAAATTAATAATGCACTATGAATTAAGGTATTTTGACAACAAAGTTCGTTTACAATTTCTCATTAGATTGCAAGGATTTTGCCAACGTTCTTTTAAGCTTCTTCTTTAAAATGAATAAATGTCCAGTTTGATTATTATGTGACCAAAAGTATTAGTATTAACAAGGAGGCTGTAGCATTAGGCTACTCTTTTGTCAGTTACAGCATCTAATCCTCTTCTATCAAGCACTGAAGAAAATCAAAGTTTCCTTCCTTTTTTAAATAAGAAAGTTTGGTGTAGTATGTAAATATTCAGTAAAAATGTTCCTAGTCCACACAGTCTATATAGGAACAAGAAGCTGCAAGAACAGCATGTTTTGAATGTGCTGTTTTTGAGTATATATCCACCTGTTCAATCTACAGCAGTCTAGCCCTGCCTGTTCACATTGAAGGCATAAGGAGTATTTCAGCCTGGACTGATTTTTGAATGAGGCACAATACAGGCCAGCCAAACAGAACAGAGGTCATTTGTTTGAGTCTAAAAGCCTGTTTAATTCTAGGGGATAAAGAGAGTGAGGAAAACAGTCATGTAAAAAATGAATTATGACTTTAACCCACACAAACATTATAATTGGACCGTGGGGAAAAAATAAAATATTAAGAAAAATGTAGGATGTGGCTCTTTTAACAAACAATAATTTGGCCATTCTTGTGTTGAGAAATGCCAGTTTGAAGCGTGTGAATATGATGATGTTGATGGCCTGAGTGATGTTGTAGGGGAGGTGCTGCTCTCCGGCCCTGTCCTCCTCCTCTTCCTCCTCAGTTTGCCAGGCTCTTTAATGCTGTCCGGGTGCATCATTCTTTACGGCTGCAGCGAGGTGACGGCTGCCCCGTCAGCGTAGTTGCAGTGACCCCCCCACACCCCACCCCACCTCCCTGTGGCCCTCCCTCTGCAAGTTTTTCGCCGGCTTGGCAGAATATGAGTGGCTTGCTCGTCCGCCTGGCTGTAACCTTGCCACCAGCTCCTGGGTGTCCCCCCCAAGTCTAAAGACTCAAACAATGATGACTCAAGCTGTACAGAGCGCCCCTTGAGGGGAGAAAATAAGACTCTAGCAATGGAGGAGGTGGGGTAGGGATAAGTTTTAACAGTGGCTAGATGTGAATGGGTGGAGGGGGGTTCTACTGGGCTAAAAGCTCGGCCTGCTTTCGCCCTGGCTTATTCGATTAGGCTGTCTGTTCCACAGGAAGCGCTGAAAGGCGCTGGCGATTGTATCGCTATGAGGAGTGCCGCACTCGGGCCCACAGACAGTTGCCAGTCCTCCTCTTTTGAATGCCAAAGTGGTCTTCAATCTAGTTAGAGCCGGGCTGGCGTATCTTGCTCTCCCCAAACTCCCCCTCAGGTCCTGATTAGCGGGGTTAAATATGAAGTGCTCTGTGTTGGTATTTCTGCGATCGCTCTTGTGCTCCACACATGAAATGTTTAAATTATTTATTTCCCTCACACCATATGGCTTGGTGACTTGTTTGGCTCCTCGGCTGCAGTTAGGGATGGGATAGTGTGAACATTTCAGTGAGTAAAATTGTCACAATTTTGGTTATCATCATCAATAAAAGTGCTGATAAACTGCACATGTTTAAAAGCACTAATGCACACTGAAGGTATATTAATAGACTCTTTTATTTCACCTCTCACAGTGAAATAAAAGTTCAAAAGTGAACTGCAGTTGATAAATAAATATGAAATTATCACCAACATACTGTTTACTGTTCAGACTATAATTAATAAATGTGTTGTTCTGGTGCATGTTTTGCTGGGAAACTGAAGCAATAGGCCATTTTTTTTCCACTGTGACTTTTTAAAAAGACACTAACCAGTCATGGTTATCAGACATTAAAATTTTAAACCATGTGATTATAGTTGCATCCAGTTTTCTTCTATGTTCTTATGTCTGAAATTTTGATTTTGAAAGTGTGACTGGAGAGACATTTTTTACGCTGAGACATCCGAAATAAATCACTGACTAAAAAAAACACTGACTATTTAATATACCACACCTAAGTTACTCATTGAAGATGTACTGTGGTTTTTGTGCCAATATAGAATCCCACTGTGACCGAGCAAAATCTTTTCCACTGTGGGTCTAGAGGGGCGGGATGCAGAAGCAGAATGGCTAGAGAAGGCCCTGGAAAAAATGGGGTCCTGATCTTCTTGGAAATGCCACAATAAATCGCAGCACCTCCCCAATGCATGGATGATTAAATGTGCTCCTAAACTGCCCTGATTTGTGGGGGCACCTTGCCGATTTTATTTGCCACTGTTAACATTTTCATTCCTGCATTATGCATGCTGCTCTGGGGCAAGGAAGTGCTACAAACAAATGGCCTGAGGGATGAGCGTAAACACAGGCTGCCTCCAGAGCTAAGAGTGGGAGAGAGAGCGAAAGAGAAAGAGAGAGAAAGACAGGCGCATCACTCACTGCCTTTAGTCTTCTCCTATGCACTACCACATTACTGTATGCTTACAGTCTCTAGTGTAGAGCTAAACTGAGGCCATGAGGTTATGCTTGAGGTTCTTACAGGCCCAGGCCATCAGACTCTAGCATTGTTGTTTGATGACACATCTGAATAAGAACTGATAGGAAAGTAATAGTGTTATTTTTGAAGAGGCAGCTGACTGAACAGTTGTCTTCAACCCTCTCTTAAAGGAATACTCAGCGTTTTTCAGTCTAATATCTGCTGCTTCTGCAGCATATGGCTGATTACCGCAGACAACAATTTTGAGACATTTCCCTGTATTTAGAAAAAGAACCGAAAACCTGTTGACTCAAAACTAACATTTAATAGAAGCCAGTGTGCAGGTGCTGAAGCAAGTGCCCATTAGTTTGTATTGTAAGTGTGTTTCGAGTCAGTGGGTTTTCAGTATGACTTTTCTACCTCACGGGGAAATTCTACACTTTCATATGACTTTTCTGAGTACAGGGAAATTATTGTCTGTGGTAACTGATAGTATGCTACAGATGTGCCAGATTGAGTATTCCTTTTATGTCCGACTTAAAGGGGAATTCCACCATTTAAAAAAATGGATAAGAGTTAAACAGAGTCGTTCATAGTGGTTTGATTCTAGAGAAACTAGGACACAATTCTTTACAGGAACCAGATGTCTGAATAGTTTAATGCCTCTAAAAGCTTCTTACCAGAAAGTTATTTCATGCAATGATTATTAATATGCTACCTGACGATATACGTTGTAGTTTTGCATGATTTTTGCCTATAAAACATATTCTTGGAAGACCTTTCATGGCTGAGGGGTAAATGCAGGGCAAAATAGTGCCCAAAGAAAACCTTTTTCATTTTTTTTAAACCACCTTCTTCGTTGCATATAAAAACTCAGAAGACATGTCCAGGTTTACTTTCATTTATTTATTTATTTATTTATTTATTTATTTATTTAGGGTAGAAAATGAAATGACTGTATTTTCGTGGTAGACACTGGGACCGCCTTGTTCCTGTCATCACCACTGTAAAGAAATCCGAGTCAGTTTCTGTGTAGACATTTTGAAGAACGGTGGAATTCCCCTTTAAGGACCAAACAAAATGTTTAGTTGGTTTGTTTTAAGAAATGTTCAAACAGACCAAATAGCCGAATAGTAAGAGAGATCTTTGTAATGGGGCAAGGAAATGATGCTTATTGTTAGGTCATTTGTATTTTATGATTTTATTGGTGCACTTCTCTTGTACATGTAGCTGATAATTAACTAGCATTTTCACAGCCTGTGGAAACTCTTTGTCTCTCTCATAACCCACACAGACATCTGTTTATTCACATAAAAATGTGTAACGTTGTTTGACTCACGTTGGCTGATGAGTTCTCGACTCGCTGGGCCAGGCCCGATCTGAGGGTGTGTGAGTGTATGTGTATGTGTGAGTGTATGTATGTATGTGTGTGTGTGTGTGTGTGTGTGTGTGTGTGTGTGAGTGTGTTTGGGATAGGATTGACGTCTGGGAGAGCATGTCAGCTCTGTTAGCATCAGAGTGCAGTTAGAGGCTCGTCAGCTCTCCCCACCCTCACTGCAACCTGACAATGCAAATCTATGCAAATGACATTTCACTGGCGGACAGTTCTCTGCAGGGCCTGCGCTACAGGAATGGGTTTCGCAGTTTAGAGAAACAGGCCAAAATGATGCTTTTGCCTTGATTTTTTTGTTGGACTCTTAATGAACTTAATACAATGGCTGTTAGTTTTGGTTGTGTTAGTAATTAAGCAATATAAATATTATTTTGATAATTAACTAAGTAATCAGAGTTTAAAAATACAATAAAAAATAGACTTAAGCAAATATGCTGTTGGAAACAACTAGGAGCTATTTAAAGTTGATGCAAATAAATTTTTTATTAATCATGCATTTGTTTTAAAATGTAAGGAACGTGATCTAACACAGCCAAAAATTCTGAGATTTTTAGTCAGTTTGTGTCACACATTAGTATTGTGAACACAAAAACACATAAATAGGAAAATAACTCACACATCAGTCATGCTATGTCATAACTCTGATTAAACAAAACAATAATAAGCTCTTACTGGTATCTTTTATACAGTGATAGAAACACAGTAACTCACAGAAAGCTGTGGCTCTACACACTAAAACTGATAAAAGGCATGCAGCATGACTTACCTGGCAACAAACTTAAACAAGTGGGTTTTTTGGGCCCAGTACTGAGCTCATGCGGTTAAAAATATTTAAAAAAAAAAAAAGGTGAAAAATGCATATAAATGGGTGTGTCCACACAGAGTGCAAATTATAAGGGTGATTTATTGAGATGTCAATAAATGAATTTGAACATGAGAATAAATAATGGTATCTCGCCCACCAAATGTGATTTTTTGGGCAGCAAAAACGCGATAATATTTGCTGTCTGTTAGATTTTTGCAAACATTTGACGTCATTAACTCACTCAACCAAGCGCTATTGTCTTTAACCTTTTTTATAGTGATAACCAACATGATGGATTGGGTGTGTTCCAGCAACTAGAAAATGTTCGACAAACATAAAAAGAATTAATTTGTCCTCTGCTTCTGCTGGTATGTGTGGTGCTAGCATCGCCAAAAGCAGCTCCAACTGAGCTACAGACATCAACTATATACACAGTTTTAGGTCTTGAATAAGCAGGTGACATGTTTACTTTAATTTTCACACTTTACTTTCACTTTTCCAAAATGGAAAGTAGCTTACGCAAAGACACTGCATAGTGAAATTAAGAAAGGAACACATTGCATGTTTATAGTTTCCATACAAAAAAATCTTGTCAGAATATTTTTAATTTTTGCTGTTGTTTTTTGCATCCACAGACAGCCTTTCTTGGGACTCTTCATGAATTAGGGAAGATTGTGGGGGCTTTTTTGACATGCGCAAAACAGCGTGATATACGATGACACTTCTGTAATATGGACACAGCAGACCAGTCCGTTCACTCAGTCATTACTTGTGGCAGTGTTTGTTTGTGTGATCAAGTGCTGTGATACAGGCGCTGTGTTCTGAGCCAGTTCTTCTTCTGGGTTATTTCAGCTCGGGCTGTTAAAGAGCTCTCTTTTGCTTGACATAATGTGACTCATGCACAGAGCATCAGAGGGAAGGCTGATATTGTCTTTTTATGACTTGACCTTTGAGTTATTAGTTTCCTCTTTGATGAATAACTGTTGTCGCCGTGCCTCCGAATGAGCCGAAAGCATTTTTTTTGTGCAGACTTTAAGCTTTCTGACAGTGGCGTTAGCACCTTTTGACATGGGACGGAAAAGGAATTTACTTCCTCATTCGTTTTGGCAGAAGATATGAGGCAATATATTATGAAAAGTTATGATTTGATTAATTGAGTGGAAAGTTGTGAGAAGGTCAAGAGCAGTTTGTTGGAAATGACTTTTGGTTCACAGAAAATGACCTTTCTCTGCATAATTCTTGAGTGGTGTCGTGTCTCTTGGAGGCCGAAGTGGAACTGGAAACAATTAGCATGACAATGTCCTCATATGTCACTCATTGCACCCCAGCTAATTTAAACATGCTGATCTTCTTTATATTGGGTGAATGCATGGTGTGCACTAAGGGTGGTACGGTTTCACTACAGCATCGAAAGATGCTTGAACCAGCGTGTCAAAATGTAATGTATCGGATTATAATGTATCTGAGGGTCTCATTTGTTATCTTTCTGTAGGTGATTAAAACAAGGCATTTGGGTGCAGCCCATCTATTTTTGTATTGTTTGTAAATCAATTACACTGTTTTGTAAGATCGCAAGGACATTTTGCTACTTTGCAATTCTTTATTTTTTAAGTAGAATTTGTACTTTTTTGAGCCATACAATACAGTCATTGTATTGTGTAACTAGAGCTTTGTATAATTAAAAGACATTCTAATTCTAAAAATATCAAAAATCAAAAATACATTGTGCAGCTTTAAATTGCTTTGCTACCTAGATTTATAGCTAGCTCTCAAGAAATGAAGGAAGCTAACAGCACACATAATAGAGACTGTTAAGAATAACTCTCCCATTCTTCCTTGTCTATCACAGTTTTGTTATTACAGACAATTCTGTTAACTAGCTAGCAATTTATTAGGTTGATAAGCCATCATCTTTACAGCATGTCGTCCATCTGACAATGTGTCATCAACATCATAGCTGTTGTGTAGAAATCTTACATAGTGCAGCTTTGACAACTCTGTTTTAGGCATGTAGTTAGCATGATGCTAATTAGTGGGATATAGATTTCCATTAATTGTTAGCCTCCAGTACCTCCAAACCTAAAGAAGCAAACTTAAGACATTGTACATTTCTTGGCTGACAAACTGCATCTGGAGTGAGAGGAACGTTATTAAATTTCTTTGCCAAATTACCGTTTAACATGCATGTGAGACCCTGCAGAGTTAACACAGGTAAGTAGTGAAAGTGAAGAGTTTGGCATAGTTAGGCTGCGTGTGGGAAACAGCCATGCATCTTTATTTTTGGTAAAATGTAAAAATGAACCTTTGGGGGCTAGTCAAGGCGCTGCTGTAGGTGGAATACGTTATAGTGTGGAAGTCATAACTTATCATTGCGTGCCTCGCTCTGCCATATGAAGCCATTTGGCAGTGGGGTAAGGACCGAGCTGAAATGATGAAATATAGATGCACTTTTATCTTCTTCTTTTTTTTTTGATTGCGCTCTCTCCATAGGAAATGCGACTCCCTCTCTTTGGCGTGTTGATAAGCCAGAGTTCTGGTTGAAGGGAGCAAATATTTAAGGTGTCCTCAATGCGATGCACATCTGTCTTGCAGCCCGAGGGCCGAATCCAGCACACAACAAGGCAACAAATGCTGATCCCGGCCTTCTCTGCGGCAAAATAAAATATGGCTCAAGTTTTCATTAAGGTGCTATTGATTAGCTTTTCCTGGCAATGAATTATGGGCGACGTTAAATAAAAAGGAAAATATTTTTATGACTTTTCACAGGCCATGCCAGAATCCACACACTTCTCACTCACTAGCCTCGACAAGCGCTTTGTTTTCCCTCAAATTCTTGTGGCTTCTAGCAAAACTGGAGTGATGCTCCGTCTTTCTGTGTTTTTTTTTTTTTAAGCCGTGAAAACCAACATTGCATGTTTTCACCATAAATTGGGTCATCTTTGAGGGCGCCAAAGAATTAAAGAAAAAAAAACAGACTGGGATAGCATACAGCCTGCTCATTTCAATCAGCCTCTGCAGGAAATAAATGTCCACGTGCTCGGCTGGCACACAGACGTACAGCAGAATTGTCGCAGAGTGAAAGGAGAAGGAGAAAGTTGCTGGAAGAGAGCTGCTTAAGGAAGATGAAAAAATCATAAAGCCCAGACAAGTGGAAGAGTGTCGAATGCAGGCGATGTCTCTGTGTAAATTTATGTTCAGCCCACTTTCAGAACATGTCCTACAGTGTTTTGTTTTATTCCAACATCAAAGGAGGTCGATTCCCCTTTCCTTTTAAAGCTTAGCCTGGAGTTCACTTTTCTGCACTGTTCCAGCCCACTGTGTGCAGATCGGGTTGCGTATCATGTTGTGGAGACGTTTAGGGAATGAAAGCCTAGGTGAGGCGCAGCAGTGATTTCTGAAAAGATGAAAGGTGTGTGGTTATTAAGAATTTTTATCCTTCCTGTCTCTTGAAATAAGCCTGACAAACAATTGTGCTCTAAAATTACACAATGATATATGAGCATAGGCTGATTTCTCTTGGTTTTTCGAGTGGCCTACACCAAATGACAGAGAGTCTTTAAAGTCTTTAAAGTCTGGTGGATTTTCAGTTTCTGAAACCCCTTACTTTCCTGTCTTTGCATGTAAGCTGCATTACTTAAAGCATGTCTACTCCTAAAAGCCTAATTTGAAGAGGTTAAAAAGACAAATTTCTATGTGTACACACATCAACTCCATCTTCTTTGCTAATAACGGAAAAAAATAAAAATAAAAAAGGTGGAGCTGGGAGAAGCTCCAGGAAAACCTGGCATCCGTACTCTACCGCTTACCTGGGGAATATTTGGACATTTGACTCAGGAATGCTTTTATTAGAATAATTACATCTCTCACATTGTCCACCATCTAGTTTGGCTTGTTTTGTGCTCCAAAAGACATCTTGTTTACTGTGATAGAAAAAAACACCTCCAACACCCACAGCCCCACCTCAGTGGATTTCATGGGCCATTCTGTGCGTGACCTGAACTGAGTTCATTTATTTAATTTTCTACTCTAGATTGATTGGCCTCAGTGCTCACAAACGAGTGATGAGGATTCAACTGGACATTTGTGAAATTCTGGGACAGAAAGCGTTTCTTGTGTGTCCGCATGCTGGGCAAGGGGAGATGGGCCCTGCAGCCTTTGAAACACGAGGCTTCAGAGATAGCATTTCACACCCAATAGTGCCGCCCGAGCGTGCAGCCCACATAAAATGAGCCCTCGGCCTCCGTTTTGGCTTTCATTTTTCAGCGTTTCATGTGAACAGGCGCTCAGAAATGTGCTGGTACGTGGAAAACCATGTGCTTCTGTAAACGTATCTGAAAGCCCCTACTCCTGTAACGTTGTGCCGTTTCACAGAGGATGCTCACACAGTAAACACTTTACAGAAATCTTACACAGTGCTTGACATTGTGCTGCGTAGCAGCCTAAACCCATGTATTGCTACTTCATTATTATTTTATTATTTTTCAGGATATTTTTTTGAGATGAAATATTGCTGCTTCATTGAAATAATGACTGAAGTGAAAATAGAAGTGGCCTAGCAATAAACAATTTGAGTGAAAAAGTCCAAAAAGTACTGCATTCCCTGTAGAACTGAAGTAGAACTTCTTAGTACATCTAGCATCTATCAGAATAGAAACTAATGTTATACTTGGTCTAAAATAAAACGTGTGCAAGCACAAGGCAGTCCAGATACTGAACCAACAGAAAACTTTGAAATTGAAGCCCCCCAAAATGATTTAGGTGTTAATGGTAAATGACTAAAGTGAAACTGAGGGAAAATTTCTTCTTAAATACTTGGGCAGAAGTAAAAGTGTTAGCATTTTGAATATTCAGAAAAGTAAAAATCCATCAAAAATGTACTTAAGTACACGTAACTGACTAAATGTAGCTAGTTTCTACACATCTCTGCTACTCACATGGTCATGTATGTTCATGAATTTAAGAAATGCATTCAGTCCTGAATGTATAGCGTGGAAGATGTGCTTCCTAGAATTAAGCTCTCAAACTAGTTTTTCTTGCTAAAACTTGAAGCAATAAGCCAAAACAAATAACAAGAAAAAGAAAATGTGAATAATTGATGTCAGCATGAGTATTATGCAAGGCAAAAATATCCCTTAATAGGCAAAAGGGTTGTGGGGGTTTGTTGACACAACTCTAATGACCTCATTGTTTGAGGCTTATTGCAAAATATATCGAAATTGCTGCAACAGAGATGTGGAAGCACCGTGACAGTGTTAGCCAAGTCTTTTTAGTACCCTACCTTATGTAACTGTGGTTTTATTAGAGCGTACAGCATCAGACGCCTTTTTGTTGTTTGTTTGGTATCTCCACTTTTTTTGACAAGTAATCTGCACTATGTCTCTGTGGACGACGCCCAAGGCTCACAGGCTGCCACTTTTAGTTAGTAATCTGAAGCCTTAGGTGTGTACCAGGTGTTTTACTTAGATTTATTTTTCCACAAGTCAAATGGAAAAGTGCCATGCTCTTCAACAGTGCTGTTAATATGTCTTATATTGCTTTGCATGATCAAGCCCCAAAACATGATTTTATTGCAGAATCTTGTTATTGTGAGGCATAGCTTCCAGTTTACGTTTTCAGTTAATAACAGCTTTGTGCACATGGAGTGTCACAAATTAGCACTTTGGGCAAAAGATCAGTTGGCTCCATTCCTGTCAGCACCAGCATGTATCGCCAGGACATGAGAGGGAGATAATACTCGCGTTTGCACGCATACACAAAATCACACACTTGTACACATATACATATTTTTGTTTTTTTTTCATGTCAGGACATGTCTCATACATATTATATATACTTAAGTAACTGTATGTCTTAGTATGATTAATATGTATTATGTTCATGTGACTACCTATATGTAATAATAATGTGTCCCATATTTATTATGCACACAGTACTGTTTAGAAGTCAGAGACCACCCTTTATTTATTTAATGTTCGGTAGGTTATTATTTCATTATTTTTCCGGAGATAATTTTGGAGATAAGATGTAAAAAAAATCCACTCGCATAAAGAAGGGAAATGCAGTTGATTAGCCGAGACATAGCGTTCATGTTTTTTCTTATTTAGTTTAGCTCTGAAAATAAGTGGAAAAACAGGAGTTTCCAAAACTGAACTTAAAACTTTCCTATTTGGGAAATCAGAGAGAATCCAGCTTCCCTTGCTCAGATCTGAAAAAAAAATCCACAGACGTTTCTGTCCATCTTTCCGCTGTGAGAAGCCAACTCAACACTATGGGTCTGAAAGGATGTGTAGCTGTCAAGAAGCCCTTATTCAGAAAAGGAAATTGCCAAAAGAAGAACTTTGCAAATCAAAGAAAGAAGCTGCTGGTGTTCTCAGAACAATGGACTGACCACCCCAGAATCCAGACCTTAACATCATTGAATGTGTTTGTGATTACATGGATCATGAGAAGCAGAAAATGCAACCAACTTCTAAAGCTGAACTTTGGAGGTATGCAAAATTATTCCTGCAGATCTTTTTCAGAAGCTGAAAGTAAGTCTCTTGAGAAGAATGGAAGCTGTAATAAAGGCAAATGGTGGACACTCTAAAAATGAAAAAATGATCCTATATATTGTGATATTATAAATGGTTTTGCCCTTTGAGTTTCAAAAAACTGAACATGTTGTTGTAAAAGCACTTTACAATTTTGCAGGTCCTGACGTTGTAGGTTGGCTCTGTTTTTCTCTGGTTTTCCAGCGTAGTCAGGACATTTTCTCTCAATAATTTATGAAAACCAGACACACAAACACAAACTCATTCATACACACTGCTCTTGTTATTTCTCTCCATTACTCACATCACTGGAAAGGAGGGATGTGTGTGTGTTTTATCCTGAAATATTTCTAAGACTGATCGCTTGTTCTAACAAGCGTGGGCGTGGGTGTGGCTGGCAGTAGGTGCAAGAGGTGTCACTCTGCACTCATTTCCTCCAAAGGTTGAGGGGGAGAGAGAGTGAGAGAGAGAGAGAGAGAGAGAGAGAGGGAGATTGAGCCTCGTTCATCCGGGTCATAACCGCTACCATTCCCATGAGGGCCACGCATAAGGTCCCAATTAGGCAGGCAGCCCCGCGCCAAGAGCATTTTGCTCACAGATTTGTTCGTAGAGAGAAATGGATGTCACAAGTTGGGCCATGACAGGCCAGGCCCATGGCAGGGGTGCAGGGATGGAGCGATTAAAACCAGTTCCTTCTTATTACAAGTGGAATTTCCTCCTCGCTGATTGAAGTCTCAGCATATTGCTGCCACATTCCCTCCCACAAAAGAGCACAGAGTTTTAAATATTTTGGAGAAAAGGAGCGGGGGTGGATGGGGGTATTCAAAGTACCAGACCTCTCCCCTGACACTGGGCCATCTGTGACCAGAATTTCAAAGTCACTTGATTTAGTGGAAGCTCCCTAGGAACGACTGTTTTTGTCATGATTTGACTCTGGCAATTTTTTTTTTTTCAGAAGTGGCTTCCAGTGACTAACTGATTTATGTGATCAGCTCAATTACCAGTGGTTGTGTGGACGGCTGGATGAATTTACACTTGCTTTGAAGTGAGATCTAAGCAATGTGAATTCATATCAGAAATTGATATTGATATTCTTTTTCTTTAATCAAAAAAAAAGCCAGAAAGGAATGCAACAATAATCAAACTCATGCCATTTAGCTCCTCTGTGCTAAGTTAATGGAATCCCCTAATGTTTAGTGTGAAGCATCAATCATGCAAAAATCTATTGTTGCATTAGCCTTGAAAGAACAATAATAATAAAAATGCTATAATGGCTTTAGCTTCCTTTCCATAAATCTTGTTGCAGGGGGTACAGTGGTATGTGTTTATGTGTGCGTGTCTGTATGTGTTTATTGAGGAGGATGACTTAACTTTGTAGAATATGCCATTTCAGCCCTTTCAGGCTGTTGAGCACACAGAATATTGATGTGATGGTAAACTATAATCAAAGGGTTTTTTCACCTCATGGCTGAGTACCGTATACGATGGTCTATATGTGTGCGTGAGTGTGCTGGTTCTGGCACCTTCGGCCATGATTCTGGGCTGTGTGCTGGATAGCCACTCACTGTTCAGCTGTAAATCTTCAGTAAATGCATAAAAATGATGTCAAGTGGGAGATTTACTGTAACGCTGAAAATCCTTTTAAACAAATATTAAAATAAGGCAAAAAGCCGTCTGAAAGTCGTTTAAGAGGGCATCGTGCTTCAGTTTAGAGGCGAGCAGTGAAAGCTGACAGGCCGTCAGAATTTACATTGGTATTAGCATTTGATTGATGACACACCGCACACACTCAGGTTTTGTTAAGTTGCACGTGGTGGTGGTAAGGAGGGGGGTGTTGTTGCAGGATGCAGAGGAAATCTGAGTCTCATTCTGCCAAGTGCATATACAGGGAGACGTAGGAAAGAGGGTCCTAAGACATTAACACAAAATATGGAGAAAGGCAGGATAGTTTGGTGAAGAATCTAATTTCTACAAATTTGCCCCAAATGCAGTTGATTAGCCGAGGCAGGTTTGATGTCCGCAAATTGCTTCGTTAGTTTAGCACTGACTTACCGCAGCTTGCTCAAACTGCATCTTTATTAAGGTCGCACAGACTTGTTAATGTGGTTTAAGGCACAGTATGACTTAACGTGTGCTATAAAAATTAACAAAACACTGTGTAGCTGAATGCAATGAATTGTGGCTGCCCTACAGAATTCGACTCCTCTTCACATTCATGTGTTATTTCGACACATGAGCGCTAGATTACATTCACAAATTCTGTGGTTTCTAGTCATAAATATATGTCTTCAGTAAAAAAAAAAATCAAAATTAACAGTTACTACGAACATAATCTGTGGCGTGTCTTGAAGTCACATGAAGAGGAGTTGGATTCTGTGGAGGAGTTGGAATTTGGCACATTGTTGTCTAAAGTTGCTGCCCACTGCATTCAGCTACACTGTGATGAAGATCTTTCTAGTGACCTGAATGAAAATGTCGATGTGGTTTGAGCAGATTGAAAGATGTATTGAAGATGTATTCATGTAAAAGACTAAGGTGTCTGTTGACTTCTTGTGTTTGTTAGCAATGCTAGCCTTGTAGCTCCAGTTTCAGTCTTAACCCTCAAAGTTGTCAGTCAGCTAAGACATGTTTGGGGTCTGAAGTTTGCTTCTTTAGTTTTGCACTAGAGTGCCAAATCTAATGTAGTTAACAAGTAATGGAAGCCTACAGCCACCAATTAGCATGCTAGAATAACACAACATATTGTTATCTATAAAAATGGTTGAAAAGAGCAGACAAGATTTAGGACTTACTACTTACTACTACTTTTTTTTAGCATTGTCCATTTTTACAGACAACAGCATGTCGTATAGTGTCACAAACCATTGTGTAAAAAGTGTCTGAATGTAGGAGCACAGAGGGCTGTGTGAGGTTAAGAGCAGGGGTGTGTCTGTGAAAGCCAGACTGACCTCTGTAAGCAGGCTTTAATATCTTCTGGACCTTTAGAAGACTGTAGCTGGATCTACTCTACAGCAGGGGAGCCTGAGGAGCCCTCTCCATTACTTTGCTCTGTGCATAGCACTCAGTGCTGCTCAAATACCATGGGCGAGGAAGATAATGCTCTGCGAGAGAGGGAGGAAAAAAAACAAAAAGTATGAAATTAATAAAGCTTTTTAGTCGGCATAATCAGTCATTTTGAACTTGACTGAAGAGAGCAACAAAACAAATAAATTTTGGGGAAAGAATACATGTATTTTAATGCCTTCAAGCAAAACTAATTAAAGACGACACCTCATTTGCATAAATAAGCATTATAATTTGCATGGAGGCACCAGGGAATATGTTGAAAAAAAGAACGCAATATTTTTCAGTCTGCTAATTTCATTTTATTTAGGATTTAAGCCTAATAAAGATTCATTTTGGAGGGGAAGAGAATAATCAAAGGGGGAGAAATTTGAACTATCTCCAAAGATGCAGCAGTCCCTATTCAAAGGGCCCTTTCAGAGTCAGGAGAAGCCTCCTAATCAGGAGTGGCACTTCCTGGCCTGGCTCCAGCGCCAACTCCTTGAAAGGTAAAAAATTTTAGAGCCCAATTTATTAGTATGCAGTTCTGGCATCGGTGGGTGAATTAATGGCGGTGACTGATAATGACTGTAATCGTGGCACAAATGGGGTGTTGAAATAGCAAACAACGGGCACCAGGCATGTAATGGGGGTTTTATTAATTACCCAAGCTGGGGCATGAGCGAGCTGCAGGATTTACAGTAGCGGTGGCAGCCGCTCGGCCTGGGTCGGCCTGGTCTAATCCAGCGGTGGAGGGGTCAGCGGGGAGATGGGATGAGGTGGGGGAGAGACTGCTCCCGCACTCACTTCAAAAGTGCTTTATAATGCTGCCGGGCCATGCAGGGATGCTGGAGCAGCAGTGAGATCAGCTGGCTAGGCGACATGCTGGAGATCATCATCAGGCTAGGTGAGAAGAGAGAGAGAGAGAGGAGTATTTTTCTGTGAATGGTTCAGGAATGAATGAGTGGGTTGCTTTTTATTATTTTCAAGTGTTTTACTCAGCTTTTATCAAATATGGTTACAAAGAAAGGATACCAAACCAAATCAAACACTGAACAAAACAGTGAGTCTAGAAAGAAGATGAGGGAAACAGAATGCAAACACAGTGCGTAATCCTTAGTGTGGAGTAAAAAAAGTTACAGTAGTCCTCAAACAGAAATTGAAGACAGCACATACATATTAATAAATATATGCTATGATTTCAGTACAGTGAGCGGGTCAGCAGCGATTTCGTTTAGCTGTGAAAATGTTTCATTGTTTTGTTTTTTTTACCTAGTCTAGAGACCTTTGTATAATTCAAGCTGAGCTGCTCCCATGTTTTTTCAGGACACTTTGAACTTTAACTAGATGCATAAATGTCAAAATGTTAAGATGTAAACTGAGTTGTTCAGAGTGATTTGATGTGAAATGTCCCATTCTGCCCCATTACACAATGCTTGAGACATTGTTTTAGGATAGTTTTGAGAGAAGGTTTTGGCATAAAACATTCTTTAAAAACACATTAATGGGGGAAAGGTACACTGAGGGTGTTGTAAGACAAAATAGTACTTTTTTCAGATTTACTATGATGTTATCAATATCAACATTATATATAAAACTTGTGGTCATTTTGGATAGTAAAGCAGTTGGAATGTTTACATCTGAATGACTGAATCATGCTGAAAATTTAAAAATCTGTGGAATTTCCCTTTAAATCTGATGGTCTTCTCATGCGAAACAGTTTAGTTCTATATACTTTTCTTATTACAGTGGTTGTGATGTGAGTGAAATATTTTATTGAAGTAGGAGTTCTCAGGCCATAGCACCCTGCTGAGAAACGCTCCCCAAACAAGCAGAGGCCGAAATATAAGGCAAGTCGTACAGTTTTTGATGATAATTGGACCAGCTGTTCCAAACCGCCTCTGTTTTGTACAGTATTTGCCCACTTTATTATAATATGACCTCAGTACTGATTTTACAGGTTATAGGAGGCTGACCTTCATCATGGAGCCATATGTTTAGGAAGTCGGGTTCTGTTGTTCTGGAACTCTTCGCATAAAGTGGTGTACAGAAACACAGAGGTGCAGCACAGTCTGGGTTGGTTGGTCTCAAGTGAAACATGTTGCTCTCAGAAATGAAATCTTGCACTGTAACGTGGGCAGGACCACTCAGACGTCAACTCATCAACAAGAGAGGGTTGATTAAAAATGCTCTTTATTACCCACCGAATCCTTAATGGACGTTAGACTTTAAAAATGAAAGAAACAGAGCTTTACTGCTCGATGGGCACTGCTCATTTGTATAAATCACACCAAGGGTGTAAATTTTCCAATAAAAGATAGCAGCACTCCTCGCATGCATAATCAACAAGTCTACAAGACCAATCTGACTGTGTTCTTACATTCCACACTGTCAGTGGTCTGAACCTAACTCAGCTCTCTGAGTGAAAGTAAGTTTATTGTACTAAGTGAAAGTAGTTTATTTACTTAGACACAAATTGAAAGTACACTCTTAAATATGAAGGTTCCTGAATGTTTCTTGGCTTGGGCATGTGGCTCTAGGAAAAACCTTTAACTGGTATATGACCTTTTCAGTATGTGGATGTTCTTTGAATTAGGTATGATCTATATGGAAAAAATATAACATCACGATACTTCCAGACGTTCTCCCGATACTCATGTGCATTACCATTTATTGTATATTAATGTATTGCCACATTTAAAAACATCAAAAACTATAAATACAATGACTTGTATTCAACATTTTACATACTCTGCACTGCACTAAACCCAATTAATCAGGATTAATTATGTTCTCTTTTTAATGAAACAAATGTATCGATTTCCGCAATATACACAGAAAAGTGTATTGCAACTAGGTCTGTCATAATGATTACTTACTCTGGTTATTGCCGTTATTTGAGCAGATCACAATCATTTTTCTACTTTTCACTTTCACTATCATTGGTTTATGCCGCAACAAATGATGTGTTGAATGTGTTTTCATCCATTGGATTAGGGTAAATACATGTAAGTAAAAGAACGTTAAAATGCGGTTATTGAGACTTATCATGGGCCTTGCAAATTTTTTTTTTAACTTGATTCAGTTTCAACTCCTTTGGAGGGCGGTAGTGAGTAATGTTTGTTAATTTGATGTTTTCTATCACCTTTAGAGGACAGTAGTGAGTATTGTTTGTTTATTTGATGTTTGTCAATAACACCTTTAGAGGACAGCAGTGAGTAATGTTTATTTGATGATTGCTGTCACCATTAGAGGACAGTAGTGAGTACTGTTTGTTTAGCTACTAGCTATCAGAAGCTAGGAAGTATGAACATAAAAAGACAACAATATTATTAATTGCAAATACTTTAATGGCAATTAAACGTCAGTTAACAGTTGTTGATCATGATGGCTAATTGTGACATAATGTGATGTAATTTATCATGATGACACAAAACATCTTGCCAACCCCCCTTATTATTAAACTTAAAAACTGTATCTTAAACTTAGAAAAAGGTTCTCTACGCCCACATAAGATTATTTAAGAACCAACCTTTAAATGGTTCTTTAGTGAACCAAAAATTGTTCTTCTCATTCCAAAGAAACATTTTTAGCACTTTTATTTTTAAGAGTGGGTATTATATATATAATTTATTGTATTTGAATTTTGGCATGTTGACAGCATAATTGCAACATATCCCTTTCTCACATGGTTATGTGTTTATATTTTTTTATGTTAAACAGCAGGAAGTCAAAGTATTCGATTGCCCTTTATTTCTTCATCCTGAGCGAGCTCCACCCACACCCCATCCCCATCCCCTTGTCCCAGCACCAGAAGCACATACAGAACACCCACACACAGACACACTACAAAGGGAGCAGCTGGGTTTTATTTCAGCGAATAAAAGCAATAATGGTTGGAGGCCTTTGAAATCATTAATAGATAAAAAGAATGAAAGATCACATTACATCTGGAGAGAGAGATCGAAGTTTGATCACTCATCTCTCAGATCTACCATTCAGAAAAGAATGTTACATTCAGCATGTTTGTGACAAATGCTAAATGACTTCATTTACTATAATCTACAGACTTTTGAGGTCATTATGGGACGTTGAATCGTGTGAAGTGTCGCTGCTGGTTTTACTGTCTCTTTATGTGTGTTTGAGATTGTTTGATGAGTTTTAATAAATCTGGGTGGTACCTGGTGTGCTGAGGGTGGTTAAAGAAAAATGTATACACCCTGCGTTTTTGACATAACCGTCATTATCTCTCGGAGGTGGGGCACTTTACAAAAGGGAAAGCAAAAAAGAAAAGTGCAGTGAAGAAGAAACCAAAGTCTTGTTTTTAGTCGAGGGACACTTAAAGAATGATTTCCTGGACTTACATGTCTGTTTTTTTGTCATATGGCTTTTGGCTGGATCTCACACATGATTGTATGAGATGGACTAGGGCTGAACGATTGGTCGTTTATATATTGATATAGTTTATACATTGATATTGCAGTTTGAAAAAGTGCAATTTTTTAAAATTGCAAGAGCTGCAGTCTGGCATACTTCATTTATCATTAGAGTCTGAAAAAATGGACGTGGTGGTCCTGTTGGCAAAAAAGGCTTAATTTTGTTGAAAAAAATTAATAAATATATTGTATATAATAAATATTTTGAATACTGACAATTAGATGTTTCCCAAAATCATTGGGCCCTACTATCATCCATCAAAGATAATGCGCACTGAAATGATGAATATGCATTAATTTGTTTTCTTTTAATACATCTTTAACAACAATAATAACAACACCAATAATAATAGTAATTATAATGAATAACAAATATTTTTTTAATTATTATTCTCCTTACTTTTTGTTCTTCTTCTTCTTATTGTTGTTATTATTATTATTTGTGTGGACTTTATTGTTCCAAATGGCAGCTCTTGTCAGTAAACTCAGTATCCTGCATGTTAAGGAGGTGTAAACTTTTCTTTACTCAAATCATCATCATCTGTGTTTTTTTTTTTGGGGGGGTATATATTTATTATAGTGTGGTCAGAAAAACATTGTTGATATTGTTACAGCCACTGGAACGTCTGATAAGCTTTCCTCGTGTAACCACTGAACACGGATCTGACCACTGTGTTACCTGGAATGCAAAGCACTGCAAACATACACCCTTCAATTATTTGATATGGCATTGTTTTTGGGCAAATAACACGTCAGCTGAAAAACTAGGTGGTTTCTGGTTAAACATGAGGTTGATTCATGATCTGAACACACGCTCACCTTTTCCCTGCTAAATAGCATTTCATAAATGCCAGTTTATCATCAGGAAGCCCAAACTTGGACATATCTCGCTGTTATCAGCACAAATCAAAAAACATTGATTTGTTAAATAATATCACAAATGGGTGTTTGTCTCATTCATTGGTTGATAGCTTTTGCAAAGAATATGGAGCAGAAATTAGAAAAGTGTGAAGGAGTGAGTGAAAATGATGGACAGGCCCCACAGTGATTATCCTGTGATCAGTTAGAGCTTTATGTGTTTAAACCTTGACCTATATCTTTTAATGGCTTGTGATAAGGTCTTCCTGTGTTTTTATGTTTACAGGTTTCTTTCACTTTGATTGTTTTGTATGTTTCAGATGTGAAGTGTTTCTTAATGCCTTTTTTCCTTATTGCTTTTGAAAGTTTTTGTGGAAAAAAAGGAATATGCCAGACCATGTTATTTGTTTTTTTGTAAAGCGCCTTTTGGGCGTGTACTTTTTTGCAGTTTGTGAGATCATGCTTAAAAAATGTGGTGAAAAACATTTCATGTTATGACACATCAACCCTCGCTTCTACATAATCATCTGAATTTTTTATATCCGACCATGCAGTCACTAAACACGGAATGAACATTCTGTTCCTCCTCCTGTTTGCTTTAGTTTGTTTTGCTCCTCTCTATTATGCTTTAACTGGATTCACTACATTCAGGTGAATTAAACTTGGCAGCATTCTTTCTAGGTGATGTTATTACTTCATGTTTTTTTTTTACTGTCTCGCCAGGTCTTTGTCATTTACGCTGTGCTGGAAAACCAATGTAATGTGACGCACGAGGAAATAAAGCAGTTCTTTCAAAAAAACTGAAGTTATCTTGTCTGATCAAAGACAACAGTGCTACTTGTTTATCCCCTATGTACCCAAACAGAGAGAAATAGTGAATGTTTGTGCATGGGTGTAATTATATATGTGAATGCATGAACAACATTCTTCCATCAGATGCACCGATTAAGGGGCAGCAGCGTGGTAGAGGTGACTGTAATCTACATTCTTTGTAAATGTGGAAGTATCGACATTCTGCTAATTTCCTTTAAAGCATTCCAGAGACGTTACAGGTGCAGCCGAGCCCTGTGAAGTAGCATTCCCTGTCTGAGAAGAAAAAAAATCACTAGAAAGCAGCCTGTCTTCATGTTTTGCCACTTACAGCAGTTTAGTCTAAGGTCCACAGTTTGACTTTAAATATTGTAAAACGATTCAGCCTTTGTCATTAGGAAGTTTAAGAAATGTGAAAGGTAGGACACATTTCGAAAAGTGCCCTACAAATAATATAAGCTAGAAACAAATGCTGCTGACTTCAGTTTTCTGGAAATGATAACATCAACAGTGGATTGTAAAATGTGTGGTTTTAGACTTCACGTCCATTTTGACTTGGTTCTTGCTCTTTCAGTGTGAATGTGGCATGGCAGAGCTCTCATCTGCAGCATGCATCATACTAAGCTAATTAGCAATATAATTAGCATTGTAATTAGCAGCTATAATAATTACTTTTATTTATTATGTTTTTAGTTTATTTATCCGCTATAAGGAAGGAATGTACGGTCGTTAGTTGGTCTTTTCATTCTTTTGTTTTTGGCCTTCAAGAATTTGCAAATTAGCATATATCAGTGTGTTAGCATGGGGGGGCAGGGATATAGTTGGATGTTCGAATCTGGTGTTTCTTCTTCTACCAGATTAAAAATGGTTTCTGATGGTTTTGTTCAAATGTGTAGAATTATTCCCTATATTGACTGACTTAAAGTATCCTCTATCCTCCATTCTTCATACATTATCTATAGCCTATATAGCCCAGCGCTTTCTGTGAAACATCTCACGGTGATGACGGCACATTATCAGATGGACAACAAGCTTTGAAACAGCCAAACTGATTATTAACCTAGTGAATTGATAGCTGGTCAATAGAATTATCTGCAGTAATAATACTGTCATAGACAAGGAAGACTGGGAGGGTTATTCTTCACAGTTTTAACAGTGTGTTGTCATTTCTTGAGCTAGCTACAGGTTTTGGTATTGCAAAGTTATTGCATTTGGATAAACTTTATTTTTGTCAGACTTTAAGTTAGGTCAGTAATTCTCTTCATTGTTATAGGATATATGGTTTTCTGATATCTGTAGTTTTCGAATATAAATATATATTTGGCCACAGTTCTCAGTCTGACACACCTTGTTTTGTGTAGTTTAATGGTAGCATAACATTAGATATAACTAACAAAGATATAGCCTAGATTATTTCTATACAGTGTTTACATAGAAACCAGTTATTGATGCTAATCATGTAATGCGTTGGGAGTAACCATCTGTTTGTGCATCCAATGCTGAAAGAAGACCTATACTTAATGCCTATTTTCGTGTACCTCACTATGCCATAAGACCCTGCAGAAGCCTGTTTCTTACCCCATTTATCGACTCATGACCCTGATGTTTCTATAGTGCTTTCTTCAGTCCTAGAAACAGTGTGGCCAGTACTTTAGACCCCTTGACCAAAGACAGCACTCGACAATTGTGTTTACCCATAAGAATAGTCATACTGAATTAAACATAATGCACCATAATAATTATGCTTTCAGATGGAATAAATATTAGAAAATACAGTGTAAATGGTATAAAGACGTGGTTCATTAATCTCACTTTTGGTTTACTCTTTGTTTGTTTGTTTTTTTTTTTTTGCACAAATGAAGGTCTCTGAGGTCTCTGAGGATGAGGTCCTCTGAAAGACGCTCCGCACGTAAGCAAGAGACTATAAGCAAGAGACGGCTCCACAACAAAGACAAACTGTTGTATCTACGAGTCTCTAAAAAAGCTATATATTCCTTTTTATCACTCTGACTGCTTTTGTCAGTATGTTGCTCAGACACTGAATGCACTCTTACATCTTTTTATAAAGCCAGAAGCCCTCTATTTCCCTTTGAAAGGGTAGCATGCAGAAATGCACAATCTAATAAGAGCACAAGATGGATGATAATGTCTTTTTATTAACTTACTGAGTGGTTTGTTTTGGTAAATTGAAAGTCGTATTTTTCTCTCTAAATATCTAATTGGGCTTTTGGCAGATTTTACAATGAAATGAAAGCAGTTATTGTGCCCCTGAAACAGCGATGTTTGTAAAATCCAGTGTAAAAACAGGCTGCTGACAAAACTAATAGAAAATGATGTATAAAAACTGTCACATGAACTGAATGCTGATTTGTCTGTGTGGTGTTCACTGGAAAACTTAGCAAAATTCAATAGAAGAGCTTGCATATGAAGGTTCTGTCTTGTCTGATGTTCCTGTAGCAGTCAGCCAGAGGAGGTGTAAGTGTCTGGAGGGTGTCTGCATGGCAGCGGCTAGAAGAGAGAGACAAAGTGACACACAGACCAGAGTCCAGCTGGAGAGTCCAGCCCACCAGGAAGGTGAGTTGTACACAAATCTACTTACACTCTTATAAATAATGGTTCCTGAATTGTTCTTGGTTTGTAGGAAAAACCTTCAATTGATATAGAAAAGATTCTTCACAGTCAAACATCTCATTTACAAAAATAGTTCTTCTAAGAACTGCCTATTGAAAGGTTCTTTAGGGAACCAGAATGGGTCCATGGCATTGCTCCAAAGAACCCCTTTTAGGCACCTTTATTTTAAAGAGTGTTCAGGTACTGTTCAGCCTGTTCTCCATGAGCCATTAGTCATTAGCTTGTGCAATTTGAAAATATGGGCATGTGTAATAACAAGGAGTAGACATGTGAATTTGTATAATAAAACTCATGCAGTGTCAGAGAAGAAGGAAAATGTATTGTTCATTTTGAACACATTTTTAATTTGAAGTGATTAATGAAGGACAAATGTTATTAAATTTAAAGGGCCCATATCCTATATTGTATTCTGTACCTTATGAACATTTATACTTCAAGGTCCACTTATGACATTTGTAACCTCTATAGATCCACAGACTTGCATTTAAACAAACTGTGTTTGTTTCTGTGTCTTTAAGGCTAACATATGTAAATCACCTCTTTTCTGATTGGCTGCCCTGAATTGTGCCTCATTCTGAAGCAGTCTGGGCTGAAACACTCTTTGTAACTTCAGTGTGAATTTCCAGAGCTAAACCGTTGAGTAGGTGAATATATGCAAATGTGTTGGTTCTTGTTACAACGTAGGAGCAGTGCACTCAGAGCAGGCTGTTTTTGCAGCTTAGTTTTAAAGTAAGGAGTGTATGGGCTAGGAAGTGAACGATAAGTTTTGAAACTTTAGCTGTGTTTATTTACTGCCTCAAGTTCTTTTTTCAGAAAAATGAGGAAATTTCAGTTTTCCCTAATAAGAGCCCTGTAAAGAACATTGGGGCTGGACAGTATTGATAAATTGCAACATCATTAAATTTAGCAAATATGTGATGCTACCAGACTATCACATGATACTCAATTCAATCACGTGCATGATGTTCAAGCTTAGAAAATCTTACAGTTACACTGAAAGAAACTTCACATAGTGTTACTTAGTGCTTTGTTACAAAGGAAGCACATTTCCAGAATTTTTAAACAATCTGTAGAATTCAGCAAATGGCACACATTGCAAATAACTGTCAGCTGCTGGAAAAGTGCACAAAATTTAATGTAAAAGGTAAAAATAAAAGGGTACAGGGACACCATGGTTTTATGGCCATTGTGTCACAGATGTAATATGTTCTCTATCAAATATCTCAAAATATTTGAGATATTGCAAAGCAGTATCAGTCTGTCAGTATCATAGTATACCAGTATAGACAATATATCGCCCAGCCCTAATGAACGTTAATTTTAATTTTTGACCATTTCTATAGATCCATTATTTGTGAAGTAAAATAAGCATTAGCATTTAGCATTGGTATAAGCAATAGCATTTTTCGAGTGACGTAACCACAAAAAAAATGAAGTTTTAAGGTTTTGATTTGGCAGTGATAACATGAATTTGATATTTTTGTTCACATTGCCGTCAAGCTATAAGGTAAGTTTTTGGTCCGTCATCATACCATAGCATTTTTCATTCTGTTAAGTAGATCAACACGATAGCATACGCTATACAGCGCCAGTGAAGCAGATGAAGATATGAACGTGTTTGTGATTGTCTTGGTTTTCACACAACACAAAAGCTGACGGGCAGCGATACAATAGCGAGGACTCTGAGCAATATTGAAGTTGCACCTCTGGTTCACAACACAGCTTAATTGAGTCACACATGCAGAGGAGCAGCCTAGCCACATCATGATACCCAGAGGCCTGGATTAATTAAGGGCTGAAAGCCCAGGAGGATCCAGCGTTCAGCAGGTGCCTGTGTGTGACTGCCTCACTCTTTGCCTCTCACTCATGCACAAGACAGTCAGCACGCCGTTTCTTTATAAATCTGCAATGAAGCGATGGCTTTTATTTGCTTTGAAAGCATACATTGTGGACTGTCAGCGTGTGTGGACTTTTAATTTGGTGTTTATTATGGAGTGATACTGGTGATGATGAACTAATGTTTTTAACTCACTTAAAATACACAACTTTATGTTAATTGCCATCCTATTTTTAGCATATTTTGTTTACAACATTTCCATGTAGATAGTGTTGTATGCAGACGTTTAGGCGCCCCTGGTCAAATTTGTTGTGTTGATTTTCTAAGTGAAAGCAAAAACACTTCTGTGCATTTTAATGCACAATTACTGATTATTTGCTGAATTTAACACAGTGGGAAAAATACATAAAATGGGGCATGTACAAAAGTTATGACATTTTATATTTAATATAAAGTAGATATGAATAGTAGATATAAATAGTAATTGTTCGCTAAAATATTTAAGTTTGTTTCTTCTCATTTTCAAGATGTGTTCAAATGGTGTGTTCAGACTTTTGCATACTACTATAAAATATTTGATATTAATACAATTATTTCCAAAAGTAAGTAAACAGAAAGGCAAAGCGTTGATGTAATATAATTTTATTCATGTGGAAATAATGTACACATTTCAATCAAAAACTTTTTTGTCAGTGCGCCCACAGGTGTTTTATGGTAAAGCTGCTATTGAGGAGTTTCCTGGTGAAGCATTGCTTACAGGCTGTGAATTCTCTCTAATCCAAATCAGGCTGATTTAGCCAAGCCTGCTCACCTCTCAGCACAAAATAAACATGCTAACCCCCCACCTGCTGGCTGCAGGAATGGACCCCCTGCTCCCCCCACTGTTCCACCCATGCTGCTTCGTTCTCTGTTAGCCTTGCTAAGTGAATAGGGAGCGGCAGGTTTCTGTGGGTAACGGCTGCCATGGAGGCACCTGGCAGGAGAGCGAGAGAGAGGCTGAGATTGCCAGCGGGCGTTCGTGGATGAGCCAGGAGATTTTATGGGGTCTTATCCCTCCCACCTCCCTCTCTCTCTGCCCCACCATCCTGCTGTGCAGGGGTAGTCAGGCCCTTGGGGGCCCCCCTCACCAGAGGAGAAGCCTGCCAAGAGCTAGAGGAAGGTAGGCCTGTCGCTGGGAATGGGCAGAAAATTGAGGTTAACAAGCATGGCGCATGCTAAGTGGTGACGGGAGTCCCCAAGCTATTGGTTAGGGCCCGAGTCCAGCAGCGTGCTCTTCCATTGCCAGCATCCACTGGCTCATGCTGCTGGCTGGAGGTGACCAGCAGTGCCTGTCTGCTTGACGCTCAAATTAAGCAATCGCCACAATGTGAGGGAACTCATTTCAAATGGGACAAGGCTCGTTTGGTCCAGGATTTTTTGCAGGCAAGAGAAAGAGAGGATATTAAGGCTTTAAGCTTTGAAGGCACAAAATGCTAGGTCTAGGCCAGGGGTCAGCAGTGGAGCCACATGTGGCTTTTTTTACTGCCCTGTTGCTGCTCCACAGCAGAATTAGATTTTTAAGTTAACATAAAAAATCATGTTTTGCATTAAAATAAAGCTCTGCTGATCAATCTAACACAGTTTTAACAATAAATAGTCTTAAACACTGGAGTGCTGGTCACTGTAGCAACGGAGACAACATTCTTGCCTAGCTAGTAGGTAACAAAAAGGTAAAGAGAAAGATTTCAGACAAACATCGATAATTTGGAGACAATTTATCGCATTTATAAGCACTCCAGCTGGTTTCCTGATACATTTAATCAGCAATGAGAAACTCACAAATACAAAAAATTACGAGGCTAAAGTCAGCCTGCTGCACCATTTGAGGTGCAACAGGAAAATTCCAACAAGAAGTTGGCTAATGAGAATCAGCCTCATAAAAATTTCAACATTGAGAGACGTTTTACAAGAAATTCCACTTTTGCGAAAAAATAAAGCTTAAAACAGAGCAGAGTAAGTCTGCGTTTTCTTTTATATTTTTTGACCTATATTAATACATTAGCACATACATATATACAGACATACTTTGTCAAGATGGTAAAATGGACATAAAATGTTGTGGCTCCCAAGGTGGTTTGATTTTTGTTGAAAGGACAAAATGGCTCTTGAAATTTGGGTTGCTGACCCCTGGTCTAGGCTCTAGTAATCATCTAACCAAGTAAGTGTTGCATAACCATCTACAGGACTAATAATGTGAAATTCACAAATTAGTTTTACGCTACCTGAGACCAAATAGAATAGAAATGTCATTTCATTGAATCCATGCCATAGCAGTGTCACAAGCTATGTTTCCTATTGCTAGAGAGTCTGGTGGATTTTGGCTCTCAGTGTGGTTACAAACTGCCTACTTTGACAAAAAGGGGAAATTTGACTGTCATGCAAAGCGCAAACACAATGGACAATTGAGAATTATCTTGTTAACTCATCGTTAAATGCTTCAAAAAACTCGACTAACTTTTACAGATAAGATCATTTTGTTTTAGTCCAGCAACTGTGACCTGTTCAGAAGGGCTCATTGTTGTTGTGATGTGCAGAGCAGGCAAATGCTTACTACTGGTGACTAGTTAGCATTTTAGCATTTAGCTTGCTAAAAGTGAAAATCTTTATAATGTAAGGTCATTTATTTTTTCCAGCATGTCTACACAACTTGCACATTAGTTTCATGGTGGTCACTGAATATTTATAGTAGTTACTGAATAAGACATCTTAAGTTGCATAACTTAATAAGCCAGCAGTTTGAGGGGTCAACTCAGTCTGGCTCTTAATACATATCCTCTTTGTATAAGCATGCTATGCACTACTTATTATATATAACTGTGGTCAGGCCTACGTGTAAAACACAGTCCAGTCCTCTCCGGGCAAAAAACCCCAACCTTCCCTTCTCTCTACCATCTAGAAGTCAGAACCCCAGGGAACGCCATGTTCTATGTGGTATAATAAGGCTAGCTGATATAATGAAGGTCATTGTAATCAGAGTTAATATGGCAGGGAGTCAAGGCACTGCGGCTTTATTTGAGGGTTAGGCCCAGCATCGCGGGCCCGGGGGGAGCAGGCTGATAGTGTTATCAGTGCTAACCTGACTCTAATACAGGCACGGCTCTGCTGTTAGTGTCAGCGGCGCGCTGAACTTTCTCCGCTGATATCTACAGTGTGAAGGGGCCTGAGGATTGAGCTACTGAACGCTCCACGTCCTGCTTAAATCCTCTTCCCAGGTGTCTGAGGGCCTCCGTGCTTTCCCCTCCACCTTGCCTAAGACGCTGTTTCCAGATGGCAAAGGAAGCTTACGCGCTGTACTTTCAGTCAGATGTACTTGTTATGCTCTTAAAGAGAGGGCTGAGTTGCAGTGTTTTCTTTAAGACATCAGCTCAGGAGAGGTCTTTCAAATCTAATCCTCTTCCCCTCAATCCAAGGGCATGCAAATCTCCCTTGTTAACACTGGACTGCGCTTGTCAGTGGGCAATATTATGTTGTTCTGATGAAGAGTTACAGTTCAGGCTCCCTTTGAATGGGTCTGCAGATCTAAAAAGAGGCCACATCAAGGGCTTTTTTTTCCTTCTCTTCCTTTTTTAGTTGAAGTTTTGTTTTTTGAAGAGGTTCTAACTTAAGTCAAAGCATAGTCTGCCACACCTCAGTATTATGAACAGACACACTCTGTGGTGAATAATTTATGGAATTTTTATTGTCTGATTTCTCCTTCACTTCTTTGCATTATGCAGCTTTTTTTCAAGAAGACAACTACATAGTTTAAGATGTAGCTGTTACATTGAAATTCAGGGAAAATGAAAACCGCATGACAGATACTTCACACTTCTTCCAGTAACAGAGAAAACTCAGCTAGAAATTATTATTATTATTATTAATAATAATAATAATAGTGATAATAATAATTGGGGCATAACAGTGTGTTGTGACCTGATATCACAATACAAAAATGTGACATTATACATCATGGAGAATGGATATTATATTAATTATGGCATTAAATGTAGTTGCTCACAAATAGCCAGCACCAATTCACAATGACCAGCATTCAACAACAAATTTACTAGTAAGCTGTGATCGGTACATCGATACAGTCATCATTTTGCTTCATATTGAATTTTGTTTAAAATATGGTGAGAATATCATATTGTGAACACAGTTTCAAGAATTGAAATCATTGGAGTGTAATAAGATAAAACCCAATAACCCCAAATGATAATAAATATAATAATAATAACAACAACAACAATAATACTAATAGATAAGAATACCTAGGGGTGTAACAGTGCAGTGACATCACAATGCATTGTCACTATGCAATGTGGAGAAAGAACATTCTATTAATTATGCCATAAAATGCCGTTGCATTTTTTAATCACCATGGGTGTAACAAGGCATTGTGACATTGCGATATTGCAGTTCTATTAATTATGGCATTGAATGCAGTTGCATCGTTTGAGCTCCAAAGTTCACAAACAACAACTCACTCCAGTGTGTTCATTAGTAAGCTGTGCAACATCGATACAGGCATCAGTTTTCCTCATTCACATTTAGTTCAAAATTTTGTGAGAAATTTAAATCATGAACTGATCAATAATTGGACCAAATCAAGAGCTAAGTGTAAATATATTATGACCCCAATAATAATAATAATGATAGTAATAATGTTCTAGAAACTGTCACGGTGCCTCTCTTTTCCCACCTCCTCTCGCTCTTCTATTTCTTCATGATTGACTAACTGTAGATTCCCCAGGAGCACATACAGTGTGCTGTACAAAAATCCTGCTGACAGGCTTCATGAAAAAGGATGAAACAAAACAAAATAAAAAAGGCGGTCTTGGGACCCCACGTTTGATTTCTTTCCTCCTTTTTAAAAAGTGGCGGGCTGATTGTGTGAGACAGATGAAAGGGCCGTGCAGGGCCGGGGTGCCTCTATTCAGGGTGCACCTCCAGAAAAGCTGCCCGTATCTCAGCGCCGGTGCCTGGCTGGCCCTATCACTCAAACGTCCCGCCGCTCTTTGTGTCTTTCTCAGGACTGCAGTGAAATCATCTCTTTTGTTGCGCATCATTAGTTCCATCTGCTGTGTGTGAGCCGGCCTGTCTGTTCCGAGGGCAGACCGCCGTGATGGTGGCCAGGGGCAAAGCCAAAGACCCCCGTCCTGCCACTGCTGCCCCGACCCCCTCATACTGATGATGCGTCCCTCTCTTTTTCTCTCTCACTCTCTTGCTCTCTGTCTCACTGCTTTTTTTCTTTCACTTTTTTCTTCTTGTATTCTCTCTTTCACTCTCTCCCCAGCTCTCTTTCTGTTTTTCTTTTTCTCTCACTTACTTTCTTTTTACTTTCTTTGTACTTCTCCTTACTTTTTTAAGCTTTTCTTTACTATATCTTTCTTTGGTGTCTCACCCTTTCTCTCTCTCTCTCTCTTTCTCTCTCTCTCTCTCTTTTCCCTCCTTTTTTCATTTCCTCTCTTAGTTACTCTCACTCTTCCCTCTTCCTTTTTCTTATCCTCCCTATCCTCTATTTTTTCTTTCTTTATTTCCCTCTTTTTCTCTACTCTCATTTTCTCTCTCTCTTTCCATTTTTCTATCCTCTCTCTCTCCTCTCTCGCTGATCTTTTTTCTTGTCTTTTCTTTATCTCTCTCTCTCTTCCTTCTCCTCTTCCTCTCACCCCCTCTTTCGATCACTTTATGTTTTCTCTTCCTCTCTGTTACTCTTCCTTCATTTTTTTCACTTCATTCTCTCTTACTTTCTCTCTCACTCTTTATTTCTCTTTCTCTCTTTTTCTCTCTCTGTCATCACCTCTTTTTTCTTTTCTTCGTACTCTCTCTTTTCTTACCTTATTCTGTCACTCTCCATTTATTTTTTTGTCTCTCTCTTTCCAGGTTTCCTTTCTCCTGCTCTTTTTTTCCCTCTGTTTTCTCTCTTTCTCTCTTCTGCTTTCTCTTCTCTCCCCCCACCTCACTCTATCTCTCTCTTTCTGCACAGATGACACTCTGGGCCTGTGCGTGTTTACTTATTTATTTATGTATCCGGGGGAAGGCAGAGCTCATGCACATTTTACATTTTACTGGCTGGATGCTGGTGTGTTAGAGTGGCTTTCCGAGAAGAAAAATCTGTGTTCCTGCTGCGGAACGCTCAGGCTGCTGTAGAGTTTAGAGAGATGGACACTGTGGTGTTTTCACACCGCAGTGAGAAAGTGACCCTGTGTGAATATTCATTAAGACTGATTAAGATACACTGAAAATTTGAACTTTGGTGCTGAGAGAGTCTAAGTGATCCCGTATTTAGTACATGACCAAACGTTTATCCAAACGTGTGGTAAACACCAAACGAATGCAACTTAATTCACGGTAATGTTTATAGCTTTCGGTATAATCGATTTCCCTGCTCTGAATAAAAAGTTAGTTGGTGTGGTAAACTTTGCCTGCTTAGTATTCGTTTAGGTGGTCACTAAAGTTTGCTGGTACTGATTTTCTTGCATCACAGTATCTATGATGCACCAAACAGATGTAACATTTTCTCTCGGCAAGGAAATATTTTATTCATGATTTACATGAATGATAAATCTTCAGAAAGTCTTAGTGCTGATGGGCATACACAATTTAACATCTGTCTTCCTCAGAATAATTAATAGCGCAGCAGAGCACTGGGGACCCAGACGTCAGGACTTTTTCCTCTCCTTCTCTTTCTGTAATTATTGTCAAAAACAAAGCAGGCGTGGATTTGCATCTTGCAATTGTGTCATTGTTTTCTTGGCTGGGAAAACAAAGTAAAGGGCCTGATTAGCAGAGCAACTTCTTGTAGAAGTTTTATGTGCATGCATTTTTGATTTCCGGGGAATAATCAGCATTCCCACTGAATCTTTTAGGAAACGGAGTCCTTATATGACTCGACGTAGCCGATTTTGAACTGATATATATTCGTGGCCTGTCTTAACAGTCTGTAGCTCGGGGCATTTGAAGTTGTGTGGTTTCTTTTGACTTGTGCCACACCCTTTCTGTCTCAAGACAGTACCTCGTGTTTGAATGTGATTGGCTGTGCTCAGTTTGGCTGCCTCCCCACAGCTTTTAACGATGTCGATGATAATGCAGATCACAAGCAGCATGTGTGGGTGTGCGTTTCGGCCTGCGGATGCTCACTGGATTCTCTTGACTTGAGCTTGCAGGCACCAGAGGTCATCTTATATGACCTGACCTCATATGTAACTTATGGGTCTAGAAGTGAGCTAATCCTTTACTGTGCAATCGCTATAATGTCTGAGCGTAGATACACATTTAAAATGAGTGCAGCACAATCCTGGACCTGTGCATCGACTGCAAGACGGACTCTATTGGATAAACGGCTGTTTTTATCACCCTGAGTGACACCCCACTGCCCAAAATCCAAAGTGCTGGATCTGTTGGAGCCATTATGAAATAAAAAACCCTCAGAAAAGGGCCACTATTCGGTTTGAATTGATTCCTTGAAAACTCCTGCAGTGAATATGCTTTCATTTTGATGGTATTACTATGGACAGAATGTATTGTGTCAGTTTCACCTCTCCATTACTTTGTCCATTAGGGTGAAACCGGCTGATTTTATTTCTCGCACTCTATTTTCTGTGATAAAATGGAAATTCAAACGCTTATTAAGTCTGAGTGACACCTATGTCCGGGAGCCAGAAGGAAAGTAAGTCGACTATATCTCGTTTCAGTTCATTTTTGTTCAATTTCCCTCTCGTGATCAAATATTTCACTTTCCAGTAGGGTCCTAATGGGAGTGTCAGTTTCGGGGTTTTTTTCCTCACTCCTCGACTGCCATTACCGCCTCTCTTCGGCTGTTTCAAATTTCTACCTGTCAACAATAAAAGCGCAGGTCTCAATTTTAACCAATTTCTCTCCCACTGCGAGGTGCTTAGTGCTGAGTGGAAGTGTTTCCAGCACAACATAGATGTTGCGACTGCTTCTCCTAACCCTTAGAAGTTAAGAGTTATTACTTTCACTTTCCTAGACTTTTCAAATGCAATTATGTAATTACATATTTAATTACATGACAAATCATGCAGTGAATTACATCCACATCTGATTTACATTCTACATCAACAGCTTAGAGTCTGCAGTTTTGACTTTTTTCCATTTCAGTGCCAAGTATTGGCAAAAATCTGCAAAATAAGGCTACAATAATTCTTCATAAGATTAATGTCAAAAATATCTCCAGTTCTATTTACAAACACAAATGTGCCATTGATTGAAAGTTTAGAATTTTCTGATGGAATTTATCTCTTGCTGCAACTTATATGGGAGTGCACATAGTTTGAGATTAGATGGGTTTGAAACTAGAAGGGAAACTATGGGTGTCACCTGTACCGTAGCTTTTATGTTTTATTGGCGATATGTACTGTAGAGTAGTACACAGTGGTATGTTGTTCAACTAGCACTCATTCTCTCTCATTTTCTTTGCCCTTTTTATTTCAACCAAACGCATGATTGATCCACCCTCAGCACACCCATGTCTGAACATTATGGTTACTGACAGTATTTATAGCAGCATATAGTATATACACTACATTAATACCAGAGAGGCTCAGACTCTAAAATAGCAGTATGACGAATCACAGTACATTTTAATACAAGGGACTTAACTGTACAATTTAACCCTCCCTATCAAATGCATTGTATATTTAGTTGGTGTTTTTGAAGCAAGCTTTTAAAGCTGCATCACTTTAAGCAGAACAAACATGACCTCCTGCTTCATGTCTCCTGCTTCAGAGGCCTTCAAATGTCCTTTCAATAAAACAAGCTCAGCTGTGAAACCTACAGGAACTGTGTCATGCAGGGCACCCCCGCCTAAAATAACCCCCCTCCTGCTACAAAAGCCATTTCCCTTTGCTTCCCCCTTGGGGAGTCTGTATTATTCTGAGTTTTCTTTATCTAACCTTATCAGGAGGGTCTGGACTGTTTTTGTTATACACTCAAGCCTTTTGTAGCTTGTATGGAAAGTGTGTTTATTTAAACCTCAGTCATCAGGGCAAGATAATCTGAATGTTTTTTAATGTCAGAGTGCATCCTTACCCATAGTATTCTGAAGGATATTATGTCTTACTTTGTTGAGTGTGCTGAGTCACATGACCACATAGAGACTGGAGGAGAGACTTTTTCTCCCAGTAGGAATGCTGTTGTATTGCCCAGTGAGAAATAGTGCTGGGCAGTATGGATCAAAAATCAATTTCGCAATAGTTTCTAATATCAAAATGTTGTGGTAAACTGTAAAAAAAACAAAAAAAAAAAATGTAAAATTACTGTGATTACCTGGCAGTGTAGTCCAGTATAGTGCTGCTGACTTATAGCAGTTTATTCATATGCTGCAATTTATAATACAGCACATAAAACCAACAGTATATTAAACTAATAATAACGCTATTAGTGCTATAATAACAGTGTTAAACTATTTACCAAGAACACCTTATACACGAGACATTATAGCATTTACATGCACTTGAGCCAGTCTTTAAGCTCACAGTCTTGTAACTCGTGTTTTAATTTGACACTATAAGATTAATAGTATCTTTAAATACCAATACATGTATTTGGGGTTAGAAAAACAGGTTTAAACAAAATAACTGTAAATAAATATGTATAATAAATATGTGCGTAGAGTTATAGATGAAGAAATAAAAGCTAATTAACAGAAACTACCAAAACTGCAAGGAATGCTGCCGAGTTCTGCTCCCAGTGCTACAATATTCAGAGACAGGCTGCTCAAGACTGCCTAAAGTACCAGTCATTTTTCCAGTATACTTTACAAATAACAGCTAATTGCTGTTAAATCCAACATTTTAATTTCTTTGACACCGTTCCTGACCTGTATCTTTCTAAATGTATCATTCTTTTCAGCAAACCGTTGTATTTAAGGAATACAGTAGATTACTGCAGTGTTTCTGCTGCAAATTTGAAAATCTGTACTTAGGCATTATGAACATGAAATACCTTATTTTTGTTGTACGTTTGCTGTGTTTTCTTCGCTTAAACATAAGCATTAATCTGATAAAAAACACATTAACAGGAAGGAAACTTAATATTTATTTAATTTTTATGTATTTTGAACTGTTCTTTCAAAACAAAGAAGGACCAACCAAATGAAGTACATTGCACATAACTGTTTTTTTTTGTTATTTATCAGTACTGCTGAAACAAAAAGTCAATATTGTCATGTGACATCAATATCGGCAGACTCAGGGTTCAAACCTGAATCCTAGTGGCAGGTCTCAGATTCGCCCTGTTAAGGCACATCAGTGTTGTACCAGCAAAGACTAAACATTTCAGAGTCTCTGAGAGAAGTTTTACAGACTGAAACATTACATGACTGTTAGGAGCCAATTTACTCTATTACTCCACCATATGGAGAGTGTGTGAGTGCTTTAGAAAGAGGAGCAGAACAAGATGATGTATAAAAAGAAGATATTTACTCAAGCTTGGCCCTCACACAAGATCACATATTCAGTCAAGTACGTTTTTGATGTTTAATCCAAAGAAAACTAAAAAATCTAAAACCAACACCAATTACTTTCTTTTTTTTTCTTGTATTCTAATATTATGAAGGGCTCTTTTGAGAATGTGTGGGGAAAAGTTTCTGTCCAAGATTTATGGAGTGTGCTCTGCGTTTTGCACTGGAGATGTTTAATGTTTTTTGCTTTTCCTTGATCAACTGCAGTTTGTTTGTGCAAAGAGTAATAACTGTTGTGTTAATCTTTTTTTCATTTAAATGATTTATTTTGTCGTAAATGGCCAAATGTTTCTGTGTACTCTGACATTCAGCTGAACCCACTTTTCCCTTAAAACATATGATTCCTCCCCCCCCTCCTCTTTTTGCACCATCATAGGAGGATAATTGTACTTGGGCCAAGAGCGTATTGGACCATTAAACCACTGCCTCTCCCAGTAAAGCTATTCTCCTTTGTGTAAATGCATTGGAATTACTTTCAGGGGGCGTTGCAGAGAGAATATGTGAAAGGCTACTTATTCTCCTAATGATTCTTTGTCCTTTTAAAAGTCATCAGGCTCATTTATAAGTGGATATGTACAGGGGAAGAGTTGCCCCCAGAGACTGAGGTCATCTCCATCTCCTTGTCCAAGGCCAGGAAGTAAGTTTGTGTGAGTGGACCCCTGCCAGTTGAGGTTGGTCATATTGGTAATGTAGGTTATACATCTGTAGCGAAGCCCAGGAGCTGCTCATAAGTGAGGGCAGAGGCTGAGTGTTAGTGTGCTGCTCTGTAGGCTGCATTGGAAGGTTCTGCTAAGTTATATAAGTTATGATATTTGGGTGTATAGAGATGTATATATTTCACAAGGGTGTCTGGAAAAATATTTTGCATGGGCGTAGCCTAAGAAACTATAATCCTACTGCAGCACATCGTTAACACCTACCTTCTGTGGTTTTCTGTCAGGTTTCAAAAGTATTGCAAAAAGGCATTGCCAAAGAAAAGGAGCAGTATGAGTGAAGGAGGCTCAGATTAGCACAGTTCATACAGAAGCTCCTCTGTTAAAAACACATTAGTCCATGTGAGTAATCTTACCTATATTCATAGCCAATATCTGAGTATACTGCTGAGCCATATATCGCCTATACTGGCATGGTGATGTTGGATTCATACAGCAAATACAGATTTTTAGCCTTAGCGACATTGATAGGTGAGATAAACTTTGTTGACTGTAGTGTGTCATTTACAGGGTGCTTCAGATTGTTTTAAAAGTAGAATTTAAAATACATAAAAACTAAAGAAAGTGAAAGCTTCCTTTTTGGAAATCCCCTTTCTATCTAGTTAATATTTACAGTATTCTGTAAGGTTCCCCTTTGATGCAGTTTAAGAGAAGCAAACATAGCAAAACAGTCTAATCCAAACAAGATATGTTAGGTTTGTGAAACATTAGCACTCATTAGCAGTAAGCCTGAGTCCCCAAATCCTAAATGGCCTGGGCCTGATGGTGGGCCAACCTTTACTACTCACTTTGGTAACCTAAGAATAGTATACTAGTTTGCACTGAAGTCACTGTAGTTACTACATAATAAGCCTGGGATTTTAAAGGGTTAAATGTATTAACCCTATCAAGCAGAATGTGTCACTGACAATACATTCAGAGACATTGGTGATGGCTCCTTTAACCTATTTCAATCAAAGCTTTCTCTGTGCTAGC
Organism: Colossoma macropomum; assembly: GCF_904425465.1. Taxonomy (NCBI): domain Eukaryota; kingdom Metazoa; phylum Chordata; class Actinopteri; order Characiformes; family Serrasalmidae; genus Colossoma; species Colossoma macropomum. The sequence continues at coordinate 8,735,602 of NW_023494802.1, read as the reverse complement.
ATGTTTTCTATCACTGTATAAAAGGTGCATGAGGCTGCTTTTGTTCTTTATTCTTTTTTTTGGAGTAAGGATTAAGCGCAACTGATCTGTGACTTATATTCTTGCTCATGCTTTTTCATGTTCAAAATCATAGTTTGTGACAAGCTAAATATAAATCTACTAATTTTCTGTCTTTGTTAGATCACATTCTTTTCATATCAAATGAATGCCGCAACAGCGTTAAAAAATAACGTTATTAATGGAAAAGAGGAGATTTTACAGCAGAAGAATCCACTTTTTTTGCATTGGCCTGAAAGCTTTAATGGAAATATCTTACAAAATATTAAATATCAAACTGCAATATAATGTACCATAGTACCCTGATAAATGTGGAAACATTGGTTTTTATATTTAATATTGAATTTTATGAATACTACCCAGTGTCTTTTCAGAAATGTTATGTTTTACCTTCTGTGAAGATGATGAGGTGGTTGTAAGTAGTGTCTTATTTCACCCATTTGTGAATAACAACTGCTTGTCAAACAGGTATTCTTAATGTGAAATTACCCCCATGTGTTCGTGCCTTTCAGGGAAGAAAGGGGTTATCAGAGTTCAGAAAAGGGTTTTCTGTCTCACACAGAGAAACTATGTGCACTGTGGCTTCCCATCCCTCAGCGTTTTTCCTGTCTTGCTTTAAAAAAATGAAACGGTTGACTTTTTTTTTCTCCCCCAAACTATGGCTGGTTCTAATTATGCGTTTTGTTGAGTTTTCACCCCTTTGTGTTCATGACTTCAGTCATGGGCAGGCCACAGCACTGCTCTCAAAGCAGAATCTGCTGAATCACTCCGGCTAGCGCTCAGCTTGGCCTTTCATGGTGAAACATTTCCAAAAGAAAAAGAACTGTAAAAGTGTCTAAAAGACTAGAGATGTTACCCTGAGAAGATCCTCACCTCCTCCTTTATACTGTGGTTTACCAATATTTCATAGAATATAGTACAAGTGATAATTATAACAAGTTTAAAATTATTATTCATAAAGTCATTTTAGCTAAAAGGTTATATTAAGTACTTAATTATAAATGTAGAATTTCATCACAAGTCTGAGCAGGGTGGAATTACCAATGTAAACTCTCTTAAAAATAAAAGTTCTTTGGGGTAATGCTATAAAACACGGCTGCCCTAAGTGTGGCCCATGGGGTCTTGAGGATGTTTGGTTTTGCCCACTACAAAATTACCCTTATCCTCACTAATTGAGAATTGCATTTGAAGTGTTTTAGTAACAAAATGTACATAATGTACAATCAATTTACAATAAGAATTCTATATAGTACCAAAAAAGATTTTTGTAACAACAGTTGAACACTTTTTTGGAACTATATAGAACCATTTTTAAGGGTGTAATGTATAAAACTTAATTTGAAATCTTCCCTCCTTCTTTTTTGTGTACTGTCACAAGTGTGTAAGTAAAAAGTTTGGGCACCACTGCTACAGAAGAAAACTTGCTTGTTTCCATTTTGTAAATGATTTGTGAGTTAAAAAACAGTTAAAAACATTTATATGAAAAAAAAACTTTACATAAGGTAAAGGCATTATGCCAATAAAGAGTTTTCTTAGAGCTGTATATCAAGAACGTATTGAACATTACGATTACGAATGTATTGAAACTACTTGATCCAAATGTGTGCACGATTTCAATACAAATAAAAATATTTTGTTGTCCTATTTTTTTTATGTGAAAATGATGTACACATTTGCATCGAGTCAGTTCAGTACAGTTATTTCAGTGTAGCTTGAGAAAAAACAATGCTCAGAAAGTCTTCCAAGGACTGATAAAGAGACACAAGGATTTTATTGGATTTTGCCGACATTTTAGCAGCTGCGAGATAGTCACTGTCCCTTGGGCCAGCGAGACTGTTCAAATCCTCCCAAGGTCAGCTTTGGGAAGAGAGAAGATGGAGAAGGATGGAGCTGGTGAGAGAAAGGAGCAGAGAGTAAGGGGGATAGTAAGGCAGACACAAGACTGCGTCACTCCTGTATACTAGATTTTTTACCCAGCTGTGTCTTAACGTGACGGCATGAGTTGATTTGCGGCTCGGGCGACATCAGATGCAAAAGCAGTGGCACCGAAAAGTGTAGGTGAATAGGTCTATTTGAATTTAAAATTCAAGGGGAAAGGAATCCATCTGGAGAATGAATAATTTAGATGGCTCAAGTTGGTTCCTGTTGCTGTTGTTTGTGCTGCGCTTCCCCCCACTCCTCCTCCCAGCAACCCCCCCAACACTCACTGCTCCCCAGGCTTGTTCTGGATGCTCTGAGGTTAGCTGTGCCGCTGTACGTGAGGGACTGGGGTGTATAAACTCTCTCGGAACAAGCCTTCTTTCACACCTTCAGCTTGGTGTTTCATGCCTGAAAACATGTACAAAATAACCACTAATCTGTGCGTGGCCTGGGTCCCTGTGTTCATTTGCTAGATTTCTGTATTTCTCATTGTGAATAAAAAGGACAGAGAGTGTAGACTATTGATATTTTGAAGCTTGGTATCTAGGGTGGAGTTTTGGACTCACTGATTTTCAGCAGTCACTTGTGCCTAATAGAAGATGATTAATACTTTCAGGTGTTACCTCTGAAATAGAAACAATGTAAGAACTGGACAATCTTGCTTTTTTTGTTTGTACGGGAAAAGCACTGTTGTTTGACAGGTTTAAACGGATGAACCAAGTAAAGCAGAAATTAATTTGTAGTTAATGTTGAGTATAGTCCAAATCACTCTCTTGCTTGGAGAAGGCTGTAGGAGTGAATACTAGATCGAACAAAAAAAAAGGACCTCTCTTTTTTTAAAGAATCCAGCATTTTTAAACTAATCTCTGTCTGCTGCTTCTGTAACTTATGATCAACCACAAGCAACAATTTAATTAGTAAAAGAACAGAAAATGAACTTAATGAACTTAAAGAGCCAGTGTCCAACATTTTCTAGTATTTATTAGTATTTTATTTCCCCTGAAATACAATAGAAGTTACAACTTTCGCATGGTTTTATGTATCATTTTATATTAAAAGTTTCCAGCTTCTCTTCACCCCATAGAATGAATCAGGCTGTGTTTTTTGACAGTGCTTTTGAGACTGATATATGTAAATGTGCTCTGTTCTGATAGGCTGTATTGTGTCTCTTTCAATGAGCAGTCCAAGCTGAAACACTCCCTATATCTTCAATATGAATGGGACGGGCTAAACTAGGCTAAATAAGTGAATATATGTAAATGAGTTGGTTCTTGTGACATCACAAAAACACTGAATTAAAATCAAGGTGCCAACATGTTATTTTGACTCAGAAATATCTTTTCACTGTTTCTGGACTAAAGCTGACATCAGCTAGTGTGCCAGTGCCAGCTCTGTCTCTCAGTCACGTCCTTAACAATGCGACCTAGGCAACGAGCTCACATTAAGGCATAGCAAAGTAGAATAGCGAGATGTGATATACATACTTACTCACAAATACGACATCACATCTTACAGTTCTGTTTAAACATAAAACTGGCGTTTCGCTGAATTATTGGTGTGTGTTTTCTCCGTGTTCCTGTCATGAACCATAACGAATAACTGAACAGTGGTTTCAGTCTTTGAATACTGACACTAGCATTTCAGTACTCGAGTGCCCGTGCACATCCCTGTTATATACAACATCAAACTCTTTTATTATACAAAAGAGAGGCAAATTCAGGTTTCTATAATATGGGCTGTTTAAAATTATAATACAGTTGTATGCAAAAGTTGGGCACCCTGGTCAAATTACATTTTGTTGCTTTTTAAGTGACAATAAGTTAACACTTCCACTACAGAAAACACACTTCTGCATATCTTAATGTACGGTTATTAGAAAAAACTAAAACATGGCCTGTGAAAAAGTTATACTACATTCTATATTTTGTGTTTAATTTTTTCCTACATATGAAACTCATATAATTTGTGCGATAAAAAAATCAATAAAAAATTTCAGGAGGAAAAAGTAATGCTAAAATATGGTGTCCGTTCACTGCTGCTCCCTGTAAAGCCTGGAATAATAATAATAAATGAAATAATTAAAAAAAACTACCAAATCAACATTATACTGATGAAGATATGATGACAATAGTAAATCATGCACTTACATCTTCGAAAGACGTTTTTCACCAAGTTTTGACTGAGTTCTCTTTGAATACTCTTTCAACACGTTCACAACCGTTCGATTTATCCACTTCAGGAAGGGGTCCAAAGCACAACCAGTGTTACAAAGTGTTCTTCTGCACATTGCATATATTTACATTTTTCCATCAGAGAGATCTCCAAATCCCTAAATCTTACATAGTGCAACTTTAACCAGGGGTATTCAAGCTCTTGCATATGATTGTATAACCCAGTGGGCAACCTGTCCATTGGCTTTTATTATATGCATATTTTGAGTCCATAGGTTTTATGTTCTTTTACTAAATACAGGGAAATTATTGTTTGTGGTAATTGACCATATCCTACAGATGCAGCAGATAGAGATTAGGTTGAAATTGCTTGAGTATTCCTTTTAGCTTTCTTCCTTCTTTTTTTCTCTCTCTCTCTCTCTCTCTCTCTCTGTCTGTCTCTCTCTCTCTCTCTCTCTCTCTCATCCCCCCCACACACACACACTGCTGTATGTTTCCACAGTGTGTGCCTGCGAAGTGTAAGGCAGAGCGTCTCTCTTTAAGAGGAGCTGAAGAGACGGGGGGTGTTCAGGGGGTTGATGTGACAGGCCTTTGGAATCCCAACCTCTCTCTCCTGGCGCCCGCACTAATCAACCCCTGTAATTTATGCAGAAAATATGATTTATATTTAATTTCACTACACTTGCATTGTTAATTTGAGATGTAATTAACGCGTCGCCACGGCAACTAATTTCTCGATGCCGTAAATTATCGCCGCCTTTTCATCAAAATTCAGTTACTTTGGCTCCTGTGTGCAATGTACTGATGCAATTAGGTTACCGGGGCAACCTGAAAGTGTTCATTTTCTTTTGTGTAATTGCAATGAGGCAGAAGTTTTTATAACATGAAGTCATGTTCACTTTTTTGTTAACAAAGAGAGCGCACACATTTTAGCACCTCTGCAGAAGGCTGTGGTACGACAAATATACCCTGACACTCTTCTTTGCTATCTTCGTTTCTGTTTTTTTTTTTTTCCATTTGCTTGCCCCCCCTCTCACACAGTGCACGTACAAACACACATGCAAAAATACTTTCATTTTTACAGGTCGTGGTGGAAATTCATGTCTACACTGTCAAATAAAGCAGTCTGCTGGTCATATGTGCTCAATATTCTAATATTGCCTATAGCATAGCTGTCAAAAGAAAACATTGTAAATATTATTTTCAGTGTGTATATATTTTTTAACATTTGAAAGCACTTGCTGCCTTTTATATGGTGTTGGCATTTTTATAATGTATGGACCGATAGAAATTTTGACAAGCAAACCTTTAAAGTTACATTAACAGCCTACAACATTTTTTCTTCTCTTAAAAATAAATGTGCCAAAAAGATGTCTTTGGAGTGATGCCATAGAACAGGGGTGGGAAACTCTGGTCCTAGAGGGCTGGATTTCTTCATACTTTGGTGATTATCCAGCTCAAGCACACCTGATTCAGCTCATCAGTTAATTTACAGGTTTAAATAATGTGCTAGAGCAAGGGAAAACCAAACACACTGGACTCCAGCCCTCAGTTCCCTGTCCTTGTCATAGAATAACCACTTTTGGTTCCCAAAAGCACCTTTTAATGGATAATTGTTTCTATACAAGATGCAATATAATAAGATACTTGTGCAAAAGTCAGAGACCCTAACCCTAACCCTGCATTTCTTTCAATTCCAGTCAAAACAGCCATTATATAAAAGTTATTAATTTTTCAGTTTCAGAAAAAAAACAGATATTCAAAAAACATATATTTATATATTCAACAGAAAATTACACAGAAGGTTTGACTTACTTTGAGTGCACTTTTTTGCACACTTAGTGCAAGTGATGTTGAGGTCTGGACTCAAGTGTCTGGAGTGGTCAGTTCATTTTTCTAAGAGCACCGGCTGTGTGTTATTTGCAGTGTTGAGTTGCCTTCTCACAGTGGAAGGATGGACAGAAACACCTGTGGACATTTTCAGATCTGAAGCAAGCATGGAGCCTTTTTCTCCTCTCTCTCAAAGATGAAAGCTTTAAGCACTGTTTATCTGATTGAAACAGTTTGGGTGGTCTGCCAGATCTTGTGTAGTTGTTGGGAGTTCCATTTTCTCTATGTTTTAATAACTCTTTAAACATCAGTTTTGGAAACTCCTGTTTTTTCACTTATTTTGACTTTCCTCTTGCTTATGCAAGTCCATTATCTTACATCTAATGTCATCAAAAATATCTCCTGAAAAATGAATGTCTTATACGTAATGGCTTAATGGAAATTAAATAAACAAAGAGTGATCTTTTGCACAGTACACAGTATGAGTGTGATGAACTGTTTTAAAGTCTAAGGAACCTCCACATAATGTAAGGTCTATACTGCATGAATGAAATGTTCCTAGAACAGTATGTCTAAGCATAGAAGGACTTATTGTTAAGAATATTTAAGAATATTCTTATGACAGTGGCGATACACATCTACCTCATCTCTCCATCCCCTCAATCCCTCGTCTTTTTGTTCTGCATCTACTGCCTGCCTCTTAATGAAGAGGATGTAATCTCCATGTGGAGGCCACCGGCGTGTGTGTGTTTGGTGCTTGGTGTTTGCCCTGAGTCTGTCAGTTAGTTGGCATTAAGAGGGCACATGCTTTCTGCCCATGTTGCTGGTCTCCAGTGCCCACTTGTCTCACCGTGCACCCCTGGCACCCCCCAACCCCTCCCGTCACTGGCCTGCAGTGGAAATAGCAGGTCATTGCCTCCTAAGCTCTGGTTAACTGAAAAGGTAATTAAATTTGTAAGCAGGCTTTTTGAATCTTTTGAGCCTGCCCAATAATACGGGCGGGGATTACAGCAGCTTCCTGAGGCACAGCTGTAGTTTGACTCCTCAGCAGCCAAGGCTAAGGCCTCCTGACCAGACCAAATCTGCAGCTCCAAACACGTAATTGGCTTTCATTTCCCCCCTCATGGTTCTGGCGCTTTGCTCCACCAGTGATGGAGGGCCACTTCTCTTAATAAAAAAAAAAAATCAAATTGAAAGTGGCCAAGTTTAGCTGACAGCAGGAGGAGAAGGTAATTTACAGCAGAGCATTGTTGGTATTGATAAAATTCAATATCACAATAGTCTCTAAGTATGTCCTGATGTGAGATGATGATTAGGTTTGCGTTAATAAGTTAAAGTGACGTAAAAAGTGTAACCATTGCTATATCTGTTGTAAGCTTGCCTACTGGCATCCCACAGTGGTGATGCAGTAGTCTCTAAAGAAAGTTTTCCTGGTTTTGTGACTTTCACATACTGGCTAATTATTCTGCTGAATTTTTCCTTTAACAAAAAAAAAAGTTTGATGACCAATTGAAGTTTGTGCCATATCACTATATACTGTATCACTGTATCAGCAGATGTATTTATTAGCCTCTAGGTCAGTGGCTAGCAGGGAGGATTTGTTGAGCACCAGAGTGATTCCCAGTGGGTGTGTGGTATATCTGCATAATGCATGCTGGGGGCTGTAATGAGAGAACACTAATAGGATAAAAAAAGATAGAAAAGGATAGAAAATCCTGAATTCTGTCAAACTACAAGGCTGCACTACAGAATATCACATAGCCTAACAAATAACATATTAAATGCTAGTTTTAGGCCAGAATGCCACTTTAATGACCCTGTGCTTCCTGAGTACTGCTACTCTAACAATACTGCAGTATTGTTAACATTAACTAGACAGAAATGTCCAGAGAGGAATTATTGTCCTTTTGTTTTTCCTTGTTATTTTAGAATCATTAGGTTTATTTAGATTTAGAAGCAAACAGCAAATGGCACATTGCTGTTAACTATATTTTTGTTATCCATCAATACAAAACTTAGAAATAAAATCAGTATTCTCTTGCGATGCCAATATCCAGTGTACCAATACTAGTATAGACGATATATCACCTAGCACTACTGGAAAGCAGAACGGTGCATAGTCCTGGGCTCCAAGCAGCAGCCACTTTCGCGTTTTCTTCTGAAATAACACTCAAATATTAAATCTGAATTGATGTTAGGTTATTTATATAATCATACTTGCCCTCTAAAACATTTGTCTGCACATTTATGGCTGCGTTTCATCATTTTAAAAGATTTTTGTTCTGCTTGGAACGTCCCAGAGCGTCTCACTCGCGCAGCTGTCGGCAGTAACCTCAACATGTTCTCGGTACTTTGATATCTCCGTTGCGTTTGATTCTCTGTGATTTTACCAGGGGATTGACTTGCTATATCCATTTCTCAAAGAGAGGGGGATTCGGGGGGGAAGGTGTCTTATCCTGCTCCGCTGTCCCTGCTGACAGAAAACAACAGATTACCATCATTTACAGAGACAGCGTAATGCATGGGGGGAGAGCTGCTGGCCTCTTTGGACGGGCTCCTCGGGGACCCACCGAAAAAAAGCACCTTCTTTAAAAGCATGCCCCTCACCACACTGGTGACACATTAGATTTCCACTACGACTACTTCGGTGATATTATGTTTTCCTCAGAAGCCGAGCTTCAAGTGACTAGCAGCAGCTTTAGATGAAGTGGCTGGAGCGTAATTACTACTGCTACTTTTCACCCTTTGATCAAATGTTGTTGTTTTTTGTGTCTGACATTTTCTCTGTATGTGTCAGACAATACAAGGAGCTTCTCCTTGTTTATTCATAATGCATGTTGCTCATAGAATAGAGGCGGTAGCCTCTTGGGCTAGCCCTTGTACCTAATTACACGTTTTATCGCAAGCCCTTTCTTACACCACGTTCAAAACCACGTACATCTGTCTAGTTCTGTTGCTGAACCGGTTTCATGCTAAGGAGATGATTCAACTCGGACATCCTGGAGATGGACGTTAAAAAGGATTTCCATCTACATTCAAAAGAAGCTTTGATCACATTTTGATGGGAGCGTTTTGGAAAGTTAAAGGTTCCACATAAAACTGTGGTGGAAGGCTAATGACATGGTGTTCATGAACGATTTTGAGCATCCCTGTATTCATGTTCCTGTAAGGAGGAAGCTTGGCCACGGACTTTTAAGCACATATTAAAAGTAGTGCAGTGAAAGTTCATTGCTGAAAATTACAACATTTATTTTCATTTATTTTAAGTTATGCACATTGATTTTGACATGACAATAGAGTCTGGATTCCATGCTGGAAGGAATCCATCAAAATTGCCAATTTTAAGCAAGTACAGCAAAAGTGACCATATCAGTGGTCAGTGGAGTTTTTTCATAGGAGAACTACTTTTGGTTCCCTAGAAAATGTTTCAATGGGTGGCTATTTAAGAAAAAATTAATATAAATGACATGCACTTTTATTCAACCTTTTTTGGAGTTCAAAGAACTGCCATGTGTATAGATTCTACATGAATTACAGATTCTTTTTCTAGAACCTTACATCCAAGACAAGAATCATTTACAACACCTTTATTTTTTAGAGTGTAATGAAAAAGAATGATATAAATATGATAAACCTTTGACTTTTTCATATCTCAGGATAAGAAACGAGGGGGGAAAAAACATCCACAAAAAGTTTATTAAGCGTGTTTACTTATTGAAGTCTAAAGCAGTATTTGCTTTTGTCACATTTATTCCCATTTTACCAGCGCGAGGGCCTCTGGAAGACGAGTTACCAAGGAACACAAAATTTTAATTAGTGTATTTTAATCATTCAGGCTTTTCGAGCTAATCCACAGACCCCTGAGAATTCCCAAGATGCAGCTCTGTGCTGCTTTACCATTTATTGTTGAGTCTATTATAATTACTGTTAGCAGGTGGGGGCTGGGAGACGTTTATTATGTTTTTCCATCTTTATTATAATTACTGGTGAAAAAAATTAAAGGATGCTGTTTCATTAAGTTTAGAGATGATGCCATTTTAGCCTTCTGTCCTCGCATCCATCTCATTGCCCTTTTTGTGTTTTAATACCATTACATTCACTTTCATTCTCTGATATTTATACAATTTGCAGATGCATATATAAACAAGAAACAACAGAGGGAAACGGATCTGTACTAAGAGAAAAGGGAAAATGCAGAAGAAAGAATAAAAGATGGTCTTAATGAAGTGCTTTTCTGAGGCTGCTTTTCAAAATCCATCTATAGCTCTGAAAACTGTGTGTGTGCGTGAGTGCACATCTTCTAAAATCCAAATGTTTCAGATGGAATAACTGGAGCTGGATCAGAACCCTTGAACAGACAGTAGAATGTGTTTTCTTCATTTTCCCTCTCTGCAGTAAATGAAGATAAGAAGCTGTGAGTAAGTCTTTAAGCCTCTAGCTTTGGGTGTTCTACAGGGATTTTTGAATCTCCTCGAATTGTCTTATTTAATACGAGTGTCTGTTTATGTTTGTAATCATTCGCAGTGCTGTTCGCTGCATTCATAGACAGTCAGTTTGACTTAGAAGTGAATTTTGAAGGGAGTGAATTTTTTTTTCATAGTCTGCCCTAATAAACGCTGTCCTCGTTTGGGCGTGTTTCATGGGAAATGATTTGATGTGAGCAAACAGCTCCAAGCTGCTGAAGTGTCTTGTCTTTACTGTTTCATGCCCTCTATCTCATCTGTCCCTTTTATTGTGGCACCATCAGAATGTAAATCCTAAGTCAATATCTTCTATATCAGGTTTAACTTGTTTAATAATTACATCTTCTTTTGCATCACTGTGCTCTTATTATAATACGTTAGATATTTTACTGTTTTATTAGTTACTTACAAAGTAAACTACTTTGAAAGTAGCTTTAGTAAGACGTATAGTGCTGTGCAAAAGCTAGAAAGCACTGCATTTATTTAATTTTAGGTGAAAACAGCAATTTTTCAGTATCACGGCCACATGGTGCTAAAATGAATATAATACACAAAAAACTACAGAGAAGCCTCAAAAACTTAATATATATTTTTTAGTAATTGGTTTGTCCACTCTTTGCCTTTATTGCAGCTTCCGTTCTTTTCAGATAGAGATCTGCAGGGATATTTTTCCACATTTTCTGCTTCTTATGATCCAAGTAATCCTAAACACATTCAGTGGTGTTGAGGTCTGAAGTCTGGGATTGTCAGTCCATCGTTCTGAGAACACCAGCTGCTTCTTTGTTTGATATACTAAGTTTTTCTTTTTTGTCTATTTCCATTTCTCAGTAAGGGCTTGTTGACAGCTGCACATCCTTTCAGACCCATAGTGTTGAGTTGTTTCTCACAGTGGAAGGATGGACAGAAACACCTGTGATTTTTTTCAGATCTGAAACAAGAGTGGAGCTTGATTTTCTCCTCCCTCTGAAAGATGAAAGGTTTAAGTACTGTTTATTTGATTATGGCAGTTTTGGTGGTCTACCAGGGTTTGCACAGTTCTTAGGAGTCCCATTTTTTCCTATATTTCCTATATTACTGTATATTCCTATATTATCATATAGCTAATCTCCTCAAATACAGTGCTGTTTAAAGCTTTAGGGACCTGAAAAAATATGTACGAAGCTTTTTGATTTGTCAGGAAGCATTAATTTACTCAGAAAAACACTAATATTAGAATAAAAGCTTGATTATGTTAAATCAAGTGTGCTTGTGATGGAATTTGAAAAAAAATTCATGTGATGGCTGTGAGTGTCTACTAGAAATCCGAAACTAAACTTGCTTCATCTGACTAATTCATATCAGCTACTTTTTGTTCTTTTTACTTACAGGAATACTGTATTTATGTTTATTTACATCTATTTAGATGATATAGGGTGTTTGTACTAGAACAAACACACATTTTGTTAAAATAAATGGTTTTAAAAAATAAAATAAATCGGCTTAAACAATTCGCTTTGGTGCCTAAAACTTTTGCACAGTATTGGATCTTCTGAAAATGTACTTGGCTGTTTTGACTAGAAGTTTAAAAATGAAGGGTGGTCTCTGACTTTTGCACAGTGCTGTAGTTTACTTTTTTGATACACCAGTCTACCATAATCTTTGCCAAATGTCATCTGTTATGGTGTCATGAGCTATTTTCATTTTTTCTCAGTCTAAGCTCTGCTCACTCTGCCCCATTTCTAGAATTCTTGCATGTCCAATGTGTATTTAGCACCAAATCATGGGACTATTCCTGGGCCCCTCTGCACTATGCTGCTGCCTGGGCTGTTTTTCGAGTTTTCATGGAAAATTCCACATGTCCTTATGAGCTGCGTTTCATGAGAAAGCAAAAATACATTTGGAGACAGATCCCGGGAAAAAAAATTAATTAATGGAACGTTACAGCGAGCGAAAGGCCAGCACAGGCAATTATAATGTCTTTGTGAAGTGTCAGGATTTTGGAATTATAGAATCGGCCAGGATTGCCGGCAGTAATTATGGTCGAAGGAGGACATCTCCTCACACCTTTGCTCATATTTAACAATTTTAAACTCAATTTCTTTTTTTCTGTTGCTCGGCTCTTTTTGCCCCCCTGAGGGCAGTAATGATTTTATAAGAGTTCAGCATGTCCCAGTCGATTCAAGTCTTTTTGTAATTTAATCTGTAATGTTTTTGAAAACTTTATAAGGATAATACCATCAGTACTGCAGTGCTTGAACCTTAAAAACAGACTACAAAAGAATAAACTGTCTCAACAGCTCTGTAATATAGCCAGCCAGTAAGCAGAGGATAAGTGATATTAGTTCATCCACAGAGGGTACCAAACCACAACAGAGTTTCCACATATTACACAATTGTGGAGGGTCTTTTCCATTGAAAAATCCACCTGTCCCTTGTCTTCCATGATGCCCAGTGCTGTAATCCACACATGGCTTAAGCTAGGCCTTTGTTGGGCTAGGTTGCCATGAAGATTGTCTGCCTTACCCCATGCGCTGTGATGTGGATTTAACTTCTGTTTTCACAGATTAGGACCAAAGAGTTGGCTTTGGCGACTGTAGTCAGTGTTCTGTCTTTGTAGAGACACTTAAGGGTTAGCTTCAACATTTGTTATGTCTGAGGCGAGCTGGTATTACTCATGTAAACCAAACAGCAGCTATTTAGGCTGCGTATTGTCTGTCGGACAATTGTTTTTCGTACATAAAACGTAGTCAATAATCATTCTGGTAAAAGGCTAAATTAAATTTGGACGTGTCGTTGTCTTATTGTGGCACTGAACTTAATTGAGGCTTATCGCGGATAAGATTTTGTGGTAATGTCTTCGGCCGCTATAAAATAACCTATTGATTTTTTTTCCTCAAATTTTGAAATTTGCTGGGATTAGATTGTTGGCAATCAAGGAGAATCAACAATGCACACCAGGTCTTTTTTTTAATGACAGAGTTAAAGTAGAACATTTTTGTCTTGACCTCAAAGTGTGTGCTATTGATTAATTGATTGGCCACGTCTGAAAAAAGACCTAGAGGTGCCTGAAGAAATCTTGAATAAGACTCAGATCTCACACTGCTGAAACTGAGATTTTACTGTAGCGGACAAGAAGTGGGAGGTCACATCACACAGTCTTCATTGTGACCATGATGTGTGGTCTGTTACTTCTCCTGGCCTTGAATTTCTCTGTATTTAGCACCATCCTCTATAGTGTATATTTGATGATGAGTATCTTCGCTGTCATATGAAAAAATTGGCTTTAATATTATGTGAACTTTGCCTTTCACATTGTGTGAACGCTTCATGAAGAATGAAGCAATAGAAATGGTCCACAGTTACATGGAATAAAATCTTGTTACTTTGCCTCACATTGTAAGTTAGGATTCTGTAGAGTTCTCATTTTTGAGAGACATGGTTTGTTACAATGGCAACAATATGGCATATCAATGAATACACGAGTGCCAACTCGTACAGAATGGAGTGATTTGTGGTGTTGATGTTTTTGTGCGGACTCTTCAGGGAAGTGAAGACAAACATGCAATTAGTGTGTGTGCGGGCTGGGGAGGGGCCAGGGGAAGATGGCGGAGAGTGGCGTATCACACACAGGAACTGAAATCTCAGGTGAGGCTCAGGCAAGTCACCTGACAGACATCTTCCACTTCAAATATTCAGCCCCCTGTGTGGATTATAGGCTGTGGATATCCCCTGAGCTGATGTGAAGTGTTTTTGATGGCTTACTACTTCCACCGACACTTTTGTTAGCCCGAACAAAATGGGATTTTTCACACTGCAAACAAATTATATATTGGCAAATGAAAGCATCGTAAATATATTCAGTATTTCTAGTATATCAGATTTATATTACAAATACGAGTGACCATATCCTACAATCCATAGGATCACTTATGAAATTGGTATGGTTTTAGTTAACAAGAATTACTGAATTAATGCATTTACATACTATCATTTTCCTCTACTTCTTTCTATCCATTAGAATTAAACAGGCTGTTTTTGTCACTGTTTCTTTAAATGACCACTGTCCTGATTGGCTGCCCTTTATTGCGCCTTATTAAAAAAGCAGTCCAGTCCAAAACACTCCTTATTACTTCAGTGTGAATAGGTGGCACTACACTGCTGTAGGTGGAACAAGTCGATTTGTGTAAATTAGCTAGTTTTTGTGACATTGCGAAAATGATATTCAGAATGAGCTGGTTTTAAAGCATCATTTCCATACATGCATTGATAGACTGGAGAGTGAATGTTAAATCTTGAAACTTTAACAGCGTTTAACATATTATGCCAAACTCTTATTTTTGAAAAGCATAGATGGTTTCCCCTATGAACATTTCAAAGCTGTTTTATCTAGTGAAATTATCTTGTTCTATTGGCAGATTGTTTTGCCTGAAATAATGCTTGAAGCAAAATGATTTGCTAATGAAATAAAATCAGTTCATTTTCAGATATCATTTTCTCTCGCTGTTGGTTTGTGGCTCCGTCTGTGGCTTTGTGAACTCGTGGAGCTCCTTAACAATGCTGACCTGCCACGTTTGTCATAATGCGTAATAAGCTGAAAATCCCTTTTGAATGTCATATGCGTACATCAGCATCGGCTCCAGTTCGGTTACGCTCTGAACTCCATTTCAAAGGTTAATGTCGAAATCTGGAGCAAATTACCTTAAAATTACTTACAATGCTATTAAAACCCCAAATACGTCTCTGTTGTGGCAGTAAATTAATTTAAACAGGGAGGTATTGAGGAGTCCTTAAAAAAATGCAAGGCCAAAAAAGGAGCAAAAGCCTGAGAGGAGAAGGGCGGCGTAATGCTTCTGGCAGAGTGAACGCATGTTTTAAATGAAGAGAAAAAGAAATTGGGCTTAACTGAAACCATATGGTATTGCGCAGGAGAAGCGGTCTGCTTAAGAGGATCATGGCAGAGTAATAAAGGCAGACAGGAAAAGGGCACGTGTGGCGCTTTGGGTGCATGATGGGCATTTTTTTCATTCAGAGCAGGTCCTTTAAAGGGCCAGTAGTGCAAGAGTGAACCCTATTAATCAGAGTGCTCAATGCTTAAGTGGAATCTGGACACCCCCTGACACGCATACACACATACACACACGGTCATGAGAGTCTTAAGCCAGTGCTCTCAGAATGCTATATTTCCTATTAGTACTTTGTGTCTGTAATTATTACCATTAAACCAGGCGCCCTTGTTGTACCCTATGTAATTTTGTAATTATAATTAGGATTTCTTGATCTTGTCTCGTCCCTTGTTCTTCTCGATATGACTGCGGAATTGAAATGTGTGTCTAAGTTTAATCATAACAGCCCTCTGGATAAAGAGGCATACTGCACCAATTACTCTCTCCTTTCCCAACAGATACGTTTTATGAGGCTTCGTCATGACATTGTCAACTTCTCTTACTGAATATGGAATTTTAAAAAGATATTCCTCTTAATTTTCATGGCGTTCAGTCTAATTAAATGAAAGAAAAAAGTTTTGCTCTCATTTTTCCACTGTCATATTGAGAAACTCAGGCAGATCACTGAATTGTTTAATGTTTATATTTAATACTTCATTCATGTGCATCTAATTTAACCAGTGTAGTTTTTTGACATTTGTTCTGATTTGAACAGCACAGACTGAAATGACACCTTATAGTTTTCATTTGCATATTTGTAGTACTGCACTGTAAGAAATGTGAGCCAAAAGAAGGGTCACAAAACAGAGATTCCCAACCACTGGGCCACAGAGCGGTACTGGATCATGGATGGTTTGTTGCTGGGCTGCAAGTGTGCCAGGGAGCAGATGGGGAGTTAGTAGCCTAGCTGCTGAAGTATATTATTTTATTATTAGAATTTATGTACTGAATATCATTACAGTAGTATTTCTTAATTTAAGGCTTAATTCTTGCAATTTAAATGTCATAAACAAATTTTGTCATCTTAAACATATTAGCTTACATCACTAGACACTATACATTACAGTGGTGTCTTGATTCAGTACATTTTTTGTTAGCAGAAATAAAGAGCGGCTGAATATGTGCCTTACCCTACAGTACAATGTACAGTATACATTACAATATTTGAAACAAAAGTTTGGTTTATAGTGCCCCAATCTAATGCTCTGTTCTCAAACTAATATGTTAACCCCAAGCTAACACCCTAGCCATGAGCTAGCATGCTAGTCATGATACAACAATACAGTACAAAACAATATAATACGATGCAGGACAGTTTAATACAATACCATTGTACAACTGTATCTGCATGGGCTGATTCACTATGGCTGGTTTTAACTGATCGCCAACGTGAATAAAGAAATCAAAAATCAAGAAACTGACAGCGTTAACACTTTTTTATTAATGTTGTCATTGATAGTAACTTTCATCTTTTTATGAGGTGGCAAACAGAGAAAAAACATAGAAATCAATAACAAAAACGATACCAGTATAAAAAAGTATCATTCAGTCTAAAATATAGCGAAAAATATGGATTCACTGGCACTGGAGATGCTAATGCCCTAATTCCATTGTATGTAGTATGCAGAGAGAAGCTAGCGAATGTAGGTTGGGAACCCCTGCCATAGAAGACCACCTTTGGTTCCCTAAAGAATGTTTCAACCTTTTAAAGTTTAAAGGACTTTTAGACTAGTAAAGGTTTTTTTTTTTTCTAGAACCATATTTTAAAGCCAAGATCCATAGTCAGAAGCTGAAACATTGACAGATCAACTCTAACCTTTTCATTTCCATGGAGCTAATAAGAAGGCTTCTGGATGCACATGTATGAAGCCAGAATCAATGTGACTCAGACAACTCGCTGCTAGATGTCTGTTTCTCTGGTCAGTTTTGGCTGTTTCTTCTCATTGTCACAGTGCAAGTTAAAGGCTGATTGTCTCTGCTTAAATTGGCTGCAGTGGTTACACTGATTAGCTGAACCTCAGTGAGATCTGCTGGTTAAGTAACCGTGTCTGCCTCTACATCAGAGCCCAGACAAGCTGCTACAAAAGACTCTTGGCAGCAAATTTGTCTCATTGTAACAAGTGAAAAAAAACAGCTGAGTTAGTTTTTTTATTTTCCAGTTGAATTTGGTAAGCATGCATTGATAGAGAATTTCTTGGATGATAACTTTGTTGTGACTCATACCAATGGCAATAACTTTTTTTGCATTTTAAAACAAGTTCACTATGTAATCTATATTTGATGTGCAGTCAGTATAATTTATTTTGATGATTAATTTTGCGGTTGGGTTGCACAATTGGAATCTGACAGTTGACTGATTTTTGCTCTTAACATGAGTATTAGCTGTTAATCCTAACAGTTGTTTCATTTGCATCCAATGCTAAGTTTTGTCCGCTACTTTAATGTTAAGTCTGTTAGCACATTCTGTGTTATTTCTATGGTTAATGGTTTAAACTCACATTCATTTAGTGTTACCTATGGCACTACTGACATTTAAAATTTATAAGATGTATGTGACGTATTCTGTATTGTTTTACAGTGAATCCTTCAGTTAATATTTGCATGTAAAGTGTGTATTTGAATGATAGCGGAGGAACCTTTCATCCTGTTAATTCTGCCAAGCTAGTTGTTACACAAAATTGCATTTCTTAGGGTAGACTTACTATGGTTTTGGTTTGCTTACTTAAAATCTACAGTATTTGTTACTGAAAAGAATGCGCATACATAGTGACTATGTGTGTCAGGGCGTGTGCACACTAAAAATAGGATGCTAAATTATCAGGCTTACTTTTCAGTTGTAATTCCAACATTGAATTTATCTGCGGATAATATATCATCTGTCTTAATATCGTTCACCCACAGTACTTGTCATATGGAACATATGTAACATCTTGAGTTACCTTATCTTTGATTTTATCTTCATTTTAAAAGGAGATTAGTCATTAAGCCTCTTCACATTGCGTTTGTTGGCTGGCGTCTGGTTAATTATTCTTAATGAAATTAGCTCTCTGTCCATTTTTTACTGGTAGGCTTTTCAAATGCTTCTTCTTACCTGCTATGCAGTCAATACAGAAAGATTACAGCACAGCAGAAGCTAGCCTGTTTTCCCCTTTGCTTTAATGTATTCAGTGATATGATTGCAGAGGCCTCAGTGTCACCTCCTTTTTAGCATGAGTTTCCTCTACATTAAATGTAAGCTGCTATAGGACCCAAAGGGGCTCGGCACTCTCTTTTCCGATGATGTTGTCAGACATGTGGTTGCCCCCCCTCCTCCCCCCTCCTCCAGAGAGGAGGAGTAATCAGCCTTTTCATCTCCAGAGGAGGAGAGCCAGGATCGGGTTGACTCTGTCACTTTCACTGGCCCTGCTCCGCTTCACACATCTGGGCCCGTACTCCCTGGCCTTCCCCCTAAAACCCTCGGCTCCTCAGCTACTGCCAGAGTACATGCCGGCGCGGAAATCATTTCTGAGCCGAGCCGCAGTGTTTGTTTTCTGGGTTGTTCTTTTATGACATGTGGAGCAAATTAAAGGGCGAGTTTGACTGATTTACACCACGTTAAGTCATTTGTATGTTTTCCTAGATAAGTGCTGAAGCGTGAGGTATCAAGTTCGGCATGTTGGGCTCGGTGGCTCTGCACTAAACAAATCCGTTTCTTATGGTGGTTAATGGGGTAAGCTTGCTGAGGCAAAGCCATTCACATAAAGAGTAGCTTGTAATGTAGCTAGTACTTTGGTCCGATCCCAGAATGTTATATTTAGCTCAGAAAAGACACCCAAACATTGTTGAAAATAACCTTTTTGTACTGATCAGTATGTTCAGTATCTCCTTCTATTGAGAAATGCATCTAATTACATGTTAGGAATTTGATGTCTTCATTGTTTCCTTTTAGAAGCAAATCGGCGCTTTTCCACACTACTGTAGTCTCTTGATTAATGCAATCCAAATGCCAGTTTAGCAGAAGATCAAAACCAAGACTTGTTTCATTAAAGAGCAAATTGCTTTTGTGCTTTTAAATAACTTTTTTTTTCTTTTTTCAAAAGGTAGATCCACAATCCCTTTCTTTGTGTAGGTGTTGGAAGTATTGTTCTGTTCTGTGCACCTCCCTAAAATAGCAGACGTACCGGGCTTGTAAGAAAATTAGTGAATTTAATTTCCTTGAGTAATGAAAATGTCATGCACCATTTAATAAAACTCCATGAAAAAAGCCAACATTCCTCACAGTGCAGATAGCTGTGCCCCGTGGATTTGAAAGTTAGACCGCTGCTCCTTTTGATGTTTTCGCTTAGTTTTGTTTCTTTTTTCTTGATGTGATTTCAAATTAATCTGAACAGCTTCTTTGTAAATACGAAAATGAAAAAGTTGTTTGGTGTCGCCCACAACTCGCCGCGCAGCAATTTGAGCCCACAGATAACTCTCTCCTTTAAACTGTGAATTATTTTACGTTTATGAGTTTGTCTCATCTTCAAGGTCAAAAATGTAATTTTTGCTCTTTCAAAGGGTTATAACCTTAAAAGGGAGCCTCCATCCCGGGTGATTAATGAGAGAGTCCTGCATTTGATGTTTCAACGTTGACATTTTAAACTTTAAATATTTTATATGCACACCTAGGAAAAAAAAAATGAAGATACGCATTCATGTGGAATAAACGGTATTGCAGAGAAGAAAGGCCGGGCTGGGTATCATTTTAATAGAACAGTTAGAGTGCAATGGTTTTTCTTGGTGATTTTTATTTGAGGTTTTTATGTGTGCGCAAGCTGATTTAAAGGCACACTAAATCATTGGGGATGGGGAGTAGTGGATTATGCATTTAATCAAGTAGCAGGCCTTGGAAAAGTGGCTGGCCGAGTCACTGGGGCATCAGCTCGGGGCCCTATAACACTCTGCCTGTCCTTTGGGTCTGCCTGAAAAGACTAAAGCCATTTTCACCTCCATATGAGGTGGAATAAAGTCGAGCTGACTTGAGGCTTGACTGGAAGAATACCTTCCAGTGTGCTGCTTCTGTGTAAGATTTAGTATGGGATTTTAAGCATTTTTTGCTTGAGTATGCACAATTCCATTATCGGGCGAAGAATAGAACCGGGTTGATCTTCTTGTTAATAAAATCTCTGTAAGGGCCACATTTGTTTTGAGGAAGCTCTTAGACGGACTAGGAGGATGCACAATGCCTATTGCTATCATTGCATCTAAGGCAATTTTATGTGTGCGGTAATAAAGCTCGGGAAATGGAAAACTGGCACCCAGCTTGAGAATGCTGCAGTTAGCCATAAAAACTCTATAGCGATGTGGCATTCAAACTCAGGGCCCCACCTCCCCCCCGACTGTCAGCCAGTCACTCAGCACAACCCCTCACCTATCACATCTGCAGCAGCTCTAATAGAGACGGATGTGCCGGGCTGTGTTAGAGCGGGTCAGCATGTGGGGGCTTGCCCTTCACTGCTGTTGGAAACAAAGCAAGCTGGCACGTGCAGAGGTGGAGCAGTGGCGTGTCCCGTTCCAAACACTTCACCTTACACACTCTTATTCGATTCCCCCTGCCCAGAGTGGCCTGAAGAAAGGCGGGCCGAACGTGTCCGTGGCTCATAGTGAGCGGCCCACCATGGCACCATAGCACCTCGTTAGATGTCGGACGAGACCGCTGCGCTTTCCTGTTCATAAAACGCTCCCATTATTGCTGGTCCATTGAAAATTAATATGTGCTTAATGCTTGATGACTTGCATTTTCCTGCAGGACAACAAAGCTTTTAGCTCACTGGTTAATTTATACCTGACAGTGTTCCGCCTGACACAGCTGTAAAAATGCATGAGGTCTTTATTGGAGTGAGTGTCCACAAATTTGAGCAGGAACTGATTGGAATGGCAAGAGATTGATGATGCAGTATGTTGTGGTGCTGGGAAAGGAACACAAAGCCCTTGCCTTGATGTTATTACAGTGGTTTTGGTGTTTTCCAGACCAAAGATAAGGGCAGTAAGGCATACAATAGTGCTGACAGTATATTGTTTGTTAATCTTTATCACAGTGACTGTCTTTGTAATACTGACATCACAGGAGGCTGCAATATGCAAATGAGCCCTTGAAACAAACACAGTGTTATTTTTACTGTTTACAGAAAGCATCTTGACCACCAGGTGCAGGTGCAGCATTCATAAGTCTACATGACACCTATAATAAGCCTTTCATGGCAACTGACATAAATCTATATAGACATTTATAAAGGCTTATTCCAACAAGCATGACTGTCATAACACTCAATTAGGTGAAACAAAACTTGACAAAAGCAGCCTTTATGAAAACCGATGCTTGTTGGAGTAAGCCTTTATAAATGTTTATGTAGGTTTATGTCAGTTGTTATGAAAGACATGTCATGAAGCCTTATGAAAGCAGTCCTTCAGTAAATTGTTACCATATATTGCAATTTATACAACAGTTAGTTCCGGCCACGCAAGCTGATTGGTTGAGAAGCGTTCTAACCGTGCTGTTATTTCACCACAACATCACAATTTTTTCACAAACACTGTATCACTCCGCTGAGACGCCATTGCTAAGCAATGACTTTGACAGCTGTAGGAGACGCTCAAGCCATTGGGACGTTTTTACTTCTTACTTTGCGCACAAACAGAAAATGGATACTTTTAAGATGACGTTTGACCGACAGCTGATTTGGTCAGACTCTAAAGATGAGACTACACTAAATTCCCAAATTGTCATCACCACTGAGCAAGCTTTTTAGTCGGCAGCTGTGACAGAAGAACAGCTAAACAACCTGGAATTAACCAGAAATGAACTGAACACCATTCGCAAATCCACAAAATGGGCTGTAAGATGCTTTACAGACTGGCTGGAACAAAACAACATTAATATTGATCTAGCAAAAATTTATAAAACTGAGCTAAACTTGATATTGCAGCAGTTTTATGGCTCAGTCCGATTTGGTCAGACTCGAATGGTATTTGGTTCATTTCTGGCTAATTCCAGGTTGTTTAGGTGTTCTTCCGTCACAGCTGCCGACTGAAAAGCTTGCTCAGTGGTGATGACAGTTTCGGAATTTAGTGTAAGGAGCTGGAGAGTGAACTGCTGGCTGTGCAGCGAGTGAGCAGAGTTCGTTACTCTGACGTAGCAACAAGCTGCTTGTTAAGGCACTATAAATTGGCAGAAGGAACTGCTAACATTAAATCATATTAAATGACACGTTCACGGCCCAATTTATTTATTTCTTGCTTTATTTATTTAACTGTTGTATAAAAGCAATAGAACACTCGAGGCTGTGTGTTATCGTGAATAACATCACGACCAAATCACAGCCATGATGGTATTTCACGATAACTCACTCCCTCTCGTGTTCTATTGCTTAAGTTTGTGGTTCGTTTCATACAGTGTGCTTTTAAACACCAATCAGAACATGACTGATAACAAGAAAAGAGAGAAAACATTTAATGTAAAAAAAATATTATTCTACATAGATAGTTGTTAGCGTGCTACGATATTAAAAACATTTTTAAAAATATGCATTTGGATACTGTCGGCTTTATTTAACTTCTGTAGCTTTTGCATGTTCAGACAAGGCAAGTTCCACCCGACACCCGACAAGTAAATTAACTAGTTTTATTCAACCTAAATAAATACTTTGAATGAACGATTCTTTCAATCAGGTACTTTTTTGAATAAAACTAGTTCAATTGCTTGAAGTAACTTTTTTAAGTAGGTCTGATGAGCCACTTGCAGTATTAGTGGTGGGCGATACAAAATACCCTGATACTTAAAGAAAATTTTATGATATGCAATATTTTTTACATCTGATGTGTTGTAACAGACAAAAAAGAGACAATAAAGTAAAATTTATAAATACTTTCAAAAATTTGCAAGTGATTTTTATTTAACATTTTACATCCTGCACCACACTAAATCCAATTAAACAGGACTGATTATATTGTCTTTGTAATGAAATATGCGGTTAGTCAGTGTTGTAGATGTACTGGCCAAGTCCACGGTACACAGTAGCGATAAATATTGTCATATTACCCACCCCTACCTTGTATAAGGACCATTCTGCCAAACTAGTTTAAATTGCGGTCACACAGGTAAAAAATAAATAAATAAATAAAAGACAAGTAAATATTCATGCCCTAGGTATTTACAGGGATTATTTTATTATCTTTTTGAACCCAAAGCAATAATTGATAATAATAATTGACTCATATGCAATAGCATAGTTTGTCTTGTGATATCTCAAGCATTGAATAAAAACTGAAAAAAATATTACATATTACTGAGGCAATAGGGTTTTGTTTACTTTCATTAGCAGACGTTTTTAGCCAAAGTAAATTACATGTGTTACAGAGGTTTACAACTCCTCCTAGAATTACAGTACCTCTTGAGTAATGTGGGGTTAAATGCCTTGTTCAGCTGACTCTGATACAAGCAACCCTCAGGTTACGAATCTCTCAGAACACTGCTGAGATTTGAACCAGCAATCCTGCGGTTATCAGCTAAATCCTTCTAATTGCTGAGCCACTGCCACCTATTTGTTGTTGTTCCAATGAACACTTATGGTTATTTATAATCTTGGAAAAATTAATTTGTTGGTTGTTTGTGGGCGCTGAAAAGCGAAGTAATGTATACACCACTCCATCCAAGCACTGCGCCATACAAGGCAGTTCAAAATGGTGGAGGTAAATATTATCCATTTAATAGGATTTAAAAACAAACATTGTATATCGGGGCAGGGTTTGTCTTCTCCTCCTATTTGCTCCTGGGGGGGATTAGAGCTGTCAGTCAAGCTGAGTGACAGCGCTCAAATCACATGTTTGCAGCAAAGTGGCTGATTTTTGTCAGGCCTTGTCAGAGAGACAGAGCACTGTTATCAGGAGCACCTTGTTTGGAGACGCGCAAAACCGCTAAACCCGCAATTCATGGGAGATCTGTTTACAATCTGCAGCAGCCGCGGACTGCTAAGCAGGCTGCAGCGAGGCATTGTGGGCTGCTCCGAGGAGAGGAGCAGAGTGATTACCACAGCAGAGGCTGCTGGAGCCTCTTACAGCAATGACAGCAGGGTACACACTCTTCATACGGCACGTAACAGACTCACGCACTGAAAGACAGCCTTCAGCTTGGTCTTTAAAGGAACAGTTTAGTCAAAAGCCACTTGTTTAACACCCAAATGTTGATCACTAAGACCTATTTGATTCTTTACTTTTGCACTGGAGCTAGGAGGATAACAAGTAAGTTTAAGCACATTACTTAGCATGGCTCAAACTGCATGCCTGAATCAACACACACTTGCCTCACATGACGTTTAAGACTTGCTTATGTGGTTTTTTACACTGACAAAGTAATGGATGTAGTCCAGGCTTCAAGACGGCTGTTACTGCTGTGAGCTACAATACTGTGCAAAAGTCAGAGACCACCCTTCATTTATTAAATTTTCAGTCAAGTTTTCAGTTTTTAACTTTTCACATAATTTGAAATCTACAGTTATCTTTTGCACTGTGTTGAAAGTTCACAGTGAGCAGATCAACAGAAATCATACAAAATGACGTTTTACTAGTTAGGAATGTTTTTCCTGCACCTGTAAAGTTATCATTTTGGAGATATGACGCTTTGCTCCAGCACCGACAAAATATTTGACCGAATATTATGCTGAAGCCTCATCAACTAATAGTATTCGGTGTTCAGTGTGCCCACGCTTTGCCTTTATAGCAGCTTCCATTCTGTTTTCAAAGCAGTCTGCAGGAATATTTTTCCACACCTCCAAAGTTCAGTCTGAGAAGTTGGTTGCATTTTCTGCTTCTCACAATCCAAGTAATCCCAAACACATTCAGTGATGTTGAGGTCTGGACTCTGGGGTGGTCAGTCCATTGTTCTGAGAACTCCAGCCGCTTCTTTGTTCGATTTGCAAATGTTGTTCTTCTTTTTGTTTATTATCTTTTCTTTGTTAGGGCTTCTTGACAGGTACACATCCTTTCAGACCCATAGCATTGAGTTGTCTTTTCACAGGTGAAGGATGGACAGAAACACCTTTTATTTAGGTTTTTTTTTATCTGAAGCAAGAGTGGAGCTTGATTATCTTCTCTCTCTGTACTGTTTATCTGATGGTGACAGTTTTGGTGGTCTACTAGGTATTGCAGTGTTGTTAGGAGTCCCATTTTCTCTGTATCTTTTGAACTCCAGTTTTGGAAGCATCTCTTTTTTACTTGTTATCCTTTGACTCTCCTCTTCCTTATACAAGTGGATTATTTTATATCTAATCTAACTAAAACCTGTACTTTATTGACATTTTGACTGGAAATGAAATAAGGTAGTCTCTGACTTTTGTATATACCATACTTTTGTTATAGTTACCGAGAGTATGATTCTTTTTATAGATAACAGTGTGCCATACAGAGTCAGTAACCACATAGTCTACTTAAACAAAACTACAGAACAACATGAGGTGATTTGAGGCAAGCATGTCATGCATATAGTTTGCACAATGCTAATTGGTGTGGTACGCACTTCCATTATGTTAGCAACATTAGCCTCATAGCTTCAGTGTAGAACTAAGTACTTTATACTTCAAACAGGTTGCTGATCGACTATATTAACAGTAAGGGAAAAAATTGTAAATGAGGGTTTTGGCAAAGTTTTGGTGGTCTATTATTAGCTTTAATAACTTATCACTGTGCTTATGTTGGGTGCTGTGATTTCAGTTGGGCACCAGCATTGCAAGCTTTTTAAGCAGCAGATTGCTGCGTCGTTTTTACGGGAGCTTTCAGCAGTGCAATACGTCAGTCGTGAAAGCTCAGTAAGTACAGCAGGCTTGCTAAAGCATCTTTTAAGGATCATTATTTCCAATCTTCCAATTATTTGCTTGTTAGTTTTGCAGACTTGTTCTCACTTTGACAAAGATGAAGAAGTAACCAAAAAACACCTTGTAAATTAATCAAAGTGGAATAAATTAGCTATTTTTTCATGACTCATACTGATCTTTTATGTGGGCTACATTGAATGTACAGCACAGTATCAATAACATTATCATACTAACCTTTCCCATGTGCTCTCAGTGAACTCTGTTATGCCTTGCTTAGGGACCTACAGTGTTTGATGTACATTCAGTTCCAGTCAGATGTATTACAGTAGGTTAGTGGGATTGGTCACTCTAAGTGGTCAGTGTTTGCTTTTTGTGAAGATGCATCTTAAGTATCGAGTCAATCACATTGTTTCAAATGCAAGCCAGATATAATGTAGTGCTTGAAGCATTAAAGCACCAGGATGATGCAAAGTGCAACATATATATACACCGCACTGCCCATTAAAGGTTTTTAATACTGAAGCCGCATTAGTGCTTTTATTTTTGCAGTCAGCATCAGATGAGTGACCATTAAGGTGCTCAGCTCTCTGAACAGTTGAAATAAAAGCAGAATGCTGTAAGAAAACGGTTACAAATGACTGTGTAGCTTGTGACAACAGTAATGAATGTCTTGTTGTTTGTGGAAAGAAAAGGGAAATCTGCGCTCATTACAAATTTCATTTCTCTCTGAGCCTAAGGTATTTTATTCAAGCACACCCAGAGCGAGGGAGACGATTGCTTCTGCATAAGCTCTTGTCACGCAAAGAAAAGTCTGTGCACTGCATCAGGCGCTTTGATATATATTACCCCTTTGTAAATAAATCCACACAAAGTGCAAGGGAGAATTTTATCTGAAATGTGGTATTTAGGAGATTCGGAGTGAATGATGATATGTGACAATCAGTCACAGCAATTAGTGTTGCTGTTAAGAGGCCTTTTTGTTTTCTCTCACCCATACAGAATGTCACAAATAAATCCTCACTTGCATTTGCATATTAATTGGATCGGAGACGTCAAGCATCTTTCATTAAGCAAAATGATCTGCATATTTGGAGACATAAAATAGTTTATTTCGACGTGGGAAAAGAAGTCATTGAAAATTGACCGCACACTGGATGTAAACTTTGCGCTGATGGAGCTTGACACGTTAACCCTTGAGCTGCCGCCTTGCGGCTGCGGCGCCACATTAAATGCAAGTTCAGGCAAACTGGTTTCATAGGGAATGGGGCATTGTGGAGTAGAACAAAGCCTAGCGCTAAATGAGACGTTTCTCCAGCACGGTTTGGATTAAGCACTTAGAAATTGTTCACTGGCGATTAAATATGCTTTTTAGGTAATGTTTGCATAAGGACTACTCTGTTACCTTAATGTCTGGAGGTGAATAAGAAAATGAGACCAATCATGTGTTTGAGGATATTGCGACTCAATAATATGGACATTAAAGTAGCATAGGCTGTGTCGGTAGTCACATACAGTAAAGGATGCTCTTTGGGATTGCAGGATTATGAGGAATTTATGACTATATAGTGGATTGCTAAGCAATGTACTCTGCTGGTTATATATTTTTTTGCCGAACTGCAGTGCCACACGAGCCTCATAAACGTGTCCGTCAGATGAAAAGCGAATATAACTGAGGACTAATTTGAGATGGCAAGCAGAATAGACCTACAGGGAGAAGAATGTGTTGTGTGTCAGTGGAATCTTTGTGTGTCAGACATAGGCTTGCTTTGTTTGCTGTGGCTGCCGCTCGTTCTAAAGGGAAAATTGACATTGGTTTGGTTCGATATGATTAAGGCAGGGGGAGGACGGTAATGGAAGGGCTGTGTATTGCGGGGTCTACATGGTTAGGGGCTAGACTTGTGAATAATTTGATTAGGTTGCAGGGGAATATATCTGAAGGATTATGTAAATGGACTTGCCCCCATGCAGAATTCTTTTGAACTCCTCAGAACTCACATCTGCCGGGGTCGGCAGCCAGACAGGACGGCTGCCGATTCCTCTGTGTTTCAGCAAAGTGTTTAAAGGTCATATTGAGAACAAACAAAATTGCCCCTGATGAAGCTGAAAAGGGCCTCCGACATAAATGACTCAAATTTATCTTTTGTTGATTAAAAATGAATGATAATTGCGAATGCATAAACATTTGCTCACAAAGATTGAGGTTTAATGCGTTTATTATCCTATCATAATTAGTCTTTGTAGCCCAGGCGCGGTCTCATCTCAAACGTAGCGTCTAAGAGCGCGCCGCACATGTGAGTAGTGTAAACTCTTGTGTTTACCAGCATTTTCCAGCCTGTTTTTTTTCACCCATTTGATTATGAGATTTTTTTCCCCCCTGGCCTTATTTGGTGTATTTCTGGGTGGGGATATGTTTGTGTGGAGCGCTATGGCAACCAAAGTCAAGGTGACCAAGACCATGTTGAACACATTAGATTAGCAGAACACAGACGCAGAGACAATGCAGCCTGCACGAAACACAATTTATCTGCTGCCTGATTGTAGGCCTTTCAGAAAGCAGCCCCCGTCTGCCCGCCTGACCGCCTGCATGTCTGGGGATTTATTGCCGCGTGAGTATGACCACTGGCTCCTTTTCTGCCTCTGGCTGTGTGCTGACCTGACTGGACGCACTGTAAGTGGACCAGCAGTGGGCCACGTTTGGCCTGTTAGGTAGATTTCACTGTGCTCGCTGTGGGGGGAAGCGTGTTCTTCTGTTTGGGGTGGGCAAGTACTGGATGTATGAAGTTTCATCTCGCTGTAGAGTGAACATTTCTCAGTATCAGGAAAGGAGAAGTGTGCTCTTACTACAGCCTGTGGTTGTTTTATTGGCTAGTGATGGTAAAGAACCATGACTGTATTTGTTTCCCAACTAGTTTGGAGACCATAGTGTGAATAAAAAGTGATTTCTGTTATGGAGTGTTGCTTATTTTTTCTACAAGAAATTTGTCTTTATACAAGTACATACAGCAAAGTTTATTTATAGTATATGTACATTATGATGAACATGAACTTAAGATGCTGGATTTATGAAAAAACAGTATGGAATTTTTTATTTTGCTAAAGCCATAGTTTGCTTAGCTTAATTGTTCTTGCGTAAGAAATAAAGGACACATGACTTTTTTAAATAAAAGAGTTTGATGGAATATGTGAACGTCATTAGTTGCAGCTGGCAAAAACTAGCCATTTCCTCCTCGCAGCTTGTCTTTACATTCAATGTTTTTGTGATGTCACAAAAAACATTTACATATACCTACATGCATTCACATATAACTACTCAGCCTACAGCACTTTAGCCCCGCCCATTCACACTAAAGTTATAAGGAGTGTTTTGGCTCAGTCTGTTTTTTGAATGATGTACAACACATGTAAAACCAATCAGAACAAAGCTCAGTCTTAAAGATGCAGTAACAAAAACAGCATGTTTAGTTCTAAAGAATAAAGAGAGAGTGTAAATGAAAAATGGTCAACATATAAATGAATTTGTACTGTTGTAGATACATAAACCCACACAGTCTTTGGAAGTAGACCTCAAGGAAAAGAGAACAGTAACACCCCTTTGAACTGAATATTTGAGCTGGTCCTTTTTTGTCTTTCTGCTGTCAGGAAAAACAGTTTCTGTGTCTCTTCATCAGAGTGGGTGTAACTTTCAGCTGCAACAGACGCTCAGTCCTAACTCAATCAATTTCCAAAACAACTAAATGCCACTAATTTTAGCAGCTGGGCTCAAATCTGGCTGCTCCCTGGCAGCAGCACATGTTAAATAACAGTGATAATTTATGCCCCCCTCTGTGCTGGGGCTGGAGCAGCGCTGCGCGCTCGAGCCCGTCATTCTTTTCCGAGGGGAAGTGTTAAAGAATGCTTCATAGAAACTGCAGCGGGCCCTGCCAATGCTGTGAAAGTAATCACTTTGGCAGACGCTATATTTGAAGGCTTCAAAACATGTGTAACTTTACATTAAATGGAAAGGCCCAGAAGTGATAAGCTCTTTGCTCTTTTTGTGGCTAAGCACGCCGTCTGTTTCTGTCCCTCAGTCACTGACACCACACATACACGTGTGAAAGACTGGACAGGGAACTAATACAGCACCACTGCTCTATTCCTATCTCACAGATTCCAGAGAATTTCTTACACTCAGAGCTTCTCTACTCTCTCTCTCATTCTCCCTCTCTCTCTCTCCCTCTCTCTCTCAGTGGCCTTGCTCTTTTGTGGAATGTGCAGCACGGTCCATGGCCCTAACAGGAAAAGAGTAACACCAAAAGCTAGAGCTAAAACACACACATTCTGTAGTACAGATATACTAGGTTTATATGCATAAGTTTTTACTTCACAGTTGTAACTAAATTTCTGATCTCTGAATGGTGAAGAAGAAAAAAACGTCCTTAACTTTGATGTACATTAATATACAGTACAGTAGTTTTATTCTAAGTTATTCTGAGTTGTGAACCATTCATAAAATGTTCATTTAAAACAAAGACTACCCGGTGTTCTCAAATGGTGTGAAACTGTAAAAACACAGTCTGTGTTACAGATATGTTTACGTTATATGCCGTACATGTACATGTTATATGCCAAGTTGTCTAGCATAGGGTCACTGTTGCAAAACCTCTCCAAAATGGTAAATTTATAGGACAAGAAAAAACCCATTGATAATGTACAGTAGTGTGCAAAAGTCAGAGACCCCTCATCATTTATTAAGTTTTCTGTTTTTAATTTTTCAGCATCAGGAAAAATTACACAGAAGCCTGAATGAAAAACATAGTATCACAGTTTTCAGTATTTAATGGTTCCACTCTTTGCCTTTATTACATCTTCCATTCTTTTTAGGATGTTTACTTTCAGTTTTTCATCAAAATCTGCAGGTATATTTTTCCACACCTCCAAAGTCTTAGAAGTTGGTATCCTTTCAGACCCATAGTGTTGAGTTGTTTTCTCACAGATGAAGGATGGACAGAAACACCTATGGAGCTTGATTCTCTCCTCTGTCTCAAAGATGAAAGCTTTAAGTGCTGTTTATCTGATGGTGACAGTTTTGTTGATCTACCAGGTCTTGCATAGTCGTTAGTTCTTTTCCTCATTTTCATTAGATTTCCCCTTCTGTATGCAAGTGAATCATCTTATATCTTATATTCTGAAAAATGAATATTTTTTACTTAATGGTTGTTTTAGCTGGGAATAAAATAAATGAAGGCTCTGACAGTACTGTATCGTTACTGATTAAGTTACGTGAGTGATTTTGGACTTTTCTAATGGCCCATTTGTTATAAAATGTTCACACAATGTAAAGAGAAAAGGAAGTTAAGAAATGAAAAATGAAAAAGTAAGTTATGGGTTTGTTACAACAGCCACAATATGTTTTTTTTAGGTCCTCCTTTTTATTCTGCTGAAATATTTTAGTCTGCACTGTCTCACAACCACTTGTCACTGAGGTTGTGTGTGATTTAAAGGTGACAGCTGGATAACAGAGGTTTTATTTATATATATTCAGCTACTTTTGCTGCAGGCCGAGCTCATTTCGCAGCAGTTGTTGTCTGCATTGTTATTTGGCATGTTTGTTGTTGAGAGAGAAAAGTGTGTAGGGTGTTGCTGTTATGTGAAAAATGAGGGGAAAAATTGAAGAAGCCGGAAATCTTAACCGGAGGGCAATCTGAATCTGTAAAGTATCTGCTTCCTCTTCAAAAACCTCAAGGAAAAAAAAAATAAAAGAAAGGAAAACATCATTTCTTTTTCTCAGGAAGGGTCAGGGACTGCATTTGTTCACATTTCTTCTGATAGGAGAAAAACAGGAATCACTTGAGGAGGGGAAAAGGGGCTGATAGAAAATTCAGATGTGCGTTTTAACCTAGTTTCTGAAGTTCGTGTTGTGTCAGAGGCTGTAATTATTTCAGGGTTGCTATCCAGAGGAGGCATGCTGTCTAGAGAAGCCTAAATGCACAGTTTGGGGGTCTAGTGCATGGTAAAATGCAAAATGTGCCTCTTTTCCTCGTGCATATGCATTCGAGGGAGGGCCACACAAAACGTGGCAGGATCATACAGAAAGTAGGTGGAGACATTACATGCTGATAACATATTCCGCCCGATTTATTAAAAACTGAGCAACTCGCTGCGGCCGTTTTTTTGTGTCGATTTTCTTCCACCATTTGAAACCATGCATATATTTGTGCTGGGGTTTCAAAAGACGTGTTGTTGATAGACTTCCTTTAACAATGGCAGCAGACACAGCAGTGAGATGGGGGCAAGAGTCTTAGACTCGATATTTAACATCAGAATAACAGTGTTTAAACAGATTTATGTACGTGAAAAGATGTGGTGCAAAATGCTTCCGCAGTATGTGCATGCAGTGTGTTATCGTTTAATTGTTTCACTCTTAGCTAGAGTAAAATAAGACCACTTTAGAATGTTTTGGTGAGAAAGAAGTTTATTTATTTGTTAGCACAGCTATCCTTTCGTCACTTCATATTCTGTTTTGTCTCCGGTAGTGATGCACCGAACCCGTAATTCAGGACACACTCAGCCAAAAGTAAAGACCGGAAACTGAAACAAAGCTGACAAAAAACAGTTTACATGAAATAAACTTACTAAAACGATTAGTGTGTAGACTACACTGTGAATCCAGCTAAATGCAACATCTTTGACAGCAACAAATGGTTGGTCATCCAAGACGATGAATTCCATCATTCCAATGTTTTTTTGTGATTTCAAAAACTGTCGCTACGGGTTTCTTTAAAGTGCTTACGGGAAGTCATGTTTTTAAGTAGTATCAAACCTGGGATTGAGAAGTTCTTGGGCACTGTATCCACTCTTGGTTCTCATGAATAGAGGTTTTAAATTGCTTGTCTAATGTGTCTCATAGAAACCGTGTTCACTGTTAATCTACTGCTGCTCAAATTTTTAAAACAGATCTGTGTTGACTGACTCTGACAGGAGAGTGAAAGGAACAAATAGCATTTTAATCACTATCTTTTTTTTTAATCATTAAAATGATTAGTAAAGACTTTGATTTTGATATTTTGTTGTAGGCCTATTTAATCTTTGTTTTTTCAGAGGCAGTTTGTTGGCGGCTTTATTATTTCACTCTTTTAAACCCTATACTTCGCAAGCAACCATTTAGTGGGTGGGCCTATGTGCAGTTTATTGCAGTTTTAGTAAATTGAGCATTCATTTCAGGTGCATTGTGGGAAGATTTTGCAGTCCTATCATTTTGTGCTGTGCTCATACATACATATGGCCTTGAGTATGTATGTGGTGTGTGGGCATGTGTGTAATAGAGAGTAATCCTTCTGTGGGGTCACCTGGATATTTGATCATGCTGTGCGGCTGCGGGTGTGCTGGGAGGAGATACGGAGGCATTATTACCCCTGAGAGGTCAAAGGTCAAGCATTAAGCAAACTGCCTACTCAGAGGCATGCACTGGAGACCTCACTCTGCTGGCCCTGGAAATACTCTAGCGTCTTGTCTAAATAATCAAGGAGTCCTTCAGCGTAGATAGTGCCACTGATAAATAAACACCAGAGAGCGAGACTAAACACTGTGTTATGGTAGGTATTGATGCATTGCTTGAAATAGTGAGGATTTTTTCCCTCCACAAGTAGTGTGATTTATCCTAAGACTGTAATTGTTTTTTTTTCTGCAGTAGGTGGAAGGTGTGCATGTATGTTAGGAGGGGGGCTATTATACAATATGAGCTTACCTTTGATCCAGACTTGTTGTGACTTGATGTGTTTTTTGACCTTCTATAAAGGAACAGTTAGTTTTGACCTCATTCCTTAAAAAGGAGCGAAAAACAATAGAACAGCCCGGCAGAAGGAAGTCACATCGTATCAAAACGAGATTAGAAACTTAAGAAAGGGCGTTAAAAAATCCTCCCTGGATAAATAAAGCCTGAGCAAACCACTCAACCTTGAAATAAACAGGGTGGAAAAGCATTAAGCATAAGAATTACTTATTTACTTTATAGTGCACTTTTTGAATGTCGCTTTTATATGACTTATTTTTCTTGCTTATATTCTTTGGCTGCCTACTAATTCACAGTGCAGCATTCCTGTTGCCACTGTCCTTTAAAACACATGACCGTGTGGTCAGTAGTAGTTTTTTTTTTACTCTTTGCTGCCATGAAGTTGTTGACAAATATGTGGCACTCAGAGCAAGCGAGAGAGAGAGAGAGAGAGAGAGAGAGTGAGAGAGACTGAGAGACACACATTATCACACACTCAAAATAACCCAGAATGTTGGCGGTCCCATATTAGGTAATGCAGCTCCACCAGAAAGGAAGCGAACGAGAAATTTATTGACAAGCCAGTGTCATAGTGGGTCTGCAGTAGGAACAGCATGACCCCAATTTAGGCCTGTACAACAATGCCATGTCACCCACTACTGAAGAAAACCATGCACTGAATTTACTCGATTTGAATGTGTACATTATTTCCACATTAAAAAACAAAATATATTACGTGAACAGAAAAATGTGTTGATGTGAAAACTTGTATTCATGCTGAAATGTTGTTCCCTAAACTGTACATTTGAATCAGGTCAATTCTTTGTTCAAATGCTGAATTCAAAATTTCAGTCCCTTTTTTGAGTGCAGTGCTAGTCAAGCATGCACACCATGCAGACTAAAACATGTAGTATTCGAGTCATCATTCAGCAATTAGGAAGAGACAATCATTCTCTTAGCTGTAAGAGAGAAACACTGCAAAAATCTTTGTTGATTTAACTTACGGAAAGTAACTAGGCTGTTTTAAAATTTTGTGTTCATTGAACTTCTAATAGTAAGTTAACAAAAATGAGTGTCTTACATTCTGTTATTGTGTTATTTGAAACTTTAAGGCAGTCTGGGTTAACCTATTTAACTTGGTAACTGGGGTGCCCTAAAATTTTGAGTTCAGTGAAAGGTAACAGCAAGAAAATTCACACTTCAAAAATAGGCAAGACAAATCCTCTTTTGAGATTTTATAACCCTGTTTTTTTACAAAATGCACTTTTCTGCACCTCAGTGCTAAGAATTCTGGTAGAATGACCTTTTTTGGACTAATATGTTTCTCTGATCTGACTTATTGGAAAAAAAATATCTTATATACTGTGCATTAAAACGTTTTTCTTTTGAAATTTTCAGTTAAAGGAGAAAAGAAGAATCTCCAGAGGTTTTGTAAAATGTCTGTTTGCTAATACTTTGAGTATATTTTGCAACACTGAGCTTCATGTTCATCAGAGTGTTTTCTTTGGTATGTAAAACAGGTTTTGCCAAAATAAGGATTTATGTACTAGTTTTTATGTACTAATGTTATAAGCACTTATTGAAACTTTTGGCCCAACAGTGGTTTTAACACTTGATGGTTTTGGGTACTGATGCGTGTCATTCAGCTGGTTTACCTTTAAAGCCAAAATCCATTTGTAAACGAAATTGTTACAAGTGAATGTAAAACATTTTCAAATGAAACTCTTGATAAACAGGTGCGATATTGTGGTTATCAAAATACACCATGTTTAGTCTTTAAGAGGTTATATCCAAAAATGTTTTCAAATATATCTAAATGTTTTCAATATGCAACCTAACACAGTGTGTGTGCCCAAACAATTCACAGGCAATGTGTACTCTTTAATCTTTGTAAACATGGTAAAGATGTTTCTTTAGAGCAGTGCTGTAAAGAACTTTTAGTGGAAGTTTCTTTAAAAATGAGATTTTTTTGTATATGCGAGTATGAAGAATCTTTATAATGTTTTTTTAATAATATAAAGATTCTATAGTAATCAAAAAAATTTCTGTTTTTTATTAAATAAGAATGCACAACTGCAGATTCAGTACATATTTGAGGGGAACAGAGTGCACTAAGGGTTTGTTCAGTGGTTTATCTGTTTATTCTATTCTGCTGGAAAGCGGCAGCTGTCGGGGCTGCACCACTGGAGAGATAGCTGTTTTGTAGCATGCCTTGCTCGAATTTTCTGTTCTATTTCTGTCACTATTTTTTTTTCTCCTTGAAAAGAAGCAAAGAGACGAGAGGCGGTGCATGGCGTCAAGACGGCCCTCCTCTTTAGGAAAAGTGACACTCTGCCTTTAAAGAGTCTTCAGCGCAGGGAGATAAGGAATTTAGTGGCTTTATCAGAAATGCCACTGTTTAATTTAAAGGGGTGAGGCACTTACGATCTGGCACCGGCCTTTCAGTCTAGTGATAAATTTGCAAGAAAGTGGAAAAGATTGGAAGCAGGGAGAGCAGATTAGTGGGATACAAATATAGAAGTGACAGTGCGGCGGGTATTAGTCAGGTGCTCGTCTGAACAAGTGGCTGACCCTGATAGGCCCCAAAGTGTGTGTGTGTGCGTGTGCTGCTGCTGCTGTTGCTGCCGCTGGATTGATTGCAGTGGCAGATTGATTGGAGCAGCGAGCTATGGGCGGTTTGTGTTTCCCACAACTACTGACCACCTCCTGTACTCACTTTCTCTGTCCCTCACTTTCATAACTACATAACTTACACTTTATTGTCATAGAAGTTACTGAATTCATTCATTGTTGTTACTGAATAGGTCGTAACATAATAGCTTGGCCAAAAAAATGTACACAGTTTTCCCCGACACCCCAAATGTAGTTGATCAGCCAAGTATGCTTCTTTACTTTTGCAGTAGAAGCTGCTGTTGCTAACAAGTGGTGGAAGCTGACACTCCACTGATTAGCAAAAATAGTCTAAAATAAAATACCTAAAATAGTCTTGCTTCTGTGCTTTCTGACTCTGTATGACATACAGTTATCTATAAAAATGGACCAAAGCTGCGTAGCTGAAAATAGTAGCAGCAGCCATACTCTTATGTCCTCTCTTGGAAGGTTCTTGGCTTGGACATACCGTTCTAACAAAAAACCTCAACAGATTTAGAACCTTTATGTTATGTGGAGGTTTATTAAACTGTATTAATCTAAAAAAAAGATTATTCACTCTCACATATCATTTAGAAAAATTTGTGAAATCTGGAACTTGAATCCAGTTTCTGGTCTGTATTTTGATGTAACTGATTGCCCAGTAACTGCAAAATCCAGGTCTGAAAACTGGATTCACAGTCTGGGATGCTCTATGGCATGGCTTCAAAGAACCCTTTTTGGCACCTTTATTTTTTAGAGCAGGGGTGTCAAACTCAATCACTAAAGGGGTCATATTAAAAAATCTCAACAAATCTGTGGGCCAGAGAAAAAAATGTTTTTATTTCATTATTAATTAATGTTGTGCTATAATGCGAACTGGCTATAAATAAATACACAAAAACCTCAGCAGTAAAATATGGACACTTGAAGTAGACCTTGAAATATTACATGAATACTTGAGTTGTTCTTTTAAACCTACCTGTTTGTTTGAACTAGACACCTGACATCCTTTCTTTGCTGCAAGTTCATTAATACTTGGGCTCAATTTCTGAGCTGCTGAGCTGACATTAGGTGTTTATATCGGCTGAACTGCAGCTGAAATGCAGCTAGTGCATTTAGTGACATGACTGGTGTGGAATTGTGCAGAATTGTGTAGAATTGAGGTGTAACTGCTGTCCCATAGATTGTTGTTGGGGTAGTAGAGTCAGGGTGCACTTTACGTTGCAGTACATGCTGGAGACTGTAGTGCAGCGCATTGTGAAATGGGCAAATATTGATAGAAAATTAAAATACCTTTGTGGGCCAGTTAGGATTGTGTCATGGGCCTGAGCAGGCCTTGCGTTTGACACATGGGTTGTAGAGTGTGTTTCTGGAACTTTGTCTGGTGGGTATAAGCTTCCATTACCTGTCAGTTTCAGTGCAAAACTAGTGAAGCAAAATTCAGACACTAAACATCACTTGAGTGATTGACTACATTTGGGGTAAGAGGAAAATTATGTGAATTAGATTTTCACCCCAGGGTCACTTTAAGATTAATAACAAAATAATAGCCTAGGGTTCAAAGGGGTTAAACTTTTTGTGTTTCCCTCTCTGTGCAGCTCGCTCTTTCTCTCTCTCTCTCTCTCTCTCTCTCTCTCTCTCTCTCTGTCTCCTCCCTCCCTACCTCAGCCTCTGCAACAGTTGGTGTGTGTTCATCTTGGCTGCTCTCCATGGCCTGTTTGATGTGGTTTCCAGAAGTCCTGAACCGCAGTCCCTGGCCACTCTTTCTGTCATCGGCAGACCTGCCGTCTTTTTAGCCTCCATTGACTCCTTTTAACCTCCTCCTACCTTCTCGCACGTTTAAACAGCTGCTCGCCTCCCTGCTCCTCTCTGGAGATGATAAGGCTGTTGTTGTAGAATTCTGTCATGAGCTGATTCATTATTTCGCCACGAGATTCAGGTTTTCACAGGTTCTGCAGGCTTTGATGCACAGATCTTTGAATGAGTCTTTTCACAAAGAACGTGTGTTGTGTTGTGGCATACGTTATTCTGTCAGAGAGAGTCTAATGCTTCCTGTTGCACCTTTGATGATCATTTTACATTTTTTTCACCTGAAACTTCTATAAGCGTTTATGACATTAACTTTATTTTTGTTTTATTTTATTAATTATGTAGGCTTCCATTCCTTACACTTATAACTCAGTTTCTTTTTTTTAATTTAATTATTAAATAATAATCCTTAGGAAGTAGCAAACCGCTGAAATTAAGGAGTTAACCACTTAAACTCTGATGGCCCACATGTTTGCCTATACTTTTTCTCATAACTACATAACATACATATTAATTTTATAGTATTCTCTGAAAATTCATAGTAGTTACTAAATAATAAGATTTAAAGTTAAAAACGAAATAATAAGCCTAGGGTTCAAGAGGTTAACACGTTATTTGGTCATATAATGGATAATGGGAAGGCCAAGGCAAGTCAGTAGCTAAATTTAGCTAAATCGCTAAAACAGTTTAAATCTGGTCTTGTATGCTATCAGCTCTTGTGTAACATACAACATGATAGTGCATTCCAGTCTGAAGAGCATACTGTATTTTCCATAACGAGAGAAAGAGAAGGGGAAAAAAGTGAGAGAGAGAGAGAGAGAGAGCGAGAGAGAGAGAGAGTAAGTAGGGTACAAGCAGAGACAAATGGTCCTGCACAGGCCAGTGTTGATTCAGAGGGCTGTGCAGAAGGGAGGCAGTGACCCTACATGGGCACCTTTTCCTGCATATACCAGCACGTATAAGGTAAACCGATAGGCGGGTGAAATATCTCCCACTTACATAAAAGAAGTCAAGCTGGAAGAGGGCAGACAGGACGGATATGGATTTGCTCACAAAGCTGATAAGGTCTCACTTTGGAAATAAATAGTCTTTGCCAAGCACATTCGGTTGTGCTAAGTGGAGGAGAAGCTACCCTTCACAATGTCCGCACGGTGCTCTGTCTGCCGTCTTTGATAGTTTTGAAAACCGGCTCCTTGTTGCTATTAGTTGGTACTAGTGTCTAAATTGAACTCCAGAAACCCTTACGGCCTATATGTGGTCCCCTCGTAACTCCATACATAAAACCAATCAGTTTCATAGTAGTTAGTGAATAATTTATAGCAGCTACTGAATACATCATAATATTAATAATAGACTAATAGGGGGTTAAATGAGTATCTTGATGTTAAGGTAGCATTTAATACATTATTTATCATGTTAGGTAGTATTCCAGATTCTCTGCTGGAACAACCAGGAATTTCTACCCTGTATGACATCAGTTATCGCTCCTTAAGTATCCAAGTAAAGTATTCATTAACAATAGACTTAAAGGAGAATACTTCTGATTTCTCAAAATTCAAAAAAGTGGGAAATTTGAAAAAATAAGTTTTCTTTGAGCGCTGTTTTACCTTACAACACACTGCGTCTCTGTAATGAATGGACTATAAAAGGGTTTTAGGCCAAAAACCTTATCACAAAGCTATCTTAAAACAATGTATTTGTATCCATTTCCTGTAATGACTTTCTGTGAGATAGCTTTCAGAAGCACTGAACTCCTTAGACGTCTGGTTCCTATCACTGCCACTGTGAACAGTTCAGCTTTCTTTTGGACAGCACATTCCACATCAAACCCCTCTGAATGACCTTGTTTACATATTCATGATTTAATTATGTTGAATTTTCAGAATATCATTGTGATTTTCCTTGAAATATTTTAACTCTAGGGTTATTAATCTTGAAGGAATACTGCAGAGTTTATTAATCTGATTTCTGCATCTGCTGCTTCTGTACTGTATGGTGGATTACTATGACACGCTAAAGTTGAAGTCAGTGCTGAAGCACCTGTCCAAACTTTTGTGGTTTTTACTAAGTATAAGGAAACATGTAGAAATGATTGTCTGTGATAACTGACTGCATGTCACAGATATGACAGTGAGAGATTAAGTTGAAAAATGGAAAATTCCTGTCAGACTTTTTGTCCAACAACTACTATGAATTATTCAGTACTATGATGTGACTGTAGCATGTGGTTGTGAGAGTGAGGAAGTCTGGACCTGTTGGTGGGTCTGTGGGCAGTGGAGGGCTTAAGGGGTTAAATTTCCCATCGACACCAGTTTAACTGTGTGATCTGAAAGTAAATGTGGGCCATATGATCATGCAGTCATTCCAGGACGAGTTGTCTCACTTTTCCTCTCAGTCCTGGTCCGAGTGGAGGCAGAGTGATAAGTGCAGTGTAAACAAGTGCGGCTGCCCCACGGGGGTATGTGTGTGGAGCGGCCTCTCGCTTTCAGGGCCAGTCGAACACGTACAGGGAGCAGACAGTGCTGTCACTTCGCCCTCACCTAACCACCCGTGGCTACACACACACACACACACACACAAAGTGCACCTAGGTGTAAAAATGCATCGATGCATCATGATGCTTCAGTCTGAAAGTGATGACTCAAGTACACTGATTTTGAAACAGTACAATCACTTGTAATAAGTTACAATATTTATGTACAGTATTTACTTATTTTGTGGCCAAAATAAAATTTTCTTGGTGTGTTACAATTACAGTAATAAGCCGAGTGCCACAGGGAGTTAAGAAGATCAAAAATGTCAGAATAATAATAATTTAAGAAGTTAGATAAACAATAAGATACTACAAAGGAAAGAAAAGACAGAAATGAGAAAAACAACAAACAATTAAAAATATTAAAAATGTCATTTTGCATATTCAGTATATTATTTTTAACAATCAATTCAGAGTCATGTCACCAGTATTGAATCTAATTGAATTGTGTTGAAATTTGAGCTTTCGAGATGAACTGAATCCTTTGCTAAAGAAATATATTTGACTCACATCATTATGAGAAATTTAAACCCTAATTTAAACTCTTCAGTCACTCACTTCAGTAGACGACCTACAGGACTCATGACTGCCATCTCACTCTGTCTCTTTCTCTCTCTCTCCTCTCTCTCTCTGTCTATCTCTGTCTCTCTCCCTTTCTCTCTCTCCATCTCTCTCTGTCTCTTTCCATCCCTTTCCCTTTCCCTCTCTATCTTTCTCTTCCTGTCTTTGTCTCTGTCTCTATCTGTCTCTCTGTCACTTTGTCTCTCTTTCTCTCTCCCTCTCTCCCTGTCTCTCTCTCTCTATGTCTCTTTTTCTCTCTCTCCCTCTCTCTGTCTCAGTCGATCTCTCTCTCTTTCTTGCTCTTTCCCTCTTTCTCTTACTCTGTCTCTCTCTCTTTCTCTATCTCTCTCTCTCTCTCATGCAGAAACTCATGCAGTCTCTTTCTCTGTGTCTCTCTGTCTCTTTGTCAGTGTTGTTTCTATCTCTTCTTTCCCTCTCTCTTTCTCTCTCTCTCTCTCTCATGCAGAAACGCATGCAGTCTCTGGAGAGTTTTAAACTCTGACTGTAGGTTTTAAAAGCAGGTTTAAAAGTTTTACTGTACATAAAGCAGCTTATATCGACACACTCTGCTGTGTCTCCTTCGCGTTTGCTCTATTTTGCGTGCGCTAATGCATGGTTGCTATGTGACCGGCTGTGATGGTACCGTATAGTGGTGTAATTTTACCCGAGTGTGAAGGTGTCACTGGATTTCAGGACATCATTCTGCGCTTTTTGGCCCAAAAGCAGCTGGCAGCGGACGCCAGTGAACAGAAGAACACGGCTAAATGCAGCAGGCCTCGTCCTCATGTGTCAGATGGAGCTGTTCCAGGCCTTAGCTGCCAGTTCACTACAGCAGCTGCTGAAAAATGCCTAGCATTGCTGTTTGTGAAAAGTGTAGCTCTAGAGTGGCGGTATCACAATAAAGCTTTCCTCCAAGAAATAATAAACTGCCTAATGTAACATTAGCCACGTGCAGCATTGTAGGGAAACAGCACAGTCCCTGCTATCTTTTCTTTCCTCTGTTTGGCTATATTTAGTGCTCAACAGATCAACAGCCAGGAGAAGTGGCTTGGATTTAGAACTTATTTTTAACCAAGGCCAACGGGGATGAGGCATTTAAACCTGATTACTTATTAGGCAAACTGTCCTAACTGGAT
This sequence comes from Colossoma macropomum, assembly GCF_904425465.1. NCBI lineage: Eukaryota > Metazoa > Chordata > Actinopteri > Characiformes > Serrasalmidae > Colossoma > Colossoma macropomum. Next base: position 8,692,999 of record NW_023494802.1, on the reverse strand, counting down.
GCTGGAATTTTGCAAATTTATTTAAATGTGGGAAGGCCTGATAAATGAGCAGTGGCACCAGTGATTAATTAATTGAATAATTAATGAGATGTATGCCTATTAATAATGCAGCTCGGTATTATTTTTCAAATGAATGTGTTTCTTTGGACCGGGACTGAGCTGATGTGGATAAAAATAACCTTCTTAATAGATTTAGAAAATGTAATTCGCTTCAGATTGCGCCTTTTGTGAGCAATTACAGTGTTTATTAATTCATGTTTGGAAATTCTTTACTAATGAAGGACATGTGGGTGGGGGTGGGGGTGTAAGTGGAGGAAAAGAGGGAACATGGCCCACATAGGCTGCGAGTGGACGTGTGAGTGGCTGTCTTTACTCCGAGTGCTCAACACTAACACAGTTCAGCTCCCCTTGAACTGGCCTAATACTTGTCTATTCCGATTAGGATTAGTATGTGTTGCAGCGACTCAGGCAGAGCCAGGCAAGGACTGATAATCTAATAAATCAAGATAAAAAACACAGAGATTGGTTTACTGAGGAGCAGGATTTAGAGCTAGAGCCATCTCAGAGCGACACGGGGATTAGGCAGGCTTTTGATGCCGCTCTCTACAGGCCGAGGCTGGCCAGGGAGATAGAGAAAGAGAGAGAGAGAGAGAGAAAGAGAGGGAGGGGGCAGAGAGAGAGAGCTGGTCAGGGCTTTATATTGCCAAATAGACAGGAAGTTTAACTGGCAGTGACAAGGTCAGGGTAGGCCTTGGACAAAAAGGCTTTGTTCCATAGGCAGATTAAACAGCTCTTCCCCACTTTTTACACTTTTGGATCTTGTCGGACATGTTGTGAGTTAATCCGTACTGTGGAGGAAGCGCTACAGGCAGCAGGGACAAAGAGAGAGAGAGAGAGAGAGAGAGCGCGAGAGAGAGAGAGAGCGAGAGAGCGAGAGAGAGAGAGAGAGAGAGAGAGAGAGATGTGTGTGTGTGTGTGTATAAGTACCTATATAATAATATGGCCCATATATATTATATAAATGCAAGTGCAAGTGATGTAATAAAAGAGTATCACATATTGTTGCTGTCCAAAAAAACAAGTATCTCTGTTTGTTCAGATTTTCATTTTTCTCCATCATTTGGGCACACCGGCTTCCGTTTACATCATGTAAAGTTCATTATGAATGGACCAACAGTAATGCTCCAAAATTATGTTGGAATAAAATCTCTTTACATTAACTTAGATTAAAAGTAAAAAACATTTTTGGCCTCTCCTGTAAATCTGCCATCTTTATATCTTTATAAGTGCCTACATGAAATAATAGTTCAGCACTGTGCAAAAGTCAGAGACATATTTAATTTCCAGGGAAAAAATGACCATTTTTCAGCATCAAAAAGCAGAAAACATATTTGAAAGAAAAAATTTCCACACTTCCAAAGCTCAGTCTCAGAAGTTGGTTGCATCTTCTGCTTCTCACGATCAACATAATCCCAAACACATTCAGTGATGTTGAGGTCTGGACTCTGTGGTGGTCAGTATATTATTATGGGAACATGAGCAGTGTTGTTGTTTGATTAGCTAATTTTCTCTTTTTGTGTAGAAGTAAGGCCTTCTAGACAGCTACACATTCTTTCAGACTCATAGTGTTGAGCTGTCCAACAAACAAATAGAAGTGGTCCAAAATGGCTCAGAAGTTAAGAAGTTTTTTTTTTTAAGAGGGTTTTGTTCTGACTGTGACAACATGTGAATCTCTATATGTCATAATCATATGCCCCATATTTATGATATGCATAGCTATATGTAATAATAGCTAGGTCTAACCCTAAACCTGCCAGAAAAATAAGAAACATAATAAAATAGTAATTTTATCACTTCACGTTGACTTTCAGGAAAGTTTCCGAAAGTGCTTTTGCTCAAGCCAGTTTGTTGAATAAGACTGTCAGGCTTGTATGCTTGTGCTTGCATTTCGCTCCTCTTTGAGTTTTGTTAACGCCATATATTTTGTGTGTTGGCTTTGCGTAGCTGTGGCAACAGGCCAGGCCTGGGCATGTCCGAGGGCTCTATTTAACTCGCGTCTGCATTGTGCCTGGTGTTTGGAGCATTTGTTATAAGAATTGTCAGCGTATTAGAAACTGAAGTTGCTATTTAGTGTTCTGTTCAGTGTCTGCAAGCCTTGAAAAAAATAGGTTTCGGTCGTTTGAAGCTGCGTTGTTGCACATGTCTCGAGAGATTACCTATCTCCCTGCTTACTTGTTTAACTGTGCAAGCTGCCCTTAGATAACTAATATTTGCCTACAAAGTAGAATTAAAAGAGTCATATGTAAGATTAAACAGGCAATAGACTTCTGCACAGAACACCGTTATTCTTTATCCTAACCTTTTTCTTTAAGTAGAGGGAAAGTACTGATCACAGTATCTTTTCACTGGAATGGTCTGAAACAGCTTTATACTATTTCCTTTACAGTGATATTTCAGAAGCCCCATCTCTCTGATACTGTCAGCTGAGCATTTATAAGTATGTTGGATTATCTAAGTAACTGCTGACATCATTTAGCTCTCTATAAGCGTATGCTGCTGTTGTTGATAATACCAGCTCAACTTGTATTAGCCTGCTTGATCATCTTTTCCTGTTCAGTCTGTGTGCTCATTTCGAGAAATGCTGCTACATTCATCACGTTTTGATGAATCTGACATAAGAGCCAGGCCTGCAACGGCTTTTGCCGTTTGTTTTGAAGTTCATATGCAATTTTAATATCTTATATTGGTATTCAAAAGAATTGCAAAAAAGCAGCCATTAAGTACAAGTTATTTATTTTTCAGGAGATATTTCTAAGAAGATACAAGATAATCCATGTGCATAATGGAAAGTCAAAAGAAAATAAGTGAAAACAAAATTTTACAAGACCAGAGTTCAAAAAACTGCTAAAAGAAATAGGAAAAAAATAGATTCACACTCTTGTCACAAATCTGAAAAATCCACAGGCCTTTCTGTCCATAGAAGTCAGCTCAATGGGTCTGAAAGGAAGCGTAGCTGTCAAGAAGCTGTTATTGAAAAAAAGAAACAGACAAAAAAGAAGAAAATTTGCAAATCAAATAAAGAAGCTGCCCCAGAGTCCAGACCTCATCACTGAGTGTGTTTGAGATCACTTGGATCACAAGAAGCAGAAAATGTAAGCAACTTCCAAGACTGAACAATAGAGGTATGAAAAATATCCCTGCAGATTTCTTGGAAAACCTGAAAGTGAGTCTCTGGAAAAGAATGGAAGCTGGAGTAAAGGCAAAGGGGGGACACACTAAATACTGAAACATGTATATTTAGTTGTTAAGTCACATGTATAGTTTTCTGTTAAGTGTCTTCTGCTTCTGCACACTGAAAAAAGCATAACGTGTACTTAATGGACATTTTCACTGAAAATTAAGTAATGAAAGGTTGTCTGTGACTTACACAGTAGTGTAAAGCGTAGATGCAGCTCATTTTATCACTGCCAGACCAGTTTAGAAAATGTCAGCGTGATGTTAACTGTGTAGGTTTGAAACTAACAAAAATATAATTCAGAATTTACGCCAGCCCAGGCTTCAAAAGGCAGTACAGCGTAGCTAAAGCAAAGTGCTTTCTCTCTTTCTTGGGAGACATTTAGCAATATCATTTGGCAATTAACAAGAAAACGAGAGAGAAATAGAAAAGCCAATTACCTCTCAGAGTTAGCTAAAGGCCATTTTAAACTGTGTGCCCATGACATAATAATGTTTATGGTAAATATTATAGTCAGAGCCAGAGCCTGGCGTGAGAGGGAGGGAAAAAAAGGGCATCAATCTGAGACAGAGAATAATTTATTAAGATCTGAGATGCGCCAATTATGTGGAAAGGACCAAAAAGAAAAAAAAAAAATCAAACTCTCCAGGAACCGCATACATGATTGCAATCTTGATTAAATCCCCCTGGATCTAATGAGTTGATTTTCTGCTGTTAATATTGCATTGGCTGATGATGGATTCGTTAAGATAATGGAACGAAGCTAAAATATAAATGACTCCCTGTCAAGGAGCAGATTTTCGTCATTTTGCGTCTGACACCTCCGCCGTAGGGATTTGCTTAGGCCTTTTTGAGCTCAGATTGGCCAGCTCTGGAATACTGATTTTCTCCTGCCGAGGCTTGTGTTGCTGGAGTGCAGCCCTTCATATGCGCACAGTAAATATGGCCTTTTCATCTCAGACCTGGAGGAAAACAACAAAGAGGGGCAAATTACACAAACAACTTTATATATGTCATACCCTGAATACAATTTAAAAATAAGCAACGAATGTAGAGGCCATTAAAATGTAGCAAAAAAGCAATTTCACACAATTTTGGCTGTATTCCAAAAGGAGTCATTCAGCTAAGACATGTAAGGTGTCTTTTTTTTGCAGCAAACAAGAAAACTAAGCTTGTACCCCACCAGTTAGCACTAGGCAAATACTGTAGGCATAAACCATCACCTTGTAAAGTTGTTAAGTACCTTACATTAATCTTGTAGCTTCAGTGCAAAACTAAAAAAGCATTCGTTAGATACCAAACATGTTTTGCCTGCTTAACTGCATTTGAGCTGAGAACCTGTAAATGAGTTTTTTTACTGAACACTCGCTTTACCTATTTTCACTTTTATCAAAGCTTCGTCCAAGTCTTTCTGACATTTTCTCAGTTTTTTGTAACTAACAATGATCTATCTCTGAGCTGAATGGGCGACTGAAGGCCATGGCTGCCGATGAACTGTTTGTATTGACTTGTTTTTAGAGATGAATAAATGATGAGGCCTGTCTTGGGTGCAGAATCTGGCCTGCTTGGTCCGCCTTACTCCCTTTTAAATGGCCTGTCACTTAGGTCAACAAGACGGCTGAAATTTGCACTATGTAGCATATTGATCACTTTTCATACATGAGTAACACGAGTGGTTTGCACAGCAGTGTGGAGGAAACATAATGCAAAAAGCATTAATAATCATCATACAGGATACTAGACTGGGGATTAGTGGAGATTACATAGACGCAGGCACCGAGAGCCGTTAGCTGGAGATCATGCATCATAAGAAGGCTGGGTGGTTATGGTAACATAGCTAATCAAACAGGGCTGTCAAGACCCATCTGGTTAACAGGAAGTTCAATAACTGAGTGAAATACGGGGCTTTTCTAAGAAGGATTCTAAAAATACACCACAACCATGCAATCAAGGGTTATTAGTCCATGCAGCATTTCTCTCAGATCTTGGAAACTGGTGCTTTACCACCCATAATCATACGCAAAGTTTTGATTTTATGACATTTCCAGATTGTGCTGTTGGATGTCATAAGAAGTACTTCCACAAATGTCCTTCTTTCTCTAATCATCTTAATCGCCATTGTAGTCCATTTTCATGCTCGGCCTGGCCCCTGGCCCCCCTGCCTCCTCCGCTCTCTCTGATATTACCACGGAAACCTTACCCTCGGCCCCTTTCTTCCATGTGTCACTTTTTTTGTCTCGTAACATGGTTTTGCTAAAAAGTTTTTTAATCAATCAAGTATAAGGCAGAAAAGAGGCTTTGTCACGCCTGGGCTCGGGGTTGGCTGATGCTTGCTTTGCATGGTGACAGGTCTTCAAAGGGACAGAAAAGAATATTTTGGGGGGAAAATGGTGGTTTCCATGGCGCTGGCACTTGTTGCGCATCGCTCCCCATTCTTCGCTCCCACGTGAGCGCGCCATTTCAAAGAGAGAGACAACAAAAATTAGGGCAGGAGGGCAAGACGGGGCACAGAGGTAGCTTGCCCTCAGCCCAGGCCTGTCCTCTCCAGCAGGCAGCGGAGAATAGCACCCAGAAGTGACAGCAAAAAAGGAGGCCTAACCGCCTCTGTCAACTCTGCATAAGAAGCACTATTAAGTAAATGTTCGATTTTTCATTGTGCCATGGCTGTTGAATAGAGGCTCAGAGGGGAGCACACAGTATTTGAAAGGACCAAAGCTGGAGAGGAAAGGCTGTGTGCGCTCATGGCTCCAGTCGTGCGTCCTCAGTATCATGTAATTATTGATGGCTTTTTTTTTTTTAAACAAGGCTTTGTAAACTGGAGGGGGTTTCTAATTTTATTTCGCTAACAAACGAAGTCAGGACATGAAAACAATGGATTGGTCATGTATTCCAGCAAGAATTGTTAACCCAAGATGTATTGTAGACTTGTTTGTGCATGTTTTCTTATTTTAGGTTCCTCTAGTGCATGTCACGCTCTCTGAAGTGATATTTGACGTCAGCAGCCATATACATGTTTACTGACTCTATGGATTTCATTTAACTCCCTAAACTCTTTTTTTGTTTAGTTATTAATCTTAAGGCCTAATGCCCAGTGTTAAAGGGTCCATATCATCCACAACCAAATTTGTCTTTTTAATAATAGAGCTTGATAAAGTCTCAAAATGTACCATTCACTCTCCAGTCCATCCAGTCCATATATACAAACTACGCTGCAAAAATAGTGTTTTATATTCGTTTTTTAATGGTGTCACGAAAACCAGCGCAATTAAAAAGATCCACCAATTGAGCCTTTAGCAGTTTAGCTCCACCCACTCACACTGAAATTATAAAGAGTGTTTCAGCCTAGACTGTCTTTTGAATAAGGCACAGTACAGGACAGCCAATCAGATCAGAGATAATAAATATATGTCAGTCTTAAAACACATATTCTTAAGTGGAGCTATAAATCTGCGAGTGTAGCAGTGACTACGAAACATAAGTTGCGTTTGCATGTTGCAGTTATGTATAACATATGAACAACCTTAATGCTGCTTTTGCAAGTCATTGGTTACACTGTACAAGACACTCCAGGATTTTGACCAAAACATCATACATTTTGAGAGGCATACGTTAGCTTATTTAGCCTTAGAGGTGCTTCACTTAGCAAGTAAAATTGCATGTTAGTAGAGTTTTGAACGTGTGTATGAAATTTGTTGCACAAGGTGCAGATTTACGATTCTGATTATGGATTCACAAATTTTCGGAATTGCATTCCCATGGAGTTGACAGAAAATTCTTTACACTACTAACATATCAGTGCTGTCAGAACGTAACCTTGTACCTCCATTCACACTGCTGTTTGCAGCATGTAAAAATTTTATGACCAACGGACCAACAGAAGTGGTCTAAAATGACTCATTCCATTAACATTGAGAGTTAAGTGTGTTTTTTCGTTTTTCTGAGCACGAAAAGTCTAGGTTTGCTGACAGGTGTCTAAAGATCAAGGGGTTAAACATTTGTTTAATTGTTCGGAGGTCAGTTATATCTGCATTCCTGCTCTCTGTGTGCACAGGTATATTTCATAGTTGAATTGATTTTACACAGTTGTGATCCTAGTGCAAGAATGTGACAGACAATGATTAGCTTTTTTGCCTCCCTTTGCATTCTTTTTACACTGGTGTATTCTTCTGTTTTGGTAATGGGTTATTAGGGTCAAGGTTTCTCGCGTGTCAGGATTCTGTTAAACAATTTGCAATCATTTCCATAGCATCAACAGCAAGCACAATATCAGACAAGGTTACGGCCACCATTCAGCAATCCACGTCATGGAAATGACAATTATAGCTTCTTTTTTTTTTAACAATGAAAGCCCTGGTGTGTTGGCTTCCCTTTCTCGCGGTGTATCGGTACCACACCTCTCTTCTGGCTTCATTAAAAGATGCAGTGTGTTCTTGATTGAGTTACTTAACCAATAAACCTAACCAATAAGCCTATCCTGGCAGGAAGCAAAAGGTAGGTTCTAAATGTCAGGTTTTCATGTTGGCCGTCCACTGCCTAATTTCGTTGCCAAAGGGAGCCCGGCCATATGTGTCAATAATTGGCGAGCTGGTTTGTCTTTGAGATCCTCCACAATCTGCTGCCAGTCTGCAGTAAAGGTTAAGGGAGTGCTGGGATATCTTCCTTGATGGCATTTTATCATGCAAGGCATGCCCTGTTTCCTGATGAATATATTAAAATTATTACTGTGCAAACAGACTTTCTAATTACTGACCTGCTTGCCATTGTACTCTGCGCTCTCTGTTCATGTGTTTTTTTCTCTTTCTCTCTCTCTTCCTCTCTCTCTCTTGCTCTCTCTCTCTCTCTCTCACTCTCTTCATGCCTTGTTTATTTATCTGCACCAGTGAATACAGAATAGTCAGAGCAATGTCATTTCCATCCACATGAAAATGATTTTGAAAATGCCAATCTTTCCTATTATACAGTGTAATTACAGGCCTTTTTTATCGTATCTTTAACCCACGGGGAGATCCTTATGAGAGTAAATATCTCATCGAGCCTTTGGACATTGCTTAACTTGAGAAAAAGGCTTTTCTCATATTTGAAGAAAATGAAGACATTTTCATTTTTACAAATAACCAATACTCACAAGACTTTAAGTGCTGTACATTTCCGAGAATTTCAATCAAGCCTCATCATCAAGTGAAACCTGAGCAAAAGGCTTATAGGTGTGTCTGCTATGCAGCTGAAATATTTGTGAGAATAAAGAATGCCATGCTTTCTCATGACTGAAAACTTGGCAAAAGCTCTTAACTGATGATCATAAATCTCAGATATGCATTTCATTACCTTCTCAATTATGCGTGTGTTCTCGTTACTTTGGTGAGGTATGAGAAATATGAGGTGGCTTACAAAACGTTCTCGCATTCCACTCTGTTTTTGATAGGCTTTTGTTCGTCACCTTCGCTACAGCCCAGCAGGTTCCTCCAGTTTAGAAAGCCAAAAAAAGGCAACATCTCTATTTTGTCTATTTTCACTCTCAACATGTCTTTGTTGCCACGTTGCATTTGATGCAAGCCTGCGTGCGCGCCACCTCGCTAAACGTGTTATTAAATTCACCTATTTGCCGGCACATTCTGCCCGCGCCACGTTGTGCAAAAGGGCAAGTTGGTTGTTTACTCTGCTGTGGAGATGTTGCACAGGGGTTTGATCAGGGGAGTTGATAGGAGCTGCAATTTAAAGAGAGGACACTGCAGGCCCTAACAAAAACAATTAAAGGAAAATGGAAGACGGCCCCCAAGGGTTAAAAATAGAAAATTAGCAACATGCATGCCGGAATGCACGGCTCCCCCCAAACTTACTGGGCCTGCATTGTTATGTACGATCGGATCTGCCAGTTCCTCCTCTAAGCTCCTTGTCACATTTTGACTTAATGAAGTGCAACTTAGAAGGGAATTGGGTTCATCATGCTAGTCGCACGATGCTCCCTTGTTGTAGCAAACAGGAGCAGCATGGGACCAAAGCGCTACAGCGCGAGTCGTTATCATTCCGGTCAGTCTGTTTAACACAAAATTAAACAAAGAACTAATTAGTGCCTCATGAATTAATAACTGCACTGTTGCCGAGTAGAAGTTAGGTTGCTGAGGGGAGATATAAAATAAGTAGGGAGACCAGGTTCGAATTATTATTACTTTTTCACTCGTGTGTGCTCTCAAGGTTAGGAAACTTTGTGAGCTGTCACAGTCACTCAAGTGCATGTAATGGGGGGGAGTGTGTGTGCGAGAGAGACAGTGGGAGAAAGAGAAAGGGGGGGCAGAATAATGCCTCTCTGTGCTCAGGCATGGACAGATGGCAGGGCTCTGCAATAAGGAGAGATTGTCTTTACACCAGTAAAGAAGTGCATGCAAAGTAGGGATATGCATCAAGTCAGGCAACTCTCATACAGTACACATATGTTCCATAGACATGCAAAGAGAGGTGATGTTTATGAAAAGTTAACGAAAGGCTTTTTGTTTGTTTTTCTAGCAAATAATCAAATATGCCTTAAAGGGATAGTTTGGTGAAAAATCATATATACACAAGTTTCTCCTTCCCCGATCAGTCGATCAGACCTGTGTCTGAGGTTTTGCACTGGAGCTACAAGGGTAATGTATGCTAACAAGTAATGGATGCTTATACCACACCAATTAGCACTGGAGTTACGAGGCTAATGTAGCTAACAAGTAATGGAAATGAAAACTCCACCAATTAGCATTGTGTAAGCTGCATGCCTAAAGGTCCAGTCACACTAGCGTTTGCAAGCAAAATTGCATGTGTGAAATTACATTAATTTTGATGGAATTCTGGAGCGAATACAGATACAAAGCTACAGATTGTGTTGAACTTTGGTGAACTTTACCACACAAATTCACATTTTCAACCAAGAGCAGTACTGCTTTAGCTGTGTTAGGTGGCCCTTCATATAGCTTCATTCAATGTCCAAAACGAAGGAAACATTCGTTTAATTTAGCCTGAGCAAAAACATTTAAACATTTTTTAACTTCCCTTGGTGGTAAATAAACACACAAAAGAGACTGCATGATAAACGGTCAGTTGGGAGACTGTATTATTATTTTTTGCGGTTTTACAGTTTGTGATAGGGGAGCTATCTAGCTTGCTAACTGCATAATTAGCTTCTTGGCTAACTGCAGCTGCACACAGGTCACTCCTTTGCCACCAAACACACCAATTAGCTACACTTTTTTTTGCTATAGGTATGTAGCACTATGCTGTGGCAAGTAAATAGCTGTCTGATATAATTATGTTCACTTTTGTATTTTTAGTGTTAATGGTTGGTGAGTTAGCTAACTTCCTTAATGTAATGTTATCTTCTTGGCTAACCGAAGGTGCGCATAAGTCACTCCACTGTTGCCAACCACACAAGTTACCTATACTTTTTTGATATAGATTAGGATACAGCACTATGCTCCTGTGAGTGTAGAATTATCTGATAAGTTTATCTGATAAGTTATATTCACTTTTTTAATGTTTTTACTATTTTGTGTTTTTCAAGTTAGCTACTTTGCTAACTGGACCAAAATAGATGAGATTTGTCTCCAATCTTCAGGACCAGACTTGGTCACACCCATTTTACAAGGTAACGCAAATTACTTCTGTATAGGGTGTCAGTACTTTACAGTAATTTACAGAGTCTATATTATGGAAAAACTAATTTTCCGCACATTCTTTTTAAATAAAATAGCTTGATGTAGTACGTTAGCATTGTTAAAGCTTTTTAAACATACTGTTTGCTCCCATTTTATACAGCCCATATGTGGAAATCAAAAATAGCATATTTTGAATGCATTGTTTTTGTGATGTTTTGTGTGTTGTTGTTGTCATGCTGAAGTAATAAGTAGTGTTTTAGCCTGTACTAATATTTAAACAAGGCACAATACAGGCATCACAGCATCATGTACATAATACTGTCTGAAAGGCACAGTAACAAAAACAGTCTATTTAATTGTTAGAGATAAAGAGAGGTTGGAAAATGGTAAATTTCTAAAAACTATGACAAAAAAAAGCGTAAGTGGACCTCAGTGAAAAAATACAAGAAAATGTAATAGACTACTACTTTAAACAGACTACATGTTTTTGACACTTTATCACATTTAGTCATCTCCTGAATTTGTTTTCCTTTTTGCTTATAGATATTTGTTAGATACATTAGCCTCATAGCTTTAAATCAAAACTAAAAAAGAGAACCTCAGATGCCAAACCTGTCTTAGCTGGTTGACTACATGTAGGATAATTAAAAAATGTGTAAATTAGATTTTTTGCCCAAACCATCACTTTCAAGGTCTTACTGCTTGTTTTTAAACTGTGTTCAGGGTATAGCATAGTGTGTAAGTTGACCCTTCTTGGCTGTTTTCCAGTTTTGAAATGAAATTGACAGATTTAGGCTTAGCATAGGAAAGAAAATAACAAAAAAAGTATGCAGTGCTGCAGTTAAATTGAAATACTTAACTCGACTGAACATGTTTTAACCATAGAAAAGCCATCAGCTACTGTGGGATGTGTTTGTATGGTATCATTTACAGTATACACCTCTCTCTGCGTTGCGTGGCTCGCTGCGTGAGCACATATATATATATATATATATATATATAAGCAGAAATTGCAGCGTTGATGTTTGCTTATAGAGGAATCAGAAGAAAGTGGTCACAGTTGACTTGGCTTTACTGCCTGGTGTAATATGAGCGTTGCACTGGCCTCGGCTAATGTGCGCTGGCCAAGGTCATATCAGCTAATAAAATCCTCCCCTCAATCAGATTTTAGGATTACTGATTCTAAGTAAATTATCATTGGCAAGCTGCGCTGAAATATTTACAAAACTGGTTAAGCGGCCGCTGCACCTGCTCTCAGGGTCTCTGCGGGGAAATGGAGGAGCCGTCACCTGTCAGTCTTTTTCGATGCTGACATCACACGACTGTGCTCTGGGAGCACGCAAGGGGTCACTGCAGAGGTCGCTGAAGAGCTATTGCTTTGGTTCGCTTCATTACGGCTTCTTTTCCCAGAGATGTTCAAATGACTGCGCCTTCAGCAGTGCTTTGTGATAGCTTAGTGTCTTTATACTGTACCTGGACCCATATGTGGGGTTAATAATGTGTTTTATGTGGTCTATTAATAGATGTTTGCCTTGGACACTGCACATCAAAAGTTTAGGGACAGGTTAGATTTGCGTTTTCTGCTGTTATTTTCTCAATAGCTGAGAAAAAATACATTAAAGAGTTTAGTTAAAGGGTCTGCATGATGTAATGTAGTGTAAACATTATAAAATGTGCTGTTAGTTTCCAATCCATACAGTCTGTATAAGAAAGCTGCAAAACCAGCCCGTTTGGAGCTCACTGATTTTATCATGTCACAAAAACCAAAGCAGTGAAACGTACCCACACATTCAGCCTACAGCAATTTAGCCACACCCATTTACGCTGATGTTATAAGAAGTGTTTCAGTCTGGACTGCTTTTTAAATGAGGCACAGTCATTTAGAACTGAGGAAAGTTTTTGGTACATACAACTACACAAGTGTCACAGGTGGACCTCACGGTAAATAATTGTTTCCTACAAATGTAGGATATGATTCTTTTAACATAGAACAACTGCAAATTTGAGCAAATTTATCTTTATGTTTATCAAAGTGGCTTGCTTGGGATAAAGAGCTGGTTTTGTCAAAATAATTATTTCACAATTTTCTTTTACGATCTATTATTAACTCTTAAATATCTTTGAAAAATTCGGTTCAAACATTATCTGAATCTGGAGAGTCGCCCTTTTTCATTCAGTCTCATCACAAGATTGTACATGACTCAAATAAGGAGTTATGAGGCTATGAAGACAAGTTAAGATACACGCTACCTGCTTTTCACCGTATGAAACTGGTGGATCTGTGTGTCCGTCATCTGACTCTCGCCTGTAATTGATGGATTCATATTTCCGGCTATATTTTGCATGAAACTGACCAAAATACACGCAGGAAATCACTAAGGACTTACCTGTTACGTCGGAAACCTTGTATTTTTATCCAGTCGCAAAGGGTGGGGCCTAACAAGTTTTGCAGCAGTTTTGGAAAGTAGCGATGAGGAAGGCATTTATCTAATATTTTATTCATACATTCCACTACTTTTGTGAACCCTAGACTTTAATCTGTTTCAAGCACCAAAACATCGTCCACATGAGTAAAGCTTTGTTTTCACAAGTGATATTAAGAATTTTTAGGGCCGAATTGTCAGTTTACACAGTGCTGCAGGTCAAAATGGCCTTATTATAGAGAGAGCTGAGATTGTTTTGAACAATTTGATATATAACATGTGGGTATCATGTTGTATGCAAGCCCCCTTAAAGGCACATAAAGAACATATGCCAAAAAAAAGGGTTAACCCAGAGGGTTAAAAGCACATGTTACCTTTGGCCAACTGTCTAAACACCTAAGAGGTTTACATGTTGATAAGTGCTGACATAAAATGTGTGAGCTCTGGCATTATTCCCAAAATAGCATTCCCATGGTTGTTATTTGGATGTATGATATTATTTCCCTCAAATAAGTCTAGTTGTTAGTATGTTAAGTTATTCCAAACAACAAAATATGCTAACTTGTATTAAAGCATTTTAAAATCTAAAACATTTGAAAAGCAGTGTCATTAACGTAAGCCTTCTTTTGCTGTTGTTTCTGTTTTGCAGATGAAGTAAACCTGTGAATGGAGAGACTTGCTCTGTCAGAGAGAGAACAAGGTAGGACAAACAGGACCTTTGAGTAATCTTCACCTCTCGTATCCTCCCCTACAGGAAAATCAAGCGTCCTCATTCATCGCACTGGGATCAATGTGGCTCTGGCCGTAAAAATTGACAAATTACTTATTAGTTTCACAACATTTTTTCTTCTGACTGATTAGCTTACAGGGAAGTGCTGGAATGCACGTTCTTCTCTATATAGGCTCAAAGTGTGCTATGTTTGTCTATGCATGGCATATCATGTTCTATACCTTATGTATTTTACTGAGGATAGCCACTAAATATTGCAGCAAAAGCCATGCCTGTAATAGAAGGAGGTTATATCAGGTGACATGCACCTGATTTTTTGTGGAAGTTTGAGACAGTAAAGTTGAAGTAAGTAGGTTGAAGTAGAATAATAAATACTGACAGTTGCTAGGTTCTTAGAAAAGTATCCTAGCATAAACTACCTCCCTCAACATGAGTGAGTGACTGAATGGCAGAGTGAATTACTGACTGAATAACTGAGTGACTGAGTAACTGAGTGAATGACTCAGCAAGTGAATTAGTGACTGAGTGAATGAGTGAGTGAGTGAATGACTGAGTGAGTGAGTGAATGACTGAGTGAGTAACAAGACAGGTCCATGAGGTTCTTTGCATCTAAAAATATAATTTTTAGATGATTCGATGTTTGCTCCCTGCCTTTTTAAAAGTTGATGTGCAGGTGCTCAATTTTTCCCAATTTAGTCATGTCCAGTTGCACGCATTAGCTAGGTCTCCCCTAGTTACACAATACTACAAGCCCTAGGAGTGTGAAGGCTAGCACATGATCCCTCCAAGTAATGTGACTCAGAGAGACATCACCGGACAGCTCAACACATTTGGAGGAGAGGGCTAACTGCCAGTCCTGTTACATCAGCTAACAGACGCCTACGATGCATAGTATTGTGCTGAGCAATGGTGGGAGAGGGAGGGCCATCCAGAGAGCAAAGCAAATTGCTCTCTCTTGGACCACCAACCATGGATGGCTGTAGCATCACCGGGGATTGAACCTGTGATCTCATGGTGATAAGGCTAAGGCTTGGATGGTTGTGCCACTCGGGGAACATGATTTCTCACCACTGTTGTTGCATTTATTTGGTATGTAAAGAATATAATCTGACAAAGTCAAAATGTATAGATTTGCATTGTATTTGTGTCATGAACTATGTTTTTAAGAAAGACAACCCATGAGTAGGGGTATACTTAACATATAATTGCTAGTCTGATAATGAGCAATATCGCATACCAGTCTGAACTGTGTTCTAAATATGCTCATGCGCTTGTTTAGAAACTTTCTAATTGCATCCAAGAGTAAAGGCAGTATTATGCTTCTTTTATACAATGATAGAGAACATGGTACTGCACAGAAAAGCTCGAGTTCCACATGCACTGCTACATTTTTCAATGACCAGTGTGTATATGCACACATGAGTTCTCTAACAGCAGATTTTCACGTTTAATGGAATATTGCCAAATGTTTCAAAGTGAAACGTTACTCCTTAAACTCTAAGCTTATTATTCAGTTTTTCATTTTAAGACATATTTAGTAACTGTAAATTATTAAATGACAACTAAGATTTAGTGATGACAGTGAGGAAGTGAAGTGTGGGCCACATACAAGTTTAAGAGAGTTAAAAATATATTTATATAGTTTAAAAAAATGTGTTGTCCGGTGAGATCAAAGCCCCTGATGTTCTCAGTTTCACTTCCGAGCTGAAAGGAAGCAGACGACAGTTGTGCTGAGGTAGAAGCTGTTGTCATTGGGGAGGGAGGCGGTGGCTTTGCCCCTGGCTTTCAAGTCAATTGAGATAGGAGTGTGGAGGAGTGATGCTGCGTGTTGTCTCATGTCAGTCCAGGGGTCATCCCCATGACCAGGGGGGCTGGCCTGACCATGATACGCGACTCACAGAGCTCGACTCTGCCACACAGCAGTCTTTTGTCCTGCCAGTGTCAGTCAGCAGCGCAGAGGAGAATACACACTCGCAGCATCAATCATAGCCAAACTACTTCTAAACAATATCCAACAGCCCCCATGCCCACCGGCATTAAATGGCTGGACATGGGCTGGACAAACAAATACCCACAGTATAGTTTTGTGTCAGTCAGGCCTTTGTGTGCAGCTAGATGTGTCTCATTCAAACACCATTTGCCTTGCAGTTTTGTTATCTGCTGTTATAGGATTTTTAAAAATATGTTTTATTTCCCGAATGTTATCTCAAAGACATCATAAAACAGTGCCTCAGACACCAGGCAGCGTGTTTGTTACAGTTTTGTGTAATAGCTTCTGTGATGTAGCTTTTAGAGGCTTTTAATTCTTTAGATGTCTGGTTACTATCACGTCCACTGTAAATAATTCTGACGCAGTGAGTTTCTCTGGAACGGAGCATTTCACGTCAAACCGAGCTGAATGACTTGTAAAATTGTAAATTCCCCCCCAGAGATTTAAGGAATACTCCATTGCTTTCTATATGTTGCATATGTAGTATACAATTAGCTCCCCGAGACAGAAAGTACAATTCTTTTACCCCCAAAAAAAAGTATATAACTTATATAAGTACAAACTCACTGGGCTTTCTTTTCTTTTACAAAGCATAGGGAAAAGAACAAAATTATTCTCTGTGTAAATTGACTGTGTTACAGATGCAGCAGATAGGTTGGAAAATGCTAGACTTCCTTTAATGTCTGATAATAATAATAAGCCTGGAGTTTAAGAGGTTAAAATGCCCCTTCCCTGCTTTTTGACTAACTCTTTGGGCAAAGCCATGTTTTGCTGTGTCTTGGCCTAATAAGCTGGATGCTTTAGTAGTCCCAGTCTGCCTTCGAAGAGGAGAGAGTGTGCCAAGCCCAGGCAGCTCGTGCATCATGACCCAATTCTCCCCTTGCTGCAACCTGAATGGCTGGAGTATAGTTAGCTTAATTGGGTTTTGATATATTTAATTCAGCTAATCAGAAAGCCCAACTGGCTCCAACATGGGGCCTGCATGCCTTTCTCTGCTCCGCAAAGCTCCCAGAGACCGGGCGGGTGCAGAGCAGGAGCCTCCCAGAATGGATTCCCTCTCAAACAGTGGGAAGAAAATTAAACTGCCAAATTTGTTTTCATTGGTTCAGGGCTTCTGCGGGGAGTTGGAAGCTTTTAATTGCACTAGCTGTGAAGAATTGGCCGGGCTGTTTTTAAAACAACAAAAAAAACAGGCAGCTCCCTTCTTCCACATGCGCTTTTTAAAGATCATCGGGGTCAGATGTAGTGCAGAGACATGTGCTGTCAGATTTTAGAGTTGATGCTCTTTTATTTCTTTAGTAATTACATGGACATGTCCTAAACCATCTATTAAACAGCCCAAAAGAGCTATCTCTGTGTTTCTAAGTATGTCACCACCCTAAATCATGACCAAAGTGCTATTGTCCTGAAAAAGGGAAATGTGTCCAGTTATTATTTCACTTTTTTTCCACTGAGTTTTTGTTAGCTTAGAATATCTCCCCTGAACTGCGATCATAAAAAAGACTCCATCACCAGCTCTTTTGTTTGCCAGGCCCCATTTTCTCTCTCTTTCTCTTCCTCTTTCTCTCTGTTTTTAGGCCTTTGAATTTTTTTCCAGTGTGTCAAAACAAGCCGAGGCTACATGGAAACGGTGGCCCTGTGTAAATATTTATGATGTAACATCTCCATGTGAATAGACTTTCCTCCGAGCCCATCCATCACTCCTGAAAGCCCTCCCCCAGGCCGGCGTTCGGGCCGCAGGAAGCGCACACAGGAACGCCGCTCAAAGCGTTTGTTTTTTCTTTAGAGCCAGGATCCCCGCGTCGGCAGGACGTTAGAAGCGGTGTCCCCCCACTCTCCTTTTCAGGAGCCCCCCAAAAAAAAACTTCAAAGTCCGCCGGGGCCTTTGTCCCGGTGACGCGGCCGCTGGCCCACAAAATGCCGCGACAGAAAAATGCGATGTAGGTCAAATTACGGCAGTTGCACTTGTAAAAAGTGGAATTCTCGGCTCCACAATGGAGGGCCCTGCCTATCACCTCGTGCTAACTAGGTATTTGTCCTGTCCTCTTGGTGAATGAGTCTGGGCACAGGTTGCATCAGAAATCCTCTAAGTTATGTGTTTAGCGTTAAACTGGAATGCAGCGTGGCCTTGTACTTCTTTATGATGGCATTGTGGACGTGTGTTGTGCTCATGTTGAAACAACCACAAGGGCTTTCCGAAACAATGTCTCATTATTTAGAGTGCCAAGCAACAATGGCTAGCCGTTCATGTTAACAGCTAAATCAGTGAAAGGACTTGCGTTAGATTCAGGTACTTAGAATCAGTTTAATTAGACTCTGAGCTTGAAATCTGATATGTTTCTCGTCATCAGATCATCAGCAGCAGCTTTTCAGTTTGCTTTATTTCTCTCTGTAACAAAGATATTACAGGGCCCATATCCTAAATGTTTCCACTTAGATCATTTGGGACGTTTAGTCATTAGTAATTCATTTCTACATGACCATTCTCCAACTGTAGCCATTGGAATTAAAGAGGCTGTTTTTGTTACAAAACTCATCTATGTAAATGAGCTCTATTCTGATTGGCTGCTCTGTATTGTGCCTCATTCAAAAAGCAGACAATCACCACTTAAAACATCATTTTGAATGGGTATGGCTAAACTGTCGTAGGCTTAATGGGGGATATATGTAAATACATATACGTAAATACATTGGGTTTCGTGACATAACAAAAATGAGTTGTTTTCACAGCTTATTTTCTATATATGGACTGTATGGAGTGAACAGTATCAGTATCGGTTTCGAAACTTAAAATGTTGGCATGCTTATTAACAGTTTTATTTTTATAAAAATGTGGGAAAATTTTGGTTGTCCATGATGTGGGCCCTTTAATTCCAGGTAGTGGAAGCTAATATGACCATATTTATTATGATTACTGTTGTCACAGTATGCCTTTTTTATTATATCAGAGATATTGACACTGACCAACTGCATGTTTCATGACAAAGAGTGCATAATTAGGCCTGTTTAATATGAATTTTGTGCAGCGTAGTATGTGAAACGTTAAATAAAAAGCATTGTATCCTTATAGTATCTGCAACTGTGATCTGAGGCTTTTTGTGTGTACCAATCTATCAAACCTCAGAAAAGCGAAAAGTTGTGATAAAATATCTGAAAGTATCATGATATTATTTTGTTGCCATATCGCCCACTCCTAACTACAGGCATTACCACATGTGTCACACCTGGCCGTGTTAGAGACAGGTGTGGTCTCCACTGCGCTCCTGTCTGGATCGGGTGTATTTTTGCTCCCTCCTCTTGCACAATCTGGCTCTGGTTGGTGGGAAATTAGGTATTGCAGAGCAGTCTCTCAATAGAGCAACATTACAGTGCCTCTCCGCGCTTTTTATCACAACAGACGGTTGCTAAGATGTAATTATCGCTGTCTCTCTCTGATAGACTGAGCCAGCGACTGAAAAGGTAATATGGATTATCACAATAGTTCTACGGCTCAATACTGCTATCTAACTTTATCCATTTATCTGCAGTGATGGGAATCCTTTGTGTTGTGCGCCAGTGTAGCATCTATCTAAATAATAAAGGCTTTTGTCTCCGTCCTGAAGAGAAGGGATTGTCTTTTTAATTTCACCAGTTTTATTATTGTTAATATTCACGCCATGATAGCTGTGTGTGGACAAAACTGAGATATTGAACCAAAAACATTTCTGTGAAAAACAGAGGAGAAACTTGGAGGAGTTAGAGGGAAACCTGGACAATTATGATATATAAATCTCAAGGCAGACCCTTATTCAGACATGTCCATTTTCTATATCATTTCAGTATCTGTTTACCATCAAAACAGAAATATGTCTCTGTATCAGTTATATATTATAGCAGTTTGCCATTCAGGATGCATCTCTCTCTCTCTCTCTCTCTCTCTCTCTTTAGCTCTTTTACTCTCCCTGTCCTCACCTCTGCTCCTGCGTGTTTGTATCTGGGAGCAATCGTTTAGCGGTTGGCTTTGAAGAGTATATATAGAATAGATGACATTTTTTTCTCTTTTCTCTCGAATTTTGAGTGCCTCTTTTCTCTCTGCAGTTCCATTCAGGCTTTCAATACCTCTCCCCCTCCTTCCCCTGCGCCTTTCTCAGCAAGCAGGAGGGTTTTACTTTACTCCTTTGTCATCCTAATTGATTGCATTAACCTTTTGAGTATTGAATTTCCTGTGCATCACGCCGAGCACAATGTGGAATATTATCATAATCCTTCCAAGTAATGGACACAGGGCAATCAACAATGCTTTAGGAAAAGTACATCTTTGAAAGATGGAGCATCTTATTATTTACAATCAAAAGCCTCCCTCGGACTGGTAGCCCTCGTGAAACTTTCACAGTGGCTTAAGGTGTTGCGCTTTCCATGCTTCAAGCTGCTTCACTTAGAACTGGAGTGTCTATAAGGTGTGAATGTGAGCCAAACCTATTCCTACCATGTGGGGTAAAAAATGCCATTTTCCCTTCAAAATTGTGAAAGAATAAGTTTTTTATTGAGATACTAAATGATTATTTTGTTCAAAGTCAATATTAGTAGAAACCAGGCAATTTATTTGACATATGTCAACATTTAAAGATTTGAAATTTTTGGAAACTAAGTCAAAATTTTGACATTCTGCTGTCACAAACAGAAAGAAAAATCAGATGACAGACTAACTTCAGATATTGAGCATTAGCACATTCACAGTTATATTTTTACACATTTGTTTTTTTTTTCAGACATTTTAATGAACAGGTGTTGTGGATCAGTGTACAGTGAGGTATAAAGAGTAAGTGTTGAAGCTACACTGCTTTTGAGTTAACCAGTACATCCACAGGATGGTCATGTCATCTTAGATTGGAATCAGCAGAGTTACATTGAGAGAACAGAGCTTCCTCGGCTGAATAAGACCTGTGCATTTGTGCGTTGATGTGATATGTGTGTGTGTGTGTGGGGGGGGGGTGTACAGCCAGGCCACCCGCTCACCTGTAACAGCACCCGGGGTGTTTTTCTCTCTGTTGTAGTTTTGAAGTCATCTAGGTCAGGAGACAGTGGTCTTTAAGGCAAGATTAGCCCACAACTTACTTGGCGTTCACTGGGCCACGTAATTTAATCCTCTTACCCTCTTTGGATTGTCCTGGCCGTGTTTAGGGGAGATATGTAAGTTCGTTTTCTCATACCTCTGCTTCTTAAGAAACACAAACATAGACTGAGTTACATAAGTTTCTGTGAAACAATAATTCACTCAATCACTTTGGTTTTCACAATATTAATGAACGAATGCGCTGGAAAATAGTCTCTCTTAGGGTCACGATTGATTGTGATTAACTACACAAAATATTGTGATTTTTGTGATTGCAGGTACTAAATATTTTTATAAATCTACTCATATTTATTTTATATTTTAATGGAGACTTGATCTCAATTTTTCAAAGAAAACTGCAGAGATATTTTTTCCACACCTCCAAAGTTCAGTGTTAGATCCAAGTAGTCCAAAACACATTCAGTGATAAAGAGGTCTGCACTCTGGGGTGGTCAGCAAACACTAGCATCTTTGTATTAGTTGCAAGTTTTCTTCTTTAAGTGCTGTTTTTCTGATGGTGACAGTTCTGGTGGTCTGTCAGATTTTTTGAACTCCAGAAAAAATGAAGGTGGTCTCTGACTTTCTCACAGGATTTTATATATATATATATATATATATATATATATATATATATATATATATATATATATATATATGTGTGTGTGTGTGTGTGTGTGTGTGTGTATTGAATACCTGTCTTTTGGTGTATATTAAGTCAGACACTAGTCACTTTTATGTCAGTGCTGAGCATGCCAAATGTTGAATAAAGTGTTTGGATCCAGAGAAAAAAAAAGCATCCATTCTGGAAAAATCCAGATGAGTCCATATGACTGTAATGGATAAAAGTGAGCGCTCTGCCATGCTCTTTCATCTGTATTATGGTGACAAAAACCATTCTTTCATCAAAAACAGTGCTTCTATTGGTAACGGGACATGGCTTGTTGAATTTCTGCATTCTAACAAAAGGCCCTGTCTGCCTATGGAGCTCGACTGCACACAGCCACCTGGCTCCTCTCTCCCTCTCTTTTGTATTTCAGGATTTATTCAACAAAACCCTGAAAAGTAGAGCGCTGGGGAAAAAAAGAGCGCTAAACTGACTTTTCAGGTTTTAATGGGAGGGTAAACAACGGAGCAAAGCATAAAATTAATTGATTGTTGAGCAACACAGAGGCTGTGTTATCATGTTTCCCTGGTAACATGAAATTATTGTCTGGTTGCTTAGATGAATTGAAGCAAAACAGCCTCTAATTCATGAGAACTCTGTTATATATATATATTTTTTTGCAGCCGGCAGTAGAAAATCAATTGAAAGGGACCCTTATGTGCAGGCTGGGCTGGCTTATGATCAATAATTATTGTAAGCAGGGATACAGTGTCATGGTTTGATGGGTCCAGGTTAGACATTCAAAGATATTGAATGCTCATATTTATAGAAAAAGTGTTCAAATGATGAACAGCAGTGCCAATATCTCAATTTTAGGCAGTGAAAGGTCACCAGGCCCATTTTGTCTTGGTTTCATGCTGAACAGACTGCATGATAAAATGGAGGATTTGGTTGAACGATTGGTCAAGGTCATTCGAAGAGACAAAGCCATCAGGGTCCAGTTCTTGGGCTCACCTGCTAAAACCCCTGCCCTAGTATTCAAATGTACAAAAGGTTAGTGTCCAGGGTTGATGCGCGTGTTAAAAGACAAGGCTCATCCCATGCTGAAATATTTCTGGAGTCAAGGCTGACAGTCTGACACTTGCATACTATGTGATTTGTGTACTGTGTGAAAAATCCAGTTTGTGTCGATCACCGCTTTTAGGCAGATTTTCCTCCTTTCATGTTAGCAAACTAAAACAGGCTGGTTTAGCGTGAATTGTGCTGCTAACTCTGTTTATTGTGTGCTGTGGGCTGGGCCTCGCCGGGGCAGCGCAAAGCAGGACGTTTGTGGTGGGGTGATGAGGAACAAGCCGAGGCAAAATGAAACACTGAGAAGTTTTGAAGATCTGGGAAGCGAGTACATTAGAGGAACCTAATTCATTACGGGAGTGTCTACTGCATGACAGGCTCTTTCCACATTAATATCTATTATCGGCTGATAAATTGCAGAAAACGGCCAGCACTGTATTGGTTTCTGTATATTTTAGCACACTGTCAAACACACTGTAGAGAAGGCAGGAGCAGCAGGCAGATCCCTTAAGGCCTCTGCTGTAAGGAAGCTGCTGCTGAGCCCATCTCAGCCCAAGCTTGAGTTTCAGCTTCTTGCTTTGGTCCAGCCAGAGCTCCGAGTTGGCATTTTCAACATTTATTTCAACAACTGACACTGGGTGTCATATTTCCTGCCTTTGCCCAAACCAGCTGTCAGCTATTGCAGACTCAGAACCTCCTCTTGTAGCTCTAAGGTCAGGTTTAAAACAAACAGCACGGCAGTGGAATACTCTTATACCTAGACACTCATTTCTTGCACTTTGTAAATTCTCATGCTTTGCACATGGACTTGGGTTGTTTGATTAGCTCCACCCAAGCTTTTTATGACCCATATAATGTTGTTTAAACAAAACAGAGCCTCTCCATCTCCATTCCTCCATCTTTCTCCTAATTCCTACCCTCCCTCCCTGTCATTATCTTATTTCATGGCATACTCTCTCTCTCCATCACGTTTCAGAGTCCTATTGGAAGACAGCTATAGAAACGATCTTTATTGATCTAATCTGGTTACTGCTTGCTGTTTTCAACGGCTCCATCAAAATCTCCCCTCCTCCCTCTTTTCCACTATCTCTACCTCCCCCACTGCAACTGCCCCCTCCCCTCTGCCTAACTGACCTGGCCTGGTTCACTGGCCTGGTGTTTTATAGAAAATCTAACAAATGTGAGATAAAGTGGGGTTTTTGAGCATTCTCCCAGTCTACTCTCTTAGGAGAACAAGGCTTCAGTGAGGTACTGTTTAGAGCTTTAAATGGACCTGGACATTGGACTGGACCTGAACATTCTGAGCAAAACTTTAAACACAACCACCACCAACTAAAGAACAGATAAAACTTTAAGTGATAACAAAGCCAGACATGCGATTTACATCATCTCAACTCCAAATATAGTCGATCAGCCGAGACACGTTTGGTGTCTGAATTTTACTCTTTCAGTTTTACATGGAGCTATGAGGCAAATATAGATAACAAGTAAAAGAAGCTTGCAGCAACCTGTTAGCATTGTGCAAATTTCATTACTTGTTAGCCATGTTAACCTGGCAGTTTCAGTGCTAAACTTAAGAAGCAAACTTGAGACACCAAATGGGTCTTGGCTGACTGTTTTTGCAGCTTAGTTTCTATATATGAACTGTATGGACCAGGGACTCAATAGTATGCTTTAAAACTTTGCAGTGTTTACATGTTACACCAGACTCTGTTTCAAAAAAGCAAGGACAATTTAGTGTCCTATAATATGATTGCTGTAAAGGTGGGAGACGACTCTGTGAAACATGTGCATTAAATTTTAACCCAGTTTAAGCCTGACAAACTGAATATGACTAGGTCTTGATATGAATAGTCAGGTTCAGGCAAGTATTTCAAGCTGTAGGGCTGTTGGCCCAAATCTGGGCTACTTTGGGTCACCTATGCCCTCCCCCCATTCCTCCAATCCATTCACCATTTCCTCATAGTTGGAATGGATTTCCTATTGGTCTTATGGATTTTGGTTTTATGTCACTGTTCTGTGCTGGTCTGACTCGTCCAGTGCTGTAGGACTGTGTGGTAGATCATACAACATTGTGAGTGTGTGTGGCGGCATTAGGCCAGAGGCAGCAGTGTAGAGCAGATGAGGCTGTGCTGAGTACTGGCTTCTGCGCTGTGACCCAGTCCCCTTCACACTGGCGTCTGCCTGTAAATTTTCTGCTGCCCTTGCTATTCAGCCAATTACACCAAAAGAGCTTTAGTGATTTTTTTCCCTCTCTCCAGCCGGCCTTTATTTATTTATTTCACAGACGAATGCAAAGCATCTCTGAAGGTTAAAAAAATTGCTGAATTTCATAGTGCTCATAACGTAAACTTTTTTTTCCTACTCCTTAGCTACACTAGAGGCTGATCAATAGATGTCAACTCTGCTTGCTTTGTAAAACAAATGCTTGAGCAGTATAAATCAACTCCAGAACTGTTTCCTGTTTTATTCCTCAAATTTGGACATATTGCCAACGTCATTTAAATTCTCAGGCATGGTTAAAAAAATGTAATTTTTTAGTAATGCAATCAAGTAATGCAATCACAAGGCAACGGATGCCAGACAGTAGAATAGATAAGAATACAGTATCAGCACTGACAAGAGCAGAGACCACAGCCAGCAGGAACATTCTGTTTTGCCCAATACGACATTGTCCATGGTCTTGCTAATCATGCTATTCTAGTATATGACTATATGTGTGGAGATTGTCAAAATGGCATCTTGTTGGAGTCCAGTTACAAGCACAAGGACCGGAGAGCTTTGAGTGCTTGTAATTGGTTTATAAAAAGCATATTGACAGTAAGGAGAGTGAGAAGTGCAGAATTAGGCTCTGCTACATGGCTGTAATATGGAATTGTATGGCTGCTTGCTGTATCTCTACTTTCAGTACAGATTTCTCTGTATTGCTGGTGGTTTTGGACCTCTCTGTCTGCTAAGGGGGATATTAGGGACGCCCACTTTTTGTGCCCCAGTTTGTTCTGAGTCCTTTAGGCCTGTGCTGATAACAGAATCCTGTTATTCAGGTAACTGTGATAAATGGTTAAACCAGGCTTTCGGGGTGGTGGAGGGGGATTGCGAGGTCTTTTTTGTGTTTGTTTTAACTTGTTTTTAGTGTGTACACTTTTTTTTCTGTAATTTTACAACATTCCCTAATACTGAAGCGGATGGAAGTAAATACAGTGAAATGAAGCTTAATCTTTATCAAGTATTAGTAAAAGTTGTGGTTGTAGTACACAGTCATCATTACTTTGGCTGCTGTGCTCTCTTTGAAGTGCTCAACAGCTACGTTTCTAGAACATCATCATCTACATTAGGTATAGTAAATATGATAATGATTAAATTGTTCAATGTACAGTTGTGTTCAGGTGTGAGAGTACTTGCTATGGTTTGCGTATAATAAATCAATAAATGAAGATATTAATGAATTTTTACTGTCACTGGGGGCTGTTACTTCGGCAACCCGGGTTAACTGTCACCAGGTACAGGCCTACTGTAAAGCACTTCAGTACTTGAGGATATTTTGTATGCGTTTAGTTTGGTAAGCAGCAAAAAAAAAAAGACTCAAAGCCATGTGCTCACATTTTACATGCGTATGTTTTGCCAAAGGGCAGCTAGCTTACATGCAGTCAAAAACACTGGCAGTGCAGAAATTACAAGTTTTCGTTTTCTTCTTTAATATTCTTTAGTATTTAATGGATGTTATTACTTCTGGAACACTGAACAACTATATATATATCATAAAAAATACAGATGTAGACCATTTATAGACCACCCGTATATAGTAACTGCATAAACTGCATATTAATAAGCAGCTGATTGATGTGAGCAGTCGTAAGGACACATGACCCCTACATAAGCCTTTCATGACAAGTCAAGTGACATGAAAGTATATAAAAGTTTATAAAGGCTTAATCCAACAAGTGTTTATGAATGTCTATGTAGGTGTATGAAAGGCGGATATGTATGTTGGTGTTGTGTATCATTACGAATGCTGCCCTTCAGTAAAGTGATACCATTTATTTTTACCAGTTGTTGAATTGTTCCTTCTGTGCTTTCTTTACTAGTGTATTTTTTCAAAAGTTGTACTGCAAAAAACAAAAAAAAATATGTGCCAGGACTTTTTTTGCCTATCAAACCTAACATAACATAACATAATACAAGTGTCTTTGTGTATCTTCATGTTATATTTTATATCACCCACACTTACTGTATACCTCTGACCAGTTACTTATCTTACAGTCAGTCTACAAAGGCCCCTTGCCCACAGGAGGGAAGTATATAACCTCTTAAAAAGCCTTGTGTTTTATTTTGTGACCTGCCATGTTAACAAGGCTCTTTATATGGAGCTTTATGTAGAGCCTCCTTTCTCTCTTCAACACTGTAATCCGATGGTTGCTCTTTCTTCTATCCCTCCATTGGAGTCCATACTGTGCTGCATTTTTAGTATATTAGCTTTTTTTTTCCCTTCCCTTTTTAAGTGAAGTCCACATACCCGAGCACATACAGTACATAACCTGGTGTTTGTGAGGCCTCTGAAGGGCTATCAATAGAATGTCGAATGTGGTTGAGAGCTACAAAGCAGTCGAAGAATGTGCTCGTAGTACTCCGCCACCTTGCATTCTCGTGCTAAAGCAGTCGTGCCACATACAGTTTTTGAAACATTATATGGCACATCTTTGTTCTTTTGGTCGCTGTGTCTTTGAGACAGAGATGGCGCTCGTTAGCAAGTTCAGATTTAACCTCTTCAAGCCTGTGGGTGAGCATGGGCCAAGGAGAGTGTGCGGACCCCCAGGAGAGATGGAAAAGGATCGTTTTGATTGGCATGTGACGGAAGAAATGAAGCTGTTGATCAGTGATTATAAAAAATTACTAGCAGCAACAGCAGGAATATCCTAATACAGTCGGCCTACAGATAGGTGCAAGGATAAATTGCTCTCAGTCACAAATATTTGAAGTGAAACCAGAGAATTTTATATAAAAAAGTACATGTCTAGTGCATTTTAAGTTTTGGGAAACCAATAAGAGCCTTCTTGAAATGAAAGAGTTCAATGTTGTATGAAAATATTGTCAAGGTTAAAAAATATGCCATTCAGTCCTTGGTTTTTATGGAAATTAAGCTGCAACAACAGCCAGTTTTGAATTGACTGTTTTTGTGATGTCACAAAATCCAACACATTTACATACAATATATTCATCTATTCAGCCTACATGAGTTCAGCTCCAGCCCTTCACTCTGCCAATAAGGACAGAGCTCATTTACATATATCAGTCTTAAAAGCACATTCACAAAAACAGCCTGTTTAATTCCAAAGGGTAGTGAGAGGGTGGAAAGTGGTCATGTAATAATTAATGTTTTTGGTTCATTAAACCACACAAACAGCATAAGTGAATTTCAGGGGGAAACATAAGTTAAAAGAATAATGTACGATGTGGGGCCTTTAAGGATTCATGCTACATATGGTGCCCTAGTAGTCACAATGTGTAATGTAACTGAAGGTTAATTATTGCATATTGAATTGAATATTAATGAAAGAAGCACAGACATTCTGTCAGGAATGTGGCTTTGAATTGATACTACATTTCTTTAAGTAAGAGTGTGTACTATATTATGATTTGAAGTGTTGTAATGTTATTGTTGTTCATGCATTCTTGTTTTGTGAAAATAAAAATCTTTGATATTTTTGCCATGGAAGTCCAACATGCAAGCACACAGTTTTAGGTATAGTTAAAAAGAACTCATTGTGCTCCCACAGTCATGGGGAGATCTAGGAATGAACGACACAGTGATCAGGAGCTCTGTTTAGTGAGCAGCACACACCACACTGTACAATCTCAGTCCACTGCACTGTTTTAGCCAAAAAGATGTTGTTTTGCTTCAAAACTTTTTCATTTTCATTTGAAATATACTGACAGCTTAATTTGTTGTTTAACTCCCTACATAAGTAAATGTGTAATTATGAAATTACACTTGAATAGTATAGCAGAACAAAAGAAATAACTTGACTTCTAAGTGTTTCTAACAACTTCAACCTCAAGGGCCATTTTGTGGGCATACATTTCTGTTTCTCACGCTCAAAAAGTCCTAACTTACACACAGTAGTGTGCAAAAGTTTGGGTGCTTAGGTCAAATGACTGCACAATTTTATGCTCAGTTACTGTTTATTTGCTGAATTTTACACAAAAACATGAAATAATTATAAAACATAAAATGTGAAAAAAATTGTGAAACATATTTTATGTTTTTTTTTTTTAAACTCAATATCTAAAAAAATAGAAATTATGCACTACCAATTACAGAAAATGATGCCTTATTTAAGTGTTTTCCCTGTAGAGGATGTGTTGACTTATTTTCACACCAACAAATCGTAATCTGATGGGGTGATCAAACTTTTGCACACCACTGTATGTAAGTTAGGATGTTTTGAGTGTGAGGAACAGGAATGAATGCCTGTATTAGTTTTATTGTGGTTACTAAATAGTTTATAGTAGCCTTAGTCTTATGATTAATAACTGAAGAAGTTAAACAGTTCAAGGGGTTAATTGTACTTTTTCCATGTGTAGTCTAAGAATGCTGTGAGGTTTGTGATGTTATGTGAATCATTGCAGGGGATGTAAGCAGACAAACAAAGTAGAGGTTTGAAGAGCATATGGAATAAAAGGAGAGCAAGTTGGGGAAAGCAGGACGGCCATATGCTGACTGGTGTGTGGAGTATGTGTGAGGTATTAGGCTCACACAGGTTGTGCTGAGCTGTGCTGGGGCTAGCATGGGCCTGGGCGTCTGCACTGCGCTGCGGGCTAGGCTCTCTCTGAGCGCGCCGCACCATCTGCATTTAGCTGTTAACGTGCCTTCACATCCGGGCGAGGATTAGCAGGAAAATCCCCAGGTTTTTTCAACCAGTTGACAAATATCAGATTTGTCTCTAAAAATTAGCTCCATCCATATCTCCCGCCATATGACACAGAAAAAAGATTATCTTTAATACCCAGCCAGCTTGAGTATGGAAAAAGCAGATTAAAGTTTCAGTTTAGTAATATTTACCGAGCCACTTCTATTAGAGCTCCTGCATGGCTTCACACAGAACCTTCCAGAATGGAGCTTATTTAACCCGTAGCCTCAGAAAGAGAGATGTGGGCCTACGAACAATTAACGGCAATATTTATCTTATTCATCACTGTCCAATCCAGTGTCTGAAGGTTGTCTTTTTACTATATGGCTTTTAAACAAACACAGGGAGTAGTTAAAGAGCGTTAAGTGAATAATGGCAGCAGGTGTCCTTTCAGTCGCAGCTTTGTAGTCTTCTCAGGCTGCTGCTGGGCTGTTGTTTTAGGCTGCCATTGGCCTATAGCAGGGGGTGGCTGGGAAACAGGCATCATGGGTGACCCGGGACCCCACTACTGTCCCTTTGTAAGGACTTTTGTGCAAAGGTAGCTGCAGCATTTGATCTCAGCTGCCGTTTGAAAGAAGTAGGCCCTTTTCCTGTTGTGTTAGTGTAACATGAAATAAAGAAATAGGCAAGTTTATCGTGAAACCTTAGTTTATTATTGTGAATATCTCATGTTTAAAGAAATATTACAGTGTTTTCATCAGGTCAGTTACTATGGACAATTAAAATAAAGAAAGAACAAAAACAGAACACCTGTAAACTTAAAACATACTTACTGTGGAACCTGGTAGGCAATCAACTGCCCATTGGATGCTATTGTAGGTTTAGTTTGAGTCGTCGGGTTTTCTTTTCTTCTAAGTACAAGGAAATATGTTGAAATTGTATGTGGAAATCAACTGTGCGATATAGAGCAACAGATGGAGATTGGGTTAAATATGTCAGAGCAGCCGTTAAATTCCATTCTGATATTTAACATTACTTAAACAAAGACACATCCTTGAATCTGTCCGCAAGACAGATTTCAGAAAAAAAAATTGATGTCCAATGAAGCAAGTTACTTAGTGCTGCTTTTAACACCTGCATGACTAAACTTGCACAGCTGTCCACATTTGCAGGTACTGGAGATTACAGTGCAGGAGGACAGTATTGCTTAGGCTTATGCTAAATCGCTATGTTCCCCATGCCCATTTAATTAACATGGCCATAATGATGGTGTGGAGGGACCAGGCTGGGCCTCCTATGCACCTGCGCACAAGATGCTGGCTGGATGTTCTCTTTCAGGACCACCTCCATACCCAGAGGTTGCCTCCTCAACACAGGAGCCCATAAATGAAATTAAGGTGTCAATTAGTCAATTACGGCGTAATAACTCGGAGGGCAGACGTTTAGAGGCCGAGCGCACCTCAGCTAAGTTCATTTCCTCCGGTCCAGGAGCCCGCATTTGGCACACGTCACTCCCCACCCAGAGCCGCTGAATAAGCCTCTGCCTCGCTAATTCCATTTACCACTGGATATCTTTTTGGATCAACAATTTCCTTTCGTGGTTTATGTTTTTATTTTTTTAATTTTTTATTCACCACCACCCCCTCAGATGCAAGGATGCTGTTTTTTCCTCCTCAATTTGGCTTCAGAGAATTTTATAATTTAGTAATTAAAATCTTTGATAGGCTCTAGAAATTGCATCTAATTGAATTTAATGGGGAGATGAATTTCAATTTTATTTGATTACCGGGACCCCTGGCATAGGTATTTATGGAAAAAAACTGTACAAAAATATGCTGTGTGGGCTAAGATGGCATAATAAAATTAGAGGTAATCAGATTTCTCCGTCATGAATTTCGCTCTAATTTCACTATAATTTTCCATTAGATAGCTGGTTTACAAATATTTGCTCATCTACGATAGGAGAAGCTATCTGTCTAAAATGATTATGGTCAGGGCCTTCAGAAATGTGCCCCTTTCTCTCTTTGTTTTAAAACCAGATTGCGTGGGACCGAAATTAGGAAGATTACATTAGGACTGTCTGCATCCGGGGGAGAGATACTGAAACATAATGATTAGAGGCAGGGGATGAAAGCAGCGTCAAGAAAAAAGGTTTCGACAATAAGTAATGTTTTTTTAAGTGAAGCTGAGGTTTCAGCCTCACCGCTGGAATGATGTGTTGCCGACACAGTTCTTGCTTGCATGACCGTGTACATACACTTATGTTCGCGGACTCACTGCACATTTTGCTTTAGACAGGCATCTAAAAACTGATAAAGTAATTTGATCAGGATGTTTCTGTTTTTATGGCCGCTACCAGGAGTAATCAGAACAATAGCCAATTAGTCTGTGATAAGTTCCAGCTGCCAGTGTTGGATGTATACTTAAGTTTAGTATGCAACACGTTCATCCCTTGAAAAAAAATAAATATATAATGGTATCTAAGCAGACGTGAGGGGGAATAATATCCAGCATCACAGGCTTGCTAGAACAATACAAGGGCAAACACTTTCTTTGGCCTTCTTTTCAAAGCCCTGTGCCACACTCCCAGCTTTGTCACATTCAATTTCCTGTCAGTTTTATGATCGAGACTTGAGAAAAAAAAAAAAGTGGCTGAAGGGGGGAAAAAAGGCCCTGCTTTATTTTTAATGGTGAAAAAAATCTCAACGGGCAACCTTTTTTTTTCAGTCAAAGACGATGATACTCTTCCCTGTCTCTCTCTTTTTTTTCCTCCTCCTGGTCTTTTTGACTCCACCTCACAGTTGCCCGCTCAGTCTGCGCTGCCCCACTGGCTAAGACAGCAGAGAGGGTTCAAACACTATGTAACTCGCAGCAAAGGTCAGATTTCTCACTCCGCATGGCCCCGGGCCTCGGCCACAAAAGCCTCCTCGATTCACATCTTTCAACTGGGCGCTGGCTTTTGTCCCGGCGGAGCGAGGCGCTCAGAGCGGGCGGCCATCAGACCAGCCCCTCCTGGAGTGCACGGTCAGGGGCGGCTAAACGTCTGGCCTCCGCAGCCCTTTGACTGATGCGGCCCTGCCATGTCACAGCCCCCCCCCGATGCCCCGAGCATACCATCATAATGGACCACATCAAACGCCATTCAGCTCCTCTCCGAAAAAACAGAGATGGCAGCAGAAAAAAAAAAATAAAGATCGCCCACCACTGCTTGCTGCAGCATACGCTTAGCTTAACTTGTTTAGCTTGATCTGCCTGCTTAGGAATTTAGGTAAACATCACATTATGTTCAGTAAAATAGTGTCGTTGAACATATAACTTTTGCATGCGTGAAGTTGAGCTCTAGTTCATAGGCCTCCATTTGTGGGGGGAAAGGACTTATTGCATGGTACGCTCTTAAAGGGGGTTTCTACCAGTTTTTCAGAATATCAGTCTGTTGTGATGTTAACAAAGTCAGAGTGGTTTAATGTGAAATTGTGCACTGTAGAGAAAGAGACTTTCTTGACAGTGCTGGTAATAGATGCCAGGGGTCACAATATAACCATTTTATTTACTTTCCAAAAGCACCAGTGAGCCTGCACATGTCCTCTGAGTGAATATGTGCTGTTGATAAGGTAAAATAGTGCTAAATTTTTCTTTTGGTACTATTTTGGCTTTTAGGGCAAAATCTTATCTCAAAACTATTGCACATATGAAGTCTCAGGCCTCAGGTTGTGTATTTGTACCACTTCGTGAGATAAATTTCTGTGACGGAGCTTTTAGAGGCATTAAACACTTCAGATGTCTGGTTCCTATCACCACCACTGTGAACACTTCTGACTCAGTGACTAGAAGAATGGAGCATTTCACATCAAATCACTCTGAATGACTTTGTTTACATCTTAACCATTTAATTATGCAGTAATTCTGAAAATCTGGTGGAGTTCCCCTTTGAAAATAAAGGCATTTGGAGTGACCTCCTCTCAGAACCACTTTTGATTTCCCAAAGAACCTTTACGGCTCTTAAAACGTCCCTTTTGCAAACGAGATGTGTGAAGTGAAGAACCTTTTTAAAGTGTAAAGAACCTCAACGTGATGTAAAGGTTGTTCTATTGAAGGTTTTTCCTTACGCGAAGTCGAGAACCTTTTATTTTTAAGTGTGTATATTGTCAGTTTCCATTTTAGGGAGGAACATACGTTTCTTTCCATCCAACGGAAGTTGACGTCAAAAAAAAAAAACTGGCACAGGTTTTAATAGTGACTCTGTCGTTCTCTGAAAGCGGCTTTACGTTTTTTCTTCCAAAAGCTGAAGTTGTGAAAGGATGGCCTGCACGATGAGTTTTCATGCTGAGTGTGAGAGGTGCCGTATGACTGACACGGGCTCGCCCCTCGGAGGCGCTGGTTTAAGGTGGGAACGCATTACCATTGTTTGATTATGACTCACAGTCCTAATTACTGAATCAACCAAAACCTGTTTTGTGCATACTGTACTGTCAGCCAGCAGTTAGCAAACAGGAACTAGGGATTGACTCATTTCACAGAATTATGAACCATTACCTAAAATGTGCATTTCCCCTTTTCGAAAGCTGCTTTTTCTCAGCGCTTTGTTTTTTTTTATGGGTAAAATTTAAGGTAGTTGTGTTTTGGTCAACAGCAGAACTCTTCGCACACTTCCTGCATAGTGTTCGTTTCACTTACTCTGTGCGCGTAGCAAGTGTAAATTGTGACTGAAAATGAGTATATTTTGCTGTTTGGAATTATGCTAATATTGTAAATATGTTGAAAATGTCTGTGAGCACTTTGCATGCCACGACGGAAGAAACTGCCAGGCAAATAAGGGCTTTGTCTTATAAAGTATTCATTGCCACCTGGTAACGGCTGCCGTTTATCATTTCACCTGAAATTACAATGAAAACTGATACCTTATCAGAGGGACAGGGACAGAGAGAGAGAGAGGAGGGGAAGAGCACTGAAAGAGAGAGGGAGTGAACGAGGGAGGGAGAGAGAGGGAGAGAAGTGTTCGGGGGATGGTTGGGGTAGTGTTTTTTTTTCTCTTCTCTCCTCATAATTTACAACCAACTGTTCCTGGATAAGGTTACTTAGGCCATGTGAGTACTCTTCAATATTGATGCCTCTCGGCCTGAAATTTTGGTCTTACCTTTAAGCAATTTGAGGATGCTTGAATTTGCATTTTCTAAATGGGACTATTCATATTTTCAGTTTGTTTATTATTATTATTATTATTATTATTATTATTATTGTTGTTGTTGTTGTTGATTACATTTATATGTTGTAAGATTTCTTACACGTTTCCAAAGTCTTCTGCTGCTCCCTCACTTTTTTAATTTTACACTTCACATTTTCATAAGCACCTTTATTTATGTTTGAAGTTTATGGATAGTTATTAAACGTCACAGTGGATTGTACAAGCTTGCTGTTTCCTTGGATATAACGCTGCTAAAATTGCCTCACCGACACGCGTCTGCCACGAGCCATCGGTTCGCTTAAATGAAAAACAAAATGAGTTCTATTTGCTGTGCAGAAATTCTAGAATATAAAATATGTAATGAGCCATGTAGATACGTTTCAGAAGCGGCCTGTGGCTCCCTCCCTCCCTCCTCATTTGCATGGAGAGGGGCCAGGCCCCGCCTCCTGGGCCAGTTGAGAGGCGCACAGATGGAAAGGCCAGCCCACTAAGGGGAGGGGAAAAAAAAAGTCTGCTCCAGTTCCTGCTCTTCCGTAATTTCCTATCGCCAACTGCTTGGTGTGTCTGTGTGGTGTGTGTATGTGCAAGAGAGAAAACCAGAGAAAGAGAGAGAGAGAGAGAGCAGGAGTGTGCGAGCGAGCAAGCAAAGGGGCCGCCTCTGTATTCTTTCACCTACCCCCCGTCAAACCACAAGGAGGAGGGGCCCGCGCTGAGCTGCCAATCAACTTCACTCGTGGCAGCCGGCATTATCTCGGCTGCGAAAACTATTGACAGATTACATGTCAAGGAGTTTAGCACATGATTGAAAGAAAAAAGGCTGTTTTTTTGTATTACCCCACTTATTTTAGTGCTTATTTCCCACAGGCCAGCTTACTTCTGATGATTTTCAGACAGAGTTACGTAATATTATGAAAGTTACATGCTTGAGAGGATTTAACTTCGACTATCCTGAATATGGTAAGTGCTCTTTTTCTCTTAAGTGTCTGTCTCTGAGCTTCTTTGGAGTGTGTGCCTGTGCTTTAATGTGAAAAGGTGTGTCTTTTATCACTGTGTGTGAATGGGGAAGTTAGTCATGTTTTAACTACTGTGCCGTGCGCTGTAGGCTGTAGATGAACTGCGGCTTTATTTATAACCGACAGAGCCCAGGGCTGATTAGAGTCTTACATATGAGCGGTCAATTACCTCAGTTTAAGCATACTGCTTGTAAGTGTTCAACTGTGTTACTTAAGGCAGGAGCAACTTAAGCAAAAGTACTTTCAGTTTAAACCTGGAAGTACCTTTATTTATTTGTGTGTTTGTGAGCTGCTGTTCGTCACTCATAACTCCTGGCATCTCACTACCTCCTTCACTTGTTTTTTTCTCCTCTTCTATTCATCTCAGTGAGAGAAAATGTTGCCATTTTTTTTCTCCTTTACATGTATAGTGATATGTCTTTATAGAGGCCGTGAATAGAGATAACACACAGGTATTTAGCAGCGGAGTGCTTAGTGTGGCCTAAGGGTTTGTTGCCAAGGGGACTGAGCAAACAAACTGTTGTGGGACCTTTGTTTTGACACATCTAAGGACACGCACACATACAACAAGTGATCTCTCTCTTCTCTTTATCCCACGTCCCCCCTGTTTAGGGATATTTCAGAGCACATGAAATCGATCCGAGCCGCTCGCTATAGCCTCTCTATTTTCCGTCCTCTTTCCATCATGTTTTGGGACGTGCTGGTGCCTCTGTAATTCTCATCAAAGTTTTTCAGAGCTTTTTACTCTCATACACACCTTTATATTAATGTTGCACAATTACACAGTATTACATATTTGTCTCTTTACTCCTATTTCACACTGTGTTTAAAGAGTCATTACATTTCATTCTGTGTATGTCATACACAACGTGCTAGCGGACATGATGAATTTTCATATGTCCTTGTTTTTTAGTAATTTATGTAGAGACCTGTGGATTTTTGCTTAATTTTATGTCAACAGATATTTAGAATTTTTAACATGTAATAAGATACAACCTACAATTTCTACACAGTGTAGTTTTTAAAATAGGACTTAGTTAATAATTATTACATTTTTTTTCATGCTAGGAAAGCCTGTTTTGTACACCGATTATTTAATATAAAATGTTACAGTTGCCAGTAACAAACTAAGTAGTTTCAGAATGTGAGACAGTTTAAGCAGTTGAATGGCTGATTAGAATTGCAGGTGGATTCTTCTGGTTTTGTTTTCATTTTTTGCATTTTCTGTAAGTGATTGCTGTTTTTGATAAACCATAAAAAAAAGAAGTGAGTAAAGAAGAAAATGAAACTTTATGACAGCTTGTAAATAGAGCCCAGTGTTGTGAATTTCCGGGAATAATATCCACTTCATATTCAAAACCCTTTTCCTCTAAACATACTGTATATTACATTTATGTTTTTTTTTATATGTCTCTGTTCGAAAAGTGAATAGGTACAGACACACCCTAGCTTTCTGCCTTCTAGTTCTGTGCACTCTGTTCTGACTGGAGTTTTTTATGACTCCTTATTCAGACCGATAGCTTGCTTTTTTTTTCTTCTTCTTCACACTGAGCGCAGTTTTTAGATCTCCGTACACCCTGAGCACCTTTACCACTCGCCCGCAAAATAGGATGAAATGAGGAGGAAAAAACAAGGCAGGGTCTGCAGCCCTCCGTAACCTTTATCACAATTTAGCAACAACCGAATCAATTTGATGTCTTAAGCAATAAAAAGGCTGTTGCTGTCCTAATTCTCCGGCTCCTCGCCTGACAGTAAATTTACATTTTTTAATTAAACTAGCTGGAATTTTTATGAGGGGGCTGGGCTATGCTAATAGGAATGTTGTGTACTGCAGATTAACAGAGTTTTGAAATAAATTTAGCAGGAGGACACTAGAGAGAGAGCAGGGGGCTGCGAGGCACCGTCTTTAACCCCTTTTATGCCAAATTCTCCTGAGGGACCCTCCGCTGGTCCGACCGTTGTGTCAGGATACAGTGTATTTCAGCACAGAGGTGACCGAGGTTGCCATGTCAACATACACCATTCAGATTCTCATATATAAATGATGATGGGTCTAAATGACTTGGAGAAAAGGCTGTTTAGTTTACAAGGAAAATAAGACAAAAAAACACTCCTTTAATTAGAACTAATTTTCAGGATAGGTTTTATAATAACATATAAGCACTTTATAACTAATCTGTATATGTATTTTCCTACGTTGTATGTAATTCGGATCCTGTATTATGTATCCTTTAGATTTTCATAAATTTAAATTTTGTTTGATTTAAACAACACACTGCAGTTTAGTATAAGAACATAGAATATTTACACAATACAAAATATTTACTGAAGCATCAGCTCTTATTCATTTGATATTTATTTAGTTCTTTAGTTCTTGTAGTTATTTAAAGAACAACCTGATTTCTCTGTGTTAGTGCAATTTTAAAAGGTCTGTATTGTGTTGTTTTGGAAAGAAGAAAGAAAAACAGGGAAAGAGAGAGAGAGAAGCAGGGAAAGAGAGAGATAGATTGCTGGACGGTTGAGTCGTGCCTGAGCCGGTACATGTGCCTCCTGATAGGACGCAGACTACCCAACATCATAATTAACTTAGTCCTCTAATACCCGAACTCTTATCCCTGGCCCTTTACCAGCACAGTCCAGATAAACAAATTTTAGCTGCTAGAAAAGGAGGATATAAACTCCAGTGCCATGGAAATCATAGAAACGAGTGAGCTTTGCTGTAGGCAATGTGACCTGGAGCAACAGAGAGGTGAAAGGCAACAAAACAATCTTTCTCTTCTCTTCTCTTCTCTTCTCTTCTCTTCTCTTCTCTTCTCCGCTCCTCTCCTGTGCGCTCATGCAAGCACCCAACCCTAATTAAAAGCTCAAAGCCTTTCTCGTCACCAATACACAGTAATAGCCTAATTAATACTGCGAGAGGAAGTCCTCACGAATAATAAACAGGTCGCACCTTTAGGCCCTCCAAGTGTTTACTAGAAATGCAGTTATTGTTGGTATTCTTAATAGCAATTTGTAATTCTCCTTCTTCTTCTTCTTCTTCTTCGTTTTCTTCTCATTGTTATTATTCTTATTAATTATTAATATAATAATTCAGTTGTATGTACAGAGGAGCAGTTTACTGTATGGTGAAAGAAGCAGAATGCTCTGTATGTATGAGTTGCCATTTTGTGGGTGTAGGTTTCCTGGTAGTGGGGAAATGCAGCAGTGCACCTACAGATCAGGTGAGTTCCTGAGTTCATGTCATTTTCTGTAAAAGCAAATGCCAGGAAGTAAAGTAATTTAAGGTACTGCTCTGCCAAGGTGTTGAACTGATAAACCTCTGTCATCAGAGTTAGAGCTAAATGTGAATAAATCATTTCCTCTTATTGTCCACTCTGTGATTCCATGGAGTAACGTAACATGGAAGGAGCTGGTCTGTTGGAAAAGTGACCAAGTTCTGCCTAAAGATGTTCCTCTTTGCAGAGGGCTCAAAGAATGGCTCTATTGCACGTTTATGATCTTCCACATGAAATTCTAATTTCATGCAAAGTGGGAGAGAGGAATAATCTGCCGCCGCTGATATGGCATATAAGAGGGAAAAGAGGAATATGAAGAAGCAATTAGCACAGTGTAAAATACTTTAGTCCATTTGTCTGAAAGCATGAGCTCCGCTGGCCTAGAATGAAATTTGCATGCTTGGCTTATCGACGCACACTTATTAGGCCGTCTGAAAGGAAGATTAAGCCGGCACAAAATGTGGCGTCTAATCCTTTTAAATGTGGCAGGGGTCTTTAAGGTGGGAACGACCCCGCGGGCAGGTTGCAGGCAGGATGGGTACGGCCGTTAAAAGAGGGACACTCCAGACCCCATCCACTCCTCAGGCCGCAGTGTGCTGCTTTAGAACACAGTGGAAGAGCGTTCTGCGTGCTTATGGCATGGTGATCTTTTTTCCCTGTCATGGTTTATAGGTGGGGCTTCCTCGAAATGGGAGGAGCTAATCATTTCCAGTTTCAACAGTGATTATAAGAACTGTAATGAAGTGTAAGGGGGAGGAGTTTTTTTACTCAAAATGTTCTTCATCTTTTTGAGTATACTCAAAGGAGTTCGGCAAAAAAAAGTCACTTGAACTGCTTTTCTCACCAAATTTAAGAGAAAGTATTCAGTTGCCTACCTGGTAAAATAAAAGAGAAAGAGAAACAGCTTAGGACGTTTAGGGGGAATATTTAAAGTCCTGCTCGTTCATATACAATACAGAGCGGCAAGAATTTTTGATTAAAATTATTTAACAGGGTTCATTGCATTTGGACAGTTTACTTTCTAGTTATGCACTGTACAATCGGACTGTACAGTTATATTTATTACATTTGGACTATGCAGCTATATTCTATACAAATTGACTATATAGTTCTGTATCATTAGACTTCTATACAGTTAAACCATACAATTCTATTCTACATGTTTGGACTATACAGTCATGTTCTACACATTTTGACACTGTGGCTTTCCAACACCCCATGAGGATTTAATCAAGTGTAATTCAAAAGCTTGTTCAAAAAATTAACAAAACAAAACAATTTAAGCAATCAAAGTCGGTATTCATCTTACTGGCGTACTTTTTAGTAGTTTTGAATGCAAACCTGTAGCAGTAGCTTGCTTGCTTGTGGAACAGTTGAATCACTGTAGCTCTAATGTACTACAGTACATCCTGCTAGCCCTGCTACTCCATATAGAAGTCTTTCAGTGCTGGTTAACTGCTTAGTGGCTGGCTGTTAAAGCCAGTGATTGATAGACTGATAGTTTATCTGTGTGCCGGAAGTCCTCAGCTCCTTATCTCTGACCAAACGCGGGGGGTCAGGCTGGGACGGTCGAGGGCCAGCATAAAAGCCTGCGTCTTTGGGTGGTCCTGTAGCACACACCGTATCTCTAGCATGGTGCAGATGTGCTGTCTATCAGCGTGAAATTTGTCAAGCTTGAATTTGTGCTAATAGATCATGTAAGGACACATGCTTCCCGGTTTCCTTTTGGTTGTCTCTGATAGAAAAAGCCCACTCACTAAATGCTTTTTTTTGCCCACTTGCTAAACGCCTCTTTTTTTCTCCATTGATAAGAAAAAGAAGCACATGGCTGTGTGTTCCCTGTCACCTTCATCCTGGGAGAGTGTGTTTGCTCTGGAGAGGCACCAGGCCGATATCCCGTCCTGTCTGGTAATTGACTGCAAACAGGGACGCCTGCGTCTGAAACCCTCCCCTGCCACGGGTCCCCGCGCTCTGTGTGTTTTTTCCTGTGACATTCTATTCACTTGGGTCAGTAGCAGGCAGCGGCAGCAATAATTACTGTCTGTACATGATAAATCTGAAGCCCAGCTGTTCAATTCTGTCACAGCCTACACAGTGCCGGAGCAGCGAGTTGTTTGCAGGGGGGGGTATAATGCAGGGACATTGGGAGGGTGGGGTTAGAGCAGGGACGCTCAGGAGTTTGCTGTTTGACTGAATTTTTTTTTAAACTCTGTAACTTGATAGGATTACATGGTTCTAGGGCCCACACCTGTTAAGAGGCTGTTAACAGAACAGTTGGCAGTCTCATGGTTGGAGCTTAGTGGTGTTTTTTTTTTTCACTCTGTCCTCTTTTGGGGATTTCTCTCCCCATGAGCTTTCAGGGCTTTTCTCTATCCTCTTGGCCAGGGCAAGGTATCACCTCTTCCTGGTGTGTGTCAGTGTGTATAAATGAGTGGCTATAGGTTTGAGTTGCGAGGTTCTCTCAGTCCACACAGGAGTGATAAGAAATGTAATGAGCAGTAAGGAGTTTCTTAATCCCTCAAATCGTTCTGTATTTTTTATTCAGGAGAGTTAGGATCAATTCAGAGAAAATATTGTGTTACTTGCCATTTAGTCCACAGGCTGCCATAGGAAAGCATGAAGCTTAAGACATCTAGGTAAAACATTTAAAATCTTTTTCTTTCCGATGCAATGAAGAGCAGCAAGAATTTCTACTGAAAAGCACTTAGCAGTGTTAAAAATTATTAAATATGGACTGTACAACATTCTATACAGTTCTATACATGTTGACAGTATAACTAACTGTATAGATTTTTTGTAGTTATATTCTATACAACTAGACAGCATTACTTTCTATGCATTTATTATTCTATGACATTGTGCAATGTTAATTTCTATACAGTTATTTACAGTTCTATACAGTAATATTTTGTACAGATGGGCAGTTTGACTTTCCAACACTGACTTAAAGTGTAAATAGAAACTTTGTTTTACTAAACTCACACAAAAAATGGTTTGTAAGCATCTAAAGCTATTTACTTTATTGTCCTACTTTTTAGTGCATTCGGACCCCTAAACAGCTCAGCCAGCAGGAAGGTCCCACTCACTGTTGTGAAAATGACACACGGCTGTTCCCTCCTTAAATTGCTGTTACTTGAATTCTAAAAAAAGAAGAGCTTTGACACTCAGGGAGGAAAAAAAGTTTTGGGGCTCTCACAGGTTTTTCCATTCTCGGGCGGGCAGCTGGGGGGGTTCTTGCGAAATGAGTCAAACACAATGTCAACTCTCTGGCAAACAAGCAACCTGACACCAGGCCTGGGTGCTATTATTTGTGCGATTTTATGTCCATCTATTCATATGCAGTGAGTAATGAATTAAAGGGCATACAGGGGCTGCTGAAGCCAGCCTTGTGTCCTGACATGATTTAGATATTTTCCACAACTGCTCAGAACACGACAAATGCCATGTTATGGCTTGCAGACCATACAAGTAGAATAAGAATTGCTGTTTAATTTCCAGCCCGTGTTAAACAACTTCATTACAAAAGGCCGCAGCGCTCACAGTGATATGTATGGATTGCCGAAAACAGTTAGAAGAAAGATATAAAATGCTAATGGCTTGTTTATTTTGCCTCCATTGCTCCACAACCATGTTTGGTGTGTGTCGGCCAGTCACTTTCTATGGGGCTCTCAACACCTGTCCTGCCCCTTGTGCTGGGATTTTCTATATTTGGCTGTAAGTTGGGTTCATCATTTGCTGTGAAAGGGCACGGTTTCTCATTGGAGACACAGATAGATAGAAAGAGAGAGAGAAAGAAAAGACAGTGAGAAAAACTGAGCAGAAGAGAGGGAAAGACATCTGCCACATGTAGCAGGATTTTATGTCTCAAAATTTTTCGATAAAAGTCATTTCCATTTCCCAACTGAATAGAGTCTTTGTGGTGAAACATTATGCAAGATATGAGGAAAAAAATCCAGATCAAGCCGGTAAAACTGACATTATATATTATCTGTAATTACACAACATGTCTCCGTAACCACGTATTTCTGCAAGCAACAGTAATCTTATCTGAGAGAAGGAGGAGGAGGAGGAGGGAAGAAATGTTTAATAATCATAATTCAGGCAGTTTTGATGGTCCTGATAAGTAATCTGGGCATGGCGATAAATAAAGGAACAGAATGACTTTAAAACAATTCCCCTCCCTGCTGAGTGGAGATTGTTCAGAAAGTGTCATGTCCATAGGAAGCCCTACCTCAGCTGCTCTATGGAGGGAAATAAGCAGGCCAGGTTTTAATTGTTTGGGAAGTATTGGAAGCCCCTCTTCGCCCGGCCGTGTGCTCCCCTCTCCCTGGCTTCATTTCAGCCGCACTCCTCCTCGGCTGCTGGAAAACGGCGTTAATTTTTTTATTACCTGTTTGACTCTCTGGCCTTATTACTGTAGCCCCTTAATGTTCTCCGTAACCGTGGAAACCGGATGAATAAACGTCCGCAAAAAGAAAATGAGATGATTAAACAGGTCACCCTTGCAAAACAAATTCGCTCGGCCGAGCGCAATTTGTGTGCCGTGCGCCTGTCTGAACAGTTTGCTAACAAGCGGATTGTTTGTGAGGTTAACGGAAAGGGAGAAAGCAAAGGAGAGGGATAAAACCAGCACTGAGCACATCGTTCCGTTAAGGGAAAATAGATGCAAATCTTTAAGCGTGTTGCGTGACATACAAAAAGTGCCTTCCTATTTCTGTTTAGTAGCTATTAATATCGTTTTCTGGTGAATTGAAAGTTCTGTGCGCTTATGATCTTTTTTTTTTCTTCTTCTGAACCTTCCTTTTCTGCATTATCTCTGTGCCCACAGGAGGAATTCTGGTTATGTGTTTAATTTCTGTAAATATGTACATTAGGGCTCAAGCGCACACATTACAAATCCTTTCCTATTTGAACGTATGGCTCATATTGGAGTCATAGACTATACATAGGAAGAGGTGCAGTATGTAGTTAGTGGTCAGTGAAAGGCCATATAGGATTAATGTGCTGTTACTGCCAAGTGCCCTTAAAACCGTCTTCAAGTGGAACAGCATCGCTCCTGTGTATGTAAGTGCGATCTTCTCTGGGGAAGTTTTGTACATTTTCCTTCGTCTCTTCTCTCTTTCCCAGCCCAAGTTGCGTTTGACCCCTTTTGTGCATATTTAACATACTCAGCTTCAACCCAGCTAGAATGTTTGGTTGATCTCATCCTGGTAAATAAGAGGCTTGGCTGTGCCGATTTAGACATGGGGTGAAGACGCAGAATTAAAGCCATGTCTGTGTGTGCACAGAGACCACTAATCACCAATGGCGGCCATGCCATGGGGATGTTGTTTATGGAAGTGCGCCACTCAAGGGTGTTGGCTGTTTACTCTAATGCACCACTTTCTGTCATTCTTATAAAAAAGCCAGTCAAAAAGAAAAATACACCCCCCCAGTTTTGTCCCTCGTTGCAATGAAAGAGCGTCCCATGCCGTAGAGTGCACATTT
Organism: Colossoma macropomum; assembly: GCF_904425465.1. NCBI lineage: Eukaryota > Metazoa > Chordata > Actinopteri > Characiformes > Serrasalmidae > Colossoma > Colossoma macropomum. The sequence goes on along the minus strand of NW_023494802.1, from coordinate 8,648,427 downwards.
TGAGAGAGAGCTCTGGTGCCCTGCTGCTAGGGGTGTCTATGGCACAAACTGAAAGGCACTTGTGCATTATTGATGTTTTAATTTGTGCAAATGCCCGAGTCTTTGTTAAGTGATTATAAGCGCAGTAGAGATAGGAGGCAGGCACTTTGGGTTTAGAAACAGGAGCTGGTGGCCTGGTCAGCAGCAGGCCCAGCAGCCCAGGGCACCCTGGCACCGTCCGGCTCAAGGCTCAAAGATGGAAAAATATCAACGTGTCACAGATAAAAAAGCCAGTTGATCTTTTGTCCTTATTTTTTTGCTTCCCTCAGCTACACCTCTCCCATTTATGGTGGAGTTTTATAGGCCTTTTACATCCCTTATCAAAAATTATTTGATGTAAATATAATAGAACTGACCTGAAAAGCCCCATAAGCAAATAATGTGTGTGTCACGCAAGCAGCTGACCTTGGGAAAGAATGCTAAGTTATAATGCCTCATGCAAGAACAACAAACCCATAAAACAATAGTTGGGAAAGTGAGCTGGTTTAGGTAAATATGAGAGAAGCACTGTTCTTTTTTTTTTTTTACCTTGATTAGCAGAGGCAATCATAAACTTTTCCATGACGTGTTGCTTTTGCTGTTGTGTGTCATTAGTGCTTGTTCTACAGTGACTTGATACAAAAGGTTCAAGCAGACTATGTTGGGAAAAGAGGTTTTTAAATTGTGCTACAAATACATAAATTAACGAGCAGATGATTTTTTTTATTTTATTTTCTCCCTGAAGGCCTTTTTATAAAGTTTGTGTGGATTTACAGTCATAATTCATTTTTATATGACCGTGTTCCAACATCTCTTTATTCCTTAGAATTTATTGGTCCTTACACTCCTTACAACTTCAGTGTGGTTGGGTGGGGCTAAACTGCTGTAGGCTGAATAGGGGATACATGTAAATGAGTTGGTTTTCGTTACATCCCAAAAACAAGGAATTCAAAACAGGCTGTTTTTTGCAGCCATTTAGAAACTTTAACAGTGTTCACATACTACGCAAACCCTTTCAAGAAAAGCGAGGAAAAATACGTTTTCCATGACATGAGCCTTTCAAATCTATTAAAATTGATTAATGTGGGTTGCCTATTACCTTAATACCCATAATACCTAATTTGATTCGACCTGCTGCATCAAAAAGCACAATCAGTGTGGTATTCAGTAGTCTTTTGAGTTTGAATGGTTTACCCCCACCTGTTGACCCCACCGCTTCTCATACAGTGAATGAAATTGAATGTATCTATGTAGTTCATTGAACAGCTAAGTTTAAGTTACAGCCATAGAAATAAGCTCATATGTGAATTTGCCTCTGCTTTCAGCAGCCAGTCCTGACCCCCTCGCTCTGACGCTTGCGGAGTGTGTGTGCCAGAGTCTTCCTCTTAGCCATTCTGCTGCTAGCTCACTGAAACCATTCTCTCCCTACCCCCTCCCTATCCCCCACATTTACAGCTTTATTAAGCTGTCTCATGAAGGCTTAGTAGGGAAATACAGTGAAAAAGAAAAGGCACATATTACTTTGATGATCTGATGTCATTTGTGGGCTACACAAATGCCGGTTCCATTGTGTGCGGTAAGGTACAGGGGGAGAAAGAGAGAGAGAGAGACAGAGAGAAAGGAGATGTTGGCTCTGAAATGTAGGATTTCAATTAGGTACGTAAGCTGAACCTGCCTGCTTTGATCGAGCCATTTTCTGAATAAGAATACAGCAGCACTTGTAAAACATTAATTACGTGGAGATTTTTTTAAAGGAACCCGGTAAAGTGTGCTTTATTTGGCGCTCCTTGAAGACAGAAAGAAATCTACCTCATGCTAAATGGCCATTTGAACCCACAGCAATGAGGATGAAAAGAAGCTTTCAGAGTGAGCGCAGCAATAAAGTGTGTAATATTTGAAAGAGAAGTAAAAAAATCTCCCCTCATGGAGCCTAGTCTTAGCAGATCCATGTTTTAACGCGTTTCTCTGTGACAGATGACATTTAGGCTGTGTATTGGATCACATTTCTGACATTATCTCTTATTTCACCAAAGCCAGGATTTATTAATAATTCATGCAGATGCTGTGATGGTGCTGATAGAGAAAAGCTACATTAAAGGAATTATTCCCTCTAATAATTCACATCTAATTGCTTTATTTGGTTGTAGCAAGTGTCTGAATGTATGTCCCGTTAACTATACTTTTGTCAAATGTTATTTTACATGCATGTTTTGTTGGACAAAGGTGGCCACTTGTGTCTGTCTAGATGAGCTATTTGAGTGGACTTTATCTGAATTATAGGCAATATTGTGGCACATGCGATGTGCGTATGAAAGCATGCCTGCATGGACTTGTAGTGGAAATTCAAGCTGCTTCTGGTAAGTAGGCCTGTGTATATTCTCAGACTGAAATGTATCTGTATCTGCTGCACATGTTGAGCCTCTGAAGGTTTGATTTCGACTCTGTCAATTTCTGCTGTGCCACCGGAATGTTCTGTAGAGGGACAGTGATGTTTTTCCAGTGAGCCATCCTGCACCCTCTGGCAGCCTGCTGCAGGCAGTTATGTACTGTAATTATGGATTCAGCAAGTTTTTATCACTTTTGCTCTATTTTGTAATCAGCAAAAGGTTTTCTGAGGTGAAAATACTGACGCATTCTAGTAATTAGAGACTAAAGTACACGTACAAGTTTTATGATGTGCATATTTCAGAGAGTGGGAGAGACAGTGAGAACGAGAGAGAGAGAGAGAGAGTGAGAGAGAGAGAATAAACCTTCCCTGTATGTTTTGTCAACTGTTCATTGTTTTTTTACATGTAATGTTTCCCCTACATGTCTCTAAATCCTCTCTGTGTCCATGATGAGCAGTCATACAGAAGATGCATTAAAAGTGCCATAACTCGCACACCCAGCCAGGCTAAAATCAATTGGAATGGATAGTTAAGCTGGCGCTAAAAATCAATGAGCAATTCATGTCCTTGATCACACTGTGTCATCTCTCTCTCAATGTAAGAGCTTGGAGGCCGGCAGAGCATGACCACCCCCTCCTCTCTACATATTACACTCATTTGTGTTTGAACGGCAAATATATAGATGTGTTTCGGAAGCCATGTTGATTTTTTTTCTTTTCTGCGTATTCCTAAGCCAATATCAGGATGCACGGCCCTGAGCACTGTTTATGTAAAATGCCGGCAAGCTGTCTGGGATCAGTTGAGTCTCTGACACATACGGAGCAGCAGAAATCTTATCTGGCCAATCTGGGCTGGACTGGATGAGTTAATATCTCAATCAAACCCTTAAAAATAGCTGAGGGTCAAATTTCAATGATCAGAGTCTTTTCAGCCTCTCAAAATGTTGCAATCAATTTGGCTGGCATTCCAGGCCAGCGGCCGTGGCCGCGTGGAGGTGGGGCAGGGGCGGTGGTGGGGGGGGGTTGGGGGGGTGGGAATGCAGGGATGTGGCCTAACAGACAAGGAGAATGAAAATTCAGTGTTTCAAAATAGTAATTTTGTCCTTATTAATGCCATTAGTGTAACAGTCAGCATGGATCAAATCAGTGGCTGACCGAAGTAACTCCCCTGTCTCGGCACAATGACGGGATGGTGTCGGGAATGATTTGGCCATTCTCTGTTGACGAGTGAGGTTCCAACTGCCATTCTCTCCACTCCTCGCTAAATGATGCCCGTGGTCTTTTTTCTCTCAACTCGACCCCCTGCGCCCCCACACATATTCATACTTTTCAATTTCTGTTTCTCTACCATTTTGAATGCATCGGACAGGACTTGTGTTTCGGTATGACATCCAGCCTCCTTGTAAAGCGTTTTGGCACTGTCATTTTATTTGTTGTTAATTAACATGCTATCATCAGCCTAGTCTAATCCTTATTTTTCTGACTAAGCCAAGAGGGGAAAACCCTTGAAAAAAATGTGTTCATGTGATATATTTAGGATGAAATGTATTCTCAGTACTTTTCCACTCATCTCCATCACTAAGCAATTACTTTGAAATTTTTTAATCTTGATTATTCTCTTTGATTTGGGGCTGACTGCACACGAAATAAAACATAAATTATTTGAGCTGCAAATCTGAGCCGCAAAATAATATAATTTGCGCTATCAATATTGTGATCGGCACGCTGGCATGGGAGCGAAATGAAGGGACAAGAATGGACACAGTCATCCACGACACAGTTAATAATGCAGGGCTGCTATTGGACGCCGCTGTGATAAAAGATGACAACAAATGACATTTGTGTGCGTAAGCCTCGGTGGAATCGATGCGTGTTAACCGGGCTGTGCTGGGAGAGTGGTCTCAGAGACACGATGCAGTTCAGCACATTGTATGTGCAGTTTTAGCCGAAAAGCTGAGAATTCCGATCCTGAGCTTCTGAGCACATTTGGTACCTTGCGTTTCCCTGTGCTTTCTGGGGTCGTAATTTGTTAAACATTTGCATAGCCTTTCAAAGAGCAGTTGTTTGGCACAACAGGTGCGACTCTTGGGTCTTTTTCTTTGCAGTGGTGTTGTAAAGGGCACTCTGTCACAGGGTAAATGCTTCAGATTTAGAGTAAGGGCCTTCACACCAGTTGTCTGATGAGATAGAAAAAAGCTTGTGTGAGAGAAGGCAGCACATGGCCTGCCGGATCGGAGAGGTGACATGTCCCCAAGCAGCTGGGCCCTAAAAAACAAGTGTCTTTTTTTGTTTTGTTTTCGAACGAAGGACATTGTCGCTGTCATATACAAACTTTGTTTTTGTGTTTTATTTGCTTTACACTGTTTGAAAACAATAGCTGCCCTTTACATTGTGTGAACATTTCATGAAGAATAGAAACGGACCAATAGAAACGGTTCTAAGTGGTTTGGAATATAATTGCGTTATATTTACGTCCAAATTGAGAATATTTATTTCTTCTCCTGAAATGTTACCATTTCGAAGATATGAGTTGAAGTTATGACAGCAACATAATTTCTTCCTACATGAACGTTTGCAGCACATGCCCGAGCTGTGTGGTGTCAGTCGATTGTCCCTGTGTGTCCTCCAGCAAGGCCAGCCAGTGCGCAGCTCAGAAGAGAAAATTCCAATGCTATTACTTTAATTGCATGTATATTTTCTGAAATATGCTCAGTAAACTTGTTGCAGTTACCTCCTGCAGTGGCTAATGGCTAATTGTAGTATTAGACTCAGAGCATTTGTTGTGCAGGAATACAACTCTGAGTAGCTTTGTATTGGCTTTACTAGTGCCTCACTCTCGTTCTCTGCTCTCTGTCTCTCTCTCTCTCCTCTCTCCCTCCCTCTCTTTCTCTCTCGCTCTCTCTCAATCCATCTGCATCATGTCGATCTGTCAGGCTGCCAGTGTCTGTTCCAATTAGATTCCACTTAATACACGTAACCTCGATTAACACGCAATCAAGCTCAGATAAATCACGTCCTTTAAGTCTCCCCCCTCCGCCTCGCCACTGTTCCTCTGCATCATCCTGTTTTCTCCACCAGCACGTTTTGTCATCGAGTTTAAGATCATTCGCAGCTCATCTGATTCAAGCATGCCGTCAAGACTGCTTTGAATTCTGTGTTTCTCGCAAAGAGCATCCTAAAACGTTCTTATCTCTTCCAGTTTCCAGTATGCTTTTTTAACAGTCCCTTTTATAATTTCACAGCATCTTTAGTAACCCAATTAGGCACATGTGCTGACAATAAAATAATCATTAAAAAAAAAAAAGCAGAACTTGTTTGTAGTTTTAAAGTTAATAATTTACACTATTTGCTAATTGGTGGCATTGTTGATTCAGGAAACGGTGAAACCAAAAATATAAAACTTAAAAAAAACACACACAACAACAACCACAAGGCAAGAAAAAGGCCTACACAGCGCTCTGGGGTGCTGTTTTATTAATCGTGGCAAAAAGTGCTAACACTGACATGTTTAACAGATTAGAGTTTTAATAACAGGCCGGGTTAAAGTGCTGGCGCATCCGTGAAGATATCCTGTCAGACGTGAGCGGCCTGGGTGGCTCACACCCCTCAACCCCCCCTTCCACAGCGTAGCGCCTCCTCAGCGATGATAAACACAGGCCTCCTCCTGAGGGGGCACGGGCGAGGATTAGGGCTTCACCTCTTCATCAGATACTGCTAGAGTACTCCTCATTATTAACCCAGATTGCATAAAGCTCTCCAGCCCAAGAGCCACCTCTTCACCCTTCAGCACTGTGACACCATATATATATATATATATATATATATATATATATATATATAAATATATAAATATACACCTTAAAAAAACTTTCCAAATCAGTAACTTAATATGGCAAAAAAAAATCGAAACATCTGTAAGCGTAAAATAAAAGTTAGTTAAAATGTTTATTTTATTTTTTTAATCGCTTTTGGTCCATTTGTCATAAAATGTTCACATAATGTAAAGAGCACCTGGCATTTTATTGAAACAATAAAAGAAAACTAAATAACGGATTTACAATGTTGTCTTATGACAGCAATGATACAGGATGTGTATAATGTTACCTGCTTTGATTGTTATTGAATTATTGCAAGGTACATAATATAATCACCATAAAATAAAGATGTACTTGTACATTGTGCTTAGTTTTTTTCATACAGACTTGAAGCTGGTACAGAGTGGAGTAGAGATATTATTGAGCTTCTTTTCTGCAAAACACACTTGTTAATATATAAATAATGCATAAATATTTAGTTTATTAGAGCATTGTATATATATATATATATATATATATATATTTTTTTTTTTTTTTTATTTTTTTTTAAGTGTGTGTGTGTGTGTATGTGGTGTATGTGTGTGGGAGTGTGTACAAACAACAACACATGCAAATTGCCTAAACATATTTATCTGGGCAGTAAATGTGTTTCTTAAACGCCATGTAACATAAGTATAAATGCAAGCAAACATTAATTCAGTAAGAGAAACAAGAAAAAACAAGAAAGTAGTTGATAATTAAAAGAACACAGTTTACTTTCAGATTTCTACTTTCAAATTGCTTACTGTATCTAATACTTTGACGCTTTGATGTGTTTTGAATGGACATATTGGAAGGACTTTGCTGAGGTGTTGCAGTGGCCATTAAGTAGTTGTGTTTCTGCAGGTTTAAGTGGACACCGACTGGCAGTCAGCAGTGTGTAAATAGAGCTTGGATTTAAAATAAATTAAGCTATGAGAAAGGCTCAGGTTGATCCTTTTCTTATCTCCAGTGCTGAGTTGTCAGCTCCAAGCCTTTTATGGGACTTTGGTAAAGCCCGTGTGGACGAGTCCAAAGACAAACGCAGAGATTGACCGATCCTGCCCTATAAAAATAGCCCCGTGCACTTGTACCTAATAAAAGTGGACCTCATTGCTATGACCATTGTGAGTCGTGTTATACTGTGTGCAGAGCACACATGCTTTTTCAAAAAATGTGATTGAATTTTTAATTTGTGGAAAATAATCAGATGAAAGGTTTTATCCTAATCCAGGCAGTTTGTAATGTTTAAAAGTTGTCACTTCCAGTGTATTTCTGTCCTGCCGCTGCTGTTCCAGCAGAGCTCTGTGGCTTTGAAAGGCCTGGTTTTACCTAAAAGTATGAATAATCTCTTTTTTTTTCCGTTCCCAGAGAAAAATCAGCGAATAACGCTGATGAGTTTTAGCAGCTTCAGCCAGGCGATGGGCGAATATAATAAGTGTTTTCGCAGACGTCACCCGTGATTATCTCATCTTGGCATTTTGGGTGAATGTGGTGGATTTAGAGGCTCGGCCTCTATTGTGCTGACATCACTCTTTAACAAGCAGAATTAAATCACGGCTAAAATCATTTGAAACTCTCCCAGAGACTGTCCTGAATGCCCAAACAAAGAGTGTGTGGGAAATGTTTTAACACTGGGGGTGAGTATGCGTGTCCATGTGTGGGTGTAGTGTTAGTACACAGTACAGAATGAGAGAATTGGGGCAAATTCCCTCTCTCATTGAATAATTGGATGGGGGGAAAAACACTATTTATCTTTTTTTGTGCAGTCAGAGGAACAATAGCATGGCAGTTGTTAAACGCAATGTTTATTTGTCTCTCCTTTCTAGACTTGCTCCACTGAACAGCAAATACTATCAGTTTTTCTATCTAATGAATGTGACTTTTGTATTGTTTTTTTCCCCAGTATTAAACAATTCTACATAATGATGAAACTGTTATTGTATATACAGACTTTACCATCGTATACAGGGTTTGCAATAATATGTCTTCACAATAGTATTTTTGTTGCTTTTGTCTTTAAGCTGTATTGTAAGACATCAGTGTACAATTCAGTTCAACTGTATTATCAATACATTCCAACTGAATCACTTTGTTATTATTTAGAATGTCCTCCTTTTGCTGTAATGACTTGACTCCACAAGTTTGTTTAGAAGCCTCTGACGAATAGATGAATAAATTTTGAATAGATCAAATCCAAAGTCATCTGAACATGAGCTTTAAAGGAAGGCATAATCTGACCTTTTTTTTGTGCAAAGGCCTTAACATGGTCAATGTCACAAATTTGCCTACATTTGAATAGTGACCTAGAAATAGAGCAGAATGTTGAACATTGTTTCTTCCTCTTACTTTTTTAGTTTTAAAATCTTCAAAATGCTTAAACTTGTGAACATTCAAACATTTTCAATGTGGTCTCAGACTTTTGAAAATCCATTTTATGTGCTATAGTGCTACTTCTGTACTAACACTACTTCAGTACTACAGTAATAAAAAGCATGTTAAACTGACAAAGAATAGTGTGTACAATTCAAGTTAGTAGTGATGTGCAGTGAAAAATAGAATTTTGAGAGATAATAGACTTTAGATTTAGAGAAATGTAAATGTGAACACTGGAGGTAAAGATGACAGTATGTTCACTGGTAGTGTCTGGTGGCCAGGCATCTGGCTGACAGGCAGCTAATTTGGCCCAGCTGAAGTGGAGTGGTGGCCCACTTCTCCCTGCCACTGCTACGGGTGGGCCACTGGTCTGTGAGAGAAGCGCGGGAGTGAGGAGAGATGCGACAGGATTAGCCAAGCACAAGTGAGCAGGGCTGGTACTGCTGTAGCTCAGCCGGGCCAGCAGAAGAGCTCCGTCAGCCCCTGACCCTCCTGCCTTGCCTGGGACATAGTAGTATGGAAGCCAGGGATGGGAGGGGCTGGGGGTTTGGGAAGGGGGGGTGGAGTGGTGAAGATGAGAGAGAGAGAGGAGAGAGTGTGAGTTAAAGTGAATGGGAGTTTGGAAAATTATCCTATTAAATTGAATTAAAGAGGCAGTCTTAATTTACCCCAAGAATGATGGATTTGGATAATTAAGGGTGTTAATGGGGAGTGGTTAGGAAGAGCTGGGAAAGGGGTAGTAGACATGGAGACACACAGGGGGAGAGGGGGTGGGGGTGGGTTTCCGTCTCGAGTCCAGCTCTTACAAGCACAACAGAACGAGACTTTTATGTGCTGACCGCTCAGGGCACTGCTTTATGGCTTGCACTGAATTGCTGTATCTAGACAAAGGTAGGGCAATATGGCAGAAATATCGCAATACTTTATGAATTTTTCACTGTGCACGATACATATCTAGTTTTTCTGAGCTTTGCAAAGTTGGAACATGCATTGCATCAGTAATGCCAAATTTAAAAAATGCAGTTGAAAAATGAATACAGTTACTATTGTAATACAACATTTTACGTATTGTGCTGTGTTGCATCCAGTTAAGCAGGACCTGCCATCATTAGGATTCAAATTTGCGATCTCCTGACCACTTGGTGGAATATTTGTTGTTCTTTAATATTTTCTGACAGGTACGCCACTTACAATTCTCTTTTAAACTTTATTTTAATAAAACATGCCATTGCTCAGTATTCTGACAATACCCACAATTGAGCAGAGTAACGTATTGTGACAAAATTTATCATGAAACTTATATCACTCACCGCTAGTGGCAACATAGTTTAGAAGGACAAATGGGGCTGATTCTTTTTCTCTTTCCAGAGAAAAGGCTGGTGGAAGAGCAAGGCAGGCAGCTGTAAGGTAATATGTTTAGCGAACAGACAACAGATCAAAGCTCATCTCAGTTAGTGAGCATCTGTGGCTTCGCGTGTGCGTGTGGTCAAGGGAAGTGGCGGAAAACGAAAACAAACACGCAAAGCGGGCGTCAGCACTTTGGGAGAGGGTGTGTATGTGTGTGTGTCTTTATGTGTGCTGGTATCTGGGTTGAGTGGTGTTGCTCTGGGATGAGCAGGGCACCAGTGATGGGCAAGTTTGATTTGCTCATTATTACGGGGCCTAGTTATTTGAGCCAGGCTGGGGGTGGGCTCTGCTCTCATACCGGGAACTGTATCTGCATGTCCTTAATTCCTGCTGATGTGCAGGCCTTGGGCACTGACTGTGATGGAGAGGATGCCTCGCCAGTGGAAATTATCCTGTGGCCTGAGAGAATCACATTGAAGCTGCAGCAGCTGACGGCTGCTCGTGTGGCACTATGTGGCTTTCTGTGGCTCTGCCTGGCACTGTGCGGCACTGTGTGGCTCTGCCTGGCACTATGCGGCACTGCATGACACTGTGTGGCTCTAGCTGGCGCTATGCTGCACTGTGTGGTGCTGCATGATTGTGGCTGGCAGTGTGTGTTGCTCTGGCTGGCACTGTGAGACACCATGTGGCTCTGGCTGGCACTATGTGGCATTGTGTGGCTAGCACTGTAAGGCACTGTGTGGCACTCTGTATCACATAATGGCTCTAACAGTGTGTGGCACTTTGCGGCTCTAGCTGGCACTGTGTGGCACTGTGCAGCTTCGGCTGGCACTGTGTGACCCTGTGCGGCTCTGGCTGGCACTACGTTAAACTCTGTAGCTCTGGCTGGCACTACGTGGCTACACAGTGCCAGACAGAGTCACCTGAACTGTGGCACTGTATGGCCGTGTGTGGTGCTGGCTGGCACCATGTAGCACTCTGTGTCACTGTGCAGCTCTGGCTGGCACTTTGTGGAAACACTTTTCACACTGTGCTGGCAGTATGTGGCACTGTGTGGCTCTGGCCTGCACTGTGACACTGTATAGAATTGTGTGGCTGTTGTTGGCACTATGAGGCACTATGTGGCCCTGGCCAGACATCATATCACACTGAGCATGCTCTGGCCCATGTCCACTAAACCCAAAATTAGAACTAATACAGTTAAAGAAAAAATAAAAGAGTAAGTTCACATATGTGTGAATGTCCATGTTTGCATTCGTGTAAGAGAGAAGTGACTTAGTAAAGCCATCCTTACTGTACGGCCTTCAAGCCCACTCCTCATTGCAGTGCAAATAACATCTATTAGCTTACCTGAACGCATATTAGAGAGAGGATACCATCTTAAATCAGGGATCAAATAATTTTATGCTACTTTCCTCCTTGGAAAAAAAGAAACATCACAGGAATGGGGGAGAGGGAGAGAGGGAGAAAGAGAGGATGAGAGAGGGAAAGGGTGAGAGAGAGAGAGGGTGAGAGTGAGGGGAGGAAAAAAAACAATCTCATCAAGCGAGAGGCCGTTTGCTTAGCAAGAGCTGACAGTCTTTGTGTATGTAAATGAAGAATTTAGACTAATGGAGTTGAACCATTTCTAATTTTGTGATGGCAAGAGGATTTTGATTGAAAGTAATTAAGCAAGCTAGCTGTAAAATTAATTAAAGCAAAAGGAGGGGGGATTTTTATTGGATTGGATAGCGATATAGCTGCTGTCAGGCAGGGGGACAAATGGGGGTGACCTGGATTCTCTGCCCTCCCTCCTCCCACTTGGGACTTTTATGTCACTTTAATCTCCTTAGAGCGGCTGGTGTGCATTTGTTCGAAATAATCAAGGAAATATGGTCAGAAATTGTCAGCTTTCAGATCTAATTTACCTGACAGCCTCGCGAAAAGTGTGTGTGTGAATGCGCGTGGCAGTTTTTTTTTTCCTTCCTTCCTTCTCTCTCTCCCATTCCTCTCCTCAGCTCGGCGGAAAATGCTTTTGACAGTTTGGAGACGTCTCGACTCCTTGTAGGAATGAACGACAAGGAACCTGGTCAGGCCGAGATGAACCCTTCAATGAGTCGCTGCATCAGTTAAGAGACTCACTGTCATAGCCACACACACACACACACGCACACTTATATACCGATGCACATACTAACAGTTATTGCTCTTAGAGCAGTGACAGGACCAAGTCATCAGGAGCTGGTGAGCTACGAGTTTTACCCCGGCCCATGTCAACTTCCTCTGTTATCATTCAAGTTGAAGCACTCAGGAAGTTATAGTTCAGTCTCTAAGGGCTGAACAGTTCATCGTTTTTAGATTAAAATCACAGTTTGAAAGGATCCAATGTTTAAGTCACAGTTGTCTTAAGTTTTAAGAAGAGAAATTTAGCCCAATAATATGGAGCTTGTGAATTGGCAGTCTGGCACACTACAGCTCTTGAAGTGGATGTGCCTGGAGTTTAGTTTAAAGAAAAGAATCATTGCATTTAAATTGCAATATTTAAATTGCAATATTGGTCTGAAAAATCACAATAAAACATTTCCATAAATAATTCAGTCCTACAGTGTCTTAGTAGCAGTGATTAATGCAGATCATGCACTATATCAACTCAGCTAGTGTATATGTTTTCCTATACTTGCCTATTGTGTACCTAAACCTATTGTGTACCTACACTGAAAAAAGGTAATTAATTGAATTTACTTGATTCAATTGTGTTCATCGTTTTCATAAAAATAAAATATACTACAACACGATTTTCAGATAACTTTTGGAAATAATAGTGTTATTTGATGTAATATATTTTATTCATGTGGAAGTGGTGAATCTAAGAAATTCAAAGCTTTACATTTTTGTACTGCATTTCACAGCACCCCCTCTTCTAAAATAGAACTAAGATACATTATATCTTAGTGGGCCAATAGTGACCTGATCTAGTGAGCGTTGCTCTGCAGAAATACAAATGGTGTGATAAGCTATTCTTGTTTGTAAGTCTGAAAAATGCAGTTCTATTTAAAACTACACATAGACATAAATGTAGGTGGAAGGGCCTTGTTGGCACTATGTGACTGTGATACTAAAAGGCAGCAGAACAAGATGAAAAAGACACAGGCAGACTACTAGAAGAAGGAAAGATCCGTCTTATCTGAATCCCCCCTGAGACATGAGGCCATGAGGACCTTGCTTGAGAGCACAAGGCGCTGGGTTGAGCTGGGTGGGGCCGCTTACTTACCTGACAACTACAGTTTTTATTTATTTTGCAGGAATCTAAAGGTACCAGATCAACTGCATCAATTTGAAATGTGATAATAATAATATTCAGCTTTAAAAAAGTTTTTGGCCAAAATTAAATACTTCGGTTATTTTCGGATTTAAATGCAAAAGACGTTTGGTTGTTCCACTACTGTGTAAACAGTTCTTCCAGGAATATTTGTGTATTCACTGTATTTTCAAAAATAATTCTGAATTGTCCTATTGTAATCCAGTCAAACTGAATCATTTGAGGTTTCATGATGCATTGAGTCGTTTCCTAATCAAATCGAATCGTGAGGTCTGAGATTTATGCCCCTAACTGTTAGGTTAGAAGCCTCATCCCCTCAGGCAGGTGTGTGTCACCAGGCCCCTCCAGGAGCTCTTCATCATGGGCCAGTGTACTTTGGCCCTGCCCTGGGGAGAGTAGACAGAGTGGGGGAGGCAAGGACCTGAAAGAAAGCAGGTCCCAGTGAGGCAGGGGTGCAGCCGGGGCCTCTAACGGGATTAAGCCCCCATGAAAACCCTCCTCAGCACCCCGCCCGCCCCCCACACACACATCCGGCCACCTTTATCAATTAATATAATAAAAGGTTGAACAAAGAGCTTCCCTCCTCTTCATAATTAAACTTGTCCATCTCTAGAGGACCGCCACTGGCGGAGCTGCTCTCCAGCAAAGCGTCGCCAAGCCCCCGGTGCCCGGCCTCATTCCCAGCATGAGTTGCAGATATAGGGGAGAGATAGTGAATGAACGTGTGGCCTACATACACCAACAGTAATGGAAAGAGTGTTCTCTCCATCTGCCGTTACAGATGAGTGGAAAGTGAGACGAACCTCGCTGAATCCCCCCCCGCTATGACAATTTTCCTTCGGTGACAGTCTCACCTTCACAACTCCACTTACACTCTACGTGTGAGCCTGTTAACACACCTGTGTTCATGATACAACATCACGATACGTTCTGTATGTTTGTGCGTCTGTAAGGGTGGGAATCAAGAGAGAGAGCGCGAGAGAGAGAGAGAGAGAGAGAGAGACAGTGTTCAGCCAGCAGAGCTTCAGCTAGAAATTAGTTTCACACGATATGCAAATGTCTGCAATTGAAAAAAGCAGGTCTTTAAGTGACAGGTTGATATGTGATTAAACGACAATTAGAGCGGTGGAAACATGCGGCGACGGCAGGTCAAGTGCTGCGCGCCTGAGCTAAAAGGTAGCAGGCTATTGAGGAAACAGTCATGGGGGAGGCCAGGGATAGGGCCCAAAACAAATTAGCGGCTGAGCGAAAAAGGCTGCTGTGGCCTGTCAATAAAACAGAAAGTGAGAGAGAGGGGGAGGGCAAGAGAGAGACTGAGAGAGAGTAGGGGCTAGAGTGAGGAGACCTGGGTAATATGACAAGCAACAGCATATACAGAACACGTATGGCGACAGAGGCACCACGCTAGCATCTGTCATTAGCAAACATAGCCTCTTGTGTCTGACTACTTCAGGCTTAATTGGCCGTATCCCCAGGCTCCGTGGTCGTGTTCTCCAGAGCTCCAGTGGTCCACCCTGCAGCGAGGCTCGGAGTTGCACTATTGGAGGGATTGGCTTTCTCTTCAAGCTGGACATGAAAGGCCCTGAGCCTGTCCTGACAGCAGATGGCCGTGGCCTCTAATCCCCTTTGATGCTGCGGTGGGCAGTTGCTCCTGAACATCTCCTGCAAAGCCTTGAAAACTTGAGCTACTTTTCCTCTAACTGACCCCAATTGTCAAGGAGCTGGCAGCTGTCACACTTCGTTAACTGTGTCTTAACTGTGAGACTGAAGGGCACAGGTTCTCTCTCTCTCTCTCTCTCTCTCTCTCTCTCTCCCTCTCTCTCTCTCTCTCTCTCTTTCCCTCTCTCTCTCTCTCTCTGGCTTCCTGTTTGCTGTCTGTCATTTTCTGTGCATTCTCCAGTCAAAGCAAGGCCAGGGGGACTTATACTTTTAGAACACTGAGAGAAGAAACCACTTCTTTTTTTTTTAAACTTGTAATCGTGAACTACATCGTTGTTCACAGTTGTTCACTCTTCCCCAAGTTGAGCCGAATTTTCTCCGGCTGCAATATTGTGACCACAGATGGCTTGTGTTCGTCTAAGAGGCTTAGCTTTCATCACCTTAATTATTTTCAAGCTCACCTTAATTATTGTCAATTATAAATAACACGCAGGCGTTTGCCATGCTTCATGTTTAGCCCCTAGGTTTTGTAAGTTTCTCGAACAAGAGCCCAACAGGACGGTTAGAGAGAAGAAGAGGAGCTCCGTGCCTGCTAATCAGGGTTATTTCAGCATATGTGATTACAAAACTGTGCGGTGAGGGGAACGGGTATTTCACATGACAACAAAAGACTAGACTTTGAGAAGAAAAAAAATGTCTTTTTCACTTTGAGACTACAGATCTCTATCTGCAATCCTACAGCAACAAGCGCCGACTTGCTCTCTGTATTGTCTTGTTTTTTGAAGCGCCTCAAAATTCAAAGTTGAGTATTCAAACTTGCACGCACATTAAATATCACAGGGAACTTTGTATCCTACATAACCTCCAAAAATGAATAGGGGACAAGAGAGAAAGAAATATGCCCTTTCAGCTGCTTTGGATGATATTTGCTTTTATCGCCACTTTTATTATCAGCACATCAGAATGAGGGCTTTCAGGTTTGGAGAGCTGTCCATTTGAGCACGATGTGTGGGGCATAAATCCTGCTCTCCTGGAGAAAGTGCCTCCTTCCCAGAGACTCCCATGGTGGCAATGAGCTCACTAATGGAATTTTTAAAGAATTAAGATGCTTTTCTCCTTGCTCTCGACTAGTTCTTACTGAAGGAGAAGCTCATAACTGAATATGTACATTTCCGTGGCGACAGTAAGTTCAGATAAGGATGTGAAGAAATTACTGGTATTCTTTTTCTTTTTTTTCTGTGTCTTCTAGAGCACTGTAGCAGAGGTCCTTCGGGAAAAGGAAAGGCACAAAAGAATGTGCGTCTGCTTAGCGTTGCGGCTTCCCAATTGTAGCGTTTAAGAACAGACTTGTAGTAAATGGCTGTGATTAAATTAAAAATCACTCACCCAAATGTTTGAGTGTGCTGGCACCATTATCACCTCCGGTTCTTATTAATTCTGCACTGTAAATAGATTCTGGGCTGAACTTTAGCGCAACCCGTGTCTTCCAATTTGCCTCTTTCCTCCCAACTAGCTGCCTGATACTAATTAGAGGGAAACTGTGAAAAAAAGAAGAAGAAAAAAAAAATCCAGACACGCCGCATAGTTGTGGCAAGCGATTGTGCTTGAGTATCTTTATTTTCCCATTCGTAAAAAATAGAAAAGATTCTACACTAAGCATCCCAGCAATCAGAGTGCGTAGCAGCCATCTGTTTGATTTTAGAATATGTTCTTTTCTATGATGGGATTGTAACAGGAGCGTTTACCATAATCATGGCATAATCTGTTCGCATTAGCTCTCCCTGATGCTTGTAGCTAATGGGAGGAGCAGATCCTGCCTGCAGTGTTATTACGCTCGCACCTGATCTTGAACGGATAGGCTCGATGCTGAGTCGTGTGCAGGACTATTTCAAGACTGAAATGCGATTGTTTTAATACCTTAATCCACCTGCCCTTGGCATTCAGGATTTTGAAGAACTCTGCAGGTAATTTCAGTGGGCTCCACTCCGCTCTGACCTCTCTGACACATCCTTATACCTGGATTCACCCTCCCAGGGCAGGGTGGGTCAGAATCCTATTTTATGTGTGTTCTAAATATAGCATGAATGAAGCAAACTGCATGCAATCAAGAAATATTTTCTTTCATTTATAACCTTAACCGTATAACTGCAAGGGCCTCTATATATCTGTAGTCCTCACTCTTAAAACTATATAACGTTTGTGTTTGTTTCATAGTAGCTACTAAATGGTTTGTAGTAGTTATAAATAAAGCTTTAAAAGGGTATTCCAAAAAATCTGCGTAATTCAACTGTAGCGATACAAATAATCATTCAGAGTGGTGTGGTGTGAAATCATTAACTGTGGAGAAACTGACTGACTCAGATTTTTTATAGTGCTAATGATAGAACAGGGGTCGTAATGTCTGCAACACAGATATAACCATTTTATTCAGTATATATAGAAGCCTGTACATCTACAAGTGTCAAATAGTGGTAAATCAGAAGTACTGTTTGCCTTAGAATATGCCGCATGCACCACTCAACAATAAAGGGATTTAAAAACAGTATGTTTTAATTCAAAACCTTATCTCAAAACTATTATAAAACACTGTATTGTGATAGTTTTATGTGATGTAGCTTTTAGAGGAATTAAACAGTCAAGTCGCCACTGCTGTGAACAATTCTGACTTGGTAAGAATTGTTCGCTGGAATGTTATTTCACATCAAACCACTCTGAATGACGTTGTTTACAATTTAATAATGAAATCATTGACGAAATTTTTAGTTCCCCTTTAAAATTAGCTGACTCTTAACTGAGTAAGTCTGCAGTTTAAAGGGTTTTGTTGTATCCCTCCTCTTTGAAAATCATTAGAAACGAGTAATTTGTTCTAGTTGGCAAGAAATGTATCACTCTTGACTGCATGTTGAGCTGTTAGGGCCTACTTGTCAAGCAGCAGTCAGGGGCACCAGCAGTGACGGGCTGCCCAGTGCACTGATAGCCCCCCAAGGGACAGTTAACCCTCCAAATTCCCCTGCCTGGCCTAGCTCCCTGGACCCAGAGTGGCATTCAGAGTTGTGTATGTGCATATGTATGTGTGTGTATGGGGTAGGGGGTTTAGGGGCAAGGTTGGGCTGGGGGTCGCTAGTCAGCCGGGGCCGAGGGTTGATAGTAATGCTTGTTGATGGTTTCAGAGATCCTTCATTTGTGAGGAGAGCCTCATTAAGTGCTGTCCTCATCAGTGGCCAGGCGCATTAGGGTCTGCAGGAAGCTGCAGCCGGTGAGAGTGCATTAGAGCGCCCACCCTCCCCTCCTGTCCTCTTGCTTTTTCCTGATCTAATGTACTTTCATAGGAATTGGAAATAGGGGTCAATAATTATGCATTTTAATTATTAACCTGGGTCCTTCTTAATTGTGCTTTTTAAAGCCTCTGCGCACGGACATGATACTTTATTGCTCTGTTGGTCTGGGCAAGCTTTGGGCTGGATCGCTCTTCTATCGGCCATAACCCACCTTTATGTTAGTGCACCGTAATGGTGTGGCTTTTTACGGCGGGGTAGTGCACTTCTCATACTGTACATTTTTGAGTCATCCAGCGTATGTGTGTGAGAGAACGAGACAGAGAGAGAGAGAGTCACATGCAGTAAATCATTTTAATTAGAACATGATCGATTGACAGGGTGGCTCTGGGTGCAAAAAGAATGATATACAGAAAATCTACTTCAGTCACGGTTGACCTCAATACACATGAGCTTGAGGTCCACTGTCATTAAATATCTGAATAATTGGTCCTCAAATGGAGCATCTTCATCACCAAAATGTTGGATTAGTACTCATACTGTTAACCCTTAGAAATCTATATTGCTATAATTTTCAAATGTAATTACGTAATTACATGCAGTACAGTGCAAATATCAGAGAACATCCCTCATTTATTTCATTTCCAGTAAAAATGGCCATCAAGTACAAGTTAGTAATTTAACGTCCAGAAAAACTACAGAAAACACACGTTGAACAGAATTACACAGAAGCCTCAACAACTAAATAGCAAATGTTTCTGTATTTAGTGTGTCCATGCTTTGCCTTCATTACAGCTTCCATTCTTTTTATTCAGCAGACTTTCTTTCAGTTTTTCATTAAAATCTGCACCTCTAAGTTTCAGTCTTAGAAGTTGGTTGCGTTTTCTGTTTTTTACAATCCAAGTAATTAGTAGTAAACCCTTTCGATGACTGGCGGAGGTCTGGCTCTTACTGGGGTGGTCATTCAGTTGTTCTGAGAACACCAGCAGCTTCTTTGTCTCATTTGCAAATGTTTTTCTTTTGTGTCCATTTCCTTTTCTCAGTAAGGGCTTCTTGACAGCTACAGACACTTTCAGACTCATAGTGTTGAGTTGTCACAGTGGAACTCTTATCTTATGTCTGGTCTCCTCAGACAGACGTCCTGAAAAATGAATGGCATGTTCTTTTGACTGGATGTTAATGTTAATAAATGAAGGGCGGTCTCTGACTGCATGCACTGTGTATTAGTACATATTGAGTTATGAGATGAATTACTTGTTCATTCAGTTAACATTCTGTATTGACAGTGTGAAGTCTGCGCTGCCTTTTTTGTTTCAATGTCAAGAACGTGGCAAAAGACTGTACCCAAAACAGTAACTTTTCTTATCAAATTCAAACCATAATAAAATATCTCCCTTTCTACGTTCTCCTTTTCTGAAAAGTTGAAAGTTTGAAAGTTTAGAATCTGCACTTAGAACAGAATGTCTCTGCTTGTTTCCATGAGCTACAAGTACGAAATAACTAGAATGTAGAATTACACTGCAGTTGTTCTGTAGCCGAACGGTGACTTCTAAGGGTTAAAACTATAACAAGTTCCAAATACCATCACTGCAGTGTATTGTAAGTGGGTGAGGTCACATGGATGAATAGTTGGGGTTGAAAAGGCCTGGTTCTAAGAGAGTAAAGGCCTAGTTTGTGAACATCAGCTCAAGCAGAATGGCTTTGGAGCAGGAAGTGCTGGTTTATGATCAGTCCGGTGTGAGCTTATTGCTGCTGGTGGATAGAGTCCGAGACAGACTATTATTCACTGTGGGAATGTTTGCTTTGGGTCACAAGCATGTTATTGTTGCCACGTAGATAATGGGGAGGGGTGAGGTGATGTGTGGGGGGGTTAGTTAGTGGGGGGGGAGATGTCTGCTGGGATGGCAAAAATCAAAACTGCTATGCTTACCTCAAAAGCGCGCTGAGGGAAAATATCCCATCAATATCTAACCATTCCTTAACAGCAGGTGATTTTAAAACCATATTTTACAACTTATTAATGTAGCGCTTAAAAACGAATCAATAGAGAGTATGTGTGTGCGGCAGTGTTAGGTTCACCGCTTAAGGAAACCAGTGCTGTCAAGCGTCTCATACACCTACAATTTTACAGTACATGGAACTGCACTTTTGTGCTGTCAGGGCCCCAGATCTAGTGCTGCTGTGTGGGAGCTAAAGAGGAACATTGTAATTACTGTCTCGGAATTCATATAGCGATACATAAAATAGTATTTATCCAGTCTCCTGTGCTTCTGTCGCGGGCTGAAGGCAGGGAGGGGCATGTTTTTGCACAATAGACAGTAGGAGCAATCAGGAGGAGTCGTGACTCCAGCATCCTCTCTGTCTCCCACTTCCCCTTCCACCCTCCCCCCACCTCACAGACACACCCACGCACAAATAAACATAAAAAGCTAATTTGTTAGCTCCCTCGTTTTAGAGGCCCAGGCACCGAATATTGTAGATGCAAAGTAATGCTTTGTCAAATGTTGACATGTGTCGCAAACATGCTGCCCACAGCAGCGCATTTATAAAGAACGCAGGAGAGCAGAGGAGAGGAGCAGAGCAGAGAGGAGAAAAGAAAAGAAATGAGGAGAGGAGAAAAGAGAAGTGATGAAAGGTGATGAAAGGAGAAGACAGGAGAAAAAGAGGAAAAGGCAGGAGAGGAGCAAAGAGAGGAAAATAGGAGAAGAGAGGGAAGAATAGATAGGAGAAAAGAACAAGAGAGGAGCAAAGTAAGGAAAAGAGGAGATGAGAAAAGAGAAGTGATGAAAGGTGATGAAAGATGAAGACAGGAGAAAAGAGGAAAGAGAAGAGGAGAAAAAAGGACAGAAGAGGAGAAGAGAGGACAGGAGGAGAAAAAAGAAAGAGACAAAGCACAGGAGAAGAGCAGGGAGCTGAGAAGAGCAAAGTGGAGAAAAGAGGATGGGAGGGGATGGGAAGAAAGGATAGGAGAGGAGCAGGGAAGAGAAAAGAAGAACAGAGATGTGATGGAGTGAAAAAGAAAAAGGAAAAGAGAGGAGAAAAGAGGAGAGAGGAGATTAGAAAAAAGGACAGGAGAGAAGCAGAGAGAAGAAAAGAGAAAAGCAAGGGGAGGAGAAAAAGACAGGAGAGGAGAAAAGAGTAGAAGAAAAAAGAAAGGAGACCAAAAGCACAAGAGAAGAACAGGGAGTTAAGAGGGGAAGAAAGGAGAAAAGAGGAAGGGAGGGGATGTGAAGAAAGGATAGGAGAGGAGCAGTGAAGAGAAAAGAAGAATGGAGATGTGACAGGGTGAAGAGGAGAAAAAAGAGGAGAGAAAAAAGAGACAGAAGATGAGCAGAAAGGAGAAAAGGAAAGAAAAAGTGATGATAAGAGAGGAGAAAAAAAGCACAGAGGAGGAGTAGAGAGGAGAACGAATGTGAGAAGAAGAGAAGAGAGGAGAAGATGACAGAAAATGGAAGAAAAATGACAGGAGAGGGGCTGGGAGGAGAAAAGAAGAGAGGAGAGGAGAGGAGAGGAGAGGAAAGTAGAGGAGAGAAAAAAAAGAAGAAGAGGACAGAAGGGGGAGAGGGGAGAGGAGATTAGGTGTTTGGCCCCAGCACTTGCGCGCGTAGTGGGAGATGGGAACGCTCCTAAACATGCATATCAACGCTGCTAAACCTGAGCATGAATACAGCAAATCTTGAAGCACTCACAGTCTTTTAAAGGCCCAAGTGATGCACTGAGAGCAGAAATGAGAGTTTCAAAAGAAGCCTTAGTAAATATCACCACAAGCTCTTTCCTCCCTTTTTATGTAATGCAGTTGTGTAAGTGGTAGCAGCGAGTTTTTAATCACTATCAGTGTCAGGTTTAGAGCTGGACTCACTCGTGGCTCTGGTCCAGACCTACACACCTGTACCTCACACACACATACACACACTTGCACACACACATACACACACGGTGGCTCCCTGGTGAAGCCCGTCTGTCGTGTGTGTTTGTGTATTTCCACACAGCTGAGGTGTAGACTCCTATCAAGACCTTTTATTATTTCTCACCAATTCTTCTCACCTTGTGCATGCCCCATCTATCCATCCTGCCATCTTCTTCCGTACCTCCCTCTGTCCCATGGACTAACGATGTGTGTCCACCGCACGTGGCGAGAACATCTCCCTCCACTCCCTTTGCTTAAGGGCCGTGTCTGTGTACAATGCAGGACGTGAACAAACCTGTCACTCACAAAATCATTGATCTTTAATCAATTCCCTTCTTATTCAGATAAGCAACTCTCATAAATGTGTCTCTAAAACAGACCTCTTAAAAACTTGAAAAAAAAACCTCTTGAAACTTGAAATTTTTTTCTCAAGCATGACAGGCTCTTGTATATAAAATATACCTTTGTCTGTTTATAGTGACCTCTAATGACATACCCTATCATGCAAATGGGCTATTTTTGAAACTATAAATACAGAGATTAAATGCTTCAAATAAGCTACACCATGCAGCCAGTGTAAAACAGTGTTGCAAGAAGCACGAGCAGTTCCATAGCTTTATTTAAAGGCTTTTGTCCAGACAGAACTGTGTAGATCTAACTCAGAAAGTTGCTTTTGGCCAATTGGTCGATGCTGCACAGCTGCCCCTTATAATTTGCAAAAAGTTGACACCAAGCACAATCCTTCACACCTGTTTTTTTGCTACTCCTCATTTAGAATGAACAAGAGGGATAACGAATTTGCGTGAAGAATACCATAAAGGTGTGCCAAGCTTCACCAGCCTGTCCTATGGAGAAATAAACGGCGAACATGAAATTGGGAAACAAAGTGCAAGCTCCTCTTAATATGTGAACACCTCCAATATGCTGATGTTTTCTTTTGCACACTGTTTCCTAAATTGCCTTTGACTGCATGCATTGGTAATGGAACTTTATGTCCTTGCAGAAAGGACGGCTAGTCCGTTTCAGTTAGGGCCAGGACCATCTTCCATAGCTGGCTTTCGCAAGACGTTTTTATTTTTTTTTTTTTTCCCCTCCATCTAATACTCTGCCTTATGAATAAATGAAGCCTATGAAGCAATTTTTTTCCATATTTGTGTAAATTGCTTTAAAAGCATTTTATCATGTCATAAAAAAGCGCAATTGATCTGCAGAGCTCGGGCCACTGGACAGCTGTGTGTTTTGTTAATGGCCACTTTGCTCCAAGCAGCTTATTAAAAAATTTATATATAAATGCTAAAATTGCATAAATTATTTAAGCACAAAGTAAGCATTTTTTTGTTTTGGTCAGGAGGGGTGGGTGGGGTGTATTGAAAAGGAGATTGGGTTTAGTATATTACATTATCCTTAGATAGAGACTCAGCCATATGCACTCTTAGATGCATAGATCACATCTCGACATAGGCACCCACACAACCTCCCCACACGCGCACAACCTTATGCAGGCACCAGAAAAAAGTATATATTTTTTGATGACTTCGTTTCAGCAACCACGGAATGTCACCCATATCCTGGTTGATTGTACTTTCGAGTTTTATGATGTTTTTTCATTGATTTGTTTCCCCGGCGCAGCTGCCGACCTCTATTGAGGGACGAACGTAATCAGCGCTGACGCAAATTAGATGGTTATTCGTTTCGAAAATTGACAGAAAAACAATAAAAAAGATGAAATGCTCCCAAATCAATAGATATAATGAAATTCAAATAATCCGAGAGATGAGGTCTCCATGGCAACTGATAATGTGGAAAAGAAAACAATTTAATAAAGGACAGACACGCTTTGAAAACAGATTGGGGGGGTAGCTGTAAAGCGGGAAGCAGATGAGAGGAGGGCAGACGGGGGGGCAGGAGAGAGAGAGAGAGAAAGGGGGAAGCGAGAGAGAGAGAGGGAGAGAGAGACAGAGAGGGGATGTGTTTGTGGTGGCTGCTTTGGCAGGTCTAGCGCTTGTTTCTCTTGTGTGAAGGATCCGTGTCTGTCCCAAGGACGCAGGAATAATTAGAAAAGCTTTCAGGCCAGAAAGTGCAGATTCAGGTTTTAATACGCAAAAATTATTTCAGGGGCAGTCAATCGGAAAACCATTTGTTGGTGACCTTCCTGAGAGGCCCCCTGGTACAGGGCAAGATGGAGGCTGCGTGGCAGGGCGCGCTGAGTTATGGCATATTTGTGTTTTTATAGTGGCAGAGGGAAT
This sequence comes from Colossoma macropomum, assembly GCF_904425465.1. Taxonomy (NCBI): domain Eukaryota; kingdom Metazoa; phylum Chordata; class Actinopteri; order Characiformes; family Serrasalmidae; genus Colossoma; species Colossoma macropomum. Next base: position 8,624,082 of record NW_023494802.1, on the reverse strand, counting down.
GGAGAATGGGGAGGGGGAAGGGGGTGGGTGCGCGTAAAGGGGGTTGTTGGTGCTACGGGACTGGGGTGTGCATGTGTGGCTGTAAGGTCCTGTTTGCCACTGCTACATGGGGGGGGTGAAGGGGCGAGCAAGAGCAGAGGGGAGAGAGAGAGAGAGAGAGAGAGAGAGAGAGAGAGAGAGAGAGAGAGAGAGGGACAGAAGGGGGAAGTTGCAGATGTGGCTGTATTTACAGATCAGTTGTCAGAAAAGCCATTTAGAGAGAATGCGCAAATCCCAGCACAATGACAGCAGAGGTGTCTGTTTAAGAGAGAAAGACGCCGTGTCAAAGAAAGAGGACGTCAAGCGCACAGCATGTCGGCTCCCAAATCAAGGGCTGTTAAGTAACTGCTATTTTTCTTCCTTCCCGGCGCATTCACACTGGAGTAGGATGGAAAAAAAAAGGAAAACGATGCTTAACCGCACTTTGCAGTGATCTGCATCTTTCAGGGAAAACCTAGAAAGCTCCTTCCCACTACCTTAAATTTCAAATAATAAAACACAGTCCCACCCCGTAGTGTAAAATCTTGTTTTTTCTATAAAAAAAATTGACAAAAACTAGTCTGACCTGTTTTGGCCTCAAGTTTTAATTTCAGTTTGTTTAGTTTAACCCCAACAATTCTACACTATCAGTGATCCAGGATAACGTCCTGTTAGCAGCTCCCTTTATCCTGTTCAGAGCGAGTAAGCAAATTAAGCTCAGGGCACAGGGCAGAGCCTCATCAGCCTAAGACTCTTATATCCTGATGACAGTTACGTTAGATCTAAACTTTGCTGCCATTAAGCCATAAACCTGAGCCATACTCAGTAAAGCTTATGAGACTAGGTACTATAGGTCAGTCTCGATGGTTTGGGATATGTGTGTGTGTGTGTGTGTGTGTGTGTGTGTGTGCATTCAGAAGAATCACTTTATTGGTTAAGTGTGCTTGCATGTACAAGGATTTTGTCTTGGTCGAACTGCTGCATACATCAATGGACAATACAGAAAACAAATATTGAACAAATAATACAAATACATAGGCCATGTCTGTGTGTCAGAGGAGCCCTCTAAACCAGTTGTGTTAGATTCACTGACTGTGTTGTGCATTATATGAATGATGTGTTGAAAGTGTACTGAGAGCACAAGAATTCCTGTATTACACACATACATGTGTTTTTAAACATTGTCAGAACTTGGGGTAATACATATGTCCCATGTGTATTATATACATGGATTTAATGGTTTCTCATAATAAGTTTCTCATATATATATATATATATATATACATATATATATATATATATATATATATATGTGTGTGTGTGTGTGTGTGTGTGTGTGTATGTAGTAAGGACATGCCCATATATTTAAATAAATATTTTTAAGGGCATATTATGTAGGGGTACCTATATGTAATTATATGTTCCATATGTATTAAATATTGCCACTGTTGGAGTAAAACCTTGTATCTGCAAAATCGTAACTTAATAAAAAAGTAATTTTAGAGAATATATATATATATATATACTTCTTATAACTCCATATAACTTCTTATATGTAAGAAGTTTCTAAGTCTAACCCCAAACAACCCTATCCTTAACCTCAGTAACCACAGAGGAGTGGTTTTGCACTTTCATTTTTAAAAACTGAAGATTTTACAAAGCTTACACAACAGTTTATAAAGTCAGGGCCCCATTTTTCTCTTGTTTTCCTGAATAGTTAGTAAAAAAAAAGATAAAACACACACACACACAAACACACACACACAGCTCATCCTCTCATTTGAGCAGGACAGCCGGTCTCTGCTCTCATTCTACATTATTTCCACCGGACAGGCACACCTAGTATTTGATGAATAATAGTTTTTCAGCTCACCCTTGAAACCTTCCACTTACAGTAATGTGCAGTTTGGGGCGGTCCAGCTCATGATATTAATTTGAGGCTTAGTCTCAAATTCTTCTGTCTGAGCAAGCCGTCTAGGATAGAGAGAGAAAGCTGTCATCAGCGGGTGCGGGGGTGCGGCCAGGCTTCAGCAAGGGCCGGCCACTTGCTCAAGCGTTAATATTGCAATGTGAAAAGTGGCCCACAAGTAGGAGAGAAACTTGAAATTCCCCGCTGAAGAATAGCCCAGAGCCTTCGAATCTGGCAGCCTTGTGTCAATGACTCTGATGAAGTTCTTTTTCTCTCTTTCTTTTCTTTTCCCCTATTTTTTCTGTTTTTTACCCCCAAATCAATGACTGGAGGACAGCAAAGGAGCATTGTGGAGTGAGAGGCTGAAATGTGAGAGCAGGCGTCTGTCTGTTTTCAGTGTAGTGAGTGAGGAGTTTGCAGCATGTGTTATCAGTGTCAACAGCAGCCATGGCTCTCTCTCCCTGTCTCTCTCTCTCTCTCTCTCTCTCTCTCTCTCTCTTTTCTCTAGTTCAGTTCAAAATAGCTTTATTGACATGACTGCATTGAAAGCTGTGTTGCCAAAGCACAGTAAAGTTAACTGTTTAGAGCTGAATATATTTAGTATGAGTAACAGCACTCAAAAAATTAATAACAACATTAATAATAACAATGATAACAACACTAATAATATATATATATATATATATATATATATATATATATATATATATATATATGTGTGTATATATGTATGTGTATATATATATATATATATATATATATATAGTATATATATATACATATACATATATATATATATATATATATATATATATATATAAAATATATATAATTTATATAATTTTAGTAGAGGTCACTGAGGTTAGAGGAAGAACTTATTGTTCCTCTGGCAATGACGTTACATTTTGTGCAGTGAGAGATGCTGTATGCTTTTCTCAAAGAGTAATGTGTGATTTTTCTTTTATTGTGTCAATAGTGGTAATTTTGTTATGCTTTGCTTTTATTTAGCAATCATAAATTTGTTAGGTTTAATATATTAGTGCAAACTTTTGTGGGTTTTACTTTTATATAGTATACCAAAATTTGGTGGGTCCTACATTTGGTGGGTTTTACTTTTATAAAGTAGTCTAAAATTTAGTGGGTTTTACTTTTATGTAGTAGATCTAGATTTAGAAGGTTGTACTTTTATATAATGGTCCAAAATTTGATGACTTTTACTTTTATAATAGATCAAAATTTGATGACTTTTACTTCTAAATAATAGTTAAAAATCTGTCATATTTTACTTTGAGATTTAAAAATTTGGCAGATGATACTTTAAAATACTACTTTGAGATTTAGCATGAGGGTTTTCCTCTCTCTCTCTCTCTCTCTCTCTCTCTCTCTCTCTCTCTCTCTCTCTCTCTCTCTGTTTGTCCAAGCCGCTCGCCCCGGCCCTTGACTGCCACTCGTTCATTGACTCTGTGTAACTCAATCTGAGAGGCTGGAGCCCAGTGGAGCGGACCGGCCTGCCCTGTTCTCATCCAGCTCCGGCAGCCACGCGCTCCGGCCGCACGAGAGCAGCTTAAGTGGCCTCTCTCTCTCTCTCCCTCTCTCTCTCACTCTCTCTCTCTCTCTGGCTCTTTTTCTCTCTCTCCTGGGCCTGCTTTTTTCCATAGCGGCTTGTGGAGAGCGGAGGGTGGTGAAGGACCCCTACTGGTAAAGTGGGTAAACACGCGCAGCCCTGACATCTGTGCTGCATACACGAAAGAGAGAGAGAGAGAGGGAGTGAGAGAGAGAGAGAGGGGGAGAGCGAGAGAGGGAGAGGGAGAGGGAGAGAGAGGGCGAGTGCAGCCTGCCTAGCTGTGGTGGAGGCGTGTGGGGAGACAGGGGAAAAATGCCTTGCTTTGTGGAGAGAATTCCTTCAGAGCGCCAGGGAGAGGTGAGAGAGAGAGAGGAGGGCCAGCTCCTGCCAGGTAAGACTCGCGGCAGGCAACACACACACACAAACATACACAAACACACACACACGCTGAGGTGCTGGATGGGTGTTAGAGAGTATGATGTCAGAGGCAGCGGGACCAGTTCCACTGCAGGCCGTCCCACTGATACGGCCAATATCTGACTATACAGCCTTCTGCAATACAATAGGTGGTAAATTATTTTATTGTGAGTAAGAGAAAACTTTTTGAATGATTTTTTGTCGTACACTTTACCTTGCATATATTCCACAGGTGTAGCATATAAGCAATAATTCTTCGATAAACGAATAGTTCTTGAGAATTAATCATTTTTTTATGTCTAATCTCCCGCAGTTTCTCTGTGTTGGTTTTGGATTAGCCGTTGTGTACTTTTTCTCTCAAATTGTTGTGTTTAATTACTACCCAGGCCCATGAGAAAGGATGGCACAGAGAATTCCTCAGCTAGCTGACATGTGGTGTTATTTGCCCAGCTAAGCAACCCTCCTGCTAGCACTGGGTGAGCTTTCACCCGGCTTGTTTAGATACAGATGTTCTGAAGATGCTTTGTCAATTTGAGGATTTTGCAGGGTGTGGAGGAACACGCCACTGCAGCTTTTGGCTCGGATGTCTCCTGTTTCTGGCTTAATCCAGACCAGCTCTCAATTAGGCTTTCCCTTTTGTTAAATAAATACAGTGTCGCTGAAACTAAACACACATTTGCATCAGGCCCTCTAAAGTTTCAGCATGGAGGATAGAAGAGCAGGCCATAAAGGGCCTAGAGTGGGCCTGAATGGAGAGGCCAAAGAACGAGAGAGACTTGCTGATGAAGAAGAAGAGAGTGGAGGGGAGTTTGTTTCTTTTTTTCCACCTCTTGTTGATTTGTTTCTGTAACCAACGGAATTGAGCCCTCAGTGAAAGCTGAGGTCAGAATTGAATTTGGTTTATGATTCTGTAGTGATCTGGCAAAGGTTCCATAGATCATCCCAGGGGATTGTTTGTGTGTGCAGGTGCATGTACATAAGTGTGTTTGTGTTTCCGTCTGTGCACACACTTGTGAGAGGCTTTAAAAAAAGCGTCACCATATTATGTTTTTTTAAATAGAGGACACTTGGGGGCAGGAAGGTGGCACAAGGCAGACTGTAGAAAGCACATGTCGACATGAAAGCAAAGCCAAATCCTGGACAGTTTAGAAGGCAGTTTAAAAACTGCGCCCTGCGGGACACATTTTTTGGTCTCACTTTATTTACATAGTCCACTGTAGTCCCCTATAGATTATCTTCAGATGTTCAAATTGTTAACAAACTATCTGTTGAAACTATGCTCATTCTAAACAGTGCTTTGGTTAGGATTTGGACCAGGGCTAGGGCTAGGACCAGGGCTAGGACCAGGGTGAGGGTTGGGTATAGGTTTTGGCTTGAGGTTAAGGTTAGGGTTGGGATTAGAGCAGGTTTAGAGTTGAAGAAAAATATAGTCAGTTTAGTAGATATTTAGATGAATGTAACTTGAAAGTAAATTAAGTATCTACAAGGCATCTACAATGGGCTATTCAAGTAAAGTGTTATACATTTTTTAGATCCCAAAAAGAGGACATGTCTTAGAAAAAGAGGACGTGTGGTCACCCTGGACTTTACTAAGCAGATATTTCCCCTGTTTTCACTCTGAGCACTGGGAGATTGATGACTGAATTGTGGAGTACATGTTAACAGTAACTGCTGATTTATTGAGACACTTAGGGTAAGTGAGGCTTGCCCTGACTCAGAAGGGAAGAAAAAGATATAGGCCTTTTAACTTAATGCAGAAATAGAGCCTTTTTAAGGAATAATTGTGATTACTGGCCAGGGGTGGGGAGGAGTGGAAAGGAGGATAAGAGCTACAGGAGAGGAGAAGCGTGGGGGTCAGGAGTCTGTGCATTTTACTGGAATCTACTTTGAATTTAATTGCAAGTTTCTGGCACAATTTTGAGGTGCTGGGTTAGTACAAATCTCTTGAGTTGAAATAACACTTCAACAAGTGTAGCTTTTTGCAGGCATTTGAGGAAGATCCCTCTGAAATGGCGTGTAATTTTAGAGGAATCAGCCTCTTTCCTCCTTTAGCTCCCACATCCCCTGAGAATGTTTGCCTTGAGAGTTATTCAGCAACATTCAAATACAGTTTAAAGATTCATGTGCCTTGAATTTGATATCCCTCCATCTCTATATGTGTTTTCTTCTGCGCACGGAATAAGGAATAGCGCTTCCCTTCAGAAGAGGAATGATCTTTTTTTTAACCACCTTTTAGACTGAGTGAAATGTTTCCCCGGTTCGCCCAGGGACGACTTTATTTCTTAGCAGGGATTTAACACTCACTCAGTCCCCCCATAAATACAAGCTTCCCCAGCAGCCCAGGAGCCATAACTCATCCTCTAACTCTCTGGCTAACTAAACTCATATTGCAGAGAGAAGCTTTGTTTGTCTTTGTTTCTGTTCAGTCAGACCCTAAAGATTACTCTCTCAGCTACTCTGAAACCACTTGCTCAACTACTTGCCTGGTCTGAAGGACATGAACTCAGTGTCTTCTTTTCAGCCACTTGTTTTGAGTTGGGAACTAGGCCTTTGACAGCTGGGCCCCTGTCATTGAATGAACAAGTGGCTAGTGGCACCTGTTGAGACCTAGGCCCTTCTTACCACAGCGCAGTAACACTCGTCTTGTGGCAAGAGGTATGAGCATGTTCATCGCCTACTCACTTTCTACAGTGCAGCCTTGTGGCAATGCAAATTCATTCATAGCCGAAAGCATTACACTTATCGATCAGGGTGGCAGGAAGGCAGAATATTAGCATAGCCCATGCCACAAATCAAGCACTTTTGTAGTGTAGCAGCCACTTTTAGTGCAAGTAGTATATTCACACTAGAAATGCAACAGGATATAGAGTACGGTTACCTGGATGATGTAGTAGAACCACAGAAAAATGACACATGGAGTGTTTGCACTCAGCAGACGTATGCTGCCGTTTGTCGCAGAAGTGGCCTGTAAGAAGTGTTGCAGTTTGAAATTTTCAAACTTCATTCACTATAGTAGATCACCGATGCATATTAGGAGGGCTAATATTTTTGATTGCAAAATTGGCCGGTTCTTGCACCATGTCTATCAAAGCACATTTCAATACGTGAGACACTGAAATTTGTCATTTCTGTTTATTGCAAAACATTCGTCTTTAATTTGTGATGATACTACCCTACAAAAATCCTCTGATTGGCCATGATCCGCCTGCAGCTACCTTTCTGTTCTCCTAGCCAGGCTTGAAGCCCTCTGAAGTCTAATTCCCCTCTTATCCCATTCCTGGAGCCTTGCATGTTGCTACATTTGCTTAAAAAGGCAAGGCGCTGGGAGAAATTTTAGTCAGGTAGTTTATCCTCTCTCCTCTTCTGTTCCATCCGTCCTCTTGTCTGTTTGATCATGTCGTCCTCCCCACTACTGAGTGTTCGCCACATGAGAACGGCGGGAAAAGAGGTGCCTTTGAAAAAGACGACATGCCAGAAAATGTGCAGCAGCAGGCCTTCACCTTGCATAAAGACGCCATGCAAATGAGGCTCAAACAAAAGTGTTTATTGCTACTTCTGATAAACCACCGTTGGTGTGCAGAGCTTTCCATCCTCTGTTACCCGTTACAGTAAAGTGCCATATTAATTTATTGAAGTTTAGGGGCTGCAGATCTGGGGCTTAGCCACCAGGGGGCCTTGTGAGCATGGCAGTTGGAATAATAGTTGAATAGTTAAATAGTTAAAATGCGATAGAGAGAGTTATCCATTTAGATTATCCACAGTTTTTGAGAAGTTTCATTTTACCCTGCATCTTATGACTTGCACGTAGCTAGACATTAGCAAGCTATTAGTCAACTTAAGCCTATGTTTATTTTAATTTTCCTTTTTTTTACTTTAGCCTAAATTTACCTCTTGACAGTACTAAAATACGAAAGCAGTTGTCATAAGCAGAAAGTTACATTTAAACAACTTTGAGCGACAGTTAATTTTAGGTTGTTTCATTACAATGTACATCAGTGCCCCCTGAAAATCAGCATCTCTCAATTTTCAGTGAAACGGATGTGGTAAAACCCCAAGATAGAGTTAGCCCAGGGATCCACAATGCCTTAACTCTTAGAAAGTGAGGGTTAATACTTGGTATTATTATGTTTTTCTATACTATTTTAAATGTAGTTGCGTTATTACTGGTTATCTAAACTGAAAGTTTAGAATCCACACTTCTCTGCTTGTTCCAGTGAGCTACGAGCAAGAGATAATTTTGAATTATACCATGCTTTTGTTAGCACTGGTGATAACTGTGACTCCTGAGATTTAATACGGTCCCGGCTTCTGGCTGCATTGTTTGTTGAGGATGACTCCCTGGGTGCAGTCTGATGGTGTGGATGTACACAGCCTGACTGAAAGCCTCCACGCTTGTGTTGTTATTGGGCTTGAGGAGGCCATAAGCTGATCAGCAGGAGCGGAGTGGTGCAAGCCTTGGCTGGTGCCAGGCTCTGGGTTTGGCTTCAGCTCGGAGGATTGATGTCTGGGAAGCAGCGGGGGCCCCACTGTACCTTTATTACACATCGGCTGGGTACCAAACTAATTTGATAAAGCGCCACTTAATACAGCACACGCACGCGCTGCTACCGCGGCCTGGCACGGCGACAAGTGTGTCACGCCGGACTGGCAAAAGACTGGCACCATGCTTCAGCCGTGGAGGAGAGAGAGAGAAAGAGAGCGAGCAGGAAAACGAGGATGTGCAGAGAGTTTAGGCAAGAAAGCAAGGGAAGATGAGGGCAGATGACAGACGTAAAGAAGCCGGTGAGGTAGAAACAGAGAAACCCACTGAGAGGTTGCTTTGGTAATTACTAGCTCCGTGCCCAGGCAGTGGAGGCCAGTGAGTGTGTGTGTTTGCAGGCCCTGGTGCTCTGATAATGAAGGGTTAGTGTTGCAGTTCTGACAGTGTTAATCTCCCCATCGCTCTCTCGCCTGAAATTTACCCTGCTGGGCGAGAGAGAGCGGCAAGCCCACCTGACAGCAGAGTTTACCCACAGCCTGAGACCAGCTATACCCACACTCGCACACACTGGGATCAACCTTCAGCTTCCATCCTCATCTCTGAGACAAAAGAAACCGGAAAGAGAAAGAAGAAAGGAGAAGGAGGGATCGCACAGGGGGGAAACTTTTTCCTTTGCTTTTCTTCCCATGCCCTTTTTTAATCTCCTTCTTCCTCTCTACTTCTTATTTGAAGTTTATGAAGTACTGCTTAAGCAGACTGAGCTGTATGAATATGCATTGCGCCATATGGCTGCACTAGCGCTGGGACTAGGTGTGTCCAGAAGGTAGATCAGCATTGATGCATTATTCTCCCCCTCAAATCATCGTTCTGATGATGCAGGAAGGGCCTTCAGTATCGCTCTGGCTTAGTGGGCACACAGAGAGAGAGAGAGAGAGAGAGAGAGAGAGAGAGAGAGCAGGAGAGAAAGCGTAACAGCATGGGTGATTGTATTTTTAGAGTTCAGATGCTAACCCTGACACAGCCGTGATTAAAAGTGATATTTCTGACACATTAGGATGCGCACGGGAAGTAACCTTCTCCAAAGCCTTCATTATTAGATGCATGACAGACCTGAATATTTATAAAATAGGCTTTAATAATTAATAACAGCAATCTGCTACAGTAATTCATCAAATTTGCACTTCAACGGAGTATCCGTTTTCACTTTAAAATAATAATAAGGAGAATTCTAATGCCAACCAAATGCAAAATTGCAACCTGCCCATGTCTGGAGCTCATCATAAGCTTCAGTGCATTCATGTCATTTAGGTCAATGGAAAAGGCAGCGTTAATGATATTGTTCTTCTTGCAGTTTTTTGACACCAGCCCCACTGTCACTGAACATTTCTTTCTTTTTTGTGGCACCGATATCGTCTGCACAGACAAAAAAAAAGCTGTTGTGCTGTTTACTTGTTGTGTTGTTTCCGTTTAGGGTCTATTGCATCGATAAAATCAGGAAACCAGAATGTTTTAGTGTAGAATATACAAGAAGCTGTTGTGGTTTTATCAAAAGCAGATTCTTTGTTTGAGTCAGCCAGCAACACTTCCTTTTGTGTTCTCTGACCAAAATAGCACGCACTTTCAGTAAGCAGCTCTCTACCTCCTCAAGCTCGTGTTCTTTTTTAAAAAGAGCACTTATATCTCTCTGTCAAATACACGCCATGCAGTTTGTGTTCAACAAAACACTTACAAATACCTTTTTGAGACAGTTTTGAATTTTATTTTGACATGTGTAAGTGACAACAAATGTTGAATTTAAAGTGAGTTTGATATTTCTCTTTCTAGAAGTGGTAAAGTAGTCATCCAAGTACTTCCCCATAGTTTGATGTCATGACATTCAAGAGAGCATATAGTGAATAAACTCTCATTATGGACAAAGAACCCAACAAACCACTGTGCATTAGACATGGCCAGAGGCCACAGTAGTGGAAAGTACCCACATATATAAACATGTGCACACCATGCTCTCCACCGTTAACCTGTCATGCAGCATGCTATCTCGACGGCCTTCGAGATGGGATGTACAGGTTCTCCTAACGTCCACTGCCTCAGTCCCTTGTATTCGCAGGCCTAAAGCAAAACACAGCTATTAAACTTGGTAACAAATGAATAAAGATTTACACTTTGGCTAATGCATTGCTCCATGCCAAGCAGAGTTGGAGAAAGTTTTTGACTAACACCTTTCAACTGCAGCACATTTCAACTCCTCACTCTACTAACTACATAACTTGCATGTTAGTTTCATAGTAGTTGCTTAATATTTCATAGTAGTTACACAACAATAAATCTTAGGATTCTTAACTGAGTAATAAGCCCAGAGTTTAAGAGGTTAAACTGCAATGGTCCACATTGGCCCATACCTCAATTATTTACTCTCACAACTGTATAACTTTCATTTTAGTTTCATAGTAGTCCCAACTGTTCTAAAGAATGTGTTGAATAGTAAGTATGGGCCAACATTAAGGCAAGGGTGTTGTTAAAACAAAACCTTGTATTTTCAAAAAAACGATTTTAATCTGTCATTTTGCAAGATGTGTATTAGTCCATTCATCATGAAATATTGACTTAATGTAAACAGGCATTTTATTAAAATTTTGTATGATTTTGTTAAGACAGTGATGATAAGTCTTAAGGTTAATAAGAAAATATTTAGTGCAGTTTAAGAGGTTAAATTTACTGTATGTTGCTCTGTCCTCAGTTCTCTGAGAAGGAGGACACACTGAGGGTTTATAGAATCTTTAGTCTTTAGCCATGTACCTGATGCAGCAGACGTTTAGGGGACACCTGCGACTCATTCCTCTGTGCATAAAATGAGCAGAATGCAGGGAGGTGGGGGGGGGGTCAGAGAAAAAATGGCAAAGTCTGTGAAGCAGAGCAAATGTTTTAATGGTGGCCTGGGATCGATGTTGTCAGCGAAGGCTTCCTGTCTGGAAATGCAGTTTTTTTACTTAATGTCACCTCCTCCCCTTCGTCTGGAGGAGAGGGCACGGGGATCCGAGGCGGACGATAAAAACGCGGCCCAAATTTGAGGGGAATCGCTTAAAAAAAAAACGCACTGCGCACAGGGGATCTGAAAAACAAATTTGAGGAGTAACCTTGGAAATCAATTAAGCATTCTGCGCGGGCCGGAAACGTTTGCGAGGGAAAAGGGGGCCACCCTTTTTAATTTCTCCCCCCAGTTTCTCCGGAGACACGCTGCCCGTCAACTCGCGACTTACGCAGGACGCTTTGTTGTTCTGCCTTATTTAATTTTTTTAACGGCAAAGTGCCTTATAGGCTGTCAAAATGTCTTAAGAGTCTTGTTAAAGAAATGCCACAACTCATTTCGCCGTAATGGAATTCATATGCTGGGGAGAGGGGAGGGGGGATATGTCTAAACATCTAAACACGCTGCTTTTTAGGTTGGGCACTGGGGTTATCTGAGAGGGCTTGGCATGATTGATGTTATCTGGGGTGACAGTGCTTCATATCAAGGTTAACCTGATGCTAAGAAAGCAAAGGGACATAGAGAGAGAGAGAAAGAGAGAGAGAGAGGTTGAGTCTCAGAGAAAAGAGAGAGTGCTTGTCTCTTTTTTAAGGTGCATCTACAACCTTGGGTTTTTTTAACGAGGGAGGACCTAGTCTCTCTTCCTTTCTCTCCCTCTCTCACTCCCTCTCTGTCTCTCTCTCCCTCACACGGCAGGTGGAGGTTTCTGCACTCTTAATTGATAACTAATCGAGCGGCTTGTGCTGTGTTTCCCCCTGGAGGACGGGCCCTAATGGTGGCTTGGCTTACTCAGCAGTGTGGCTCCGGAACTGCTAAATTAAATATATCCCCACAGATAATGACTCTGAGTGACAGACTCTGGGCCGGGCGGCACCAGCAGCTTACCGACCCCTCTGCCACCGCGCCTCACTGTAGAGGAACTTCACCCCGCTCTCCATCCCCTCCTCCCCCCTCTGCAGTCTTCCCCAGACTCCCCCTCTCAATCACCCCCCACACCTCCTGCCTCCGCACTGAGCACAGCTCCTCGTGACAAAAATACAACTCAAGCAGTTAATCTGTGCAGATATCAGCTCAAGGGCCCTCAAGAGGCATTGGGGAGGCTCTCCCCAAGCGTCCTGGCCGTGCCCCGGTGCCAAACCCTGCTGCCAGCCACCCATCCCCACGCCCCCGGAGCTGCCAACTGGGCTAATTAACCTCCACCACCAGGGTCGCGCTCAATCCAGTTCCGGCTGAATCACTGCTAAGGTGATTGTATTTTAAAGGGCCCATATCGTCATGAATTAAATGGGTTTTACATGCTGTTATATTGTTAAAATAAAAAATAGTTATGATGTCACAGTGTACCTTTCATGTCCCATTCAGCATGGAAGCTAAGCTGCAAAAACAGCCTGTTTTGAGATGTCTCAACCTTTTGTACATTTGCATATGACCACACATTCAGCTTAGTCCCAGCCATTCACAGTGAAGTGATAAGGAGTGTTGTTGCTGCAGACAGTCTGCAGTTATTGAAGTGGAACTTGAACAGTACTAAGGTACAGTAACAAAAACAGCCTGTGTAATTCTAAGTGATCAACAAAGATTGGAAAATAGCTATGTAAAAATTAATTACGACACAACACCAAAGAAGCTTACAAACATAGTAAGTGTCTTTTGGGGGGAAAAATATTTTAAAAATTATTTAATTGAAATATTTAAAAAATATTTAAATAAAAAAATTGTCACTGCATTCTGCTAAGCAGAAGCCCCTGTTGCTCTGCTGAACAGTGCCCGGACAAGTTGAGTTGAAGCCTTAATTTAAAGCATTGTGCCAGCTGCCTGGCAGACCTGCTGTTCCATTTTAACAACTTTGTCTCCCAGTTGTGTCACATGCTTCCCAATCTTCATCTAAGATAAAAGTTTTGTGATGTAAAGTTTGTGCTCGTTGTATTAGCTCAGGGTCACTGACAGCCTTCACCTCGCCTGCTGTTACAGTCACTGAGCTTCTGCTTTTTTTTTAGATTATAAATACTTTGTCTTGTGATTAGCTTTTAGCCATGTATTTGTTCTTCGAATTGTGCTTTTGCTGCCTAATTGCACCCATAACAGCATATTTCCTTTTCCGTTTTGCACTTAAAAATATACACTGGCATTTTGTTTCCATTGTCCTGCACGCTGTGTGTCTGTGTGTGCCTTTGTTTCTTGGGGACTTGTTTGTTTGTGCTGGTCATGGTGGTCCCCGACTGGAGTATTGCACTTGGCTGAAGGCTCCTGTCTGAGAGAGAGAGAAAGAGAGAGGAGGAACAGAGAGACAGAGAAAAAGAGAGAGAGCATTTGTGAAAAGTCAGAGTGGGTCCCTCAAGGTCGGCCCAAAGACAGCACGCAACACGCAAGGTCATATTCTAGACTAAAAGCAGTAAGTGCTTTATTGATATAAAAACACACACACATACACTGCAGATGTGCAACCAACTGATTAATAATAAAACAGATTTGTGTGTGTGTGTGTGTTTGTCCATGTGTCCACAGTTTGTGACTTTAAATGTTTGTTGTCCAGGAGAAAAAGAGTTTGTTTTGTCTCTTTTTATTTTGAGCGTAATTGTTTTGTCTGTATGTGTATCCTCATACTAAAATTGATTCCTGCAGCAGAATCTAAAAAATCTATTAGAATCCATCCAATAAAACAGGACAGTGTGATGGAGTGGGTGTGCATGTGTGCAGGTTTTGAAACAGCACAAACAGTTTCAGCATTCTTCTACGGTGTAAGTTCACATTGTATTTGGGTCATAACCTCTCCATGCTAATGGCCCAACTGCATTCAGCACAGTGCCATTTTTTTTACCATTATGCGTTTTGCCTAATACCAAATACAATTCAGGTGGAAATGACACTCAGGAATCACTGTATCCTTTAATCCTTATCTTTGAGACTGTACTTCCTTGATTTTTTTTTTTTCTCTTTTTGACTCTTGTTTGCCGAGTTTCAGAACAACCAGCTAAACCAGCTGTGTGCATATGTATGTGCCATCTGCGCGGCTCCTAGGCTGCTTTCATGTGAAAGCAAAAGTAAATCCCAACAAACCTGTTTTTACACCAAAACCAGCGAAGAAATGAAAGGGGGAAAATCCATCTGTGCCCTCCTCTGGGGAAATTCCCCCCCCCAAAGAACACTCCCCCGCCCCATACCCCCAAAACTCCAGTTTCTCCCTCTGACTCCTCTTCCTTTAAAACGCAGTTGGCAATGGCATTGTTTTTAATCATCAGAACCCAGAAATTATTATTATCGCCTCTGACGCGGCAATTAAAACTTCAGGTCAGAAGCACAACGAGCGGTGATCAGCAGCGAAGCTGAGAAGTTTTAATTAGACGATCAGAACCATTAATGCACAAAAAAAAAGGTGTGCACTGGGAAATTAACGCGAACGTCTTAATCAGGGTTACCGACTCCGAAGAGGAGTCAAGTGAACAGAGAGCAAAAAACAAATCATTTCCGCACCACTGGGACAAAACTCAATTAAATATGCATGCAGAAAATGGAAATTTGGAGCATCAGCACAGAGTGTTGGAAAAAATACGGTGGAATCTGGAGACGAGGTCGTGGACCTGCTTATTGTTATTCTTGTGTAATAAAAATGAAAGAGGGGCCAGATGCAGGGGTCTGAGGATTGGGTCCATCAGTGGCTTTCCACTCAGCTTCCCTGGGCCCGCATTCACACCCTCCGAGGAGTGGGGGAAATGCACTCCGTCCTTCAAGCTGTAAATTCATTCATAAGATAAAAACATTAAGGAAAGCACTATTTTGGTGTGTTTTGGTGGTGAGGTGGATTATGCATACGCTTTATAGGGTAAACGCTTAGGGCTTTGGATCCACACCTCTTTGGAAAAAAGCAGACTAAAGAGTCCACCCAGGCACACTCTAGGAACCTGGCCTTGTCAATTAATCTGGCAAACAGGTTACGATCTTATAGTCTCGCTTTTAAAGGACAGAGAAAAAAGAGGGAAACTCTGACACAAGGCATGTTAAATAATGAAAAATAATCTGCCACTTATTTAGGCATTTCCCATGCCTATTTCATATTAATTGACTCACCATATTATGGAGGTTTTGTCCTTGTCAGTCAAGATATGTTGAAACTTGGAATGAATTCCCTTCGTTACCCCAGTGCGCCCTGCATGCCTCTTAAGCAAGTGGCTTCAGGATCAAGTTCTAGCTTTATGGATACATACCACATGTAGCTCAGCAGAAAACAAGAACACATTTCATATGCACACTCGTGTTGTGAAATACGCTCCAGTTAGTTTGTTTCCAGAGTATTCTGACTGCAGGTGATGAACGTGTATGTCATCTCCTAGCATTTCTGTCTGTCAGAGAGAGAGAGAGAGAGAAAGGAAGAGAGAGGGAAAGGACAGGACACGCCAATCTAAGCAGTCATTAACAGCCACTTCCCCACTCTGGCAGGCTGATTACAGTCAGCACACGTTCACACAAATAATGCACTTCCAACAGCATTATTAGGATTTGAAACACCACTTGATTGGGCATGATATCATTCTGGCACATAAACAGAAGCTCCGCATTAAACAAGAAGACGCGGAGAGCCTGGAGAGGCGCGACAGGCCGACTTCAGGAGAGCTTTGCTTTTATTTTTTTCCTTTCAGAGCTTTTTGTTTTTTTTTCCGGTCATTTTGCGCGTCCGCCACGTCAAAGTTCTGAGAAGAAGCAGGGCTTCTGAGGCCTTTGATGTGCATCTTGGGCCTCACAGATAAAAAGGAGGACCTCTCTCACTCTTATTGTCGAAATTGTTTAAAATAGTTTGAGCATTTTCGCAAAAGCTTTTCTCCTTATACAGTAACGGAATTACCGGGGGAGAGTTCAGGCCCTGCACTCTTTCCACGAAAATCTTGTCAGCCTTACAATAAACATCTCCGCTTAAGAAAAACAAGTTTGGTCTTAGTTATGATGATCTCTGCTGCTTCGTTTACGATTCAAGGTGGACAAGCATCTTCGAGTACCTCTGAGACTGAATTGCAGCATTTTCTCTTGTGCTCAGAAGAGCAGGTCAAGGCGTAGAATTAATAGGGCTTTGCTGCTTGTTACACCTATTTTTGCTAACGTGAATGCCGCTCCCCTGAGAGGTGGAAGGCCTCCCACAGGAGAGACTGTGCTTTCATCTACGTCCCCACTGATTTTATCACGCTGTACGCTATCATGCACACAAAAACGACTGGAGGTAAACAGCAGTGTTACCATAGCGATCCCCATTGTGGCAGAAAGCAGAGGCAATTCTGTTGGCAGGCGCGTATTTAAATCAGCAACTATGAGTGAGGCCTAGCCTGCTCTTTTTGAGCTCTCATTAATGTCTTAACCACTTTTATTTAATACCTCAGATCCTGACTTCAGACAAAGAACGCCTTTGAACATGCAAGTCTTTTGTGTTCGCCTCGAAATCCAGGCTTTAGAAAGCCAGAACATACTGTATCCATGGTGATTCTGTAGATTTGAATATTATCTCAAGAATCAATAGACACTGACCATGAGTGTGAGGTTGTTAGCAAAAAAAAAAATGCACATAAATTGTGTATAATGGAAAGAAATCACTTCTCAGGGGGTCATTTCCTACAAGGAAAAGCTAGATTGCAGTGTTCAGGAAATCAGTAGTTAAAGCATGAAATAGTGGCACAGTAAACAGAAAAATGACCTTTACTGTTACGCCCAAATGACCTCAATCTTCCTTCGGAGGTGTTCTGAAAAAATACTTCAGAATTTATGTCTTCCACTTCCTAATAGTTTTTCCAGCTGATTTTTGTTCTAAATTGCTATCCTCTACAGCGTGACCCCTTCACCCCAGCTCCCGTGATTGTCTGAAGGGTGAAAGTGTGCCGTTCGCTGGTGTTTGGATTCGAGCAGTGTGTGGTAGCACGGCACTAGGCGCGCATAATTCCTCGGCTCATTGTTTCAGAGAGGAAGGGCCGAGTGCAACACCCGGTAACTGAGAAAGCATGTGCGGAGACTACGGGGCCCCCCACAGCACTCTGCCCTGACAGAATAGCTTAACCTTGAGCCGCATACGTCACTTTAACAAACAACATAAAAGAAAAGAGCGAAAAATGGAGACAATGCCACATAATTGTGAGGTAATGTAATGACATGATGGGAAATCCTGATTAGCTCAGCTTATTTGTCACACACGTCTTTGGGTTCATAAATCTGATTTCCGCTTCGTAACAATATTAGTGCATCTGGTGCACGTATTTGTGCAAGAACAGTATGTCCTTTCCTTTTTCCCTCCCCCCAATGTTCATTATTGCGCAGAACAGGCGCCTAGCTTTGTATTGACGAGTTTATGTGAGTTGGCCAGAAATAGCACTTCTGGCCATACAGTGTCTAAATACCATCAAAAGCATTCCACAGATTGCTGTGATAAATAAATGTCCACCGGGCCCCTCTTCTCACTATTTTTCATTTATGGCACAGTAAAGACTGTTAAGAGCACATCTGATTTTGAGCCTGGAAAAACTATTAAAAATGAACTTTTGTAAATCGTGAATCAGTTGTGTTGTGTTGGGTTCTGAGAGGGAAAGGTAGCAGGGAGAGGATTCTGCCCTAAAAAGGCAGCTTCGGATCTGCGCTGGCCCAAGGACAGCCACACGAGGGGGGTTTAGATTTTAAAGATAGCACAGTAGGATGAAATCATGCACGTGCTTGTGATTGGACTGCTTGACTGGCTAGCAGTGCCTGTCATACAGTTTGTAAGCATCATGGCTTTGAGTGTGGTGTTTGGATCCACCATGACAGAAGCTCTGAATGAGCGATGACTCTTACCACCAGAACACTCTTGGACTGCAGTAGTCAATGGAACACACACAGGAAGTGTGCGTCTGCATATTTTTCTCTCTACCTGAGATAAAATCTTTAAGAGACCACCAGTGTGACATTTTTAGACCAGCCTGTGCGTTGCCGGTAACGTCCACAGAGGGACTTTTCTACAATGCTATTGCTGGTGTTCCACTGTATGTGGTCTACAGTGTCTTTAAGAGACAAGCATTAAAGACTGTAGGGAGGAGAGGGGAGGAAAGGAAAAGAGGAGAGGAGAGGACGTAAGTAGAAAAGAAAGTAAAGCAGAGAGTAGAGGAAAAGAAGAAAACAAAAAGGGGAGAGAAGGAGGAGAAGTGAGTTGAGGAGAAAAAGGTGAAAAGGAGATGTGAGCTGAGCAGAAAAAATAAGAGAAGAGAAAGGAGGTGATATAAAGAGAAAAGAAGAACAAAGAGTAGAGTAAAGGAGAAAGGAGGTAAAAAGAGGACCTAAGAAAAAAGAGAGGTAAAGGGAGGAGAGGAGATAAAAAGAAAAGAGGAGAGCAGAGGTGAGTGGAGAGGAGAGAAAAGACATGAGGAGAAAAAAAGAAAGAAGGAAGGTGAAGATAGGAGAAAAGAAGAAGTGAAGAGAAGAGAGGAAAAAACAAGAGAGGAGAAAAGAAGAAAAGAGATTAAAATAGAGGAGGAAACACATGAAGGTAGGAGAAAAGAGAAGTGAGGAGTTGAGTTGAGCAGAGCATGAAGATGATGGTGTAATGAAGGCACAGTGTGAGGGCGCGATGGAAGAACTGCAGCGGCTGCTGCCTGAAAAACTCTTTTCTAGAGCCTTCCAAAGACGCCACTCATGTCCCCCTGCTGTCAGAGTTAAGGCTGAGCAGAGCTCTCATTGGCAGGAGCTTGGGCCTCTTTAGGTAAAGAGAGCCTACAACGTCAGGCTGTTTTTATTCCGCTGTCATGTTGAGGATTAAATCCCCATGTAGTGGCTGTTTGGCGCACTGTTGGGGGTCTGATTGTGATCTAGTTGTGTTGTTGCTTCTAGGTTCTCACTAATAGAGTAGATGAGGTTTGTCCTCTCTCTCTCTCTTTCTCTCTCTCTCTCTCTCTCTCACTCTTGCTCACACTCTCAGGTGTAACTCATAGTATAGACATGTGATTCTTCTCTTTTTTTCTCTGCTTATTGTTCTGTAGCCATGTCTTTGGGTATTATTAACAAAGTAATGTGGTAGAATCAACACTGAGCCTTTACTCAGGCAACTTTATCATCTGTCACTGAAATACATTGTTATATGGTATGTAAGCACCATGTAAGAACAGCATCACTCTTCTGGAATGCTTTGTTAAACCTTATCTGTAGCTGGTAAAGCACTTTAATTGTGTCTCACTCATATTCGTGCAGTGACAATATTGCTTCAGTTATTAACAGTTCTTGTCTAAATCGCTGTCTTCTTTTTCCCCCCTCTCTCCTTTTTTCTCATTACCAGCTGAAAGTGGTTTATGCACTGAAAAGACCTCAGGAAAATCCACGATGGCTGCCAAAAGGAAAGGTGGCCTAAAACTTAACGCTATCTGTGCCAAGCTGAGCCGGCAGGTGGTGTATGACGGCAGCTCCCAGAATGCTGAGGGGGACCCGAGCCTGGCGGACAACAGTGAGCGGGGCAGCTCCCACTACGAAGAGGGCGACCGGCCCGACAGCGACTACTCAGAGGGCCTGAGCCTGGGCCAGAGCCTGGAGGATGACCAGAAACGGCGCGAGGCCATCGAGAAGTGGGTGAATGGTGAATATGCCGATGACCCAGCGTCCATTGATGAGGACGAGCCAAGGGGGCCCAAAGCCAGCAGTGGAGACGAGGGCCCCCCAGAAGGCGTGTATATGGTCCAACCCAAAGGCTGCAGCGATGAAGAGGACAACGGGGATGAAGCCGAGACCATACCTGTCTCCCACGAGGACAGCTACCATGACGACAGGGACTCTGCAGACAGTCCACACAAGGAGACTACCTACCCACCCTCCAGTGAGACCCCCAACTGCCAAGCCTCTTTTTCTTCTCCAGGTATCATTCCTGCCTCTCTCTCTGTCTCTCTTACTAGCACAGTGGTTCTCAGCCCTGTCCCTGGATTACCTCAGCCCTGCATAATTTGCAGGTCCTGACTAATATATCATTTGGCTGATAAATGATATTAGGTTATATAAGGTGCATTTAGGTGTGATAGCGCTGCCGTTAAAAGACAAAGGTACTTATACACACCCACAGACACCCACAGAAACACATCTGGAGCACCTGAGGGTGTTTGAAAAAAAAAGATCTAGTAAGTTTTGCATACTGCAGCCTTTTGTGATATCAGTCCTGCAGAGGTCAATATCACAATAATGGCTAACAAACGATATTTCATGCAGCCCTAGTTTTGAGTTTTCCCCACTTTAACACACCTGATCCAACAAATCAGCCAATTAACAAGCTCTTTCTGTGTTGAAGTGGATGTTTTAGAGCAGAGAAAGCTCTAAAATGTCCAGCGCAGGGGCACTGATATAGCACAAAGAGCACATTAGCACTCAAATGTCTCTCTTCAGATGCCAGCCAGCCAAGCCAGTGCTGTTGGTTTAGTTTTACCTTACCTTTACCCTTTCGAGAAGTATAATCTCAAGGACAATTTGACAGTGTCAGGGGCCAGGGGAAAGGGAGCTGTAGCTGTATTCATATAGGCTTAAGTGATCCTGTCTGCTGGAAAGAGAAATCTAGAGTTACTACACGAGTAGTCAGTGACACCATTGGCCCTACAGTCAGATGGAACTGGGAAAACAGGAACTTGTGTGGTTTACTGAAAGAAGAAATGAATTTTTGGAATAGACTTACACAGAATATTATATGCATAGCAGCAAAGAGACCAAGAGTGTTGGCATGCCAGGGTATGTTTCGTATTACACCCTGGATTACATTTTGAGGCTTTGATTTTTCCCTAAGCTGACTAAACTTAGGTGCTACTGAACCCAGTGCCATTCTAGCAAGGCCTGTACAGCTCCAGATCTCTAGCTGTTTGGAGATTAATACACAGAATCCTTGTCAAATGGGCCACTTGCCAGATCTACTGGTTAAATGAGAGAAAAGGTCTTGATGCATATGTTCATTAACACTCTATTCACAAAAATACAGTACTTGTCTTCAAAGGCTAATCGCGATTGTGCTTTTTTTCCCTTTTGACCTCTGGGAAAATTAGCTGTATTATATTTCTCACTCGCTTTCTCCTCTCTGTATCTGAGACACTATCAGCCAGATTAGATGGCACACTTGTTGGCAGCTTCCCTGAAGTGGCAATAACAGTAGAAAACAGCAAAACCAAACATTTACTGCCTTAACGACTGGTTGAACTTTGAGACTGGTACAGTAGTGCTCAAAGCGCAGTACCACTCAAACTAAAGTAGATAACAACATGAGATAAGGCCATTTTGCACACAGTAAAAGTAACCGCCCGTTTTTTTTTTTTAGACAGCAGTTGAAATCTGGTTAGTCTGGTATATTTTTGCTTGCTCACCTCACGTTGCAAAAATAAAACATCTTTTCCTTTCATCTTTTTCCATCAGACCTGTTTGTCTGTTGCGTTTTTTTTTACATTTCTTTTTCCCCTCACTGTAGCAGCAGCAGCTGTGGCCTCTCTTACTGAAGGGCTTCTCAGCAAAAGCTGGCATTTTGTGGTTTTAATTAGTCACGTTGTATTTATTTAATGCTGGTGGAAAAAAGACGTGTGTAAATATGAGTTTGTTTTGCGAAACATTCTACACCTTTGCCTTTGGTGGGCTTTGCCGCTTTTGCATCTCGCAACAAAGACAAACTGTTTGAAGGCTAGCAACGAGCAGACTCCACTCTTTTCTTCTGTGTTGTTTTTTTCCCCTCCTCCCTCTTTGTTGATTGTAACTAGGGCATCTATATTGCCATGTTACTGCGCAGATCACAATTAAAATATTTTTTTCCCCCTTCCTTGCCGCTGTCTTTCAAAGGCTGATGCGGAGCGCACATAATTATGCATATAAACATAGTGGCTTAATTATCTCTCACAACATCAGTGACAATGTAATTAACAAACATTGCAAGATCAATGAGAGAAACTGCGACCTTCAAAACATTTAACTCCTCACTCGGAGGCACCGTGTGGATTCCCTATCAGCGCAAAAGCCCAGAATACTTCTCTCACAGCACTTCAATGCCTCACATTATTCGCACGCAGGCCACACAGCGGAGTCTGTTCGGTAAAAAGAAAGTATGAAAGCAATGAGAGAGACGGGCTTCGGATCAGATGAGCTCGACCATGACTGCGGTTTGCAATTAGACTCTTTAAAGGTTATGCATTCATTTCAATCTTCTGAGGGGCATTTTTTTAAAATCCTGTATTGTTTTTATAGCCCCCTTGTTTAATGTGCAGATATGCTGAAACAGTATACTATTTTCATTTATTTCTATTACATCTTTGATACATCAGCAACCATATTATTAAATGAAAACAGTTTCCTAATGTATTAAATTAGCTATTTTATTCATCTACAACATTGGGCAAAAGTAAGAGATTCATTTCATTTATGTAATGCTCAGTGAATATGACCATGAGGCACAAGTTATTCATTTTTCAGCATCTGGAAAACAAACATAATTAAAAAAGCATATTTTACAGAAAATTACAAAGAAGCCTCAAAAACTAGTATAATACTCAAAAAGTATAATATCATAACTATTTTCAGTATTTACTGTGTCCACCTTTTTTGCAGGGATATTTTTTCAGACCTACAAAGTTCAATCTTAGAAGTTTGCTTTGTTTTCTCACAATCCAAGTAATCCCAAGCACATTAAGTGATGCTGGTAAGTCCATTGTTCTATGAAAAAAGGGAATAAAGGCTCCCTGACAGTTATACATCCTTTCAGACCCATAACATTGAGATATATGGTTGTCTTCTAACAGTGGAAAGATGGACAGAAAAACACCTGTGGATTTTTCAAATCTGCAGCAGGTGGAAGTGGAAACTGATTTTCTCCTATCTCTAAAAAATGAAACCTATAGGCAGTGTTCATCTGATGATGACAAATTTGGTGATCTGCCAGGTCTTGCACAGTTGTTAACAGCCCCATTTTAAAATCTGAATCATTTATGAACTCCAGTTTTGGAAACTCCTGTTTTTATATGTATTTCCCCTATTTTATGCAAGTGAATTATCTTGTATTTAATCTTTTTAGAAATATCTCCTGAAAAAAGAGTGATGAGTACTTAATGGTCGTTTTGATTGGAAAGTAAAATATATGGATAAACTTTTTCTTTTTTTATTTCTAGGCAATTTAATTAATAGTACCAACCCATTTCCAGGCATAGCTATTAAACCCTTTGTCTGTATATCCTTTTAATCCATATATAGTCCTCTGCATGTGTGTCGTAATCATTTCTTTCACACAGGCTCCCCTCGTGACTTTGAGTGGCCATGTTTGGCCAGCTAAAGGGAGATATAGTGCCTATTCGTTATCACACTGCGTAGGAAAAATGTAGCCTAATTGCCTCAAACATAGACAAGGACTGTGTCACAGGCTGGAATGTGGCAGCGCAAAGTGGCGAGACTAAGGGTACTTCTTTTTATACCCTCTAGTGATGAGAGAAGGAGACAGAGAGAGAAACAGGGAGGGCGTGGAGCGTAGCCAGGCAAATCGCACCTTTCCCCAAAGCCACAGCTTCCAGGCCACATGCACATGGCATCATTAGGAGGGTATGTGATAAGGCTGGAGAAGAAAAGCTCATTTACATGCTGTTTTAAAAGGTTATCTGCTCTCAGGTCCTGGCATAATGTACGAAGTTTAAGTCCAATCATGCTACTGACATTGATAACGTGCCCAGCCCTTAAAAAGCCATGTACCAGCACTCTGGTACTTTTATGTCTTCTACTGTTACTTCAGCTACTACCATTACTATTGCAGATGCATATTCTAGTAGTACCACCTCTCTAGTAATATCACTACTACCACTACCATTAGCTTAATATATAAAAACATAGCTATTAAGCCTGCTAATACAGATTTTACTAAAGATGCAGCGAAATTTGCTAACAATAATGTTTGAGTAGGAGAATGCAAAAAGCATAGCTGTTAGGCCTGCTAATACAGATTTTACTAAAGATGCAGCTAATAATGCTAATTATAGATAGTGGTCAAGTAGCAAAACGCAAAAAAGCATAGCAGTTAGGAGCGCTGATACAAACTTTACTAAAGATGCAGCTAATAGCTAGCTAGCTAGCTAATAAGCTAATAATACATAACATCTAAGAAACAGAATGTAGAAAAGCATAGCTGTTGGGCATGCTAATCCAGATTTTACTAAAGATGCAGCTAACCAAGCCAATAATAGATAATGTTTGAGTAATAGAATGCGAAAAGCATAGCATTTAGGCCTGCTAATACAAATTTTACTGAAGATGTAGCTAATAATGCTAATAATAGATAACGTTTGAGTAGCAGAAGGGGATTTCTATAGGAAAATGATGGGACTTTCCCCACTGTTTGAGCGTATGGGTGGAATAAGCTCAGAGACATGAGTGGCTTTGATTGGTGTCCTTGGAAAGTGTTCAGGGATAGAGATTAAAGGCCCTGTCCTTACTTTAAAGCTGTGTAAAATCGCATGACCTGACATGACACCCTCTAAGCAGTCATGACCTATACGAAACACTGCAGTCTCTGGATTCCAGATTTATGAGTGAAACCCTGCTCTCTCAGAATCAAGTTCTCAAAGCTATGCAGCAAACACCCTTGCCAGTCATGAATGATAGTTACAGTGTTATCATTACTTTAGAATTAAATAATAAGAATTGTTTTTACAGTTTGTCTTCTGGCAGTCCAGAATAGCAAGCATAAAACAGCTCAATTTATCCGTATCCTGAAATTTTAGAAGAAACAAATGTGAGTACAACTCTTAATCACCAAAATAAACAGTATGTTCAAACAATCCAGATCACATGTGCAGATGAATTAGGGTCAGTTGTGTCCTTCAAATACTGAACCCAAAACACAGAAACAGGTATTTCCTCTAAAATGCCTCGTACATTTCTCTTTAATTTTTCATGATCTTTCGATCTGCCCGATCACCTTTCATTGTAATGTGCCACGGAGAGGAGCAATCCTGATGCTGTGATGGAAATTTGGGGATTATTTTACATGCTGAGAAGGAGATGTGAAATGCAGGGGGAGCGACCGATTTAGCAATAACACAGACATACGAGACCAAAGCTGAAATATTTTGGTATTAATTACCAAGGCCATGGCTCATGTTACCTCTGACTGTCTTACGTTTGCCCGGCGATGAAAAAAGCAATCAAATAAATGAAGAAAAGGTCTGGAGCAGGGCTGGCTGAGGGCCAGGAGAGAGTGGGAGAGTCCAGGACTCCCAGGAGTGCATCTGACACCGGGTTGAAGTTGTAATCTAGAGCGGAGTGCATGCATCAAGTTGGCTTTCCTGACAGACAAACTGACACAAGTTGTCATTTTTTCCAGTCATTTGCATGCACAAACACTGTAGTAGAGGCAAGGTTTATGAAGGCAAGTTTATGTATCTCCTTACAGTGTTTGTGAATCTCATGCACACATGCATATACTTTCTAAAACATCACCAACATGTTCTTAGTAGGAACTGGTTATGCAGCACTGCATTTTCCTGCTTTCAGACTGATGTATTTTCTTCCACCTCCTCTCCCTGACCCCTCTGCCCAACCTGGATGAAAGTTAATGGGCCAGAATTAATCTCTACATAATGCAATTAAACTATACATTTACTGCGTTTTGCTCTGTCCTTGGAGAGGACAGTATGTTTTAATGGACTTTTAAAAGAAAAAGTGAACTTTCAGTGCTTAAATAAGTGCAGAACTTTTAAGTGTCCACCAATGAAGCGTTTCCACTCTGTATGATAAACATATGGTGGATGAAACAACGTTATTATAGCAGAACATCGTATAATTTAATGTAATAGAATGGCATTAGGCTCATGACAGCAGATGTCATATAGCAGAGAGCAACTTCAGAGAAGGCCAAAGGATTTCTTTAAAAAGTAACTGCATGTGTCTAGATTTAATTTATATTTGTTTAATATTATCACTATACTTGTTGTAATTCTGTATGTAGTGTAGTAATACTCTTATTTCATTTCTTTTTTTTTCTTTGTTTGGAAACAATCAAAAGTTGTCCATTCAGAACCTTTTTGTCCTGCTGTGGTATCTAGTTAGATACAGCAAAGCAAGTTCTCTCATTGGTTGAGTTTAGAAGCTTAACTGAAGGCTTGACATGTCAGATTAACCCCTAACATAATTAGGAACGGACAGTGGAATCATGCAATCACATTTTGATTTACAATGTGTGGGGCCCATTTTGTGAGAAAACTTCAGGTCTGCTGGAACTCTTAGGTACATGAGTAGGTACATGTCTGTTCTGTTTCAAATATTAGAAATGAGCATTGTCACAAAGATTTTTTTCCCTTGCCTTTGAGTTTCCACATTTATGGCCTAGCACTAGCATTGGTCACGGTTCGCCTCTTTCACATACAGAATGTGGTATTTGTGCTATACAGAAGTAAAGTAGAATTAAGAGACATCATCCAAATTAACTATTTGCACTGTGTTGGTTGCGCTCTGTAGGTGAGGCCTCTGCTCTGCGTGACTATGCAGCCAGCACCATGAACGAGTTCCTCCACATGTTCGGTTATGATGACCAGCAGGTGCGTGATGAGCTGGCCAAGAAGATCAGCTTTGAGAAGCTGAAAGCCGCTACCTCAGACCCTTCGTCCTTGAGCAGCGAGGAGGCCACACGCCGGGCCCGTTTCTCCAAGTACGAGGAGTACATTCGCAAGCTGAAGGCTGGAGAGACCCTGCCCTGGCCCATCCACTCCAAGCCTGAAGAGCTCAACTCAAAGATGACCCAGGAAAAAAGCTCCACACTCATACAGCCCTCCTCTTGTCTCCCAGCAGCTGAGGGTCAGATGTTTTCTGCCGGAATGGAGCACAAGCAGGCCCAGCTCAGTGCCCCTGCTGGAAACTCCTCCCATAATCTGGCTTCCAGGGCCTCCAAATACGACTTCTTCATCCAGAAGCTGAAGATGGGCGAAAGCCTGCGGCAGCAGAACGGTAATGCCTACAAGAGGCCTTCCAAATACGACCTGGAGAACGTCAAGTACCTGCACCTCTTCAAACCAGGAGAGGGCAACCCCGACATGGGAGGGGCAATAGCTTTCAAGACGGGTAAAGTGGGCCGGCCATCTAAATACGACATCCATAACATCCAGAAGCTCATCCCTAGCAAGAGTGACCCTCCTATAATATCAGGCGTTCTCTCATCCACACCGGCCACCCCTGGCACTCCCATGATTCCTACTGCTGCTTCAGCTGGGGCTGTAGGACCCCCTTGCTTACCAGTGGACCAGGTAGGCCACCTGACATTCAGCCCTGAGT
Organism: Colossoma macropomum; assembly: GCF_904425465.1. Taxonomy (NCBI): domain Eukaryota; kingdom Metazoa; phylum Chordata; class Actinopteri; order Characiformes; family Serrasalmidae; genus Colossoma; species Colossoma macropomum. The sequence goes on along the minus strand of NW_023494802.1, from coordinate 8,596,430 downwards.
ACATGAAGTCCAGCTTCTCCAAGACTGACTCCATCACTACTGGAACCGTCTCCTCAGTCAAGTAAGATTATAGTGCATTCCACATTTAAACATGAAACATGCTTTGAAATTATGCTCCTTTTCTAAAATTTAATCAGTCCACTATGGGTTATACTGTAGGAAGCAGGCTGGCACTGTATGTTAACGTGATTGTGGGAATTAATCAAGGACTTAATTTTCAGATGCCCACTAAACGTTTTACTCTTAAACCGGCTATACTCGATCACTGCAGGCACAGCGGCCCCCACCACAGGCCTGGCACTGATATATGGCCGGCTCTTTCCCTCACTGAATGAATTACCCATTAAGGCCTAGAAGTCTATGTTTAGATCCAGAGTGGGATACCTCGTAGTTAGATATATTATTACTAAAAACTGTGTCGCCGTGGGACGCAAATTAATACATTTTAGCATGTAGTCTGTTTTTTCACTGGTCGGTTTCTATGTAGAACATTTCATTTTTAATTCTCTCTTGTCCTCTGAGAGTGACAAACCAATACATATATTTGAGAAAGTACATGAAGTGTTTGCTCTCGGCCTGTGCATCGCTTACTTCCTCTTTTAGTGTAACAATTTGTGGTTTAATTAGTGTGTGAGAGTGACAAAACTCCTGAGAACTGATGGCTTTGCCTGCTCAGTGCTGTACAAGTTTATGGGGGCTGTGCTGTGTTGTAGCTGTCTCTGCTCAGTCTCTGCTTAGTCTGTACTTAAGGCTCATAACAGTGATAATCTCGACTTTTCTAAATCTTACCTAAAGTTAGCCACAGTAACCAAAAAGAAATGGGTTTGAACTTTCGATTTTAAAAACTGAAACCTGGCCTTTTTGTGAATAAGCACTTTGCAAAGTTGGATCACTTTGTAGGTTCTGACATTGTAGGTTTCCCCTGTTTTTCTCTGATTTTCTTACAGAGTGAATATTTTGTGCTGATATGTATGAAAACAAACAAACACACAACACACTGATCCACAGTTACTTTGCAATTGTCTGAATAATTTAATCATTGACATATAAACGAAGTCATTCAGCATGGTTTAATGTGAAATGGTGCACTTACCCTCTTGGATTTTTTCACAGTGGTGGTGATAGGAACCTGGGTCACAATATCTAATCTCTAATGCCATTTTATTTACTGTTCAAACCAACTAGAGAATTTGCAGGTGTCTGAGTTTTATATTCAGTGTTGATAATAATAACTTTGTTTTTTTCCAGTTAAGGGGGGATGTTTTGTCTTACAACACCTTGCATGTTCCCTTCCACCTCAAATTGTTTTACCAAAGCCTCATAAATCTCAAAACTATTGTAAAACATACGTTTCACACGTCTCATCAATCAGGCAGCATATTTATTTATGTAATAACTTTCTGTAAATGAGGCACAAAATGTTTCAGACGTCTAGTTCCTATCACCACCACTGTGAACAATTCTGACTCTGCAAATTTCTCTAGAATGGAGCATTTCAGACCAAGCCACTCTGATGACTTAGTTCATATCTTAACCACTTAATTACATAGAAATAGTGTAAAAAACACTGGAATTCCCCTTAACTGCACTGTTAACCCAAAGCCAACTGCTGCCTGGAGCTACTCTTGTTGGCTTTAGTGCCAATTTTGTGTGAAACACGCAGAACAGGAAAATCAGCAGCCACTGTTCAGCCACTGAAACAAAATGCCATAAGAGCTTTAGTCATCCTTCAAATCGCAACCAATCGAGGGAAAAAAAACACAAGCACGCACTCGCACACAAACACATATGGCCGTTGTCTGACTCTCCTCATCACTTCATCTTTCCATTTGTGCACTCTCCAAAAACGCACATGAATCATTTATGTATTCAGAAACATTTTTCCCTCTGCTTTCATTTTTGGAAGGCCATGCATCAACGTGGGCCTATACTCTCCCTGATGCATTCACCAAATCAAACTGCTGTTCCACCCTAGAAAATGTATATTGATAGCACAAACTTTGAAATGGCTTGTAAGTGAATATTGTGTCAGTTTGTTATTATTAACGACGCCGTGTGTTGTCATTAATTCTGTTGCTTTTCTGTGTGTCACGACAGGAATGGCCTTCCTCCGGAGAAACCTGTGACAGAGGACATCAACGTCTACCAGAAATATATCGCCAGGTACGCAGATATTCCCCCCTCCCCAAAAATTTAGTGTCACTTTTTCCTTTTCTAATCAAAGCTATTTTTTATGCCTTAATAAAGTTGGATGTATATTGGCAAAAATAAGTTTTGTGCCCAGGCTATAAATTACTTGTGAGCAAGCAGAGTTTATGAACTAAGGAAGATTAATTGAATTAAAGGAAAGCGAGTGAGTAATTTCTTTGGCAGTGCTGTATTCCCTGCCAGCGCCGCGCTCTATGTATACTGATGGCTAAGTCCGTGAAATCTTAAGCAAACATCGAGAAATGTTTGTAAATACATTTCACACATTAGCTGCTCTTCATGATTCCGACTCTGCCGTGTTCACATACACACACAGCTGTGCCCTCTTCAGCAGTGCTTCTATGAAAACTAGCTGCTCAGATAACATTTTTTTTTTCATTTTCAATATCTTCTCCACAAATGAAGACACTGAATCAACTAAATGACAGCCACTCACAAATCCAGACAAAGCATCGAGATAGATTCAGTGTACTGCCGTATCGGCCTCTGTGTTCATTTTGTCGCGACACTGGAAAGGTGATTATTATTATTTGTTTATTTATTCTGGTTTTTAGAGGGAGGGGAAAAAAACAGCGTTTCAAAAAGGCAAAGAGGCTGTGGCGTAAATGATTAGTCTCCCAAGCCGTAACATGAAGGCCACAAATCAAAGCCCCGGCGCTAACAGACACACACACACTTACTCGTGCGCGCACAAAAAAACCCTCCTTGGACTGATTACATTTTGCAAGAAGATTTAATTAAGGAATTTTTAATGAGGCTTCTGCTGGCACTGCCAAGAACTGTTTTGATATTTGCACTGCATAATGCATAAAATTTGTCTAAACATCTCGGCAGTTGATGCGCGGGGAGGCAGCAGATAAGCCCAGATACAGTTTCAATTTCCGTGCTGGGGAAAATAAGAAAGGGAAGAGAGGAGGAGAAAAAAGGAAAATGAGGACTCATAAAAAGGGCAAATGCGGCCTGGTACATCTTGGTGGGGGGGGGGTGCTGTTTGTGGTGCTGGGGGGCTGGGAGGAGGATCATCACTGCCTTCCACGCTAATGAGAGCACACTCATGCTAAAAAGCAGCTTTGTAAACTTGTCTACACCCACCTTCCCCCCTTGCAAAAGGGGAAAAAGTTCTTTATCTCCGCGCTCTGCCACAGTTTGATGTTTAAAGAGCTTCCCTAGTAGTGTTTAGTCGCAGTTTTGCCTCTTAAATGCTTTCATGCACCCACCATTGCTCTGCACTTTGATCAGCATGTCTCTATTGTAACGGGAGACGTGCGGCAATCTCTGTATTGTGGCGATATTAATATTTAATCTGCTGCTGAATAGCAGCGGCCCATTAGCCCCCTGACGCGGCAAGTGGGAATTGTCCAGAGGCAAAGTGATACAGCTGGGTGATGAGCAGGGGGGGTGGGCTGCTCTCCCAAGGGGGGGCCCAATGTACACAGGGCCGAGCGGAGCGGAGAGTGTGTGAGCGTGTCATGCTTGAGAGTGGTTAGAAATGGTTTGGTTTTTTGGGAGTGTGTCTGTAAAATATAAAATGGCAAACTACTACCTGTGGTAATGCGGTCACAGCTTCAGGTGCTTTTGACTGCTTTAAAAAAATTGAAAAAAAAACAATAGTAAAGTTATATTAAGTTGCAATCTGACAAAAACTCTTCAAAAAGGTAACTGTACAGGAGAAGGATGAAACATTCTTGACTTTTTAATATAATTTAATGTAAAAATATTATTATTATTGTTAAAAATTATTAAAAATGTAACATTGTTAAATTATTGTTATATTATTGTTATATTATAGTTTAAAAAATTATTATTAAGTAACATTGACCCATTTCTATTGATCTTAATTGTCATAAAAGTTTCACATATTATATTAAGGGCAGTTAATATTTTCAATTTATGTGTAAAAATCAAAGTGCGAAAATGAGAACACAACGTTACTCTATACTCCCATACTCTACTTTTTTCTTGCATTTATTATTTTTTTCTTTCATGTCCACTTTTAATGTTTATGTGGTTTTATGTAATTAATGATTACATGACCATTTTTATCCCTTTGAATTATACATGCTGTATTTGATATTGTGCCTGTGTGTGGTTCTGATTGCCTGCCTTGTATTTTGCATAATTCAAAAAGAAGTCTGCGCTGAAACACTTCTTATAACTTCAGTGTGTATGGGTGGGGCTAAACTGATGTAGGCTGAATAGGCAGATATATGTAAATGTGTTGTTTTTTGTGTTGTCACAAAAGCAGTGAATTCATAGTATTCAATTGCATCACTAAGAAGACCACGTTGCCATGTTGGTAGGCAAGCTGTAACTGACTGAGCTCTGATAGAGCTCATATCATCACCATTACTACTACAACCCTGCAAGTGGCTGAAGACCAAAAGCAAAATAGCAAAATAGATCAGAATGACTGTGAAAAACATGACAAGATGTGTGGCTGCTTTAGATGAATACATCAGCTTTGCTCTAGAAATGCATCAACAAATACCTTTAACTTTTCTTTTGTCTCTCTGGCTTCTCTATTGCTGCGTCCCAAACCACACACTTCTGTACTTTACCTACTACACTAATGAGTGCACTTCTAATGGTATATGCACTATTTTGCACACTATTTAGTGTGCTAGTATGTGGTTTGGGACGGGACACTAGTAAGGCACCGGAAATCTAAGCCATTTAAGTTTTAGCATTCATTTATCAGTACAGCAACAAATCAAATAAAATCAACGTAATACACTCAAATATGTCAGTTAATACGTTCTAAAAATGAGATTTAGAAAATGATAGAAAATGTCTTTACTGCCTTTGCTTGATCGGTTATGGCTTTGTTATCTCATTACAAACCGCCACTGCACTGCGGAGCCAACTCGATGTTGCCTACCAAAATGGTAGCAGCGCGGTTGTGACGTCATCGGAATACTATCAATTCAAAACAAGTTTTGTTACCGTATATGGACTGTTTAAAGTGGGGATTGAATGGTAAATTTGGAAACTGGTATAGTGTATACTCGATTATTTCAATGAAGCAAAGAACTTTGTTTTTCCATGATAGGGGCCCTTTAAGAAGCAGCCAAAAGCACCTGAAGCCCTCACCACCCCACGAGTCCTTCGCACTACCGCCGACTGCTAAAAGGTAGTGGATTTGCCATTCAGTTAGCTTAATGAACTCAGCAGTGTGATCTGTAAAAGCAGCCTTGGGATAATCCAGGGCTCCGAGGGGTGCGCGAGGAAAAAATTCTATTACTTAGCCTTTTTCTCTCTACTTCAGCAGATGGTGCTCTTGGCAGCGGCAGTGCAAATGTTTATTTGTGTGTTTTGAGCTGTAATTGGAGGTTTTTAACAGTCATCATCGTCAGGGTTATAATCAGCCTGTAAACACTCAGGAAATGGGCCTCTTTAAAGCAGTGCCAATCTGCGGCAGGCTGGGCCAGTCAGACACCGAGAGTGAAGAGGGGGGAAATAACACACAGGCACACTCAAACCTTTCTATTAGGCCTAACCTTTCCCTGATTAAAGCACAGCCTGTTAACCTGGAGTGCCGAGCGCTGATTTGGCAGGGTTTAAAGCATGGGCAAATGAGTGAATTACGTCTGGGGTTACAGTTTAATAAGAGTCTACCTACTGCTTCTGAAGCCAATGGAACTAATTTGGTGGAGATTGCTGTGACTGAAGTGTGAATTGTAATCACATGGTTGTGGAAGCGTGGGCAGGTATGAGATCGCGTTTTTCTCTACGTGTTTGTAGTCGCCCATAATGGCTCTGTGCTCCGTGAAGATGATTCTGTCACTGTGAGGGTGTTTATCAGTCGAGGATAAAAGGCTAAATTGCCCTTTAAAGCTCGGCCCTGTGCACATAGAGGTCACATTTCACTTCCTCGCAAGAAAGTGGCTGAAAATTACTCGTTCAGAAGATTTGGTAAAGGTTATGTTTTTAATTGCACATACAAGCTTTGTTATTTTTCCTAAAGCTGCAGTAAACATTTAGTAGCCATACAGATGTTGATATCTTTGTCTGCTTTACTATAGAAGCATAATGATTTTGCGGTGATTGTGTTTGCTCGCAGGTTTTCCGGCAGCCAGCACTGTGGACATGTTCATTGTGCCTATCAGTACAGGGAGCATTATCACTGCATGGACCCTGAATGCAACTACCAGGTGAGTCTACCTGTCCCAGCAGACAAACAGTTAAAATCATCGGTATAACCAATTGAAACGGTCAGAACCTGTTGATGCTGTATTTACACAGCCTGCCAAACTTTATTTCATGTTTTTCTTGCTGGTTAGTAATAACATATAAACATATACCATATAAAGTAGAAAAGCTAGAAACTAGTCATTTTTCTTTACAAAAACCCCACACATTTTATCTCCTCGTTGTGATGTCAGCACTCATCAGCACTCAAACCTTCAAATGGCTAGGACCCACTGGCAAACTTTTATTACATCTAATAATAACTCTGCCATTTTGCATCCATGTAGTAACTGAATAATAAGCATTAGGATGTAATACGCTTGGGATTTTTAGGGGTTAAACCACCCTCGGGCCAAAAAAGTTTCAGTTCTGAGAAGGCGATTTTGTAAGATTTCATACAAATAAAGTTGTAAAAAAAGCTACAACCATTAAACTCGCCCTACTCCATCACCTTAACAAAACATCCTAACATGGCTAACGATTAATAAGGAGTATCATAATGCTAATTGATGGCCATTTGCCTTTATTCATTATTAACAACATTAGTGCTTTTTACCAAACAATTTTTTTTTTTACAAACTTGTGGCTTGAATAAATGTGCCGTTGTGAAATATACTTTCAGACTCTAGCTCCGTACCCTCCTTGCTGCCCCGACAGCATGATAAATGAGATAATGCGTCCCGAATAATGTCGTAGTCTACCAGCCATGGTTGAGCGCCTCTAAACAGCCGTCCCTCATGGCTTAAAATGCCGACGGAGAAAACAAGCAAAGTCGTTTCTGGACACTCGGCTGATGGGAGGACGAGTCCATAACTCAGGAACTCTTTGCTGGAGTAGGAAGTGTCACAGCACTTTTTTCCTTGCTTACCTACTACCTGCTGAAGAGTGGACAATAAAACTGTGGGTGGAGGTGATTTGAATGTGCTTTTGCTTCATGCCAGGGTAGACCCAAGCGTAATCCTGATGGGTTAAAGCCTAGCATACTATATGCACTGAATAACAGTTCATTTAAGCACATTTTTCTGTTTTTTTATGGTAACTACTTCGGAAAGATGGTTCCTGTAGGACTTTTTTTCTTGAGGGCATCTGCTATTACTCTAGGGCCACTGCTAATCCCCTTTCACATTATTAATCTGATCCATGTCCCGAGAGTTGTCATGTACCGCGCAGCAAAATCAGCATTAAGCAGATCAGAACGCTCCTGTGCTTGGAGCCTCCCGTGCATATGGTGGAAAAGAGCAGGCAAATACGGGCAGATTTGTTGAAGACGTCAAAAATCCTTATGCAACCAAAAGCTGCTCGGCGCTCCTCCACTCTATGAAGATCTCTCTGGTTTTAATCTCCCTCTTCACTTTTAATCAACTGATTACATTTTTCAGTGCAAACACGATGAAATCTTGTAAGTAGACAAGACAGCTGTTGCATGAAACACATGCTTATTCAGCTTAGTGGCTCGCTTCAGGCTTTGCGGAGAACAATTCCTCAGACTACCTTTCTTTTTTTGCAGAGAATTGCATTTGTAAAGCACTCATTATTAGGACGATTTGATCAGGCTATCCTCCAAGCCTCTTATTGACTCAGTGACTGTGGCAATGACACACAAGCTAAAATCCCAGATGCTTGTGTAGATGTTCCTAGGCTTGTAGAAAGGTGAGGCTCAGATGAGCAGGCTTTTGCAAGTGATAACTCATGAAATGTTACATGACACAGTGGTGGAATATTATCCCGCTGCTGCCAGCCTCCGCCAGGACACCGGCCCTGCCTCTCCTTTCATGGCCTTGTGCTCATCCCGCACAGTAGTGGGAATCCTAAAATAAATGTAGCAGGTCCTCACAATCCCTTATGACCAGTCCAACTGAATCTGCAATCTCTGCTTCACTCTTGTTTACCACCCTCCTCATCAGGGTCACGCCTGAATGCCAGCTTATCGCATTACTTGACGTCTCAAGTACCTGCCATCCTCAAACGTTCACCATTGTCTTTTTGTCATATACCAGGCAATGGAAGCTTTTTTTGAACCACTGAAATATGAAAGAGGATACGACACAACGTCTACTCAACTGAGATGTGTATATTTCTGTTAGCAGATTTATTTCTTCCCTGTATGTAAGATAAGCTTGACATATACTCAATTAGCTTTTGCGTTTTATATGTTTCTGTCTTTTTTTTGTCTCCTGTTGCACATTTGTGTAGAAAAATATGGATTTATGTTAGAACGGGCTCATTGATTTCGGCTTCTCTTGTTACAGTTCCTGTAACATCAGCTTAAGCCCAATTACTGCAGATTTGGTTGCGCGCTTCTCTCTGGAGTCAGCTTTTTCCCCCCACATCCTTTTGTTTTTCCCTCTCACCGCTGCGCTGTGTAGGAGGTTTTTCATTTTGAGGAGGGAATTTTAGCATATTTCCTTTTTATTACAGCCTAAACCCTGCACGAAAATCACGCTTTAATACTTTAATTAAAAATGGAATCATATCTCAGCTGGGGAATTAAAAAGGGAAACATTTTTGGTTGGCTTGTTTGTTTGTTTGTTGTCTCTTTTTCCCTGTGCACGTTTGAGAAACCATCTGCATGGAACATAATTTTTCAGAAGCTGAGAACATCACAACTGTGATCTTGCATGTCAAGTGATCCGTCTTAATTAAAAACCAGAAAAAGTAATAAAGATGCGGGTCTAGGAACTCAGATGGAAATATGCAGGCAGGCTGTGAGTGTTCTTGCGCTCAATGTGTTAGGAAGTGCTGGGGAGAGTGCTTGTCAGGTCTTTAGTTGTGCTAAGAGTGTGAGGGGAATAAAGAGAAAAAGAGATTTTTTTTTGTTTGTAATTTAGCATCTGTTTCTGTTATTTAATGCCTATTATTATAGTTTGTTTACTGGCTAATTATTTTTGTTGACCTGTGCATTGTTACTTTTATTGTATCACATGACCCTTTTGAGAAAGGTGCTATACAAATGAAACCTATTATTATCCTTATTAACGTGAGTTCACATGCTAGCTATCCCAGCCTGGGATCTCCTGCACTGGGCACATACCTCATCCCCCTCAGTTGGCTGCCAGTTGGCTCTCATGCTGTGCAGCTGTTGCCTGATTGATAAAATAACATGTTGCTAGTTTCCTACAGTACAGTACACCCCCGCACCCTCTCCATATACATACACCACCACCACCACCACCATCACCGCTCCTCAGTAACCTGTTGCTCTGTGTTGCTGTTGACAGAGATTTACGAGTAAACAGGATGTTATAAGGCACTACAACATGCACAAGAAGAGGGACAACTCCCTGCAGCACGGCTTCATGCGCTTCAGTCCACTGGATGACTGCAGCGTCTACTACCACGGCTGCCACCTTAATGGCAAGAGCACCCACTACCACTGCATGCAGGTAAACATCAGCATTACTGTACACAAGCACATTAACTCACATTCACCTGCAGCAGGTAAGTTGAACATTGCAGGTGCTTTCAAACACGAAGGCAGTGTCCGTGGAAATCGAGCGCATGCTACACATGCAGCAGATGGAGATTAGGTTGAAAAGTGACTGAGTGTTCCTCCTGCAGCTGTACTATGACAGGCTTTGACCTAATTTTATCCACTTATTTCAGAAAAGTGACAAACTAAATATCAAAACACAGTAGACTTCTGTTGTTGTCAGTAACATATTTTTAGAGTTTTACTCTACAGTGACTATTTGTGCATGAATTTGTGGGTCCAGGTCACTAATGACACAAGGCATGTATGAATGAAGCATTTAATGCTGATTTGGTCCACAATTCTTGAAAAAAAAAAGCAAGGAAACAATGTGTAGTGTCCATTTCAAACAGGGTAAAAGATCCCACCACTGAATGGCAGGATTTCATGTCTACTCAATGACACACTATAGCCGCTATATCAGATGGCATGGAGAGCCGGTCATGGAATATAGTCGCACACAACAGGCCTCAAGAATAAAGCCTTGCTCCCCATGCCAACTATAGGGAGAGGGAGAGAGAGGCAAATCGAGATGCTCTTCAAGATCCTGTGGCTTACCTAGGTCTATAAAAGGAAGTTACAGGACTTTGACTTTTTCCATTAGGCCCGAATTACCATTTAAGAGCAGTTTTCATTCGTTTGACAAAAGGTGTCATAAAGTAAATAAAAGACAAATTAAAAGGAGGAACAAGACACAGCGCTGCGCTCCCCTCGCACTCTCTCACTCCTTAATTGGCATGGATAAAATTCGGTTAGTTGTTTATATAAACTCGACATTTTTCATCTTTTAGTACCAAGCGGAGAGTTGAAGATTATATCCCACCGGATTTGTTTAATTTTTTACATCTGCTTATTTTCAAGGTGTCATCGGCCTGAGTGCTTTCTCACTGTGGGGAGCAGCGTCCAGGGGCAGATGGCTTAAGATATATTCTTTTTAAACCCCCCTAACGGCGTAATTGTTATTAGACATTTCAGCTCTTGTTTTAACAGCTCTGAGAACCAGCAGATGTTGGCACCCGTTCTCCTGATTTACAGGGAAAAAAAACAGAGTGGCATTTTTTTCATTGTTTGACTCAATATGGTGAAGTTGCCCTGTTTGCACGGCTGAAAAGTGCCAGGGATGATATACAATTGCTGGTTTTAATTCAAACATTAGTCTGTGTTTCCCTGCTGCCCGGAGGGCTCCTGAGTGCTGCTGTTGAGTAACAGAACGGTTCAGACTAAAGAAAGTGACAGACCCTGTGCCTAGCCCCCCCCTCGCCCCAACTCTTACATTTGTTCTGCAAGTTAAAGCAAGGCAGAGACAGTGGTCTTCTTCTACTACAGAGCTGTATGTGTGGAAAGCCTTAAATGGAATAAGGTTCTAACCACACGCCAGCCCACTATGTTGCAGTTGCATTGCCTTAGTTATTAAGGTCGGTCTTACACAATGCAGGTTTAGTGCTGTTTTTGTTGTTTGCACTACAGTTGTCCCTAAAAGACCCAGTTGCATCTGCTTGCACTGAGCAGACATGGGTTTTTTGTCTAGTTATGTGCAGTCACCAATCAAAAGCATAGGTGCAGTCACATGGCCAAGATGAGATGATCTTGTTGAACCTTGTACCACTGCCCTGTAACTGTCCTACTTCTGACATCATTTAGCTGAATCATTGATAGATGTCATTTATAACTTCGGAAAAGTATATATACATGACTCCAGCTTAATCTTATTGGGAGGAATCTCAATATATTTGTGTCAACAGTCTTGATAATATTTGTATATTAATCACACTGTGTAATTGAAGTTGCATCAGAATGATGCCCATGCAACCTGGAACAGCACTACCTGTTCATTAAAAATCGCACTGTCACCTTGTTTGCCTTCTCACTTAGGTGTGAAAGCTTGGTTTTCATATTTCATGAGTTGTTCCCCTTTTCAACAAACCTCATCTTGAAAAATGTTTCAAGTACATTTTTTTAGGTCAGAAGTTTCTGAGCTCCCCACATCGAGTTCATCGCCAAGTATCTTTTTTTTTGCTCTTGTATCAGAGGTGTTGTTTCCAGTGCCCCTGCAGAGTAGAGAAATCCAACCACCAACATACACTTCGCAGAGTACTCATTTTCCTCTTCTGCAGCCTTCTGAAACCCACAATGTTTACTGCACTTTGTCGTCCGCCTCTGCTCCACTTCTAGTGAAAGTACCTTTTTTTCTCTCCCATTTCCATCAGGTGGGCTGCAACAAGGTGTACACCAGCACGTCTGATGTCATGACTCATGAAAACTTCCACAAGAAGAATGCGCAGCTGATGAACGATGGCTTCCAGAGGTTCCGCGCCACCGAAGACTGCGGCACTGTGAGCTGTCAGTTCTACGGGCAGAAGACCACCCACTTCCACTGCAGGTGAGGACAACTACATTGCTGTGTCCTCAGTCCCCTAGTCAGTGCTAGTCGGTAGATATCTGGAAAGTATCCATTAGGGCTGCGCAATAAATACAGAATGCTAGTATTACAATTGTATTGTTACATATTAGGATTGTGATATACTTTGAAATAATAAAAATGCATTGGTGAATAAATGATGTGACATAGTTAAAGACTGGCTTGCATGACCAAAATAACTGATTGGTCAAGATGCTCACAGCATGCAGAAAACACATTTTCTATAGTGCTAGGGCTTATATGCATGTTGCAGCTTCCTAAGATATCAGTATGGCCGTGGCCAAATTTGCCATTATATTAATAGTAACAAACCATATTTTGTGCAGCCTTACCTATCCATATAAAAGAACAGTAAATAAACCAGCGTTTGTTTCCTATGCACTTTTCTTAGACGCCCCGGCTGCACCTTCACCTTCAAGAACAAGTGCGACATTGAGAAGCACAAGAGCTATCACATTAAGGATGACGCATACGCCAAGGATGGTTTCAAGAAGTTCTACAAGTATGAAGAATGCAAGTACGAGGGCTGCGTCTACAGTAAGGCCACCAACCACTTCCATTGCATCCGCCAGGGTTGCGGCTTCACCTTCACCTCCACCAGCCAGATGACCTCGCACAAGCGCAAGCACGAGCGGCGCCACATCCGCTCGTCCGGAGTGTTGGGCCTCACCTCCTCCTTCTTGCTGCCCAAGGAGGAGCAGGAGGAGTCCAGTAACGACGACCTGGTGGACTTCTCGGCAATCAGCAGCAAGAACTCCAGCCTGAGCGCCTCGCCCACCACCCAGCAGCAGCCCTCTTCCACCATGCCACACCTGATGGCCACGCCCACCACCGCAGTGGCCTCCAGCAGCCATAGCGTGAAACCCACCACAGCCCTGCCCCCGGCCAGCCGTATGTCCACCCTGCTGTCCCAGGCCTTGCCCAGCAACATGCCAGTGGCCCTGGCCATGGCCAGCAGCGCCCTGGGTGGGGCTTCCAACCCTTTCTTCCCGCTCCTGCCCAGGCTGCCCTTGCAGCTACCTCCCACTGCTGCCAGCATGATCTCTGCAGCCAGCTCTGGAGTGCACTCCACACCCCGGGACTCCCAGGCCCCAAGCTCCAGCTCAGCAGGGGAGCTGCCTCCTGCTTCCACACCCAGCTCCTATGCTGCTTCCTCCATCATGGAGAAGATCTCTGCCAGTAAGGGCCTGATATCCCCCATGATGGCCAGGCTGGCTGCTGCCGCCCTCAACCCTGCCAGCAATCCGGAGACAGGTTAGTGCACTGCAGCACACTTGTGCATCCCACAGGTCACTACCGAATGAGCTAGCATATCATTCTTCTCTACAGCTCAACTCGATTAAATTTAACTTCATTGCGATTATACAAAAAACAGCATGAGGAAGAGCTTTCTCACAGTTCTCAACGGTGCAGCTCACCTAATAAAAAACAGCAATACGCAAGTGCAGGTAGACAGTGTAGACATATGCTAAAGTGCAAGACATTGACAGACAGTTACAGCAGTATACATAGTCCAGTATTGAACAGACTAAGACAGTAATATTTGACAGTCATACAGAGGATTATCCCAACTATAGAATCGTATGAATACCAGTTTTACACCGTTCTATGGTTACTGTATTTAGAACAATATGAGGATCTTCTCATTAGGGGTGCACAATGTGACAAAAATATAACATAACATTACTTTTTCACAATACAGGATATTTACATCATAATACTTAATTTTTGTGAGGTTTGAAACAGAGAAAAAGCACCAGTAGTGCCATATTATAGAATGCTTTGAAAAACTTTGAGTTCAGCGATTTTGATTCAACGTTTTACATATTGCACTACACTAAATCGTATTAAACAGGACTTATTATGCACCTAGTCTGCATAAATGTAATGGTACAACAGAAACTAAAAAAGGGATCTTGTCTGTGTTCCACATAGGAAGTATTTGACATAGCCTTTCTAATCATTTTTGTTAGAAAGCATAAAAAAAGGCTTGGAAGCCGTGAAAAGGAAGGGCAAGCTAGCTTGTCCCATCTTTTTGCTACCACCATCACTTCCTCTCTTGCTCTCTCTCTCTCTCTCTCTCTTTCTCTTTCTGTCTGTCTGACATTAAAAGGGCACTCATGGGCCATCGGCTCATTTGGTCCACAGACAGTACACAAATCTCTGATTTCAGGATTAGGGCAAATATTGAGGGGCTGGTTTGCTGCCCTAGACCCTTTATTGCAGTGATCATTGCCTTGATACCCACAATCCATTAGCAGATAAGTGCTGTAGTGGTAGTGAGCGGCCCCTGTAAAGCCGCCTCTAATAGCATTCTCAGGAGGTTCCCAGAGTCTGTGTTCTACATGCTTCCTCATCATCAGCCTCTTATCTGAGCATGCACTCGTTCCGACCAAATGGAGCCTGAATAAAATTAAGTTGAGAAATTGAAGGTATAAAGCAGTTTTTTATGCAGACTGATATGATAACTGAAATTGTTGAAGCAGAAATGACTCAGCACTCCAGAGAGGTGTGTGTATGTGTGTGTGATTGTTGGTCTGCTCCATTTGTATGTGTGTTTTAGGTGTATTATAGAGCTGGTATGCTTTTAGTGAACCTGAAGATGATTCTAAAAGGACTGAGAAAGCTGTGTAGCATTGAGAATGAAGTTAAACATACATTTACCATGTATGCAGCAGTTTTACAGTGATTACTTCGGCAAGGGGGTCTGGCATAGAGCTGCCGCTGCCACTATTTTTAAACAGCTGACTCGAACACATTGGTTAGGCTACCACTTGTACTTCCAGAAGGCCTAGACCATGGGTCAGCAATATATAGCTCTTGTACTGCCCTGTTGCGTCTCCATGGCAGAGTTAGATTTTTAGGTAAAAATCTAAAAATCAAAAACCTTTGCAGTAAAATGAAGCGCTGCTGATCATTCTAACAGTTTTAATAATAAATGGTCTTAAACACTGGAGTTAATGTATATCTGCTAATTCACCACCTTTTAACCCTGATGGTTGGCGTGCAGACTGCTGGTCACCATGGCAACGCAGACAACAATCTCGTCTAGCTAGTAGCTAGTAGGGCAAAGAGAATGATTAAAGATGAACATCGATGATTTGAACCGAATTGACTTATTTGCATTTATAATCACTCCAGCTGGTTTCCTGATACATTCAATCTGCAATCAGAAGCTGTCACACACTGAAAAGTGGCAAAGATGAAGTCATCTTCTTGTTTGAATTTTCCCCGTTCCACCTTAAATGTTGCAGCAGTTACAGCCTCAGGTGCCATTTAAAGTGGAACGGGAAAATTTGAACAAGAAGCTGGTGAAGAGAAGCTCACATCAGAGAGATATTTTACAAGAAACTGTACTACTTTTGCAGAAACATTTCCTGCTGGAGATGTGAGAAAAGCGGCTATAACTGAGCTAAAGCTTAAAGCAAAGCAAAGTAAGTCTGCGATTTTGTTATGTTTTTAGCCTAACATTATACTAGTACATCAGCACATACTGAGACATATTTACAGCCAAGATGGTAAAATGGACATGTTGGGGTTAAAAGGTAGATTTTTGTTGTAAGGACAAAACGGCTATTCTTAGCATTTGGGTTGCCGGCTTTCTGTTTCACAAAATTGGTCCCACCAGTTCAGCTTTGAATTCAGCTCCTGAAGTCCTAACCAATGTGAAAGCTCACCTGGCTGTATCTACCTACATACACCAGATAAAAAAATCTGTTGGGCATTTCAGGAATTCATTTTCTATTTTCATTCATTCATTTTTCCTTCATTCATTTTTTATTTCACAGACAGCATCAGGCCTTCTCTGAGGGCCTAAAAGACCTGCCCTGGTTTAATATATTTCTGCTGTCAGAAGAAAACCTCCTATCTCCGTTTTTGTCATTTTTCAGTTTTTGACATAATTAGAAAATGCCTGTTGTACTTTACATTGTGTGTAAATATCATGATAAATGTCAAAAAGAAATGGCCCAAAATGACTTTCTGACCAAAAAATGACCAAAAAATTCTGGTTCCATTGACTTACATTAAAAGTAACATAGGTTTTTTTCCTTGTCCTGTAAAGTTACCGTTTTGGAGATATAAGGTTTTCTTCCGACAACAGCGATATGTTTTATTCCATATGTAATAACAAAAATGAATTGATGTGACTTTCGTAGAAGTGATTTGAAACTTCTGCATGATAGGTGTACCTGCATCTGTAGACTGGAATGTAGGCTTCTGAACAATGCATGTTTGTAGTAGGGTCTTGAACAGGTGTGAGTAAAGACAGCATGGTGTAGGGTCTATGTTTGGGGGGGAATGGGATGGAAGCAGGGTGAGGCAGGGGGTCCGGAGAGAGCTGGGGCAGCTGCTGGAGGGCGTGTAGCCTGTCACAAACTCCGCCTCTGGGGCCTTTACAGGTATGGAGCTGCAGGTAGACCCGCAACCCACAGAGAGAGAGCTGAGCCCTGCAAAAGAGAGAGAAGGGGCACACAACTTCTGAGGGGTGGGATGGGGTCCATGTGATGGGACAGGGGGGCGGGGAGCCACAGATGGTGCGACTTCCCTTCACCGGAGAGAGTGTGCATGTGTGTGTGTGTGTGTAATTCAAAACTTCACACTTCAACATGAAGCAGCTCACCAGCTCATAGCGAGAACGTCTTGTGTTTAATTTAGATACCTTTGAGAAATGAAAAAAAAAGGTAGAGAAAAAAATCCCACACCAGGCAGAGTTGTGAGTGCAGATCATAACGTGTCATTGCTAATTTTACGCGTTTGCTCAGAAACAGCGTGTGAACAGGACATTTGTGTAAAATATGAAGAGGATGTGGTCAGGGCTCAGCGTTAGAAAGGAGTGAACAATGTTTACTGCGGCTATTTTCTGGCAGTTTCTTTTTTTTCTCTCTCTTTTTTTCTGAGTTGACAGTCGTTGCACAAGCAAACATGGTTTAGTTTGAGCCTATCTCTGCAGGACTCTGCGGTGACAAGTAACTTGCTAATTCATCCAGGTGTCATAGTCTCCTTGTTGAACGTTCGCTGCTTTATCAAGGTTTCACGCCAGCTTACCCTTGAGTGTTTCTGCAGATCCTGGAATCTAAAGGGTTCGCTAATTAGACATACAGTACAAATGATCTTTCACAAGCTTGGTAACTTAGCAGGAGTAATTACACGCTAGAACATTATTCTTGGATAATTTCCAGAAAAATGCTGCTTTGAGATCAGACGCCTCCCCCTCAAAACATACCCTCCACCCGCTCTCTCTCTAAGATTATCAGTGAGTTTGTCATGGAGACTGCAAGGCTGATAAAGGATTTAATGACTTCCCTCTCGCATGGTCATTATTTAACTGTCCTTTTTTAACTTCAGGCAATTCATTCTCAGAGGCAGCCCAAAGGAGAGGGAGTACGCTGGCTATGGTTTGATGTGCGCTGGCTTCCTGTAGTAGAAACTGATCAGAGAGCATGCTGGGAGTTTGGCTGCTTGAAAGGATCGCTAGCTAGCTTGTTTTAGGGGTGGCTGGGCAGGGAGGACTGAGCTCTGTTAATCATTAGTCAGATGGGGATTTTGCAGCAGTAGCCGCACAGTGGACTTTGCGAATGAACCTCTGGTGGTGTTAGGATGTGGCGCGCCTCTGGCAGTTGCACCAAATGAGTCATGGTTTGTCTTTCCCCCTTTTTGTACCTGTGACGTGAGCATATCATTGCTGTCATAAGAAATTACACACTCGTAATTACAGATTTTTTTTTTTAGGTTTATTTTTTTCTGCCATTTGAAAACTTACCCTTTATATCGAGTGAACAATTCATCACGAATAGAAAATGAAAATTTGAAAGTGATGATACACTTACACCACAAGGATCAGCACCGACATCTGGGGTTTGCAGTGGCTATGTATTACATCTGTCATATCAGAACCTCACAACGAATGGACCAGTATAAATGGTCCAAAATTACTTGAAATTAAAGGGGAATTCCCCTGATTGATTTGTGCATAATTGAATAGTTAACATGTAAAGTCATTCAGAGTGGTTTGATGTGAAATACTCCATTGTGCTCCATTCAGAAACTTGTCAAGTCAGAATTGTTCACCACAGTAGTGATACTAAACAAACGTCTTAATGTCAGTTATTGTATGTAATGGATACAAATATGTTGCCTGACTCCTGAGACATTGTTTTAAGATAGTTCTGTGACAATGTTTTGGCCTGTATGTGTTTTTTAAAAACATGTTTATATTTTATAGACCCCTGGTTCCTGTCTCCAACATTATAAAGATGTCAGTCAGTTTCTCTACAGTTAACCATTTCACATCAAACCACTATGAATAACTTTCTTTGCTTCTCAAACATCGAAACGCCAAAATGTTTAAATAATTTTGCTATATTAACATACATTTCATGTACAAAGGTACATACAATGTACATACAACAAGGTTTATGGGGTCTGGTTGCAACAGTGACAGTATGTGCGTGTGTATGCATGCTCATCACCCACAGCAGTTTGTTGTAGGGGTTTCTTCTTCGCATGTGATTGTCTCAACCTTCACATTGCTGAGGGCCAAGGGCAGACAGTGGTGATGCGTCCTTGCCTGTCACTATTCCTCAGCAGGCCAGGCTTGGTGAACGGCGAACCCCTAGTGAAACCAATCACTGCTGATGCACTCAGCAGTGCTGCAGAGGTTACAGCAGGGCCTTTGCTGTTATTCTTCCTACTTTTTTTAATAAAATACCACTTACTGGCTACCAAAGGCCCTGCTTTCTCTGTATAGCCTGAGGACAAATTAATATTTCAACCACTTGGGGATTAGGGAAAAAGCCAGGGCGCTCATTCTTGTCAGCATTTTTTACCCTTCTTTATCATTTCTGCTTTTTTTTAAAACTCCTCCTTACGCCCCCTGTCTTGGCTCAGCACATTCGCAGCATACCTACGTTGAAAAACCGATTGAGAGGTCGTGCTATTTGAACTGATCTGATTGGCTGTCACCTCCAATCTGACGGTCAGAGCAGATGTTCCTTTCGGGCATGCTCGGTGGCGCTGAGTGCCGTCCGTTGTCAGGCCAACAAGGACAAGTGGCGATGAGAGGGAGGAGGGGGAGGGTCCGTCTGAACCTGCCACTTTCCCTCAGCATTAGCGTGCGCCGTAATGACCAGTTAAGAGGCAGGCCCTCAAATGGATTGTGACAAGGGCCGCTGAAAAAGGAGTCTTTTTCCCTCATTCCTCCCGCCTCTCAATCACCATTTAAATGCCTTGACGGCTTGACATAATTCTGCAATAATTATCACTCCCAGTCCTCTCCTCAGTCTGGACATAAGTCAGATTGGATCTCATCACAGGGTAATAATGCTGACCAACAATAACTCTGTTGTCTCTCTCTTTCTCTCTACCTCTCTCTCTCTCTCTCTCTACCTCTCTCTCCTCAGGAAATGGGCAGCAGGCTCAGGCTGGTCGGTTTAATCCGGTTCAAGTGAAGCAGGAGCCGATGGACGGTACCTCTGGGGCCTCCCAGGAGTCCATGCAAGAGCACAGCCTCGACCTGAGCAAGAAAGATCCCAGGTATAGCCCTAAGATAGCGTCCCCCCAATCCCCCCAATCCACATACCCCCCTCCCACCACCACTTGTCACCCGACACCCGCCCAGGCCGGTGTGCTGTGATTTATCTCAGGAATAGTACCGTATTGTGTTAATTAGTGTGAGTGCTCTTGTTAAAATCGCCTCACAAGGTGGGTCTGCAAAATGGTCAAGGAGGAGATTTACACACTGTCCCTCTCTCTGTCACAAATGCCCCCTTTGAGGAAATCTATCACAACTGTAAAGATTTCCTCATAATATTTTTTTTCTGCATTTTATTATGCACACGTCAAAAATGAAACACGACACGTTGTTCTTTAAATTTAATTATTTGATTAAAAAGTCAGCAGAGGTTTATGTAAACCCTGATATTTACCGCCTCACACTCAGTTTTCTTTGTGAAGTTATATCTTATTTATATAGCGCTTTTTTCAATCTCTTCATTGCATATTCACAGAGTCTGAAATAAATAATAATATTTACTCTTCCCATGCAAATCTTGGCTAAACATTGTTCATTTTGCTCGTTCCAGTAATGAATCAAACGGACACCCTGCACCGGCAAATACATCTCTTTTATCCTCACTTATGAATAAGGTAAGATCCATCCATCAAGTGCTTTTCATCTCAAGACAAATTAGCAACACGCAGAGGGGGCTGTTTGTTTTTTAATGTTTCACCGCTAATAAGATGAGTTTGTATCATTTAAATTTTCCAGCCATTTTTCATACAGTGTAATTTCAGCCTACCGCTCACAAATTAATATAATGAAGCAAGAGCTGGGTGCCATGCCAGATATATAGAGATGTTTGTTTTTTGATGAGCTGTTTTGAACTCTGCGCACATTTTTTTCCTCCTCCTCCTTTCTGCTTTTTCTCTTCCATCCGCTCTATCTTTATTTATGGAGTTTGTAAATTATTTGATTAAAAAGTCAGCGGGGAGAAAAAAGAGCGACTGTCACCCTCATTTTTTAAAAAGAGTAAACGTTACGGGGCGAATATTTAAATGTTGTGTGTTTTTGTGGAGATTAAAATGGACATTGTTTTAATCATACATCTTTTTCTGACTAATACAAATGCTGCAGAGTGTGAGCTCCATTACCTTGATGATTTAAAGAGGGATCAGACTGTGTTTTTCCTTGGGGCTCAGCACTGCTCAGCTCTTTCTCCCTCTCTCTCCCTCCCTCTCTCTCTGGCTGAATGTAACTGTGCCCTGGGCTTATAGCTAAAGCACATTCATGGGGTTTGGCACAGAGCAGCCTGTGAGCTCTGGTGGGGGACTGATTTTGTTTAAACGTCCTAAAGCTCTCTACCCTCCCCACTCACGGGTGTCTTTAGGGCTCCTGTTCCGACCCAGCGCACTAAAGCACGCCCAGACGCACACAAAGGACACTTGGCATGTGTATGTTGGCCTGTGTTCAAGTGGGGCTGATTGTGTTTGTAAACTGTGTAGCTGCGCTCGCCTGCACGTGTGTGCATATGTGCGCCTGTGTGTGACGGCTTGTTCACTGTGTGCGCAGATGACGCAGGTGAACCCGGGCTTCTTCAGTGCTCTGACCATGAAGTCAGAGCTGGAAGGGGGCCAAGCACCTGAGAATTCCGAGGCAGCCCAGTATCTCACCAGGCTGATGAAGAGGTCTGCCCCAGAAAAGCCCGCTGAGCTGTGGAAGACGTACTTGCGCAGGTACGCTAAGAACAGTGATGCACTGAATTTACCCGATTCAAAGGAGTAAACCCTTAAAAAAAAGGGGTCTTCAAGGGTTCTGAATTAAAGATGAGGGTTATGTAGATATAGAAGCATGATAACTCAAAGAACCATTTGGGTGCTGAAGTAGTTCTTTGCATTGTTAAATAGTTATATTAAATGTATTATATACAGCAATGTACTGCATCAAAAAAGGTCCCGCTATTGTTACACGTCAAAGAACCTTTCTTTAGTACCAACATACCCCTTTTCAAATTAATATAAAATAATAATAATATACAAAAATATATTACATCAACCCAGTTTTATGTTTCAGTTTTCTTACTTTTCACAATAATTATGCTGGACTAAGTCCTTCTAGAACCGGAACTGGTTAGAGCTCATCTTTTGCCGAAAGTGTTTCTCCCTTTTTCCCACAGTGTCCTGTTGAAGGCCTGTTGTGTTACAGTCCATTATTCTTCTCTGCCTTCATGATTTCTGTTTCTAGTTAAGGCAGCTCCTGCTCTTTGTCATTGTCACCTTTTTAATGTCATCTTTAGCTTGTCACTGCCATGTGCAGTGTTTGTACCTGGTTAGGTATGTAGAAATAAAACACTTGGCCAAGACAAATGATATTTTACATTTAGTTCCAAAGCCCAGATGAAATGTCACAGCAGCTTCTGGTCCAAACATAGTATTATTATTGCATTGCTTTCTAATTGCTCAACTAAATTCAACCTCTCAATTGAACAGTTGATTTCTTGATTACTAATGCACTTAAAGCTCTACATTACACACATTCCAATTTTCTTAAACTAGACTTAATAATAATGCTAATTATAAATGTTTATTTGTATATTATGTTTTATTTCATTCGTAAAAAAGTGTTTATGCAGAAATGTAAGTGCTACAGTCTAAATGACAGTAACAGCACATTTACAAACCTAAACAAATATGTTTTTGACCTGGGTTTAAAGACACCTATTGAGCTTGCATTGCTTATTTTCTTTGAATGATATTTCAGAGTTTAGGAGCTATATAAGAAAATAGTCTTCCACCAACTGAGCTGTACGTGATCCTAAAAGTTTACAGTTAGCCCGCTTCATTTGAGTAAAGCAGTCTGGACAAGCTGGAATGCTTCAACAGATTAGTAAAATATGTCGGAGCTAGGCAATTAAGAGCTTTCAGTGTCATAAGCAAGATTTTGTACTTGCAAAGCAGACCTGAATTAAAACAGACATTTTTACAATAACAAATTTACTAGCGCTGTGTATTGTGGCTCACTTTTATCTTTCTATCTCACTCATGTGTCATGTATCCCCTTTCACACCTTGTGTAGATATGATACTGATGAAGTGTGCGACGGCCAGTGTGACTTCCTGCACAAGGTGCATTTTCATTGCCTTGTGGAGGACTGTGGCGCTCTCTTCAGCACTGTGGATGGAGCAATCAAACACGCCAAGTGAGATCACATTTATTCTCATAAACACTAGAACGTGCAATAGACTCCATACTTCTTATTGTGCTGAACGAGTTTGCATATTTGCGTTCACACTCTCTCATTTACACCATTATCGTAAGGTAATTTTAATGACGTGCTATGTTTAGCAGCTATATCTTGGCCTTGTGTGTGGATCTAATTGGGTGTAATGATGTCTCTCTGTCTCCCATTAGCTTCCACTTCAGAGCCAACTTAAAGGTTAAACCAGAGCCCTCTTTCAATGAGGGCAAGGACTCCAATGAGGGCGCCCCCAATCAGCTCACTGCCCCCATCTCTATGGCCAGCTCTCCCCCCATGGAGGTGCCCAGTGTGGCTGCGTCTGGGGGCTACGGCTCATCCCCCTCCCTGCTGGCCTGGAAGCAGCTGACTGGTTCCATCCCACAGCTTCCTGCCACCATGCCCAACATGCCTGCCACTTCCCCACTAGCCACCACCTCACTGGAGAATGCCAAACCTCAGGTCAAACCTGGCTTCCTGCAGTTCCAGGACAAGTGAGTACAGCTGAGATTAAAACACTTCTCTTTTCGGAAAATGTGATGAGCATTACTTGCATTTACAGCATAATTTTCTTTTTTGTCCTCTTACCCCAGATATAGTCAGTCAGCCAAGACACGTTTGTTGTCTGAAGTTTCTAACTATGAGATATTTCTAATATTACTAACAAGTAATGGAAGCTTATACCCCACTATACATTACTCACTTGCCTCACATCATGCTGATAAGAAATCTCAAATGTGCTTGCCTTCGTATGACATACTGTTATGTATAACAAATTGGCCAAAATACAAACAAAAATTCAGGCTGCAGTTTGTGAATTGCTGGAATATAAGCTTCCATTACTCGTCATGTAGCTCCAGTGCCAAACTTTACATAAAAAAACACAAAACCTGTCTCAGCTGATCAACTACATTCTCTTAATAGTCTATTCAGTGAGACAATCAGAAAGAGTCCATACATACATATATAAGCAATAATAGGAGCATTGAAAGTAGAATTAATAATGAGAATAGTACTCATCGCCTGGACAGGCCGTTGTCTCTTCATTTCACTTTTTACAATTATAAAATTGTAAAAAACTATATACATTTTGACAGGAAGCGATGTAGAGGGTACAGCATAGAGAGGATAAATATTAAACATCAACTGCATTTTATTCAGACAATCAATTTAAATTTGATATCTCATTGTTTTTTTTCTCATTTTTTTCTCACCCAGTGACCCTTGTCTGGCCACTGACTGCAAATACTCCAATAAATTCCACTTCCACTGTCTGTTTGGCAACTGCAAGTATGTGTGCAAAACCTCTGGGAAGGCTGAGTCACATTGCCTGGACCACATCAACCCCAACAATAGCCTGGTGAACGTGCGAGACCAGTTTTCCTACTACTCACTGCAGTGTCTCTGTCCCAACCAGGTGAGCTCTCAGCACAGGCCTAGCAGTGCTGCAGCAGCACCAAAGCTTTAAAACTGCAGAAGTGTTTGCATTTAGATATCAAAGAAAATACATACATGAAGGCAGGAAAATAGAAAACAGCTGCAATTGTATGATTAAAACAAGATATTTATGGGATCTGGTTAACTCATGGTTTAAGAATTAAGATGAAAAATACTTAAATACTCCAAAGAGGGGAGGAGAAAGAAGTCTAGGCTTTTCATCAAAAATGTCATCATTAATAGAACAAAGCACTCCTCTTCTTTCCCGTGCCCTTATTTGGAGCCAAACCTGTTTAAATGCATTCATTTATGCGCCCCGTCCCCTCTCTCCTAAACCCCCCTCCTTCTCTCCTGAGCAGAGTAGATCCTGTTTGTCGGCTCCTGAGGGAGAAGCCTCTCGGCAAACAGATGGTGGTTTGGAAGCAGGTTACAATGCAGGAGGGGAATGCTCTTACCTAAATAAGTCGATGACAGGCCGTATGAAGCATAGGATTCTCCAAGTGATCTAAATGAGGAGCTTGTGGTGGGGTCAGTGACTGGCCCTGGAGCCTAAAATTTCTAACAGAGCTGGTCAGTTAGACGGCGTTTGTAATGTGGCCTGAAATAGAGGAAAGAGAAGGACTTAATGAGGGGGTATAACCTACTTCCTGTTCTCTTTTAGAAGGGTGCAGTGAAGGCTTATCAGAACAATTGTCATTGTTAATTTTTGGCTCAAAAGATGGTCAGTAAAGTAATGCCTGCAAATGAACGCAGCGTCTAATAATTGTCTACGTTAAAGAAGGTCTCCTTCCCGATGTCTTACAAGTGGTGCATTCAGAGACTCATTAAAATATACCCCAGAGTAGTAGCACATTATTGTCCATGTTGGTCATAGTAAAATGGATCAGCATGTGGTATTGGAGCTATTGCGTGTTCTATCACTGTGTTAAAGAAGCACCATGCTGCCTTTATTGTTGTATGTACTGTGATAGTTCCTGAGCAGGCATGCAAACAAATGCAGATGCAGATCACTATGGAAACGCTTATTAATGATTTATTTTATCAGACTAAAAATTAAGGCCCACAGAAGTATAAAGTGTATTCCTGTTTATTTGTTTGCTCACTCAAAATGGCAGAAAAATCTATGAATTTTCATCTTTGTTAATATGTGTTTGTTTGTGACAAATGTGACAAATTTGTTGAGAAATTACACTATGAACAAAAAGCAGTAGATGGGAATTAATTGGTTATGTCTCCTTCTTGTCACTTCTCCTTTCAGCACTGTGAGTTCAGGATGAGGGGCCATTACCACTGTCTGAGACCCGGCTGCTTCTTCGTCACCAACATCACCACCAAGCTGCCCTGGCACATCAAAAAGCATGAGAAAGCAGAGAGACGCGCAGCCAACGGTTTCAAATACTTCACCAAGAGAGAAGAGTGCGGCCGTCTCGGTAAGTGTAAAACCTGGCACATCGGATATGTTGGATAATTCGGAGACATCGTCATTTGCTGCTTTTAACATTGGTCATTATATTCCCTTACGTATTCGGGAGTAAAAATGAAGCATAAGATCACAACTGAGGCCTCCTACACACCTCATTATTTCAGTCATTGTCTTCTCATTAAAGATCAATATTTCCAGACACCCTCTCTTTATCTGAGCCCCCATTCCATTCCAGCGGTGCAGTCACAGACAGCAGCGGAGCAGGATGGAGGAGAGAAGGTGTGAAATCAGATCAGTGATGATGTAATAGTAATTCCGCATCAATACGGTCGCCTGCTGCGAACACACTGTTTCCACACACTCCAGCAGGCAGAGGAAAAGTGCTGTTCCCTCCACTGACACGCTAATTGTCACACCATTACAGTGCAATGCACATGGCACGAAAGCAGCGTGCCTCACACCTTTTCACTGAATTCTGCAGAGCTTTCCCAGTAACTGTTACCCCATTAGTATCAGCTCACTGATGTAGTCTTCTGTGGATGTCTTGTAGTAGCTAACACTATACAGTCACAGTACCACAGAAGAAGTCCCCTGGCTAGACCCTGTATGTATTTCACCACGTTTGGCCTGTGTTAATAATTTGGGTGCTGCAAATTGTAAAGCTGGGGATATTTCATCTAGATTAAGATCAGCCCAAGAAAAATGGTGTCTGCCTTATTGTCATACATTAATACTTCAGTATTTATAGTAAGCAATCAAACAGAGGCTGTTTTCTTGGGTATATTTAACCTGTCAGGAATGAGCAATTACACATGTTTGTTAATTACTGTGCCTGTCTAGCTCGGTCTGTTTGTGTTGCTCTTTTTCAAGCCTCGATCATCATCACACAGGCAAATTGAAAGTTTTTTTTCTCCCCCACTCCTCCCCTCCTCTGCAGAGAAGGAAAAGAGAAACTTTGCGGTAGAGAGGAAACTAAGCCAAAAGTGACACCAAACTCCCCTGGTTTGTAGCATCTCAATTCCCCACTGCATCATTGTTTAGCAGGTTAAAAAAAGAGCGCATTACAAAAGCAAGCGGCGGAGACATAAAAAATTGATGGTTCAGCTGGACTGGGAGAGTTGTATCCATGGCAGCAGCATTAAACACAGCGCTGGTGATGATGTTACCAGGATGCAGTGGCACAAAGAGCCTTGATATTTTAGCATGTCATTCTTATTTGCTCAACTCCCTCTGTTTAAAGTATATCGCCTGTGTGTACAAAGGCAATCTGACGACAAGCGGCTTGTTGTGCTGCACCGTGGATGCCATGGTAACGGACAAGTCGGCACCTGCCCCGCATGTTACTCATTCAATTATTTTTTGTGTGCATTATTCACAATAAATTAATACTAGCTTCCTACATTATTTGATTAGCCCACAAAAAGTCATTTAATTTGAAAACATATAGCAATTAAAATCTGTAGGGCCTCCATATAAAAAAGGGTGGAAAAAGGGGAGAACTGAATAGATACAATAACAACAGATAGGTTGTGAAAAATGAATTTAATATGGAAATAATTGTGTGTTTACTTTGGTTTGCAGGGTTGTGCATTATTGCCTCTCCAAATGCAGAATGTATTTATGTAAATTCCAAATTGAATAAAAGATGTCATTGTAATAAAGAGCACCACAGGTCTAATCTTCAAAAGCTCCACTTTCTCAGTGTGACACTCTAGAGAAAGTAATAAGGACTGGACTCATCTGCTGTGGCTTTCCAAATGCTCATCATCACCTTATTGAGAATCAGTGCTAGATGTGGTGTCTGAAGCAGGAGTTTGGCTGTTGATGGGTTTCGCTAATAGAAAGTAATGCTTTCCTCCCTGTCGTGCAGGCTGCAAGTACAACCAGGTGAACAGCCACTTCCACTGCATCCGCGAGGGCTGCATGTTCTCCTTCCTGCTCAAGCACCAGATGACCTCCCACGCCCGCAAGCACATGAGGAGGATGCTGGGGAAGAACTTTGACCGGGTTCCATCTCAGGTGTGCAAATTTACTGTTAAACGTCCAGCTTGAAAACAGTCTTCACTGACATTTATGGAGACGTTCTTACCCTTTTTCATTGTGTTCAGAAAAATGCTATAAAGGGCTCGTAACATGCTCATAAATAACAGCTTTGCTGAAGCACAAAGAGGAAGTAAACACTAGACTGATTGAGGCGTTTGATAAGTTGCAGTTGCTTATCATGCACAGAAAACTGCTTTGCAAAAAAGCCTTTGATGAGTCTGACCCAAAAAGCTGCCACAGCTACTGGTCAAAGTATCTGTTTTTCACTGTTTGCTGCACTGTTCTCTGTGCCTGAATGCTGAGTTTGCTGTGTTGTAGGTGGGCCCTCATGGCCACCAGTCGGAGGAGATGCAGCATATGGCCAGCCTGGCTTCGTCTGGCACTATAGCCAGCCACCCAAGCCTGACCACCGGCTTCTCCAACATGATGGAGGAGAATGATGACTACATGGACTACATGGGTGGAGGAAGCCCACTAGGCCTTTCCTCAGAGTCGTCTAACCAGGACCGCAGCTGCACCAGTACCCCAGTGGGCAACGACAGCTCCCCTGCAGGTGAGGAGGTTCCTCCATCTCCATCAGCATCATCATCATCATCATCATCAATCTTTAGATTTAGTTCAACATTAAAGAACATTGACGTTTATCATTAGCTTACTGATTAGGAAATAAATAGAAAGCTCAAGACTGGCTTTTACTGATCAGTGTTGTAACATATAATGCACCCCTACAATGTAATAACAGTGACTGATGTACTTTTTGCAAATAATTGGGAAAATTGACTTATTATGCAGCCAATGTTGGAAATACAGTTGATCATTAAAACCGATAACTTGCCCTATTTGTATTTGTGCATGTACTGGCACACACACACACACACACACACACACACACACATATATATATATATATATATATATATAATATATATATATATATATATATATATATATATACACACACACACACGCACACACACACATTATTGCTCATCATTTCTGTTCATTCCAAACTCACTAAAATAAAGACTGAAGTTTGATACCCCATTCAGGCAGGCATCCACTGTTGTGCTTAGCCCTAATGTTACATTTAGCCACTCTTTGAAGTTGCTGTACTAAATATATACAGTCGTATGCAAACGTTTAGGTGCTCCTATTCAAATGACTTTTTGTTGATTTGTGAAAATTAGTCAAGTGAAAATAAGTTCACATCCTCTACAGAGAACACACTCCTGCACATGTAATGCACAGTTACTCCTGTTGAGTTTAAAATATTTGGAAAAAAAAAAACATAAAATGTGGCCTGTGCAAAAGTTATGGCACATTTTTATACTTTATGTTGCTTATATGTTAGACTTGGCAAATAAACAGAAATAGTGCAATATCACTTTCAAGAGAAATGGCAAATGTCAAATGTACCCTGTGGAGGATGTGTTAACTTATTTTTACATAGAAAGTCAAGAAAACGTAATTTGCCTGGGGGTGTACACAAATCTACATCAATTGTCATGTCTTATTTGGCTGTATAATATTAATCGATATAGTATCTCCATCCAGTTGCAACCTGCCTTACACTGACTGCATTTCATACATGGATTATAGTAGGAATGTGCAAAAAATGGAAATTGACCATTACTGGGCCAGGAATTCTGTATCACTGCATCTCTATTACAAACCACTATCCACTGAAACAAACTTTCAAATGTGCAAATGTCAGTTAATCAGTTGAACTGTGCAGACCTAACAGCATCACTGTGTGTTTAAGTCCTTTGGGCCTTATGCCCCTGATGAGAAGTGGTGATAAAAAAAGAAAAAGAAAAAAATTGCCTCCACTGTACTTTTCCACTGTCGCTCGTCCTGCTTGTAGTTGTGTCTCATAAACACAACAACTTGTCCATGAAGCATCAGAGCCAGCAAATGTTTTCCACAGTAATGACACTTATCAAATTATGGAGCAGTAAATTTATTATATAGTCCTCCACGCACCCTCCTCACATTAATGCCATCCCTGTGGCAACTCCATAACAGAGGCATCGCACTCTCATAATATCCACCTACACCATGCACTTGATGTCATTCTGGGACAAGCACACAGTTTCTCTGGGCTTAAATCTGGGCTTTTTGCTATTTGAATCTGGCCTTTCCTGCATTGGAATGATTTAAATGTTTCACCATTTGGCTTCAAAATATTATCTTTCATTCTCATCACTGTTGCTTTTGGCTGTTTGATTTTTTTCCTTTTTTGTTGTCATTTGGCTTTTGGTATTTCATTATTTGATCTCTTCCCTTTCTACTTCCCATTCCCTGTGTGTGTGGATGTGTCTGTGTTTGTTTTTGTGTGCACCTGTCTGTCTGTACCTCCTATTTCCCCTCCACTTCCCCTTGGCACCTTGTCTCTATAGGACCAGGCTGTCAGCTCCCTCCTCCTGCTTCCACTCCCTCTGCTGAAACTCCTCCCACTTCTCAATCTGCACCTCCTCCACCTCCTCCTCCTCCACCTCCTCCACCCCAGCCTCAGGCTCCGCTCCAGTCCCAGCCTCCATCTTTCCCTCCAACTCTCCTGCGGCCTCCTCTCCCCTCGCTCCCATACCTCCTTTCTCCATCCTGTGTCTCATACTCTCTGCTCAGCGCCTCTCTTGGAGCCACTCGGAGTGTTGTCATGCCAACCAACACACCAGCTTTCAGCCCCATCATTGCTACTCCGTCTCCGGTTAAAAATGACGTCCCTATAGTGCAGGATGCTGCAGGTACCTATCCCACCTCCGACAGAACTCTGCAGCTTTAGAGTAGACTGGCTTAGGCGTACATAGTTTAGCATCATTAGTCCCAAATGCAGTCAATTGCTGGAAGAGAATTTGCAAAAAAATGCTTTTTAAAACTTTTTAACCTTAAACTTTTTAACAGACAAAAAAGTTAAAAAATTGATCTTAGGTCGATCTGTTTGTTATGCTTTCTGTTACTGTATCATCATTGTCATAAGAAAACCTCATGTCCCTGAAAAAAAAGTTTTATGAGGTTTCACTTTGGACCATTTTTTGACCATTTGTATTGCTTAATTCATCATTAAATGTTCACACAAATTAAATAGTAACTGGTATATTTTCAAACTGTGTATTTCATTAGTGGGCAGTGGTAAAACTCCCATCTTAATTGTGCCAGGGTTTTATGGAAGCCCTACCCCTCTGGACAGGGATCATGCCATCAGCTGTGACCTCGGGCTGCTCACTAAAGCATGCCACCTGCACAAAGAAACAAAGAGAGGAATGTATGGACTCATTGTCTTTACACCTCCACTACGCAGAGAATACCATAATATCCTATTATCATAATAAAATCGCTGCTGCGAGTAAACCTCATATCTCTGAAACAGTAACTGAATAGCAGAAGGAAAAACATTCTTAACCTGTGAAAATCTGTAAGAAATTACTTTTTAGAATGTCTTTTTACACAATCTAAACAGTGGTTGTTTAGCTTACAAGGTTTTCTTATGACACCAATGAAATAATGTTATAGCATAGTTTGGAACCACATTAGCTTTAAAAAATATGAGTATGTGCTTTTAGTCGTGACTAGAGCCAAGGCCTCTTTTTCTTCATTCCACCTCAGCAGTGGTTTTATTCATAGCCAGAAATAGTAGCTTCATAGCTGCCTCAGTACAGCAGGCCTCATGAGTCACTTCTATCTCTTCTTCACTTCTCTAGGGAACACCATCTCCATCCCCACAGCGACCGGCGCCAAGAAGCGCTTCTGGATCATCGAGGACATGTCACCTTTCGGCAAGCGTCGCAAGACGGCCTCGTCTCGCAAGATGCTGGATGAGGGCATGATGCTAGAGGGCTTCCGCCGCTACGACCTGTATGAGGATTGCAAGGACACAGCATGCCAGTTCTCACTGAAGGTCACCCACTACCACTGCACACGTGAGAACTGCGGCTACAAGTTCTGTGGCCGCACACACATGTACAAGCACGCACAGCACCACGACCGCGTGGACAACCTAGTGCTGGATGACTTCAAGCGCTTCAAGTCATCGCTTAGCTGTGGCTTCGCCGACTGCCAGTTTTCTGGCAACAGCACACACTTCCACTGCCTGCGTTGCGGCTTCCGCTGCACGGACAGCACCAAGGTGACGGCGCACCGCAAACACCACGGCAAACAGGACGTGATCAGCGCCGCTGGCTTCTGCCAGTTCAGCTCCAGTGCCGACTGCGAGGTGGCTGACTGCAAGTACAAACTCAAGTGCTCCCACTTCCACTGCACCTACCCTGAGTGCAAGCATACGGTGGTTGGAATGTCCCAGATGGACTCCCACAAACGCAAGCATGAAAAGCAAGAAAGAGGTGAGCCTCCCTCCGTCTCACCCAACCAAGAAGGCCACCACCAGATGGGACTTGTCCCACCTCCTTCGTCCTTGAATCTGCCCCCGACCTCTCCCGGGGTGGCCCAGGGGCTGCCCCACAGCAGTGGGCCAACCATTTACCTTCCTCCAGGCATGGGTGAGTACCCTGAGCATCATCGCCCCATGGTCAACCTGGACAGCTCCTTGAACTTGGGCACAGATACCAGCAGCTCGCTCTTCTTCCTGAAGAACGCAGTCGGCCTGGGCCTGGCCGACTCCCTGGATCTTAGCAAGAAGCTCCAGCGGGACCCCCTCACCACTGCACCTGGGGCCACACCCAACGCTCCCATCATGAGCCTGGGACACCCCCGAGACGACACCACCAGAACATCTGGCGAGCCTGAGGATGAGCTGTCGCCTGAAGAAGAGCCCACCGCGCACGAGGAAGAGGAAGATGAAGAGGATGAAGAAGAGGAGCCAGAAGAAGATTTGAACACAGACTCGTACGACGACTCCATGCCTGAGCCGGACGGTGAAAAAGACAACAGTGAGAGTTTTGATGCTTCCATGAACCATGCTGACACTTCCCAACTGGACAAAGAGGAACCCGAGGCTGACCTGTGATTGACGCTGTATAGGAACTCCAATAGGAAGAAACAGTCCCTGTACGCTATGAACAAATCCCGAGTTTTGAGTGGCCTCGTTTATCATGCTTAGAGTCATGGAGGATGACAAGAAAACAACAATTACGCAAGAAAAGTGAAGGCCCAAAATGATTTATTATGATGTTTACACGATGACCAACATTATTAATTTAATTATGCATTAAAAAACTGAACAGAAACTAGACAGGCGAGGCCGTCTTTTACACATGGGTGGCAATGTAAACATTTTCCTACACATCAGTCTTTTTTGTGTGTGCGTGCATGTTTGACTTTAATTTATTCTATTTTGTTTGTTACTTTTTGTGTGTGGAAAAAATAACAACGAAAAAAATCTCTATATATGAATATCTATATACGGTAGATGTGTGTGGATGTTAATATACATTTTAAAGTGCAGTCACTGAACTGCAGAACCCTTGTACCAATTGAAAGAAATGGCACGCTTTGAATACAAAGGGGGAGTTTTTTTTTTTTTTAAACGAATGTGCTAAAACAACAGATTCATGACATCCTGTAATATTATTATTATTATTATTATTATTATTATTTTATTAGCGCAGGGGCCTGCATCAGTGCTTTGGCTTTTATGCTTTTCCGTTTAACACTTGATTCTTTTTTTAATGCTTATTTTTCGATAATCACAGTTCTCACATAAATGTTCTCTCATGGTCAGTTGTGTCATAGGCTCCATTCCATGTGGACAGTTCAGCTCCGTCTCTTCGGGACAAAACAGTGACCAGTGACTGCAAGCTGTAGGCCATAAAACGTCTCTCTCAGTGAACGCACCACACCAAAAGCTAGCTCTCACTCGATTTTTTTTCCTTCTCTCTTTTGAAATGTGGACCCTTTTGGCATTGCATATTGATAGTGCACTTTTGTATAGAGTTTAGAAACTCGAGCCTCTATTTAAGACGTTTTGTTACTGTTTGCATCATTGCATTATTAATGCTTTTTTCGTTGTTGTTGTTATTGCTGTCACTGTCGTCATTGCATTACTGTCCGATTGCAGAGGCGTGACCAGTGGACACTGGTGTTTGTCACTGCAGAAGAAATGGACTGGGGAGGATCGTGAGTACTTGCTGGTGCTGCTGTCCGGGGGGGGGATGGGGTTGGGAAAGGGACTCCGTGACGGCTCCTCTGCTCTCTATGGACTAACAAACGCACTCAAGTATCCATCAGACATAACAGAACACGTGTTCTCTGAGCGTAGGGAAGATCTAGTAGCTTGTAGGTAATTTTGTTCTCTTCCTTCTTTTGATTACAAATTGCATAGCATGAAAAAAAAGTTGTGAGAAAATTTCACAGTTGGAGTCTACGGTTGAAGCTTCATTTTTTAGAAGCCTCATATATATATGCTATAAAAGGAGAGACTTTCTCGGCAGAGGATGGACAGAAAAAAATGCAGGAGAGCATCTCGGAGGGATCGCCGTAAGAGATGCTGAAGCTATGCTCCGGAAGTGTGTGCTCGTTTGAACGATACAGACAGAAAACAATGTTTCAGGCTTTGTTTTCTCTTTCTAAAAGCTGTGGTTGAGCTCCAGTTCTGACAGTTTATTTAATATTTATGTGACCTTGCAAAGAGAAAAAAAAAATTAGGGTGTTTTTGCACTTTTTAGATTAATTTTTACCTTATGGAAATATAATGGCATATATCTTTTAACAGGGAAATTGCTTAACAATGTTGTTTTGTTCACTTTGCTTTGATGCACAAATAATTGTCGGTGTGACGAAGACCTGTTGTTCTGTGTTTTATTTAAAAGAAAGAAAAAAAAAAGGACTGATTTTCTTTGCTTCTGAGATTGGATGATTTCAATATGAAACAGGCATGCCAGAACCTGGCCTGCCTAACGAGTAACACTAATGATGACTGTAATTTAAATGAATTCTATACAGAGGAAATTACTGCAGTGCTCCGCTCCAAATTACAAAGAAAAAAAAAAGAAACAATGAATTTTGTTTGCCTGGCTTCAGCTGAAAATGAGCGACTGTGTAGTGAAAAAAACTGAAGCAAGGAAATTACAATTAATTATTTCTTAAACACGGCTTTGAAAGAACTATCATAATATAGGTAATTAAATGTGTAGATGATTATCTTCAAAATATTGTTCCAGGAGGGAAAAGGTTGTATAGTATTTTCTTCTGTAAAAACTATATATGAACAAAATGCTCTTTGATTAAAAGCTTCCTTTAAAAAGAAAACAATAAAAAGGAGAAATAAAGAATAAAAAGGTTAATTATTGAAATAAGAATAGTTTGCTCGTGTGTGTTAATTTTTTTTATTATTATTATTGTAACTCTCATGGTTTCCCCTTAGAGGTAGCCAGTTAGTGGTGAAGATATTCAGATGTTCTCATTGTAGCACTGAGAAACAGTGAAGCTCCATTTCTACCATCGACTTTTGCATTAGCTGATTCATATTTTTTCAAGTTGTGCAACATACAGAAAAATACAGTGACAATGTTCATCATCCGATATCTGGGTCATTTAATATGATCTTTTTATTCAGTTTTGTTTGTCATTCTTTTTTTGTGTGATTTATTTTTTTTTGTTAATTTAATCGAGTTCATTTGTTAACTTGTATTTTGCTTCCAGCCTCTCTGACAGGCTTTCTGCTGTCAAGTGCAAGCCGGACTCACTCATGTCTACTCTCGTTGTTTCCTGACGAAATAAGAAAAAGAAAACAAAATGTTAAAATGGCTCTTTGGCTGGGAAGATAATACTGTGCACTTGAATACATTTTATGTGTGTAAAATAGCCGGATTTGTAAAAAGTAAAAAAAATAAAGAAAATATAATTATTATAACAATGCAAATGTGCTAAGCGGTGTTTCAGCTTGTAACGTTGTGCTTGCTGTATTTTATGTAGAGCTTTCCCAGAATGCATCTGAACAATGGAGGTATTGCAGGACCTGGACAGCGTCATTAGTGCCTATTCATTTCAGTGGGATTTTTGTGGGGCCTTTGGCACCAAAATTTGACCCAATGACATCAGGCTAAAATTTAACATGTTACCAAAGCTGGCTGATGCCACTGTCTTCAACTCTGT
Source organism: Colossoma macropomum (assembly GCF_904425465.1). Lineage (NCBI taxonomy): Eukaryota > Metazoa > Chordata > Actinopteri > Characiformes > Serrasalmidae > Colossoma > Colossoma macropomum. Next base: position 8,560,468 of record NW_023494802.1, on the reverse strand, counting down.
GGTCATGTCAGCAGCCAGGTGTAAAGCCAAGAGTCAATAATTTTTTTTTATGTAGTTACAGAAATTCAAGCAGAACATGCTTTTAGTCATCTCCTTTTCCCATAGCAACAACATCTGTGAATTCTAACAGTAATCAGTCAGACATTTTAAACTGTTTTTCCACCATCTTTTTAGATTGTGTGTCGAAGTTAACGAACTCACTCCTCTTTGTGGCTGTAATATTGCATCATTTTGAAGCATGTAAGCAACCTACAGTGAGAGCTGGCCAAGCTAAAGCACAGCCTCCACACGGTGGGGTTAGTTTTAACACAGTGTTACAACTCAGCCTCCCAAAGTAAACAGAGTACAGATCCCCTTAATATGAATCCAAAATAAGTCATTTTTCAAAGCTTGTCATTGACAGTTTCACCAAAAATTACTATGGATGAAATACATGAATATTATATCATGTTAATATTTGCTTTTCTACTTTGTGGTCACAATTTAACTAGCCATGTTTGCCTCTTTTCACCATTCACATTAATTTCAATATGCATATATTTATGTTTTGGTTGGAAAGCTCATCCAGTACAAACACAGCATAGAATTGTATTGAATTAATTGTGTTTTCATTGATTTATCAGACATTTTATCGACTGGTACAACTAGCCCCTTAGTGTGTTACAATTAACCCTGCCTAAATGTACCATTTCCATTCACACAACTTTCATTTCCTTTCATTTTTTGTATAAAATTAATTAAACTAGCTCAGAGGTTATTAGTATTGTTAGGCCAAAACCAACACAACAAAAACGTCCATTTACATTTAGCAGATATTTATCTCATATCCTGAGAGACCTATGGAACGTGCTGACAGTGCAAACCAAACCGCTGCAAAGCACCCAGAGAATTTACAGAGATCTATGACTTAAAACACAAGAGCTCCATCATAGCTTGGTCTAAATACAAGCAGTCTTTGAGGAGAAATTACGTGCATTTTGTTTTCTGTAAATAAGTAAACAGTAAACACAGATCTGAAGTGCAGAGCCTTGTTGAAAAGAAACATGATGCACTGATCTCTCGGTAGAACCCTGAAGCACAGCACAGCAGTGGGAGTGGTGGCCATAATTGGGGTCAAGTCATCATAATGTGGCGTATAGATGCTCTCAGGTGGACGGTGCACTCCATCAGCTCTGTGGGTGTTTTTTTTTTTTCTAACCGGTCTGATCTGAGGCCTCACAATGGCCAGACTGCTGGCCGCTCCTCCTCCAGCTGTTCTCTCCTCTCTCCCCTCTTCCTTCTGATGTTTCTTTAAATAAAAACGAGTTGAAGCCACCACCATCTGTCTGCCAGCTGGCATCCTGTATATAATCTTGAAAAAAAATATAATAATAATAAACATGAAAATTATATTACACAAAAACCAGACGGAAGCAGCCTACAAATCCCACATAGGCTGCTGCCGAAATGACAGATCATTTCACTGTTTTAATTAAGAAATAAAGAGAAGAGCAGGGAGTAAGTGGATTACACGTCTGCTTTCCGTAATATACGAGGGAAAATTACTGCAAAAAAGAAAAACAGTAAGAGAGCAGGTTTATACTTTTGCTCTTAAAGCCTAAAGCCATACATAACTCAGAGTTGGTGGGTGAAGGTTGAAAATGAAGTGCATACGCTCAGCTCCTCACACTGCAAAAGTCAGAGATCACACTTCTTTTGTTGAATTTTCAAGTTATCCATTAAGTTTTTCATTTTTCAGTGTTAGAAAATGACACAGTAACCTAAACTTAATATAATACTTCTCAGTATTTAGTACATCTGCCCTTCACCTTTATTACAGCTTCTAATCTTCTCAGTTTTTCAAAGAAATTTGCAGGGAGATTTTTTCCACACCCACCAAGTTCAGTCTTAGAAGTTGGTTGCATTTTCTGCTTCTCACAATCCAAATAATCCCAAACATCAAATCCATTGTTCTGAGAACACCAGCTGCTTCTTTCTTTTATTTGCAAATTTTCTTTTCTCAGTAAGAGTTTCTTGACAGCTACACATCCTTTCAGACCTCACGGTGGAAGGATGGACAGAAATGCCTGTGGATTTTTTCAGATCTGAAGCAGCTTGATTTCCTCCTCGGTCTCAGAAATGAAAGCACTGTTTACATGATGGTGACAGTTTTGGTGATCTAGAGCACCATTTTCTCTATATCTTATAATCCTTTTTTTGAAGTTCAGTTTCATAACCTTTTATTTTTTCACTTATTTTCCTTGGACTTTCCCTTCGTTATGCAAGTGGATTAACTTGCATCTTATCTCTTCCGAAATATCTCCTTAAAATGGATGACGTTTACTAAACAGCCATTTTGACTGACACTAATAAATGAAGGGTCATCTGGCTTTTGCAGAGTGCTGTGTGTGGACACAACCTTTCAGAAACTCAGTAATAAAAGGCGAGGGTGAGTGTGTGTGAATGTGTGTGTTAGTTGTTGGTGTTTCTGGAACAGTCTGTGTGAGGAACAGTTGTGTGTGTAGATGTGGTGACAGGTGTGCAGTACATATGTCTGGAGCTACAGCAGCTCCACACGACACCAGCACACGAACAGATGAAGCTCAACTCAATGGCCTCTATTATTCACCTCGCTGAGCAGAAATACTTCAAATGAACCAGTTTTAGCAGAGACAGCAGTTACACTGTGACTGACTGACTAATGTACCTGACAACCACACACAAAAACAAAGAACAGAGAAGATGCTGCTTTCAGTCATCTTAGAGAAGAACATACTGAAAGGTTAATCGTTTACTTTTGATTAAAAGACACCGACTGCCAGTTTACCCAGACTTAGAGTTCACAACATACACAGTATGACCCTTCTGAAATACAGGCTGTCTAAGGTCTCATCCAGACCTTGCTCATTTCTAGACTGGTCTACTGGTCTCAAAAAAAGGCACTGAAAAAAGCCTTCTTTGGAGTGATGCCAAAGAAAAGAACTACTTTTGGTTCCCTAAAGAACCTTTCCCTTTAAAGACACATTTTTGTAATTGAGAAGTGAAGAACCCTTTTTAAAGTACAAAGGGCCCATGACATGGAAAGCTTTCTTTGTTTGATACAGCATGTAAACATTAAGGTACCGTTCACTCCTCAGTCCATATGATTTTGTCAGAACAAAAAAGTTCTGGGGAACTTTTCTGGAGAGCTTTCTTAAATTTCAGTGTAAGATAAAGTAACGAGAAAAAGACAACAAAAAAAAGATGTATATAGGATTTTGTTCCAACAGTGATGGTATAAAAATTAAGCTGCAAAAACATCCTATTTTGAATTTACATTTTCTGTGACAAAAATCAACACTTACGTTTACTTCTATCCACTTATTTAGTCTACAGCATTTTAACTCCGCCCCTTCACACTGAAGTTATAAGGAGTGTTTCAGCTTGGACTGCTTTTTCAAGGAGATGCATTACAGGACAGCCAGTCAGTACAGAGCTCATTTACATATATCAGTCTCTGAGTGTAGCCTGTTTGATTCTAAGGAATAAAGAGAGGTTGGAAAAATTAAAAATGAATGGGTGTTTTTAGTACATACATTTTCACAAAACTTGTAAGAGGAAATGGGCTCTTTGAAGAATTTCCACACAGTGTAATTTCATGGAGGATTGTCCTAAAACAATACGTCTGAGCTGAGAAGTCTTTAGACCCGGACTGCATCTCTAAATTCTGTCCATCATGGTCTTAAGATGCTCTTCATCAGGCTGTTGCTTGGAGATCTCTGGCCTCATGTATAAATCTGCCTGTGTAGACGCACTTAGTTGTTATTTTGGTTCAATGTAGACGAGAAAGGATTGGTGGTCTTATTGTCAGAGGTGGGTACTTAGCTTTAGGTATTCATTTGACGCATCTGTACTTCTCATAGTACTTTTACCGCTACTCAAGTACATTTGTGAGGGGAAAAATCTGCTTTTTCCTCAGTTTCACTTCAGTTCTTCACATTTGGTTCCAAATTCCTTTTTGGGTTTATTTCATTGTTTTGTTGGTGCAGCACCTGGACTGACTCATCTCTCTCTTTTGAGGTTCATCATTTTATCTATGACCAAAAGGATCCAAAAAAGGGAAGAAAAGCATCTGACAGACTTCAGTTCCTGTGCTGGATGTAATGAGAAGTCCCATTACAGTTCAACAGGGAGTTTAGCACTTGAAGAGTTTGCTGCTGGTTTTTTTAGGCCACTTTTAATCAGGCATAAAGTAACAAGACCTCTGCTGGGCTACAGGCTACTGTAGCTACATCTGTTCATTTTACTACTGCACTTCGCTCTTTGTTATACTTGGACTTGATCAAGCTAGAATAACACTTTGAACAATCAAGTCTGAGTGTCTGTTTACTTTTTATATCTTTGTTTTCTTCAGTCTGAACTGTTACACTAAATTTGTAAAGGAAGAACTTTTTCACTGTTACGAACATCCTAGTAACGTGTGGCGTCAGTAGTTGTTTTGGGCTGACTTTCAATAGTCTGTGTCCACTTTATTTCCACTGTGAGGGGGTTTTATTTCAGGGGAGCTTTGGTCATAGATTAAAAAAAGGATCCATCAGGAGGCCACTGTGCCTTTGGTAGCAGCTGTTATGCGTGTGTGAAAAATTAAGTCTTGAGACCCTAAAGGGGAAAGAGAATTGGACGCACATTCAGACATCTGAACATTTATAAGACCTTATTGGAATCAGTGTCACATGCCAGCTTTGCACAAATGCTATTCCTCTCCTTCACACTCTGACACCGTATGAATCAGCGGGATATTGTTTAATATGTCTATAGGCTAAGAGACTTTACAACAATCATGCTCAGCATTTTAAATGTAATTCCACATAACTGAGTTAAACAGTAGTTCATTGGACAAGTGACAAAGTTTTGTCTCCTTTTATGGCAAATGTGTAACAAAAGTCACCAAACAGAGCCAGATTATTTAATCACTTCACAGCGAACGCACACCTGTCAAAAACATGCAAGTTTTTGCTTGAAGCAGTGCAGCTGTGCGCTAACAAGTGAAGGATTTCATTTTGGGAAGCAGTCACTGACACATGGACACACTTACAAAAACTCCCTGTGACGTGTTCTCATAAGAAAGAGGAGCAGTTCAATTTTAGAGGGAACGTTTTGCATATATTTTATAGGATGCAGGATTTGCAGCGTTTACTGATTGTGAAAAGTATCCTCTGTATTATTTAATGTAGGGGAGAGCAAAGCACAACCTAACACATTAAATTAGACATTTTTACATGGTTAAACAGGCAGTAAGGCCAACTTCTGCACAGGGCAACTGCAATCAGACAGAAATTCAAGAGTGGATAACTCACAGAATTCACACCTACAGCAAACTTCAGAATTATTATGGAAGAAATCAGTCATATAAAATGAACAATACATATAATAATTTGAATGATCATCACAAATGAAGAAATTACTTCCCATTTATCTAACAGAAATGTTCCTATATGAGTTGTGCTGTATTTTAATATTTAATAGTGTATTCTTTCAAAAACATAGGAGGCAAAAGGATTTGCACCCCTGATTATTTTTTTAAAATTTGGATCTTTTGGGGTGAGAAGGGGGGGGACTCCATTGTTGTCTATGACCATTTCCCGTTCCCCTGGGGTATAAATATGACACACGTTTAAAATCCTTTTGGGTAAAACCAAAGAGCTGTTGACTCAAATGAGACGGAAGGCTGTGGATCTGCACAGATTAGGAAATGGTTCTAAGATATAAGGAGTCAGTTGAAATTACCATTAAGCTCAATCAGGGTGATAATAAAAAAAGTTTGAAAAGCATGAAAAGGTAAAAAAATTGCTGGAAGAGGACACATGAGTGTACTGCCCCCCACAGACACTGAGAAGGCAAAGAGGAACCCAAAGATCAAAGTTGCAAAACTGCACAGTTCAGTTGAGTCTTGGGGTTTTCAAATTGCAGAATCGACTGTCAGACTCCACCTCAATGACCAGAAGCTTTCTGGAAGAGAACGTCTTTGCTAAGAGCAAGTCACAAATTGCAGCACCTGAACTTTGGAAAATGTCATTAAAACTTTTTGGTCGTTCATATTATTGTGATGTTGGGAAAACAAACAAGGCGACTGCATGTAATGAAAAGTACCTGATAGCCACTGTCAAATATGATGGAGGATCATCGATGCTTTGGTGCAGTTTTGCTGCTAGGGGTCCGGGGCTCTTGTAAAAATCAAAGCGTCCACTAAACACCAGGATATTTTAGCCCAAGCTTTGTCTGCCTCTGCCAGCATGCAGAAACTTGGCTGTGGGTGGACTTTTCAGCAAGATAATGACCCCAAACACGCATCAAAATTAGGCTGAGGTATGGACTCTGGGGTGTTCAGTCTATTTTCTGAAACCACCAGCAGCATCTTTGTTTAATTTTCTTCTTTTTGTGTCTATTTTTAATTTCTTTGAAATGCTCAGTAGGATGGACAGAAACACCTTTGAATTTTTCCAGATCAGAATCAAGAGTGGAGCTTGATTTTCTCCTCTCTCTCAAAGATGAAAGCTTTAAGTGCTGTTCATCTGATGGTGATTTTTGAAAGTTTAGCTGGTCTCCCTTCACTCTATTTCACTTATTTTCCTTTGACTTTCTTCCTATGTATGCAAATGGATTATCTTGTATCTAATGTTCTCAAAAATATCTTGTGAAAAATGAACAACTTGTGCTGACTCAAAATAGAAATGAAGTCTCTGACTTTTGCACAGTACTGCAAATTTTTAAAACATTTTAAATACATTTTTCTGCACAGATTTATCAAGAATGTACTACAGATGTCACTAATCATTTATTTTGCTGCATATATTTTTATGTATTTAAAGCTAATTTGATTTAAACTACACAGAACTGTTATGGAATAAATCGTGTTTGCATCTATGGACTGTTGCAACTAGACCCTCAGTCTGTTACAATTAACTGTACCTATGGGGCAAAGTAACATTTGCACTCATGCCTGTGGGTGTTCACATCTTCCTTTGTAGCCAAAATGTGTGGGTTGCGTGAATTAAACAACTATTGTTCTTGCTCAAGTGATGTTAAAATTATTGGACAAAAACCAAAATGCATGCTGCCGTACTGTATACTGCTGAATTTAGGCCAAGTCATAAGTCATGCGATTGTTTCATTGATTGTTCATGTATTATTTGAATGTATTAATAATGAATATTAGCAACATATTAACTAATATAAAACAAACCGGCTCAGTGCTGACTTGTTGCGCCTCAGAGGCACTTTGTTCTGGTAAGGTTCATGGAGAAACACTCATTCTGCCTTTCATGCATCCGAGGGACCCTCACAAATGACTCATGCAGAGTGGGCCTGTGGCCTGCCAGAAGTGAACAAACAACAAGTTGCAAGTGGCAACAAGAAAGAAGTACATAAAACTGTTAATCTGCTCTGGCTCTCAGCCAGGAAGCCATTACATTTGAAGTAGTTTGCTTAAAACCAAGCAGCCGTCTCTGGAGAAAGGGGGGAAAAAAAAGCTTCAGCACTTTATAACTCCATCCAAAAAGAGAGGGCTGGGAGCAACAAGGCAATACGCTGAGCTCAAGAGGAGCCAGAGCAATTCGGCTGCTGTGGGCACACACTCACACACGGGCTGGGCCCATTTTCTTGGCAACTGAAGAGATTCTTAAGTGCTAAGCCATAAATTGGGTTAATTTGACACGATTCCATAGAGAATTGGATGGTTTTTCAGCAGGGAAAGCCCAGTAGACTGGCTGAGAATGAGCCGAAATGGTGTGATGTGATCTTTAATGCTATGATCATGGCAGGAACACAGAGATGACAGCATGCGACAGAGCCATAAAGCAGAGCTGTTTTGGCAGCAGCGAACAGAAAGCCACAACACAAACACTGCTCAGATTTTAATCCAATCAGCACAAATGGAGAAAACACCATAAAGAAATGAAAACGCTCTGTGCTACCGGATCGGCTTGAAACCGTTGGGTGAAAAGTGACATGAAGAATGTAACTGCAGCCTGCAGTCTTATTATTCAACAGTAGTTCTGAGGCAAAGTAAAACCAGAAACCACAACCAGCCTCAGCAGCCCAAAATTTCCACATTGGCATAATTACAACACGCATTATCTCCTTGGCCAGGAAATGCACCTGCAACCTGATGGAAACCAGAGCAGATCCAAACAGACGCTGATAGAATCAAAACAGAAGTCATTGTGGAAATGATGAAAATAAGCATAACACAATACTAAGGTAATTACCAGCCAGCTTCAACAATTCCGTCCATTTATCTAAGTCTAAAACCACGGCTGTAACAGGGAGGATGGAGGGCATGGACTACGCCTCCTGCCACTCACGGAGATGTTTATGACTTCTGCCCATGAAGTGCTCCACAACCCAAACCTCTCTTCTTTTCTGACACCACTAATACCAACTATATGAGCCAAAGCGAATGACAATCTCCAAATGCATCCTTGTGAGCAGGGCCGCGCTAAATAAGGAGAGAGAGAGACGTTTAAAATGCCCTGTTTGGTGCCACAGCTGCGCCCTTCATGAAAAGGAGAGTGAAAACAGGTGGGACGGGGGCTGCTGGTAATCTTTCACATTATAGTTGTTGATAACACACAGCCTTCCTCTCTCCGCTCACTTAAAACGCTGTAATTTAATACGGAATACATCAGCAATGTGACATTTGCAGCATGGAAGAAGTGGAGGTTGGGAAGATTCTGCTGATGCTAATAATAGCAATTGTACACCAATGACTGGGGTTTTTGTTACCAGAGGCATTCTGTTAGTGCCACGATCCTTCCAAAAGAAGCGGTGGGAAGTCCGACGTGGGATTTTGGGATTGCTTTTTATTTTGTCCTCTCTGAAGGCTCAAAAATTTTGGATTGTATTTCAAGTGACAATCCAGGCCAAGTTTAGAGAAAAGGTCAGCAATAAGGATGCACCAATATGGGAATTCTGGGCCGATGCCAATATCTGATATTTTTCATGTACAATGCTGGCAGTGTACAATGTTTACTCTAGCAGTGCTGATGCCATTACAAACAAAATCTGGAAATTAGGAATAAATTAACTTTTGGAGTTAATAGTGCGGTTTAGCCAGTATTTCAGTTATGGCCTGTACCACCCGTTAGCTAGGACTCCCCTATCACAGGATAATACCAAACTGGGAGGGTGAAAGCTAATACGTACTTCACATGAAGCACAATGTCATTGGACAGGTCAGTGAACTTGGAGGAGAATGCTAACTGCCAATTCTGTTATGTCAGCTAACACACACCTGCGTTGGCTAGCAGAGAGTGAGAGAAAGGCAGGTTTTGCGTTCTTGGACTCCCAGCCACAGGTGGCTGTGGCATCGCAGGCAATCAAACATGCAAGACATTTCAGCTAAGAACCCAACGTCGCCCAAACGTTCTGCTCTTCTGGACTCACTGGTTCGAATTATCAGTCAAGTCAGTAAACGTTATAAGTCAAGTCGGCAAACATCAGTTTGATGCCAATAAATGTTTCTCAGAACGAGAAGGCACGTCTGGGAACAACTTGTTAAACTTTTGATGCTGGATTGGGGTGAAATCTGCTGCCAACACAAGTATGCTATCTCTAAAACCTTTCCAAAATTCTGCTCTTTTAACATCTTGAGTACAACTCATAACGTAAGACATTTTGAATGTTCTGGGGGGACTTTTTTATAACTTGCATTATATCGATGGACTAATGACAGGCCTTTTATCCATCAATCTGCCCCTACTTTCAGCACCACCTTCACAAGGCTGGTTTAGAAATTTCAGTTTACTTTTTACCCTAATAAGTCTATGTTTCCATCCACATTTAGCCCAAAGTTTCTTATGTCACCAGACTTTCTGTTACAACACCACATCTGGGCCCATGAGACTACCACTCATATAGCCTATTATTATCACTAACATGTATAAAGGTATTTTAAAAAAGACTGAAATAAGAAGAGTAGAGAAAAGATCACGGAAAACTGCGTAAAATTAAATTTCTAGTTTGCTTCATCCTTAAAAGATCTCTGCCTTTTAATACCATCTTAGGTTCAGATCACTCAGCATTTTGTGCGAGCAAGCACATTACAACACACCCGAATCCTTGCTTCAATAAACGCTTTAATGACCGAGCACCGCTCCAGCAAGGCGAGAAGACGTGGTTAGTTCTCCAGGCATCAAACATTTTACTTATTCCACAGTCATTAAGAGCAGGGCTGGAGGATACAGTGAGCTTGGTGTAATTACACAGGTAGCGCAAAACGGAGGCAGTTGCTAGTGGTATTCATCGTCTTAATTAAGGCATAAACTGTAAACGCTCAGAGCTAAAAGCAGCTCTGTTGACTTAGGAGTATGGTGTCTTATCAGTGTGGGCTGTTCTGCGCTTGTCGCTTCCATCCAGCGCAGACACACGGGAGAGCACTGCATTTGCATGTGTGAGTGGAAAAAGGAAGCCACAGAGAAATGTGGAAAGAGGCAAAGAGGCCTGTTTGCACCGACTGCTCAGTCTGTGTCAGTCTCAGGCCACCATTTCCCTCTCCACCTCCCTCCCTCTTTCTCCTCCCTCCTTTTGTTTCTCTCTGGGCCTCTGGCATGCTTCAGGTGCTGCACGCACGGTTCTATATGATTTGTCTAATTTGCAAGCCTTGGCGAGGGCCGCACCTGTTGCCCCGCCACTGCCTGCAGTCGTGGGTTCTCAACAGGCTTGACAAGCAGGCCTGGATAATCCATTCTGCTCACAATAGCATGGCCACTCTCCCCAGCAGTGTAGGGACAAGGGCATTTTTCTCTCGCCCAGGCGCTCATATCCGCCATGCCACTGATGGCTCATTACAGGCCAATTCATAAATATTGTCTCCAGTATTACCACTTCCAGGCCCTCTCGGCTCCTCTGAGATTTATTCCCCTCTTTTACAGCCTGCTATTGTTTTTTTCCCCCACTCTTTTCTGTTTTTCAGTCCCCCTCCCCTTCCGCCTCCACCTCCTCCGCCTCCTCCTCCTCGTTTACCTCTCCTCAGCCCTCCTGGTAGCTTTTTCACCAAGCTGCCAATAACGAAGGCCCCTCACAGCTCTGGCCACTGGAGGCCCAGAAAACTCCCCACATGAGCACAGCAGGCTCAAATTTGTTCCATTTAAAGTTGAAACAGGGCCAGGGGAACATCAAGTGCCCCTGGGCCCGAAAGGGATGGGAAATGCGATCCTGTACATTTGTTGAGAATTTATATAACAAGTGATGACAAAGTGCTTCATGGCATTGCAGGCCTCGAGGGTGGCTACCATTAAGGTGTGGCCTGCTGCGACCTTGGCTGGGCGAGTGCAATCATTTGCACCTTCATAGTTTCTGTGCTGCTTCAACGCAAAGCAGTGCAGCACTTTCAGACTGTCTGACAAACAGATAAGCTTTTAATGTGAAATTAAGCCCACCACTCCTTGACAAGCAACAACAGCTTTTACTGAATATAAACAAATTCTTTTGCTGCTATGCCACTAGCTGCCAAATGCAAGTTGTGGGGGTGGGGGGGGGGTGTAGGCAGAGGATATAAATATCTTTACCAGCTTCAAACTGATAAACTGCCATGTCATGCGAAGAAGTGGAAATGCCAGTTTCCAACAGATTGAGGCCAAGCAAAACATAGAACGAGGACGGCACGCTCAGAGCTGAAGCGCAAGTGCGTCCTGTGGTGTCCGATACCATCTGTCCACCGGTGGATTCCCTTTGAGTGAAGGACACCCAGTGGTGTTCCACAAGCCTGGATCCATATGAGCATAAGATCAAACAGGCTCCCTCCCAAATTGCCAGGCCTCCATGTGCTGCCGCTCGTGCTATTGGAGGGGGAAGGAGGAAGCGTGCTGGTCTATTCCATCTCTGCAGTATTAGCCTTAACCTTTTTTATGCAAAGCTGGGTGAACATGGAGAGGATTTCCTTGCTGTATTACAGGGTCTGTTTTCATGAGAGCGGAAAAACACACCATGTCCCTTAGAGGTGTGGAGAATATTTGCAAATACATGAATCTGCTCAAAAATATTTTGGTCCCACTGTTGGAAAAGATGGAAGAATAACACCTTTTATTTCTGAGAGCGCAGACACAAAAAGTCCAAGCTAGCCTTGATAAACCTGGAACAGTCATATGCTGTAAAGGAATCACATTTGGTTCCCTAAAGCAGTGGTTCTCAAACCAGATCCAAATTTTGTTTGACTGACTATCAACACGGGGATACAGAAAATTGTGGAGGCCTTGAGGACCAGTTTGAGATCCACTGCCCTAAAAACCTTGGAAAGGATTTCACCTTAAGCTCAAATTGGCATTTCAGTGCTTGGCCCCCTAGTCATTACTAAAAGCCACACAGATTAGCGCTGTTTAGCAGAATCCTCTGATATGTAGGTCATAAGTAAAACAGAGTGTCCAGTGAAGGACTCCAGCGGAAGTGTCTCTGTGGTAATCCCTCCATAAGGACCCGGTGCTGTGAGCATAGTCCTTCAGCGCCGGCCCTCCTGGGGCAGGAAGAGCTAACAACCCTCCCATTGATCCAAGAAGACACTCAGCCTTCTAACCTGCTGAGTGCTCAGTTCAGGAGAACAATGGAGTTCAGGCCATATCAATACACTCCCCTATTGAGTGGTCCCCGTTTAGCACAGCTCCACTGATGAGGTTAAAGCTCCTACCTCTGGCAAAAGCCAGCCAGACACCTCACATATCTAAATAAAGCTTCCCTCCTGCACAGTAGCCAGATATAGCAGCTTCGGGCGCGCTTATCTGCTTTAGCTTTTTAACATCTTCCTCTGTTTAAGTGTTCGGCGAGATGTGGACCAGCCCAGACCTCCAACTACACGGCCCCCCTCTCTCAAACGAAGATAAGAATTGGAGATTAGGAACACAGGAGGCTTTCTGGACAGGAATGCACTGCTGCTCCCATAAGACACTAAATGATGTACAAGTGCATTTATTACAGCAGCCTCTATAAATCTGAGCCTGGCCTGAACTCCAGGGAGAGGTTAATGGATTACAAAGGGATGCGGTATCGAACCTTCAAGAAGTTTATACACCACATCAATATGTGCAATGCTATTGATCATTTAGACCTTGACAGACAAATTAAATTCATAAACTTGATAATGCACTGGAATATTCGTATTGCTTACGATAGTGGAATGTGCATTTTTTTTAAGAATGCTGTTTTAGGATCACAGTTTATCGATTGAACCCACTTAATAGAGACCCCATTGAAAACAGTAAGAAGAGTGCTGATCCTGTGTAAAATTTAGAGTGAAGCGCCAAAGTCCCCATTAAAACCCATGAGGCAAATGGACCTTCACATGAAATTCAATTCTGGGATCGGTGAACATCTTGTTCTCAGTGCTGCCTTACAAAGTGACACGCATTATTCTAACTTTCAGTTTTTTTCCCCTCAAACCCATCTAAAGCACATATTCAGACATTAAAGATTCATGAATACTAATGTGCAGTCCACAGCAAAGTTTTTTATATGTACAGTATGCTATGTGAGGAGATATTACAGTAGTTCTAATGGTGATCTGTACAGGTACTAAAACTGATGCTCTTACAAAAGGATGATCAATTAAAGCTTTGCATTATCTGCAGCATTAAGTCAAACAAGAAAACAACTGTTAATCTGGTGTTAAATCAAATTTATTACAAATATTTACATTTTCTCTGATATCAGAATTCATCGTCATACTAACATATATACTTTCATTGGGGGCCCTACAGTAAGACTTCTGGGGGGGGGGAGGCCAGATGTCAGATTTTAGAAAGATTATCTAGTCTACTAGAGAGTCAGTTCCAACACACATCAATACCCATATATAAATGTTCACTCAAATACAAACACATACGTGTGCACACACGTTGATGGCCACTAACGTCCAGGCCTTTCCGTTCCCCCGTATCAGTCAGTTTCAACTGCTCAGATAAATTAACCTCAAGTTAAAGGAATACTCCAATGTTTTTCAATCTGATTTACAGAAGGGAACCCACAGGGTCTTCTAGGACTTCAGAGAAAGCCTAATGAAAGTCAAATTTCTAGTTCATTTTTATTTAATATAATGATCGTTGTCTTGAAAGGCCCAAAAAATGACAATTTTATGCAATGCTAAATGTCCAAATAAGAAATATTGTCGCAATTATACCTCCGATATTAATGATTAGTTTTTATTATTAGCTTGTAAGATAATTATAACACAAAAACTACTTAACAACAAAGTATAGCTCAGTTGATTACAATGGAAGCGTTTTGTTTTTGTTGCTTGCTTGGGTCGTTTGCTGTCAGTTTTTTTCAGAAGGCTTGATCCTTGTAATAAAGTTCTGGCTGATTGTTGTGGCTACGATACATGTGAACACAGCGGATTGAAACCTACTCGGAATGCCATTATCAGGAGATGCCGACACTCACATCACATTTCGAGGTCGGAGCGAACTGTGGCATAATCTAAATTTTGATCTAGGTAGATACCATGAGCTCTTTCACTGGTTATGGCTTCGAAGCTAAAGTCTTAACGTGTCAGAGTAACCAGCAACATAATTAGGTTAACTGACCATGAAAATAACTGAAGATGTTTCGATTTTCAATGTGTGGGATTAATTTTGTGAGAAAAAATTCTCAAGGCCTTCTGGAAGTCCTAGATACATCAATGTTAGCGAGCATGAGTGGTAGCCTGACCAACGTTTCAGTCAGGTGTTAGAAATTAAAAACAGTGGCAGCAGCTCTATGCCTGGGCTCTTTACTAAAAGTGGTACGATAATGAGAAAACATCATGTGAAATATGTTGATATGTCTGTTACAAGCTTCAAATAAAACTTGGAATATCTTTTTCCCAGCTTCAAATGTCCATGCTTCATCTCAAACAGCCAAAAAGAGTTCATGTAAATCGCTCTAAGCAGAGTGCTAACATACTACAAGAATCCCATAGAGAAGCTAACAGAAATCAGCATTAGTATAGAGGTGGTTTTCCCTCCTCATCTTTTGACCAGGTTTTGACTTTGGCTCTAATAGTCAAGGGTTGTCACTGCTAATCTGCTACATCTGTAGTACATATAATTACTACAAAAGTTTCCGTTTACTAAAAGACCAGAAAACTTGATGACTCAAAACACACTTACAGTGGAAACCAATGTATTATGAGAACACAGTGAATAGAGATTAGGTTGAAAATCAGTGAAGTATTCCTTTAATATCTTATTTTTTCCCCATTTTTGATAATTATTTTAAAACTCATAACCCTGTATTACAGTAAATGATGCGTACATGTTCTTATTCTCTACAATATAACATGAATAGCTTTTCTTAGTGTATGTCAGCTGTAATCTAGACAGTAAGGATCCTCCATAGTGTAGAGGCACAGCGATCGCTGCCACAAACGCTTCACCTGCTTGGGCCATAATCATGTTACTCTGAAGGCCATTTGTTAAAAGTGAAAATGTCAGAGTGGAGCTGACACTCTAATTCTCTCTCCGGGATCTTTCTCGCCTTTTTTCTCGTCAGCTGGCGAGTGAGTAATTCCATTAGTTAAGTATTCATACGTTACTCTCCATTTGCATCAGGGGTGTTTTTTCCGTTTTTTTTCTTTTCTCTCCCTCAGGACTTGAGAAAGAAAAGCCCCACAAAGAGAGAAGCACAACTGTCAGCACCTCTGCTGAAGCATCCATTGTTTTACATGGTTTAATTACAAAAACCCCGGCACCGTTTCATGTTAAGATTATTCACTGTAGGAGGCCGGTATAATTTGGACTGGAGGCTTTGTCATGTAATATAATACAATAGAATGGGCTTTGAGTATTAGATTTCCGATTTTAGCCTCCTTGACATTTCAAGCTGCATGAACTAATACATCTGTTATTTGTTGATCATTTGATTATTAACATACTTCATAAACCAAATCAGCTGCCCTGCTGGAGACGCAAGAGATGCAACTGAGCAGGCAGAGCACTTTATGTTTTTGCCATCTCTCACTCTCTTTCAGTCCCTCCCTCCCTCTCTTGCTCACTCACACACAGAGAGCATTAAAAACAGTGTTTATTTGCCTCTTCAGTGCTCTCCAATTCTCAGCACCACCAGGCAGCAAAACCCATCATCACTTTAATCGGAAATTACAAGGACTTGTTCTTCCACAGACGTATGAGCTGCTGCGCCACGTTCTGCTGAGAGTGCACGGCGAACAAGAACAGTCCAGACAAGAGCTCATCCACCAGGATCGCAGAAGACACGGAGGATGGGTCTTTCTCTGTGGTTGCATATGACGCAGCACATGCACACATAATCAGGTCATGTGAACCACAAACTACACTCAAAACAAAAGTGGAACAATGCGATTCTTTGGTGTCCATGATTTGTTGCTTAGGCCCTTGTTTGCAATTAAATACAGTAACTTTTAACTGGTAGATACACAGTATGTTTATAGTAGGTTGACTTCTGTATATAATTAGAAACTACAGTCACTAATGTTGTGTGAATAGACTAGTATTTATGAGATGTCTGGGCACAGAATGGTTGATAAAGGTTAGACTGAAAAAAGATCGCAATTTTGTCATCATCTAGCTCACACTGCTCATTACTGTGCTTGCCTGGACATGCAAGAATGTTTGCGCTGTTACTTGAGTTCATATGAAAGAAAAATTCACATCACGAGAATACGAAACACAACGATGACCTGTTGCTTGTTTCACAGTGCTACGCAGACTGCATAAAGGGAGCGATGCCGCAACTCAATTATAGAAAGGGTTGTGTGATGGAAGGATTAAACTAAAGCAGACAGAGACATTAGAGCTTGGCCTAATCCACCTCGCTCTCGTTGCTGGCCCCTTCAGGACGGCGCAACTTTTCCACCTGCTCATTAAACTGTCCGTCCCCTCCTCTTCTGTCCTCTGTCTGGACACTCAGGTGCTCCTCTTCATCCACGTGAGTCACATCATCGTCCTCCTCCTCCTCCTCATCCTCCTCTTCTTCCTTTCTCTCCTCTTCCCCCTGCACTTCCATACGTACCTGGTCCTTTAGGTCTAGAGGCAGCATGGCCCCTAGTCCTGCCTCTCCGTTCAGGCTGTGTGCGCTGGATGGAGTCACCTGTGAGCTGTGGCCCTCTTTGACAGGCGAGGAGCTGGCTGACTCGTTGCTGACCGGCGAGATGTCGCTGCTGCTGTTGGTGTGGTTGACCGATGGGGGGTTGGACAGTGTGCCTGGCTTTAGAGGAATCTGCCAGGCTGGGATTTTGGGGAGTGAAGGAGAGGCAGGGAACTGTCTCCTGTAAGAAAGAGAGATTTGTTATAACCCAGTTTGGATGTCCCTTCTCAAATATCTCTGAGGGTGGGTGAGGTCCAATGTCATATTGGGGCTTCTGATAACCAATTTTAACCTGCATTTGTCTCCACTTTACTCCTTCTTTCTACTTTTAGCACCTAAAAACAGGTTGTTTAAACAAGTTGGTACTCTAAGTCACTGGCGGCAACAAGGTCCACTGAGGCAAAAGAATGCACTAGAATGCAGCATTTCAAAAAGCAGTTGTACATTTGTGCCAATGTGACAACATTTCCACCTCTGTGCTTTGCAGCAGCATTAGTGCAGTTTGGTTGGAATTCTTCTCTAGAATTCTTTCTCCCCACAAAGAGTAAGTTTGAAGTTTTTAATATCGATCTTTTGAACATTTTATGAAGAACCTAAAGAACTGCATTGAAGTTTATCAATGTCTGCAAATGAGTGTGCAAATACAACCCCATTTCAATAAAAGTTGGGACAAAAAATGTAAATAAAAAACATGGAATGATGTGCAAATCATTTAACTGAAAACAGTACAAAGACAACATATCAAACGTTTAAAATTAAAAAAATATATGCCCATTTTGAATTTGATGCCAGCAATACATTAAAAAAAAGTCGGGACTGGGCAACGAAAGACTGGTAAAGGTGTGTAATGCTAAAAAAGACACCTGGTATAACATCTTACAACTAATTCGGCTAGTTGGGAAGAGGTCAATAACATGACAGGGTATAAAAAGAGCATCTTTCAGAAGTAAAGATGGGGGGTTCATCATCCTACTGCAAGGGAAAATAGTGCATCAATTCTAGAATAACGTTTCGCAATGTAAAATAGCAAAGAAATTGTGAATTTCATCATCTACATAACATAATTAAAAGACTCAGAGAATCCAAAAGAATCTCGGTATGCGAGGGATAAGGTTGTGGCTGTGGTCTTCGGGCCCTCAGGAGGCACTGCATTAAAAACAGACACAATTCTGTAGCAGAAATGACTGCATGGGCTGAGGAACACAGAGGAAAACCACTGTCTGAGAACACAGTTCATCACTGCATCCACACAGTTAAAACTATCGTGCAAAAACAAAACAAAACAAAAAAAACAACTTATATAATAAAATAATAATTTATATATAATATATACAGGATCCAGAACACTTTTAATGCTAAATGATATATACAGGTTTTGGAGCAACATACGCTGTCATCCAGATGACGTCTTTTACAGGGAAGGCCTTGCTTATTTCAGCAAGACAACGTCAAACCACATTCTGCATGTTTTACAACAGCATGACTCTGTAGTAAAAGAGCCCGGGTGCTAAACTGGCCTGCCTGCAGTCCAAACCTGTCACCACTGAAAACATTTGGCACATTATGAAGCGACAAATATGACAAAGGAGACCCTGAACTATTGAGCAGCTGAAATCCTATATCAAACAAGAATGGGAAAATTTCACTTTCAAAACTACAGCAGTTGGTCTCCTCAGTTCCCAAACGCTTACAGATTGTTGTTAAAAGAAGAGGTGATGCAACACAGTGGTAAACATGCCCTGTCTCTACTTTTTTTAAAACGTGTTGCTGGCTTCAAATTCAAAATGGGCGTATATTTTTCAAAAACAACAATTCTCATTTTTGCCCAAAACTTTCAGGCCCGATAAAAGCTGTAGACCGTAAAGATGTATTTTAAATAAGCTGTAGGTTATAAAATTGCTGGTTAAACATGTTTCCTTTTTTGTCATTTTTAATTCTTTTTTTTTGTTAATTAGTAGAAAGAAAATAGTATATATTCCAAATTTGTTTGTTCCACCTAACGTGGAATCCTTGTCATTTAATGCTAAATAAACAAATGGATGTTTTTGCTTCATTATGAAAATACATCACAAACCAGATCAGCCACCATGATGGAGACTGCAGAGATGCCACAGTTACTCCGGGAAATCCCGGGACCTTTCATATGCTTTGATAGCTTAAAAGAAGATTCACATTTATGGTATATCCGAATATTCCTGAAGATAATCATGATGGCTGATCGTAAGTTAAGAACCTTGGGAATCACCCGAAACTTTCAAATTGAGTAGAAAGTGATAAAATTACAGAGCGTGGGATTTCCCGGAGTTACGTTTGCTACCACATTTAAGTGGCTTAGGAAACAAACAATGACGTAATAGTCAAGTCATTTGTTATATGGGCTAGAGTTTTGTCACAGAGTTCATTTTTGGGCTTCTCAATGTTCATAACATAAGAACAGCAAGCACTTAGCGAAAAAGCCCACAAAGTGAACTAATCAATGTTTCTGCAGACTATCCACAGAATTCTGGCTAAATTCCTCCAAAACAACTTCATACCGAAAGAAAAATCTATTCAGTCCATGTGTATTAATTTGGACAGCACTGATGAGTCTCCTCCTATAACAGAGCACATTATTCAGATTTTTTACTTCAATAGAACACAGGTTCAGTTACTGGTGCAAAGAAATTTCACTGGATGCTTTGCAGACCTGTAGGATGTATGCAATTATGAGAGATTACAGCTTTAGCCACGTCTCCCACACCTGGCAGAGATGCAAGTACAACGACAACAAAAATCTCTTCAAGCCGTCTTCAAACCAAAGATACAGCTACTTCTACAAAGACATCAAATAGTTCCTTCCAGATATCTGAATAGCCAGAGAGACAACCTTAGCAGCAGATGGTGAGACCACGTTTGTATGTAATGCTAACCTCTTTCAAAAAGACGTCTTGTCAAAGTCAGACAGACATTTGTTCAATTAAGAACCAAGAAAATGAACAAAAAAGCACTCAGAGATTAAAATGAAAGATTAGACAAACTGAGAGCTTTAATGTGTGAGAATTTCAGGTATATGAGATTACTTTGGTCTTTATTTGCATGACACATAATCAAGTAACCATAAATGAAAGCGAGAAAGCTTCATATTTAAGTACCGGAGGAACCTGCTGGAAACATCAGGCCTCATTAAGCAGTAAAAGCCACTTCCGCTGACGTGCCCCACTGCAGAGAAGGATGGTACACGTCAAATTCTTTGACATTATCCACTGATAAATGACTGTGGTGCATACAATGTGTTCTGTATGGTGGTGGCAGTGGTCAGGGAACCTCTGTCCTGCACAATTTGGTGTTTTCCCTTCTCTAACACTTCTCTTCAAATCACGAAGGGAAAATACACAGAGTAGGGTTACTCCAGGACCAAGGTTTGACCCTGTTTAAAATACAAAATGTTTCGGCCCAGTTTTTCTGCACCCCTCACTCACCACCTCCCTAATCCAATCCGTGTACCATATCATTACGTGTATGTCGGCAAAGTCCTTATCATCCAATTTTAAATCCAGTGTCTCCCCCTTTACAGTGCTTCTGGTATTGACTGATACTGATCTGATCTTTGTAATTTCTGTAACACAGCCATATAACGTAGCTACGATATGCTAGTCTCTACCAATGACACTCCAGTAAAACCACTTCATTTTTAGTGTTATTCTACGACTTACTTCTTGCATTCTGTTTTAAATGACCATTTTTAAGTGTGTTTAATGTTGGTTTATGATTAAATTGTGACCTCCCTGATGACAATGCTACCAGTTCCTTTCTGCAGTGTATTTTTTTTGCCCATGACATTGAGAAAAGACTATGATATGCTATTCCTCCCTTCCTCATGGTTCTATTTCTCCTAATGATGGTTTAAAACCAGAAGCAGGATTCCCGGTAAAGCAGAAAGTTTCTGTGATAAGTCTATTTTCTACCAGTTAAAACCGAAAGTAGACTCGAAGCGTAATAGCCACTCACTCACATTTCACTTGCCGGAGTTCAGAAGAAACAGTGCTAGATCAAAGACAGTCAAAACAGTGGCACCACAGACATATGTTTTCAAATTACACAGGAAAATAGCTACACAGAGCAGACTTTTAGATCATTTTATTGATAATGCACTTTGAGAATGCAAAAACTAGGGCAATATGACTATTTTCATAACGCTTTAGCCCTTATTTGGATAGCTTTACACAGGGAGGTGGGGAGATGTCATTCACAGCCCATCCACCTCTACTTACTGTTTTTTTCTAACCTTTCCTCCATCCAAAACAAGCTGTTTGCAGCTGTCAGTACAGCAGATTGAAGATGAAATTCGGCAAGAACAGCAATGCTACAAGAATAATTATTGTAGAGCTTCAGCAGACGTGAGATTGTGACTTCATAATCACTGCTTGAAAAAGTCCAGTTGTTAGTGTTGAAATCTGTGTCCAGAAAATAAACTGCCAGTTGAACAGCACTGTTTGCTCTGAACAGACTCGCCTGAAGTTTTTTACACATTAGATTCTCTTTATAACAGGCTATATTCTGCCCTCACTAGCATACTGGACAGGTAGCAGAAAGCTAGCTGGCTATCAGGCTAATGCTACAACAATAAAAGACTAAGTTTAAGCCTTTAAATAAAACACACAAAGTAAAGAATGTTACTTACATTTCTGTTATGAGCTAAAAGCATTTTACAATGACAGCATCACAATGCTGGCTCAACTCTGTCAGCCATCAACTGATGATTACATCGACTATCGGCCCAACCTAATGCACTGTCATTAGTATCACCATTAGCTTGGGAATTCACAGCCAACACTGAACAGCATAAAATTAAAAGTTTTTCTGTAATTTTTTAGTTCAAGTGATGTAAGACAGTAACGTTACATAACGGCTTGATAGTACCTACAGAGAGCAAACCTAAACGCTACTTAAAGTGCCTCTGTTCTTAATAAATCCTGTCAGAATAGGGCTCATCACACCTACATAAGCCCTTCATGACAACTGACAAAAGCCTACATGAAGATTTATAAACATTTATTCCAATAGGTATCATATGTCAAGGTTGCATATGCCAACTCTGATGTCAAGTTGACATAACATTATGTCAAGTGACACTTATTTTGTTTTTTTCTGAGATCAATTGTCATTGCACTTTCTGAGATGAAATGACAGACTTTGTAGTTCAATGTATGTCACGGTGACATAATGTTAATAATATGACATGGCTTGCCAAGTGGGCATTTTCTATGGCACTTACTAAAAGTGAGTTTTATTTTATCATTTATTAGGTATAAGCTAGGTCACA
This sequence comes from Colossoma macropomum, assembly GCF_904425465.1. Classification (NCBI taxonomy): domain Eukaryota; kingdom Metazoa; phylum Chordata; class Actinopteri; order Characiformes; family Serrasalmidae; genus Colossoma; species Colossoma macropomum. The sequence continues at coordinate 8,538,120 of NW_023494802.1, read as the reverse complement.
TCTTAAGCATCATGCCATTGTGATACACACTAACTCAGTTGTCATAACGTGTAGTCATGTCATCCTAAGAACTGCCATGAAACAATCCAATGTTATAAAAAAAAAAAATAAAAAATCGCTGTTCCCTGACACAGAGCTTATGTCAACTTGACAAAGTTGACCAAAGCAGCCTATATGACAAATGATGCCTACTGGAGTAAAGCTTCACATATGTTTATGCAGGTTTACGTCAGTTGTCATGACAACCTTTCATAGGTCTCTTGCAGACCCTACGGTAAAGTGTTACCAAAACAAGAAACTGAGAATCAGAACCGGATCGGGCTTGATGTAGCCGTTTCTGATCCACTGGATTGGATCGGGACATTCCTGGTAGCAATCAAGAACTTGTATGGCAAAATCTGAATTGACTTGCGATTGTGGTTTACTTTTTAATTTGCCAGTCAACAGGCAATTGTTTATTTGCTGTTTACGTAAATAAATGCGGTGATAAGAAACACAGCTTGGTGGGTAAGTCAAACACATGTATTCAGCTGGCTCACATTATATTGTGTGATAAAATCAGTACACAGATCAGCCAAAATAAAAAATTACAAAATAATACCTAATTACAATCATCCACAACTAAAAACACATACCAAAGAGACCAATACTGCTGAAACTTCAACACATAAAATTTGGCGGCCTACACTGGGTGAAAATGCAGCAGTAGTGTATATTTTGTGAATGCATCATGGGAAGTAGCTGCCCTTTATCTGTTAGGCCCAGTGCAGGTGAATGGAGGGAGTGTTTACCTGCTGAGTAAAAGCCCCTTCAGAGAAGTGATCTCAGCTTTCAGTTCACTGATGCTTTGAGACTCCAGCATGCGGTTGGTGGTGGAGGAGGCCTGTAGATAAGAAGAAAAGACACATTACAAACAAATCCTTTTAGCCTTTTTCCTTTAAAATTAGTGGGATGCTGGTAAAGAGAGGTTCCCATACAATACAATGATTTGAGTTTGTTTGGACAACAGACCCAGAACTGAGTCACGCAGTTCACATTATTAGGCCATATGTAGGGAAAAACTCTGAGCATACAGCATATGCAAAACCTTTTGAGTTGCTCACTGTCCTGGTTCAAAAGGTACATTTTATCACTAACTAGATCAGTACATAGACAATACAACCATTTTGATAATAGATCTACATATTCAGTAAATGGTAGGGAAATATCTCTCCAAACTCCATCCTCAAAAAAGAGGAAAGGGTTCATGAGCTCAGGATCTTTTGAAAAAAGGCAAAGAGACTTAATCGCACCATTTTTACATATTTTTCCATATTTCCGACTGATGATTTGAGCAGGACAGAGGTGCCTGATAAGAGGTCTCAAGCACAACAATGGCAGCATTCATCAGGCAGCCACAAGTCAGAGGGGTTTTTATTAAAAGGAGCGTTATCACCTACTGCTTGGCAAGGGATGAATTGCAGCACGGAATGATGGCCAATTGAAATGGCCTGCAAACATTTGAATAGCAAATGACTTCTGAAAAAAAATCATCCATCTTTTAAATTGACAGGAGGCTGATGATGAACTGTAAAGTGCATAAACCTACTGTCTACTGCTAAGAAAGGGCCGGCAGTACAGAATTTTCATACAGTGCTTTCAGTTCCACTGTGCTTTCTCTGAGCTCTCACCACAATCACAATTTTGGAGAACAAACTCTTCTTTAATGCCCAAAGTGGGGTAGTTAACGTACCCCGACTCGAATTCAAGCGGATTAAGCGGGGCTCCTGAGCCCTGTTCAGAGTAGGAAATAAAAGTCTTGTAAACTTACACTGAGTCACAGGGGTACCTGAAGCTTTGAACCATCCACAAACAAACAGCCCCCATCCACCGCCTAATCCCCCTGTCCTCCTGCCCTCCGAGGAGAAGAGTGAGAGGTGTGGAAATGAAGCAAAAAGGGCTAGGGAAAAGAAAACTAAAAGTAATTAAGAATGCCTGACTCACCGGGGGCTGCTAGTTAGGAGGCAGAGACCCCCGTCGAGTGAAGAGGGATAACTTGGAATCTTTCACATGTAATTACATCTAAAGGAAATTAATTGAATCACATCTGAAAAGGATCAGACTCATTTACAGTATGGGGTGGGGAGGGAGGGACGGTTGAGGTTCAGGGGTTCTCTCTCCTATCTGCTCCTAAAGTGCGGTGTTTTCAGAGGGCACATCTGATCCGGGCTGAGCGCATTAGGCCTGGCGAAGACACACTTATTACAGGCCTCACCTCATTATGACCATCATAATCCCCAACTCCCCATGGCACCCACATAATAAGGGTGGAATGTGCCTCTCGCTCATTTTACCTGTGGAAAAAAATTAATTGCTTCAGTGGCTGAGCTTACACTTCCCAGACATAAAATCTAAATAACGTTTTTCAAAAAGGGGCCACAACGCACCTCACCGCAGACTGTACTTGAAGACCTGCGACAGGCCTTTTGGTTCCGATCTACAGCAGGGGTCGCGCCAACAAAAAACGAACAGAAGTGTTTGCTGACGACAACCTAACTGCCGCGAAATGCATGTCCTCAGCGAGTCAGACACCACTCCACAGGTAATCCTGCTTCTGTTCCCTTTCTGGATCACTTCCTCTACGGTAACGGTAATCCTCATGGAGAATATCGTGCCCCTCAGAGAGGCTAACACGCACACAGAACAGCAGTGAAAACACTGAATACATTAGTAAATGCCTGCAGACCATTAGCAGTGGATAATATCTTAACAAGGACAGTTTAAAAACGTCTGAATGCAAATTAACTCGCAGCTTCTCTCCCTGATAATATTTTCCTCATGTAATGCATGTATATTTATGGTGGAATCAGCTTGAAATAAATCCCTCAGGAGTGTTTCCAATGAAAGCACTGGTACAATTCATTTCAGCCTGTTTATGCACTATCCCAGTGGCGAGCACTTTGGCTACAAACCGAACAGCTGCTAATCTTCCATGGGCAGCCACTAATAAGGGAAATATCTCTGATTTTATAACGGGGGTCCTGATATGAAAATTCTTTGCTAATTTAACTGAGCAATTATCTGCTGATAACAATACAAGTGTGCATATTTACTTATTAAATGGTGCATTTCTTACATTATTCTTGCACTGCATATTTGTAAAAAAAAGTACTGTGCAAAAGTCAGAAACCACCCTTATAATCTGTTTGTTTATTTAATAATTTTTTAAACTCAGAATACATACTGAACAGACAATTACACAAAATTGTCAGCATTTAGTGTGTCCACTATTTGCCTTTATTACAGCTTCCACTCTTTTCAGTAGACATACTTTGTCATTTTAAAGAAATCTGAAGGGTTTTCCACATCACGAAGTTATTACAAGTTATCTTCAAAGGTCATAAAAGTTGTGTGCATTTTCTGCTTCTCACAAGCCAAATAATTCTAAACATATTCAAGGTAGAAGACAGTACTTATACCAGTGAATTAATAATTATCTTAGAGCTGAAAACTGGCATACTGAAAATCCTGTGTGCACTCTCCATCCCCCCCCCCTTTTTTTTGATTGGTTATCCCATCAAAAGTGACACGTGACGAGCAGTGCTTATTTGTTTAAGCTGAGCATTTTCCAACTCAATCTGGGACAGAAAAAACACAAAACCACAGTGGAACAAGCGGAGCCTGAGCAATCCGCATCATGCCGAAGGATATAATGCCGTTTTAAGAGGTACAAGCTCTGCCGTCTGAACACAGCCTTGAGCAAGTGCATTATCTAATCTCCTCAGAAATATCTCCTTTAGCCATTTAAAGGCCCATTAGAAAGAAATCTGTAAGGCATCTAAGGTGAGTTAGGGTCAGCGGCGCCTTTAGGAACAGCATTTGTTGGGAGGATTCAGCTGTAACTGGCTGGTTTTAAGACAGTAGATGCACAAAAGTAAAGAGTGGACAAATTAAACACTGATAGATTAGATTATATACTTAGGTTTGGAGGCTGTTCTGTAACTTTCTGTTAAATGTATGTGTCCAGCTTTATTAAACACTGAAAAATGAATAACTTTATAGTAATTTTGACTGGAAATTAAACAAACGAAAGGGTGGCCTCTGACACCTGTTCTGAGTGCTTGCTCTGTATTGCACTTCATTCAAGCAGTCCAGGCTGCAACACTCCCTACAACTTCAGCTTATGACTTACAGCAAAACTGTTGCAGGATGAATATACGTAAATGACCGGAATTCAGAACATTCTATTTCTGTAGCTTGATGTCCATACATGGACTGTGGAATGAACTGTGCATTTTGAGCCTTAATAATGATGTTCAGCACTTTTAGAGTAAGAAAAGGTCTGTTTGCCATGACGGGAGCCTTTAAGGCCAATTTAGCAATACGCCCCCACTGTAGAGCCGAGAACGTGCCAAATTCAAAATGATTTCTGACACATCATTACGGTATAATACCATAATATAGTTGAAAAAAACCTCAGCTTGTTAAAGAGTGCAAACTGTAATCCAATGTTTGAAAGTGTATGAAATGTTTGCTTAGCAGCTGAAGAAACAAGAATTGCCATATGTTTTAGGTTAAAAGCACATTTCCGTGTTAAAGAGTTTTAATTGCCAAGGCTGCCACATTCTGCTCAGCGTAGAGAAGCCCAGAAAGGCAGGCCAGAAAACCGCAAAGTAAAATGATAACTAGCTCAGCGGCTCAACATGTGTTCTTAATCACACGCTCCGGACCTGAAAACAATTTTCACAATTTCCCATATGGCTGGAGACAACAGGGCCCGCTTCTCGCGAAAGAAAATTTAAGATCAACACTTCAGCTATAAAGCAGAGTTTATGATTTGTTTAATGGATGTTTTGATGTGAAATATACTTTTTATACACTGCTGTCTTCCAACAAGGCACTCACGGTAAATGACGGCAACGCTTTTAATTCAATTTAGATTTTTAACAGGAATCTATTTCTGCCTCTATTTGGCTTCAGACGGCTGGCACACGTGCTGTTTGAAAGTGCAGAGTGCTTATGGATGGAGAGTGCTTAGCTCAGTGGCAGTTCAGCTTATACACACTGGCCAAGCCAGTTCAGGGTGTCCAGAGACAAACCTTAGGAGGAGATGAGAGGTCACTAAGATGAGAAAAAAATAAGAGAAGTGGTGACTCTGCAGTTGTGATGAACTTCAGAGGGGTGAGAGGTTCATATTTTTCAGTCGGATTTGTACAGGGCCAGATGCGTTCGCATATGTTTTCCTGTGGGATCCAGATGCTACATTCAAACACCCATGTGCTTAACAAGCTGTGGACATAAAACATCGGCTCAGTCGCAATTCCAAAGCAGTTTTTGGCGCCTTCTATGAGATGATTTATCATAGCATCATGAGATACAAAGTGAGTAGAGTTTCATATTCGAGGTATGGAGATGTGTTTTTAACAGGGTCATTCTAAATGCCAGCTTTTCCCTCAGATGAGCAGGAGGCTCTATGGATTGTAAGCATATGTCTTCAAAAGTGAAGAGGAACAACACAGTCATGATGAGCACTCTACTGAAAGAAAATGACACTGTGGTGCACTAAATCAGGGTGTGATTAAAAAAAAAAAACACACACACTCACACAACATAGCTGCCACACGGTTTGGGTTCCAACAGCGTTTATTCTAGCTTCCTTCAAGTGCTACTTTTCCAAGCCTGTAAGTCATTCAGCCCACATTCCTCATGTCTCTCACCCACATTTCCCATGTTTCTCAAGAAAACAATACTACAAATTGACTTCAATTATGACTACAGAAGCCAGTTGCACAAAGGGCATACGCCTAGTTGTGAGTTGAAGTTCATAACTTTCTGGGCACAGAATTAAGATCAGCATAAGTTGCAGCAATTGGTTGTAAGTTGAATTTTCACTAAGACTGGCTGCAAATATTATGCCTAGCTGGCGTTACGCTGTCTAGTTTCAGACCATACAGTTCTATTCAGTTCTGAGCTCTAGTGCCCAGTGAGCACCCTTAATGTCTGGTTGAGTCTCACTCTAAATGAACTACATTAATTGAAGCAGATAAGGCTCCGTTCCATTCCTGTTTAACGGCTCTCACACTTTCTCTGTCTCCTGGATGCACGCACCCAGATTTTCAGTTGTGGGGCGGATGCGCTCTGCAGCAGGCAGAACAAATAGCAGACTGGAAAATGTATTTGTATGTAACACCTAATGAGCTTAACCTATAATGTTCATGTATTATTAATGTATTTTCTTCAAGAATGAAGAAAAATGAAAATAACAAACAAAATAAACCTTAAAAATATCCTTAACCAATTTACCCCCCCCTTTATTAAGACTACAAAATCTGCCTCAAACAAGGGTGCACTCTCTGTATTCCTCATGTTGGTACTTTTTAATGTTCAGAGTACAAACAATAAAGCAAGTGAAACAAGCTAACTAGCTTAACGCTATAGTTAGCTCGTTCATTCTTAAGAATGTTTCAGAAACACCTTTCAATTTAGTTTTGTCAGCTGTTCGCTACTTTAAATTATTTGTTCGAAAGAGAAAAGGGATTTGGCTTGTTTGCCAACAGGATATGAAAAAGTTTAGCTTACAAAATCCTGGCCAGCCGACTAAAACGTGACGCAAAAATTTACAGTCTTTGGTTATACGGCCAATATTGACCATAACAGAGGAGCTAGCGTTTTTTAAAACAAAGGGGATACCAGCTGCAAACGAGGTCACAGCACAAAAAATGGACAAGAAAGTAGCTTCAGGCAATTTCAGACAGACGTATTAATTCAGCAGCTTGTTGGAACAGCTGTGGACGAAATTCATAACGCTGCTCAATGGCGAGTGCATGTATGAATGTATTTTTAACGTTATTTTTGTTTGCAGCGGATAACAAGTGTTCTTTTCGCATATTTTTTAGTGGACATGATGGCATTTCATTTTGCTCAAATCCAAGGTCTTCTCTCAAACACAGTGCTAATTCTCACCACACTACTTTTACTACAATTCTATTGTGTGCTCAGTGACAGTCTGTTCAGCTTTTTTTTTATCCATTGCATATTTAATTTTATCACCTGCAGTGTATTCGTCACTGATATGACAGACATCTACATGCTTAAATGGAGTTTTTGGGGCACTTTTTGGCCATGATAACTTATGATACACATATGGGGCTAACGGCATACATGTTTGTTGTACAATGTTGACGAGCACATCGTCACTCTCTCCTTTGAGCTCTGCCTTCATGTGGCGTTGGATTGGTTTATAAATTTCACACCCAGTTTGTTCCCACCCTAATTAAGTCTACATTCCCACCAACTTTAGCCCAAAAATTCTCATGGCTGTCCTAAGATGTTCCTAGAACGAAATCACATCTGGTTCTGTGAGACTAGCTAGTTAACTGCTTGGCTAAGTGTTGCTGCACATCGCAGTAGATCCAAGTTGCAGCAGAAGAAAAGTCTCCATTAACTGGCATGTTGGGCAGCAGCACTTTGCCATGTGTATCCACAGTACGTGATTAGCAATTATGCTAATAAAGTGAGCCAAAACATTAAGTGGCAGGTTAGCTACAGCTAGTAGTAGGCACAAGTGTAGCAATTTTGCTTCGCAATGCCGACTGCTTAGAAACTTGCATTATTGCTTATGTTTTCACATGAACATGCACGGCTACTACTTATCTTAGTAATTTCTAGGTGTAACTTGGGTTTTGCAACGAGTATAAAGTCCTCCTTCAAAAATAGTGTTTGCTACGACTGGCTTGGCAGTTAGTCCTGCTTAGGGAAACGGACCCTGAACCCCTTAGATCAAACAAGTGTAAACCTGGTCTTTAAGCACATGACCTACAAACTTAAAAATAGAAGTGTCTATATACATCTTGCATCACAAAAACAGCAACAATGTGGATCATCTAGAGAACCCTGAAGACTGTTTTGAGAACCACTGCTAAACTAGAAGTGGTTCTTATATGGCAATGCTCCACAAAACCCTTTTTAGCACCTTTATTTTCAAGAGCACACCCAAATTTAAATGTTTCCACCTTTCAGATGGTATCTGGGAGGGGCTTAAATGAGGTCTCTTGTCAACTGAAAATAGGTGAGGTGATGATGGTGGCTCTTGTAGCTGTCCCTGGCAGACTTGCCTTAGCCTTCTGCTGATGCCCTTACAAGCGCTTTATTAGGCTCCTTCATTATACACTCGGTCCTGTTTACGCACATTACTGACTTCAGCAGCTTATGAGCCATGTCGACACTAATATTTTCATCAGGGCAAGGCACCCATATCAAAGTGAATGATAAATGTCAGGTGTTGCTTTTAAGCTAAAATGGCCTTGTTTTATAGAGGCTGCACCCTTGAGAAAGAGAGCAAGAGAAAGAGAGAGAGGGCGTGCAGAGGGCCTGACCAAAACACCAATGAGAAACTTTATTTACACCACAAGGATCAACACTACAAGTCCCTGCTATTCATGATAACTTGGTGAGAAATTACCACTTGGGGAAGGAATGTGACCTCTTTTTCTACCCAGAAGACAGCTGGATTCTGTCTTTTTCCCTCTTCTGCACCCTTCTGTTAACCCATTCCTCTAATCCTCTAACACAGAAAATGATGGCGACAGTATTCATTGAAAGGAATTCCTCACATTCCTCCATTCTGAGAACTGCCATTTGAAAATGCCTTTGCCAAAAGAACACTGACATAATGAATGAGTGATGTATAAATCATGATAATCCAGTTACAGAGTAAACAATGTGTTTTGGTACTGTTTACCAAAGACAAAAAGTCTGGGCCACATGTTAGGTTTTCAAGTTGGTGAGAAACAACATTCTATACTGATGATAGATTGATAGATAGATAGACAGACATACAGACAGATAGATACTAAGGTCTTTTCTCCTCAGTGGACAACAGCCAAAAAAATAGTTTGTCAAAGAAATATATGTTCACTGTTTCTGCTCCTAGTTAGCATAATCTAGAGTAGTTAACCAAAAACATCTGCGCTAACACTTAAACCCTGCTACATAACATTGATATAATCATGCCATAAACATGTCACAGGAGGTGTCATATGCTATCACGACATATTTTGTTTAGTAATATACCAGCGTCATGTTACCATTACTGGTAACTGTCATGACACACGTCATAATGTTTGATGTCTTGACATGCTAAACTGTACTCTAGTTAGCAGCCATGACAAACATTACAACAGCATTACAACAAACGTCATGGCTTTTACTGGTATTGGTAACATGATACATTCATATTAACGAACATAATTTGTCCATTAATATAACATGACATGTTCATGGCATGGTTATGTGAAGTGTTACCAAATAAGTGCCACGGTCAGCTGGCTGCACCATCTCTGCCTTCTCAGAAACATCCTTAACAATAAGTACTTGGCTAAGTGCTCACGTTAAGGGTCTCATGTTTTATAGTAGCGAAATGGATTATAATTTATATACTCACAAATATGAGCAGAACAGTCATATTTTACAGCCTTTTTCCTGCAGTTACTGCTGAACTGCTGGCCTGTATATTTCTTTCGTCTTCCCTTAAAGAAACACTCCAATGAAGTTTCTGAGTACCCATACACATCCCTTATGTCGGGTCCAGATCATGGAGAGCAGCATAGGAAAGGTTTGTGTGTGCGTGAGTATGAGGGGGTCACCTGAGAGTTCGCCAGCTCCTGAGACAGCTCCTGTATTCTCTTCTGCTGCTGGACCAACAGTTCCTGCACTGAGGCTAAAGTCGTCTGCAACTGGGTCACTGCAGTTAAAAAGACAGACAGACAGACAGACAGACAGATAGATACACAGCTATCTTCATCAGTCATTCCATACACGATTAGTGCAAATTAATAATGCTTATTTTCTATATATACTGGCTTTCTCAATACCAAGGTCATGGTACAGAAGCATTATAAACAAAACCAGAACAAAAACAGAAACATCAGCAATTACAACTAATTACCCCAAAACAGAGGCATTAGTAACAAAATGAACAAGAACAATGTCAACAGAAGTGAGAAAAAAACTGTCTGCGGTATAAATGGTTTGTGGTGTACTCTGAAAACCACAAAGCTCTGCCCCCCAGCAATGTCCAAACTGAACTTAGGAATAGAAATTAAAACCGGAAAACCAGATAAAAATACGTTCAAATATTCTCCACCCCAGAATATTTTTGCTCACGTTGCTCATAGATTTCTGTCTGGCTCTGCTTTCCTCTCAGTCAGTAATAGAAGACGACTACATTTGTTCATGATTAATCACCAGTGTCTGATCTTGTATCAGCCCACCGTCTCTAAACCTCCATTAGCATGGGTTAGTCTCTCTCAAACTCTCCAAACAATCAACAAGACGGAGAAAAAAAATCCCCTCATTTGGGAGCCTGCGGAGGAGGCTAGACAAAGTGTCCTCACTAATCTGAGTAAATATAGCTCATTTTCCATCGACTCCGAAGATTGTATTATTGCCAGGTTGAGACAGTCCCGAGGATCAGAGAAAGCCCAGGAAAAACAGCGCTAACAGGCCAAGAGTTGGTATTATTAATGGGGGTATCATTTCAAATAACCCAGAGCACAAGTTGCTCTCCCCCTGCTTCCAGTCACACATGCATTCCCAAACAATGCATTAAGTTTCCAAACTGATTATGTTACAGAAAACCAATAAACGCCTCTATAAATCATGCTCTGTAAAGTGTTAAATCAACTCTAATTGGATTAACATCAACAGATATTATTAGCTGCCGACTGTTGGCTCTCCGCTGCATGGTTATAGGGCTTCCCTCTCACAGAAACAGCTTTTCAACACACAAGTTGGGGCACATTACATGTGTTCTTTCCCCGCTACTTGCTCCTCGACACGGCTCTGCCACTGACGTGCGAAAAGAACGGAGATAAAAATGAAAGGGCATTAATGCAAAAGAGTCTGCAAGTCTCACAGACAACTCTATAAAGAGTCCCTCTAGATGCTGATGAGAATAAATTAGCGTGCATATCACTTGACTATGCTGGATAGCAATCTCCTGATTGCAAACCACCTGACGGTTCAACTGGACCTACTTATCACAGAGTGAGCATTATTGCTGATGAATTCTTGGACTGTGGGAATTTATTGTGTAGAGGATAATGGACTTTCTCTGTATATCAATGTGAGTTTAGTACCTTGTGGCTGCCAACAGTTTAGGCCTTTGTAATATGAGTGGGCGATATGGTAAAAATACAAAACTGCAATAGGCAAAGACATATATCTCCGTGATATGCATTATTATATTAACGTTTTCTGAGATTGGAATGAGCAATACGAACATGAACAACACAATGGCCACAGTTAATATATGGATAGCCATGTCAGTCAAACTTGATACTGAAATTTGTAAGGGATTATTTGAAAATATTAAAAAAAAAATGACAATCAATTAATTTTAAAAAATTACAGACTATGATGTGCAGCAGCCAATTATTGTACTATACTAAACCCAGTCAACAAATCCACAGTAGATGATGTGGCTTAAAATGTATACCGAGAAAGGCAGCCACTCTGAAGTCTTCAAGAGACAGACAACAGCCAATCACCTGATTTCAGCTAACTTACTAGCTGAATTTGTCACTCCCTCTCTCTAAACCCCAAAACAGCAAGCTAGTGATCAAGTCACTAAATGATCTTTTTATTCCACTAAATCTTTATAAGTAGAGTGTAAACTGACTGTAAAATGTTGTTTACCGGCGCTTTTCCTGCAGCACTTCCTATGCACTACAGCTGCGCTTTGTACTATCTGCAGTGCGGCGCTAAGCTTCTCAGTGTGCGGTGCCTTTTAGACAGCTGCAGTAGTCTTTCCATGCTTTCTTCTATGAATTAAAACGACAAGAAACTCTGAACAAAATATAAAAAAAACAACTTTGGTGGAGTACAGAGTTCAGACTCTTCATAGCTGTTAAACTGCTTATCAAAAACTCTAATTTGCTATTTGATTTTCAAATTTTCATGATTTTCTAATCATAAATTTTCTAAATGAATTTTCTAAACTAATTTAAAACAGCTATTAGAAACTAAAGGATGCTTTTTAATTTTATTTAAAAAAATAATAAACTCAAAAGTAGTAACCGAAGGAAAAAAATCAATATTGGAAAATGAATTATTACAATAACAAAGAAAAAAAATATTGAAGGGCCCATATGTAAACTTTTCTTGTATTTTATTGTTCTCTCCCTTTATGCCAATTGCGTGGGTTTATGCACCAAAAACAGTCGCAATTAATTTGCACATGATCATTTTCCATCCTCTCTTATTCCCTCAGAATTCAGCAGGTTTTTTTGTTACTGTGCCTTTAAGACTGATAAGACTGATACTGGTACATAGAAAACGATGGTTTGACTTGTTTTTCTTCAGTGTTTTAAAAATCCCAGACACTGCAGACTCGATCTCCACCACCCCTCTTATTACCTTTGTGTGTTAATGTTGATGAAACCTCGTCAGATAAAACATTACAGACTTTGTGGTGAATAATGAGGAGACAGAGCTGAGCGCGTGTCTGTTTATTAGGAGGAATGACGTTAGCGCGGTCAGCTAAAGCATTTGGTAACTAAACAAACAAACTGTGGAGCGGCGACGCTCTGATAAACAGCACGAAGCTCTGACACGATATTCTTAACTTAAAGTTTATCATGTTTTAGTTCTGTTTGACGTCAGTAACGGTTGCTAGCTGTCTGGCTAACTAACTTGTTTTTTTTGATTACGTGTTTACGTTTCAGCTGTGCGCGTATGGTCGGTTGCTAGGTAACGGACATGACAGTTGATTGTCGACGTCATGTCGACAGTTAACTGAATAAGATTGCTAAGATTTCCTAACTGGAGACAAGAAGCTGCAAGATAAGATTCCTAAAATAAGATAAGATTCGTTTCTGTAATACGAATTTGTGAAAAATCTTATCGTGACCGGTCAGATCAAAATAACGTTACTTAAAACTGAAGGACAACTTACCGTTTGAAAAACATATCTGAAATCACTGATAAAACCTGACAAACCTCATAAATAGTTTGCAGCGTTTATCTTAACGCACAAAAAAACATGATTTTTCATGTTGTCCTGGCTACTGCACTTGCGCAAAGCCCCCAAGGCGTAGCACGGGGGCTTTCCGCGCTCAAGCTGCAATATCGGTGACTCTTCACCGCTCGCGGCACAATCAGCAAGCTGATTGGCTCCTTTTCTTAAAAGGCGGGACTTTCTCTACAAACAGACGCCACTGGTGAGCGTTCCCATTCATACTTTAACCAGTGACCGGTCTCCTCATTTATAACGTCTCTGACTAAACACAAACAAACTCAGCTTCAACGTGACAACAGCGAGTAATCCCTAAGGCCGCTGCACACCAGACAACGTCCAAAAATTCAAGACCTTTCTTTTTAAGGAAGGTACACACACTGACATCCCTTAAACAGTGAATGATGACGTAGTAAACAGACGACAAGCATGATGATGATTGAACCTGACTTTCTTTGGCTCTTCCTGACGGCACTATAGCAACGCTCCACTATGTGACGCCGCGCTGGGCAAACGTCTTTATAGTGTCCCCTCTCGCAGAGTTATTCCAGAACTATGAAAAATCATGGAGAGAAACTGAAAAAAAAAACACCCTATCTAGCTCTCTCTAATTACTTGAAAGAGAGAAGTCAAGGCACCTACAGGCTGTCAAAGCTAGGAAGGACTTTTAATTTCAATGTTTTTTTCTGTTTGATTTTATACAGTAGAGACAGAAACCAGGCCTAGTCATGCATGTTGCCATTTTTCTGAATGGAAAGTTATGTTTGTCTACAGACAAAATAAAGAGTTCATTGTTTAAAGGGTGATGTGTTTTTATTTTTTCTTAAACATAAAGATATCAAAACCATACCGTTACCGGGTCCAAAAACTGTGATACCGAACCGTGGGCACCTGTACCATTTCGTCCCTATTACAGAGTCAGCCAGTTATGCTAATATCTTTTCAATAAAAAATTAAAACGATAATAACAAAACTGGCTAACCACTAAAAAATTGCTTGTTATTATGCAGTTTAACTATATACTGATTATTGATCACAGACTATATAATTGGTCTAAATCTCTTATGATAAATGTAGCTGTTCAGTGTCTTAGAAATACATTTATTTTGATGACGAGCGGCAACTGCTTAGAAACTGCCCACACTATGAGCTCAGAAGCAGAATGTGAGTGATAATGTTGCCATTCACACTATGTTGGTTGAGACAAGCCCTGTCTTTGTAGAAAGTGAGTGGGTGAATCTGAGAAGCTGCAAGTGGTCTCCCAGCTGGTGTGAGGAACCGCACAGTGTGTGTTGTGTAAATTATTCAGTAAATGCCTCTATATACTGTAAACTACACATGTCCAGGCCTCTCTGTTTCCTTAATGGCCAGCTGGTCACCAATATGCTCTCGACTGACAAAGGGGCCAAAGAGGCAGCACAATTCTATTTACAGCCTCTCTGTGCTGCATTGAAGAGCCATTCTTTAATTGTATGGGCAAAAGTTGCAGGGAAATCATAATGGAAGTCGAGGCCTACTCAGAGGAAGAGAGAGAGAGAGAGAGAGAGAGAGAGAGAGAGAGAGAGAGAGAGAGAGAAACAGAGAGAAAGAAATGCAGCCGCATTCAAAGGGACATCCCTTCATTGCGCTCAGCATTGGAGAAATACATGAACTTTAACAAAGGGTGCGGGCAATTGGCAAGAGAGGCAGTCAGTTGCTATTACTCATGTTGTGAGCAGAGGGGGAAACTCGCTCTGTAATTGCAACCCTCTCCCAACTGTTAACTGAAACAGTCATTAACTACAATAGCAGCTTGGCTACTGCAGCCACAGCAAATTAGATCAGCAGTGTGACTGACTGACTAACTGAGGAAAGGTGGGCTGTTTTGAAACAGAGAGGCAGAGAGAGAGAGAGAGAGGAGAGAGAGAGGGGAGAAAAGACAGCGCAAAGAAGCAAAGAGAGACAGGAAGACAGAGAGAAAGACAAAAAAACAGTGATGAGAGAGAGAGAAAAGAGTGAGGAAAAAGAGGGATAGAAAGAGAGAAATAAAAGAGTGAACAAGAAACAGAACACAAAAAAGGGAAAGAGAGAGAGATAAACGAAAAAAGAAATGAGAGAGAATGAGACAAAAGAGAAAGCCAGAGAGAAAAGAGTGAGGAAAAGAGTGAGAAAAAGGGAGAAAGAACAAAAAAGAAAGAGAGGGAGAAAGAAAGCAGTGATAGAAAGAAAGAAAAAACAAAAAAGAAAAAAAAGCGAGGTATAGAAATAGGCGGAAAGTAAAGAGCAAGAGAGTGACAGCGAGGGAAAGACAGGGTGAAGGAAAAAAGAGAAAGAGCAATAAACAAAAAGATCATGACAGGGATGGAACGTGACAAAGAAGAGAGAGAAAAAAGAAAAGGAAAACAGAAAAAAGAGTCAGAAAAGAGCAAAAAACGACAAGAGAGAAAGAAAATAAAAGATGAAAAGATGACTGAAAGAGAACAAGAAAGATAGAAGGATATAGAATGAAAGAAAAAGGGCACAGAGAGTAAGAGACAAAGATGAAGCGGGGAGGGGAGAGAGAGCGAGAGAGAGAGAGAGGGAAAACGAGGTGTGCGTGCTTTTTAAAATTAGAAGGAAATTCAACGTAACATCAATGGCTTTTCTTATCGCTAAAATCTCCAACGTGACCCTAAACAAAGCAGGAATGATGGTAAACCCAAATAGAACAATGACGAGTCAGGTACCATAACACAAAGGAAGGATTTTTTTTTTTTTTGCATATATGAACCAAAATGACAATGAAAGAGCTCATTTGTTAATCAGATAATGAAAGCCACACTAAGCCTGCACGCAATGGCTCACAATTCAGAAGGCTTCCTCAGGCACTCCCCAACCCAGACTACGACAACAGAGATGTACGGGAAGATTAAAATCCACAGATATTAAAACTTAACGATAAACAAAATCTATACTAAAAAAATAATCAGTTCATTAGACACATTGAATTGCAACCCAGCGTGCCTGACATAACGTTTGTAACTGGTAACATCCTCTTTTGGGGAACCCCATTTGCTTATTTTGATCTGCTGGATCATAAAACAACAGCAGGGATAAGAGCGGCACTAGGCACTGTCCAACCGACTGCAGGGCCTGTTTGTCCAGGCACAAATACAATATTTGTTTTTACTGTTCAAAAAGCCAAAAATCAATACTGTTTAGAAACTAGCTTTACTCTAACAAATTCAACCTGGACAATAACAATAGACTTGAGGTCTTATGCAAAGTTGCTAACACAGGTTTTATCAAATTTTCATTTTGCAAACAAATACACATTAAATCAATATGTAAACACATCAATGTGTACATCAATATGTATACCTGCAGCGTCCCTGAAAACAAGCACAGACATATTCTGTCCATCTCACACACTTATTCAACACTGTTCAATTGTTTGGAATCAATGTTTTAAATAATGTCAATTTAATTAGTAGGTAACTAGAAACCTGTAAAAATAAATAAGTGATGTCCAAAACGATAAAACTCAAGTCAGATAAATTGACAAGAACATGAACGTCAACAGATAATTACAATAGAAGGAAAGATGCAGAAAAACGTTCCACTTAAAAACGCTGCCCATTTACTGTAAAGCTAAACCATATCTGTGCAGGATGATGATGTGTAAACCTACGCAGACTAAGAGGAAATAAACTGGAACAGCAGTCAGGTTTGATTTTTGTTTGTATAACACAAATCTTTAAAAGGGGCATCTTGCTTCTGGGGTTAAAACCTCCCTGGTGAATTTTCTATCAACTTGCCATGTAGACTTAGAAGTAGATATTTTTCTGGTCTTTGCACTTTTCAAGTACAATACTAAAAATATTAGATTTTAAATTAAATGGAGGCCTCTGTCAAATTGGTCCTAACTTAATTTTAATAAAAAAGCCATAACAAAAGACAAAGACAAAGCCTTTCTTATCAAATGCCATTAAAACCAATGACTGCAAAATAGAACCATTTGAAATGTCAGTTTTGCTCAATAATGAAATATGTTTAACTGTGTTTATATTAATTATACAATAATATTATGTGATGTCACTGTGCTGAGCAACAAAATCCACATATACTCATTTTAAGCAAGATTTAAAAAATATTGCCTAGTTCAGGGGTCGGCAACCCAAATGTTAAGAAGAGCCACTTTGCCCTTTCAACAAAAAATCTAACCACCTTGGGAGCCACAACATGTTATGTTCCTTTTACCATGTTGGCTGTAGATATGTCTCAGTATGTGCTAAAGTGTTAGTATAGGATAAAAATATAATAT
This sequence comes from Colossoma macropomum, assembly GCF_904425465.1. Taxonomy (NCBI): domain Eukaryota; kingdom Metazoa; phylum Chordata; class Actinopteri; order Characiformes; family Serrasalmidae; genus Colossoma; species Colossoma macropomum. The sequence goes on along the minus strand of NW_023494802.1, from coordinate 8,520,844 downwards.
AAAACATACAAAATACAAAAACGCAGACTTACTTTGCTCTGCTTTAAGCTTTAGCTCAGCTACAGCTGCTTTTCTCACATCTCTGACAGGAAACTTTTCCGCAAAAGTAGAACAGTTTCCTCACAAAACGTCTCTCAATGTTCAACTTTTTATGAGACTGATGTGAGCTTCTCATTCGCCAGCTTCTTGTTCGAATTTTCCCGTTCCACCTTAAGTGGTGCCTGAAGTACCACAATGTAACTGCGGCACTATTTAAGGTGTAACGGAAAAGTTCAAACAAGAAGCTGGTGAACGAGAAGCTGACTACAGCTTCGGCATTTTTTAGTGTTTGACAGTTTCTTGTTGCAGACTGAACGCATCAGGAAACCAGTTGGAGTGATTATAAATGAAAAGTCCGATCGTCTTCAAATTATTGATGTTCGTCTTAAATCTTGTCTTTGCCCTTGTGTTAGCTACTAGCTAGGCGAGACCGTTGTCTGTGCTGCTATGGTGATAAGCAGTCTGCAAGCCAACTATCTATAAGGTCTGTGATTTATTGTTAAAATGGTGTTAGAATGATCAGCAGAGCTTTATTTTACTGCAAAAAGGATTATTTTATTTTTCTAAAAATCTAATAGTTCTATAAAGTCACAACAAGGCAGTGAAAGAGCCACATGTTGCCGACCCCTGCCCTAGTTCTGGCTAATGAATCCTATAATCAGCAAGCATTCAACATTATTGCTAGCTAGTTACTGAACAACAAACAAATAGGTGTCTTTATAATAAAAATCTAAGGAAATAACATCCCGGGGTCAAAACATTTAAGGGGTCCTTCTGCTCCCTATCTGACAAAGAAAATAAGAGGCATGGGGAGATGGATGGTTAACCATGAGGGGCTTCTCCACAAGTTACCTAATTAAAATCCACAATGTATAAGTTAAAACTGTATATAAAGTAACAAAAAATGATAATATCGCAAGTGATTCCCAACCTTTGAAGTCTCCCTTCACACTCAGAAGCATAGCAGAGCTGCAGAGCGAACAACACACTGACAAAACTAAAGTTTCTCAGGGAAGTGTCCCGCTTTCATGGTTGCTGGCTTGTTTAATTACGGCAGTGAGAAGCGAGGGGGGGGGTTCCTCTGACAGCCCAGCTCAGATTCCTCACCTGTCTAAGGCACATGACGCACCTGTCACTGCACACTTAATCACCGGCCTGCACGGGCTCCAGCCAGGGAGCCACACCACCATGGCGAAAATTAAAATGAACTTTCTAACCACGCAGTTAGAAAGAATACAAAAAAAAAGAAAGAAGCGCTGTCATTCCCCTTCCCCTCATTAATATTCCGAGGTTAAGAGCTTTTCAGCGAAACGTAATTAATTGAGGCTGAGCTGACAGTAAACAAGCAATTTCAAATTAAAGCGAAATGACAGGACCGTCATTTGTAAAATGTGAGCAGATTTTGGCGACAGATAAATGAAGGAAAATGTTAAGGAGGAAAAAGTGATGAAGATATTAATCTTCACCTGTCTGTGTCAGCGTGCCACTCATCTCGATGATGCTGCTCTCGATCCTCTGCAGATGCTTCTTGTCCTCTTTGCTGCCCATAATGAGGGGAAGGATGTATTTCTGCAATTAAAAACATGACACGCTATTAGAATTCCTCTCAGGAACAGGGAAAACAGGGCCACAGGCGAGGGCATGTTTAGCAGCCACACGCCCACAAAGGGACACAGATCTGCTGCTTTTCTCTAAATGGGAACGAACAGAAAACCAACACGGACTCTCTCTGGGTTCAGCAAACCGGATGGAACCCATGGTTGATTTACAACGGATGCATTAGTAACAGCAGTAAATGTGAAATGTGAAATCTTTTTTTGTTTCATTTAAAATCATCTCAGTGGTATACAGGAGCATGTTTAGCGGAAGCTATGCATTCAGAAGCATAATTAACATTCTTACGACCACATTTAAAAAAGCTAAACTTTTTTTTCCCCTCCTTTACACTCTCTCTCTGGAAAGTCTTGTGGTTTACTCACTTCATCCAGTGCAATTTAACTCAATAGCTGACGCATGGGCCAAGAATTAAGCAATGGGGCGTGACTTTGGGTTCAACTTCATTAAGCCTTTTTGCCCACAGCCTGGCTTCTCAATTCCAACGTGTCACCTTGTGAGGACAATTGCTTGTCAGACTTAAGCCTTGTTCAACAACACACTCGTACATACAGACTGAGCAGCTAGGTCGGAGGGCTAACACAGCCTGAACCTGAGACGCCGACTGCTGATTTCATCCTTCTCACACTTTTTAAACGTACTGTATACATAAGGCTCCTTCCAAAGTAAACATGGCCTGCTGAGTAACAATAGCCTCATCAGAGCTGGATACGCTACCATTCAAAAGGAATCATCACTCAAATGTTTGTAATCACTCTTTCCAATAATATAATACTAGTGCAGATACAGAACAGTGTAAATGTCAGAAAGCATTCTTCAGTTACCTCCAGTCAAAATTCAAATTAAGTAAATTATTCATTTGTCAGCATCAAGCGAAAAAAGGAAGGAAACCTATACAGAATATTACACAGAAGCCTCAGCAAGTAAATATACCTATAACCGTTTCAGTATTCAGTGTGTCCTCACTTTGCCTTTATTACAGTTTCCTTTATTATTGCTTTCAGTTTTTCAGAGAAATCTGCAGAGATATTTTTGCACACCTACAAAGTTCTACAAAGTCTTAGAAGTTGGTTGCATTTTCCGCTTCTCAGTATCCAAGTAATTCTTAACACATTTAGTGATGTTGAGGTATGGACTCTAGGGTGTTCAGTCCATTGTTTGAGAACAGCAGCAGCTTCTTTGTCTGATTTGCAGCTTTTCCTTTTTCTATTTCATTTTCATGACTTTTTGACAGCTACACATCCTTAAGCTTGATTTTCTCCACTCTCCAAGATTAAAGCTTTAAGTGCTGTTTATCTAATGTTGATAGTTTTGGTGGTTTACCAGGTGTCATATGGTTGTTATGAGTCCCATTTTCTCAATAATTTTAAATCCTCTTATTTAAGAAATTGAATAAACAAAGTATGGTCTCTAACTTTTGCACAGTACTGTATTTTATGTCACCAATAGACCTTTCACAAATGGGCATATTCACATATTTATCTCTTTTTATACCGAAGCTCTTTATATATCTTTTTATTTTGCTTTTGTCTTATTTGCCTTAAAATGTCGAATTTTCTCTTTGATATTTGGTAATAGTTTGCGTACTTGGTTTTACTGAATAGGCACAATAGGATGTTTTTCTTTAAAAACTTTAAAATTACCACATTTAATTGAAGCTTTTCACTTAATGAAAATGTGAATCTGAAAGCATAACACATTTTGCTTCAGTACTGGGTCATAGTTCGGAGTGAAACACTATCACGGAGGGGCTCTGAACTAGTTTAGCATTTTTGCTCAGTGACTCAGTGGGAGTGGTGGGGGGCAGCTGCAAACATGATATTTTCAGCTAATTTTTTTCTTCCCTGTGTGCTGTTACCACAGAGGCGTGCCACTACACTTCACTACAAAGTCACTACACGTTTATTAAAGATCGCAGGACACAAGAATTTTATCACTGAAATGGTTTGGTATGATGAATTGTGCTTAATGTGACCAGGGACATGAACCAACAAGATAAAAAAGGTAAATTTCAATTTGAGGTTTCAGGTTGAATTAAAGTGCATCATCATTACGAGTGATGGAGGAGGAGGTGAGGAGAATTTGGGAGCCAAACTTTGTTCTTAAAGTTAGAACAAATCCATTTTATTGTAAACAAGACATTCTTGTTACTGTATTTGTTTATTTGCATTTATTCTAATGATATATTGTGTTTTTACAAGCACAAACACACTTACTGACAAGATTAATGGTTTCAAATCAAAGTGCTTATGTGCCGAAGACTTTTGCACGGTACTGTACTCACTGAAATAAAACTGATTCTGATTTTTAAAACTCAAATTTTGAGTAAAATGTTTAAAATATCTTCTGGTGTATAGCTTTAAACATTTCAGTCTACATTGTAGAAATTATATGGAATAAAACAACAAGACTATAATAAGACTAGTGATTTTGAAAGCTTTTGAAAGGTAGTATATATCCCTGTCAGGCCTGTCTGGAGGACAGGAACAGTTGGCCTGGCCAGGTTTTCACAGCAGCGCAAGCGTTGTTGACACCAGCAGAAGTAATAAACACTTTTAAGTTGAAAAAGATTAAATGAGTGTCAGTGGCAGGGTAATTAATAAGAGGGCTGCTGTGAGCGGTGTTTACTCCGTGCTCTATAGCATAAATAAAGGATGGGCCGAACGCGGGGCATATGGAGGCAGCTCCTGTGACATGACAGCAGTGAGAGCACTCGCACTAGGGAATAACACGCCTGCAGCCACACACACCCACCCTGCACAGCCGAGAGACTGACAGCAGACAGCACAGCCACAGACTGGGAGAGGAGACAGGGGAAAAACAGACAACTAAAATACACACCACTCTTTACAAGGCTGAAGTCACTGTTTTTAGCAACATAAAACACTGTGTTGCAGGTACATGTATATAATGACTTTAATATGATGCTAGTACTCTCCAACTTCATACATTTCAAATAATATGTAGTAATCATAAGAAGTTTTCGAATGAAGAAGCTGTAAAAAACTTAGAATTAAATAATTATAAAATTAACATCCAGGAAGTTAAAATTCAGTGATTAAAGGTATGCGAGGTAGATAGGTTAACACAGATTTATTCTAAACAGATACACAGTATAACTTTTAATTGCTCCCCAAAAAACTTGAAATGTCAATTAAAACATCTAAAAACTACCTTCTGATGTGAAATTTGTATTACTTCAGTCAAAACTGTATGGGTTTCTGCATGAGTTTCTGCATAATTCAATCCTTAGGATAATCAAGGATAAAGTCATTCACAGTGGTTTGATGTAAAATGGTTCACTATAACGAAATGTACTGACTAAATCACTTCACGATTTAATTATGAAGACATTTAGGTGGAATTCCCCTTTAATGTGACAATCAGGGTAGGTAATATGAACTACAATTTATATCACAAACAATATCAATATAACATCACAGTACAGGCAAATATAATAAATTAATTAATAATTATCATTTTCATCCATCCATCTTCTAAGCCGCTTATCCTTCTGCAGCCTATCCCAGCGTTCATCGGGCGGAAGGCATGACCCTGGATAGGTCATTGTTTTTACAATAGAATACAATTTTATAAGCTCTTTAAAGATTAACGCTTCCTTCTTAACCTAATAAGATCTAACACTGTGAGACAACTAGAACACTGCATAAATGCTACTAGGAAATACTATTGTATGAGTAATAATTGTTGCATACACTAGTTCTTTGTTTTCTCCTACAAACTCTCCTCTTGTTTTACCTCCTCTCTAATTCTCAGTTTTACTTTGTAGCTGGTCACTAAAATAATTCAATTTGATGTAGCTAACAAAGCCAGATAGCTTTTTCACATTCGCTCTTTTGACAATAGACAATGTTACATTAGTTTTGTTCAACAGAGAGCAACAAAAGAGAAAAAGAAAGTTATAACAAATAAAAATATGACACACTCTGGCCAGGAAAGTATGTTTCGGTGATGCTTTTATTTTTACACCTGAGTGAAGGGGGCGGGTTTTGCTTGCTTTTTGTGGCAAGCGTCAAAAGAGTTTGAGGCCATCATAAAAGGCTACACAAATTAAACTTTTACAGATGGCTGCGGAACTAGACATGACTTCTGGACGGAAAACTCAGATTTCCTTTGTCGTGTGGAAAAAGTGGCTTTCACTGTGGAGTCGTCCCCAAACAGAGTTTAACCCTCACATTAATAATGTGGGTGCCGTAGCTGCAGGACCATGAGCACAGAACTTTATAGGGCTGTGTGTATGCTGACAGCAGCAGAGCGGTGGCTGACTGAAGTGGCCGTGCTGGAGGCAGCTCAGAGCAGTCGCTGCACAGACTGACGCCAAACCCACCCACTGGCCAGAACACAGCCGACCTGCCCTCCGCTTCCACACACACACACATACATACAAGTCTGTTTCTATACTGTGTCAGGACACGGGGTCTTTATGTATGTCCCATTTGAATTATGTACTGTATATGTACACTACTGTGCAGTAGTCAGAGACCACCCTCGAAAAAAATTATATCTGTAAAACATTTGTTTTCAGGCTTTCAAAAAAATCTGCAAAGATGTTTTTCTACACTTCCAAGTTCAGTCTCAAAAGTTGGTTGCATTTACTGATTCTCACAGTTCAAGTAATCCCTAACACATTTCAGTGATGTTCAGGTGTGGACTCTAGAGTGGACGAGTCATTATTCAACACCAGCAGCTTCATTGTTTATTTCCTTTTTTCTCGCAGCAGAAGGACGGACAGAAACACCTGTGTTTTTTTTCAGATCTAAAACAAGAGTGGAGCTTAATTTTATTCTGTTTCTCAAAGATGAAGGCTTTAAGTACTGTTCATCAGGTCTTGTGTGGTTGTTAGTAGTCATGTTTTCTCTATATATTTTAAGATTTAAGATTAAGATTTTCAATGAAATCAGAGCTCCTTATTTTCCTTTTCCTCTTCCTTATGTAAATGGATTTTCTTAAATCTAATCTCATTAGAAGTTTCTTCTAAAAAAATTAATAACTTGTTCTTGATGACCATTTTGACTGGAAATTAAGTAAATGAACTGTGGTTTTTGACTTCTGCCCAGTAACTGTATGCAATGCGCCCCATTTGTATTATAGATAAAAACGTAATAAGCCTTCCAGTTTTAAAAATGAAACATGTAGCGTTTGTAAAAAACCTTCAGGACCATTTTGTTCATCCTAACAAGGCAGGTTTCCCCTGTTGTCTGTCAGTAAATTTTGTCCTGAAAATGCACAAAAACACACACACAGGCACACACGCCCCCCTCCAACATGCATACAGTCATGCACTCCTAAGCATGACATCATGGGAGTAGTAGAACCTAGCACTGCTCGCTGTGGAAGGGCCTGGGCCCTGTGCTCCTCCACCTATAAAAGCCAGTAATGGAGTCCACATGCCCCTGTGGCTGGTGTGGGATTACGGTTCCTCGGTAACAGGGTCTCCCCTCAGTGAACAGGCCTGGGCCGGTGTTTTGAAGGGCTGAAATCAAAGAGCCTGGCTTTGGGTTTTTCCGAACAAGAAAAGTGAAATGAAGAGAAAAGGACTGGAGATGAGCTCATGCTCATGATGCAAAGTAGACTGGCTGTAAGAAGACAGGGTGATCTACACACACAGCCCAGCCTCGCCATAAAATAACCACAAACTCCACTAAAACAGGAGCTGCGCCAGAGACCCTTGGCGCTGTGTTTTCCGAAATGAAATATTATGAAAAAAAAGAAAGCTAGAATCTGCAGACAGGGCGGATTAGATATTAAAAAAGATCATAAACTGGGAAACATTTTAGGGCATGCGGGAACTTACCCGGTACAGGTGATGGAAGCCAAAGGCCATTCCTGCCATGATGATGGCCAGGGCACCATAGTCTCTCCATCTGTAACCAGGGGGACCTGCAGAGAAACACACAAACACAGCAGACACTGACAAGAGCTGCCGTCAGCATACAAACAGCAGCACAGGACTAGAAGTTCTGTGTAATATATACTCTGTTGATTTTTTCAGTAGACGTGCTAGTTGTTCAGAGAAATCTGCAGGGATATTTTTGCACACCTCCAAAGTTCAGTCTCAGAAGTTTTTGCATTTTCTGTTTCTCAATATCAAAGAAATCACAGACAGATTTAGTGATGTTGAGATCTGGACTCTTGGGTGGTCAGTCCATTGTTCTGAAAAAATCAGCAGCTTCCTTGTTAGAAATGGGAATTTTCTTTCTTTTTTTTAGTATTTTCTTTTCTCAATAATGGCTTCATCCTTCTTTATAAAAGTTGACCATCTTGTATCTAATTTCCTCAAAACATCTCCTAAAAATGAATAACTTGTATGAGCTGTTTTGACTGGAAATTTAAAAAACGAAGAGTGGTCTCTGTCTCTTGCACAGTACTGTGAATAAATGCAGTTTAAAGTTTATTTATATTAATTGTGGTTATTTATTTCTGAAAATGTGGTTAACATCTACTACACTGTGTAAAGTTCTCTTTGGTGTAATTTTAAGAGAAGAAAACAATAAAAGAGTTCAATCAAAACAAGCTACGTCAGGTTTGTATAAAGTATTAATGCTCAGCAAGCATGGGTTCAATAACCTTATTATAACAAACTTAAATATCATCCTATACTGTGAAACACTCATTATATTTGAAAACATGAATTGTGATATACCAGCATCGAGTACCAGCAGCAGTAGGTTGCACTAAGCAGCCTATCTCTATATCTTACACTATCTGCAAGGAAATGACCAGACATAGCTGCACCACTGAATGAAACATTACATGAGTAACAATACAACCGAGATAAAAAGCTAGTTTCACTAAACTATGGGTGAAAAAAGAGACATTCTCTACTGCAGTGAGTAAGCATGGTGGAAAGTCCCTCTTAAAAATGTCTGCAGACCACTTAAAACTGGTAACAAACTGTATGATGATGAGAATTACACAAAACAGCACAGGAATAGCATATTTTCACAACCAGTGTACACAAGCAGCATGGTGAAGCGTGAACTTGCACTGAGGACTATCTATCAGGAAACACACACCACATCAATGACTCCCACATCACCTTCTACTCATTCTCAGAAAGACACACATCTGACCCAGAAAGAAAAAAAATGAGCTCATTGTACGACAAAAAACCTCTTCTGTGTATAGCCAGACTACATACCCAAAAATCCTCACCACATATACTAACATACTCTTCGACATCGATAATTAGTCATTTTTATAGGCATATACTAATGCTTGATTTTAATTTTTAACCTGAAGAAAACTAAAGGCTTACTCTGATGCAGTATATACCATTATTCATTATCTATTAGGACAAAAAAATATATAAAATTATACTTTGCAGGCACTGAACTTGACCTGTAAATTCAACATGAACCATTAAAACAGTCTTTACAGTTTTCAGAACTAGAAAAAAAAGATAAAATAAGAATAGCTGTATATTTAACATCCCTATTATCAAAACTGAAAATAGCTCACAAGCTAATTCAGCTAAGCGTCCTAATGGTTTGTGCTGTTATGACTGAATGGCTAGACTTCTTCTCTAAACGATGCACTTAGTTAACCAGTGTACTGGAGTATTGTTCAAGGTTCAAGCCTATGCTAATTTTGGACTGAGGAACAGAACAGAAAAAACAAAATGAAACATACCAAACTTTAAAAATGCCAATTATAAAATTATAATCATTTTATTGTGATAACTATATAATTACTGTTTTCTCACTCAGACTTCTGAGTGCACATATAATCACGACACGCACAGGTAGAATTTCACAGGGGCTGGATTGTGCTAATTCCACATTTCAGTTACAATGTCCCAACGGCGAGGAAATAAGTAAACTAGGGATGCACAATGATGTCAGTCATTAGCATTGCCAGATGAGTAGAATATGTATCAGCATCGGACAAATGTTTTGATTTGATCGATATTTCAAACTGCTTTTTGATGAAATATTTATTCTCCAACTGAAGAGCAGAATGTTTAGGTGACGCTGCGTTACTACATTAAAACATCTGCTTTTCATTTATTTTACTACACCCTACACAAATGAATGTTTACTGTAATACTAATTCAAGTGGATTTAGTGTCAGATGTAGTGTGAATGTTTACGAATCAGCATCATCAGAAATCGACAGTGTGTATATATATATATATATATATATATATATATATATATATATATATATATATATATATATATAAAATATAAAAGATACCATATATTTATATATTTAGATATAATATACAGATTATAATATATATAGATACTGCCATTAACCCACAGTTCACATATGCATCCCTACAATAAACCACATAAATCACATTTTATCCAGAAGCAGCCATTTCTGCTCATGCCAAGGCAGCTATTTCTGTTGTGGGAAAGCCTTGGCAACAGGTAGAAATTATCATGCAAATAACCGTAGACTAAGCAGAGAAGTAATTAAGGCAAGTCTGGCTGTGGCAGGTCAACATGTCAGATACAAAATGCTCCATTTTGTAACATACTGAGCCAGGGGAACAGGTGTGTTGCAGTAATTTGTCTGAATCTGCTCTACTGAATACAAATAAACGAGCCCTCTAATAGACTTACATGTAAATGTGGTTCTGTTTTTTTTAAGGCTACATTCCATTCTTTGAGAAAAAAATAAGTGGCCACGCTTGAATGCACAGATGACAGTAATTTTTGATGACGTTTCGCGTGATTTGACATGAAAAAAAAGCCAACAGTCATTCACAAAACTGGGTTTGTTTAAAGTTGATTTCAGGTGATGTCCGATGCCCACGGGCACGTCAACAAAATTCCCATCAAAGCCTTCTTTCCCTGTTCTCATTCCTCAGAAAACTATAAACACAACCTTAACTGAACCGTTTGGTATGTTTTACAGGTAACCACTCTTTGCTGCTTTGCTAGAGGAGTTGGTGATAGCTTGTAGGGGATGAATGACAGAAGAGCTCGGGGGACGCTGGGTCCTTGAGTCCCCGACTAGGCTGTCCACTTTGAACAAGTTTCCAAACGGAGTTCCTCCAGCGCCTGAGCGCTGTCTCCTCCTCCACTCCCTACCAGTACTTTTCATTTGGTCACTTAAGGAGTGAGCCTGAGCCCCATTCCCCCTTTTTCCAATCTCCTCTCAAATTTATTGGGTTCAGAGAAGGCCCTACTGTCCTTCTGCTGGCTGAAAATAGAGATCAGAGTATCCATTACTCCGACAGAGATGGATGCAGGTCTCTATGCATCGTCCCCATAACAAGGACATCAAAGAGAGGTAGCCCCCTCTTTTCAGCCTGACCCCCGTACAAGACTCCCCGCTCTCACCTCATTATGCACTTCTCTTATAGCCGTTTTGATATAAAACCCCCCGCAAGAGTCGGCCTGGAGCCTAACTACACGGCCATCCCATCAACAGTGCTTTCATTACAAAACATGAGATGCTGGGGAGTCAAGGACAGTGTGGCAATAAATGAGGGTGGAATACATCTGGAATCATTGTCATACGGGTTAAGCATTACGTGGACTTCATTCTGCATTGGTAAATCAGCGGCCGGCCCGGCACTCATAACCCTGCGAGGTAATAAAGATACAGGTTGGAGCAGGCCCTTTCCCTGACCAACCCTGCTGCCACATGGAGGAGATTGCCATGATGGAGTGGGCACCGTATCACATGGCCCACACCATCACCTGGTGTAGAGGAATTAATTACAGATCCACGCAAATGGGAGGTCACCCACTGCCATAAGCTAACCTAGAACAGAATGATGGGATCCATACAACGGCACACATGGAATGTACATTGTTAAGATTTCAGCATGAAGAGCATACATTTGAAGAGGCTTCTACAACCACTTACGGCTTCAGTGCTCTTTGAACTGACAACGTACAGCAATGTAAACCAGGAACACAAAGCAGTAGCGTTAAGCCTGAGTAAGGCTGTGTTCAAAATATCAATACAGCAATATGTTGTGAGTCAACTCTTTGAAAAATGTGAACCAAGATGGCTATGGGTGTATGGATATATCTGAAGCTATTTCTATACAGAGCATGCAAGTCCTGCTGCAACTGCATTCAATCTGAGAGTGTGATGTTTATGATGTGTAAGTAGGTGGCAAACCTTTGCTCTTACCTTTGTTTTTCACAGTTAAAACACATCCTCACATAGGATGTCAGCTGGCTGACATGCTGGGTACATTTTGTTTAGCATGCAACAATCTGATGAAATCTTCCAGCAAAAAAAACTGTCTGCTCTGGTCTACTGTACCAGACTAGAACCAGTCTAGAACCAGTCTAGAACCAGTCTAGGGTGCTGGGACTGGCTGCACCAACAGGCCTCAACTAAGTCAGTCATGGCTAAGACCAGTTTTCAGGGAGGACTTTACACCCGTTGCACCAACCAAAGTTACCCCTTGGCACAACAAGAACCTGTCTTAGGCCGGCTTTACACTTTCATGCAACTAGGTGCATGCTGTGAGCTGCCTGCAACCTAATTCCAAAGAGTGTAAACAGCTGTTATTTTTAGCTGTTATTTTTAACCCAGCTGGTTACAGATTTGCTAGCTTCAAGCTCTCATCAAAGTCTCATTTATTTCTTGTCATCCCTTGGTTAACAGATTAAAAGAAAAACTAATAACCTCGCATAAAGTTAGTTAGAAGTATCTCCTTTTCGAGTGTCTAAAAGATTGCCTTCTCTTTCACTTTCTTGTTCATTGAGCTGATGTCCTTTGTAATCAATGCTTTGAAATGGTGTCGTTCAACACGATCACGTAATGCATCATCAGTGTTTTGGTTGGAAACTTGTTCCATGAAGTTAACATGCTTGAAACTGAGTTTCAAATGAGCTGCAGGATGCTTTACATTATACAATTCAGGTACAATTTAGTTTCATGTAGGTTTCGAGCACCTAAAATTACATAAAAGTTCCTCTATGTAAAGCCAGCCTTAGTGGTACATGTTCATGTAAACCAAACACATGGAAGAAAATGAGAAAAAAGTATTTCTGACCCTTAACAAACAAAACAACAACTATCCACTTTGGTTTTTAACTACAGTTTTAAATTGCACATTTTTTAGCACGTGAGCTAATTATTTACTGTTGATACACATTGGTGCAACTGTCTTAAATAGCATGGCCTTGGTGTACAACCTGGCAATCTGGTCTGTGTTATATAGTATTGTGATGGTTGCACTGTGATATGTATCATATCAAGAAGCTGTCAATACTCAGGCTGGGACGATAAGCAATTGTGAAAAATTGGTAAATTGTGACAAAATTCATAAATATCAGGTTTTTTAGTGTAACATTCAGTACATGTAGGACAGTTCCATTTGTGCCTGATGGAAGGTGACACGGCCTTTTCATACAGAGTTCTGGACGAAAAAAAGCAAGTTTTGAAAACATACACATTAAAACTAATGGTATCTTTCACACGTGACCTCATTGTTGCTCCTGTGGTTCATTTGCTCCTTTTAATGCTCCAGGATGAAGCAGAGCCTTAGTCTCCCCCCACATAATGCTGCAGCAAAACTTCGGCTAATGTCTGTTATTTTGCAGAAATATCCTGTTGCTCCATATCTGCATCAGTCACACTGGCTGAAAAAAAACCCCAGCAACTTACTACTAGATGAATTCATTTTTTCTTCCTCTTTTTGCGCCTTCCCAAGTGAAAATTCACTGCATTAAAAGTCATATCCTTTTATTCTAGCCAAAAAAAACTGACTCAGTAAACATTAAACTGTAACTGACAGGACAATTTACTGTTGAGTGTGTCAATGAAACAAAATTAGGACTGGAATTTTAGAGTATGGATCATAGTGCAGAATACTAATGCATCCAAAATAGGAAAAATAAAGATCTACACAACCTTTCGATTTCATGGCTGTCATTGATAATTATCGATAAACTTATAAATGGTCTCAGGCCTAGCCAATACTCAGCCCCAGTGATGCATCAGGCTATGTTAGATTGTGAGATTAAAACATCCAGATAGAACAGCACGTTTGGGAAAGAGAGCCAACTACCGGAATGACGAAACAATCGTCCTTTCTTATCCAAACAACAGCAATTATTTACACATCGATTGGTAACGTAATGCTTACTGTAGGGTACAGGAGCCAGCGGAGGGCCCTGGATAATGTGTGGGGGTCCCACTGGTGTCCGAACCAATGCCTCCTCCGTGCTGCCCGAGCGCTGGATGGCCAGCTCCACCTCCTCATCTGTCAGACCTGTGAAGATAGAACAATCAAAACCAACCTCAAGTTACACTGTGTAGGCTAACTTAAATTACTGTGGAGAAGGACACTCAGAAGAACACACAAGATCAAACAGCAAACATGAGTCACCCTCTTAAAAAAAACCGAGGCCCAGTGTAATTAATGAGGAGAGCACATGGGAAACAGCGCTGTTCTTCTCAACATTAGACATCACAACTGCGTGTAACCTGCCCATGAGCAACAGTGCTCTTATAAACTAGGTTAAGCGCACTGAAGGTATTAGGAATAATAACAGGCATCAACTCTAGAGGTCTAAAGTCGGGTCTGCCTGGCACTGCTGAGATCTTCTCCATTACTGGCAGACCTCTACAGTGTGAATAGAACCCGTCCATTTCCAGCTGCCTTATTTCCCCAGGTGGAGCTCTTCGAAACCCCAGACAGATAAAATGCATTATTTTAATTTCTTCATTGTAATGTAAATGTATTACATAATTTTGCAAATGCCAATATAATCTAATCTTCAGATCTTTTTTAATGATTTTAGTCATGATTAAATTGCATAGAGGTCCCTGATGGAAAATGACAGGGGAGGGGAGGAAAAAAAATCTAATTTTAACATTTCCTTTTGTAGGGTGGGGGGGTTTGGAGAAAGGGGGTGGGTTTATTTCCAACACCTCATGCAGCCAGTGGTCTGTGCCTTGTCTTTATTAAGCAATTCGAAAGCAAACAAAGAGCCAAAACTACACGCACCACTGTGTGAAAATGGGAAAAGCCTTGGGAGACCGTCTATTCATACAGCCAAAGCTGAGCTTTGGACATTTAATGAACACATAAACGTGGTGAAAACATTATAGGCTGCCACCACAATTGGCACATAAAAAACAAAACGTCCCCATTTAGAGCTACTGGTTTTTAAAAGGATACAGCCCCTATCAAACTGCGAGTTAAACTATCACTTTTATACATGCTCTGTATAATACTACATCCACTCCCTCGGTGACCTTTGTTTGTCCACAGCAGACCGGAGAGTGTCATTTCTGTCACTGTGCGTTTAGCCACACATCTCTGCGCTCTGCAGCCTCTCTCTCTAGCCTTGGTACGAGTGTTGTTTACTGGAGACGTCCCCCTGGGCATTTCAGCACTCTACTCCACATGCTTTCATGCGACTTTGCTGCCTGCCAGGGAGCCAAAAGGCTGAGCTTTGCTCCAAATTGAGCTGTTTAAAAAGCAGACAGTGAGCTGTTTTTGTGCTGTAATACACATATCATAAATGTGGCAAATGCCAGTGGCACATGTGCTTAAACCGCACAGAAAGAGCTGAGAGCTTGGCAGCGAACAGAGACTTTGCCTGTTTGGCTCTGTCTACTGTCAACTGGGTATGAAATCCAGGACTTGCAAGTACACAGAGTCTCCTGAAATGAAGGCCAACAGTAAAATAATTAATGACTAATATAAAGCAAAGGAAACCCAACAAATACAGGGTGAATTAAAATAATGATAAAACTGGGTGATACTGACAAAACTTATGCTATCGGACGACTTTTGTTTTCATTAAAGTTAATGAACCTCTGCTTCATCGGGGTTGCTGCTTTATGCTAAAGTAATGTCTTACAAATCTGTAAGAGGTTGTTTTGATCAGGTTGTTTTGTTCCTCCAGCTCTTAAAAGTACAACAGGCTATACAACCCTTATAGAGTTGCACAAAGTATCAAACGATCAGTACAATCAGTATTTTACAACATTGCAAATAATTCAATATTCTAATAAGTTTTAATGCTTTACTTAAATAAGTTAGAACCAAGTCGACAGTATTTTGAAGATATTTGTTTTGATAAAAAAGGTTTGTAAAACAAAGACATGTTAATTAAGCTCTAAAAATCTTTTTTGCGTTCACTCCTACAAATATTTGGTGTTAAGACAGCGATGAATGTAACTTTTTGCCAGAGCATTGTTTGGTGTTGAGTATTGTGATACTAAACTTGATATCGGTATCAAAATCAAAATTCTCATATCGTGATAACCCTAGGACCTTATATCATAGGTTTTGTTGATTTTCTAAATTAAAAAAAAAAGTTATTACATCCTCTACAGAGAATCAACTTAAATTTGGCATTTTTCAGTAAACAGTAATTAAACTGTTAAAAGTTAAACTGTGCAGAAGAGTGTTTTTTTGTAGTGGATGCGTCACTTAGAAAACCAACAAAACATGTCATTTGACCAGGGACGCCCAAACTTTTGCATACAACTGAAATACTGCAAACCAGAAAAAGACCAAATTTAGCTACTGGTAAAACTTCAATCAGTATTTTTCACATTAAATCAAAAATGAGTTATGTTTAAAAGCTTTATGATAATTCATAACTTCCAACACAACATGAAATGTAATTTACATCTAAAGAGAATCCAGCACATCGTAGATGAGCGAAGAGCACAACATTCATCTGGGTGAGACAACTAGACTCAAACTGATAAAATATAGTGGAGAATTTAGTTTCCAGGCCTAATTTTGTGAAGGGAAGAGCTCTGCGTATAGCTGTAGACTCATTGGCCATCAGAGGGAGTATTAATGAAATTTATAACTCCACCATTTTCATTAAAATGACCATTTACTCACTTTTATCACTCTTCCAGAAATCTCCAGGTTAAGGTCAAAGGCGCGATTTTTTTAAATCCACCCAACCTGTGAGTGGGGGATGGGGGGGTGTTAGCTCTCAGTGACTAAAACGGTCATGAAAATTGTTGAATAATTTAAGTCAAATATTGGCCACCCTGTCTTGCGTGGCAGTGCGAGTGCCAGGAAGCAGCCGCAGCCATGTGCTGAGCTGGTGCAGTCAGTCTGCACTGTCCAATAAGCAATAATGTGTCCCTGGACTCACCATTCATCTGACCACAGCAGACTGCATGGTGGCAGACTATTGAATGAGACAGAGACCCCCCCCCCATACACACACACACACACACACACACACACACACACACACACACACACACACACACTCCCTTCTCCCTGAGCCAGATCACCTACCGCAGGATAGAGTGAGACAGAGACCCTCCTGGGAAGTTCATATATTAACCTTGGAGTGAGCGGCTTTCTAAAGATATCATAATAAACAAATATGTACATATCCGTAACGTCATTTGAATTCTTAAACAGCACCCTGCGTGAAACTACAAAGGCTTCTGTAGTGCATCAAAATTAGATGCATGCAAATTCATTAACACATTCGCTTTTTCTTGTCGATTTTAGGCTCCGTCAGCTATTTTGTTGCCTCTGATGCCATTATTGTAAAGAAAATGGGACGACAAATAAAAAGGCCTTTGAGATCCAATTTGAAAAGAAAGACAACAAGGTGAGGGTGAATTTTACATATAAAAGGAAAAGGACGCAAATAGAAAATCTGAAATTTATTACGGTTTCCAAAACCTGTAGAACGACCTCCCGGGCCCCCCATTTCGGATCGACCTGCTGGGAGATGAATTTTTTTAAGACATAAATTACATCTAATGATGACACCGTAAAAAAGAACAATAATGGAAAGCTATTCTGTATTTCATTATACTGTATTATTTGGTGCACCTGATACACGCGGCGCCTGTTTATGAGTCACCGTATTAGCACATGCTCAGCCGAAGCATTTGCTTTGACCTTGCCATTCTCATTGGGGCATGAAATTACGGTGGTGGCACCTCGATATTACAGCTATAAATACTGTAAACTGCATATCTGGGCTACGTTTTCTATTGTCTTTCAACATAAACCTGATCGGTATTTATTTAAAGGAAAACCCATTGCTCGTCATGTTATTTACAGCTCTATTTTCTGGGCTCTTATTTTTTTCTGACTGTTTTTCCTTTTGCCTTTTTTTTTTTATTTTATTTTAACGTGATGGGGTGACACGGCCGATCATAAAATGCGGTTCTCCAATTCTGGCACTTCTGAAATTTATAGGTTAAGAACATGCTCGGACAGCCAATTATAAAATTGCTTACTAAAATATTTTGGGTGCTAAAAGGTGAAAGCTGTTTTATTGGCCTGCAAGGCCTGAACGAGCAAACTGCCCTTGAGTGAGTACTACTCACATTTTGAATATAAAAAAAAAGAAAAAAAGTCACGGGTCATAAATAGATAGAGGTCAATAGGCCACAGAGCCACTTTAACCTGTTCTGCACGCAGCTGTTCACAAGACAATTCTGCGTGACAAGTCTGTGTCCCCTATGACGGTGCTGCCGCAGTCCAATCACATGCCCTAAATAATGACCGCTCTCATAGCGTATTCATTTATGTATTAAAAAAAAGGGACTCTTCTCTCATTTCCCTGCTTTATCGCCCTCCGCTGATGACAAAGTGAGAGCGGACCGGGGCTAGGTGGCGCCGTGGAGTAATTTATAACCACATCAATCCCTTTGCCTTCTGCACAGGCCTTGGTCATTGCCATTTTTGTCCAAGAGGTGAGTCGCATAACCTCACTTGCAAACACCGTCCTATTAATATCCAGAATGATGAACCATATCCTTTCCTTCATGGCATGAGTAGTATTATACCTTGGGTGCTCCTGTGTCCCTTGTGACCCCTCAACATAATGAAACGACTACAATGAAGAACACTAGAGAGGTCAGAGATCCAGTAGGCCTGCTAAAATGAAGCAGCCCGAACCTGCTGTACCAAAGTTCACATGGACAACCTTCACAAGAAGGCAACCTTCAAATCTGCAGAGCATATGTCTGGCAGCAAGCAGCAAGAGCAAATCTGCAGCAAGAACAAAGAGATTGAGGGGAATCACTAATGAATGTAATATTAAATCGACTGATTAATAAACAAGGAATTATTTTGATGATTAACTGAGCAAACATTTTACTTCACATACACTCCTGTGCAAAAAAAAGGCTAAGCCCAAAATATTATTTGTTTTTACTAATGGTTGTGGCCTGGTCAGAGTCCAGATTTCAACTTTATATGGAAATAATTTGGTCTGACATTAAAGACAAACTAGTTTGGCAACGTTCTTCATTTTGAAACTATCAATCTAGTGTGTGACATAACTGACTCTCTTTTCTGTGAGTTATTTTGTCTCTTTGTTTAAGTATTTGTTATTAAGACCAATAAAAGCTTAAATGTTTCACCATTTTTATTTGCACGGCAGTTTACACAAATCTAGTCACTGGAAAAATAAATGTATTGGTGAGATCTGGCTAAAGTGCATTTTCCTCTATTTCAATAGTGCATACAAAAGCGATTTGACTGCTAACAGCGCCCCCTTGTTTAGAATGTTCAGACTGCTGCACACGGCTTCATACAGACTCATGGATTCCCTGTTTATCATTCAACTTGCAAAGTAATTAAGTTGATTCATCTAGAGTATAAATTTTAATATATATTTTTTCTTTAGTCAAGTAATCGATTTTAAGCAAGTAACTGTGACAGTCTCACATTTTACACACTGCCACATTAAGTCATAAAACATTTAGCATGAATAGAGGAAATTAAAGAAGAAATAATAGAGGCATCTTGAAAAAAATAAATCTTGTACTGACATTTCATAACTACAGTTACTGAAATACTATCCACATAAATCTCAGTGAAATAGTACAAACAGTGACCTAGCCTATATTCCGTAATGTGTTCCACAATTTACACTAATAAAATGTATATGAAACATTAACACATTTCATTTTAACACGCTTACCTTTCCTCTGAATAGTTGAGAGAGAGAGACAGAACAGAAATAAGAGAGGTATACTTCAGTGCAGATTAGAGCATTACAGAGCATGTAAATAACATGTAGAGGAGAGATTATTGTGTAAAGATCCTGCAACATGTAATCAAAGTGCTGCCTATTTTCCCCTTCATCAGCTTCCCGCCTCTACGGCTGCCCGCTGGAGGAATCCAATTTAAATCCCACTCCACAAGGAGATGGTATTGTTTTATTTTATGTGAGCTTTGACATTTCTAGCTGTTAATACAGAGCAAAACTGGAAAATATTTACATAAATATGACATTAAACTGTATTAGAAATTAAGATGGACATCTCTCTGTTATTTTGGGGATGTGATTGAGTTGAAGTGGGTTATAGAGGGTGCTCAGGAGGTCATGAGAGTGGGGGGCGCATCATGGGGTGGAGGATATTTGAATGGGAGAGAAGTTTACAGAGTAAAACCACAATTTTGTCTGTGTTGAAACCAAAAGAGACAAAACATTGTGGTAGACAAACACAGATGTCACGCACCGACTTAGTGCTAGCAATTCAAAAGGCAAAATCAATAATCTACAAGTACAATCTTCGATTCCAGCGTACTCTCAAAATTTGGCTACAGGCTTATGTCACGGTATCCCCAAAACCGAACGATGCAAATCTGACTCCTAGGAATAAACTGCACATGAGCCTGCTGTTACAGTGAAGCATGCATCAAAGCTTATGAACCATGCATAATTACCAAGAATACTGTAGGCAGAACTTCCTCCATGGTTAATTCTATGTTTAGAGCGTATTGCTATGCACTTGGTTTGACCCTAACCCTAATAAATGGGTTTTAGCTATAAACAGAGAAAATTAAAGGTCACCCTCATAACTATCAAGCTGTCATTTCTGCTACTGTATTTAAGGTAAGTTTTAATATGAAAATGTCAATCAAACAAAATTTCTGCTTTCAGGGAAAATGACTGAAAAATAACTGGGTAAAAAAGACTGCAGCAATAGCGCAAGGAGGAGCTCACTTGCATAAACTGCTACTGTGAACTCAGCAGGGCTCTGGGGAAAAAAAGGGAAATTTTGTGTGAAATTCAATAAAGTGAAATTGGCTTACGATTACTCAGCACTTTGCCTCCAGATTAGTCTCCCTCCCTCGTACCCTTCAAATTGCACAAGTCGCTTTCAAAGTGATACAACATTGTGACATAATTACATTGTTCAAGGTAAGGCGCTGTAGAAATGGCCTTTTGCTGACACAAGGCGATTTTCCATAACATGCAAATTTACAGACAGCTCACTTGTAAGCCAGCATTATTCGGAGACATAACTCATGGTGAGAAGTCCTTATCCGAAACCAAAGGAGGCTAATTGCCGAACTACAATCAAAGTATAAGGGGTTACTGTGACACCATAACATCAGCCTGCAAGTGATTTACAAAACTCATCAAGAAGAAGCTGTGCAAATTGACACGGCAACAATTGCTCTATATATAAGTTTATTCATACTGTCACAGCTGTTCAAAGCATTTGACTGGAAGTTACAGATGGCACGGTACTACTTTTTCTTATCCAGGGCTGATAGAGATGTTGAAATCTTGAGCATCAGCCGATAACGATCCAATATTTTTCTGCAAAAACCGTTAAACTAGCCTTACTTTATTAAGGACTGCATATTAGGGGTTCATCAAGGTCTTGTTCTTTGTTCAGTAAAGTTAGACACTTCTTATGTATCACTACTAATTACAGTATTAGTTGTAATAATACACAATACATACTTTATTAAAACCTTGTTATACAAATTATTGAGAATGAATTGCCTCTTAAATTCACACTAATGTAGAACTACTGCATAATTGGCAGATTTTGATGCCTTTAGGTTCTAGACAGTGTCACATGACTTCTGGATGGTATCACTTAAGAGCTAATAAGAGTTTAATGAGTCACTTTAGATGTGTTATTGTCATGTTATTAAAATGACATTTATTTAACCCCTTAATTTCCCCATTTTTACTTTCAGCTATAGCACCTGAAACATCCATCACACAACATGCTGGGAATACATGAGTGTCAAACCTTTTTAAAAATGTGAATTCTATTAATAGTTATATTAGTGAAGAATTCAATGTATTTGGCAACTAAATACCATAAATGGCTATACAATTTGTAATGCAAACTGACTTACTGAGAACTTGTTAAGTACTTTTTATCCTACGCTTAGTGGCTACACTTCAGATGAGCATCTAAATGTAGACAGTCACAGACAAATATAGACATCACACTCAAACTGCTCGAACACTACTAGCCCACAGGAAAAATTACAATATGACATAATTTCATGTGCTTTTCAGGGCAGATTTATTACAGGATTGGATGAGATTTATCTTTTCTGTCCTTCCGATCCAGAATTTTCTGATACTTGGCCAATACCAATACACTGAATCAAAAGACGTCAACATCTGAAAGAGCAGTGAGCAAATTAAACAGTACTGTGCTAACACACAGTTGTGTAAATAACCTCTCGCTTCCTAGGACTGGTGATTAAAAGGCAAGTGACCTAGAAACGGTGCCCTCATTCAAAGATCTCCAAATGTCCATACAGACAGACACACACACAAAAAATACATCATCAGCTTAGAACAGCAATGTCATGTGGCCGAGTCTTCGAGCTTATAGATCTATTGAAGCTCAAGCATACCCTGGGGGCACATTGCTATGATAGTCCAGGATTCACTGTTTCCCATTAGGGTCCACCGCTGACTTTAAGAGAGGTCACTACCAAAGGGAAACACTAGCACTGTGCATTTAATACTATAAAGCCAAATCTATTTACTGGCACCAAATTAGAAGCCTACACAAAGATATTCACCCTCTTTAACTGCCTTCTTTACCCGTGTCAGACTCATCACAGTTCTTTGAGTGCAGGGACGTAAAATTTTAAATCAAAATAAAAAAATGGATCCAAGTGAGCACTGAATTTAGACTTTTCAAAGAAGAAGTAGGAACTACTTTCTTCCCCTTTGTCAATTACATCTTGTTTAAACTTGTTTCACCACATGAAATAATGTAGTTCCACTGTCAGCAAAGACAAAATGAATCAGCCCTCTCTGTTCATGTCAGTGTACCATTGCATTTAATTTGCTGCTATTCTAAATATAATATTTGGAATTTTGTTAGTGGTTATCCTTTGTAAATGGAACCTATTAAAAACAAAGGTAGGAGAAAAACGTAAATAAAATAGAAATCTAACTGATAATTGTGACCTTAATATTGAAAGCTTAATCAAATGAAACCTTTTTTCAAATTGTTTTACTACAAAACGTTGCAGTAAATAAACAGAAATTGTGCACTAAAATTAGCAAAAACATAACTTTTCACTCAGAAAATCAATAAAACCTCAAGTGTGACCAGGCATCCTGGCATACAACTGTAGCTGAACTGTTGAGATTGTTAAAGTCTTCAAATCCTCCTGTTTAGGAGTGTCCCAAACCATTTTTGCCTCCAATCGATCCAATTTGAGTACCGTAATGTTGAGTAGCAGCCGATACTGATTTGATCTTTATATTTTCAGATTATACAGCCATATAATCTTGGTAAGATATGCTAGCCTGCCAATTCATATTACAGTAAAATCATTTTTATTATGTGCATAATGTGACACTGTAGAGTGATTTTGTTTTGCTGTTTTTGACTCACTTTTTTTAAATGACCAATTTATTTTAATTATGATCTAGTCTGATTGACCTCCCTGTTGATTTGGCTTCCAGTTACTTTTATACTCTGCAGTTAAATCACTATTGTATACGTCCACAGTAGTATTAGCTTCTTAACGGATATCTTTTTTTTTTTTTTATTTTGCCACTACTTATGTGAGCTACACATTTTATAGTTGTGTGAAAATCAGCCTCCTCATTTCTCTCAGTTCTTAATGCCCCAGCATGCAGTTTTATGATACAAGCAATCAGCACTGCATCTGGTAATACGTTTCAGTGATACTTCCGTTTTTAACAAATTTTCACGACTAAAATGCATTTTCTGCATACTTGTCTACATAGCTTTAAGTGTTGCTTGCGGTAAACGGTATAAAAATAGACTTGAAGCATAATAGCCATGCATTCACATTTAACAAACCAACAGCCAGTTCAAACAAAGCCAACACATGATGAGTGTAGTTATTACAAGTTCTTATTTTTCACTGTAAAACAGTTCCACTCTGTAAACTTTAAATTGTTTTGTTAACTTCTGGAAGCGTGACTTAATGCTGCAGATTTTGGTAACGTCCATTTATGGCACCTCTAAGAAAGCAGGGATAAGGCTTGTTTCAGCCGATGCCTGATATATTAAAATATGTCTAAATAGGCCTTAACATCACTACCACCGCCAAAAAAAACTATTCATTTAATTACCTTTAAGTGCCTAAAACTGGATAAATGTTACATAAAGTGAAAAAGTCATTGTTTAGTATCAGCAATATGTAATAAGCAAGTTCAAGTTATGAATTATAAATAACGTGGAACTGCTGCTAACGAGAAGCACTGATGAGGGAAAATTCCGGAGATACTAGATAATCATAATAGCCTGGCAATGTGAACAGGACCAGTTGGCAAATATAGATTTTTCTCTCATGTTACCTCTTCTGGTCGTCGAGCTTTTAAGCTCAGTATGCACTGCCTTCTTCTAGCACGAACAGAGCCCAAATCTTCCTGCTTTCACCGTTAATTAGTCCCACAAGAACACAAGAATTTAAGGCAGGAAATGAAAGGAAAAATATTTCATCTGAAAGCTATGATCTGTGTTACAACAAGAAAGTCAAAGGCTGATGCTATAAAAGGATTAGTTTGATGTGGGTATAGGTGTCTCCTGTACGGACAAACCATTAGCTTTATTCCAAAGAAAAACATTCCATGACAAGTTAAGAGCAAAAGCCAAAAACATGGAAAATTCCCTCCACATCTTCAAATATCATTAGCTTTTTTCAGTTTGTTTGTTTTAGTCATAACATATTTCCCTTTGGACAACAGCCTTCTCTAAGTTTTAGCAGACTTATGGCATTCGCAAAGTGGAGAGGCTTTTACACAGTAATTGAATTGAGTAAAATGACAGTTATTTGGAATATCCAGGATTAACATGGGAGTCAGTCAATACATGCATCTGACAGATTTAATACCACATTATACACAGCATTAATTTAACTCTGTTTTTATTTATCCCTAAAAATCATAAACGTATCTAAAAACAACTTAAATATGTTCTTGTCTGATGTTCTAATGCAGAGCAAAGAGTAGTCAATATTGGCTTGATGCATGGTGTGGCATACATCAAACACATATATTGATAAACACCTAAACAGCTCTAAATTTAGAGTGAATGCATATGTATGCTCACAACACATCGGCCTTAAAATGTGTTGGTCGATCGATAAAATGTTCCACAGTGCTTTAATATTTATGATAACAGCTAAATTAAGTAAAAGCCTTAAAATGCTGGGAGGTAGCATAATTGACAATTCCATTGAAAGTACAGCAGAGTTTGTCAATATTAATTTTCTGTATCCCAAAGAAGCGTCCCAACTAGTAGGTCATTTATCCCCCACAGCTGGGATCAAGCTCTCTGCAGCAAATTCAACCTCTACCTGACCCCTCGGGGCATGCAACCATGGCATCGACCTTTCACCCTTAAAAGCAAATGACCTCAGCAGATGAGCATCTCAGTCCAGTGTTCAGCAGACATTACTCATTTTAGCCACAAATCGAGTAACATAAACAAATACATTTGTAATTACATACTTCATTTGCAGGAAATATGACACTACTCACCTTTTTTCTTCAAGAAAGCTTTTCTGGTGGCCAAAGGACTCTGATGAACTTTTGGGTTCTGCAAGAACTTCACTGCTGTGGCGATCTGTAAAGCAGGAAAACAGCTTAAAGCCCATATTCTACTTTTTTCTTGCATTTTTTGTCCTAGGTCCTCATGTAATATTTGTATACGTTTATGTACCTAAAACAGTCAAAATTCATTCTACATGACCGTTTTCCAACCTCTCTTTATCCCTTAGAATGAAACAGCATTCCCTTACAATATAAGCATTTTCCTATGCTTATAAGACTGGTATATGAAAATGACCTCTATTCTGATTGGCTGACCTGTATTATGCCTGATCAAGAAAAGCAGTTCAGACTGAAACTCTCCGTATAACTTCAGTGTAAATGGGTGTGGCTAAACTGCTATAGATGGAATAGGCAGCTATATGTAAATAGAAAAAAAGACATCACAAAAACAACAAATTCAAAACAGGCTGTTTTTGCAGCTTAGTTTCCATCTATCATCAAGGTTGGAATAAAACCACCTATCTCAAAAAAAGATCAGGATACATCAGGAAAAGGAACATCCTTGATAAAAAGGAAAAGCCATCTCTAACTTTTAATGGGAGTTAATAGAACAGGATCTAATTCTTATTTTGGACCGTTCCTGTTGAAATTCTGATACAATGTAAAGACCAGCTGGAGTTTTCATATCATGTGAAAAAAATGAAAAATGACAAAAATGAAGATACAAGGTTTTGTTCTGAGAGTAACAGTATAAGCTGAATGGACTGGGGATTGAATAATACACCATGAAACAGTTACAATGTTTGCATCTTATACAAACTTATTTTTAAAAAAGCAAGTAAAATTCAGTTTTCCTGATATCAGTCCTATAAGGTCTGTTTTTATGAACATGGATTGAGCCTCATCTAGGACTAACCTGTAACATCAGTGGTGATTTATCATTAAAAAACATTTTTAGTCTGGGATAAAGCTTAAATTGGGTCCATGAAACCATCCCTGAGAGCCTACAGAGATTACACTGCATTAACATGTGTTTTGTGTCCGGATCATATTTGGAAAAATTTTGGATTCCTTT
This sequence comes from Colossoma macropomum, assembly GCF_904425465.1. Taxonomy (NCBI): domain Eukaryota; kingdom Metazoa; phylum Chordata; class Actinopteri; order Characiformes; family Serrasalmidae; genus Colossoma; species Colossoma macropomum. The sequence continues at coordinate 8,494,399 of NW_023494802.1, read as the reverse complement.
AACACTTTTCACTAAAATGCGTCTCCAGTGTGCCCAGACGAGATCCGATTGTACTTTTCCCACATATAAAGCACAATAGCACATGCACTGTTTGCATTTTACTTTTGTTAACTCTTTTACCAGTTACAATATGAGTGGACAAGCTCGACCCGGATGCCTTCCTCGGCCTGGAGTGCATGAAGGCTCTTGGTTTTGGGCTGATTCAGCCTTGTTTTCCTCCATCTTTAGTTTCTTTGTTTAAAATCTCACCTGCTACTCACTTTAGCATGCTTTCCACTCACGTAATTTTATACAGATAACAAAAAGGCACTTTGTTTACACTTGAGTTAAATGTGGTCAAGATCTGTCTCTGACCACCTTCGAATGTGGTTTGAGTGATTCAATCTTAACCCAAACACAGTGCGTCCAGGGTGTGTTTACACCTGGCTTTTCACGCAGTCAAATGAAATCCGAATGTGGTTCACTTACCAAAACGCATGTTTACGCAAAAGGTAAACTTGCCCTAAGTGTTTAGAGCAATGGCGTTCAAATTTGGACCCTAAACCCTAATTCGGCTGTGTAATCACACCATTGTAATCATTGGTAGCTCACTGAATGGTTAATGCGACCGGCTGGCCACTTTGTACTGATATACAAGATCTAGGAAAAGGAAGGGTAGAACATTTGTAGTACCTGGTCCACTAGATCTGTGAAATGGTTCATAGCCAAGTAACCTACAATAAAAGTCATCCAAAACGCACTAGAAAAGTGGAATAATTCTTGCATAGACAATTACTGGGCACGTCTCATAGTCCATGGTATATCATCAGCCAATAGCAGCAACTTTAGAGAAACTACCCCTCACTGTAGAGGCCAGACCACCAAACCACTTTAGAGATAAATCTGGGAAACGAGTGAATCAGCAGTTATAAAATTATCCCATCAAGGTTTGCTGAATAAATGGGGTATGGAGTTTAATTTGCCATTATCCTCTTTAAGACAAACTCCAAGCCTTAAGTGTGCAGGGACTGAAAATCTATACTTAGTGCTGAAGTGCCCATCTGTATCTAATAACTGCAGAATACCTGGCTGAAAACTTCAGCGATTCTTTAAGAAGAAAGTGCATTATGATCAAATAACCATGGCTGCATGTTGTAATGACCGCATGTTAATGCACTAGAAAATTAAATATCATCAGGACACATGTAGTTGTAAGTGCAGTGGGGTGTTGATCGATTCCATCATGTTTTCCTCCGAGATGCTCCTTAATTTGCCACTTTAGCATGCTTTCCACAAGAATTAAAAAAGGCCTCCTTCCTTAAACGCCATTACAACATGAATTTGAAGTGGGCTCTCAGAAGTGGAGCTTTTAAAGAACAGATAAACATGAAATAACATCTGGAGATAGGTGGAAACGCACACTCAAGACTAGAGCTGAGCCGTCTCGTTATCGCACCTGCGGTCCCTGTGATTCAATTGTAAAAGTCATCCCTCTAATAGGTTGAAAGGTTTTGATTACTCTTCTTTTTCTTTAAGCGGCAAAAGATAAAAAGTGATTGAGCACGCTGTCTGCGGTAATTCATTTTGGGTAATGCATTGCATATACTAAAGACCTGGTCCAATTCAAAAGAATTGCATTTTGAAAACAGGCTGAGGACAATGTATAACGGTAAGGCAAGCTGAGAGTCTGCATTGCTCGTCAGAGACAAATCAAGACGGAGTGAAACAGGGACACAATTTTCCTATCAAAACTCATCGTATTGATTTCAGCTTACATTTACAGTACAGTGTGATCTTTTTCCCTGGGTGGCAGGGGGCTGTAAGTAAAACAAACTAAAGTGAAGTCATACATTCAGTACACAGGGTCCGATGTTGACCACGAAAACGCTAATACTTCCTGAACAAAAGTTTTACTGTATCCATTTACAACACGATAACCACATCCCTCAAATCTGAATCAAAACATACGATCACGTGTTGGGCCACTTAATCCTACGGTCTGTTGTCATACTCTTTACAGCGCAGAAGGGTTACCCAAAAATAAACGTGTGGTCATTCCTGTATCTCTATATGCCAAAGCTGTGCTGAACTCAGTCACCCGAAACCTCCATCGCAACAGGCAGATTACAGCACGCGTGTGGTGAAAACCCAACGGATGTTTGAGGAGCACAGTTACAGTAAAAACACAAAAAACGACACGTTTCAGAAGCACATGAAAGGTCTGCTTTGAAAAGTTATCAAATGTGAAACGGTTCAACAAGGGAAACGTCATATTAGCAGTGTTAGACTTTGTAAGCGTTTGGATGCTGTCCTAGATGTTCCTGTCTGTATTAATACAAATACTGAAAAAACCACAACAAGTCCATAAATCTCTCAGATTTTCTCATTATCTCAGACAATGCAGTATGTTCCACATTCTGTACAATTCTGTGGAAAAGTCAGAGACCACCCTCAATTTCACCTCTAAGAAAGGGGACAAAATCAAGCTCCGCTCTTGATTCAGATCTGAAAAAATCCACAGGTGTGTCCATCCATCCTTCCACCGTGAGAAGACAACTCAGCACTACAGGTCTGAAAAGAGGTATAGCTGTCAAGAAGCCCTTACTGAGAAAAGGTAATAAACAAAAAAAGAACATTTACAAATCAAAGAAAGAAGCAGCTGGTTCACTGTTCTCAGAACAATGGATTGACCTCCCCAGAGTCCAGACCTAAACATCACTGAATGTGTTTGGGATTACTCGGGTTGCAAGAAGCAGAAAATGCAACCAACTTCTAAGACTGAACTTTGAAGGTGTGGAAAAACATCCCTGCAGATTTCTTTAAACACTGAAAGCAAGTCTGCTGAAAAGAACAGAAGCTGTCATAAAGGCAAACAACATACACACTAAACACTGAAAAAACTGGCATTTGCAATTTTCTTTCAAATATATATTTTCTGCTTTTTTCTGACACAGAAAAATTTATAACAACCATTTGATTATAAATTCAATTAATAACAAATGGACTATACATATCCCGTATTGTATAAGTAGATGGAATATACCATATTTTGTGTTATATTGTAAATGGAAAATGATGTAAATCTATTTTTGGCATGCAACAAATATTCAACAATATTCAATAAATTTGATAAAGAAATTTTAAAGGAGGAAAAGCCATTTAACTCATAGCATTTACCCCATTTACCATGCACTTCTGTAGGAGAAACAAACTAATTTATCACACTTCAAAGCAACAATAAGTCTGAAATAAGTTTCCTTCAGCTCTGGATTTCTAGCTAGCTAGCATGTGCTTAGTAGCACTTATTAAGGCAATAAATGAGAACATTTAAGCGAGCTAGTTGTCTAGAGATGTAGCACAATTATTCAGACCGCAGTGAGTGTTAAAGTTCCAGTATAGAGCAGTTTAAAACATGCTTTAGTATTTTAATACAACTTAGAATGAAAATAATTAAAAAGTGACTTTTTTTATTACCCTACAGTATTATTTTTAAAGGAAATTAAATAAATAGATAAAATATTATTATTATTTTGAAAACCTCCAGTCAAATTTTATTGAAGTAAAACTAAGATAACACATCCTCTACATGTAGCACATACAAATGTGACATTTGTTTGCAAAATTCAGTGTACAAGTTTAACATATTGGAAAAAATACAATATATAACATAAAAAAATGCCATAACTTTTGTACAGGCTACATTTATGTTTAATTTTTTTTCCTAATAGGTTAAAGTCAGCAAATAAACAGTAACTGTTCATTAAAATGTGCAGATGTGTTTGCTCTGTAGAGGATTTGTACTTAATTTTTTACATAGAAAATCAACTAAATGTTTGGGGGTGCCCAAACCTTTGCATATGGCTGTATATGAACAATACTGAGCATAAGCGTTTTTTCCTCATTTAGTTATAAAAGTGAATTATATCTTGAATGTTTCTTATTCTTATAATTATTCAAATATTCAATAGAATATTTAAAAATGGAGATATTTGATTCCTACAACACCAATTCAGTCATGAATGGCCAAAAACATGGCAGCATGTTTTACTGTCAAATATAAAGGATTAAAATATCTCTTTCTTCAACTGAAACAGGACCCGTTTCGCCAAAGTGACCAGCTTTTACTTCCAATGGTGACGGACACAGCCTAGCATTCTTGTAAACACTTCTTTAAAAGATGAAACCTAAAGTGGGATAACAAATGAGGCAGATGTCCATTTATTTTCCCAGAGTGTTGCATGTGATCTACAGGGAGAAGAAAAGTGCTTTTCTTTGCAGATGACATAGCTGCTTTATGCAAGTTCCACTCAGACATCTCAATCAATTATAACCACATTGCGCAGATTTTAGTCTTGTCTAGTTATTGACTTATAGATCACCCCCCTTGTAGTGTAAGGTAGTAGCACACAATTGTGCTTTTAAGGGGGAGAGCTGTATCACTATAAGTCAGTACAAGGCACATTTGCTTTGGCAGGCCAAATATTAACCTAAATTAAAAAGGTGGCTGCATGTTGCTTTGCTGAATACCAGTAAATACTCTTTGTTAATAACCATTATTTTCTAGTGTTTCTTGTAAGGCTAAAATTGCTAATGCACTGAAAGTGCTGTCCGTTCTAACCAATAATCTTTACAAATGAGATAAATGATCAAGTGTCAGGCGCAACTTAAAAAGTGGCGAAAACTCAATCACACAGGGCCAAGCAGCATTAAGCAGTATGCCTGGAGACACGGCTGCCACGATGAACCTGATGACTGGCCCTCACAAATCATACAGCAGTCTTATTGAGTTTGGATTGGACAATGGTTTAATAGAGCACTTTCCTTCACACTTACCTTAAATTTGGAGGAAGAAGAGCTATCCCTCATCATAATGACACCGGATCTGCAGTGCTCTCCTGGTTTCGTTTATAGGAATATTCTGGTGCTTTTATGTAAAATAAATGTATCTACTGACAGTGGCGTTTTCTGGTAAATCCATAGTTTTCTGATGGTTAGTATAGTTTTAGAGGTGGCTACAGAGCCCAGACAAACATTGGGGCGGCCCAGAGTGGGGATGGGGGGTCGGCAAGCCTTTGTTTACTGAAACGTGGTCCTAATACATCGTTTCTTCAAGCACAAACCCATTGAAGGCCTTTTTTATACTAAGATAAAAGTTTACATTAGTGCAGTTTAATACAGTTATGCAGCAAATCAAATTGAGCATTTTAGTGACACTTTTTAAGGCTGTTAAAAAGGAACTGTACCAATTTCTTTACATTTCTGTATAATTAAATCTAATTAAAAATGAAATGAACATTTTGATGTCAAATGGTTCATTGTAGAGAAACCGACAGATTTTTTTCAGTGGTGACAGGAACCAGACATTGCGACAACTAAAGCACAAACACGAACATTTTATTTACTATCCAAAGTAACAAGTGAATCTACACGCATTTTCTGCATTTATATACGTAATTTATTGTATATGTAATGTATTATATATATATATATATATATGTACTATACATGTAATGTATTGTAAAAGTAGTAATAAATCTAAAAATAAATACATAAATAAATAAAATTCCCCCTTTGCCTTACAAAATATATCTTTCTATGGATTTCAAAAACATATTTTAGGACAAAAAACTTATTGCAAAACTACTTCAGAGCAACATTTCAGGCGTCAGTTAGTACAATCTGTTGTAGTAATTTTCTGTGATGTGGCTTTTAGAGGCATTAAATGCTTCAGATGTCTGGTTCCCATCACCAGCACTGTGAACAGTAAGTTTCTCTAGAATGGATCATTTCACATCAATGCACTCTGATTAACTTTACACTCTAGTTAACGATATGATTACAAAGAAATTTGGAAAACTGATGGAATTATCCTTTAATTTAAAAGTTGTGTTAATAACATGTAAAAACACTAAGACATTAAGGTACCAGGAGTTTCTAGCACAAGGTCATTTTAGGTGAAAGCTGGCTGTCACTTCTCCACCCCATTTAAGCCATATAAGGAATGTTGAAGCATCTACCTCTAACAGAATTCATCTACAAGCACTGCTGACCAAATCTGCACATTAACTGAACAAGAGCAAGTAAAAATGAAATTCATTACCAAAACGTGGAGCTACTTTTTTGACTGAAATGGAACAAAGTTGCAAAAAACTGGGGTGCTTTGAAGATAAGATTCCCCTAGCCTTCAGGAGTCACTTTAGACCTGATTTTGCCCTTTTTTTATGTGTTTTTGAACTGAAAACGCTGACTGAAACTGGGTAAGACAAACAAGATTCATTGCTGTATTCACAGCGACATGGAGAAAAGAAGAAAAACCTCTCCACTTGTTCATTTTGTACATATATGGTCAATGAATACCATTTGAAGATGGTGTAAAATAAAAAGAAAACTGGTTTTGGTTACGTACTAGCAACTTCGGTATAACTGACAATACCTGTTAGTGAGCCTCTAGGCTTTCATTTGATGACTTCCTCTCTCTGGTGGCAGCATTTCAAGTTTCACTGTTTGAATGTACAAACTGTAAAATATATTCTGAACCATAAAAGACCTGTTTTGCTTAGAAATGCTGCCATCTAATCACCATATTTGAAAAGGAAGATTTCCTGTAGAAGTGCACGTTGGGGTTTCCAGGGCTAAGCGAAGCCAAGTGGGGAGTATTCATTTCAATTTTCTGCGGTACAGGACAAAACGCATTTATATCAGCTGAAGACATCTGACTTAAAGGGAGGAAAAAAGCTTTAAAGTGCTACACATGCACTGCAGCTGAAAAGGCTGTAATGCATGTACAGTGAACATATTAAAGGGTATATGTGAACATATTAAAGGGCCCATAACCTAAATTTGGACATTTTGTATGGGTTTATTTACCAAAAGCAGGCATTTTTACATGACCATTTTCCACCCTGTCTTTATCCCTGAAAATTAAACATTGTTTTCATTACTGTGCCTTTCAGACTGGTATATGTACAATAGCTCTGTCCTCATTGGCTGCCCTGTATTGTGCTGAAACACTCCTTTATAACTTCAGCATGAATGGGCAGAGCAGGGGAGTGAACAGTATGTTTTAAAACCATTGTTCACATTGGGCATCACATTCTTTCATTTTAAAAAAATGCAAGGAAAAATTAAGTTTTCTATGAAATGTGCACTGAAATTTCATAGAAATAGATGGAGCAGCAGCATTCAGATTCAGCTCAAGTGTACTTAATGCTTCTCTAAAATTACAAAACACATCGGCCACAATCAAAATAAACTTGCTGATATGTGTTGGGATCAACAATCTGTGGATTCTGATCACGCATCCCCATTTAAAATAGTACAGAACCTAGACAAGTCCTCATAATTCATTCAGGTAACATTCTGGTTTGAACTGCATTTAAAGCTAAATTCTACAGATTTTTCAAAAAACATGGGAGATGTAAACAAAGTCATTTGGAGTTGAAATGTGAAATGGTTCATTGTGGAAAAATTCAGATTTCTATACAGTAATGGTGACGGGGACCAAGGGTCACAATGTCAATACACATATACCAATTTATTTACAATCCAAAACAGCCAGTGAACCTATGTGTGTCTTCTGAGTTTTTATATGTTCATGTATGTAATGTTGATAATAGTAAAAAGGGGTAACACTGAAAAAAAGTAGGTACCATTTTGCCTTTTAACACCTCGCATGTAAAAATGTATAGGGCTAAACCTCTCTCTCAAAACTATCAGAAAGCAATGTTTCAGTCAACAGGCATTCATAACTATTTCATTTAATAGCTTTCTGTGAGGGAGCTTCTAGAGACATTACACACTTCAGCTGCCTGGGTTCCTATCACCTCCACTGTGAATAATTCTGACTCTCTAAGTTTCTCTAGAACAGAGCATTTCACATCAAGCCACTCTGATAGACTTTGTTTACATCTTGGCCATTTAGTTATTCTCAAATTTAAAAAATTCAGTGGAGTCCCCCTTTAAGCATTCATTCATTCATTCTTTGTCAAGAGAGCCAAACTGCAAAGTAGCTGAAGTAAAAAATACTGCTTGCTTTCTGGCAGACTAACTACTGCAGATACACAAACTAGAGCTGTTGGGTTGTTGACAGTAATTACCTCTACTTTAGACAGGACAGCAGAGCGGACAGTGGGTGGGGGCCATCAGTGGAGCTAAAAGGAAATGGTAAGAGAAGCTAAAAGGAAATCATTATCAAGTCTTGGGATCCAGTCTCGGTGTGAATCAATTCATTTCAAATTTGCCATGTACATCTGTGCAGAAGCAGCCTTGATGTAATAAAAGGCTAATAAAGACAGGTGCAATTGTGTTAGGGTGGTCTCAAATTCCTCCAAAACAGTGGTTAAAAGAGAAAGACAGAGAGAGAGAGAGAGAGAGAGAGAGAGAGAGAGAGAGAGAGAGAGATGGAGAAAGGAAGAGAGGCTAGCTGACTTTCAATATTAATTAAGTGGTCTCATATATAACAGTGATTCTATCTACGATGCTCTCAGTGTCGTCCTTCTTTCCAAATCCGTTCCATGAAAGCAAAAAAAAAAAAATGGAATGGGATTTTGATGTAATTACACATTCCTTCTATCTTCTAACTGGTTGATGCGCTAAATGGTGTTTTTAATCATTTAAAAGAACATCTCTAAATGTCCTTCTAATTATGACATCTTTTCCAGTTAAACTGACCTTTAGCAGGCATGGAGGCCCACTTGGGAGCAGTGAAGAGAAATGACACCTGACTGAGAGTGGAGGTGTAAGAGAGAGAGACAAAGGGAGAGAGGGAGAGTAATAACCTTTCAATTTGTGTGATAAAAAGCACAGCTACAGTAGTGGGTAAAAATCAGAGATCACCCGTCACTTATTTAATGTCCAGTCAAAATGGCCATTGAGTACAAGTTATTCATTTTTCACAGACTAAATACACTTTTTTCCAGTATTTAGTGTGTCCACTCTTTGGCTTCATCACAGCTTCTATTCTTTTCAGGAGACTTGCTTTCATTTTTTCCGAAAAAATCTGTAGGGATATTTTTGCACATCCAAAGTTCAGTCTTAGAAGTTGGTAGCTTTTTCTGCTTCTCACCATTCAAGTAATCACAAATTTAGACTCTTCAGTACTTAAATCCTTACTCCTCATCTCAAACGTCCAGTTTTTCTTCCTTTTCTCAGGAAGGGCTTCTTGACAGCTACACATCCTTTCAGTCCCATGGCATCGAGGTGTCTTCTCACAGTGGAAGGATGGACTGAAACACTTGTAGATTTTTTTCAGAGCACAAATCCTCTCTTTCAAAGATGAAAACTTTAATCACTGTTTATCTAATGGGGATAGTTTTGGTGGTCTACCAGGTCTCAAGTTTTGAAAACTCTTGTTTTTTCACTTATTTTCCTCAGACTTCCCCCTTCCTTATGTAAGTGGATTACCTTATGTCTCATCTCCTCAGAAATACCTCCTGAAAAATGATTAATTTGTACTTCATGGCTGTTTTGACTGGAAATTAAATAGACGATGGGTGGGGTCTGACGTCTGCAATGAACTGTACGTATACCAACACACTAATATCAGTTCTACAAATTCAAATCTGAATCATGAAACCAGTCCAAAAGGCTGTTTACACACAACCTGATACTGTTAAGCTTCACTCACTTCTCCGCTCTCTTTCAATGTTCTTGGGTTTTTCCGTATTTTCTTAGTTTCTTAGGTTCTCAGTTTACGAGGCACTGAAAAACTTCCCCCACTCTTTCTTTCTTTCTTTCTTTCTCTCTCTCTCTCTCTCTCTCTCTCTCTCTCTCTCTCTCTCTCTCTCTCTCTCTCTCTCTCTCTCACACACAAACATTTAGAAGGTCACATTCAGGATGTAGAGATATAATGAAAAAAATATTCATTGCTGATGATTACGTAGACCACACATTTTTTCCGTTTGCTGGCTGTGTATTGAGCTTTTAAGCTTCAGCAGATGCGAATGTGGATATTCAAATCATGTTGGTGGCCCTTTTGTATTGAACGCTCTGAACTTCTGCGACTAAAGGTCAGAATGAACATTTCTATGAACAAAACGCAGTGGAAAAAATCATTGATGTGTGCTTTGCGAAGGTTTAAAAATAACATGCAGTCCTGCATATGTGACAATTTCAGCCCTTCAGGCTGGGCTATCAAACATGACATCAAGAGCGCGTTATGCAATTTAACTTTGCGTGTGTGGTGTGGGTACGAGAGCCAGAGTGAGAGAAAATGAGCAGACCTCTTTGCACCTCCAGCACATTTTTTCAATCAAATGCCCTGCACTCTGGACAAAATAAGCCACACTGGGGCCTGATCTGCGCCATGTTCCACAAACTTCCCCGTTCACTGGCTTAACTAGGATTTAATACTTCTGATTACACATATGGGATAAGGCCTATTACACCGCCAAAGTAAATCAGTACTACCTGGTAAGACATTCATTTCAATTTTTTTTGTAAAGCACTCAAATATAGCCAGTCTCTCTCATTAAATCAGCATTTTTCTTTGAAGTGTCTATATCTTCAAAAAGTTAATCTGCCCTCTCCCTTTTTTTACATAATTCACCTTCTAGTTCTTATATATACACAAACACATATCTGCAAAAACAGCCTGGTATGAATTAATTGTTTTATGTCACACATTAACACATTTACATATCTCCACTAATTTAGCCTAATCTACAGCACGTCAGCTCCACCTATTCAGGCTGACATTATAAGGACTGTTTCAGCCCAGGCTGCTTTTTTAACAAGTACTAATACACAGCAGCCAATCAAAGCAGAGGTAATTTACATAATTAGTCTTGAAGGCCTCGCAAAAAAAACAGTCTGTTTAATTCTAAGGGATAAACGGAGGTTAAAAAATAGCAATGTAATTACAGACAGCATCATACGGTCTACAGATCTGTTGCGTTTTCGGTATATAAGCACATTAAAATTTCTGGATGTTCAATGATAATGGAATCATTAGTACTGGCAGATAATTGCCTTATCAGACAGATGATGTATTTATCCTACTGCAGAAAGCAGAACGTTAAGGCAACGCTGGGCTGCTGTGCTGAAAACCCTATGTTTTTTACTACATTTGTAACCCTGCAAAAATAAATTTCTGATTTTCTACAAAAGTATTTCAGGTGAATTTAGTCCCAGTTTCTACATTTTATAAATGTTTACATAATCAACATCAGCCAGTATGTGCTTGGAAAATATCAAATTTCACCACTGGCCCATAATTTCCACATCAGTGCATTCCTACAACCATCATAAGTGGTCATCAAAAATATAAATATATATCAAAGATATAGAAAATATGAGCCCTTTAATAAGAGAGCTTAAAGTTGTGGCACTGTAGGTCACAAACACTAGAATCAGCCTGGCAAATGCAAAGGTGCTCAATGCAGGACAGATATCGGGGAGAAAAAATATCAATATTTAATGGTAAGCTGGTGAAAAGAGAGACACATGGCTCTTCTGAAGCAGCGTAAATTCCTACAGAGGTCACAGGAAAAAAAGCAATTACAAAACACCTCAAAATAGCTAGTGTGACCAGCGACAGCTTCAAAGAGTGAAAAGTCATTTGCCCCGACAATACAAGCACCTGGGCTATTCACTCTAAGTTTTAAGAAAACTAATAATAGCACAGTTTAGCAAAACAGGCAGCCACAACGATGGGTCATTCAGACCAAACCGCAGCGCATTCAAAAGAAACGACAAATAAATCTCAAATCACTCAGGCCAACTGTCACTTTCGCAGAGACAAAAAGGGCAGGCATTTTTCACAAATACCTTTTAATTCAGGTAAAAGGCCTGAACGGACAGGCCCAGGGTGACAGAGAGGGAGCGAAAGGTGATCACAGATGAAACAGTGGCACTCAGGCTTCATAAAATAAGCCACAGTGAGCACAACAAACTACTCAGGCCAGCTCACCACAAATACTCCAGCAGCAATCCAGTAATGGATACTTCCTCAGCTCCTCAATTGGTCAAAATGTTTTCATACAATAATTTAATTCAGAAACACTTTTACAAAGCAAGAGTAATCAATTTTAATTAGTTGATTTTTTCCCCCCCAATCGCATAAAGTTTAATGTACTGCCATCGATCTCCTTTGTTCTTTAATGCAGTGCTGCTTTCCTGTAATTTGAGGCTTTTCTTTTTTCCCCACTACTTTTACAGTCAATGATGACATTCAGTGTGACAGTCTACACATCTCTCAGAGCAGCAAATAAGAAGAGTCCACCACACATATACATACTAAAAGAAACCGTGCAGTCCCTTTCCTTTATGTACACAATACTTGGATTATGAAAATGAAACCAACTTCTAAGACTGAACACTGGAGGTGCAGAAAAAAAATCCCTGCAGATTTCTTTAAAAAAACTACATTAAAAAGATAAAATAAGATAAAAAGTGGATACACTAAATAATGAAACATTTGCTTTACAATTATTTGTTGAGGCTTCTATGTAACTTTCTGTTCAAAAATATAAGCTTAATTTTGACAGAAAATTAAATAAATGAAAGGATGGTCTCAGACTTTTGCACAGTACTAAACATGGGGAAAAAACAAAACAAAACAAAAAAAAAAAACAAAGAATCCCAAAGGAATTAATGAGATAGAGAAAAAGTGAAAGCGTGTGCTCGGGCCAAACATAAAAATGAACAATGACACACAATACTACAAAGCCACGTGGTAACACAGCGTTGATGAGGCACACAGATAAACACAAAGGCAATCTTGCACTGGCAATGGATCCTTGCCCTTCATTTCCACAGAAGGGACTACCACCCTTCACATCCAATTAGCTGATTGAAGCCAAATGAAAACAGCACTAATGGCAACAATGCCGTGCTCGCATCCAAGCCGCGTTTGTGGATGGGTGCAGAAAAAGTCCTCTCCCACCCAGTGATCCAAACACACACACACACACACACACACAGGGCTCTTCAGGTTGCCACCGAGCAAGGCCTACATACACCCACACACACATGAACACAATGCTGGGAATACCAGCAGCAGACTGAGCACACACAGCTGCTTCTCCATCACCAAAATGGCTAATAGATGTACAGTGCAGCGACAATTAAAAGGAAATGTGCTTGCCAGTGATCAATTGATTGGGCGTAAGCACAATGTGACACTTGCAGAGGATGGCCACACCAGTAGCAGACAGATTGTGACATTCTGGTGACATTATCATCGCAGGTCTACTTGCATTCAATAGGGGAGGATGCTAATCATGCGTTGCGGATCAACAATTTTGCAGTCTTCAAAAGGCTAGGAATTGGTGGCGCGACCCTCTTGCTGGCTGAACCTCCACCCCCAACCCACTATTTTGTGTGTGTGTGTGTGTGTGTGTGTGTGTGTTTGTGTTTGTGTGGGCGAATGAGAGAATGACTGCGTGAAAAAAAAGCGAGATCAAAAAACTAAAGAGAAAACTATACTTGTGAAACTTAAAGTAAGAAAGACAAAGTTAAAGGAAGTAAAGAGGGTGAATGGAAAAGAGAGGCTGAAAAGAAACAGAGAGACAAGCGAGAAAAGAAGAGCGCAACAATGAGCAGAAGACTCCGGTAGAGTACTCTAAAAGTTAAGACAGTGAAGATAAATATCACCATCTACTGGTCAGAAGCGATATTGCAGCCAAGTGCACATATATGAGGATGAACTGTCAGGCCTCCCAGGCTTTTCCTGTTAGTCAGAGCTGTCAAGACTGATTAGACAGCAGCAGAGACAATGGACCTCACATTTAAAGAGATACTGAAGCCACAATCAGAGCCACATGATTGGGGGACATCGCAGGCCGATCCTTTGCAAAGGGAATGAAAACCATCTTCACCGATTCAGAATAACTAATGACACATCAAACTAAAAGCCATCTGTTCAGGATATCAGTAACCTTTCTGAATGGGTTACATTCAATCTATCACTTGGTGCTCACAGCTTCACTTTTTTTTTCCTTTTCACCAAAACCGAGGAGCGAGTTCAGAAACATCTGGGAGGTGATTTATGCCTGTTGACTCAGACCGAAATGCGCTGTTACTCAACTATACCTTCAGATTCCGGGAAATGCATATCTGCTGGAGGAATCATCACATCCACTAGGCCCAGCCAGAATTTACCTCTTTATTTACTACAGTGCAACAGTGCTGTCCAAACCACTTTCCACCCTCTATCTATACTCACACAAATATATACATACACAGCAGCATATATATATATATATATATATATATATGTATATATACATACATACGTACATACATACACACACACACACACACTTACTTAACATTCTCTGTGTGGTCTCTGCACAGTACTATATGGACCAATCACATCACACAAAACAGATTCTGGACAGCAGGCCATGTGAGGGAACTTCCTGTGACCAGTGGTTAATGGGGAACAGAGGTGATAAGGAGTCATGTGTGTTTGTTTGTGTGTACTGCTCCAGTGTCATGTCATGGTGTGCAGGAGCTCCGAAGCTGCACTGGCAGGCCACTCACTGACAGACACACACCTGCTCTGACATTTTCTGCCGACCTTGACTGAGAAAAACACATGACAATGCTGCTTGGCTTGTTCCCACAGGAGAGAGCTACTCTCTTTTCTCTCTGCTCTTCCCCGTCTTTGCCTTCTTACCTAAAAGCACTCTCGGCCGTGGAGGGAAAAAGTGACAGAAATAGGGAGGGAAGGGTTAGTCACATATAAGCGCTAAATTAGCAGAGAGAGTCACGCTATGCTGGTGCAGGCAAAAGGCCAGGTCAGACAGAATGAGCTGAATACTCTGGTGGAACTGCGTGTGAAGCAGTAGGCCTGTATTTCAGGTTGGGGACAGCTGAATAAAGCGGACATTGTGGACATAGCAGGTGAGGATTCTCATGACACAGGCACTTACGGATGTAGGGCTTAACTGTGCTTGACCTGAGCCCTGCCCTTAGCCCTGCAAAATCACCTCTGCTCCACATATCTTTCATAAAGAATCACTGAGACTAGGGCTGCACGGTGTGGACAAACAAAATACTAGTATTGTGACTAAAATGCTACATAACACTAGGGATTTACCGATTCAATATACTGCATTGATGTTGGCACAGATACTTACTAAACGGATCGGGTATTGTGACCAGTCTTAGCGACAGTAATTATAAACCTGTAACAGTGCATTATGCATTATCAGAGCACTACTGACATTGCTGGACTCCATCTTTTAACAAATTTCTGCCTCTGTAGTCTCAAATTGTGTTTTTTGTTCCATATTATGTTATTCCCATAGGCACTGAATCCAGGAATCATATGTTGGGGCAGTAGCTTCTATCCAATTAATTGTTACACTCTTAGTGACTGCTGAAAATAAAATTTGGAGAAGGTAGATCTGGCATCTATTATGAAATCCCTGGGGAACAACTTCCAGTCTATTTTGTCAAACATTGCATTTGTTGTATTAAATTGTGGTATTACAGTTTATTTCTGATAGTCAGTTTACAATACAACATTAGGCTTTCATGATTTACACAGACATGTGACAAAGTACACTCACTGTAAAATTCAGAGGTTAATCCATGTCCTCTACGGTGACCATATTTTGGCTTTCAAAAAAGAGGACACTGGGGGCAGGAGGGTGACACAAGGCAGACTGCAGCAAGCAAATGTCAACATGAAAGTAAAGCCAAACAGAAATTCCTGCAAGAAAGGTCAGAAAAAGAGGACGTGTCATGGAAAAGGAGGACGTATGGTCACCCTAATGTCCTCACATTTTTCTGGAGTCTTGTCCTATGGACAGGTAAAGTCAGTCCAAAGACCAAAATCACTTGTGCATGGTGTAAAAAAAAAAAACAACAAAAAAACAAAAATATAACTATAAAATTACGACAAAATTTAGATTATCAAAGCGCCCTTATAACATAATATGTGAGCAAGCTGTGCGGCAGAAACGTCTCAGCTAAATTAGGGAATCCATGGCAGGTAACGTAAAACATCTTTTTTGTTCCATAGTAGCTAACCAGTCAAATTCATCCCTCCAAGCTGAATCCATTTTTGATTCCTTTTAAACTCAGACATGTCAGCTTTAGCCCTTGGACTGATTCAGTTCGAGGTTTTACCAGGCACTTGGCCAGGCTGTGGTGATTTCAAAATCATTCTGGCGGGTTAGCTTAACTGCTGCCACAAAAGCGAAGCCCTCTGGTCTGTTGAAGGCATAAACTTATTTGCTGTTTGTAACCACTGCACACACTCCTTGGCTGTCTACTCTACTGGGAAACCTACACATTAAGGGATACACTGAAATGATCATTCTTAAAGTATTCACTCCTCCCACAACACTTATTTATGTTTTGTAAAAAGCCTGTTTATTATTTTTACCTTGCATATTTGCCTGCTCGAAAGAGTAAACGCATCATCTACTTGTCTGATATTTTTGAAAACGTTCACTTGGACAAGTGGACAAGCGCTAATGTCAAGCCCTATAACACTTGTGCTATTTATATCAAGGAATGCTGAATTTTGAGGCAGCGATAACACTACTAACTGCAGCCTTTTTGAAACCAGTAGCACTTCACCTCCTAACAGGGCGTGGTTAGTTAATGTAGGTGTTTTACAAAGAGCTTGTGCCAGGAGAGCGTAGAAGCTTGCTTAGTGGAGCAACACTTCCATCAATGGCATCAGAAACAGTGCGAGGCTGACTCAGTCAATAGCAGGGGAAAGTACTCATCAACACACACTACAGTTACTGAAGCCCAGAGGCAAGAGTGATTTTATATGAGCAAGTCCATGCAATGACTGTTTTCTCGCAAGGCTCATAAAGCATACTGTTCCAGACTGAGGCTGAGGATTTGGAAATACTGGGTGAGGCCTGAAGGTCTGGAGAGACAGACCGAGCCATAAGTGCCTGAGGTACTGGGTTATGTCTGAGGATCAGAGCTGCAAAACAAGGCCTAGGAGGTAAAGTGTTAAACTGGAGCTGTGGTGTGGGTGTGGCAATGCTAAACTCATGAAGAGAAGCATTACAACAGTCTCCAGCATCCTCTACTGCTCAATCACAAGGCAGCAACAAATGGGGGATCGGGGGGCATATAGGCACCAGAGCTTCACACAATATATTGCTTGTTAATTGATATTGCAATATTGACCTTTGCAAAACTGATATAGCAGAGGGCTGCAATATGAAAACTGGGCTTTCTAACGAGTTACACAATTGCTTACTGTGTACTGTATGGGTTTATTGTGTGCTGTGATGAGTTTCTGTGGGCATTTTGACAAACCATGACATACATTTATTTATCCAATAAATGTAAATAATTTTACTTAAAGATGATGCAGGTCAGTCTTTAAGTGTGTCATATAAATTGGGTTTTTAATATGGCGCAAGGTATACTGGAAAAGGAATACAACAGTAATTAGGGGTGAGGATTCTAACTACTTTTGATAGTAAGAGTATCTGAGGGCTGAATGATTTGGGGAGAATATCTAAATGCATTTTTTCTGACCAATATTCTGACTGCGATATAAATTACAATTATTTTCTACATGTTATGGTCCAGGCCTGCTTTTTGGCCAAGAAGATCAGCATATCCACTTCTGGCTTGAGACTTGAATGCTTTAAACTTCAGACAATATCTGATAACTGATAACGCAGGCTAAAATCAAAATTGCAGCTCGTGATGTAAAAACTGAAGTCCTTCAAATTGCGATCACACTATAAAAACTATGCATCTTTCAGCCGTATCCATAACAATTAATAAGCGTTAATGAACAGATAATTGATTAACGCAGGGACAGAAACAGCAAAAAAGTGATAGCAATAATAATAACAATAACAATAAAGACCTCTATGAAGTCTCTTCTTGTGAGTGGGCCATGTGCCAACATGATAGTTTGTCAGATAAATATATATTCAAGCTGTGCCAGAGCTGGCTCACTTTAAGGCACACTGTCAAAGTGTAACGTAATATACTCCCAAATACAAGCAAAAACGTCACTATTTACAGTCCAGTTAAAAAATAAACATGCCATTTAACAGAATTGATCAACTGTATATTTTCCCCATCTTCCTGTAAGCATTATGAACAACGAAGCAAATAACTAAACAGTGATTTCGGTATTCGAAAACCGGCACCTCAAACAGTTAACATGTTACTCAATCCGAGCACATCCCTAATCACATCATGATATTTTGTCTACATGCCCACTACACATGAAAATCCCTGAAACACACTCACAAAATGATTTGGACTGTGCTTCCCCCCAAGAGAGGGACGGCCTCCTGGTACTACTGAATTTAACAACCCTTCACTTTAGGACTATTAAATTTTTTTCTGTTTTCCAAGAACATTTCTAAGATATTATCTCAGGGTTCCTTAACATACTGTTCCTTTATGTGGAGTTTACCCAGCACTGTTCATTTTTATGATTGGCCTGATAAAGCCATAATCTCTCTGCGCCACACAGAAACATGAACCCCATTAGCGTTTTCCTCTCATTACTTTTCATCAGACTAAGAAAAAAAATGACAATTATTAATTAATATCCATTATACATTTGTCTTTCACAAAAGAAGACATGATGGGGGAGTGAAAAAATAGAAGCAATTAGTTGAACAAAATCAAAATATTGCGTTTGAAAAGGCACTGATGAATGTCCTGTGAGCTCTCATTTTGGAGCGAAACGGTAATATATTCTTGCTGTCATATTTCATTAAACTGCTATTACAGTCTTGATAGAACTATTAGTCACTGTATTATTAATAACATTAATGTATTTACATTTTTTGTGTACAAGCCCGTTTTCCAGCAATAATTTATGAACTAGCTTCAGATATTTTATAATGCTCCCTCATCTCAACTCTTTTGTGCTTATTATTGATTATAAAAACAGACTGAATTTTTATGCTTTTTCCCCTCCTCCCTTTTCCAACGCATTCTCTTAATGTTCTGGCGAAGGGCCTCCGCATTAAGAGACTGAAATAAAGTGCATTTACATCTGAAGCATAACTTCATAATTTACATTCCAACATTTATTAGAGGTGACAAATGAGCATTTGGTCCACTCATGCTTTTCCACAATGCAGCACTCATTCAATCCATATAAATTACAGCTAGGATTGTGAGTGCTGGTGCAAATGATCCTATTATATTTATGCAGCAGCACACACATGGGCCTGGTGTGCTTAGTGTAAAGGGGGGGGGTCGCAGTCTGTTCATGATCTAATCCAAGAAGTGCTTCTACATATTGTGTATTCAAAAACACCTTTTACAAGTCTCCAACACAATCGCCACTAGCAGGAAAGACGTCCAACAAACTGAATGTTACCAAAATTGTATGGAACCACAACTTTGAGCTGAATGGACTGCAGAAAGAGGATTAATTGAAACCAGTTGAACTGAATATAATCCAGTCTAATCTGAAGACTGGACACAGGACCAGTCTTCCAAAAGCACCTTACCCTACAGTGAGAAGCAGAAGTATTAGGACAGTAAAATAAAACTGGTTGTTTGTTGTGTACATTCAATTTGTTTTTCAGATTAAAAAAAGACATGAGGGGGAAATTACGAAATACCATCTATTATTTCTAATTATTTCATTTTATACATGTTTACACATGAATCAGAACTGTTTTGGAGCATCATTTTGCTGCATTATAAACTTCTACCATATGAGCTTGAAGGCAGAACAATAAGTTTATGTTCATTTGCTCTGCTACCTCCATCACTTACAAAAGGTCAGTTAACCAGTTTCAGGAGCAGCCGGGCAGGCCCAAGCCGCGTCAGTGCTTCTGTGCTTCGAACAATCATTGTAATTAAGCTTTATATTCACTGTATCTGTCCATGAAACCTTATATTTCTTATCTCAAAGTCTTCTTTCACCCCTCTTGTACAGTGGATTTTCATTCAGGAAGGGTTTCCTTCATAGTTCTACATTATATTTCTGTTGTCAGTTGTTGTGGTCTACCTTGACCTGGTTATTGCAAACTGTTTACCCCTTCAATAGTTTCATACTGCATTCATACTGTACAGATGTTCGTGTTGGTTTATGCTTTTGACCTCAAAATAGGACTCAAAAGTCAAACTCCCACGGCTACAACCGATCATACACATTTACAGTTTCCTTATATGTGGGCAATTGGAAGTTACATAGAACACTTAAGCAATTAGAAACACCATAAGTATTTGTCGCAATACTTAGACTCAGATTAATGCATCTTCAATTCAGTTCAATTGTCATTATTAATCTACACAACTGTAGAGTTTAATGAAATCTGTTTAGGCTATTATGCACATGCTGCCAATATATGCAGGATCATAGCAGCAATTATAGTATAATTTTTGATATGTAAACAAAGTCAATTAGATGAAAAATGTGGTTTGATGTGAAATGGTTACTTATAGAGAAACACACCAACTCTAATTTCTTTATAATAGTGGTGATGGGAACCAGGGATTGTGTTATCTACAATGCAAATATAGCCATTTTATTTCTATCCAAATTTATCCTAAACACGACTTCTGAATTTTTATTTGCAACACTGATAATGTATGACAGCAGTAAATTTACTTTGGGTACTATTTTGCCTTACAATGTCACGCATGTACCTCTCTGTCATAGGTGGATTTAAAAAGAAATGTATGTTTAAAGCCAACATCATTCTGAACTATTATTAGTTTAATCACTATTTATAAACAATGCCTCAGGTATTAGGCAACATATTCATAACCACTTTACGTAAGAACTCTCTGTGATGTAGCTTATAGAGGCATTAAAGGCTTCGGGTTGTCTGGTTCCCAATACCATCACTGAACAATTCTGTCTGGGAAGTTTCTCTAGAGTGCCACATTTCTCACTGATTACTTGGCATTCATCTTAATTTAAATATACAGAAATTTCAAAAATATGTTGGAATTCGCCATGAACATACTGACAAAAGTGTCTGCACATGCACAAAAAAAGATTCACTTTACTTCAGTACTACAGTGCTCGTCACTGTAAGTGCAAACACTAAGCAGGAAATATTCTCACATTCAAACAGACTAAATCATAGCAAGCTCCCTCACAAAGCATCAACCAGGAGCCTCATTCATGTTTAAACAACTCTTGCCTTGTCCCACGCTAATATCCCTCAACCGATAACTGCTATAAGCCAGCGTGTAATGTTAAATAATTATAGAGAGCAGCGTTTTCAGCAGCATAGTTACAAATGCACCATGGGAATCCCCCCATTTAAACAAATAACTGGCGCTGCAGGGGAGTTGGCAGATGAATTAACAGCTAATAACGTACTGCGCAGACCGATAAAGAACATTCCCAATGTGTCAATTACAAATCATTTTTCTCTGATTTCCAGACTTCTGAAAAATAATTGCATGCTTTAAAGTGATACAACAAGGAAATTCTAGGCTTTCGCATTGTACCAAGGAGACCATTTTCCTCTCATTCATTTGATCAAAAGGTTCCAGAAGTCTCCGTGAGGGACGGGCTTTTTGTCGTCGCGAAACGCTCACCACGTTATATGCAGGCCTCCCTACTGACAGACTGCGCAAGTCGAAAAAACACAGGGCTTCAATCAGCCTCCTGTTCATTAAAATCAGAGGGACAGGGCCTGCAACGAAAAAGATGCTGACATATCAAAGGGTCTCAGTACCTGCATTACCATAGTCATTTACTTATTAAAGCAGGGATGTTTCCTGTCAATCAGTGGGCCATCACGTCTCCTCATTTGCGGCGGAAAAACTGGCATAATTGCTTCTTACACTAATCAACACAACTTGGGGTAATTATGCCTTGAAAGTGACATTGGAGGCTGAGAGGGACGTGTGTGTGCGCGTGTGTTTGCCTGACAGGGGACAGGCTGCCTGAGACTTCTAGTCTCCTCTCTCTTTCTCTCCATCTCTCTCTCCCTCTCTCTCCGACATGTCTGCTCTTCTCAGAGCTTCCTCCAACATACAAATAAGGCAAGGAGGAAAACTTACATTCAGACGCAAGTAATTACAAAGTTAGTGTCAAGGGCCAACGCCATACAGTCCCTTTCCCAGGAACTTTAAAGGCTTTAGCAGCGCTGTAATTAAAAGTGTCATATTTCTGTCGTCTCTCGTGCAAAAATATAATGACACAGCTACAGCAAATGGGAAATTATAGATCTGAAATTTTATTGTATTCTGCTTAATCACAGACTTTAAATAAAGGCGTCCTTAAAAGTGGCTCGTACATTGTGGACAGAGGACGGAAAGTGATAAATAAAGTTCTCATAATAAGCCACAGCGTCATGTAGAAGAACACTGAACGGCTGAATCAGTATGTGGTTTAATAAAGTCAGAATGACTATAAGCAAAAGAACCAGAGGGTCTGCAATATTCACAACCAAACAAATACACACAGCAGTGGAAATAATGTAACAATAATATAACAGTAGCTATATAAACATACATACACACACACACACACACACACACGCACAAATATAGACACATATGTGGCCAAAACAGGTGTTTCAACCACACTCACTGCTAACAGGTGTAAAAAACAGGTCAGTTCATGGAATTTCTGCCCCACTAGATTTGCCCTGGTCAACTTTATGTGCTATTATTGTGGAATTAAACCATCTAGAACCAACAACAGCTCAGTCATGAAGCGCTAGATCAAAATCAGAGCGGAGCCGCCGATTGCTGAAGTGTGCAGTGCATAAAAACCCCCCATCCTCTGTTGCACCACTGACTACTGAGTTCCAAACTGCCTCTGGAAGAAATACCAGCACAAGAGCTGTGCGTCAGAAGCTTCACTAAATGAGTTTCAATGACTGAGCAGCCGCACACAGGCCTAAGACAAGCGTTGGCTGAGTTGGCGTAAAGCACGTCGCCACTGAACTCTGAGGCAGCAGAAACAAATACTCTGGAGTGATGAATCATGCTTAACTAGTCTGTGATGGCGTATGTGAGGAGAACCCTACCAACTGGAATGCAGAGTGCCAACAGCAAAGTTTGGTGGAGGAGGGATAACGGTCTGGGGCTGGTTTTCAGGGTCTGAGAGTTCCAGTGAAGGGTGATGCTAATACTAAAGCATACAAAGATATTTTAGACACTTAACTTTGTGGCAACAGTTTGGGGAAGGTCATTTCCTGCTTCAGCATGACTGCCCCTGTGCACAAAGCAACGTCCATAAAGACATGGTTTGATGAGCTTGGTGTGGAGGAACTCCAGAGGCCTGAAAAGAGTCCTGACCTCAACCCCAATAAACACCTTTGGAATTAACCGGAACACTGACAGTGAGCCAGGCCTTCTCATCCAACATCAGTGTCTGATCTCACAAATGTTCTTTTGATTGAATGGGCCCAACTTCATTCAATATTTCCATGGTTTTGGAACAGGATGTCATAGGTGTGAGGGTCAGGTGTCCACATACTTTTGGTCAAACACACAGTGGGGTGCAAACGGCAGAATTGGCCTTTTCTTTTATTTGGAAATACAGAATGTTTTAAATTTTGTTAAGTTATGACAAGAAAAAAAAAAATCCCCTCCATCGAAGCATGTGTTCAGACGACTCTCAGGTGAATTTAATCTACTCTGAGGTTTCAGCGCAAATGTGTGTGGTACACGTCGAATTCACGTAAATGTTTCAAAGATTCTACTTTTCACTCAGATTCTTATGCTAATAATATCCTTTGTAATAAATTAAATAAGAATGCAACAAAGATGCATTTCAGCTGGTGGTCTTAAGCCTCTTGGACCCCAGCGTGTATAAATTCCTTGTACATGTAGTATCTGACAGATAAACATTCCCATTCTGAAACAGACCTGCAGGCGAATTCCACTGAATTAAAAAAATCTGCATAGCTCCTTCACTGAGATGTAAACAAAGTTGTTCAGAGTGGTTTGATTTAAAATGGCTCATTGCAGAGAAACATACTGATTCTTTTTGATTAATATATTTACAATGGTGGTGATAGGAAACAAAAGACACAATGTCTACAATGCAAACGTAGCCATTTTATTTAGAACCCAAAATGACCAGTGGACCTACACAAGCCTTTTGAGTTTCTATATGTAATGTTGATAATGTTGGTAAAATAGGGGTGAAACTGAGAAATATAAGGGACTACTGTGCCTTACAACAACCTGCATGTACCCCTCCACAAATTACATTTTAAGCTAAAAGCTTTTCAAAAAAACAAGAATCAAGTAAACAAGAATCAAGTATCAAGAAGAGTATGTGTAACAATCTTGTGAAATAACTCTATGAAGTAGCTTGACAATGAACAATTCATTGTGTATTGTAATAACTGTGTTAAAATCATTACGGACTTACTAATTGTGATCATGCTGACTAATATTTAAGTGCTAAGTAGCTAATAATATCTACATTACGTAGTAATGACTTGACACATACGTGGGGAAAACCCAAATGCCTAAAATTGCTCGACAGCTGCAGCATCATCAGCCGGAACACATGATTTCTAATGTATACCTTCTGCTTCTGATTCTTAAGAAAAGTGTATATTAGAGACTAATACATGGAAGAGTGATGTCCTGATTAGATGAGGACAGTGGGCACAGACGGTACCAGTGGTTACTATGCAGGGGTGACTCAGGCAGAAGCAGAGGAGCCACTGTTCTTTGACTCATCCCCAGGACCTTCTCCTGTTGATCGTTTTTGACTCACATGACAAATCTAATTGTGTTTTCCCACAGGGATACGACCATTCTATTAAAATGTCACATGTTGCAGGCCAGGCACTGGCCAGAAATCTGCAGTCAGCAGAAAGGCACATGCAGCAGAGACAGCTCCTTCAGCAAGTTTAAGACTACTTCTGACAACTTTCCCCAGTTCACTTATACAGTGTAGCACGACTATTATCTTGTACTACATCAGCAGGTAGCTTTCATTCCAACAAGATCTTGTTGATGTTAATTACAACAGCTTTAAACCTGCAAAAGTCTAAAGGAGTTTATGAAGTTTTGCAAAAAAAAGATCATAAACTTGACAGTGGTGGATACTCGTGAATAGGCCTGCCACAATTAATAAACATTATTTGAGGTAACTGCAATTATTCAGGTTGATACCAATTATTTTATACATATTTTATAGATATGTTTAAGTTGCAATACACAGAATGTGAATTAAGTGTTTTTCTCCACAGAGTTGACGCCAATTTTTTTACATTTTAGTTTAGGCATTTGGCAGACGCTCCTATCTAGAGCACTCACAGTTCAATCGTGTTGTGTTGCAAATGTAGCGTTAAGAGTCTCATCCAAGGACTCTTTTGGTATGGCATGGTATGCTTGCCCAGGTGGGGAATTGTCCCCCAGTCTGCCATGTGGAGGGCAGAGCTGTTACTCACTATGTTTTACCACCATGAGTTACAGCGTGCATGTAAATAAAAGAAAGCAGAAAACGCATATTGCCAAAGAGAAACAAATACGTAGTGTACATAATGCAAAGAGACTTAATTCCAAGCAATTCTGGAGCGTTTCTATTGGTCCATTCATCATGAAATTTTCACATAGTGTAGCTGCAGCTGCTGTGCAAACGATGTAGAAAAAAGAAAAAAAAATTGACACCCTTTTTTCTTTTTTTGACAGCAACGATACTTTGAGACACTTGATGGGTCATACGGAAACAGCAAATATTTGAGCTTGAGCTTTTCAGTCGTCAGTTGCTAGTAGGATGCAAAAATCTGCTAATAAGGCCACTTCAGGCTTTTCTTTAATAGTGGAAAATAATAGCTATTCAGTGAAACAGTGATTTTATGTTTTAACAGGACTGTAAAGCGTGACAATTTTGCTTGTGTTTGTAAGTAATGTATATTTTATTACACTTCGATGCTATGAAATATACGTGCCTTGAAGTGAGCGTATTGCCAAGGATGCATTGTAAAGGACAGGATTGAGAAGTAAGATATAGCCAACAGTAGGCCAACAACCCTAGCTGATGTCAGCTAGGTCCAGAAAGAATGAAAAGTTAACTCTCTAACAATTTTTCCTGTGAAATTTGTGTGCTACCTTTTTTGGGGGGGCGGGGGGAACCCAATCCTAAATAAAGAGTCTATAGCCATTCATCTATGTTCACTTGAAGTCTCTCTCTTTATGCTAAAAACATTTGCATTTCTGTTTACACACATTTCAAATGAAGGAGTACAGACCGCACAAACAACCAAAAGGTCAAGACCTTCCTAGAAGTCAAAGAATGTAGGTCAGTATACAGTGGTGGCATTTAAAGCTCTAGAAAAACAACATTTGAGGCTACATAACATTATTACAAAAGGCCTGCTCTAAATCGTCAGTGCTACTGTTCAACTGCTCGTTCCTATGTGAAATGTCAATAATTGTCAGATATTAAATGGGGTTTTTGCCAGGATAAGGACAGCTAAAGAAAAACTAAAAAGAAGGTGCTAAAATGAAGCCATTCCTTTCTTCCACAGATTTGTTAATTTATCATAATTAACGAAATGCTTTTAAAAGGCTGGATTTCTTGATGCGAACTATGTCAACAGACAAAAACATCCAGCATCTGAACAGAGACCAAGCACCGATTATAAATGAAAATTGTGTTTATGAAGGAAAAAAAAAATAGAAATGGGCTTTTCATGTGGGGAGATGTCCGGCCATAAATCTGCTGAATTTGGCCCCTGGGGAACCGGCTCCAGTGATCTGGTCCAGCAGCACACAGAAGACCAAAACCACAGAATAATGAAATCTGGGCTTCACTCATCTCTATCTACTCATCCTTTTCAAAGAGCAGCACCAAAAAAAAGTCATCAAAAGTAAAAAAAGAGAACAGTTTACCATTCTGGAAAATATGAAAGAGTCCAAATATTTCAGCATCAGAGAGTCAGAAGAAAGATGTGGGGTTTTGTAGACACGCCATTTCACAGTTCAAACGGGAAACTACTGAGAATTCTGGTTAGTGTCATCCCTTAGTCATGCCATGAGCATTTCATACCAGTAAACAAACACGGGGTTCAAGAGGGGATTCTACAAAAAAAAGAGAAATGCACGCAAAAGGCGCCTGAAGGGGGAAAGCCTGGCGACGGAGGAAAGCTTTTACAGGAAAAAGCAGAGTGATTCACCTCCAATCAGTAATGTGTAATGAGTCAAAAAGAGCGACCTGCGCTAAAACAAGAGGCCCAAGCAAGCCCAGGGCCGTAAACTCATTTTCTGAAGCTGGCATCCACGGCAGAGCTCAAAAAGTGCTCCGAGCACGCACGATAAATCTGACGTGAAATCATAATCATAAAAGCAATTAGCTGACCCTGCGCCACTCGTCCTTGGACATGACAGTGAGAATTCATACAGAGTCCTCCAAGGATGCTACAGCGCGGGGGGAGGGAGCGCAACACAGCAACAATAAAGCAGCAGGCCCTTCCTGTGTCATTAACCACAAACTCCAACAGCTCAGGACGTGCAAGTGCCACTCTCCACAACACATCATTACACTGAGCTCCCTCCTCTCTTCGGTCAACAAGCACTCGCCCCGACATCTGTCTTAAATACGAACCTTTCCACAGACCGTCTCCTGTTAAGGACATAGCACGTTCAAAAATGACTGTCTTGCACTGCCTACTTCAACAAAGGAAGAAAAACTTTAACAGTGGAGCTTCAGAACTTGCAATAATGTTTTGTGGCCAGGGCGATACAGCGAAAAATCACAAATTTTCAAGATACTTTTATGGTACATGACGTATCATAATACTTCAGTTTTCTGAGACAGAATGGACAAAACATACCAGCAAAAACAGCAGTGTGACATTTTAAAAAGGCTATTAAAAACAGACAGCAATAATTTGTTTTTAAATTCAGCATCTGCGAATAAAAAAGGGTTTTAGAGGCAACATGAGGAAAAATAATCCGACAATGAATGAATAAAATAAAAATGGCTTCAGTTTAAGAACTGGTTGTTGTTTCTATGTATAATTTGTCTAAATCTGTCATTTTTATAATAAATGCAGTTGCTCAGTGCTGACAATTAGAGGTGGGTGACATGGCAAAAACAATATCACAGTACTGTAACACACTTTCATAATACACAATATGCACCACAGTACAATAGTGTTTCTGAGGTTTCAGACAAAACCACTGGTAGTGGCACATTTTAAAAAACACTATCAAAAACTACACAATCATTTTATTCTGTGTTTCACATTCAGCTCTGCACTAAATACACGAACAGGACCAATTTTGCTCTCGTTCAAATAAAACATGTAACTGTTCAGTGCAATTGTTCAGAAAACGCACTGCAACATTTTATCACAATCACACTAAAATATCATCATATTGCCCAGTCCTACTGACAACCATGATATTCTCAGAAAGGCATATTGTGATGTAATTTATAACAAAAACAAAAAATATTTCCACCCCTAATTATCATCAGACAAATTCTCATTTTTTTCACAAATTAATAAATCAACCTTTATAACAATTAAAACCAGACACATTTTAATTTTGTCTCATTTCGCTGCCCAAGAAGCTGAGCTGAACTTCTCACAGCCTCATAGTGACCATCTTCCTCAATAATCCTGAAATATCTAGGAGGTTTGAGCCCCCATGCCAACCATAACTGCCCTTTTACTGCAGACTGCTCCAATAATGGATTACAATCACAATTAGAGAAAGTAATGAAGAAAAGGGCAGAAAAAAAGCAAAAAAAAAGCTCCAAATTGCTGCAAAGCTTCACCAAAGGAGCAATGTGTTAGTGCTTTAGATCTATTACCAGTTACCACCTCTGTAATTCTGAACTCATTTGCGACTTCATCATCAGAATCCGCCGAACTGAGCTACCACTGCTCTGCCCACAAATGCATTATTTTATAGCAACAGTTGCTTTACAGAATACCGGCAAAAACACACCTAGGCCAGAGTTTATCTTCACTTTATAACACTGAGTTTCCAGTCTAAAATGCTATGTTACAAAGCTGGACTACGTTGTTAGCTAAATTGCAGGCAAACAGAAACGGCATTCTATAAATTATGGCACTGACTGGCCCAAAGTTTCAAAACAAGCAAGATCACTGAACAACTCACTCCAGCATGTTCATTAGCAACAACACTGATACAGTCATCATATTTCTTCATTCAAATTTTATTACAAAGGTCATGAAAATATCAAATGGTGAACCCAGCACAACACAGAAAATCTAATCCAATCGTAGGCTGAGGCCTCATTATACCTCTTGCCACCATTGTTATCTTTCTATGTTAACACTTCCTTGCCGTCAGTTGAGATGGGATAGCACACCACTGTTATAACAGAGGCATCAAAACTTTTGGTGACCTGTATAAAGAGGGTGTGCTTATGTCCTCCAAACAACTGCAGCTATGAAATCCCTCCTTCCTGCCAAACATTTTATTTTAAATACCCGCAGGTGCAACATTACATCCGTACACAGCAAGGTGTCCGAGTATCGCCTGACCTCTCTCTTCCTCTAGATGACATGATAAAACACAAACTTCGCCTCTTATGTTTATGAAAAGCTATGTGAATCTGTAGAAGGTGCAGCCTCTACTGTTACATTTAAGAGGAAAAGGGACTTTTGGAGCGCATAACTGAAGATGAAGTGTGAGGGAGAATTTGGGAAAATGCACAAATCTTCTCCTTCCATAGCTGCCATAAGTTAAATTAGTTTAATGTCATTCATCGGATATACTTCACTCCTGAAAGGTCATATCAAATGAACAATAATTGCTCAATGTATTGTCCCAGATGTAAAGTGGGGACTGGAACATTGTTACATATGCCGTGGTCTTGCCTTGACCTGGAGCGATACTGGAAGGCAGTTTTAGGCGTTATTTTAGAGGTCACCAAAGTGAATACACTGCCATTACCAAGTCTTACCTTGCTAGGAGATGAATCTGTGTTATAAGAAAAGAGGGGTAAACCTTAGATTTATTAAGATAGCACTCCCTGCTGCCAAAAATGTATTACCATTAAGTGGAAACCCCCTAGCCTTTCTATGTGGATAAAAGAAGTCTTTTCCTACATCCCTCTGGAGAAAATACTATTTAATTTAAAGACAAAAAACCATCTGGTTGAGAAATACTGGGGAGATTTTCCTGTATACTTAAAATCCAGAACAACAAGCCTGTGTGTTATTTGACATCCTCAATTAGGTAACTGTATTGGATTGTATTTATTGCTCTAAGTGATTCATTTACTTGTACACTAAATCTACTTTTTATAAATGTATTTATTTATTTTCTTATTTATTTCTTTTCTGTAAGCACTGCTGGGGTATGACTCAGGGATGGGGGGGTGGATCGTTGTGGGTGATGCAGTTAGAGTTTGAATCATTCTGATGCACCTATGTTACGCAACTTTGATATAATGGTTAAAAAAAAAACAAAAAAAAAAAACAATAAACCTGACATGTTTCGTTCAGTGAAAATAAACCAACACACCCTCTACAAAGAACACACATTTGCACATTTTAGTGCACCATCACTGGTATTTTGCTAAATTTAACATAATATGGAAAACTACTGGCCTGTGAAAGTGGTACATTTTGTATTTTATGGTTTACTTTTTTCACCAAACGTCAAACTCAGCAGATAAACAGAATGTGTGCACTAAAATTTGTAGAAAAAAAGGAAAAAATATAAAAAAAAATAACTTTGTTCTCTGCAGAGGATGTGTTGACTTATTTTCACTTAGAAAAATCACTGAAACATGTAACTTTGTGTATATGACTGTAATTTAAAATTAAAAGCACAATTGAAATGTACAAATTTTGACAAAAACTTGAGTTGTGCACTAAAGTTTCTCATTAGACCGAATGGGATTTTTGCCAGCATTACATGAAACTTGTCCAACCCGGCAACAGTCACAGCAAAAAAACACATTTGTGGGCAGAGCATGTACACATCAGTCAAAATCAAACAAATAAAAATGCTTTCCCCCAACACAGTCCAGCAACAAAAAGGGGCTGCCGCCAGCTTTATCCTGAGCACTGCCTCCTGCCTGGAACTACTGTGTTCCACAAGTCCCCACTGAACTGGAAGCTCATTTTCAAAACCAACATATGAGCAACAGATGTCTACCATAACCAGAGGGCAAAGGGTGACAGCAAAGTGGGAGGAACAGGGAGAAATGAGGAGAAACAAAATGAGATAAGTAAAAAAGATGGCAAGAGAAAGAGTGAGAAGCCACCAATCCACCCTGCCCTGAGGCCAGTGCCACTGGCTGTAATGTTAATGTTGGCATCTTGTCAGGCTGCCCCCGATTCCTGGGCTTTGTGGGTTTTTTCCCCCCCCAACATGGTGGTGATAGCAGAGGGGCTCCGGAAATTCGGAGACTGCTGAGCCAAAACAGATCACTTCAAAGCGCCTTATTTAACGCTCACTAAATTTTTCATCACAGTCGCTTAATATCCTGGGGAAGGGGAGCTTTTGAAGTCGCAGCGAGACCGGCATGTTCTTCTGACAACTTTTCCTTTTTTTCACTCCTCCTTTTTTACCTCCTCCCTCGGCTTCTGCATCCCTGGCTCTTTCAACAGGAGGCCAGTGATATTTGGGGCACACAGAGCAACCCCAGCGGGCAGGGCAAAGCCTGGAAGTCCGCACAACACAGCCCTGCAGCATAACCACACACTATAGCCACGCAGTATGGTCATCACCACACTGGAGTAAACACAGCTGAACCTGCCACAGGCAGAAACACATTATCTACAGCACATTATTAACAACAAGATTAATCTGAGTCTCTTAAAGAACTCTGTATGTGTGAAAATTCAAGGGATATACAGATAAAACAATCAATTTTACCCTAAAAAAACCATCCAAAATAATGTAGATTAGATTATTAGGGGCACAAATCTGGCCTCACAGACCCAACTTCAATACGACTTTTTAGAAAACAATTCAGTGCATCCTGAAATCTTAAATTTCACCACAATTCAATTTGATTATTTTTTGGAATGCAGAGACACTGAATATTTTACACTTGCATTGCAGTTGAGGTCAATGCAGATAGACTGAGATTGGATCAACTAGATGCTTTAGCATTTCAAAGAAACCTTTAATTCTGTAGGGTTACAAGAGCATCAGTGCGCCCATAATCCTACAGTTTTATTTTTTGTCCTTAGAGGTTCACTTTTTGCGATGTATGTAGCAAAAACGGTCACAATTTTTCAACCTCGCTTCATCGTTTTCAATTAAACAGGCTTTTCTATCATTGTGCCTTTAAGACTGACATATGTACATCAGCTCTGTTCTGATTGGCTGGCATGTGCAGTGTCAGTCAAGAAGCAAGCCAGGCCTTCATATAACTTCAGTGTGAATGGGTGGGGCTAAACTGCTGTAGGCTGAATGGGTGACAACACAAAAACAATGAACTCAGAATTTGCTGTTTTTGCAGCTTAGTTTCCGTATATTGACTCCATGGACTAAAGAGAGAACAGTACAAACAAAAAGTGAGGAAAATTTAGTCGCTATAAAAAGGGCACACTTTGCATAACGTGACATCTGCTAGAGTTTCAACATTGCGTTGATTCAATGCTAACACACAGCTCACGGCTTTTTATACAAAAAGCCTTAAGCCTTATACAAAAACTTTAAGCCTGCCTTATTTGAATACTCAAATAGATTATATAAAAAAAATAAATAAAAAAAAAGCACTGCGATGAGTTGAGTTTATCCAATGCCACTACATTTTTCTAAATATTTATCTGTTGATAGTGATGATTCCAATATCTTTGTGCATCATGAATTATGTTGGTAAGATTCATTTTTACACAGCATACATAAATGAACTATTTACACAGTAATGGAATACGGACAATAAAACACAATAGATCAATAATCCATTTTTATGTTGTGTTTTATATTCCACTTTTATGTTTGAAAATAGCCCAAGAATTTTAGTTTATTCAAAAGAGTGTATGCATTATCAAATAATATCAGTCAATTTTAACGTTCCACAACTAGTGCAGCTGAATCGACACCTTCAGATTGAAGCATGATGATACACTGATACATTTTTCCACCCCTAATTATTTAGAGATATTCAAACAACAGATGTATGGTATGTCAAAGATTTTCACAGACGTAAAAACTGCAAAGAGGAAATACATGGGGAGAGAGAGAGAGAGAGAGAGAGAGAGAAGGAGATGAACTACAGTGATCGAGCTGGTGAGTTGGGTGGGGATGCCAATAGCCCCCGGAGGCGAGCTTCATTCAGGCTTGAACGGGACTGGTGTTGGGTTTGACTGACAGCCCAGAGCGGAGCGCAGGTCCAAACCTGCTACGGCTCAGACGGACGGGGCCGCCTGCCACTGAGGAGTGAGGGCCGCCCATCCGGCGAGGTGAGTCAGAACCTGTTAGCATGAGTGCTGTCCCCAGCCTGACACCCCGGCACACCCGCCCAGAGCCTGCCTCCGACTCCCTCCAACCCTGCCACCAGTCCCCTTCCTCTCATCCACATCAAATCCTTTCAGACACAGATTTCAATTATTCACCTCATCCAAATAATGCCTTGTGACATGAATTATCCAGCACTGTAATAATCCACTTAACTGGGAAAGAGCAGCTCATCAAAAAGAGAAAAGGAGGGGGAAAAAGCGACTTGTCGACCGGTTAGGAGACCAAGGAGCCTTAATAATCCACATTTTTTCCGCTTTTGAGGAGAGCGCTTTGAGTTTGGTTTGCTATCATATATGCCGTGAAATCACATTAAACAAAAAGGAACAATTCAGAAACTAATCATCCAGAGGTTACAAACATGCCACAGGCAAGTATGTCAGTGACAATGAAAACACAGGGACGACGAGCTCGATTCTAGGCTTTACAATTACGCACAAAACAGTAAATAGGCTTAAGCATACTAATGTCTGAGGCCAGGCAAGAATAGTGGAAATGACTAGAAAAGGCTCATTAAGAAAAAAATGAAATAATAAGATCCCATTACCATTTTGTCAAGTTTTGAATGTATATAAACATTATACCAATGCGGTTTTACTTGCCATGTTAAAACAGATATAAGATAAAAACCCTGACTGCTTATTACATGTTACAAAACATCAATGTGACAACATTTTAATATAGTGGCCTCCTGTTTGCCTTTGTAGGAACATACTGTTTACTTAATGACAGTCTGGGGTTTTCTGCAGCAACTGGTATGCTCACCTGAATAATACTGTTAAGAAGCTGAGCTGTAAACAAAGAGGACCAAAACATCTCAAACTATCAACTATCGTAACTTGCAGACTTTGTGTACATTTTGCACTGTATGTAAAGTGTAATCTGTTTGTGTGATCACTGAGAACTGTAAGTGACCAATCACATATTTCATGGGAGTGTTTTATGTTTTTTGAAGGATTTAGTTGGAGTAGATTTCCAGAATAACGCCTTACCAGAGTTTCCCGCGGTGGAGCATCTCTGACAGGAGATCCACTCTGCAAAGAAAACAGTAGACTTGCATTACAACTCCACCTAGAGGCGTTCAGTACGCAACACACTCAGCTCTCTTCTTTCATAATACTGATTTTCAGCAGCTAAACATTCTGCTAACCATTCATATTGGCTGAGATAATTTTATTTCTAACACTTATTCTTATTCTATTTCTTAGACTAATTTTATATCTATAATTTAGTGGAACAGAGCTTTACAGACTGGAAGATCATAATCACAGGAAGATCATAAGTTTGATCTTGGCAACCAAATCCACAAGAACTCAGGATACACTGATTTCCATACCTGAACAAACACACACACACACACACACACACACACACACACACACACACACACACATATATAATATATAATATATATATATATATATATATATATATATATATATATATATATATATATATATACACACACACACACGCATACATACGTACATAAGATAACAATCTTTTTTTAGTCCCACAACAGGGAACTCAATAGCAAGGACTCAAGAAAAGGAAAAGAAGTAAAAAGAACAGAATTAACAAGCAAGTAATTAACTTTGCTAATTACTTAACAAGGTTTTTACAGTACAAGAGTTCATTCCAAAACATGCTATATCTCTTTCAGGAAATGTTTTGTTAGGGGGCTTTTATTTTGACATGTTGCAGGGCTGTGTAGAGAAACACAGGGTACATTCATTTTTGGAAAGAAACACTCGGTATCTGCTTCAACAAGTAAGTTTACCTGTAATGTGATCAATTATCACTTTAACCTGTGTGGAGTGTTTTCTACTAATAAAAAGCCAAAGTGAGACTTTGATGTATGTGGTGTTTTAGAACTACATGCTTCTATTTTATTAAAAACAGTATCAATCATGGATCAGTCACATCTGGCGAATACGTTCAATAAGGTCAGTATTGATCCTGATACCGTTCCAGTGTTTCGCATCAGTCCAATTATTATGAAAGAAAGGCACATTTTCAGCAATACTTGTATCAAACCGACAGAGCGGGTTGTTATCTCCGACAATTTTACTGGTCAACAGATACATCGGTCAGGCTCTGATTCAGTGCCTTTATTGCCAGCTTTTATAGAATTTCACTTTCCTCAGACCTTTCCAACATCGTTAGAGATGATCAAAAAAAGGAGAGGCTGGCTGCGAAAGATCAGCCGCCTATTCAAAACTGGACACAGGATGTAGTGAGCTACCACACTACTGTTATTGGGTTAACAACAAAATGGAACAACGATAATTTGTTCATTGTTTCCGTTGTGAGTGATCCATGTCTGTTCAAAGGGCTTAATCAGGTAATAAAATCCCAGCCACTGCCAAAAAACAGTACAGCAGACATCCAAATAACATCTCAGGACAGTAAATCTCAGGTGAACTGATTAGGCTTTTCCTAATGCCCCCTCGTCATGTTGCTGTCTTCTCTGCTCATAACACACTCCGTGCTTTGCAGGCCTCCAGCCTTAGCCTGCATTCAGATATCATGACACACTGCGTCCGTTATAGGCCATTCATGTTACTCACTCTCTGTCCTTGATGGTCACTGTCAGCAAGTTGTCCTTAGAAATTGTGCTTTTTACTCTAATATCACAAGGGCATGATTATTATACATTATTCACTGTTTATTCTGTGCCACTTTAGAATAAGACAACCTTTATAAAGCGTTTATGAATGGTTTAAATTTTTTAATGGTTGTTACATCATAAACACCTTAAAAGTCATTAATAAGCTGTTATACCACATTAATAAAAAGTTAGCTGTTATATCTGATGAATACGAATATGTATTGAAGCTGACTGGTTTAATGCTGACTGATGACGTCTCTACTGCCCTTTTTATCTGTCTGTTTTAATTGCTTATTAATGATTTTAAGCTATTTGTTGACCTAATTATTTACTGACCTAATTAATAACCATTAATAAACTCATTTTGAACCATGATGTTCATAAATACTTCATAAGAATATTTTTATTTTAAAGTGGTACCGTTTATTGTACTGTTTATATGGTTATGTATTATTATTATTACTACTACATGATATGGGTACGCTCATGGACTGAAAAAGTGATGGACTTAATAAACATGCACATAATTAACACATCAATAAAATATCTTACAACTAGGGATGTAAACTTGTTTTGACCAATAACTGACTGTTATTAGTTGGTGATTAATTGTTAGCAGATAAGCCTAAAATCCCAGATCCGACCCATTAAAACATCAAACAGCACTGAGTTTTACATAAACAAGGCTTTAGGCTTTACTGAACAAAAAAACATAACATTCAGCTTAACTTAACAGATACGACAGCAATGTAATGTAGTCTACTCCACGTTAACAAACGTATATGGCCTGAGCAGGGCTAGACTGAAGTTCATGAGCATAGATTAAAAAGCAATCAAATCAACATAAAGTCATCTCACAGCTTTATGCTATTTTGTTATGGGACTAACTACATAGGCTAACCGTCAGTTAACAAACACATCAGTAGGCTGTAAGAGTTCAAGTTTAAGAGATACAGCCACAGTGTCTCTGCCTGATTCCTCTACCATAACACAAGGTGAAAAGGACAAAGACCCTTCTACACTTTCATTCACTTGCTGGATTGCAGTCATGAACCTTAAAATCAGCCAACGCTGAAACAAAACACTCGTACAGCCTGAAAGCTGATTCTACTCCGATAGCCATCTCACCATGAAAGAGAGGCTCAACCATAATACAAATCAGCAATAGAAGAATCCACAGTGTTAAGAAAAGACAAAAAAACAAGCATCACACTCCACAGACAACTTCACGCATAAGGTACTGGAGGTCTATGTCACAATTCAGGCTAACGAGTCTGAGTGGATTTACTTAAGTCAAATAAAACCTGACATACAGTTAATTGTCTTATTGCCCAAATAGAGAAAAAAAATGTTGCAGAAAAATAAAAGTTTACCTAATCTAAAATACAAACAACACTTTTTGATCATAAAACCTTTACAAAGTCTGTTTTTGTGCACCAACTAATTTACTATTATCATTATTAAACTATACTAATTATATATAAGCAATGTTTAATCTGTTATTCTGCCCTAACATCTCAAAACCCCACAGCTTTCCAAAAAAGAGAGAATTTCTCATGGATATAGTTAAATAATTAAATCATCACTCATTAGTCAGGTAATGTAATCTATGTAGTCAGGTAATGTAATCTATCAATATGTAACACTTTAGTCTGCTTAATTCATAGGAACGCAAATCTGTGCAAAACTGTCTCAACAGTTCTCATAGTCATCCACTAATAATGCTGGATAACCATCTTAAAATATTTAAAAGAAAATTTGACCTGAGAAACAGTGCCTCAAGGCACATATTTACTGCAGAAAAACAAAAATGCATCACATACTAGTAAAATGATTAAGAAATGGTGACCCTGCCCAAAAAAAGAGAGTAAACTGTACCTCTAAAAGTTTAGTTTATTGCTGCCACCAATGGTCAAAACAACAGGAGTTTTGCTGTTGACTAGAAAACTAAGCAAACACAGTTTTCCCAATAGTTTTCCATTACTCAACAGTCATAAATGACAAAACCTTCAATGAGTATCAAAGAGAACTACTGATGACTGATCAGCATGAGACACTATAACTACAGCACTTATAACTAATGTTATTACCAAGTGTGACTTCACTACAGCATCCATATATTGGAAGAATGACTGTTCAAACAAAGTATAGACATCTAAAGCTGTCTCGCCAAAACAAACCGCTCAGTCTCTTCTGAGAGTCTCTCAGTTTTTCACACTGATGGGGTGAAAATGGAGCCATGCTATGTAGGGTATAATATGAGGCAGTTCAGGTTTTTGTACTGTTCATAGCTCAGTTGCACTGTTTTATAAGGTCACTATTTTGCAAAAGAACATGCGACTTCAGTTTTTTGCACTGGGATGCATGATATCTGAAAAATATTAGTAAAGGAACATAATTGCTCAAAAAAGCCAAGCGACAGGTTTGACAGATATTTTAAAGCGATATCTGATGATGTGTCTATTGTATTCCTGAAGAGGAGAATGTTTAGTCAATGCTGGACTGTATCGCTAAAATATCGGTCTTTTATTCATTTTACTGCATGTGTAACCCCACAGAACTAAATGTTTAATTTCTCTTTAATGCTAATCCAGGTCAATGTAGCCTCACTTTCTACATTTTACAAGTGTTTATGTATCTGTATCAGCATCTGCACACAGGTACACGAAAAACACTGCATATCAGCATCGGCCTATAGTTTCCCTATTGGTGCATCAAAACGAATCAAAATGAAGTCATAACTCAGAATTAAAAATGGCATCAAATTCATCAAAATGGCATGTTAATTAATGTGTAATAAACACAAGCAAAGGTTCATACTTATTACTACTATCATATACTGAATCCATGACAATTCAGCGGTTTGACAACGTAAATGCAGCCTGTATATGAAGATCACAGTATAAGAAAACATTAAATAAATGAATATTCACAGCACACCAAAAAGGAAGAACAGTACAGGTCTACTAAGTTAGGTGAAAGGGGGGTGAGTAGTCAAGTATACTCATTAAAAATAATCCACACTCTCAAAAAAGATGGTTCTTCAAGGGTTCTTAAGTAAAGGGCAAGGTACTAGAAGCATGCTGAAGTGGTTCTTCAGATGGACAACGTGTTTTATATGGTTCTACTTAGCACCTAAAACGTTTCACTACTGTTACTGTTGGTTTCTTCTTTCTTTTCTTTTCTGAACATGTGCTGCAGTTCTCTGTGCAGCTGACAGGACACACAGGAAAGGGTTCATCCTGTGAGTAAACATCAGCTAGCTTGCTTGCTAACGGACACTGTGGACATTGAACCAGCCACAGCGCGTTAGCTCGTTAGCTTGCTATGTTGCAGAGTCGATACACTCTGCCGGCTTTGTCTCCACCTTATGAAAAAAAAACTAAAGGCAGTTTAGTTAAATTGTTAAAAAAAATCCCTGAATTACTTTTTTAAACATGTCCGTTTTAAAGCAGTAGCCTTTCGTGGCCTGCACCTGTCAGGAACATCCAGCTAGCCGGGGTTAGGTGTGCTACAAGTCTGCTTCTTAACCGCCAGCTTGTTCGAATTTTCGCGTTCCACCTTAAATGGTGCGGCTGTTACACTCTGGCGCCTGATGCACCAAAATGTAACTACTGCACCATTTAAGGTGGAACGGAAAAATTCGAACCAGAAGCTGCCGAGTAAGATACCAACTTCAGCCTCGATGCTAAAAGTTTTTTTACACACCGTCAGAAGGACAACAAGAGTTTACAGAACACCAAGGGCGGCTAAATCACACCGCAGCCTGCAAGAGGCGCTGATAAATGAGCGCTGAAAGTCCACTGCAAGTGTCTGAACTACCTGACTCTGCTGCTCGGGCCGCTCCGAGGACGCCATCGTCTCCGGGCTGCGCTCACAGCTCCTGCTAACAAGTGGGAGATGCGGATTTTGCACCTACTGATCGAGTCTGGCACAGGCCGACGAGTCGAACCAGAGCTGAATTCGTTGTGGATAGAGACGTTTTCACTAAAGTTGAATTTCGCTGAATTCTCAAAACAAATGTCACAATTCAATCGTTGAGATAATTCAGTGTTGTTTGAAGTCAAATGTTTAATGTTTTATCTCGAGATAATGACTTTCTGGAGATTTATATAGGGTCAAAATTGGACACTCTACTGCAAGAAACACAGATGTGCCACAGCCTAAACAGATCAACAGCCTGAACAGCTGTTTTTCTTCTACCTGGCAGAAATATGAGACGTATTTTTTTTTTTGCATTTAATCGGCGATGAGGAGATGTAGGCTAACAGGCGTAGGAAATTAAAACATGAAAAGGAGAAGAGGCAAAAGAGCTTACAGACAGAAAGAAGGGGATAGTAATTATTTGTCTTTCTATAGGGTACCAAACAAGTACAAAAATAGACACAGAACAAACAAAAATTAAAAAATAAATTAAAAAGAGAACGAACACCAGGGGATATGCACAAAAAGGCTAAATAGAACATTTTTACTTACAAAAACATGACAGAAGTTGGTGTAATTATAAAATTTAGCTACAATATCATTCACTTATTATTATTTTCTCCCTTTATCCCAAATACAGACACACACACGTACGACAAAGTGAATAGTTAACCAGCGAGGTTAGTAACACTAACGTTACTTCGTATCTTCTTTACTGAATGCAGCAAAAACACGATGAGTATAGTGAAAGAATCTAAAGAGGTGGGGAAAAAGTCCGAACTCCACTTTTTCCTCCTCTGTGTTGCACTCTGTTGTGCATTTTTCCATTACTCTCCCCTGTCTTAGGCCAACGAGTAGATTCAGAGCTACTAGGAGGGGGTGTGTTCCAATCTGCGCACTTGTGTTCTACGTAGGGCGCTTAGCTACCACTCCTCCTAGCCGCCACTGCAGTGTTTA
Organism: Colossoma macropomum; assembly: GCF_904425465.1. Lineage (NCBI taxonomy): Eukaryota > Metazoa > Chordata > Actinopteri > Characiformes > Serrasalmidae > Colossoma > Colossoma macropomum. The sequence goes on along the minus strand of NW_023494802.1, from coordinate 8,453,616 downwards.
GGACCAATACACACTTAGTTACTCTTTTTATTTTATGAAGTTTTGGATTGTTGACTCATATTATGGTCTCATAGAAGAAAAATAGTGTTTAAGTGTTTACGGTCGTTACATTTTAGCGTTTACATTCCTTTTACAGCTTGTTTTTATTACCCAGCTAATGGACCTAACGATGTCTGTAACGTGTAATTAAGAAAATAATCATCAAAGTGTCCTGAGTACTGACAGACTGGCGGATTCAGACTTCTTTTTAACATGCAATACCCAGTGAACGATTCCAAACTCAAATGCGTTTAAATAATGGCAGATTGATTGGTGTGAAGCAAGTGTTCGTACTAGAATGCACTAAGTAGTTTACAAGTACAGAGAATCGGGACAGGGCCATTATAAGGCCATCAACTGAAAACGAAAACAAATAATGGTTATGTCGTTACCGCTCCAGCGTTACCTCGCAGCGCTGTAACTGCCCCGAGCTCCGTTTCCGGACACGGGGGTAACTAACGTGAGGTTTTAATGTGTATCTTTACTCATGTCTGACTGAAGCTGTCATGGCAGAGAAGCCTTGCAAAGTGTGTAACTTCACCCGCCAAAACCTTTACGGGTTGGCAGCGCCTTCTTTGGGTCAGCTCAGAATTAAGGGTAAGTAAACTGCTATCATCACACAGAGAGCCCCGTGTGGCAGTTTCACTGATGTTGAGAGCAGATATGAGCCGCACATGGCAGGACACGGTAAATTACAGCTACTCGACGAGTTTCTGCATTAGATATAAGTGGAAAGTGCTACTCCAAAACAGTCTCATGGTTCACGGAGCACAAGTTTCTTATTTGAATTATCCGGTCTGCCTTAAATGGTGCAGCAGTTTCATTCTGCTGCTTGCAGAGGCCTAGCGGGAATGTGACTGCCGAACCATTTAAGGTGGACTGGACAATTAGAATACAAAGATAGGGAATAGATCAACTTCAGCCTCGTTCTTGCTACTTAATCTCTTCTTCTTCTCCTCCACCTTCTTGTTGTTGACTTTGATAGAATGTAACTGCTGTATTATTTAAGATGGAATGCAAAATTAGAATATGAAGCTGAGGAAGAGGCCAACTTCAGCCTTCTTCTTCTACTTCTTCTTGACTTTGGTAGAATGTAGCTGCTATACTATTTAAGGTGGAACTGAAAGAAGCCAACTTCTTGCTACTGAATCACTTCTTCTTTTCCTTCTCCTCTTTCTTTGTTTCCTTGTCCTCCTTTCCTGCTTCTTGTAGTAGTTGTTCACATTCTTCTTTTTTCTTCTTTTCCTTGTTGTTCTTCTTTTTCTTTCTCCTTTTTGTTGTTCTTCTTCCTACTTCTTACTCCTCCTCCTCCTCCTCCTCCTCCTCCTTCTTCTTCTTCTTTTCCTTCTCCTCTTTCGTTGTCTCCTTCTTCTTTCCTACTTCTTGTAGTAGCTGTTCACATTCTTCTTTTTCTCCTTGTTGGTGGTGTTGTTGTTGTTGTTCTTCTTCTTCTTCTTCTTCTTCTTCTTCTTCTTTTCTCTCACAGACATCAAGCCTTCTGTGTTTTTTGTAACCCATTTGTAATCATTTTCATAATAACCTGTTTTATGCTTCAATACATTTTTTTCTGTCTCTCTTGTAGCAAGTGAAGTGTTGGGGTTTAGTCCAGGAGCCTCCGTCTCAGTGGTGCTTGAGGATGATGGCACTATCGTGGAAGACGAAGCCTACTTCCTGTGTCTGCCCTCAAATACCAAATTCATGTTGCTGTGTGATGGTGAGGTGTGGAGACCTGCTAAAAAATGTAAGAACATGAATGACTGCAAACGTTTCCTTGTTTAAGAAATGTTATCTATGTAATCTGATCAGGATTGTTGTTTGCCTGTAGATGATGGAGGCACCGCATGGCTCAGCAGAGAGTCTGTTGATGTGGAGACAGACATGGTGGACAACCTCAGTGGTGTGGAACCCTGGCACAGTTTAGCACACCAGCTCAAACAGGACCTGGCCAGCATCATTCTGATGTCCGAGGCAGATCTGCAGGTCAGCTAAACCAGTCACTGTCCAAACTCCAAGTGGCACATTTCCTCCTATGGATAATCATATACTGTAATTATCAAATCATAGTTATTTCTTGAAAAGTCATTCCAGATAGGAGGCATTCTGGGTGTTCATTTTATTTCCACTTCATTCTGAATGTCATACAGCTTTGTTTGTCATTGAGAAATGATCTACAGCTCTCTGTTCATCATTCTGGACACATTTAACATTTTCTTTATTTTTCACAGCTTCTTACTGATTCGTTTAAAGCCGTGATGTTATAGAGTTGTATCAACTTAATAGAAAATATATTTTTTCCTTTTATTGGAACCAGTAATCCCAAATTTTTAAATTGTGATTCCAAACTTTTAAAAGTAGTGTATACGGTTACATGCAAAAGTCTGGGCGCCCCTGAACAAATGACGTTTTGTTGATTTTCTAAGTGATAGTAAGTTAACGCATCCTCTACTACTGCACATTTTAATGCACAGTTACTGTTTATTTGCTGAGTTTTACATATTTAGGGAAAAAAAAACATAAACTGGGCCTGTGCAATAGTTATGGTACGATATATATTTTTTGTTGTTTTTTTTTGTTGTTTTTTTTTAAATGTTAAACTAAAATTTTCAGAAAAGTTCTATATTTAGTTTGTTTCCTGTAGAGGATGTGTTAATTTATTTTCACTTAGAAAATCAGTCATTTGATCAGACATTCGCATAGGACTGTCTGTTCGTCACAGAGCATTCATGGCACAGTTGTCACTGGGAATGGTATAATGTGGTATAAAAATCCCATTTTAATAATTTCAAATACAGTGTATGAATACCGTCCTCACAGTGGAAGTGCTCCTACAGTCTCCCTGCAAACTACATGTCAGTAACACACACTCTCTGAAATAAAGGTATGAATCTGTCACTGGGGTGGTTCCCTCAAGGGTGCATCTCAGTGCCTTTAGTCAGGGAACATAACTGCACTATAATCCACTGAAGTGATATTTTCTAAGTTGTACTGACTCCACACACCCTGTCTCATCTCCAGGCTTTTTATTTTATTGTTCTGTTTTAAAACATTAGATTATTAAAAGGTACAAATACGAACTTTTAACCTAGAAAAATGTATTTAAGTTGCACAATTGGAACTTAAAACCACTGTTGTCCTTTTGAGGTACATTTACATTGTTTGTACCTTGATGAACGGATAAAGTACCTGCACAGAACCTTTATTTCACACAGTGTAGCTGTGGTTAATATGGACAAATTATCACAGTACTTGGAGACATTTTCACAATATGCAATACATAATCACAATATTCTGAGACACACATTTTGACAAATGTGCTATAAAAAGCCATGAATGCAATTCAATAATGTTCAATCTAGTTAAACAGGACTAATTATGCTGTCTTTATAATCAAACATGCAGCTGATCAGGGCTCTTCTTTATCATACTGATAAATCAGAAATGTATATTGTTTATATTGTTAGCAAAGTGTATAAGAATTACAATAGAATAGCATCATATGTTCACAGATTTATTATAGGAATAGTAAGATGTAGTAGAGCTGCTGATAATCTCATGTTTATTTAAACTGTAGCTGATTTTTTTTGTTGTTGTTGTTTTACAAGAGGTTCAAAGATGTTATGGATATAATACCTGTAGTGAAATTATTTCAATCTGGATTTCAGTACATTTCAAAAACACTGAGATAATACCAAAAACCGTGATCATTTTACTCAGTGAGCTCATGATGAGGAATTTTCTGCTACCTCTGCTACAGAGTCTGGTGGATGCTCCCTGTGCAGATCTAGCCTCAGTACTGGGCTTCCCTGAGCAGAAGACCCAGGATTTACAAGACACCTTACAGAGAGTCCTGGACCGCAGGGAAGAGGAGAGGCAGTCCAAAGAGTTACTGCAGCTCTATCTGAAGGTTGTGGAGAAGGAGCGTGGCCAGGCGCTACAGCAAGAAGGTAGGAATCTAGGTGCCTGTTTATTTCATTCCACTGTAGAAGCTCTGCTTGTCTTTAAACGACACACATTCTACATTTCTGTACATTATTTATAGGGGGCTATGAAAATAAAGTGTGACTGGAATGCCTTAAAAAACATCATTATTAATCAAAAAAATGCTCAAAATCTACACTCACGAAAGTGATAATAAGTTAACACATCCTCTACAGAGAACAAAATTAAATACGGCATTTTCTTTAGTTTTTTTCTTTAGTTTAGAGTTTAACTTGTTGGAAAAAAATAAAATACAAAATGTGCCATAACTTTTGCACGGGCTACTTTTTTCTATATGTCAAATTCAGCCAATAAACAGTAATTATGCATTAAAATGTGCAGGAATGTGTTCTCTGTAGAGGACGTGTTAACGTATTTCTCTTAGAAAATCAATAAAATATGTAAGTTGACCAGCCTTTGCATACGGCTGTAGGTGCATTTGCATTTGGCTCACAGAAAGTCTGCAGCCAGTAGGTGGAGCTATTGTGCTAAGAATATGCATTATTCTGTTATAACAAATGAATTGTTTTTTCCATTTAGAGACTAAACAGCAGAAAGTGACTTTGAAGTCTTATTTAATTTAACCACTGCAGTGGAATTGATTGCACTTTAAATAGTGTTATTTTAAGAGTTAGTTAGTATTCAGTGCATGTTGCAGGTGAACCTGTGCAGGATGAAAGAGATGGGATAGAGGTGGACTTGGCATCAGGCTTCAGCTCTAGGACTCTGCTGATTCTGAAGGGCAGAACTAGTCCTGAAACGAGACTCTCCAATGAAGAACTGCAGGTATTTACACAGCTGATCAGTGTAACAGTGTACTCGGCTCTCCTAATTAGTTCCAACACATCTGGCTCTGCTATTCGGATAACGAAGGCCTTGATTAACTGGATAAAGTATGTTAGATTAGGGTTGGAGCTGACTTCTCCAGTGTGATAGACCACCAGCCACGTCACAAATCGCTCACTATGCACCATATTCTTACAGTACACACGCCAATAGTGGGCGATATACTGGTACATCCAGGCCTTAGTCCAGTTTGTTGTCAAGAGAAGGAAGTGGCAATGTCTTGGGGTTATCCTAGCGTGAACACCAGCCTACTTGCCCACTTCCGCTTCCTCTCGCACCTCTCTCGGTGAGCTGCTTCAGACAGTGACGTGGTCTCTGGGCCTGGTTTTGTAACTAGCTGAGATAGATACACCATAATTTATATATATATATATATATATATGTTTGTATTGTTCAGTGCTCTCTTTTATACTATTTTGCACAATAAGAATATTTACTTTATTTCTTTATTTTTTCAAATCCAGAATGGCCAAAAAAGTAACAGTAGTGCTACGTTTAAAAAATCACTGTAAAGTGTAAATACAAATGATTTTTATTTATTCAACATTTCACACACTGCACTGCACTAAATCCAGTTAATCGGAACTAATTATGCTCTCTTTGCAATCAAATATGCAGTTGGTCAATGTTCTTTAAGTACTGATGATATCCAGCATATGCTCAGAAAATATATTGTGACATACTGTAAAGATATTGTAAATTGTAAATATTTTTGTACTTCACTACATCGTGATATATACAAAACATTCAGAAATTTTAATTATACTGTTACATTAATTTTTGGCCTCTACTACAAACTACTACACTATCTGGTGAGTGTGTATTTTATTCATTGTTTTTTTCAGATTTGTCGCATATTGAACACACACTTTGCATTAAATGGAGGTAATATGTTGCTGTGCGGTACCTTATGGCTTTGAATCGCACCTCAGTAGCCTCAACTGCCAATTTTTTTCTCTTAATTTGTGTCTGCAATCCTCTGGACTCCATTCAGAGACTTCTAGCACAAGTGGAAACAATGTGTCCTGACCAAATGTTTACTTAACATATACATTAACATAGGCCATGTTTCATTTGTGCTTTGAGTCAGTGCATTCGTTTAAGGAGTACATTTTAGGTAAATGTATTATATCAAAGCAAAGCTAACACATAAAAAAACATCAGAGCTTTAGAAATTAAAAAGGATGACGTTATCCTGATTTTTTTTATTAATGCATTTTCATCTCCATTCCACATGGGGGCACTATCCTTCTTTGCTCTACAGCATGAAGGCAAGACTACCCCATCTGGTAATATATTTTAATGAAGACAGGCGGTCACTCATTTATTATTCACTTTAATTTACGCAGTTCATCTCATTCTCAGGGCCATGTCAAAGCAAATAAACAAAGGAAAAGAAAAGATGGAGTATTTATTGACAGCAGGTTATGGAGGCAGACCCAGACCACAGGCTGGTTCCAATAGAGAGTATTTCCCAGTTACTGTCTGCATTGCTACACGTAGTTGGTACATATGAATAACTGACCTTTCTGTTTTAGATACTGCTCTCAGTTCCTAAATGGTTCTTATCTTGGATCTACTGGTCCAGGAAAAACTCGTAGGCTGTGTTCACACTGCAGGCAAATCGGATTTGTTTCTCAGATCAGATCTTTTGAGACGAATGTCTGCACTGTTATTTGAAAGTGATCAGATCAAATTTGTATGTCCAGACATCACCAACCTATCTGCATGTGTTGCTGTGGTAACGACGTAGGCATCAGCAACTACGTAGCTACGCTGGTGATAAGGATGTCACACGCGGATGCAGGAGAGATGGAGGTGCATCATCTCGCCCTGCAAACTCTTCAGAATTCTCAGACATAAGCATGAATCTTTGGCGCTCGTCTTGAATCCCAGCACTTCCGTCACTCTGGATTTGACATCGTGGTTGTCGCATTGGGAGTGATGCAAAAGACTCTTCGAAATCCATTTGAGCAGCCAGAGCATGCAGACTGAGAAGCATCTGTGAAAATCTGATTGGAATTTCAGACCACTTCCATATGGTTTGGTCTAATCTTCAAAAATCGGATTTCATCTGTGTTTTTTGCTGTCCAGGCTATCAGAAATTAACCTGGATACAATCTGGATATGCCAAAAATCAGATTTGGGCTGTCAGTCTCAACAAGGCCTTATTGGTATAGAACATTCGCATTTTATGGAGGTTCTTATTAGAGAAATTCCACATCGATTTTTCATTACAAAGTTAATCAGTCATCGATGTGGCTCATAGCAGAGAAACTAGCAGGGGTCGCCTGTCTACAATGAAAATGTGGCCATTTTATTTACAATCCAAAATAACCAGTGAACCTACATGTGTTCTGAGTTTTATATGTAATGTTGATAATGATAAAAAAGTGATAAATCCAAAAAAAAAAAAAGTTTTCCTCGGGAACTATTTTGCCCTAAAACACCCTGTATGTACTTCTCTGCCATAAATAGCTTTAAACAGAACATTTTAGGCCAAAACATTATCTCAAAATTGTTCTTAAGGAAAGGCATCAGGCAGCGTATTCATAACCATTTCAGGGAATAACTTTCTGTAAGGTGGTGTTTAGAGGCTTCAGATGTCTGGTTCTATCACCACCACTGCAAACAATTTTGAGTCCCTAAGTTTCTCTAGAATGGCATCTTTAACATCAGGGAACTCCGAATGACTGAACATCTTAATGATTTATTTTACAGACATTTTGAAAACCAATGATGATTCCTTTGTGGCACCTTCATTCTCAAGAGTGCCTTCATTTTTCTGAGGACTGACAAAAATGTTGAATATCATGTGCCTGTGCAGGAGGTGCTGAAACAGGGCGTGGAGACTTTGATGGGCGTGCTGGGCTGGGACAGGGAGGGGACCACTGACTTGTTGCAGGCCTGTGAAGGGGAGCTGAATAAACGTCTACAGCAGGTTCAAGCCCTGCAGTCTCTCAGCACTCACTCCCAGCAAAGCAAGTCCACGTCTGCAGAGTCACACACAGAGGAACCACAAACTAAACGGCACAAATAGCTCACGCAGTGCTTAGACACACAGCTGGACGTACACATTCAGTTACATGTTTCAGTATATCTTACCTCTGCACATCATTTGAAAATGGCAGCTGCTCTTTACATTATGTGAACACTTCATAACAAATGGACCAAAAGAACTGGTCTAAAATTACTCTGAATAAATCTCTGAGCTCTGAAGCTGATTTTGACTGCGATGTATATGTTTCAAATCATGTTTCATTATTTTTCACCTCCAAAATGTACAGCCTCCGGTCCTGGCTGATGTAGGTCAATTTTTAGATCACATGCATTAAGAACCATAGTGTGTTATTTAATGTGGTCTGGTGTCAGAAAAAAGGTCTCACAATAATAGTATTGATTTCTGTGAAGTTCCATGTTTCTGATTTGTTACCCACAAATATGAACGTGAGCGCTACACTGAAAAGGTAGATTATCAGTGACAGCATGGTGCTTTGTAATTTACTCCTGTATAAACAGCAGTAAAATAGAAATTTGAAAGTAATAGTGACTCATTGTGTATATTATGGCATACCATTATGGCTAAGATAGCAACCTTATACCTGACAGTGCCATTTTCAATACAATCGTTTCTATAATGTTGAGAATTTTATAAAATGATCCATGTAGCAAAATAATAGCCATTACAAGTGGCAGGACAGGACATTTTGTACATGTCTTTAATTAAACCTTTTCTTTGCTCAACCTCTTTGAGTTGATTTCATGAATGCCATGTTTACCAAGTGCAGATTTGTAAGTATGTCACATCTTAACTGGCTTTAAAGGAGTCCATGGAAACAAGTAATTACCTTCCAAAATCATAAAAATAACCTGTGATGGGGAAAATATCAGGCTTTCCTGGCTGACATATAGAACTGTGCAAAGGTTTTAGGCATCTGAGAATGATACGCATTTAACTGGGCATTAAGAGTTTATTATTATTTGTTTTAAATAGTGCATAAAAATAAACAAAATTTAGAATGAAACAATATGAATGGTTCAAAAGCAGTTTGTAATTAATAAAAAGGGCAAAAGTGAGCTGTGATATCTGATGGGTATGAATATGTGATGAAGCTGACAGGTTTAGTGCTACTGATGAAAAAGACAAAGTAAGATCAATGTAATCAATGTGAATGTGGTTTCCCCATTAGGTAAGCAACAGGTCACTGCTGCCCTTTTTCTTTGTGTTATAACCGCTTATTAATGATTTTAAGGTTTTGATGACCTAATTAATAACCGTTAATACACTAATTGTAATCCATTCCTGAACACTTTATAAGGGTCATCTTTTAAAGTGGTACCCAGTGATTTGTCATTTCATGTATGTTAGTGTACTAGCCTCATCATTTCCATTCCTTTTCTGGAGGAAACTCAATATTTGCATTTACTGTCTAATATTTAGTTTATCAATCCTTCATTAAGTAAAATCAGGAGTCCTGCTGATGGAATTTAACAAATCAAAGCAGTTAGTGGAGTGCTTTGGAGAGCTTTGGAGAATTTTGGAGGTGTTGAAAACTATCCCTGCAGATTTCTTTGCAAGCCTCCTGAGAAGAATGGAAGCTGTAATAAAGCCAAATATTTTTGGAATTTTAAATAAAAAATTTGTAATTTTGTTTTGAAAATGATTTTGTACATAGGCATTAACTTCACTATTTATATTCGTCTTTGATTTAATTTGCTTTTTAGCATAAGACTTTAGATGAAATCTTTAAGACAAAAAACTGCATATTCAGTTGGGTGTGTCCAAACTTTTTGCTGTAGTGTAGTTTCTGCTCTTTAACCATAAAAATTAAGACTAATTTAAACTAAGATTGCATGTACTCATTGCTCATTTCATGGAATGTGCAAATGTACAGTGGATCTTTGACTGTTTTTTACCTCTTATTTCAAATTTAAATCACATTTCCATGTTCAGCATCCTAGCAAACGTCTTTATTCTTTTTTTTACTTTGTCTTTGATTTCTATAATAAGTTGTCCATTTTCCAGCTCCAGGTTTAGCTTATTAGAGCGCCCTGGCTCAGAATGCTTTATATGTAGATCTACTACCCAGCTACCAGGCTGCTAACAACCTCCATACACTGTGTCTGTAATGAAGGACAAATTTATTCGTGGAAACCTGCGCTTGTTCAGCAGAGCAGTCTTGTTAAAAGCACTGAGCTCACACCTGACGACATCGTCCCGCCTTACAATGTAATGAGCATGGGACTTGTGACTGGTGCTGAGCCAGAATTTGACTGGTCCACTTAAAAAACACAACATGAAAATGCCTCACTGAACCTAGTCAATGCCTCAGAGTTGCTTGTGGTGCCATAACATGCATAGAAGCTGTGCTGTTAAAGGGCCAATATTCTACATTGTCCATAGGTATTATTTCTAAAATTTGTGTGGTTTTATATACCAAAAAATTTTTACCTTCCACATCCCATTTGTCAAACACAAGACCTGTGGACCGAGTCAGGCCCGTGGCACAATCCTTTTCTATTATTATTAGCCTGTTTCACCCTGAGATGCACTACAGTCCCCAGCATGCACCGCAATATAATGTGTGCTGTGACCCCCTTCCCCCAACAACAATCTGTGGGCCAGTGGTTACACAAAAAGAAATGCCTGGTGTCTAGTTCAAGCAAATAGGCAGTTTTTAAAACCTACCAAAAACAATTTAATTTTATTTAAAATGATTTTTGAATAAATATGTTGCTGTTGCAGTTTTGGCATATTTTGAATCAACAATGGCCGTTCGGGTCACGTCACAAGGTTAAGTAAAAATGATTATTATTATTATTTTTTTAAATATGGCCCGTTGAGTCTCTATGACTTAAAATTAAAATTGCTGTTTTTGTTTCCGTACCTTTAAGACTGATGTATGTAAATGACCTGTTCTGACTGGCTGCCCTGTATTGTGCCACATTCAAAAATTTGTCTGAGCTGAAAAACTCTTTATAACTTCAGTGTGAATGGGCGGGGCTAAACTGCTTTATTCAGAATAGGTAGATACAGGTAAATGAGCTTTTGTGACAAACTCAAACTCAAAACAGGCTGGTTTTGCATGTTAGGTTCCAGATATGCACTGTATGGATCGGGGAGTGAATCTTTAAAACTTTTACTGTTTTTTGCATGCTACGTTGAACTCTTTGATTTAAAAAGTGAGGAAAATGATTTTTTCCATGCTGTGGGCTCTTTAATATTCTCTTACTTTTTTTGAGACACAAGGGTGTGTTAACTGCAGCATGGGGCTACATTGATTAAGAATTCGATATATGGGTGCTCTATATGCACTGTCACAGCTAAGGGTCTCTGTAATGGAGCTCATAGTGTGCGTAGTTCCTGTTGCATAAGTCTTCCTGTCATGAGGCCTTTAATAGCTGACTGACCCTCTGTGCTATAGCCTGTAGATCAAAAACCCTGGTACTAGCTGCTGCCTTATAATCCTCTGATTAAGAGTTCTACTCTGTGCTGGAGCTGTCATGATTACTTGATTTAAAACAAATCAACAATACATCAAAAATGCATCTTCACAGCGATTACTCGGCAGCTCGCAAGGTGATAATAAATGTTTTCAATTCTCCTACAGGTCTCTCTTACAGTGAGATATATGCATCTATTTGTATGCGTTTTTGCTAGATGGCAGTATTGTATACATGTATTTTTAATGAAGTCACTTTAAAGTTAGGCTCCGGCCAAAATGTAGAAATGTAGCCATTGCTACATCTGTTACATGGTTACTCACCTCTTTCAGAGGTGCTGGAATATTCTCTAGAGATGAATTTTCCAGTTTAAAGATGAGGAAGACTCCCTTCTGATGATGTGTCTTGAAGGTGGGGGTAACATTTGACATTTAAAAAACGACAAGCTCTTTGGGGCAGATAGACGAGGGTAGCCAGAGCTAATGTTACTGCTAAGAAGACGAATATCACATATGTACTTATTGGCTTCTACACTGATTTCTTTATTAATTTTTGGGGGGATTCCTAATGAATGTATGACATTTTTGCGTAATGCATGCTGGGTGAGAGAAACTAAAGGATGAAAACACAAAAACAATATAAAATTGTAAATTTTGTCAAAACAATGAGGCTGAAGGATGTAAATCTGGGCTACAGAATATTATAAAACATTACAAATAACATTAAATGCTAGATTTGCAATGCCCCTTTAAGGCCCCCTTCTTTTTGTCCAGTGAAGTATTTTAGAATCTTTGAAATGCATGTTTTTTTAACCATTATTGTTCATTTAAATCTATTTGTGCTGTATGGCCTTAACTCTGCTCATTCAATTAATGGTCAGAACAATCAGTTGATTACAAATATAATGGACAGAGCGCTACTTTGCGCCACACTCCAACCTGAACCTTCACTGTGAAGTAAAACTCGTGCAATCTTTCACTGTTCTGTAGAACAAACAAGGTTTATTTTAAGAATCATTCCAAACAGGTGTTTTTCTCTTTTCTCTGTGAATGTCAGTATAATGTCAGTGCTTTGGGTCAGTGTCCACACTCGAGCATGGCCATGCTCACTGGACACTGACACTGAGACCATGCTGGCCTGCACATCACTGAGTCCTGATTTTGCCAAGGGCAAACAAATCAACTGTGAGTTATCTACTCCCCACCTCCAACAAAGCATAACTGCAGCCATATGTCAGACCTCAGCAGAGTCATAGTGTCTTGTTCTATTGTTGATTAACCCTTTAAACACTCGGGCCTTCTTTCCAAACTTCTATAATTTAAAACTTTGCGCTGTTTTTTCAGTAAATACTCAATAACGTAATATGGTTGTATGTAATATGTCTGAGTAACTGAAACTGATAATACTGTGCTGAATGCAGTTTACAGACATGTACATACTGAAGATAACTGAACAAAAATCACCTGTTACTAATCCCAATTTTTAAATTAGATTTATTACTGTTTTTTTGTAGTCTGACATTTGTAGAGAGTCTGTAGAAGATCTCTTTCTCCTGCACTGTCCAACTCCTTATGATATAGACCCACAGGCTGTATAAATGGAGCTGAAACTGATTGAGACTCTACAGGGCTGAAACACTACTGAAGAGGCTATTACACCTGAGTCAAGAGGCTTGAATGGCCGCACTGATGGGAGGCAACGGTGGCAACTTTGGTAACAGATGCATAATGCATAAGAGGTAAATGACTGTAAATTATGATGCCGAGGCTGGGAGACTGAAGCAGCTCATTTCATTTTTTAAAACACCTCTGCATTTAGGCCAGTGTTTCTGAGCTCAGTCGAAATGCAACAAGTGGCTCTTGGTTATGCTAAATACCTCTACAGCAGTGATTGTTTCCAAATGATGATCCTGGCCTTCATTCACTTGGCTGTCTGACAATGGCTGTGGTAAATCATAGCATTCAACCAATGGGACAGAGAGGTCAGCCAAATTTTTGTAATGAAGACTAAGACTTTTTTTCATGTGTGGTACAACAAAGTATTTTGTAATTAAGTGACAATCTTAATATTCACATTTAAATGCATAATACACCCTTTAAAATAGGTTCCTCAAGTTATATATAACAACTTAAAGAATGCTGGAATTTTTAGATGTTTATTTGTAGGGTTCAACAGTTCCTCTCTTTAATAGAAAACCTGTTGTAAAGGTTCTTTAAAAGCATTTTAAATTGATTCTACATAGCATCAAGCTATTTTTAGGTCAAATAACCTTTTTTGGTACTACACAGAGCCCTTAATTAACTGTTTTGTGACATAGTCTCTTCAATCCAAGAAATGTAATTGGTCACTTTGGTGTATATCCCATAATAGCCCGCTTCAGCACATTTATAACCCCAAGAGACGATGCCACCAATATACCAACTACGACTCTGGTTGTCCAGAAACACATACGGTCCTCCGCTGTCTCCCTGACAAGAATCCACACCCCCCTCAGTCGCACCTGCACATACCATGTTCTCTGTTACCACCAGCTTTCCTTTATCTGACACTATAGAGTCATACTTAGCCTTGCATACTTGAAAGTCAACAACAGGTATTACTGCAAACTTCAGATGAGGAGAACCACCTCTACCCTCCTTTTGCCAAACACCCCATCCACTCACTGTACCATGGTCATCAGCCTTCAGCAGGAATCGCCTGTCCTTTCCTGGCAAACACACGGGCATGATGGCTGCACTTATGGCTACTTTACGATGCAGTTTGATCAGAGCAATATCATTGTTGAAGTTCACCCCATCGTGATGGTAATCTGGGTGCATGAAGACCTCCTTAGGAAAACCCAGCTTCGCCTGGGGATCTTGCCGTTTGACCAGGCCCAGCTTCACACCCAGGTTGGACACTTCACCATAGCCTTGTAGGACATGAGCAGCGGTCAGGACCCAGTCGTCAGTGAGCAAGGCCCCACCGCCCTGGAAATGGCCTCCTTTCAGAATCATCACCTGCCAGGGGATCTCATTCTTCTCTACATTCTCGCCTCCAATCACCTTGGACAGTCTCCCTTGAGGCTTCCCGCAGACTTCAAGACAAGACAGACACAAGTTACTGTAAAGGCATTCAACAGAGCCACAGCACTGTATAGTTGCCCAGCTCTGCTTGTTTTAAAACTGATCTATTCATTCTCCACCCACACATGCTCTTTCTTAGCATTGCCAGGTTGGACAAGCTTTAAAAGAAGCAAAAATCCCATTCAAACTAATGAGAAATTGTAGCCCACAACTAAATCATTTGTGCACAATTTATCTCTTTTATTTTATGCACATCAATGTACTACCATTGGCCCATTAAAACAGACTCTTTCTTTCTTAAATCTATAAATCTCCTTCGTACAATTGAACGTTTGCAAAATTCCAGCAACTTGTGCATCTCTTAGTCACTGTTACCAATGTCCATTAAACTTTCAGCTCCCTGGTAGCATCTATAGTTCTCTTGCAAAATCAGCTGCACATAGGAACATTTAGAAGCACACATTTTAGAAGTACCATATTTTAGTTTAGGAACACATTTCAGAATGTACCGTGCCCCTACCTTTAACCAAGCGGTTAATGATGATGATGAATGAATGAATGAATTTTAAAATGTTTCATTATTGAAAAATAAACTGGCTTTACAAGAGGGGCTGTGCAGTGGGGCCTGTGCAGCACCACAACGACAACATACTTCACCACTATAAGCGCAGATTATTTTCTCTAATTGAGACAAAACAGTAGCAAGTTTATGCACATATTAATGAGAACACAGTTAACATAAACCTTAAAACCAGCAACATTTCCCTGTAAAGCGTGCATCCGTTTTTGACATGCAAAACATTAACCCCAATGAAGACGACATAAATTACTATCGGAGAGCTAAAACGTGCATAAAGACAGAAAAAGCAGGAAACTTAAAAAAAACTGTCAAGCAGCCTAGCTGAAGTATAATGCCGCGGCAGGCGTGGAAATGTTTAGGCTTCTTTTCATTTATACTGTACCTCTGATGACGCAGATCACAGTCAACAAGGATGAACTGACTTTTAACTCAAGTGGGTAACATTTTATATTTGGTTTGGAGAGAAGGACAGTGTAATGGTTACTAAGCACTTATTAAAGGAGAAAACTAAACTGATGTTTAGAAAAGACGTGGAGAGCATCAGGATTATGATTGGCTATAACAAAAATTTACACTGTGACCCCGTTTACACCTGGTCACTTCATGTATCTGGATTTTATCTTGATAAGATTTTAGCCACAAGCATTTACCCTGGGTGGTCAAATGCCTCTTTTCTAAATGCCTCTTAGTTTGAAACTGCACCTAATATACGTTTATGACGTCAGTTTGCACAAACAGCCAATGAGATGCTCTGCTCCCCAACCTATCAGCACTCAGTAGCAGTAATGCTAGCGTTGTACTTCCCAAAACCCATTTGCTGTAGAAAAAAGGAAACATACAGGTAAGTTTTCTTTGCTTTTTTAGTGAAATACATCCTTCTACTTCCTAAAATTAAAGAAATGTTCTGGGCAAATGATCAGTAACCCATATAAAGTATATCTGACCCTATATCTGCCTGAAGATACGTGACAAAGGAAATAACACTTAGAAGCAGTGGTGACTGAGAGGCGTGCCAATAAAAAAACTAGTTAGACCTTGTGTGCAGGGCCATAATCTGGGTGGTCAAAAGATGGACCATCAGTGATCTACAGTCAGCGGGGTGCCGTCCTTAACAAGCCAGCAGACCGATATATGCTTGCTATCTGGGCTGATATGAGTTTACTCACTAGGTGTACACTCAGGAAGCTTCCGTCCACCCAGCGTGTCTCTCCAGTAGCCGTCATGAGCGCAAGTATAGCCTCCTGAAAAGACAGAAAGTATTCAGCTACTAAATATACACAAATATAGTCCATCTGTAAGTTCCATGTTGTGCATTATGTTTAACAGAATGTTTTTAGGATAATCTCTCACCCGTCATGCTGGTCTTCATGGTGTAGTATTCTTCGCAGCTGTACTTGATCTGAGATTTATATGTGGTTTTGGTGAATTCAACGCTTCCTTTGTAAATCTCATCAGGGTCTCCACAGTCAATGACTGCAAATTAAAATTAAACCGTTATTGAGCTTCCATAGGGCATCTATAAATAAATTTGCTTCTGAATGAACTGTTACATCAAAATCTTATCATCACTGTCATAGCAGAACCTTGTAACCTTTCTTTTTTGTTTTATTTTTACATCATTTGAACACATCAGCTGCCTTTTACATCATGTATGCTTTTTATAATGACTGGACTGATAGAAATGTTGTCCAGAATAAACCCTTTACAAGAAAGAACATTAAAGGGGAATAATTAAATGAGTCACATGTAAACAAAGTTATTCAGAGTGGTCTTTGTTTTGATATGCACCATTCTAGAGAAATTTACCCATCACAATTGTTCACAGTGGGGGTGATGGGAGCCAGTGCCTGATGTTTGTTGTAAGGGTGTTGTAAAATTATGTTCTGTTGATTTTCTAAGAGAAAATAAGTTATACATCCTCTACAGCAAACACACATCTGCACACTCTAAAGCACAAAAACTGTTTATTTGTTAAATTTAACATATTGGGGAAAAAGAAACCTTAAAATGTGGCTTGTGAAAAAGTTATGGCATCTGTCATACTGAATGTTTCTTTTTTCCCCCAATATGTTCAACTTAGCAAATAAATAGAAATTATGCTTTAAAATTTGCTCCGTATAGAGGACCTGTACTTACCTACACTTAGAAAATCAACAAAACATGTCATTTGACTGAGGGTATGCAAACTTTTGCACACGTGGGGGTTCACAGGTCATTTTTGAAAGTAATTAAAATGGCTAGATATGCATTGTGGATATCACAGCCCCTTATTCACATCATCACCACAAAAAAAAATCCGAGTTAGTAACTTTTTCTAAAATGCAATGAACCGTTTCACATTAAACCACTCTGAATGACTTTGTTTACATCTCAACCATTGAATTATGCAGACATTTTTAAAATTCCCCATTAAAATGTTTTTCAAAAGTTTTTTCATTCTCCTATAAATCTACCATTTCTTAAATTTTGTCACAACAGTGATATTATTTTTAGATGCAACATTCCATTTCATATCTGGCTGCTTGAAACTGCTGGTTTACTCCCCGTCTGTTTGACATGGCAAGCTTTACGGTCTATAGGTGATCATTCTTTCAATAAACCTCCATTGACAATTATGTACAGTTCATGCCTGTTTGGGTTGAAGTGACTTACTCGTACAGATGGGCATTGGACCATCCCAGAATCCATCCTTCAGGCACATGGCTTGATAGGAAGGCAAGCTTTCTTCTCCCTGTAGATAGAACAGACACTTTAAGCCCCCACAGCCCACAGAGGATTCATTTACCCATTCAGAAGTGAGATGCAAGTCATTTACCAGAGTTAACTCATAGCCAAGGTCACAAGTAACGTTGAAAGTGTCTGTTAAGATGTACTGGTCCTGCTGGGGGTGAATATGACCATTACGAGGAGCTACCGGATTTGGGCAAGGTTTGGCTGCGAGAGAGAGGAACGATGAACATTAAGTCGTCAAACAGTGCCGATAATGGCAGAATACATACGGATGTGCGCAGAGGAAACCAGACCATTAACTTTCTCCATCAAAATGATGTGTGTTTGAATGTATCATGCCTAAAATCTCTCTGTGGACATCAAATTTGAATACAGAATGCACAAGACAGACATAAAAAGGGTTTATTTTTACTGGGTGACAGGCCATTCATCACTGAGAGGCTGTTTTTAACACTAAACCCTTACTGTCAGTAAAACTCAGGAGCACACCTGCTGGAGCTGATGAAGTTACTGTGAAGAATATTGAAAGTGTTAATCTCTCAGATGTCATTAACGTTCCAATAGCTTGAAGGCCGTACCTGTGCTGGAGTACTTTATCTTCCAGCCTCTGTTTTTTCCGGAGCCGTCTGAGTGGAACGTCACATGCACTTTGTGAGTGCCAGTTTCGATTCTGGCTGGTGGCTTGGTTCCACAGAATGGGCCGTACTCCCTTGAACCTGCAGTGATCTTGAGATCAGAGACAAAGCAAGAGATATTGTAGTTGGTACACTCTAAGATCAGTACATCTTTGGCACCATTCTTAACCGGACCCTCCTTAACTGTTTTACATGTGACCTACAGTACTGTGCAAAAGTCAGAGACCACCCTTCGGTTTATTTAATTTCCAGGAAAAAAGGCCATTAAGTACAAGATATTCATTTTCATTCATTGTCAGAAAAAAGCAGAAAACATATATTTAGTAGAAAATTACACATAAGCCTCGACAAACAAACAAATAATATCAACATTTTCAGTATTATTGTGTCCACCCTTTAGCTATATTACAACTTCTGTTCTTTTCAGGATATTTGCTTCCAGTTTTTAAAAAAAAATCTGCATGGATATTTTTCCACACCTCCAAAGTTCAGTCTTGGAAGTTGGTTGAATTTTCTGCTTTTTACAATTCAAGTGATCCCAAACACATCCACTGATATTGAGGTCTGGACTCTGGGGTGATCAGTCCATTGTTCTGAGAACGCCAGCTACTTCTTTGTTTGATTTAAAAATTTTCTTCTTTTTTGTCTATTTCCTTTTCTCAGTAATGGTTTCTTGTCAGCTACACATCCTTTCAGACTCATAGCACTGAGCTGCGTTCTCACAATGGAAGGATGGACAGAAACACCTGTGGATTTTTAAAATCTGAAGCAGCTTGATTTTCTCCACCCTCTTAAAGATAAAACCTTTAAGTTCTGTTTATCTGATGGGGACAGTTTTAATGGCCTACCCGGTCTTGCACGATTATTAGGAGCCCCATTTTATCTAAATCTTTTACTTTTTTTTTTAATCCCATTTTGGAAACTCCTCTCTTAAATTCCTTTCACTTCTTTAGGTAAGTGTTTTATCTTATTTAATTTAATCTCCTCCTTATTTCATATAATATCTCCTGAAAAATGAAATACTAGTACTTAATGGCCATTTTTAAAAATGAAAGGTGGAATCTGACATTTGCACAGTACTGTACATATGAGGTTCCACTATACAGTGCCTTGCAGCTCTTAGTAATGACTAAGGGGCTAAGCACTGAAATGTCAACATGAGTATATAAGGTAGTGATGGGCAATATGACAATGTTTTATCGTATTGTAATAATTATATCACAACGTACCACCGTATGCTTTATGAGTATATTGTGGAGATCGTCGCTGCTTAAGGAATACTAAACAACGTTTAAAGAATCATTATCATTAGCCCTGTTTAACTGTATTTGGTGCAGTGCAGGCTGAATAAAAAACATTGTACTCAGTGTACATTGTACACTCTTAAAATGATGGTGCTTCAAGAGTTCTTTAGTAAAGAAAATGGTTCTATATAAAAATATGAATACTCAAAGAAGCCTTTGCATGATTAAAGGGTTCTTTGCATCCTGAAAGTGTTCTTCAGATTGATGGGGAATGTGCTGTATATGGTTCTAAACAGAATCTGAAGGGTTCTATATAGTACCAAAAAGGGTTCTTCTATTATTACTAGCTTGACATTGTAACAATAGAAGAACACTTTTTGGTGCTATGTAGAACTGTTCTTTATAGAACCATATACAGCACATTCTCCTTCAATCAGAAGAACTCTTTCATGATGCAAAGAACCCTTTAATCATGCACTGGCTTCTTTGAGTGTTCATAAGTCTTTATAGAACCATTGTCTTTACTAAAGAACCCTTGAATAACCATCATTTTAAGTGTGTAGCTTTTGATAGTGGTTTGAAACGTATCACTATTCTGCCTGTTCCAACTTATGATACACGTCTTCAAATGAAACGTCTTTGAGTATCTTAGTATTATATTTTTGCTGTATCACCCACCGCTAGTACAAGGTCAAGTACTATTTAAAGCTTTGTACACTCTTCAAAATAAAAGTGCCAAAAGGGTTCTTTGGAGCGATGCTATAAAAACACCACCTTTGGTTCCCTAAAGAACTTGTCAGTGAAAGATTCTTTAAAGAACCCTTTTGTACACGAGATTTACAAGTGTGAAGAACGTTTATTTTGTAAAGGGTAACAATTAAAATTTCCTAGAATCAGACATGCAAGCCAAGAACCATTTAGAAACCTTTGTTTTTAAGTGTAGAATGTGACTATTTGGCTTGTCAATAAATGCAGGGGTGAGCTTGTCAACACGTCCTTTGGGAGTAACAAAGACAGGCAGGTTTAGGAGGCATGAGAGAGCATATATTGCTTATTCATGGGCCGTCAGCTCTTTGATTGGTGGGTTTTAGGGAGTACTCTAATGGGCAGTGTCATGCCTGATGAACATGAGTTTGTTTTAAAGAGGAGAGGGAGGAGGAAGCCTGGCTGAAGGGCAATGTTATAAACAAGGTTGAGATGTAATGGAACACAAGTGTTCAGAATACAGTTACTGTTTAAATTTTAGGAGAACATTTTAAGACTTACCTGCTAAATTTTAAATATACATACTATCTTTAAAAGAAACATAGTCGATGCTTGTTTATTAACTAATTTTAAATCAGCACACAGTGAGTAAAGGCCTGTTCCAAAGAATAACTGAAAAACGGCTTCTTTACAAACTGCTAAAGCCTGAGTAGACTGATAAATCAATGTGTTAAGCCAGTGTTATTAAATCTCAGTGTTATTAAAGAGTTACTTTGAGGAATGATGGAACAGAACAGACTCCTCAGTAGTGGACATGTTCAGGGCAGTAGGATAATGGGAGACGATGAGAGCAAAAAATGTTGAGAACTTCACTTTTGTAACTTCATTTAAATAAGTGAATTTTCCATGAAACACCAGATAAATAAGGAACAGCGAGGAACAGTGTGAAGTCAATAAAAATTGCAACAGCAACAGCAAGTTTGTCCCATCTGCCTTATCAATATGTATTCTAAATATTGTTCTAAATATTATTCTAAATACTTTTTTATGTACTGTAATGGAATATGCTGCTAAATACATTCAGTACAGTGTATTCAGTACTGAGCCAGTGTAACACACTGTCGCTGTCGTAAGAAAAGAGAAATAGTACCTTTATAGGACAAGGAAAAAAGTTGTTAATTTTAATGTACATTAATGTAACAAAATTCTCCTCCAAGTAAATGTACTATTTCTGTTCAACCAACTGTCAATATAAAGGAAAACTAGTGTTTTCAAATAATGAAAAAATAAAAATCAGACAAAAATAGAGGTTTGATATGACAGCAATGATATGCGTCTCATTCTCTAAAAAACAAAGGAGTGGGTGAGGAGCCACAACAGACTACAGCCAGAACTATACAATCAATCTCGTGATAATTAATTTGTCAGAGCACATTTAATAGGTAGTTAAATCACTCTCAATGAGAATGCCAGGAATTCGTCATACCATACATCAACAGAATGTGACTCATCAAATGTGTCACTTAATGATGTTTGGTTAGCACGTTCAGAGCAATGCTCAATCACAATAAACACTTGCTCAATAGCTCTGTTTACAGCTCGAATGTTTGAACTAGCTCTATCAGGTGTGCTAAAATGATGTGCATTAATTTCTGCCTTTTGCAGAGGCCAGACAGAACCGTGATTATGCACTTGTTTATGCAGCTGCTGTCTAAAGAGCCTTGATGTAGATTATGATGTTTAATATCAGGATATAAATAGCAGACATTACACATACTGTTAAGTACTGCCAGGATCTCACAGTATTTAACAGTAAAAACTGTGTTCATCATTTTATTGTGAAATAAACTCATTTTAAGATATTTCCCATAAGAACACAGCAAATTACTACGAGGTTTAGGTTGAACTATCCTGCGCAGCGTTATGGGATACGACAGCTAAAAATTACAAATATTTCAATAAAAAACATTTTTAGTGTTCTTACTTAGACTTTTAATATTTATGTGGATTTTTTTTGTAAATTACAGGAAGTTACAGGCTACTGAGTATACAGTTGCTGTTTTACTGTTATTTATTCTTAAAATGGTTCAGCAAATTATTGCAAAAGCAATGCATCTAGGAGCCAGTCATTTACTGCAATTTTACAGTTTATCTACTAATGCTACTTATGACTCCCATATTCATGGGCTGCCCACTGGATGGTTTTAAGGTGATAGTGGAAGGGAGGGGAGGGAGTGGAACTCATTGCTATCCTGGACGATACATCACATCCCCTCCATGACCTACTGGTCAGACAGCGGAGCACCTTCACCAACAGACTTATTCAGCTCCACTGTAGTAAGGAACAATACAGGAGATCGTTTGTACCAACGGCGATCGCACTGTACAACATCTCATCAGTGTGCCGGGACATTACTGTATACTGAGCCATATACCTTTCTATTCATTACTATGCACTGCCATTTTGTTTATACATCTACCTATTGCTCTCAAAGAGCTACCTATGTATATCACATTGTATATGCATCAAAAAATATTGCATATTGCACTGCCACTTGATTATACACCCAGGCATGTTGCACAACTATTAACATATGTTATCGTTTACTGTGTTTAGTCACTTCCCCTTCACTCATACGCAAGAAAATCAGTTTCTTTCCAAAGTAACAGGAAAGCATTGCATTAGTATGAAAGACATATTTCACACAATATCCACATTAGTGAATTTTGAATTTTAATATGATTATGTTTCAGTTGCTTTCTTTATTGCACTGTAAATAACCTGTCGACTCTAAATAATGCTTTGATTGAATTAAAAACAATATTCTCTACCAGACATTTAAAGACATCTGCTAAATTCCACATGATGTCTCTCAGGACATTCAGTCATTGCTGTAGATGACTGACTGTTTTTGTCAATGTTAAGTGCAGCTTGCAGAAGTCTGAGTGGTTTGATGTGAAATGCTCCATTTTAGAAAAACATACCAAGCCAGAATTGTTCACAGTGCTGGTGATAGGAACCAGACGTCTAAATATATAAGACGTATAATGACTGTAAAACTCCCTCACAGAAAGTTACTACATGAAATGCTTATGACTGTTTTTGAAACATTGTTTTACAATCATTCTGAGGTAAGACTTGGGCCTGATGATAATACATCAAAACATATTTAAATAAACCTGGCCTATGTTCTTTGCTGTATCTGAATTTGACTAACAGTATGAGGATAACCCATGATATTATTTGCACTTTTTAGGTCTGATGTATCAAGATCAAAATCTGGAAACAAAATATTCAAATTCATTATCAACTTGTTCTTATAGAAGCGAGATGACACCAGTTCAGCCCTGTCATTTCTGTTGTAGAGAAATAACAGAGCAGGTAAAGTACATTTACATGGAGGTGCAGGTTCTTTGCTTGGTATTTCAGGCTCGATTTCCTCTTTCCTTTCCTGGTCTGATTGCTGTCAATACCTGCTGGCAGTTAAAATACCAACCTTCAGGATGTCATAAGGGCAGGAGACCTCGGGATGAGTCTCTACGTCAAACGGCTCCTCAAATTCCAGGCTCACTTGGAAGCCCTCCAGCAGGCTGATGGTGTAGTCACACTGACTCATTCTAGGGTACGCAGCTGGATACTCAGGGCTGGTCAACTCTCCTGACCTCTCCACCAGCACCTGACCACTGCACTGCACTGCAGAAATGAGAAAAGAAACTTACTTTACAACTATAATAATCGAAATTATTATTATTATTATTATTCTTACAAAATTTAGTCACAAAGCTTCAAAGTGCTTTACACATTCTTGTACATAAAGGGTTCTAAATGGTTATTGGCTTAGAGGTTTGATTCTAGGAAATACCTTGGTAACACTTTCTATGAATACTATGTCTGTAAGAATTTATGAACATGTTCATGTCATAAGGCATTTATAAGGTACTATAAATAAGGCTCTAAATATTTATAAAACACATTACACTTTATAGCCATGTTTGTTATGCATTAAAAACTGTGGACATAATGCTTTATAAGTGGTGTGTTATAAGGAGTGTAACAAATGTTATTAAAACTCTGTTATAAGAGCTGTTTATGTGTTGTTAGCATTATGGTAATCGCTGCCTTCTCCACTATAACACACTCAAAAGGGGTCTTGTGGGAGGGGTCTGGTGGGTAGTTGGGTTGCTGTGATGTAAAAGTAAAAAAGTTTTAGTTTTAGTTCTAGTTTACTTTGGAACTTTGGAAATGCTGTGGCTTTAATGAAGTTCTTATATCCATCAATAACAGTTTGTACCCATAATGACAAGTATAGAAACTCTATGCATATTATACCAAGCACAGACCAAAAAAAAAGGTTTTAGCACCAAAATACGTTCTTACATTTTTACAATGTCAAGCTTATAACAATAGAAGAACCCTTTTTAGTGCTATATAGAACTCATTTTAAAAAGGTTCAGATGATATAGAGCCATCTACAGCACATTCTCCATCAGTCTGAAGAACCATTTCACCATGCAAATAACCATTTAATCATGCAAAGTGTTCTTACGGTGTTCATGGTTTAATATAGGACCATTTTCTTTACAAAAGAACCCTTGAAGAACCATCTTTTTTAAGTGTGTAGGCTAGTTGTGTCACAGCTTTGGAGTCAAAGAACGAATTCCACCGCTTGTTCGGAATACCCAATACATATCCGAAATACATAATCACACATCAGTGGACACCAGTGGGTATTTCTTCTTCATTGTCTTTAATTAGACTGTAGATAAATGACCACAGCATAAGCTTTAATCAATAGAATGATGAGCAGTTTCTGTTTTCACAAACTGTTACAATTCACTGTCAAGTGCACCAGCTGTAACAGATGTAAAAAATGGAGAGGCTTTACAGAAGGTGGCAAAGGTTAGGTGATTTATATAATTAGGGCGATTTAGACGCAGGTCATCGTCCCAGTTCCTCTGCGTGATATGATGTCACTTTCTTCCCTATTGGCAAAGAATAATAATTAAGAGGCACGTCTGGGCTGGTAATTGTGATTAATTACCCACCATCACTGCTCTATTAAAGCAGCAAACAGGTATCAATTTTCCGTGGCTCTCCGTGCTGCTGTTCCCCCAGGAACCAATGGTAATTAACCCAGTCTCACTCAGACTGACAGAGATCAACAGCTTCATACAGTGGCAGCGCTGCCGCAGAGCCACAAACGCTAACAATCACAGTTCTGCCCTGCACAGCCTTCACTGCTCGTTTATGGTGCTTTTACACTGCGTCACCTTAAAGATATAGATAAGCATGTCACACTATTCTCCGGTCTGAGCATGGACACAAGGCACAAAAGGTTCCATTGTAGTGATGCAGTAGAACCACGAAGAAGAACCGAAAGAACTTCTCAAAGGATGGCTCTGTTCAAGAGATGTGAGAGTATGAAGAACATCTTCTAGTTCATAATAGTAAGAAAAACCTTTAATTGTTACACTGAAAAAGACTGAAGTCTTTTGAATTGATGTTTCTCAATTCATGTCTCATTTACAAAATGGTTCACTTTTAAAAAAGATGGTTCTCTAAGGGTTTTTTACACTGGTTCTGTATAGAACCATGAACACTCAAGGAACCATTTGCAAGCTTAAATACAATCTTTAAAAATATGGTTCTTCGAGGGTTCTTTAGTAAGGAAAACAGTTCTATAAAAAACCATAAACACTCGCTTTGCGTGATTAAAGGGTTCTTTTCATCATGAAAGGGTATTTCAAATTGATGGAGAATGTGCTTGCAATAGTTCTATGTAGAACCTTTTTGAAAAGGGTTCTATAGAGCTCCAAAAAGGGTTCTTGTATTGTTTCAAGCTTGACTTCGTAACCATAGAAGAACTTTTTTGGGTGCTATATAGAACCATTTTCAAAAAAGTTCTATATAGAACCGTCTATAGCACATTCTTATGATGAAAAGAACCCTGTAATCATGCAAAGGAGTGTTCGTGGTTCTTTATAGAGCCATGTTCTTTACTAAAGAACCATTGAAGAACCATTTTTTTAAGAATTGCATGGTGAAATGGTTCTTCAGATTGATGGAGAATGTGTTGTATATGGTTCTATATGAAAATGGTTCTATAGTTATTGTTACAATGTCAAGCTTGTAAGGAACGAATAAACACAACTAATATATACTTAATGTCTTTTAATAAATGTTGAAATACATTTTCTATGCCTACAAATGCTTTTCTCTTCTAAAATAACAATGTATGTGGCACTGAAGTTAATTTAAGCAATTATTAAGACAAAAAGTCTATACCTGCACTCTCAAAAGTGCTGTGCTACATAACACATTTACTTGTGTTACCCGTTTTAATAGATTTTGTGTCAGACTGTTTTTTGTGTTTAAAGTAACACAAAATGTTTTATCTGTAACTGGGCACAGAATTATTTTAGCATATTTTGTTTTGATATACTTTTGTTTAATATACTTTAGTTTAAGTGTACTGTGTTAAGGAGTACATTAATTTAAGTGTATTTCCTTTACAGCACACTAAAGTATAACTTTAAATGTGTTAGATTAAAATGTACTTTTCAAAAAATACAAAAAAAAAATGTTTGATGTATTTTACATCTAAAATATACTTTTAGTATTGTCTCTTTACTTCAGTTTACTACTAATGTACTTAAGTAAGCTTCCTTTTTTACCAGGGTGGTTTAGCATTTAAAGATAATCACATGGGATTGTCACTATTCCCCTGTGGAATCATAATCGGCAGCTGTTGAGAGGGTTAATGATGTCTGGTTGCATCTATGATGCAAAAGGCAACAACAGTGTGCAGTGGCTTGCAAAAGGAACAAAGTTCAAAATAATCAATAATGCTATGGAAACTGTGCACAAGTCTAAAGAATTAACAACCGCACCAGCAACGAAGCCATTCTAAGACAGATACTTAAAGATAACGAGTCAAAGACATTCTTTTTTTCCAAGTGTTTATTGCTATAACACCTGAACGTTATGAGCTCTACAAATATAGTACTGTGGTCTGTGTATTGCTACAAATAACATTCAAAAATAATTACATCTCCAGTCTTTTCAAAGTTCATTTCTTCATTACAGTTACATAATATGTCATTTCTGATAACTTCCAGTATTAATAATGACAATAAAAGTCCACACACACTGTGGTCAGTGACCGAACGAACCGAAGGCCGCAGCTTTCATGCTTTCGTGATGGCAGCCTTACCAGTGCAGTCCCTCTTGTTGGCATGGAGCTGGTAGCCCAGTTTGCAAGTGCAGTAATAGCCCCCCACGTAATTGTGGCAGTAATGGTCACACACAGGCTCTCCATCCACAGTAATCAGGCACTCGTTGATGTCTGTGCACAGTGAGAAAGCGAGCAATTAGCAATAGAGCTTCCACTGGCAAAGTTTCACTCTCACACGCTATGCACTCTCAAACGAGTGCGCTTATAAGAATAATGGGGTACTGGAGTTACAAATAAGATTGAATACACATCAGTTGTGCTTTATTTGCTATGTTAGAGTGCTCTTCATTTGTGGAAATCAACATGTAATATAACAAATTTATAGCTTAAATTTAAGGCCTTTGCTCAATTAACTGCCCAAATGTATTTCACACACACTTAAAAATGGTCCTATATACAACCATGAACACTCAAAGAACACTTTGCATTATCAAACAGTTCTTTGCATCATGAAAGGGTTTCTCAGATTGATGGAGAATATGCTGTAGATGCCTTTTTTTACAAAGGGTTCTATATAGCACCAAAAGGGTTTTTTCTACTGTTACAGGCTTGACCTTTTGGGTGCTATATAGAACCCTTTTCAAAAAGATTTTATATAGAACCATTTTTCATATAGAACCCCTGAAGAACCATCTTTTTTAAATGTGTAGCTAAACCACTAGCAGTCCCTTTCATTATGATAATATTTTTTAATTAAATAAAAATGGTCCAGAATGACTCAGCATAAAACCTCATTACATTGACAAACACTACTGCGCGAAGTCGAAATGGCCATTAAGTGTGAGTTTTTCATTTTTCAGTGTTGGGGGAAAAAGCAGACAGCATATATTTAACAGAAAATTACAGAAAAAGGCTCCACAACCAAATACTATTTTTCTAGCATTTAGTGTGTCCACTCTTTTCCTTTATTATAGCTTTCATTCTTTTCAGGAGATTTATTTTCAGTTTTTGAAAAAATCTGCATGGATATTTTTCCATACCTCCAAAGTTCTTAAAAGTTGGTTGCATTTTCTGCTTCTCACAATCCAAGTAATCTCGAACATATTCAGTGATGTTGAGGTGTGGACTCTGGGGTGGTCAGCTCATTATTATGAGAACTCCAGAAGCTTCTTTGTCTAATTTGCAAATTTTCTAATTTTTGTCTATTTTCTTTTCTCAGTGAGAGCTTCTTGTCAGCTACACATCCTTTCAGGGCTTCTTGTCAGCTACACATCCTTGTCAGCGTCACATCCCTTTCCCATAGTGTTGTGTTGTCTTCTCACAGTGGATTGACAGAAACACCTGTGGATTTTTTCAAGCTTGATGCTGTCCTCTCTCTCAGAGATGAAAGCTTTAAGTGCTGTTTATCTGAGGGTGACAGAGGGTTTTGGTGGTGAGGAGTCCTATTTTCTTTCCTTTTTCTTTTCTTTTTTTTTTTTTAACTCCAGTTTTAGTAACGTGTTTTTCCACCTTTCTTTGGCTTTCTCTTTCCTTGTGCAAGTGGATTATAGTCTAATCTATATAAGACTATAGTCCACTATAGTCGTATATCTAATCTACTCAGAAACACCTCCTGAAAACAAATATCTTGTTCTCAATGCCCGTTTTGACCGTTAATGAAATGCATGTAGGGTGGTCTCTGACTTTTACATAGTACTGCACAATAACGTTAAGAATGTTTATCTCCTATAAGGTTAACTTTTCAGAGATACAAAATGTTACAATAGCGATGAGTTAAAAAAGCACAGTAGTAATATACTGAGATGTTAGGTTAAATTGGGTACATTTTATAGATCAACAACAGTATGCTAATATAGACAACACTACGTAAGGCCTTCATAATGCACCTCACCTTCTGTGGCATAAAAAGCCTGGAAGCCTGTGTATCGTCCCTCATTGGAGTAATCTGATCTAAAGATGACAGACATTGCGTTTGTGGAGGAGTAGAGGACGGTGTTCTTTGGGGAATCTTCATAATTTTTCTTATCCTCACCACAGAATCGAACAGTGCCATTGCCCTCTGAGAATACCTGTAAACATCACCAGGAGAAAGACAGGCAAGTGATGACCCATCACACATGGAGCAAACAGAGGGCAGATTATGGCTATATGTGGCTGATATGAGCTATACAGAAAACATTAAAACTAAAATGTATTTGTTCACTTTAATGACATAAAAAATCTTGATTATATGCAGGAGTTTGGCTCCACTGCAGCCATACAATTAGATTGCTCATTAAAGGGATAATTAGGACTTTCATTTGCACTGTCAGGATGATGTCTAAAGTGCTGCACCAGCTGGATTGGTTTCACCAGAGGAGGTTGTGTAATACAGTCTATCAGAGATTTAACAGGCTGATTCATACAGGATAAAGTATCTGTGTCAAGTAGCAAAGATAACGTAGATTGACACCAGTGTTAAGCATCAGGCTCCACACTCAATAACAATAACAACATGGCACGTGTCTGTGTCTATTGGCAGGTTTAGTTCTTACATTTACATAAGGCCCATTTGAAAAGCTACTATCACTGAGGGAGATCTAGGTTCAGATAATTCACTCCAGCATTATTACTTATCGTAAAAACTGTGGACTCTAAAATCACAGATCTTGTGCACAATCATTTCAATTACAGTCTTCCTCTTGTAATGCTAATCCAGCTTGAATACAGCTTAATTAAAGTTATTCCAAAACATATTACAGTGCAAACTGTACAGGCAGCATCTGCAGTGATAATGCCTTACTCCCAAATGTCAAATTGGCAATTCCTGGCACAGGGATCAAAAGAGATTGATATTGGAGGAAACCCTGCTTGTAGGCTAGATCCCACTTATCATATCCATTTTCAATTATGTGTGCAGCAGCACTGGAGGCATGCTCAGGCCTTACCTCTAAGTAGTCATATTCACAGTGAAGAGAGGGTTCCAGACTGAAATGGGTGAAGTAGAGCCGAAGTCTGTGTCCCACTGGCCCTGTGATGTTCCACACAATGTGTTGCTTATTAGGATACACATTTGGAAAGTTGGGTGAAGTGAAGCTCCCGAAGAGTCCTGTTAATTTCACACTCAATGCCAGTGGGAGCAGACTGAGCACAGCCACAGACACGCTGTAACCAGACATGAAAGACACACACATTTAAGAGAACTGAATATTGCTTCATTATCTATCTTTAGGTACTGAACAGATGAACTCCTTAAACACCAAAGGTTTGTATGTGGGTTCATACTTAAAGGAGTACCTCATCTTAAAAGGTAATGTTATATACCATGTGTGAACTTCTATGGCACAAAGGAAAACTGTGGCTTAACACCAGTTCTCCATTTCTCTAGCTTAATGGAGTTCCTTATCTTTACTGCCAATGTCAAACCACGTTTCCATTATTTAAAATAATAATATTACTATTAATGAACAAAGGCTAGTACACTGTAAACATTATTTAAGCTTTAAAAATGAAGAAACCAGGTTACCTTAATACTTCGAGGTGGCTGAAGTTCTAATAGTAAGTCAACAGTATAATCTGTGTCTTTTTACAGCTGTATTACAGCGGTATTATTACTGTAAAAGTACTGTCAAATTTAAGGGTCAAAACCTGTTTTTTTAAAGGTTGAATGCATGTAAATAAACCAAACATATACTGTATTTTAACTCTGCTGTTGTTAATTTACAGAAATAGAATTTTTGAATCGATCAGTTGATCACCTTTATTTCAGACATTTGAATTTATTTTAATTGTTGTTATTGTTTTTATTTTGGTAAAATACTTATGTCAGAATAACTGGTTGAACCAGTAAAACATATTTTACTATTAATTAAGGGGTTTTGTCTGGCACATTTGCTTCTGTTTACCATTTTATTTTCCACATTTTTACAGTGCTCATTTATTCCTGCTGTCTTTCAGACATTGATAGCTATGTTAGCATATTTGGCAAAATTGTCCTTTAAATGAATGGACTAAAGAATCAAATTTTCCCAATTTTCCCCTCATCCCAAACTTAGTTGATCGGCCAAGAGGTTTGGTGTTTGAAATTTGCTTCTTTAGTTTTGAATTGGAGCTATGAGGCTAATATAATAAAAATCTGTCACCAGCAATTATTTTGGGTTGCATAGATTTTCATTACTTGTTGGCTACTTTATCCTTATAGTGCAAAGGTAGAGTAGCAAACTTTCTTTTTAAGGGGTTAAAATCCAAAAACAAACATCAAATTGAACCAAAACAATCCCTGATTTTTTTACTTCACCTTAAAACCAGCTGCTTACCTTTTCATCATTCTTAGCCGTCGGTCATTCCCTGAAGACAACAAAACTTTTCTTCACATTCAGTGGAGCTAAACTGATGACCTTAAAGTGCACTCTAGGTTACTGAACCACCAATCCAGTAACTAAGACTGTGTAAATACGACCCATAGTCATGGACTTTCCCAGTTGTTGACAGTATCAGAGCTGTTGTTAGCCTAATTCAGGACTTTTCAGTAAAAGGACAGATTAATGGTGTCAGCATCTGCAATTCGTAATTCGCTCTGTGACCATTTCCCTGGCTCACAATTCAATATAACAATGACATATTATTTACACAAAAAGAAGATCTGGCTTTCTGGTAAGCTGTTTATTGATTATAAACAGCTTTTACGCTAAATGAGACATTGCCAGTAAGTACTCATGTGTAGCCTGTATTTACTTCTTTAAGCCAACCTCCCTCTTTTTAGTCAATGATTGATTTCCCTGTTTTAGACAAACTGAAAGATAAAAATTACTGACAGGTTCTGATTTGCTTTCTTAGATTTGAAGGACCCATATCCTACATTTTTCTTATATTGCGTTTTTTCCCTGAGATCCATTTATGACACTTGTGTGGGACTGTGTGCCATAAACAGTTGTACTGACCACTTTCCAAGCTCTCTTTATCTCTTACAAATAAACAGGCTGTTGTCAATTTACCTAGAAGTCTGATAAACAGTGATATGTAAAAGTTTAACACCCCTGGTCAAATCATGGTAAACATGTTTTGTTCATTTTCTACGTGAACACAGAGAACACACCTCTGCACATTATAATGCACAATTACAGATTATTTGCTAAATTTAAAGGTGCAGTGTGTAAGATTAAGTGGCATCTAGCGGTGGCGATGCAGAAAGCAATCAACTAAATACCCATTTCCTTTCCGAGCGTGTAGTTGAACCTAAAGTGGACGTCAGGTTTTGCTTCTTTGCTTCTTCAAAATTTGGGTTCTCAAACCTCTCACAGCACAAAGTGGTTAGCCAGCACTGATTCTTCTTCTTTCTAAGTAAATGAAAGGCGCTCTCTAGAGGCAGTGTTCTGTTTGTCCATTTTGGGCTACTGTGGCGCAGTCACTATGGCAGCCTCTGTTGAAAGAGGACTCGCTCCCTATGTAGATATGAAAAGCTCATTCTAAGCTAAAGAAAACACAACAACTCATAGTTACAGGTAATTATACATTAATGAAAACATGGCTTTGTATACTATATTCCATTTCTCTAAATAGGTCCCCTAAATCTTACACACTGTACCTTTAACATATTGGTAAAACATAATAAAAGTAATAAAGTGTAGCATGTACAAGTGTTATGGCACATTTAATATATCTTTTATTTTTTTCCAAGTACGTTAAATTCAGCAAATAACTAGAAACTATACTCTAAAAAGTTCAGAATAATGTCATATATAAGTTTGTTTTCTGTAGTGAATGTGTTAACTTGACCACGGTGCACAAACTTTTGCATAAGTCTGCATATAAATGAGCTCTGTTTCTGATTGGCTGCTCTGTATAATGCCTCATTCAAAACACAGTCTGAATTGAAGTACTCAGGGGCGGGGCTAAACTGCCGTAGGTTGAATAGACTGGAGAACGAATGGTACTTTGAGAAAACCTTAACCTTGTCTACATATATAAAACTCTTTTATGTTAAAAGATCAAATATAACTATTTCCAAGATGTGGGCCCTTTAATGAATGTTCTATTAAGCTCATATGCATATGACTGCTATCAGTGAACACCTACTGATTCATACTGAAGATATGGCATAAAAAATAAAACAAGAGCACTGAAATGTTCCTTTGCAACCATTCCACCCTTGCCATTATAGCTTGTGAAGCATATAATAGCGCTTAAAGAAGCTTGAATCACATTATTCTTTCTCTTGATCACTTCTGATGAAGTCGTGGTAATTATAGCACAGTGAAACTTCAATGCAACAAGAAAATGCTCACGTCTCATTTTTCTTTCTCGTAGTTAGCAGGTAAACGCGAGATCCGAGCAGAGGCGTATCTCCGACTGGCAATCAGGCTATGGGTCTGTGATGAATGGGACCAGATTGCATCATTGTAAAAACAAAAGGTAAAGTTGAAAGCCTGTTGCTGTACCATGTGCCAATTATCCTGAGAGCGGAATTAATTCTATGCTTTTGTAATGCCGGAGCCTCATTCATTTTTACCTTTTGGCATGGAATGAAATGGCTATTTTAGCTGTTATTTAAAAAAGGTAGAAGCTTTCAAAGAGAGATAGAGTGAGAGATAGGGTGAGAGAGTGAGTGAATGCGACAAATGTTCCACAAGCAAGCTTATAATAGGGCCCTCATTTCCGATACACTACACTGGTAATGGTTGATGTACGTGGAGATTATAATAATTATCCACATAAATGACAATGGTAATTTCCAGTTGCAAATGCCCTTGCTGATTGTGAGGGCCTGCTATAATGTGGTGACCCCTCTCATCTCGTCTGCTTGAGGGATCACAGGTTGTTGGGCCACAGCTGAAGTGATTTCTAAAGTGGAGCCAATGGTTTGTCCTAAGTCACTACTGAACAACCTCCTACATTACCTCACAGGGCCTCTTCCATTAACTCTACACAGACAAGCTGTAAAGTCTGACTGCAGTGGGAATCAAAAACATGCCTTTAAGGAGACTCCAGAAATCTTATATCTGACATGCTAGTCCTTTAGTTACAGTGATGTTCAGGACCAAGCCATCAGTGTAGCAAGATTTGGTCAGAATGAGTCTTTAACCTAGCTCTTTTACAGGGATACATCAGCATTATTCAACCCAATCTCTATCTACTGTATCTGTAGTGGACAGTCAGTTACCACAGACAGTAATGTTTCACTGTACTTTGAAAAGAACAGAAAACTGAAACCCAGAATATACTTCCCAGACCCTGTTTCAATTCTTTTTTTAACTTGCACTCACCCACTTTGACTCACTATGTACGTTCCCTCTATGCATCCTGGCAGAAGGGCAGGA
This sequence comes from Colossoma macropomum, assembly GCF_904425465.1. Classification (NCBI taxonomy): domain Eukaryota; kingdom Metazoa; phylum Chordata; class Actinopteri; order Characiformes; family Serrasalmidae; genus Colossoma; species Colossoma macropomum. The sequence goes on along the minus strand of NW_023494802.1, from coordinate 8,418,880 downwards.
GGGGTCAGTGAGAAGCAGATTATTCAAATGGTTAGCAGGTTATTCAAGCAGGTTAGCCTCAGTGAGCCAATCAGCTAGCCATGCAAACTTGGAGTAGAACCGTGGTGTAGTGCCCTTTCTTTTTGTTCTTGTTAGCCATTTAGTCCTTAGCGTGCCAGATAGCAGAGGAAAGTAATGAAGCTGTTCCAGCAGTCATCTACAACGGATGGAGTAGTTTGTAACCTAAATCCCAGCAAAAGGAAAAATGCATCAGGCTGCAATGATTTCTGGGCTAGTTCTGTTACTGAAGTCGACACTAGTGTTTGCTAGATCCCTTGCCCTTCTGAGAGCTCATCTAACATCCTTCACTTGAATTAATAAGGTAATGGAACAGCCCTTAAGATGGTGCTGCGGATTCCTCCCCAACCCCGCCCCCACCCCCTGAAGTAAAATGACAAGGCTAAGTGGATGAGGACTTGTTAAAACCGGTGCTAAAATGGGTGCTCTACTAAACATTTGAAATAAGTGACTACATAATTTAAATTTGAAACCACAACCTTTGCACTCTAACAATACACATTTTAAGATGAGATATACATGAGAGAATGCCTTTCCAAACATGTTCTTTTGAGGTTTTATCCAACTTTCCAACACTGTAAATAAGTAATGGTGGTTTCTTTCCCTTACACATTCACACTGAGGCAGTGATGTCTTTAGACAAAGATACTTAAGCTGTAAATCCATATAACTCATTCTCTCAGAGGTGGGATTAGTTTTCCAAAGAGAAGAACTTGTGATAATACAGTACTGTATAAAAGTCTTAAGCCTAAGCACATAAACACAAAACCATTTATCTTGAAAGTAAGTGTGTTTGTGCTTATATTGCAAATAAGCATAAATACAGTAAAAAGTGACAAGAATTTCTTGTTCTCAGAAAAGTAGTTGATATTTTGGAGCTAGTTTAAAGAACAGTTTGGACACTGCCAGCCATCGCATAGGTTAGTTAAATGGGAATTCTGCAGATTTTTCTAAATGTCTGCATAATTCAGTGGTTGAGATATGCAAAGTCATTCAGGGTAAACTTATGTGAAAAGTTTCTTTACAGTGGCGGTGATAGGAACCAGGGGTGGTGGTGTCTACAACTTAAATGTAGGCATTTTATTTACTATCCAAAATGATCAATGAGCCTACACAAGTCATCTGAGTTTATAGGTAATGTTGATGGTGGTAAAATAGAGGTATAGTAATTTTAACTTAGATATGATTTTGCTTTGCAACACTCTACATGTACTTCTCCACCAAAAATGCTGTTTAAAAATACACTTTTTGGCCAAAACCTTACCATCAAACTATCAGAAAACAATGTCAGCATCTTCAGGCATATTCAAACTCTGAATGAGTTTTTTTACAACCCCATTTCCAAAAAAGTTGGGACGCTGTGCAAAATGTAAATAAAAACAAAAATGCAATGATGTGCAAATCATTTAACCCCTATATTTAATTGAAAATAGCACAAAGACAACATATCGAATGTTGAAACTGAGAAGTTTTATTGTTTTTTTATTGTAATACTAAAAACACCTGGTGGTTGATTGGCAACAGGTCAGTAACATGATTCGGGAAAAAAGGGCATCCCAGAGAATCTTTCAGAAGTAAACATGAAGAGGGCATCACCACTCTGTGAAAGACAAAAAGTAGTGCAACAATTCAAGAATAAATATTCTCAAGATAAATAGCAAAGAACTTTTGCTTTTCATCATCTAAGGTACATAATAACATTAAAAGATTCAGAGAATCTGGAGAAATCTCTGTATGTGAGGGACATGGCCGAAAAACAGTATTTGCTGGCCTCAGGTGGCGCTGCATTAAAAACAGACACAATTCTGTAGTGGAAATCACTGCATGAGCTCAGGAACACTTCTGAAAACCACTGTCTGTGAACACAGTTCATCACTGCATCCACAAATGCAAGTTAAAACACTAAAACGCAAAGAAGAAACCACATATAAACCGGACCCAGAAATGCTGCCACCTTCTCTGGGCCCGAGCTCATTTAAGTAGAAAAGTGTCCTGTGGTCTAACGAATCAACATTTCAGTTTCTTTTTGGAAATCATGGACACAGTGTCCTCTGGGCTAAAGACCACTCAGCTTGTTATCAGTGCATAGTTCAAAAGGCAGTATTCATGATTGTATGGGGGTGCATTAGTGCACATGGCATGGGTGATGTGCACATCTGTGATGGCGCCATTAATGCTGAATGATATATACATGATTTGGCAACATATGCTGCCATCCAGACAACGTCTTTTTCAGGGAAGGCCTTGCTTATTTCAGCAAGACAATGTCAAACCACATTCTGCATGTATTACAACAGCATTGCTCCGTATTGAAAGAGTCCTGGTGCTAAACAGGCCAGACCTGTCACCACTGAAAACATTTGGTACATTATGTGTTATGAAACACATAACGAACTGTTGAGCAGCTGAAATCCTATATCAAGCAAGAACGGGAAAGCATTTTACTTTCAAAACTATAGCAGTTCATCTTCTCAGGTCCCAAACGCTTACAGAGTGTTGTTAAAAGAAGATGTAATGAAACACAGTGGTCAACATGCCCCTGTTCCAACTTTTTGTTTTTTTTTAAAAAACAGTAATATTTCTCAATTTCAACATTTGATATGTTGTCTTTGTGGTATTTTCCTTTAAATATGGGGTTTACATGATTTGCATATCATTGCAATCTATTTTTATTTACATTCTGGACAGCGTCCCAACTTTTTTGGAATTGGGGTTGCACATCTTAATGATTTATTTATGAAGAAATCTTGGACAATTGGTGGAATTCCTCATCATCAGCACACTTGATTTAGCATAATGAAGAACTGATTAACCAAACCAGATGCCGCATAACTGTAATTAATACTGGACTGCCACAAAGAGAGGTTTGGAAAGTGTTAAACACATTTACATGCATATAAAAACTATGTATTGCATTTGTTATTTGTATTTTTTTTTTTTTTGTAATATTTGTTTTTTGGGGCTCTAAATAGATATAAATCAGATAAATAGCTTGTTCAGTAAAATTTTCCCAGCTAAGGCAGAGGTTTCAGAGGCTCCATCTGAATATGTGTGTAAAAAAGAAAGTAACAATTACTTTTTTACTGTGTGTTACAGTGTTCAAAAGCTGAATGAAAACTTCAAAACTTTATGAGAACAGGTCAAAAAAGGCATTCATAGTATTGTTGTTATAGTTCCATATTTGTGTGATATAGGCATGCATTTCAAAGGTTTATTTTAGGAATTCAGCAACTCACATTGGCTTCTATTATAAGTTTGTTTTAAGAATGTTAAAAAGAGTCATTTTTTCCTTTCTACAAAAATCAAACCACCTTGGGAGCCACAGCATTTTAGGTCCATTTTACCATCTTTCGTCTCAGTATGTGCTGATGTACTAATAGGTTAAAATATATAATATAAATGAAAACACAGATTAAAAGTTTCAGGAAATAGCCTTGGAGCAATAAACGATATTATCGAATATCGCAATAATGTCAACCAGTGACGGTATGAAGTAAATTATCGTTTTATTTTTTATCATGTACTCTTGCCACGTAGTGTGCCACCCTTGTCGTTCTTCTTATTTAAACATTGACTTTGTACAAGCATTCTAATCGATGGTAGGTTAAAATTTTAGCTCTAAGCTATAACAGAAAAGACGGCTTTAAGTATAGACCATGAAACATAACTAATTAATTACAAATATACGTTTTTAAAACGCCACTTGAAAAGATTAGAATGTAGCGTTTCAGTCCGGCAAAGAATGCTGGGTATATCCAAATGAAACACTCCGCTACGCGTGACGGTGCTCATCAATTTCTTCCCTATACGGTGAAGAAATTGATGAGCTCGTATAGAAGGGTGTTACCACACCTGTTTGGCAATATTTTGGTTTCCAACCAGACGAACACGGAGAACCGTTAGATGTTAACAGTGTTACATGCCGTCTATGCAGAAAACTGATCATCATCAAAGGCGGCAATACAGACCTTGAATCCACAGTACGAGCTGCCAAGCCGTAAGTACTTCAGCAAGACAGCGGCGCCTGAGATGTGTAATAATGTTAATTGTGTATGAAACAATCTAGGTTGTTAAAGACTATAATCATAATAATATTAATAATAATTTGTAGCACGACATGCACTACCCCGGGCTCAAGGAGGACGCTGGAGGAAGGAAAAACTTCCGCAGCAGCCATTCCTTTAATATTTGCTTCAAACTCACACAAAACCAACGCTATGCTTGGCACTTTTCCGTGGCTTTCATTAGCTAAACTTCAGTCTTTTTCTTACTCCAGCTTTTAAGCTCTTCAGTCAGTCAGTCAGTCAGTCAGTCTCTCTCTCTCTCTCTCTCTCTCTCTCTCTCTCTCCCTCCCTCCCTCCCTCCCCTTAAAAGGCGCTCACGCTGCCAGCCAGATCAGCATCAGCTGGCTCTCCTTAAGGGCACCATGACCCCCCCCGAGCCGAGAGCTTGCCGCTCCGCCTCCTCGTCACTTCCGCCAGCTTGGAGCTCCGCCGCCCGGGCCCCGCTCCTTGCTCTCGTGTCCGGCACCGTCGTCCTCCTCCTCCCGCCGTCACTCGCGTGACTCGATTTGCGCTTTGCGCTCCGCCTCCCCCCACTCGCGGCTCTCTCCCTGCCGGCTATCGCAGCCGTCATCGTCGGGGCCCGGGGGGCGGGCGCATGCCACATTATTATTATTATTATTATTATTATTTCTTTTAACATAACAGCTTTTTCACAACATAACTGCAAATTAAGATTCACTGCTATAATACTCCTTTGCTGATCCACTGAGATGCAGCAGTTCAATTACATAGGCTGCAATAAAATGATCACGTGACTGAAAGGCCGACTCACTTGAGTTTTCTTTGTAAATTAATTTTTAACACGATAATATCGTTTATCGAGATAATTCTTGAGACGATAATCGTTTGTCCAAATTTACATTATTGCCCAAGCCTATCAGGAAATCAGTTGGAGTGCTTATAAAGTCCGTTTGTCTCCAAATTATCGATGTTCGTCTTTCTCTTTACCATTTTGTTAGCTACTAGCTAGGCGAGACTGTTGTTTGCGTTGCTATGTGACCAGCAGTCTGCGTGGCAACCTTTAGAGTTAAAGGTTGGTGAATTAGCAGTTAATTCCAGCATTTAAGACCATTAATTATTTTATTTTTACCTAAAAATCTAATTCTGCTATGGAGCCGCAACAGGGTAGTAAAAGAGCCGCAGGTTGCCGACCCCCGTCTTAGACAGTTCACTGGGATTTCTTTTAAACAAGTCAAGATTTATGTTAGTCTTCATGTTAAATAGATCAACAGACTCGACAGAGGTTTGTTTATTTACAGCTCTGTCAGGATGATGAGCTGCAACAAGGAGCTGCAAAATACAGAGTAATGTGGAAGGAGTTATAGGTTCCATTTCAAAAGCTACAGACCAGCCTGATGAAGAAATGCACACTTTGTTTGAATATGCAAGTTAAATATTTTCAAAATGCATGCAGTCATCATGAGAACTGAATGAAGTTGGTCTGATTAGCCCAGTGACTATCACCCATCTCTCTGACTGACAGCAGCAATAGAAAGAATGCAATCTCTGTTTGTACAGTTTCTTTCCCAGGAGACCCTCTGTCATACTGACACGATACAAACATCAGCCAGTTTAACAGGATATGAAGCCATAACAGAAACGTACTTAAACAGAATATCTCAGCCAAAAAAGAAAGTGAACGAAAATAAGCATTATGGCCACACATTAGCATTATGGCTACTTCTATTCGTCGATAGCCAAGTTAGCATGCTATGTCAAGCTATTTTTGTAGCCTCTTTCTGCAGGCCCCATTTAATACATGCATTTAAATATTTTCCCCCTGCAACTCTGTTATCACATTAACCAGGACATGTTGAGCTGCTAGTGAGTAACGAGGGCTGAATGTGGAGGGATGAGAACCCCCTGAGAAGAAAACAATTCACAAGACTCAAAGACCTTTACTGAGATAAAACAGACAGCAAAACTTCAGCTTTCTTCATTTTTAAAATGCACAACTACCACAAGAATGAATAACAGCATTTAGACAGAACAAAAAGACTTATAAATGTTGGCTTATTTGTGTAAAAAATCCAAATTGTACATTACGGCTACTGTGAAAAACCGTTAACTCACTGAAAATGTTGTGCATGCCCCTGAATGAGGACAGAGTAGTACACAGCCTGCACCCAATGTACCATGAGTTATAGGTTTTAAAATCTTCTCAATACAGAGTAAGAGTCACTCCACATGAGGTCATAGCACAGTTAAAAAAAAAACAAAAGTGCATTAAAACAGGTCTTACATAATGTACAATACAAAATGCAACAATAAAACGTCCCTCAATCACTTTGACTGAACAAATGGGCTGATTAGTGAACACAGTTTTTGGAGGAAATTGTTGTTATTAGCTGCTAGAAAACCAAGATAATTAAGGTGACATTCCGTGTGTCAGATTTGAGTCACAGGTTGGCCCTTGTCAGTGCCTTCGCAACAGCCGAAGTGAAACAGCTAACTGAAGAACTGTCAAGAGCCCTTTAGATCCTCTTTACAAAGCTAACATCGCTGATTGGTGAGTCGCCTTGTGTCTGTATGCCTTCAGTAGGTGAAGACAACTAAGCACAGCAAGTCAGCTAAAATCAATGTAAAGATATATTTGAAAGATGGGTATTTATTTAGGGAACACATCCATATGTCAAGAAATATGAAATATGAATATGTACAGTCCAAGTGGTCATTTTCAAACTTTCAAAATGTATGTCTATATAATGTCATTTATGTTTATTTAATGTTTATACAATGTCAATTATGTCTCTACAATGTCATTTATGTCTACACTGCCAATTATATCAATACAACGTAATGTCATTTATGTCTATATAATGCCATTTTTGTCTCTACAATGTCTATTATCAATTATACACAGTCATACACACTTCATAAAACATTTCATGACATCCTGTGAATACTGACATAAGTCGTTCATATGTTAAATTATCGCTTTTTAAAATATTATTCCATGTTTATGCATGTGTTATGATGTCCTTATGTAGTCTATCTGGCGTTCAAATAAAATGTTAAAATTAAATCAACACACAAGTTTTAAAAACAGTACAATGCATTTTCAAGTGTATTCGTCAAAAACGAAAATGAAGCTTAGTACCATACACGGTATATCAAGGCTTTAATGAAAAGCTCCACTTCTCAGATCTTCTCTCTAAGGTTCAGTGCACCATAGGTAATGAAGTATATCCTTATAAGAAGCCAATTGGTCAATCAGAGAGTGAGAGACTTTGATGTGGAGAACACTGGACCAGCCAATCCAGACTAGAGACAAAGAGAAAAAATCATGAGGGTTCAGAAATTCTAACAAACGTGCTTAAGCAGAAAACAACATGCAAAAATCATATACAGCTGCAGTATTTTACTGTTGCATTGCTATATGTGAATGCATGTATGGTGTTATGTCAGTGTATGAGAGCATAGAAGTCTCTGTCATAGTGATATAACAGAGTATAACAGAGGAGCTGCTAATTGACATGATGGTGCTCACCATGTAATTTCTTTACCTCTCTAACACAACAAAGTAATGCTTTTTGAGATCAGCCACCCACTACAGGCTAAAAATAAAGGCTGCTATCAACTGCAAAAAGAACAACAGCAAAAGCAAAGTCCAAAGCCATTCTTTGCAATTTACTTCATTTCTAACATAACCTGTGTTCTTTTTGGTGATAATGATTAGTGTTAAAGGGCCAATATCCTGGAAACTGAATTTTCACTAACTTATTAAAAAATTTAAATTATGATATGATGCAGTTTGTAAACATAGTTAGTTTGTCAGTTAAAATAAATACCATTCACTCCACGGTCTATACAGTCCATATATGGAAACTAAGCTGCAAAAACAGTCGTTTTGATTTTACTGATTTTGTCATGTCACAAAACCCGAAGCATTTACTCATATCCACCTATTCAGATTCAATAGGTTTAGCTTCACCCATTGATGTTGATGGTATTTGCAGTGTTTCAGCCTGGACTGCTTATTGAATGAGGCACAGAACAGGGCAGCCTATCAGAACAGAGATCTTTTACATATATGTGTATATATGTGTTTTAAAGGCACAATAAGAAAAATCGCATGTTTAATTTTAATAGATAAAGAGTGAATAGAGGTTGTGTAAAAATATGAATTATGATACATAAAACAGAACATCATAAGTAGGTGTTATGGGAGAAAATAAAAAGAATGCCTAAAAGGAAAATTCTAACGCTTAAAATGCAAACGGATATGAAATTTTACATCTTCGTAGCCCTCTGACTCTTCTAAAACCGAAAAAAAGATTTCTCCGTTTTCTCACTAAACACATTGGTGTGTCCACTGCCCCTAAGGCCAGAAGGCTGAAAGCAGCAGTTGTGAGCGGGATCAATACTCTGACCTCGAGCGTCAAAATGCTCCTCTGTGTTCACCACACAGCAATTATGTTCTCTCAGATAGGACCCTTAACGTTTCAGTGTCAGTGTGGCTGCTAAATGGTTAGAGTGAAACACAGCTGGAATCGGAGAGGCAGAGGGGGCAGGGGTGGACAGTTTAGACCTGGCCCAGGAAATAAATGAGAAATAGCCTGAAGAATTTATATGCTGCATTTCATTTTGTGTATGTGTGTGTTGATTGTGGCAGATTGGGCCTTTAACCTCAACCTGTACCAGTAAAATGATCTAAGTTTAAAAATGAATTCTGGAACAGTCATGGACAGTCATCAACAGAGAAGCATAGCTACCGGGGGTGGGCTATGAATATATAACACAATGTACGGTTGTCATGGACTACGGCTCTGAGCTATTTCATCCTCATGAGTTTTTTTCCACCTTAAATAAATAAGAGAATGATAAAGCTCTCCCTAGGTCATCACCAATTTTGAGTGGATGACCAAAGATTCACCATGGGTGAATACTTTTCTAACAAGCTGTAATGAATGAAAGGTTGTTCTGTGCCTTATAGACCAAATTAGAAGGTTTGTAAACATAATCGTTGGCTACACTTCTGAATGGAGAACTCATGACCAGTCAGCATGGAAATAGCTCAAATTATGGCACAATTTACAGTAAAAACAAATGTAACAGACAAAACATTGGCAAATGTTGTTTTGTTTGAGTATGTTATGTCAAAGATACCAAAGTATGTAATGGATTTTTCCAGCTTTCAAAGGCAAGTAGAGCTGCTGTAATTAGTATTGATACCACTGAGGAATCGGGCACCCTCTGGCATTCTGCAGACATTTTTTGATATAATAGGGGGAAACAGGAAGAAGCCATGCTCCTCAGAAACCAGCTTTAGCTGCTTGCTATTTTTAGAATTATTATTTTGTAGAGCTCGACATAAGGCGACATAAGCTATAAGAAGCTAACGCAGTTAGCATTTATGCTAGCGGCCACAAAATGACTGTTTTTACTCATATTTTCACACTCAACTGAGAAAAACTGCAGCTTTATTTGATTCTCACCAACATTTAAATGCAACATAATGCTTGCTGGCCCCTTCAACCTAGACCCCTCCAAAATGAAATTCTGGCTACATTGCTCTATCTTTGGAAAGTATGCCATACATCAAAGCTTCTGAAGAAATAAACAGTGATCTGAAAAGTATTTTGGTGAAAACTTCATGTAAAATAATGACCATGAGCAACGCCCTGATTTCAGTAGGGCCTAATCTAGGCTGGCATTATTCAATAATTTGCTTTTCCGTTGTCGACCTGAATAAAAATCAGGAGTCGGTGCAGCACCTGTGCACCATTTCTCCTCATCACTTTGTCGCCCCTGCTATTGTCTGCTACACAGCGCTATATAGGCTAGGACCTACGTGTCAGGTCGACTCAATTGGTAAACGCCTGCCGAAAGGCCATATGGGGACTTTAATTTTCTAAAAAGTTGCATGAAGAGCTAAATTGAAAGAGTAATGGCAATGTGACGTCAGGGCTGGAGCTCAATGCTGGAGGACTCAGCCTCGATTTATCAAGAGTAATTCCTCTAGCATTAGCTTTAGAGTTTAAAAGGCTAAACAGCAGTAGCCTGCCGCGCTTCCCAACATTTCTCCCTTTTCTCCCGCTGTGCTTGTTGGCACGCATCAGTGAGCCAGCACTGCTCACAATTAACAAACACTGGGGTTATTTAGTGGTATGTGACAACTTAGCTGATTAGCTTTTGATTAGCTTTTGACTCTCACATGGTTGAAGTTACCGCATGTTTATCTCAAATACACTTACATGAAGGTGACTTACCATTATTTACTAGCAGAGCTCCATTTAATGCAAAGCAATGCCATCCATTCAGTCTGAGAGGATGACAAAAATCATTGCTCTTGTAAAATTGACACTCCTTTTCATTCCCTTTAAATTATATCACTTAGCTATGAGAGCTATCAGAATCTCATATATATATATATATATATATATATATATATAGTGATAACTTTTTATAGTATACAATATTTGTGTATTGTCTTAATATTTAATTGGGCTTAGTTACATTGATTAGGCTGGCAGTGACTTCAGTGACTGCAGTGACTAAACGTTGCTAGTCTAATAATAATACTAGTCTGCACACAGTTACGTTAGTTTAGGGTCTCGCTGTGTTTTTGCAATCTATACACTTCAGTGTTTCATATGTGATGAAATGATGAACAGCACTTATTATTTTCCATTTTTCAGGTCTGGAAAATTATATATTTCATGACGTTTCCAGGTTGTTCATGACCTGATACTGTAATTCATAACAGGTTTATTTCTGACTTCATGAGCAAAGGCAATATCCAGCTAAACCACACTTCAGAATTAGCCCTGAGTACAGTCTGCACTGCAGGCTGAAATCTGAATCATCACCTCTGGATTTTAGGTGAGGAAAAAGCTTCATGTGTATAATAAGCTACAGTGTTTGATCAGCCTAGTCAAACCACATCTGATTTTCTATTTGATTTTAGACCACCAAAAAATCATTTATTACTATCTATTTCCAGCAGCGAAACAGGAATTAGTAAGGTAGTCATTTGGGGAGAGAGCTGTTTCATTAAATTACGACATTTCAGATTGAGCGCTCAAATGGGGTTACACAAACATGTCAATATCTAATAAAAAGGCAGAAGTGTGATCAATCTAAGGTTAGAATTAACATAGCAAACCGAGTCACAGGCCAGCCTGCATTCAGGTGACTGATATTAAGACTGGGCAAAAAAGAGAAAGACTGGGAAAAAAACAATAAAATGAAATCAGAGAACATATTCACACATTAGATAGTGAAAGTATGATTTTGCAAAACACAGAATGACAGTTTCTCTTAACCTTTACACTTAAGCTGCTCCCTTAAGCATTCCAGTTCCATTTTGTGTCATCGCCATGATTGACGTTAAGTAAAAAGAAAACAGCTTTCACTTACAGTACACAGAAGAATATTTCAACAGCAATTACTTTATACTATGTAACATTTGATGTATTGGTGCATGTATAATTACTGTACATGGATTTTTACTCTTCTTTAGAGTCATGTAATACACCCTGAAATGTAACTGTATAAGACAAGGTTATCAAATATGTAGTCTTTACATGTATCACACAAATACTAATGCACAAAACATTCCATATGAAGGAAGAGTTTCTTTTGTGGGTTTCAAACATTGTAATTTCTTTTGTTGGGGAACTCATTTGTGCCATTTATAGATATTCTTTAAAGAGCCTGTCTCCCACGTGTTTCTTGTATCTTCTCATTTCTGGTCTAATTATGAATTAGTGTGTTTTTTCTTTATCAAAACCAGTCATAATTCATTGTTACATGACCATTTTCCAACCTCTCTTCATCCCGTAGAATCAGGCTGTTTTGGTTACTGTGCCTTTTAGATGGACATATGTCAATGATCTCTGTTCTGACCGGCCTCCCTGTATTGCTCCTCACTCACAAAGCAGTCCGGGCTGAAACACTCCTTATAAGTTCAATAAGAATGGGCGGAGCGATACGTAAGCTTAATGAGCAAATAGATGTAAAAGTGCTGGTTTTTGTGACATCATCACAAGCTGTTTTTTCAGTTTAGTTTCCTTATATGGACTGGGGAGTAAAAGGTATATTTTAAAAGTTTAACAATTTAAACTGTTTTATTTTTAAAAAATAAGTGACATTTGCTTTTCCATGATACGGGCCCTTTAATGTGTCTTTACAGAACGTTTAGAAAGGGGTTCAGTATATTGCCAAAAATGGATAAGCTAAAGAACGGCAAATTACTTACTTTCTTTTTTTCCCTTTTCTGTATGTTATACTTCTACTGATGACCAAACCTTTTTCTCTGCTGTTATTGTACTCTGCTATCTGGTGTCGACCAGGTTTCCCCTTTTGAGTATTGGTTCCTGTCAAGGTTTCTTCCTCTTGCTCTTAGGGAGTTTTTCCTAGCCACTGTCGCCATTGGTGATGCTCATGGGGGCTTGGACTTGGATTTTTCTGGAAAACTGCTTTGTGACAACGCCTGTTGTAAAAAGCGCTCTATAAATAAACTTTGACTTGACTTTTAGAAGAATGCTTTTGGTTTTACATGAATGGTTCACCAGAAAAATCTAATTTGCACTCACCCCCAAATATAATCAATCAGTTAACACATGTTTAGTGTCTGAACTTTGATTCTTTAGTCTTGTACTTCAAAATCAAACAAAGAAGCTACTGGAGTCCACCCTACCACCTTTAGATGTTTGGGATTATTTAAATGGTGAGAAGCAGAAAAAGCAACTAACTTCTAAAACTGAACTTTGGAGGCCTTGAAAAAAAGGATGGAAGGAGTCAATTTAGTTGTTAAAGTTTCTGTGTAATTTTCTGTTAACTTTTTATGTTTTTATGTTTTCTGTTTTTTCCTTGACACTGAAAAATGCATTAATTGTATTTAATGGCTAGAAATAAAATAAATAAAAAAAGGTCTCTGATTTTTGCACAGTACCTTAGATTTCCATTACCTGTTAGCTACAAAAGCCTCTTTGCTGCAGTGCAAACTATGCTACATAATACTATATATACTATACTATGCTATGACATTACAGATATATACATTGTGCCTTCCCTGCCTTTATTTTGATCCATAGGGCTAAAACACAGCTAAAACAACCTCAATCAGGTCCAATAATATCAAAAGCTTTGGTTGCTCTCTGTGCATCTTGAGGGTGATGACTTCATTCCAGTAAATGGCTCGAAATTCTCATTCCCCCATATCGCAACGAATCTATTACTGGTTCAAAGGCTCTGTAAACCCAGACTAATTTCATGCTTTGCCCTACAAGTGGCCTGCCTGTGATGGAGACACTTGGAGTACATGTCTGACAGGTCATCTCAGTGTTTATACAAGATGCTCAAAAGCAGGGTCTTTCGTTCCTAGTCCATTTTCAGTAATTGCACCACAGAAAGAGAGAGAGAGACTGAGAGAGAGAGAGTATATGACAGAGTCATTGCACAGCTAATGAGCTGTTGTTCCAACATCTTTCAGCTTGTTAGCTTAGCTCTCTCTGGCTCATGGTAAGAAAAAAACAGAAAAGCTTTTAGAGAATGACGTTTTATTTCTTTGATTTTCCTCTAGTGGCAAAGATGGTGCACTTCCACTCGCTTCCGCAGATACACGAAATGCTTAGTCAAACAGTAATTATGTCATTGTTGCAGTAGCTACTTCATGTTTATTATCAGAGTATTCTGTATCCAGAGTTGGGATGGAAGGGAATACAAGTATTTGGAATACGCATTAGAATACAGAAATTACATATCTGTATTCAGTCCGAGTTACATTATGTAAAGGCGATATTCAGAATACAGTTACTTTTACATTTTTAGGAGAATACTTTTCCCACTAAACAAAATAAATCTTTAAAAGAAACACTATCAATGCCTGTTTATTAACTATTTATAAATCAGAGCAGGGCATGTAGCAACCATGCTTATACGATCAACTCTAAAGAGGACCTCAATTAACAAACACTAAAGTTCATGCCAAAGCCTGCGTAGACTGATAAATCAGCATGATGAGTCAGTTACTCATCTCAGTGTTAATGAAATCCTTTGAGGGATGATCAAACTAAGAATCTCCTCAGTAGTGGACATGAGAGTAATAAGTTTAGCATTGGTGTTGTACTGGACTCCTGCTTGGGGATTGTGGGAGCAAAATACTTTAATACTATACTTTAAAAATACTTTAACTTACCGGGTGATGTAAAAGTTCTGAAATAAAATGTTTTTCTAAATACTGCAAATGCTTATTTTTGCCTGCTCTGCTTGTCTTGTATTGCTATGCGTATCACTCAATGAATGAGTGTTGGCAGCCAGGTGAAGGTTGATGGCTAAATTGCAGACTAGGAACACATAAATCACATAAGAAAGCATTAAATAAAATGTACATTAGCTTAGCTGATCATTCCTTTTTTCTGAGTGTATTTTGTACATCTCGTATGTAGATTTTATCCTTTTTATGTTAGAAATAAAGCAGGTTCTTTAAGATGGATGAGGGCAGTGAGTGAAATGGAATAATTCACAAACCAGTATTCATGATTATCTGTGTCTATCTGGGGCACCAAGTCAAGTACGTAACGGCAAATTTGACTAATCCTGTTCTTCGTGCATAATAAATTCCCACAACAGTGCCAATGCAAGAAAACACAGCTGCTGCAGATTCGGGATCCATCCTTATGCACTGAGGTGATCCACATTTACAGTCAGAGGTAAGTGTAAGCTAACGAGCGGCGTGTACAGCGCAGTGAAACTTATGAGGTATGATGGTTCTGTAGAGTGTCCTGAATGCAATGCCTGTTCCTTTATGGTTGAAGTGCTGCCCAAAGACAGAGGTGCCTTTGAGTTAGACAGCTGCCTCCAGAATGGAAAACATTAAGTATGGCTCTGTGTTGAGCTGCTAGTGAGCACTGAGGAGTGAAAGGGGAGGGGTCAGAGCCCCCTGCTGTGAAAACAGTTCACACCTCTCCACAAAGTCAGCCGTACTGAGATAAAACACCACAACTGCAGCTTTCCTCATATCAAAAACCATGTACAACTGTCACAATTCACTTTTATTAATGTTGACATGCTCGTTTACTATTTATATGTTTATCAAGATGAAAATCCAGTTCGCTTCAGGTTTTCATATACATTTCCATTAAAATTTGTTCCATCAACATAAAAAAAGAAAACGCATGGTTAAACTGAGGAACCTCAAAAACAGATTTTGCAAATTGCATTTTATAGCTGCTGTGAAAAAGGACTAATGCAAATCTAAAGATACCCATAAAGATACCCCACACTGTCAGAAACAGGAGTCAACCAAATATGTTTGCAAGTGACAGGAGTGCAATAAAAGAATGAATATTTTGTTCTGAGTGTGGTGGGAAATAAATCTGATCACTCACTGCATGCTTCTAAATTGGTCTTTTCATGCTCCATGCACGATTGGACAAGCTTTACAGCACAAAAACTTTATTAAATTAAATGAGAAACTCATTGTTTTTGTTAAAATATGTAAATTTAGAGTGCATAACTAATTAGAAATGTTTTGTTTGTATGCAACTAATCACAGTGAAAGATCACACTGCTGCATTCATGACAACCAGGAACTCAGAATGTTCCAACACAGAAGTTCCTACTTCCCATCCCAAAAATGGATGCTCACAGTGCTTGTTTAGCTGCTGTTATTATACCCTGCTGTTACTAAAGGTGCCATAGAATGGAAAACATTGGCAAATTTACCTTGGCAAAGTTGACTAAGGAGGGTTCATGTATGAATCTGAAATACTGTGAAATACTGCTGTCTTCTCCTTCAAACACAAATCCAGCATTTGTAAAAGGAGGCAGTAAAACATCACATAACAGTTGACTCACTGACAAAACTTACATACAGCAGAACACGTTCTAACCCATCAAAACAATGACAACAGAGCAACAACAATGAAAATGGCAGACTCTGTGCAGACACTTACAGTTTTAGGCTGTGAAGTTGATGTCAGCACTGTGTAGGAACCAAGCTTTCAGCAGGCATGGATGAAATGTATCATTCAACGAAGCTTTCTATTTGCTTCTTGATATAATGTTCTGTTCCACCTTAAATGCTACAGCTTGTACAGATGCCAGAACGTATCTGTGGCACCATTTAAGACGGAATGGAAAATTCACAAAACAGCCAACCTCAGCTCCCTCATCTTTAACAGGATCCCGGACAACTTTAATTCAAAGTTGTTAGTTTGCTCTGCACGTTTCACTCTGAACAGTTTCTCGAACCTTGGACAACATCGAGCAGCTTCGCTCAGCACTTGACACTGAAGCGAGGGGCAGTTCCAGCTTTATTAGCATCACAACCCCAACAGCAACCTGTAAGTAGCAGCCATGATTTGGGATTTTATCCACTTTTTGATGGTTGAAGCCAGAACATCTTACATTGAAAGTTTCATAGTGAGCTATCAACTTTAATTACTGTGTTACTGTCAAGATCAAAAGCAAGTTGTTAGTATAGGTAAAGTTAGATACTAGCAAAGTCCAAGTAACTAGCATAGCTAACTATATGACGACCTAACTTATTTACACAGAGGCTTATTTTATTTTTCTGCCTGTGTCTATTTCGACATGTTGCTTCTGTGTGAGCCATCACGGTGCCCCACTCTAAACCAGCAAATCAAAGCACAGCTCCTCACCTACAGTACAGTATCAAATTATATATATATTATATACTATAGTATAGTAACAAATTATTTATGAGCCCACCACAAAAAGGGGAAACAGCTTGTTTCATTCTAGGGCCAAATAATTTGGGCATCATTTGCATCATTTTTTGCAACAACCAAAATCACATACCATCCATGTAGACATCAGAGAACAATTTAAAATACTGAATAAATGCATTCTATGGCACCTTTAAGTATCTACTGAAAGTCCTCAACAGAGTGGGATTTAGTATTAACACTAGGGCTGGGTTTAGGGCCAGGGTTAAGGCTGCGTTTAGGTGTTTACGATGAAATTAAGGTTAGAGTTAGGGGAAGTTTAGGGGAGTTCAATAAATATTTAGATATTTTGGGGAGAAAAACCTTGATCAAAAGTACATGATAGTACTAGTTCAATCAAAAATGTTGTGCAGAACAAATTAACCTTCCAATTATGCAAATCTTCTGTATTTAGCAATATAAAACAGACACAATATAAAATACAAACACAATATCAAACACAAACAATATCATACCCAAGCACAGAGACTATGTTTCTGGATGGAACATGCTCCAACTTCAAGAAGCTTAAGAAGAATTTGAACTGGTTAAATTGTTATTAATACCAGTAAATGATTAAATGTGACATGTAAAAAAATCTAATTGTAATATGTCAAAAATAAACTCCTAACTTTAACTAGTTTAACCCCTCAAAAGGCCTAGGCCCACTGACAGGCCTAAAGGTTTATTACACGCTTCTATAACAATAGAATAGCTCAACTTGTTTGCATTGAAGCCTTAGTATGAAATAAGGCTGGGATTTTAAGGGGTTAAATTATATAATTTCTTTTTACTTGTGAAAACTAAATTACTACATGTTAGGAATTAAAATTATAATATAAAAATAGTTTCTACCCTTTAAATGAATTGAGAAAAGACTTAAACTCTTATAAGTGAACTGGAATTTTACATACTAAAATATAATTCCTACTAGTGAAATTTAAAAGTTTAATGTCAGAATTTGCTTTTTTACAATGAAAATGTCACTTGTTTTTAATTACATATTTAATTAACACTTTTTAATGTCCAAATTGAATTTCAGACATGAAGAACCTGGATTAAAAGCTAAAACGGCCTGCTATACAGAAGGGAAACCAGCTGGCGGATTTTGGACTGAGGTCCGACACACAAGAACGTGTCATGTGTAGGAGTCACGGGGTAATGGCACAGGAAGACTACGTCCCGTGTCCCCTTATAGACTCATCATAAGGCCTCCTTCCCTCCTCCTGATGTGGCCCCCGCTGCACTGGGCTGGGTCTCTATGGTTACAGGCGTCCTGCACCCCTTCTTCATGCCCGTGACATCTAATTTTCTCTGGGATCGGCTCAGTGAGGAGAGTGAAGCAGGATAATGATATGCTTTTAGCCAGCGCTGACTAGCAAAACAATCACGGCCCAACACACCAGGCATCATTAGTGCCTGCATGAGTATTTATTACTTCCACAACTGGTCACCTGTTCAGCTCTTCAGACACAGTTTTTCACAGACATGCTCACAGACGTGATCCCTTCATTTGATCATATGGCAACTAGATATCACGCATTTCAGCTTAACAGCCAGATGGAATACAACACAACAGCTGAACCTGTATTTGTTTGAAATTGATAGTCTTGAAAATAAAGGTGCTAAAAAGGGCTCTTTTGGGGCGATGCTATAAAAAACCCAGTTTTGTTCCCTAAAGAACCTTTCTATAGATGGTTCTATAAAGATCAATTTTGCAAAGGCCACTTTTTTTCCTGAAGAACTTTTCAACTGAGGGTTTGTTATAGAACATTTTTTGCTTCTAAAAGAACCTTTCAATGGATGTTCTTTAAATTGGAACATTTTAATTGATGGTTTATTAAAGTACTGTTTTTGTAAAGAACCACTTTTTATTCCCTATGGAACAGTTCAATAAATGGTTCTATAAAGATCAATTTTGTAAAGACCACTTTTGTTCCCTAAATGGGAACACTTCAATGAATGGTTAATTAAAGAACCACTTTTTGTTGCCTAAAGAATGTTTCAACTGACTTCTTTGAAGAACTACTGTTGAAAATGAGATGTGCAGAAAGAAAAACCTTGAGTTAAAGAACCTGCACATATTGTAAAGGTTCTATACCAGTGAAACATTTTCACCTAGAGCCAAGCCAAGAACCATCTAGGAACTCTTGTTTTTAAGAGTGAATGGCAGTCTGTGTAAGTTCACTGTTGATCATTTGTAGTTTTAGATGAATATTTTATGTAGTGTGAGAGAAAATGTTATAACCGAAAGCTTTGCTCACAAATGACACAGAGATGACACTTTGCAGAAACAGTCCATAGCCATACTTATTGTCTCACATTGTGTATCACATAGTTCACAGTAGGTTTTCAAACTATCACTTCTGATAGTTCATAAAGCAGCATCATATTCATGTATAATTCATTAAAAGCAAAAGCAAAAAAAGTATGACACGCTTGAGTTAGGTCGACTCTTAATGTCACTCTGACATGCCATCAGCTTCCCACTCACTTATTACACACAAGCCAGAGCATCCTAAAATACTGTAAGGACATGCTGTTTTGTGAAGGAGAACGAATGTTTTTGCACAATGACTCAGATATATCAAATACAGCAGATATGGATATGGTCACTTATAGCTGCTTTTCCCCACAGATGACATTTCATTATTTCTCCCACTTTGTCACTACCTTTTCCATTTGTTTTCAAAAGCCTTAACTCCTCACCCTTACATTTGTACAGTGCGTCCAACTCCACCTGCCTTCAAATGTCACCTGAAACAAATCAGGCGTGACAGACTATGATAGATAAGGCCGCTCTGGGCAACAGATTCCCATTGTTACACCTAATGCAGTGAGAGTAGCCTTAGATGAACTGGGTGGCATGAATCTACTATATGCTACACTATATGTCCAAAAGTACTGTAGCGTCAACAAGTAAGGACCAGTGGGCATTTTAAACCAATGGAAATTCTCTTTTCTAGTTCACTTACACAAGCACCATTTAAATTGTTTTTAACTTGCCTCCACCCACATCGACTCACTACAAGGATGTGTGTCACACCTATGTTTCACAAGTGGCTGTGAGTAACACAGGTGAGGAGCGGATTATTCAAACGGAACGAATTCACACTTGGCAGGTTAGTCTCAGTGAGCTAATCAGCTAGCCATGAAAACTTTGTAATGCAAAAACATTTTTTAAGATATTTGAGCATAGTGTATATAATGTGTGTGTGTAATTGCTTTGTATGGCTATAAACTTGGAGGAAAACTGCAGTGTAGTGCCCTTTCCTTTTTGCCATGTAGCCTTTAGCATGCAATCAAGCCAACTAGTATAGGAAAATGATAAAGTTGTATCAACAGTGATGTATAACAGGTGGAGTATTCTGTAACCTAAAGCCCAGCAAATTGAATGCTATGGTTTTGAAATGGTAAGCATTTTAAAGTAGTTTATTGCTATAGATTGCAAACAGCTTGGTAAAATGATTTCTGGGCAAATTCCGCTGCTGAAGTCAACACTGGTGTTTGCTCAAACCCTCGCCCCCCCTGAGGGTTAATCTAACACCCTAATAAAGCACTTTTTTAGAGGTAATAATGTAATGGAACAGCCCTTAAGATGACGCTGGGGGTTCCCCCAAGGGGAAATGAAAAGGCCAATTTGATGAGGGGCTTGTTAAAACTGTTACTGAAACAGAGTTAGAGCAGCTGAACATGTGTTTGGTGGTTAGCTAGAAGACTGGCCTACCCAGGAAACAGCAGGAATATGATATTTTCAGCTACTCTTGAATAGCATGTGAACAGTATGATAGTTAAACACTCGTAGACTCGATGGCTAGTTCAACAGACTTACATAGCTCACTGTAGTGCATGAAGTAAACACTATCAAGGCTTCTTTTGGCTAGAACACTTCTAGACCATTATAGAGTTATGTACAGATTTATGGGGTATGCAAATGAACTTAACACATCACTTACATATCATAGCATTGGGCCGTGGAGAAGTGGAACTGTGTTCTCTGGAGTGATGGAGCTCTATCCAATACTTTTGAGACAGCTGGAGTGGAGTTTGTGATCCAGAAATGTCATCCTGACCTTACTAATGATCTCATTGATAGCGGGAATCCTGAACCCAATGTTCCATCTTCTAGTGCGAAGCCTTTCAAAAAGGAAAGAGGTTGATACTTCAGCAAAGAAGAGACAAAGTCCATATTTGTAACCTTGTTTTTAGAAGAAATGCTACATAAGCAGGTGTCTTCAAACCTCTGGACGTATAGTGCAGTTATTCAGGGCTATACCATCAGCCAGCTCCCGCCAGAAGATGAATACAAAAAGTCTATCAAGAGCTGGGGGGCCATGTCTTTCGATTTACACCCCAGCTCCATTGCCTCAAAGCGCATTACATCTGACAACAAATCAGAAGAAAACAAATGCCCAATCTTTTAAAAATGTAACTGTGTGTCCTTTTGACGTCCTTCGCCATCACCTTCCATTTGTCACCTATGAGGTAATTTCCTCTCACTTACACAGTGATATTGGGGTTGGGGAGAACACAAGCATCATAATAAATGAGCCGCCTCTGGTCATGCCCTGCCTTTTCACACATTTTCCTTCAAGGAAAAGGTTTCAAAAATGAGGTGTGAATTTTTGCTGCCTCGAATTTACACAAGGCCAAAATAAGAGCGCTTGGCATTTGCTCATCTAGAAGAACATACTGTGTGTGTGAGCTAAATAGGAAAAGACACGGAGGGGAAGCTTGACACCTGAGGAGCTGTTTAAACAGTTCTCACTGTTTCTGACAGCCATTTGAAGAGGATTCTGAACTCTGTTACTGTCACTGTTCAAACGAAATGAGCAGGGAACTGACCTGACCTACATGTGACATATGACAGTTAGAATGAGAAACGTTCTGGTTTAACTACAGTATATAAGTATATTTATATATAAAAGTACATTTCACACTGGAAATATGTTGTAAATACATATGCACCTTTATATACTGTTGCTATGTGTACACAACCTTTTATGTCCATAAATGAATGAATGAGATGGGGTGGCGGTGGGAATAGCGAATGCTTTTTTCACGGGAACGGAAAGCGAGGATGTGAATTTATAAGGTGTTATATTGGAAGAAGAAGGGGTTTCAGACATGTTCCTCCCCCAAACATATATTATAACATAACCACATATATAATGGTAAATATGGTAAATATATCTGTACCATTCTAAATTATCAATGTTTTTTCCTTCTTTTGTAAACTTTTTCAAAATTATTTTGAGACTGTGCAAAAGTCATAGGCCAAAAGTCCTGTCAAAATGGCCAGTGAGTACCAGTGACCCAAAACGACAAAGATGGCTTAATAACAAGATATTATATCACAATGTTTCCGTACTTAATACTTTTCTGGGGTGGACAGTCCATTATTCTAAGAACAGATTTTCAAATTTTCTTGGCAGCTATTTTTTCATTCCTTCACTGTAAACATTCATAAGCATTACTTAATTACTTACTTAAAATAGACATAATAAACATATATGTAACGTTACGTACATTTAACTTATCATTGCTGTTGGAACAAAACTTATATCTTAAATTGTTTAGCATTTGTAATTTTCTAAAATGACAAGACAACAGAAATGCTACAAAAAAAGCATGTAGCTTTTTTGAGTTTTATCGAGCACCACTAGAGTTGGTTCCACTGTTATTGAATAGTACTGAATGATGGTGATAATGGTGCGCTGCATTGCCATTCTCAAGGCACCAGGCACATCTCTGTCCTCTGTACTTCATTCATTCCTACAGATGGTCTATGTCAGAGGTCGGCAACCTGAATGTTAAGAAGAGCCATTTTGTCCTTTTAATAAAAATCAAACCACCTTGGAAGCCACAACATTGTATGTCTGTTTTACCATCATGGCTGTAAATAAGTCTCAGTATGTGCTGATGTTCTAGTATAGGATAAAAAATATAATAAAAATACTCTGCTCTGCTTTAAGGTTTAAGTCAGCTAAAGCCACTTTCCTCGCATCTCCGGCAAGAAATTTTTCCACAAAAGTGGAATTGTTTCTTGTAAAATGTCTCTCAACATTTGATTTTACAAAGCTGAAGTCAGCGCCTCATTCGCCAGCTTCTTGTTAGAATTTTCCCGTTCCACCTTCAAACGGTGCCTGAGGCGCCAGAATGTAACTGCTGCAGCATTTAAGGTGGAATGGGAAAATTCGAATAAGAAGCTGAATGAGAAGCTGCCTTCAGCTTTGTGACTTTTTAGTGTTTGTCAGTTTCTCATTGCAGATTAAACATATCAGGAAACCAGCTGAGTGATTATAAATGCAAATAAATCCCTTTGTCTCCAAATCGTCGATGTTCATCTGAAATCTTTCTCTTTGCCTTTTCATTAGCTACTAGCTAGGCGAGACTATTGTTTGCGTTGCTACAGTGACCAGCAGTCTGCACGTCAGTCTTCAGGGTTAAAGGGTGAATTAGCAGTCATACATTAACTTCAGTGTTTAAGACCATTTTTTTGGTAAAACTGTTAAAACGATTAGCAGAGCTTTATTTTACTGCAAAGAAAGATTATTTTATTTCTAGCTAAATATCTATTTCTGCTGTAGAGCTGCAACAGGGCAGTAAAAAAGCCGCATGGGGCTCTGGAGCCGCATGTTGCCGACCCCTGGTCCATCTAAACTGTAACTGAGTCTTTTTGGGTAGAGGTAGGAAGTGACAATCACTCATAGCATCAGTGTAAAAAACACGTTTACCTGAAGTTCAAGAACAAAACCGATCAAGCTAAAGTTTAGGTCTCTATGTGGGTCACTAACTTTCATACTGCATTCTGCTTGCATGGTAACTGAATCATGAGAATATTTTTCAAAATACTACCGTTTAGAAATATTTATTTTGACGAAATTATTCCGCATAAGCTCATTATAGCAGTGAGAGAGATTCCAGACATTTCTTTGTGTCGAGAGGGAAGTCATTACTCAGTGCACTCCCCAAAACTAAATACACCAGACTTTCCATGTGAATTTCAAATTCACGTTAAGGTAGCAGCACGGCTCCACATCAAAGGAAAGCCAATCAGAGCGCTTTGGTTACAGGCAGCAGCTTTGATGTGCTGTTAGTATGCACTCATTGTAGCTCAGGGCACTTGTGTATTGGACAGCATTTCCCCACCATGCACAGCACTTTTAGATTAATAACCAAAAAAAAGTCATTCATTCAAATCATTCAGGCTCAATCCAACATGTCGGAGAGGAACCAACACACCAGTACATTTACTTTTAGCCATGTCACACTATGCACTTACTAACCACCACCATTAGAATATAGTGACATCATGCAGTTGTGATCAGCTTAGACACATGACATTTCTCCCCCTTGATTAGGATTATTTCCCTTTAATACACTGCTTTATTTAAGCGCTGTCTGTCCACACAGAGGACATTAGACTAGACGCTCACATCATTGTAATGACAGAGGCCCAATTTAACATGTGCCTTCAAAAATCGTCTAACAATAGCAGATTAACAGCCTCTGTGTGGATTCCAGGATGGGGAACAAATTCCCACAAGGTACATCTTTTCTTCAGAGCCAGGATACATGCCTTAATTAGGGCTACAATTACAGGAGATGCACAGCTGTATTACAGCCTGAGAGACAATCTATTCTATTTCTTTGGTAAAAGACAGCATTTGGAGTGTTGTGGTAATGAGTTTGCAGCCATGTCCACGTCTTTAAGTGTCCTGTTTGGATGAATGTGGAAATATTCAGCATTTTATAATCTACAGTATTTTCAGTTTCCACATCTTCTTTTATTAATTCTATCAGAAATTCAGAAGTGGAAGATGATAAGGACTTCAGAGCTACTGAGGTTAAATTTCAGATGTTAGATTACGTGTTTTCCTTCATTAAGGCCTTATTTTGCACCTGTTCTTTTATTCTTAGTAATTCATCAGTCTACTGATTCTGAAATGCACGACTTTATTACATTTTAATATGATTAAAAATGCATAATTTATACATTTCAACATATGTGATGATTTTCTTGTGACAACCTACTTACCAACAAAGCTTTCATGGAGTTACACTCAGTAATGACTCTGAAATTGAAGACATTGTTATTGTCATCATCTGAATTGTCGCCTTTGCTGCAGTAACAGCGTCTTTAAAGCTTTACATCAGCTGCTGGAACATTGCTGTAAGGATTTATCTGCATTCAGCTACAAGAGCATTAGTGAGGTCAGGGACTTATGTTGGACGATTAGTTCTGGTACTACAACTCATTGTATTGGGCATCATGACCTTACGCAGCAACTACTGCAAATTAAAGTAGCTGAACTCACTAATTATACATGAACACACACATGTACAGTACTGTAAAGTTATCTGGTCAGTGTTGATTGGCTCAGAAAAACAGAAATTACTATAAATACAGTAAATAACAGCCATAAAATAAGTAGAGTATGTTATGTATGTGGGTGTGTTTGCTTAACCATTTCCAAAGCTCTCCTTGTGGCAGCCCAGTATTATTTGCAGTAATTTGGCTAATCAGTACTCCATTATGTTAAATTACATGAGCTGTGATGGAATCGAACATATTCATTGCGTATAAATCTGTAACCAAACTTGTGTTCCTCTATCTAGCTCACAACCAATCAACTATTTTTCTGAAAACAAGAAATTAATGAGCTTTATTCACCGACCCTTCTTAAGAAGAAATTTCTTCTTAAAACCCATTTACATAGTTTTCATGAAGATTCTGACTTTCACCAGTGTTTTCTTATTTGGGATTTGTTCTTGCGTAAGAACAGAATCTACACACACTCAAGAACACGTCATAAATCTGATGTAGACTATCTTTTAGGATCTTTCTCAGAAACAAATTTAAGAAAAAACTTAGAATATATTGGTGAATAAGGTGAGGTGAATGTTTGCTTTTATGCAAATGTCATAAGGTGAAAGTGTGTAGAAAAACACTTATTGCCAAGATAAAATGTTTTTAAACAATTTGCCTTAGTGCCCAAAACATTTCCACAGTCCTAGGGCTGTCATAAGTATTACATAATTGCCTAAAAACAATTATTTGAGATTTTTGCAATTATTTAAAATATGATTGCAATTTCTAGAACTACAATCATTTTCCATAATCATTAGATTTCTGCACCAAGAAGCAGGTGAACTGGGTGTGCGGAGTCAAGGTAAATAAATATGAATAAATGAAAGCAGTAAAGGTATTAACTGAGACATCATGAGGCTCATGAAAGCAAAAAAGTTCGAACTTTTAACTTGGTGCTCTAACATGTTTAGAGTGCATCGCTGAGTAATGTTGGTGTATTTGTTAACTATGGAGCTAATTCTACATTTTTGTCATGTCTGCTTGCAGAATGATATTATATTTTCACTCTTGTGTGTACAATTAAAAATTATGGCTCTTCAAGGGTTCTTTAGTAAAGAAAATGGTTCTATGCATGATCTTTGCATGATTAAAGGGTTCTTTGCATCATGAATGGGTTCTTCATACTAATGGAGAATGTGCTGTAGATGGTTTTATTCGGATTTTTTTTTAAAAGCGTTCTAAATCGCACCAAAAAGGTTCTTCTGTTGTTATGATGTCAGGCTTAACTCTCTAAAAATGTTGGCACTTCAAGGGTTCTTTAGTAAAGAAAATGGTTCTATATAAAGCCATAAACTCTCAAACAACCCTTTGCATGATTAAAGAGTTCTTTGCATCATGGAAATGTTCTAGATTGATGTAGAATGTGCTGTAGATGGTTTTATGTGGAATCTTTTTGAGGGTTCTTCTATTGTTACGATATCAGGCTTAAATCTTTAAAAAGATGGTGCTTCAAGGGTTCTTTAACAAAGAAAATGGTTCTATACAGACCCATGAACACTCTAAGAACTCTTTGCATTATTAAAGGGTTCTTTGCATCAAGAAAGAGTCTACATCATGAAAAAGTCTATATAGAACCTTTTTGAAAAGGGTCCTGTATAGCACTCAAAAGGGTTCTTCTATTGTTACAAGCTTGACACCGCACCGAAACCATTTTCAAAAAAGTTCTATAAAGAATCCTTTAACAAATTCTCCATCAATCTGAAGAACCATTTCATGACACAAAGAATTCTTTAATCATGCAAAGGGCTTTGAGTGTTCATGGTTCTATATAGAACAATTTTCTTTACTAAAGAACCCTTGAAGAACCATCATTTCTAAGCTATAGCTTTGCTGGACTCCACAATCTGTGTAACTGTAGACATTTGTGTGAGTATTAAGGCACATGCACAATAGTGTAGACTATCTTTTCAACAGAACAAGCAGTATTAGCTACTAATCGAACATAGCTAGGAATCAAAATGGCTAATCAGCCAAGATGGCCTTGTACAATAGCTGCATTCATTAATCTCAATTATTTACACAACAATAAATCGACAGCTAAATGTTCCTGATCCTAATAGACCTACGCAGCACTGATATGTACAGAAAATTACACAGAAGTCTCCACAACCAATGTATTAAATTGTTCAATTTTCAATGTGTCTTCCTTCTTTTCAGGACACTTGCTTTCAGTTTGTCAAAGACATCTGCTGGGATATTTTTCAGTCTTAAAAACTGGCTGCATTTTCTGCCTCTCACAATCCAGGTAATCCTAATTATACATTTAGATTTATCAGTCCATACACCTTACACCATATACACCATAGTGAAGTATACAGTGTTCTGAAGTGTTCTAGTGCAAATCTTTTTCTTCTTTGTCTATTTCCTTTTCTCATTAAGGCCTTCTTGACAGCCACACATCCTTTCAGACCCATGCAGTACAGCTGTCTTCTCACAGTGGAAGGATGGACAGAAACATCTGTGATTTTTTCAGATCTAAACATGAGTGGAGCTTGATTTTCTCCTCTCTCTTTCAAAGATGAAACCACTGTTTATCTGATGGTGACAGTTTTGTGTCTAGCAGGTCTTGCACAATTGTTAGGAGTTGCATTTTATCTATATCTTTCATAATTTTTGGACCCCAGTTTTGCAAACTCCAATGTGGCAATAATAGCAATCTGAACATGGCAATAATAGTACGTTATGCTAGTTGGAATCTGTGAAGGTCTATGACTTAACAATAGAGAACGTAGTGACAGTATCAGTGTCAGAGAAAAAGGAACAAAGGCAGCCATTCCTGGCATCCAGGATTAAAGCACAGAGGGTCAGGATGATGTTGTGAGGTCAGAAGTGAGGAGCAGCTGGAAAAGGTGACAGACAGAACGCTTTATTAGCTCCAGGTGAGCAGCTGTTATGTGGTCATTAATTTACTGAGTGTTGTCTCTGCAGAGCGAGGTTTAGAAAGTTGACCACGCTCAGGTCCTGATCCAGAGAGCCACTGAATTCTGCTGCAACTGAGCATCAGCAGAAAAGAAATGAATATGTGAGTAATAATTTGAGGCTTTATATTGCCCTGATATCTGAGTAGTCTAACTAAAAATGTACATTTACTTCTACACTTAAAGTTGCAAAAAGAGTTCTGTGCATAGAAGCCATAAGCAAACTATTTGTGGTTCCTCAGTTAAGACATTTTTTTTGAAAGGTTCTTTAGGGACCCAAAATGATTCTTCTATTTGATATTTCCCATAGAAAAATGTCTTTTTATAGACTGAAAATATTATTATTTGCTTTCTAACTAATAACAACTTCATATTCTACAGTTTGAGCTATAAGAATATATATTTACTCTCTTACAGTTTCCTAAAAGGTTCTTGGCTTAGATGTATTGTTCCAGGACGAAAGAAAATTGGTGTAGAACCTTTAAACAAGGTTCTTTTAACATTAAAATGGTTCTTTTCAATATGGAGCTAAATATATATACATATATTTTAGCATTTCTAGAGTATTTAAGCAATATATGTCAATATTTATGAAGTCTAAGCACCAAATTCCAAACAAAGAAAAATGTATGTTCATTTCCTCATATACAAAATGCATGTGCCACATAGTGTGTGGTCAAGCTCGTAAACAGCGGTGGACAGTTTTTCTCCAACCTGTGTAAATTTTCATTATTTAAATAATTGCCTGTAAATTCACATATTTATCAATATATGAAAATATATGTACGTGTATTGTCGCTGTTGGTCCTAATTTGTAAACACCAGCTGTCCTTCACATCCATTGAAAGGTCCTTTAGGGAAACAAAAGTGGTTTGTCTATAGCATCATGCCAAAGAATGCAAGCTGCATTAATTGATACTACAGCACAAAACAGAGAGGATTCTCCTGAACACACATGAATATATACCTGTTCTCGAGAAGTCTACTTTACAAAACAAAGTTCCCAAGAACATTAGAATTCATACTGATGAGTCATTTTGTCTGAGGGCTTGCAGTGATTTGGGCTCCACAATGCAATGTTCTGCCTCAGCTCAGTTCCTCGCTACACCTATTATATTGCATGCCATTGCATAAGGAAAGACGTAAGAGTGGGAGACGGAGTTTGGGGGTATGCTCTTCACAGTCCCTGCTCTTTTTACAGTTTTTACTCAGAAAGACATCCATGCCTGTTTTCACTGTAGATTCCTTTATTTATTTTGTGTTTCCTAAAAGACATTTCGCACCTCATCTGCTGGGTCTTATATACTGTGTTAAACGTGTTCAGCAGTTGCAGAAGATTACAGTGTTTGTTCTAAAAGATGCTGGGTTTCAGCACAGCTGAGGAGCAGTAATTAACCTTCTGCAAAGCCCACAAATGAATGAATCTCAGTTATTTAAACTAAATAATAACTGCCGGAATGAAATGCTCTGTTATTTCACAATAGAGAATGCTATGAGCATGTCTGGGAACAAGAATAAGCAGGAGTGCTTTCTACCAAGTCTCTAGTACTGTAGTCCAGAGTGCACTGCTTTACAGTTTTAAGTGATTGTAAGAGATGATTCATTTTGTAACAGAATAAAGTAGTAATGAAATAAGGAATAATCCCATATAAACAAGTAACATTTTGAAACACACACACACACACACACACACACACACACACACACACACACACACACACACTTTCATCTTTTATTTCCGAATAGACTGACACTAGCAATATGTGTTATCATCACAGGAAGAAGAAGAGTACACAACTTTAAGTGCCCCTTCATTAAAAGACAACGCACCTGACTCTTTCATCGGTTATATGTTTATTTATCCATTAGGATAAAACAGTTTGATGCTTTTTTTGGGGGGTTGACCACAGAGAATGAGACATCCCTTATCAAAAAGCAAATCACTTAACCATGCTTTATTGGTCTGAGATGTTGAGAAACAAACAAATAAATAAATCATAAATCAGTCAGTCAATAAATAAATAAATATAATCATTAGTATCTTTCACAAACTGGCTGCATGAATAAAGTCCACGGTGACCATTCTTTCGCCAGCAGTGATGATGGTATGTACAGTGAAGGTGGGCACAGTTCATGTCGGGGGGGCTTTGGAGAGGAGGTGGTGGCGGTGTGCATTCAGATGGAGGAACCCGTCAGGAGGCTGGCACTGTTAGCAGGACGTGAAGGTTTTCCAGAAGAAGTTTTTACAGGGGGCTTTGCGGTCTCTCTGGGGCAGCTGTGATAACCGGTTGTAGACGGCTCTCTCCTCCAGCCGTGACTCCAGCGGCTCCTCCACTTCCATATTCACCAGATCCCCGGCCAGCACGCTGTTGTCTACTCCGTCCAGCAGACCCGAGATGAGCTTCAGAATCAGCTCCTTACGTTCTTTGCTCAGCTCCTGAGGACAGCAAAGCCAATTACACTCTTAGGGTTCCTAGAAGAAACCAGAAGCTTTTACATTCTGTGGAGGTTCTTTAAGCTTGGAAAAGGTTCTCCATACTTCAACCACGTTGGCAAAATGAATCTTTAAAGTACCATTTATGGAAAAGTTCTTCAGGGAACCGAAAGAGGTTCTTCTATGGCATCAACCCTTTGCCAGGGGGGCACTTTGGGCAAAGTGAACTTAGAACCAGATAACAAATGTGCTTAATTAGTGACTGAATTATAAAGCAATCATGTTGTGGATTAATTCTCACAACGTGGCTCTAAATCTGCCTCTAAATTTGTATAATTTAGTAGCCTAATCAGCACAGAGTGTGCATAAAAAACAGGTTTTATTTGGATTGTAAATGCTTAATAATTTCTTTAGGATAGAAAATAATGCTTAAATGGAAGACAATGTAAATGAAAATTAGCGCATTTTTCCTGAATACCAGTATTTGTTGCTAATTCAATAAAAAAATCCAAATAAAACACCTACAAATGTCAAGTGCACTTAAAAAGAAGTGCACATAACACATAAAAGTAATGCACTGAATTTACTTGATTCAAAATGTATGCATAATTTCCACATGAGTAAAATATATATCAGCATAGTCTTTCATTTTACTTATTTTATAGCAATAACTGTGTTGGTGTCATATTTTATGCATGTGGAAATAATCAAATAAACTGAAAGCATCACTTTTTTCAGCGTTGAAAGGACAGTAGTAGGTGATCAGGACTCACCCTTGTGTGCGTGGGGCTCCTCTCCTCTACTGGAAGCACGGCCGCTGCCCTCACACTGTACAGCACCAGCAGCAGAGACACTAAGCTGGCCAAAAGCTGCATGCTGACAAAATGAGTGTAGAGGAAAAGACGAGAGAGAGAGAACAAGAGAGAGTTTGCCAAGGCAAATCTGAACGTGACAAAACAGCAACCACGTAGAAGAAGTGATGAGAGTAGAGCAGAGTCAGAGAGAGGAGCTGCTGGAGCTGCTTCTGGTCTCAGCTGAAGTGTCTTGGGCTGCTTTAGGATTGAGGTGGCCGTCTCTTATATACCCCAGGCTGGCGGTCTCCTGTTGACGCAGGGGTTGGTGGATGATGGGAGGGGGGCTGGGGGAGTAGGAGGCTTAGGGACTAACGAAAGCACGGAGTAGTTAACCCCCTAACAAACCAGCCATTTCACTGGTGCTGAGGACCACACGCCACCGCACTCACGTCAGACGGCTAAAAATGGTCCTGACATCAGTAAAAAAGCAGTATCACAAAAACTCGATGACGACAAATATAACCCCATATTCAAATTCATTTCAAAAAAGTCCAGAAAGTGATGACTAATGAACATATATATGAATATATGAAAATATATATATATGTGCGTATACAAAAAGTAGTTGAGATGTGAATTACATTGCTTTGAATGCAAATGTTTATATGGACGCATCTTTCATTTATATATATTATTTGTTACAAAACGCATTGTAGACCCCTTTTAACATTGTTCTTTTTTTCATGAGATACTTTGTTGGAATCAACTGTTCTTCTTTTCAAAAACTTGTTCTGTTCAAAATGATTACAAATGGATAAAGAGCATTTCGCATTTTACAATGACACTCAGACACCACAGCCAATAAAACCCTATTTACCAAGGACATGGTTAGAATTCACACTACTGCACATACATAATATTCAAATCAATTTAGTGACGCTGAAATAATTTCCTCTCTTTCCTCTTTTGATTTACATTATGTTTAATGACAAACCTGTAAACACACCATCCAGCAAACAGTCCTCGTTTCAACTCTATTCATCCCTCCTTTAATGATTCTTATCCTGCCATGCTCACAGATTGCTATTGAACTGTCTGACACCTAAGATAGCTGAGAGTTATTTTGATGGTTTTGTAAAGGTAAAATCTGAGATGGGCAATGTAGGTAGTACGCAAGCACTTCTCCAGAAAACAACCCACTTAATCCATTTTAAAATTGAAATATTCAACTTTCAATATTAAACAATCAGTTTGAATGTACATATTCATAAAACTTTGGCACTGAATTCATAATGATGCATCTCAATAGCCCAAATTGTGTTTCTTTTGATCACTGAACTGAACAAATTACATTGGATTTTAACTTATAAGGCTGATAGAGAAAATATTTCTAATCTGCAGGCTTAATATGTTTCTCGAAGACAGATATAATTAATATGTCAAAATTCTTTAGTAAATCAAACAACCATAAGCAATACTGATATTGATTTTGCATGATAAAATATTGTTTTTTATCAATATTCAAATAGAGATAGATCTGATATAAACCGAAGAGTTTCTAATTTGAGAGTTCTTTCACACTATTAGAAGTAAAATTGTTAGAAATTTGAGATATTGTTAAAATTTGATGATGGAAAGGCCTGTAATCAATAACAATAACTGGCTATTTTATTTTTGCATCCAACAAAGCATCAGCATCTTTAGGATTACTTTCTACACAAAAGACACTAGATGAACTGACCCAGAGGGCTGCCAGTGCTCGGCCCCCTAAAAACCAACTATTCTTTCTCATTTAATGATCACTAATCTCATTTAATAGATATAAAGTAATAAACTAAACTGATTTAGCATGCTCCATCTGTAAATGACATAACTCTAGCATTAAGGTCGTCCTCCTGGCCTGCACATGGGATAGTTGACGTACACCTCTTCGGGAACGCATGCACACACCCGAGCCAAGTTCGGGGACCTGAGAGCTGATAGAGGCTTTTACTCATTTTTCACAGCAGTCTGACACGGCCAGGATTCAGGCCCTACAGCTCTGCTGAGATTAATGTGGTGCTGAGATGATCTGGCCCCTAAGCGCAATCTTGATACACTGCGTTTGAAGAATTCATGCCAATTGACCACCCTGTACAAATATATATAGTAGGCAGCACCAACACACATCAATAAACACCGCTGGCGTTGACTCTCCTCACTCGAGTAACTTCTACAGTTGAGTTTGTTGGAGTTTGTGTTACCTTATATTTTATGTTCTCAACAACAAAATATCTTTCAGTAAACAGTACACATTACATATTTCAAGAATAAATACACAAAGACAAAAAACTCATGAACTGCTTCAGTTTTTAACTGTGGCAGAAGTTTTACCAGGGATGGCAGGTAGCTTTGGCAGGGTGGTACGTTCATGCAGCACCCAGGTCTATTTAGCTCTCATTTATATAGAAGACTATCCGTACAACCCCCCGACCACTGAGCAAACTTTAGAAACATGCAAAACAACAGCAACCAACATGTAAAGTTTAACTGTACAAAATATCTGTGTTTGGAAAATTTGTACTTAGATTCAAACGCACAAGTGTATCATTGGGTCGTATGTCTAATCAGTCAGAAAACACTACATGAGCTATATTATGTATTACATAGGCTATATCAGAAAAAAAATAGTTTTATATCCCAGCCCAGTGGCAGAAATAACTTCTTGGGTAGACAGTGAAATAGTGTTGGGGGAGGGGTAGTTATATTTTCCAAATGTGTTATGTCCTGCAATGTCATAACATCAGACCACAGCCTCAAAGCTGTTGTTCAATCTAATACAGAGCTTCTGTCAAAGTAGATTCATGAACCCCACTAACACTACCACACTATACACTATAAAACATGCATCCACTTAGCACAGACGCCATAACACAACACACCAGAATGCTGAAAAACAACACAGTGAACTTAAAACCTAACTAAAGCATACTGCCACAGCGGGCATGAAAAACTGTTAAATGACCATTTACATCTTACCTTTGACGACTTCATTTGCTTTGACATTCTGGCACAGCCATTTTAGCTGTTGTACCAAAAGAGCACCAAATTCACAGACCAAAAACGCAGCAATTTTTTTCACAAGCTGACATTTTATAAATTTGCTTTTGGCTTTTTAAATGGGCATATTCCACTATGTTGCTGCCTCAGATGCCAGAATGTAAATGCTGCACCATTTAAGGTGGAACGGACAAATTCAAACAAGAGGCTGATTTCGGCTTCGTGTGAAGCTGTCGATATTCACTTAGCTAAGTTAGCTAAGCTAGCTCACTAGCTGACAAGGTAACTAAATAATGATCCAAACGGTTGTGTGGGCGTTTCTCACGCTCATGTAGCGCTGTTGTGGTTCTGATATGGAATTCGGTTCAGTGTACATTAATCTCTCTTTGCTCAAGTAAAACTTCACACAGAAAACCTTGTTTTCATCTCTACTCGCTTCGCTGCGAGGCCTTCTCTGCTGTGCTGCACTGTTTAGAGATGGAAAGCGGCTCGTGCGCACAAAGGGGCGTGTCTCGAGTTCTTGTGTCTGATTGGCTTGTTTTGTGAATAAATAGCACAGCCAACGCGTAGCTCGGCCCCGCCCCTGTGTAGTAGCCACATAAAGAAAATGTTACATACTTTAAATGTGTTTCTCACTGTTGGTCCTGGAGGTTTTCCTTGCTCCAACACGATCACTTGAACTCAGTAAAGGGCTAGTTAATGAGCTGATTAGTGGGATCAGGCGTGGTGGGAGCAGAAAAAAACTCTAAACTGTGCAGAGTGGTGGGCTTCAAGGACCGGTGCTGAGAAACACTTTTTTAAACGACCAGATGCATTTGTATACTTGTAAAAGAGAAGAGAGGAGATGAGGAGAAAAGAGAAAAGGAGAAAAGAAGGTTAAAAGGTGTAGGAATTGATAAAACCTCAGTGCTGTAAATAAGTCTTTTTAATCTATTGAATCTATTTACCATTTCACATGAGGGCTATTTAGCAGGACTACTCTGATACGGTTGGATTTTTAAAGATTGCTGAAAGGCTACTGGCGCCATCTGGTGGTTAGAAATGCTACTAACACCGTAAACCATTCATGAGTACCTGTGCATGAGCTCCTCTCTGTCTTTTAAGTGAAACACCAACAGTGGGGTAATGAGAGTTATATGAAGTATGTCTCTTCAGGCCTGCAGCGAGAAGTAGAAGGAAGTGACAACACCGTGTCCAGAAATAACTAGAGCAGGGCTGTCCAGTTTTACCCACAAAGGGCCAGTGCGGTTGCAGGCTTTCATTCCAAACAAGCAGAAGCTCAACTGGTTCCACTGCTTTAATCAACTGGTTTCAGTCAAATACATGATCATGTAATCTGCTTTGCTGGAATGAAAACCTGCAGCCAGACTGACCTTTGTGGATAAGATTGGACACCCCTGAACTAGAGTCTTTAATCTTGAAAGAGGGAGATCAGATCCCTGAAGGGGGTGTGAGAGACCCTCGGCAAGAGATCATCATAGCTGGACTCAAGCCTAAACCTACAGGGAAAACAGGGGGCTGAAAACAGTGAGGGGGAAAAGGGAAAACTGCCCTTATTTGCAACTTAGGCTGGGGTGCCTCTAACCTTTTCGTTTGTGTTGTGTAAGAGTTAAGCAATATATAGTAATGAGTAAAAGACCACCCTTCACTTATTTCAGTCAAAACAGCCCTTAAGAACACAGAAGCTTCAGCTTATAAATATAATATTGTTTTTTCAGTATTTAGCGTGCCCACCCTGCAGGAATATTTTTCCCACCTCCAGTTCAGTCTTAGAAGTTGGTTGCATTTCCTGCTTCTAGCAATCCAGTTAATCCAAAACACATACAGTAATTTTGAGTGGACAGGGTGGGCAGTCCATTGTTCTGAGAACACCAGCTGCTTCGCAGCAGCTGATTGCAATATTTTTCTTTTTTGTCTGTTTTATTTTCTGATCTTAAGTAAGAGTGAAGCTTAATTTTCGTTTAGCTGTTCTCTTTAAAAATCTCTCCTAAAAAATGAATAACCTGGCTGTTTTGACTGGAAATTCAGTAAATGAAGGGTGGGCTTCTGCACAGTACTGTATGGTAATGAGATAGCAATGAGGGGTCTTAACTCTCTTCTTGTACTGCACAAACAGGGTTGATCACATCCTCTTGAGGAGCTTCTAGTGATTTACACAGAGGACCTAAGCCATGCCACACCCTCAGATTTCTTATTGTCTTTTTAAAGGAATAGTGGCTGGGGGGCATCCTGAGTCACAAGGTCATTGGAGCAAAGGTTAGGCTCATCTTTCACTGATGTGAGAGGGATTCTTTGATCCCAGACTAAATCCTCAAATCCTTTTGTGACGTCTGCACAGTCTCAGTATAGCTGGAGATAAGTAGGAATAACTGGTGAGAAACACACTGGACACCAGCACCGTTTGGTACTGGTGGTCAAAAATGTCAGCTTTTAATGGGCCCATATCCCATTTTTTTCCTGTATTAAATTTTTCCCCCTAAAGACCACATATAACACTTATGTACTTTCATTTAGCAAAAAAATCATTTTCACATGACCATTTTCTGACCTCTCTCTATACTTCAGAATTAAACAGGCTGTTTTTAATACTGTGCCTTTAAGACTTAGCAGTTTAGCCTAAGGCAGATACATATAAATATGTTGTTTTTTGTGACATCACAGGTTCTTTATGCAGCTTAGCTTCCACATATGAAATGTACCTTTTGAAACTTTTACAATGTTTAAGTACTACATCAAACTTTTTTTTTTCAAAACTATAAGAAAACATCAGTTTTCCATGATATGGGCCCTTTAAAAAATGCTTGCTTCCCTTGTCTGAGCTGTCTAGAATGTCATTTAATAAATACAAAGGCAGATGTTTAATATGTTTTAATATTTCAAAAGAACATAAGAATTTTGCAAAATTAATTTGATTTTATGAACACTAGATGCTGAAAGAATAGGTGCATCCTGGCCTCTAGTAACAATGATAGGAACATGAGAATGGCCTTTAGAGAAGCTCCCAAAGAACAGTTTAAAAACACAGTAAATAGTGATTTACCTTGAAGGGGACCCTTCTTTTGACTCAGTTTCGCATTTAAAAGCACATTTCACGCTGCGTTATAGTGATTTCTCACACCCTTTCCAGTCCAACCAACTGACATTTCACATTCTACATGAAATCATGCCCTCATCCCAGCAAGTTGCGAACAACAAGCATTTGCAAAAAGAATACATCATTACTACCACACGATACAGCACGTAATGCAGAGAGTTTGATACAAAATACCTAATTTATATGCAAGTCAGCCTCACATGGCAGTCATAACATAACTATTCATGAAAAAAAAAGAATAATAATCAAACCAGTAAACCACAGCAAATTCCCTATTCAGGATAGGATCTAAACCTTTTCAGGATAAGATCCAAATCACCCGCAGACTGTTTTATTACAAAACACTCAATAACCATAATAGCATCCATACAGGGAGAGCTGAAGGTCAGTCTTTATTTATTAAACATACTAATAATTTTGAACTTGGTTATTTTATATTAGCCTTTTTTTTGACTACAATTAGTATTTTCATATTTGTTAATGATCTACTATCGGTTAACTGGCCGATGATCCGCCGTTTCTAGGATCATCGTGTACATAATGTTGTAAATAAATGTAGGATTGCTCTTGACCTGAGTGTCTTTTCACAGATTAACAGAGAACGACAGAAAACAACAGTGAAATAATCCCTAAAATGAACAGCTGCCAAATTCAAATGCTGCTTCTTCCATTAAACTGCGATTTTAAAAGATGGTTATTTGACTTCCTTGTTAATAGCAAACAACAGAGCAGTGGCAGAATGTAACGCCATCCTCCTGCGATAACACAAACACAAAATAAGACTCATTTTGCACTGATCTAAACCAATAACCTTTTTATGTCAGACACATTCCAGAGCATATTGATATTGTGACATTTATGACATAGAAACTTGGAGGTCCACAAATAACATGATCGACTACGAAGCTGAACGTTGATTGTGAGTGACGTACAGGATAAACAGATCAAAGCAATAAATAAAAATCCAAATAAGTCTTTAGGGAAACCCTGGAGGGAATGAGGACTGTCTGAAATCCCCCCAGACGTTCCCTTTAACGGTGAAGCAGAGCAGCAGGCAGGCTGGGGAGAGAGCCGGGAGACGCACACTGCAATTGTGCTGATGGGTTTGTCCTGTTTCCACAGAAGGCAGCGTAAGACAAGATGGCAGCCAGGAAGCCAGTTATGCTTCACTTAGTACCTGAGAAAAACAGAGAAAAAAATACACTGCTTAAAATTCTGCTTCCTAAAAATGTGTTAGGACAACTTCTACAATTAGGACTCTGCTTAGAAAAACAAACAGGATCAGCAAAAATCCCACTGAAAGCACCAATAAAAGCACTTGCTCAGTACGGCTTCTAACAAGAAAAAAAAACTAATAAATTAAGACACCATCTGTTTACTTCTAATGCAGTAAATAAAGCTGAACTGATAAATCTGAACACAAACCATCATCAACGTAAAAATACACAAAACACATCCAAGACCAACACTGTACAACAACAACAACCACAACAACAACAATAGTAAAAGCTAATTACATAAACTAACCACTAAGAATACTGGTAAGCTCCACCCCCAGCGCTACAATATTTCTATTATTTAAATGGCCCACATTTCTGTATTTTCCTTTACTTCCTCAACTTCAGTTATAACATTTGGGTGGTTTTATGTACCAAAACAGTCATAATTCACTTTTACATGACCCTTTTCCAATCTCGGTTCTTCCTTTAGAATTAAAACAGCTGTTTATGTTCCAATGCCTTCAAGACTGATATGTAAATGAGCTCTGTCTTCATTGGCTCTCCTGCATCATTCAAAAAGCAGTGTGGACTGAAACACCTATTGCAACGTAAATGTGAATGTGCGGGGCTAAACTGCTGTAGGATGAACCTGGGGATAAAAACATGTTTGGTTTTCATCAGATCACATGCCCAATTTTAAATCTGATCTTCTCCAGACAGACAAGTAGGACTGTCCAGGCTTGTGATGCAGGGCTTTTATAGTGAAATGCACACGATGACATAAATGAAACAAGACAAGTTCCAAAAAATAAATAAATAAAAATAATAACGACAATAATAATAACAACAACAATAAACAAAACAATATCTTTCAAAAAGAGTGATACATAAATGTGCAGATTTTAGTGTCAATGTAAACCATGAAAATTAGTTAAGCTGAAGTGCCATATCGTTAGTGTTTCTGTTACGCTTGCAGCCATGCAGCGTAACATCCGGTGTGATAACGTCCAGTCTATGAGACCAGAGGCCACGGTGCCAGAGCCCGAGTCATAGACCGGGCAACAGAAACACTGATTTATAATTGGGCTGTTTTTTTGCAGCTCGGTCTCCATATAAGGGTCTGTACAGACAGATGATGCTTCATGTTTCACCAATGCTTACATACTACATACTTAACTCTTATTAAAAAAAAGAGTAACAAATATTACAATTCTCAGCTAACTGCACCTTAATTTTCAATAAAGACCACATTGATTTATTACAGTCGCTATTCCCAGTTAAGAAAATGCATTATTTAATATTACACTGTGTACTTATCCTTGAATATTCACCTTCCTGGCAAATTCTGGTAGGATGAATGCAGCTCGGTGGATTTCAGGGTTGTAATATTTTAGGTGCATGCTCTCAATGTCGTCCCTTGATAATTCTCGTACTGGTTCACGGAAATTTGTTTGCTGCAGAAAGTAGAACACATAAGCATGAAGGAAACACCTTCAGAATGGTTGCAATACAATGCAAAGAAAAATTCTCAGAGGTTGGGAAAAAATGAGGAATATTTACCGAGTTTTTGCTGCAGAGCATGAAGCCTATCTGACCACTTGGGTAGGTGGGTATGGTGCAATAAGCGTAGTCAACGACAGGGAAGAGGGTCTTACAGAAGGTGCGCATTTCTTTGATCAGCTCTAGATGCAGCCACTGGCACTCTCCTGTAAAACCCAGAGACAGTCTTACTTATAGTCACAGATATACATAATTCTTAAACAAGGTAGAAGCTCGAAAGCTTTAAAATGTGAAGCTGCATCAACCTTGACAACAAAGAATTCCACCCTCACGAAGAGCCGTTTTCATGAGTTGATAGTAGGACTCTTTGAATAAGCTTTCTGCTGGACCTGTGACAAGATAAACTTCTGTCAGAAACAAACTATGAATTTTCCTTATGCTCATGCTTTAGGGTCAGTGAAACCAAGCCAAAGAAACAAGAGTCATTCTATCTTACCAACAGGGTCTGAGGAGTCTGTTATGATGACATCAAATGCATCCTGATTCTGCTTCATGAACTCAAAGCCATCTCCGACATTCAGAGTCAGCTTCGGACTGAAGAACCCTTTTGCCATTCCAGGGAGGTACTTCTTCGACACAGTAATGACATCCTGAATGGGATATTAGCACATCTTTTTAGAATAAAATTGCAACAGTTCTGTATAAAAGCCTAATTTAGCCCGAATTAAACATACAGGGGGTCCTGGGGTAGTTTCCTCTTTTACAGGTGCTACTCAGTGATTTTATTTCTGTACGGAGCAGCCTATTTGCCTTTTTGATCACTGCTACTTGCCGCATTTGTCTCTCAGCATGTATGTTTACATTGAACACATCCTAAATCACAAAACAATGGATGCTTTGAGACACTTCCTCATAATTTTCTTCATCTGGGCGGTAGAGCTGTGAGCATTAGCAGAAGGAAATACAAAGCAAAAAAGCACAAGATCGTGCAGGTTGACTACAGGAGCAATTACACTGGCATTACAATGGTATGAAACATTACTTTATATTCACATATATGAAAAAATCCTCAGCTTTTAGTTTTCCTGAGAGATTCACTATCATATGACCATGTATAACACAAACATCCAGGTTGGTAGAACATACAACCCACTAGAAACCTGCTCGGCCAGTATTAATTTATCTGCCGTCCAGATGAGAATTTTATTACTGACTGGACATGCAAATTTTTTATTACAGGGCTCCTTTTGATAAACTAATCCAATCTGAGTAGAGCTAAATATGTGC
The DNA here is from genome assembly GCF_904425465.1 of Colossoma macropomum. Lineage (NCBI taxonomy): Eukaryota > Metazoa > Chordata > Actinopteri > Characiformes > Serrasalmidae > Colossoma > Colossoma macropomum. Next base: position 8,377,422 of record NW_023494802.1, on the reverse strand, counting down.
ACCTGAAAAAGAACAATGAAAGTGGAACAGAATCATTTGTATACGCTAAATTACTACCACTTGTTTTCTTCAGGGCTACAGACAGCTGTCAACAGCTGACACAGTAGGGCAATTTTAAACACCAGCCATACAAACCTCATCAATCTCACACTGAACTACAGACTCGACCATCGGATGCTTCACAACCTCCCTCAGCACCCCGCCATCTCCTCCTCCAATAATCAGAACCTACAAAAGGAAGGAAAGATTCAAGAGATTATATCTGGCACTGGTGAATGGCAAAAACATCTGCCATTCTTCCTCTAAAGCTGATTCATTTCTTTCTACACAATCGCAGGCCATTCTGTAAAAGCACAATTCTTTCAACATAAAAAACCCAGACGGGGAAATCATGAACTAATTACCTTCTTGGGGCAGGGGTGGCAGCACAGGGGGAGATTGGCAATCATTTCTTGGTATGAAAACTCATCTCGTTCCGTACACTGGATTACTCCATCCAACACCAGGACGTTCCCATAAGTCTTACTGCAGACAGGAGAACATTTACAGTACATGAAAGAGAGAATGAAAGAAAACATGCATGTAGGGAGAAAGTAGGAAAAGTGAGAAGTAAAAAAAAGATAGATAGACACGTGATATTTTAACAAAGAAAGTGGCTGCGGTGAAGGAAGGCCATTAGAAAAAAAAGGAGAGTGTTTAGTGGAACGTGATGTTAGAAAGCAGTGCTGTCAGTTTCAGCTCATGAATGTGCATAAGCAGTGAGGAGGCGTTCTATTTTAGGTCTATCACAAAATGTACTTCAGAGAAAAGTCGACGGCCTGAAAACACAACACAATATACCAACATACATAGGGTCACGAGCCTACAATTTATGGAATGCATAAACTTCTAGCAAAAGGCGAAATACTGGTTTTGAAGATATAATGTAACAGTACTCAGTGGGAGGAAACGGTCTGCTGTCTTTATTCGTCAACTTCCAGGCTTTCCAGGTGCGTGTGGTTAAACACAACACACCTAACTTGCACACGATTTTCTTGTAACATCGTATGTCTAATAAAATAACACAAAATAGGACTCCAACAGCAACGACCAAGTTTAGGCTGTCACTGAGAACAATCAAGTCCAGTATTTTCAGATCACAGAACGCCACGTTATACTGGGCAGCTGAGCAGCTAACTTAGCACACACCACGAAGCTGAAGTTGGCTTCTTAGTCGAACTGTCCGTTCCACCTTAAACGGTGCAGCCGTTACATTCAGCTAACTTCGCACACGTCACGATGCTAAAGTTGGCTTTTTAGTCAAACTGTCCGTTCCACCTTAAATGATGAAGCGGTTACATTCAGGTAACTTGGCTCACTCGTCACGAAGCTGAAGTTGGCGTCTTTGTCGAACCGCGCGTTCCACCTTAAAATGTAAATGGTGCAGCAGCCGCCTTGGGCGCCAGAATGTAACTACTGCACCATTTAAGGTGGAACGAATGTTACCCGTAAGAGGCTGGCGAAGAAGTTCAGCCTCGTGCACCCAACACGAGAGCACCAAACCACCACAGGCAGAGGCGAAAGCGCAGCTAACAGGCTATTTCAGACAAGCTCGGAGAAGAAGAGGTGGTGAAAATATCAAGTTTGACTTTATAAACGGTCCCCAAGAATCAGCGACCCATAGTTAGTCAGCTAACGCTAGCTGGATAGTTAGCAAGGCAGCTAACTGAATGGTCTGTGGCTATTCAGAACTCACCTCTTAAACACCATAACATCCTGAAATTTGGATTCTTTATGGTACAGAACCTCCTCCACCTGAAGACTCATTGCTTGGCCAGGCCATAACGTGCACGTCTCGGTGAACCAGCCGTCTTTAAGGTTGTCCATTGTGAATGAATGTCGGGGGAGAAAAGGAAAAAACGGCCGCCTCTCTTGTGAGCTTCTTGAAAGAAAACTCGGAGCTAAAGTGCTCGGAGTTGTGGAGGATCTCGCACACTGACACGTTGGGCGCTGGAGTCCGGTCTTAGCCAACAAGAGACGAGAACCAGCCAATAGGATCTGGGCGTCGCCAGCGATGAGTCCGACCGTAGTCAATCAGAGGCCAGCATGAGAGATCTTTATACAAGCTAGTTCGGCTTTGCAGAGGACGGAAAGACACCACGTGAAAGTTGACGTTGATGTCAAAGCGCCACAGGAAAGACGGGGACACGTTTCATTCAAACAAAATATAGCCTTTCTATCAAAATTCAGCACCTCTTATCTACAGGATAAAGTCGCTGGTTAGCTTTTCTATCTTCGGTTTGTTTAGGGCTTGATCAGTAGCCACGCCTTTCAAAAATACATAGTAAAACTAGGAGATTTCTATAGTGCTTTAGTACTTCTGTAACATCTAATATTTGTGAGTCCTGCAGTGCTGTCGTATAGAAATCATGAAGTATAAACTACAGTGTTTGTCTGAATTTACCATAAGATTCTTATATGAATCCTGCTGAAGTTCCTGTAGTATTTACTACAGATCTTTCTCATACGGGGCAGTAAGAGTCAGACTGAGGTGGCTGCTGTGCTGTGCTGTCAACACAACTGGATTTCTTTTTGATCTGATACCCAGGGACAGATAATGATCTTGTGAAGCAAAAATAAGCAAAAATAAAACCTGAAAAGTGAGATATTTTGCACGTTTATGTACACCTTAAACAATGCTCGAAATGTATTTTTGATTTAATAAGCCTTAATAATTTGTGATATCCAGTTGTAACAATTTGTTCTTATTGCATAAGATTTTAAGATTTTTGTGTAAGATCTGAGTCATTTCTTATTTCTTTCAGTCTGCTCCATTTTAATGGAAACCACAAACTTAATATAAAGAACTTATATAAAATATAGAATATATAAAACTTAAAGGGCCCGAAAGCAGTTAATAGCTCTTCATTTATTTTGTCATTTGTACACATTTGAAGGCTATTTGTTCATATAATGTTTACATCTGCATCTGTGGACTGTCCCAAGTTGCACGGGTCACCTCAAGCCCCCCCAGGACCCCTGGCAGTCAGAGACTCCTTCGCACTTATTACTTATCTATTCTTGCTAATACTGAGTAATATGAAGGCTTGAATCCTGATACCAATGCCAATATTTGTAAAACTCTTCCTGTGCACATTTCTGATTGCCACAGTGAAAATTCAGACATACATTTATTTGAACTTCTTTGCATTTGCCTTAAACAAGCCATCAGTTCTATGTCTGTGTTTGCTTATTCTTTGATCTACTATTATAAAATTGGGCTTCTCAAAAAAGCAGGCGTGTCTTGGAATTTCAGGCAGTAAACTGTTAAAATGGTCTATTTTAGACCTATCATTATATACATACCTTAACAATGCCTGTGTTTATGTTCCAATCCTACACAATTATTTGCTGCCTGTTGCTTCACTTTTTAACCATCAAATACAGTTTTGTAAAAACTATATTAAAAAATAGAAAAATATAAAAAATATTGAAAGTACTGGTTAAAGAAAACACTTGGTATTGATCAGTAAGGATTGATTCTCCAAAGAAGTGGTATCAATACTACATTATTTACTGCGCATCTGTACTCGGGGCGGAGTTTGCCTGTTCTCCCCGTGTCTGCGTTGGTTTCCTCCGGGTACTCCGGTTTCCTCCCACAGTCCAAAAACATGCAGTCAGGCCAATTGGACGTGCTAAAATTGCCCCTAGGTGTGAGTGAGTGTGTGACTGTGTATGTCTGTCTGTCTGCCCTGTGATGGACTGGCGACCTGTCTAGGGTGTATCCTGCCTTCCGCCCAATGACAGCTGGGATAGGCTCCAGCACCCCACCGCGACCCAGAAAGATAAGCGGTTTAGATGATGTATGTATGTATGTATGTACTCGGGACATTTTTATTTATTTATTTATTTATTTTTGAGTATTTCTTGCTTCAGTAATGCTAACATATTGATATATTTCACTTTGGTTTTAGAAACGTGATTATTCAGGAATTTGTTTTCAAAAAAATTAAAGAAAATCCCAAAATGACCCTCCACTACCAACATGAACCAAAATCAAAGTCCTCCAGAGAAAGGAACCCAAGCATCTCTCTTTTTTAGGACCCAGCAGCCTCACTATACACTCCATTTTTAGAGAAAAAACAGATTTATTCAGTACATCACTGAGAACAATGACCAAAACAGTAAGACTGTTCTTCAGTAGTAGTAGCATCAACACATACCTCACATTTAGGTAAACAGACGGCTACATCTCTTGTTGTTCTGTGTCTAAGTGAATATTTTGAATAAAGTGTGTCTATAGCAGGTGCCAGGCCTGATATAGAACCACTACATTTAAAAAATGAACGGATTCTCAAACATACAGTATGTGTTAACATGACGATTATTTGTGCTACATGAAAACTCAGTTCATATAGTTTTCACACACAGTTGCTCAGTAGGACTTACGGTGCTTTTTCTGTCATTAGCCACGTTTACATGCAGCCTGATAATCTGTTAATAATCCGACTAATAGCTCAATCGGAATAGAATACGTCCATGTAAACACTTGACTAGGCTATTCCGATTGAGGCCATTCAGAATACAATTTCTATCCGATTGAACGAGGTGGGTAATCCTGTAAATAATTCGTTAAATAGAAGAATAATAGCCATGTAAACGCCTTTATCGGATTACATTTCCAATCGGAACGTGTAAGTACGTTCTGCGCATGTGCGTCGCGTCATATTAAAAGCACAGCACTCAACCGGCTCTGGCAAAAGTTTAGAACGTTCAACATGGCGGAGCAGAAACTGGTCTGCAGAGGAGACGAAGTTTACGCTCTGATCTTTAAAAGACGGCGGTGGGACGGACGTCCAGCTTATGTGTCTCAGAACACGATGTCTTCCTCTCGGCCTTCTTTAATAAGGACGTTTTCCTGAGTCTGACATTATTTTAAAGTAGTTAAAAACTCCAGCGCGCCAACTGGAAACTCATCTCGCGCTGACTGGACCTCACGTGATGCTCGCTGTCATGGTAACGTTTACTCTAAGTGGTACTCCACGCATGCGCGTCATTTTGGATCGGATTACTTTTAGTGAGCATATAAACGAAGATTTTCATCAGATTGTTGAATAGAGTGTTCATATAAACACTTAAGTCTTAATCTGTAATCGGAATGTATTCATTCGGATTGGCAAAAATCTTTGCATGTAAACACAGCCAATGAGATCATAAGAGATGACAAGGGAATATAAAGTATTAACAAACCAGTACAATAATGTAGTGCATCACTATAAATACTGCAGACACTTCAAAAACATGAATAAAAACTCACAAGACACACTCGCAATGGCCTATGCAGTATGTGCTTTGTTTAGAGTTCTAGCTATATTTTGCCTAATGTAACATGACACATCTGACAGAAATCTCTTAGTACTAGGCTTGTCTCCCCAGAACACAGAATAAACATTATTTAGCTAAGGCATGAGTGTGGTAACAGTTTCATTTCAGCATTCACAGTTTTTAAAAACATTTAATAACTTATAGATGCGTGATTCGCATAGTTTCTGTAAAATCATGCACACAACACTGAACAGCTGTCTACTGAACTGAGCATCACAGCATGTCAATGACAGCACAATGTATGCATTAACGTCCGTAGAGTTGGTTTGCTAAGGGTCCTTTTGAACACTGTTTTTCTATACTTACAAATCCAGCTGCTCTAATCGTTGGGATTTGGATTGGCGTCAGGATACTGGGAGAGGTCAAAGGTCAGCACTTTGCTGATGACGCAGTCTCCTTGCTGTGAAGAGACCAGCTATTAGTATTTCAACACTGTGAAAAAGGTTAAGTCAGCTATTAAAATTGTGTGTATTTCCAGGGACACAGCAGGGGTTCATTTGGACACACAGCTTTGTCCACTCTGTTTAATTACATATCATATCACTGTTTACTAAAGAAAGACAAACCTCAGGGTAGACTCCTATGAGTGAGTCAGCCTTTGTATAGAACTCCTCTTTTAGGGAGATGACAATGGCCTGGAAGTTCTGGACTGACTGGTCCTTTATGTAATTGGCCACCTGCGTATGTAGCACAAACAACATAAAATTAATGTCTACATTTTGCCACATGCAAAAGGCAATGGTTATGTAAAATCCGTATATTTTAAACAAAAATGTTGCCATTCAAGTACAGATTTATAAAGATTCTGACATGAAAGGAAAGTTTTACAGATTTAGTGCACGGGTGCCCAAACTTTTTGTCTCAGCAGGTCAAAGTGCAATGTTTGCAGTGGGCTGAGGGCCAAAAGAAAAACAATATACGAATAAAGGATTTAATTCCAAAACATATTAAATGTCCTTCACACATTAAGTTTCTTCATTTTTTATAAAATACGTTGATAAACACTGAGAACGGGCTTTACACAAAAAAACATCACCATTATATTTTCATAAATACCAACTTTATTGGACAGACTTGCTTGCTTAATTCTGGTCTGTTTTCGCACATGCGCAGACTGAGAAATCCAAAAGAAATCTGAGTAAGAGTTTACATGCACTGAGAATTCATAATCAGATTTTATCATCAGATTTCTAGACCTTACTCCGATCTAGGAAATCGGAGTGTGCTATTTACATGACTATTTCAATAATCATATAAATGCAGAAATCAGATTATGATCGGATTATTGAGTACAGGTAAATGCACTCAATGTGCATTACAAAACAGCTGTTATTCTTTTAATATCCTTGTTACAAATGGATTTAGAGCATTATGTAATGAAGAAAGTAGGTGTCAAATACATGTATGGATATACAACTTGAATATACAGCAATGGATATACAGTACTCTTCAAAAAAAGAAGGCAGGTTTCCAGATCAAATTTTTAAAATGATAAGTGATTTGATATTTAGTAATATTATTAATTATTAGTCATTAATAAACACTATTGGTGCTTGTTACATTCTTCATCCTTTTCTGTCTGATGTTGGTCCACTTACTCGTCCCGTATTTTTCGAGATATTGACTCTAAATCAACTCCAGAGTGTTTGGTCTGATCAGGGATAATGAGCTGGTATACAGCTTTTTGACTGAACACCCGGTTTCTGCATACCAATCATTTTTTCCCACAGGGGTGAATGGCAGAACTGTTTTTTTATTCTAAATGTTTGTGCACCCCTCCTATGTCACCATGAGAGAAGAAACCTAGTAACCACCTGGGCTACCATAGCAGTCACCTAGCAATGACCCAGCAACCACCTGGAACACCATAGCAACCATGTGGTAACACCCTAGCAACCACCTGGAATATTATACCACTCACTTATCAACACAATGGCAATCACTTGGAACACCGTAGTCCCAAACTAGCAACCCCCAAGAAACCAACAGAGGTATTATAGCATCCCCCTAGCAACACCCTAGAAACTACATAGAATACTACAGTAACCACATAGCAAATTCTTTGCAACCAGCACAGATATCACAGCAACATCCTAGCAATACCAGTGAATTGCTTAAGCTGTGCAATCAGTCAGCATTTTCTTCAGGAAATGCACTTTCTTCTTACTTAAAGTTATATTTGTTTTACAACGTTACACTATTTTTTAGTACTAAAACAGTTAAATAATACACATTTAAAGAATTAAAGTTATATAAGGTCTAAACATTTGTTTATTCTCTCACTGGGTAAGAGGGTAGATTTAGGATAACCTTCTGGTGGTTTAGTCAAACTTCCTTGCAGGCCAACTTTGGGCCCAGATTTATAGCAAATACACATTTGATAAACTAACCTGTTTAGAATCTCTTTATAATGAAATGTAATTTTGAGAGATTCATAAGGCAATGGCATGTAAACCACTGTGTTTTGAACAATGATCATTGTGATGTAATTACAGTTGACCACTGTAATGTATACAGACCTTGCCAATGTTTGTGTTATCAAGTGCAGCATCAATCTCATCAAGGACGAAGAACGGAGCCGGTTTGTAGCTAAGAGGGGAATTTAAATATATAACATTCAGGAACCAAAGAATATTATCTGATTTTGAAAGTAGTAGCTATAAGGCATTTACTCTCTGGATGTTGTCTTACCTGTGAATGGCAAAAAGCAGAGCCAAAGCAGCGACTGTCTTCTCCCCTCCAGACAGATTATCCATTGGCCTGAATCTCTTTCCTGGAGCCACACAATTGTAATTGATTCCATCTAAGTATGGTTCCTCTGGGTTCTCTGGGCCAAGAAAGGCCTGGGGAAGAATGTGTTATTTCATTTCAAATCTAGTTAACAGGACTACACTGCACTTCCAGTAATATGAAGTCCTCTAATACTCAGAAAGCTTTTTGAAATGATAAGGCAGCTCTTCAAAATCAGTTGTGTTTATTTCAGACCTGTGCACTGCTGTTACGCGAGAGGGCTTTGTAGATCTCATCAATATTGGTGGCGACGGACTCAAAGCAAGTGTTGAAACGGTCAAACCTCTCCTTCTTGATCTGCTCAAACGCCTGCTTAGCCTTCTTAGCTCTCTTTCGTGCTGCTTCAAATTCTGCAGAAGAGGCATAAACAAATAATGCCTGATCTGAGTGCTTCCAAGACTGTCAATCAATTATTCAATAGGTTTGGTGTAGGACAAGTTCACAGTAAATCTGCAGTCTTAAGCACTATTTGAGCTGGATTTGTTTCACCAGAGGAGGTTCTGTAATGTAATTTGTAAGGGATTTCACTGGTCAGTTTGTATGAGATAAAGTATGTGTTTAAAATGCAGATTTGTACTAGATTAAAATCACAGATCCTGTTGGTAATCATTTAAAAAACTCAAGAAGGGCTTTCGTGAAACTTTTACACTCTTAAAGGGGAATTCCATGGATTTTTAAAAAAAAATATCTGCATGACTAAATTGTCTACATGTAAACAAAGTCATTCAGAGTGGTCTGATGTGAAGTCTGCTCTTCTAGAGACACCCACTGAGTCAGAGTTGTTCACATTGGTGGTGATAGGAACCAGAAGTCTGAAGCGTTTCAAGCTTCTAAAAAGCTACCTCGCAAAAAACTCATAGATAAACTGGCTACAAATACGCTGCCTGATGCCTGAGACACTGTTTGACAGTAGTTTTAAGACAGTAGGTTTTGACATAAAACTTATTTTTTTAAATACATTTTTGGCAGAGAGGATGCTATAAGCCAAAATAGGAAAAGTGTTTTTTTTTTCAGATTTACCACTATTTTACTATTCTTAGCATCACATGTTGTGGTGTCAGCATAGAAGACATGGCAGATTCTATTTATTCTACCATAAGAAGTGCTCTTTTATTTACAGTGGCAGAAAGGCACATGAAGAACAGCTGGAGACAGCAGTGATGTCATTTCTAGGGGTTAGCACAAAACACCACTAACTACCCCAACAGCCCAACACAGAATAACACATATAACATGAACTCACACTTTAAACTAAGAAACAACAACATTAATAACATTAAACAACATTTAATGTCCCTCTTATAGAGGGGGCTGGGCAGAGCGGGTCGTGTGGCGCAACTCTGCATACCATGCTCCTAAAGCCCCTTTTTAAAAATGCGGAGCATGCGGCAGACACCATAATATAAAACTCACTGGTCATTTTGGATAGTAAATAAAATGGCTACATTTGCATTGTAGACATTGTGACCCCTGGTTCCCATCACCACCACTGTAAAGAAATGTGGGTCGATAAGTTTCTTTAGAGTGAACCATTTCACATCAAACCTTACATCTCAATGACTAAATTATGCAGAAATTTTGAAAAATCAGTGGAATTTGTCTTTAAAAATAGACAAACAAAAAGGATTTTGATGCCCTTTTTCAACCTGAAAAACCTTTCAGTGGGTGGAAAAGTTTCTATAAATGTGATGTGAGTGTGAAGAACCTTTTCGGAGTTTAAAGAACCTCCATATAATAAAGGTCCTATAACAATTAAAGGCTTTTCCTAGAACCATACATTCAAGCCAAGTACCATTTAGCAACCTTCCTTTGCAGCTGTAGCTACTGTTTATTGGCTTACCGTCACTGGTCTCCTGGAACTTGTCCCTGACGCTCTCCAGTTTCTCCATGGCCTTCATGTTGGGAGCGCTGATGCGCTGGAGAATGCTCTGCTGCTCATTCAGCCTCTGCTGCAAAGTGTTCATCTCAGCCTTAATCTCCTCCTCAGAGAGAGTGTCCTATGAACATGGATCAAAAAGAGGCTGACCACTATTTTCAATACATAAAATACACATCACAGAAATGTCCTCAGAGATGGTTGGATTTAGAGGTTGCAATGGGTGTATGTTTTTGGCATACCTTGAGGTCCTCATTCAAGTTGCTGTAATCTATTTCTATGAGAGCTTCCTTGGCATGCACAGAGCTGGATGTTTTCTGGCTGCTGGACTCATCAACCTGGGAGCCTCCCTGGATGAAGAATTCATATCTTAACAGTGTGATATCATTTACAGTGTATGGCTTCAGCCATGTGTGTTTATGTTTGTTGTGACATCTTAACTGTAGTATTGTCTCCTTACACTATTTAAGACAGGAGACAAATTAAAGGAAAAACTAATATAAAGTTTCTTAGTAAGATGTTAGGACACTACAAGCCACCAGAACAACTACAAGTCTCTGGAACCTTGCTGGAGGGATGAAACTTCATGCTTCTGGAGAGCATTACTATTTTGAACCAAAATCTCATATAGTTGTTCTTCTGGGTTGAGATCTGCTGACTGCAAAGGCCATGGCACATGATTGACATCATTTTTATATTCATCAAACCATTTAGTGACCCCTTGTGTTGGGGGCGCTGTCAGCATGGCCAAGACCTCTCCCATTAATATAAAAATGTTTCATCATAAAATAAAGGTGATTAGTTGACATAACTTTGTACTAATTTGCAGTGATCCGTCCCTTTAAGGGGACAATTGGACCCAAACCATGCCAGAAAAAGACCCCCAACAGCATACAGACCCACTGGCCCCTCTCATTGTAGGGGTCAAGCATTTAGGCCTGTATAGTTCTTTCGGAGCAGAGTAGACAACATGTGCCAGTATTCGGCAACATTAAACACACACAGTAACATTATCGTCCACACTCTGAAATACCATCAATGCATCTTAGTCAAACAAATTATATGTTTCACCAGAGACACAGAGCAGCTCCCACTACACTCACTACAGTGTGTCCTCTGAGCAGAGCTTGTAAACAATCACAACAGCCACAGCACGGCAGAAGGAAGAGCAGACAAGAAACTTTTTCTCCCTCCAAAAAGTGAAAACTCTCGTCCCGCCTAGTGTGGAGAGGAATAATACTCAGTTTCATGAATACACTTAAGTTTGCAGTTGTGTGTATGAAGAAAAAGTCTCAAAGGCATATCAAATTTAACCTCACCTAGGAACCTAGTTTTGTTTAACAAGCAGTTCTGCAGACTGCTAATGGGCTAACGTGTTCAGTAATACTGTGTTGGGTTTTAAGCTGAAAAGCTTTCTAAATGATTCACTGTAAAACTAGAATATATAAAGTAAAAAAGGGACCTGAATGTTTGTTACAAGCTATGTTTGTCTAAATTCCATTTACAGACTTGAGTCCAATGCAGAAAAAACTCCTTAGCTTGAAATGTTAGCTTGATGCTAACACATAATTAAGAATCTCATTTTCCCGCTAGTAGAAATTAGCATTCTTATTGAGTGAGTTTTTTGATAAACAGCAGCTGCTAATGAAGTAAACAGTTTCCACATTAAGCACTGTTATATAATGACTGACACAACAGGTACATGATGATTATATGATGCAGTGCACTATATGCCATCAACATGACAACATCAGTGTTCCATTCTTTATTGTTTGTTGCAGCAGCTTCACAGCTTTTGGTAAAGCTCTCAGTGCTGTATGTTAAAAAAATCGTTATACTGTCTTACACATGCAAAAAAGCATGGTAGGATGCTACTTGCTTAAATGCTTAAATACACATGTCTGGGAGCTTCTGCACTTATTATGTTTCTCTATTCATCAAAACAGGTTTTTTCCTTGAATTTGTCATCCATTTATAGTTGAAACACCTCAGTGGACATCATTTGCGTGTGATCATATAGGGCTTTTTAGATAAACTGCACTATACCTCTCCCTGACTGATGTCATCCATGGTTCCAGATTTGAGGGGCAGTTTGATGTCCTGCATCTTGCAGGCCTGTAGAAGGTTGTGTCTGTCACTGCGTTTCTGCTCCAGCTTTGTCTCAATCGCTGTCACCTCTTTCTGTAGCTGAGTCAGCTCTCTGAGAACATCACATCAAACCATTCAGACTATGACCATAACCCCTTACCATTCATGTCCACAAAACAAGGCTTATTATTCAGTTACATGGAGCACAACGCCAGAAATCTGGACCTGTCCGTTAGATTGAGAATGTTACAAGATTCTGTATGATAACAGAAAAGCTTGCAGATCCTTGCTAAAAACACCTCACCCAACTCATCATCTAATTACGAACAATTTCTCACTTGTTAGCAGCTCCTAGTTTCTTGCGGATCTCCTCCATCTCTCGGTTCTTGTCATTGACCTCTCCCTTTTTAGTGAGGTGCTGATTTTTGAGGTCCTGCAGTTGAGCCATGGTCTCATCAATGATCTTCATGTGTCTGTGCTCCTCCTGAAGTGCAAGAAGACAAAGACTACAGTGCCTTTTAGGTGAACTGCTACATCAGTAGGCCATCATTAGTCCATCATTAGTCATCATTCAGATTCAGATTTTGTCGTTTTCCGCTTCAGCTCATTAAAATCTGCCCCCAGAGTAGCTGGTTGCATGAGCATCTCCATATTGGTCATAGTAAAATGGATCATAATGTGAAATTGGAGCTTTCTGTGTGCTACCATGTTTCGATCACCGTATAAAAGAAGCTCCATGTTGCCTTTATTGCCTTTAGTTTCTGAGCAAGCTTGGTCAGTCATTCAGAATGGATTTCTAATCAGTAAGAACTTATTATTGATTTGTTCCTCAGAATAACAATGAAAGGTGGTTGAAATGTTAAATATGTTCCTGTTCACATGTTCGCTTTTTCAGAATAGTAGCAAAATAGTCTTTACATGTTCTTATTAAATTCAGTAGGGCAGTATTGAGAAATCATGTTATGAATGGAGAAGAATAGATTAAAATGCAGAAGGACTCACTTTCTGCCTTGGCATTAACGGTTATCAGTAATGAAAGAAGATGTGAAAATAAAGAGACTGTGGTCAAAGTTGCTTTGCTCTCTGTTCTCATTTCCACATTTGAGGCCTTGTACTGATTTCTCCAGTCTACACACTGCACCAGAACAGCTACTTTCTGTTTCTCCACTGGCTGTACCTTCTTAAGTCTTTCAATCTCACTCTCATCTTTCTTCACTGTCTGCTCCCACATCATCACTTTCTCCTGGTCTTCCTTCAGCTGGTTCCGCTCATAGTCCAGCTGGATGGCTAGACGGGTCTTCTGGGTCTCAAATTCAAGTCTATAATACCAGAGACAAGCAAATGAATGTAAGGCTTGTATTTACTGATGGAATGTATGAAATATCCTTGTCCTCAGTCTTCTTCTAAACTCATGCATGACTGTAATCAGTCTTGGAAACTTAGTGTTAACAGAAAACTTCACCGAGGAGATTCCAAGATCAGCTACAACCACAACCTTGAGTTTTACAGAGGGCTGTGAATGGACAGTGATGACATCTCAGTGTTGAACAATCCCTCTGCATAGAAATATCGTGAAGTCTATGGGATCATGAACAAATGCTTTGATGTATTTCGGGCTTAGATTAGAACATTGAAAGCACTATGTAGTAAAATGCGATGCAGCAACTTACATTCCCGTCTGACACAAAGTCAGCATTTACATCTTCAAAAAAGAAACAAACAAATGCAACGATTGTCTCTATAAACAAAGATCAGAATTGTCCAGGCTTTGGTCTTCTCTGTGGCTCTTTATAGATGTGAAAACTGGACAATAAACAAGCGAGACAGGAAAAACACTGATGCCTTTGAACTTTTGTGTTGGGACTTTTGAGAGTACCTTGGACAGCAAAGAAAACAAACAAAGGGATTCTCAACCAAATCAAGCCTCACTTCTCACTGGATGCCCAGATAAACAAATTTAAAAGAACCAGTTCATTGGCCATTATGCTTAAAACAACTGTGCTTGGAACAGTATAAGGTAAAAGAGTTAGAGGACAATGTGAACAAGATGAATGGATACAGAGGCCTAAAGAAGCCTAAAGACCCAAGCAGAAGACATAATATTCTGGAGAACCACAGCTCGTATGGTCACCAGGGGTCTGAATTGGCACCACTTAATAATAATAAAACTACATCAGAACAGTGTGATGAAAGTTTTATGTAGTAGCCTCTTCCTGGAGGCCCCCAGTGGCCAACTTGGATATTTTTAATTCATATAATTAAATAACATATTTTTCCCTGTAAGTCTGTTATCAGATGAACTAGGACACCGTTGGCTCTCTGTGTGTAATGTTCTGTGTAATGGCTCTGTGTTGAGGAGTGAGAGACCCCTGCTGTGAAAGCAATTCACCCCTCTCCACAAAGAAGACTGTGCTGAGTTAAAAGACAACACAACTGCAGCTTTCCTAATAACTGCCATGTACAACTGCCCCAAATAAAAAATATAATAGAAACACTTTTATTGATTTTCTTGCTCACCAATGAAGACAAAAATGCAATTTACTTGAGTAAATCACACATTTCCTTCAATATTCTCTTTCAATTTTATTAAGCATATTGTAAGCATATTTTACGTTTGAGGGAACGTCAAAGGAAGTGGAAATTGCATTTCATGCCTGCTGTGAAAAGGGGTTAATTTAGTATCTTCTCTGCGTGTCACTAATGAAATGAATGAATCGCACTTCATGTTTTCACTGTTATAACTGCTTTAAAACTTTGCACAGAATCACCTCTGTAGAGATGCGTAACCAATCTACAGCAGCACAGCCCACACATCACTCACCGTTTTTTGGCAATCTCATTCTGTCTCTTGACTTTCTCCTCTTCAAACTCTCGAATGTTTCTCACCCCAATCTCTTCACAAAATTCAAGAAATACTTCATCCTCCACCTGGAAAACATCACCATTAATGATACTGCACAGTTCACCACCACCCAGAATGACTATGACACTGTCCAGTCAGGGCTCTTACCAGGTTCATGCGGTCTCTCAGCTCAGTGATGTCTCTCTCACGTGACTGGATGATTCTCCTGATGTCGTTGATGCGCGGACCAAAATTTGCCAGTTCACTCTCCAACTTTGATTTCTCCTACAAAGACAGTCAGCAGTCAGTTTGGAATCACTTTCCAAATTAATAATGGCTGCTATTTAATTCAATAATACTTTATACAGTGTACACTGTAAAAATGGTTTGTCAGTTCAACATAAAAATACTTCATGTGGTAAAAAGCAATAGAACTAGTTTTATTCAAATTGAGTCAACACTGTGATCGAAACAATGTTTCATTCAAAGTATCTGAGCTGAATGAAACTAATTTACTTTTCTACATTTAATTTACCTTTTCTACAGTTTGGACTGAAACATTATAAACTGGACACCAGTATTGTCTAGGTGTCAGTATTTTTTAGATATTTTCATATTTTAAGTGAGATGTTAATAAATGATAAATTATATAGTGTAAATATCTATTTACTTGTCAAGTTATTTGCTTTGAGATTTCATCACCAATTTCCAATTCAAGACATTCTAGATATTAACTTTATTATAACTTTTATTACATTCCTCAGTATTGTAGAACTTCTGGTTATTATTTACAGCTCTGGTCATTCTAGTTAAATCTAAAATTTCCTAATGTTTTGCAGATTAGATAAATATTAGAAATCTACAAACTTACAAACAGGGCTGAGTTTCCCAAAGCATCTTAGCACAAAGATGACTCTTAAATGGTAGAGGGAGCATCACATGGAACACTCTCTCTACCAGTTAAGATAATCGTAATGCTAAGATGCGTTTGGTAACTGTAATATTTTATATACAGTAATATTGCTGCATATTTTTGTATAGAAACCTTTCTCGTACAACACATTTTCTTTAAAGTACCTGCATGTTGAGGGACAGGTGGCGAGTCTTGGTCTGTTCCAGGTCACTCTGAGAGTACTTCAGTCTCATCTGCAGCCCGTGGGCCTGAGACTGGACCTGCCTCAGCTCTGCCTCCTTCCTCTTCGCCTTCATCTGCTCCTGAACAGAGCCAATCATAAACAAAGAGCAAGTGTGAGAAAAGGTTAAACTGCATATATTCATTGTATTTTTGAAAAAAACTATATTGCTGCCATCAAATTAAAGCCAACCTGAAATTAAAACTGAGCCTAACTTGCCTTGTGAGTTCATGTCCCTGGTTATATTAAACATGACTGATCTTATCATATTATACACCAAAATTCCTGTTTTTCCATAATCTTTGATTGTAACGTAATGATTTTTGCTCGCTTCTAAAATATCTTCAGAGTTTTGATACATCCCTGCACTCCAGTGGGGGATGCTTTAGGGTTTTTTGGATTTATATTAAACTCTGTTCAGTAACAATGGTTGCTGTTACCTTCAGTTCCTCTGTTAGTTTCTCTTTCTTATCTTTGAGTTTGTCCACAGCTTTCTCATCCCAGCGTCGGGCCTTCGCTTTCAGATCACTGGCTCCTCCAGAGATCACTCCAGACTTTTGAAAAAGAGTGCCATCCAAGGCCACCGTCTTCAGACGAAAGACAAAAGGAAAATGGTACAGAGTTCTGACTTACTTTAAAGAAATGCTTTAACACCACAAACCTAACTATATGTTTCTACACTAGGGCTGTGCATAGTGTATATAAATAAAATAGTGTGCCTCAGACTGATTGTGCAACAAGTACAGACTTTTTTATCGTAAACAGAAATCTAACTAACCTCCTATTTAAGCAAATAGAAAAACATACAAAAAACACTATTCACTGTTGTGCAAAATAAAAATAATAAAATGCTAATAGCTACTGCAAGCACATTTTTGTGCACTGTAAGGCTGAACAAGGACACACATTTGCACTGATGTGAAGCACTGTTCATATAAAGCATCAAAAGCTATTTAATTGTTAATGGCGCCCTCTTGTGGAGTATTTTAGCATGCTAAACGTGAATGAGTTCCATGAGGTGTTACAGTCAGGCTATTAACACAAATAAATATGTATACTTTTTTAATATAGGATTACAGAAACTAATAAATATATGGTATCTTCCACGCAAAAACCTTCCATCTCCATTTTTGACATTTTTACTTTTGGCATAATTTGAAAAGTTGTGTTACTCATTAGATTGTATTAAAATTTTATGACCAAGGACCAATAGAAACGTCTTTTGTAACCTGTCAAGTTAACCGCTTTGGAGATACAAAGATTTGTTTTGACACCGACAATACATTTCGCTTAAAAAAGCTACTACTGCGTCATACATTTTATCATACAGTCTATGCATTTTACACACAACACTAAGATGAGTGAGGTGTTAAACTGATTGGTTGCTTGTTCTAAAGCTTCTATTGATATTGATAAAAAAAGTTGAGTCATGAGTTTCTGATGACAGCCACGACTCACCTTATGTCGGTAAGGTCCTCCAAAAGCAATCCTGCGAGCGTCCTCCACATTCTCACACACGAGAGCATTTCCACAGGCATACTGTAGTGCTTTCTTTATGTGGGGTGGCTCATAGCGGATCACGTCAATCACCAGCTTGGCTTCTCGCAGCTCCCTCAACTTCTCATCTGTGGGCTTGACCTTCAAGGAGGTATATAAGAGAAACATAAACCAAATACAAATAAAATTTCACTGAAAACTGATGAATAATTCTTTGTTGCTGTCTTAAAGAAATTCAGAATATACTGTACTTCCAGGTAGTCCAGGGGCAGGAAGGTCTCTGGTTCTCCTCTCTGCTCTTTGATGTACTGGATGCAGTCTCTGCCTGTCTTCTCTGAGTCCACAATGATGGCATCCATGTTCTTTCCCAGCACCTTTGTCACAGCAATCTGATACTTCTTCTGTGTGGGCTGGCACAGGTCAATCAGCCTGCCATACTGATTAGATCAAGATAATAAAAGGTTTTAAAACAGATAGACTAAAAAGCCAACATCAAAATAATAAACATGGTGTTTATTGGTGTTAATGATAAAAATAAAAATAAATAAAAATCCATCACTCACCACTGAGCCAGGGTAGAGTCTCTTAATGCTCTCCATGATCTCAGCTTTGCGCTGCTGACGACTGTTCTCCTGACGGTCAATTCTGGCATCTCCAAGCTGCTCCATCACCTGCAGCCAACATCATTCAAATCAAAACACTGTGTTCACAGATGCATGGTAACATTACTTAATTTACATTATTAAGTATTGTTTACTTTAACCTGCAATCTGCAGTGGTTTATTTAAATGTGCAGGACTTTCCCAATAACGAGGCCTTACCTGGTTTAATTCCATATTTATCTCATCGATCCTCCGTTTGGCGAGCTCTACTTCCTCAGTCAACTCCTCCTCCATTCTCCTCTGTTCATCCAGAGACTGCCTGATTTAGAAAGAGAATATAACCCCTCATTCAGTATTAATATTTATACATCAAGAAGAAAATTGAACATGAATTACTGTGAAACAAAGTTTTTGGTTATACCTGCTAGTCGCAATGTAATCTTCCAGCTTCTCAATGCGTTTCTGGTTTTCCTCTATCTCTCTTATTTTCTGCTTTATTTTAGCCTGCAATTAACAACAATACAGCAATTTCTTTCAGTGTTCAATTCACAATGCTAAAAGAGTACCCCACAATCAGTATACAAAAACAATCACTACAGCAAATAGCAAGGCTGTTTCTGAACAACATTCTCGGAGGCTGGTTATCCAACCCAACAAAACTTCATTAATGTTGCTTAATTTATATAAAATAAAACAATTCAATAAATTCTACACTCTTGTGGGGCCCCATGGTGATGTATTGGGCCCCATGGTGGTTTGGGGGCTCCAATTAACTGCTCATACTGCTTAAAGCAGGAAAACAGGTAATGATTATTCTTAAATTTTTGCGTAACTCCACCTCTGTCTCCACTTTCTTCCTCTCCTCCAGGTCCAGTCTGTCCTGGTCAGCCTTCTGATCGCGGTTGAACTTCTCCAGCTCCTGTGCCAGCGTGGCTGCCCGCTTACTGGCCTCCTCCTTCAGCCTGTGGTACTGCTTCACCTGTAGACCAAGAACAGGCATATAGAAAAAAAAGATAACTATATGGCCAAAAAAATAAAGCCTGCATCACTTAGACAGTAACAGTGAAAAAATAAATGTAACAACAACAGCCTGAATCTGAAAGTTCTGTTTCATAATCCAGAGCTCTGAAATAAGCTTGAGTATAGAACTGTGCCTGAAAGTCCTCCCTCCCAGCTAGTCTACAAGCACATATATTTTCACTCTCCCGTATCTGAGGAGTACTCAAACCCCGCCCCCCACCCTTCACCCTCTTTTTTGTGACTTTCCCTCCTGTAGATCAGCGATGTCTACTTCTGCTCCTGGATGCTCAGAATCAGATTGGTTTGAGCAGAGAAAACACCAAAACCAGGCTGGATTGAAGCCCAATTTACACTTATCTGACAATATGGGACTGGATTGGGACATGACAGTTTCAGATTGTAATAAAGGCAGTTTTGTTAACGTTTATATTTTAAACTGTTGGATGCTGGTGGTTGGAGTTATAGAAGATTGAATAAGTTCAGTCTTAGAGCCCAATAGCTCACATATTTCTTTATTTGACCAATCAAGACACATCAATCTTACAATGCATTTAAAAACATGAAAGAATTCTGGATGGAGGACAGACACAGGCTCCTTTTACCAATTATTTGAAGATCATCTAGCATTGAATGATTGCAGCTCTGAATGTTATACTCAAGCCCACGCACAGACATTTTAGGGATAAGGGGCTCAAAAGGAAAAGGGTGACAGACTCCGCTGAGTCTGGTATAAATCCCTGTAAATCCCATGTTTGCAATAATGAGAACTTACCATCTCTTATTGCCTACTTTATGATTGGTTGCTGGTCAAAGTAACAACTTTCATAAAGAGATTATCAGCGTTTTACTGGTGGGATTTCCAGCACTGGTGCTGATTGAAAACAAATCTCCACTGGTGGTCAATACTGCATCAGAGAGAGCACCCAAGAGCGATGAAGCTTGTAGAACCCAAGACAACCTGCAAACTCTATTGCTGAGTTTCACTGCATTGAAATGATTTTTGAAGAATGGCAAAGGCAATATAGAACACAATTACTATACATAGCTACCAAGAGGGCACCTGTACAGCCAAAGGGGCAGGAGCTCAAGCCGCCCTGGGGGTCCATCTGTACACGTGCCTGATTAAACTAATATAAGAGACTATATAATAACATAATTAGAGACTGCCCATTTATGTTTCTGCTTTTTTTTCTTTTTAGTAAGCAGACAAACAGGACAAGAACCGAGATCATTTCACAAGTTTTGTCCATGACTAAAAACGTGTCAAACCGAAATAACTGAAAACCCTACATTATCAGTGACTTTGAAGTTTGAGAAGCTGTTATTCTATAACCATGATTTCACTGCTGACATGGTGTGTTTCTGATGCTACACTGTAAAATTACTGTCTACAATCTTATAAAACTTGTCTTGTTTTATCAGATGGCTGTGTTTAAGGCCTATTGAGACCTACACTATCGCTCTAAATCATCCAGTGGTCCTGAAGTTACGAGCTAGCAACTACACAGAACCTGCAGACAACATCCAGAGAATACAGAGAAAAGACTATGGAGCTTTCTGAAGCTAATCTGACCTGGTTTTCCTCCAGGGTGAGGTCCTGGCCCTGACTCTGAGCCTCCTCCTCCATGCGCTCCTCAAACTCCTGCCTGGCCATCTCCACAGCCCCCTGCTCTCGGTCCAGCTCCTCCATGTCTGCCTTACGCTTCTTATACATCTTCTGAGCATTCTGCAAAGACTTGCGGGCCGCTTCCAGCTTCTTAATCTTGTGGGAGGTGTTCTCCTTGGCTTTGATGTACAGTGGCCGTTTCTGGTTCAGCTCTGCATCTTTCTCTCTGTAGTGGGCAGATACAGGTCTTAGAGAGTTCTAGCAAAAATAAACTGTTAAAGCAAATCTTAAAGTTAAGACTAATCTCATTTCCCCACATCTTCAGAAACATTTCCCAAAGTAGAGGCCCTCATTTAAACTAACTCCCATCAGTTTTTGGTTAATTCTTAATGTAGTCTGTCCAGGTTCCTAGCAGCCTGAAAAGATCATCTTTCACTTTAGACAAAACAGAGTTTCTGATCACATACTTTATCTCTTTCTCCACGTTCTGCTGGTCCCTCATCATCCTCCCCAGCTCTTTCTTCTTCTCCTTCAGTTCATCTTCGATGTGGTCCATCTTCTTTCTGTCTTTCTCGATCTCACGGTTGCGCTGCGACAGCTCTCGATTCAGCTTCTCAATCTCCGCTTCATTGTGGTAGAGCTTGAAGAGCTGCAACTGCACATGAGCCCTAACCACCTCGTCCTTTAGCCGCTGGTACCGCTCAGCCTGGAGAACAGACACAAGGTTCATGTTTATATTCTTAGAAATAAAGGTGCTAAAATGGATTAGAAGAGACACATTTAGTTTCCTAAAGCAGAGGCTCTCCTTGCTAAGCCTTGCTCCAACTCCACTCACAACGCATAGAGACAGAGCAAAAGTGTGGACCATCCAAGGGTCCCTGAAGACTGGTTTGAGAACCACTGCCTTTGAATCGTTCCTTCAAAAAGAATGAAAATGAGACATGCGAATGTGAAGAGCTTTTTCAAGCTCTTAAGTTAAAAAAAATCCACATAATGTATAAGTGTTACATTAATAAATAAGTGTTCTATACCAAATACAGTTTTTTAAAACCACACATCCAATAAACTTTTTGCAGGAGTGTACCTTGTGTAAGAGGCTAAGAAGATAAAATTAAAGGTGCCAAAAAAGGTTCTTCGGAGAAGATCACTGGAAGAAGCGTTCCCTACAGGACTTTTCAGTGGATGGTTCCCTAAAAAAGTGTTTTTTTTAAATGAGATGTGCAAGTTTGAAGGCCATTCTTCAAGTTTAAAGAAGAGTTTTTCCTAGGACTGTACATCCAAGCCAAGAATCAAATTCGGAACCTTTATTATCATTCTTAAAAAAAAGGTGCCACAAACAGTGGAGTTATGCCATAAAAATATATGGATATTTGGTTCCCTAAAGAACCATGAGTGAAAAGAGATTTGTGAATGTGAAGGACCTTTTTAAGTTTGACAGATGCTCCACAAAATGTAAGGTTCTTCCAACTTTAAAAAGGTTCTTCACACTCACACACCTGATTTACAAAAACAGTTCCCTCCCTGAAGAAACATCAATTTAAAGGTTCTTTAAGAGAGACAAAAGTAGTTCCTTAATGGCACAAAAAACCCTTAAGAGTATTCTGGAGTTTCTAAATTTTTAATAAATCTCACTAATGATGTTATATATTTTTGTGAATTCAGCACTCGGCACCTCCTCTTTCTCCTGCTTGGCCTCCTTGCGCTCAGCTGCGATGTTCTTCTTCCGATGATAGTTGAACTGTGTGTCCTCCTCTGCCTTTACCATCTCTTTCTTCCTGCGGTCATATTCCTGAGCTAGTTCCCCCGAGCGGGAAATCTCCTCAAAAAGAGCTGTCCTCTCCTTCGGGTTCTTCATGGCTATGGACTCAACAGCACCCTGACAGACCAAGCAAGGGAATCAAACATCTCAACAAGGAAGAGCAGCTTTAATTTGAATACTCTGACACTAAATGGACTTTTGTACCTGAAACACTAGAAAGTTCCTGGCCTTGATGAGGATGCCCAGTTTCTCCAGTTCCTCACTGTAGTCAGAGAGTCCAACCACCTTGCTGTCAAGCCTGTATTCTGAAGAGGAACCTAAAACATACACAGATGCAAACAGCCTTCTAGTGTAACTTGGATGTTGTGATAATGATATGAACTGCATTGAATTCTATTTAAATGACTTCTTTTAGCTGTGTGACAAAACTAAAATGACTATTTATTTTATTTTACTGTGCTTTGCAAGTTCATTTAACAATATATAATAGTAACAACAATAGTGTGCATATGATATGGATTGATATGGATTAATATGGATTTTTTCATGCTTTTTTTGAGTAAAAAGAGTATTACTGTTTTAAGCACATAGCAAAAGTTGAAAAATCACTATTCGGTTTGGAAAAAACAACAAACAAATAAATAAACATACTGTATATGTAACCTTTTAAAAAATGTATTTTATAATGATGATACAGGCTTGCTGTTTGAAACATTTCATTGTTTGAAATATTTCATTGCTTGAAACGACACCTGGGATTAAGAATAGTCATCTTGATTGAAGTATTTTTTTAAAAGCCTAGTTTTTTAACTGTGTACATGCTTTTGCTGTACAGCAGAGTGGTTAAGTCACTCAGATGTAATGCTACAGCACTCTAGGGATGTACTTGTGTAAAGCAATTTAATCTGCACTGTTATCACAACCCTTAATGGTATATTTATCAAGGGAACTCATCATGATAATGATGAAAATACAATGAATCATGCAGTCTTACAGCCTACAGACAAAAACTATTAGGACCAGCTTCTCAGACCCAGATTAGGGCTAAGCCTGCACTAAAAAGAACTTTCAAGGCTGAAATAACACTGGCATTGGTACAAAACTAGACTTAATCTATGTATGGAAACCAGCTGCTAAATGCAGAAATGAGGGCAAAAAAATAAAACTGGTATGAATGTACTGTATGTCACACTGTGTACCTATTATGACCCGTGTGAATGTGCGTTCATTGTCGCTGTCCTCACAGTACACCATGCTCACAAACGCACGGTTAGCTGCGGGTTTCCCCACTGGAGCTCCGTGGATCAGGTCCTTCAGGGTTTTAACACGGAGATTACTCGTCTTCTCTGCCAAAACAAAGCTGATGGCATCCATCAAGTTTGACTTCCCTAAATAACAAAGACAATATGACAACATAAAGCAATACCACAAACACATGTACATTTAAAGTATTTTTAAAATGTACAACATTTTCAAATATGTAGAAGTGGGTAACAACCAGTTCATATACATTTATTCAGTGTCATGCACTTGGATTTGTACTGTATTACATATTTCAAAAGGATAATCATATTTCATCTTCATCTTTGAAATTTCAAAATGATCTACAAATAATAATAACCAACTCTAACTTCTTTAACACTGCTGTAGGAACAAAACCTTGCACAGTTGTATACAAAAATTTGAATATCACTTGTCAAATGATGCGTTTTGTGGATTTTCAAAGTAAAAATAGATGATGTGTACTTATTTTCACTTGAAAATCAACAAAACATAATGCAACAAGGAATGCTCAAAATGTTGCATATAGACTGAATCTCCTTCACTTAAAAATGCCAGCTGTTCTTTACATTGTGTTACAATTTCATGATGAATCGACAAACAGCGATGGTCCAAAAGTACTTCAAAAAAAATATCTCTCATCTTTGAGCTTTGTCATTTTACTTTAGAATGAAGGGAACCAAAAAAGAGAAGAAAAGCACCTAACAAAATGCGCTGACAGATACTGGATGTATTGAGAGGTTCCACTGCAGTGCTATAGAGAACTCAGTTCTTGAGGCTGTTTTTGATCTAATACTTTTTAAGTTAAACTCAAATATTTTTTTATTACTTTTACTTAAATTAATTCATAATGTTACTGAAACATCAATACTTTCACCTAGATATTTTGTTTTAGGCTACTCTGGCATATGGAAGCCCCTTTCTGCCACTGGAAAAAAGTATATAGCCATTTAGTTAGTCATAATAATGAGAAAGCTTTCCAAAATTATGACTTAGTATCGCATAATAGTGACGGAGTATATCCTAAGTATGACTTAGCATCTCATAATTATGACTTAATATCTCATAATTATTTATTAGCATCTCATAATAATCAGTCATAATTATGACTTGGTTTCTCATAATTATGACTTAGTATCTCATAATAATTAGATTCAGTCTCATAATTATTACTTACTTTCTCATACTTATGACTCAGTATGTCAATAATTAGACATTAATTAGAATTCCTCATAAATATGACTTGGTATTCCTATTATTATGAGATGCTAAGTCATAATCATAGAAAACTTTCTCGTTATTATAACTGGCGGAAACGGGCTTCCACAAAAGCCAGCACTTCAAAATGCCTCGTTTATGGGGGGATTGTCTGTAGGCGCTGAGCTAGACTGGGGGGCGTGACTCACAGGAGACAGAGAGGATCGCTTAAAACGCAGATCACTACATGCAACAGGGCGGAGCAGCGTCCATTCCGTCCTTCTGTGAGTCTGTTTAATAGACAGCAGAACATCTGAGGATCAGACTGACATTAATAGAGCCTCCTCGCAGTCAGCCTCGCACACAGATGATGCTCAGTGTCGCCAAAACAGCCTCGTCCGCGCTTACCTGATCCATTTGGTCCAATTATCGCTGTGAATTTGTGGAAAGGTCCTATTATTTGTCGACCTTTGTACGATTTGAAATTTTCGATCTCGATTAGTTTTAAGTAACCCATTCTGCTGCCGCTGCTGCGCTGTGCTATCTCGGGTTGACGTCAGATAAAGTCCAGTTCTTCTCTTATGCTGCTTTTATTTATTGTCTTCTGCAGTCGAAGCGTTTTAAAACGTCTACATGTGAAAAACAACATTTAGCGTTCCAGTCTTTCAGTCTACCACCTCTGCACACGCCCCCCTTCATTAACGCGGGTTGCAGCATCTGGGCATAATAAAAGTCCTCCCCGGCCCCTTGAACCCCAAGTTTTTTGGAGAGGGGTCGTCCGGTACTCTTTGATTATTAAATTAATTAATCCATGTACACTGTAATATCCTGTAAAATACACTATATAGCTTTTAACCACCTTAGACAACTTCCCTGAAATAAAAGCAAACGAATATTCTCGGATTAAATACACTTAATCCTGAATTTATTATTCAGTTATTAATATCAAGACTCATTATTCTGTAATTCCTATAAAGTGTACAGTAACTACTATGAAACCAATACGTAGGTTATCAAAATTAGCAGTTGAACTGTTATGGATATCAGCCCTCCAGGACCGGAGATAATCACCCCTGGTTTAAGGGGTTCTCAATATTATCTATTCTAGTCTTTTTTCTATATGATATTCATCATATTACATATTATTATATATTTTATTGTTAAGTTATTAATCTTAGGTTTTGTCCTCAGTCATATTATTCAGTAACTACTACAAATAATTCAGAATATAAATCTATGAAAGTTATGTTTACATAACCTTAGATAATAAGCTACCTGAAATGGCATTTTCAGTTCGTTGTTGTTTGACAGAATTAATGGTCAGCTTCTGTACTTTAATCTATAGTTTCCTGTATTAAAAATGATCTTTTATCGGTAGGAGCTCTCCGTGGTGCTGAATCTAGATGTTTGTAGCCCAAATTCTGAGCTTGACCTCCATGTTAGAGACTAAACAACATAACACGATGAAACTCATATACGATAAAAGCTTTCATTAAAAACCATGTTGGGCTTACAACAACGCTAAAGTGAATCTTGTGTAGAACAGCGCCTGCAATCCCACTACGTTACAGACTGAACGTTTACTGCGCATGTCTGGTTACCATGGCTACACAGCCTCCAAACAAAGTTTAGCAGAGACCGGCAGTGCTGCATTAGGCGAACGTTAAACGATCACAGGTAAGATTTTTTTCTTTTTTTTGCTCTTTCTCTTACCTCTCTTACCTCCACCTACCGTGGACACATTTTCTTCCAAAATATTCATTTAGAAGCTGAATAGAAAGTGGTTTAGTTAGCCTAAAAGTGGAACCTAAAAGTAAACCAGCCTCAGTAAGGAACGAAGCTGAAGTCCGCTTTCGCCAGCTGCTTGTTCTTGTTGAATTTTCCCGTTCCACCTTAAATGGTGCACAGAAAGCGCCAGACTGTTACTGCTGCGCCATTTAAGGTGGAACCGGAAAATTCCAACAAGAAGCTGGCGAAAGCTGACTTCAGCTTCGTCTGTAACGATAACAGTTACCGGCCAGGTCTGCTAGCTAGCTAAGTTACTGACTAAACATCTTAAACTTTAGAAGTTTTCAGTACATTACAGAAAAATTCGTTTTCTCTGTAATGAATCACACTGAAGTTATTTACAGAGTGGCTTGCATCCCATTATCGAAACTATTTCAGGAAGATGACTGTTCAAAAGTGCTTGAGCGATAATGCTCCTGTACAGAAAAGATGGCTGTGGAGAAGGTCCATTTGATGTTTTGGCCTGGTCAAAGTCCAAACTTTAAACTCCACTGAGAACATCTGACTTTACGTTAACCACACATTCAGTGGACAAAGGTTTTCCACTGACCAGCTGTGGGATGGCATTAAACTGAGTGAATCACCACTGACATCTATTTTACTTTTAAGTCTGTCTGCAACTTTAACCCCAAAGACACTATTTGGAACAATCTAAAGGAAAAACTGTTCCATGTAGAGTCGTATGCA
This sequence comes from Colossoma macropomum, assembly GCF_904425465.1. Taxonomy (NCBI): domain Eukaryota; kingdom Metazoa; phylum Chordata; class Actinopteri; order Characiformes; family Serrasalmidae; genus Colossoma; species Colossoma macropomum. Next base: position 8,349,892 of record NW_023494802.1, on the reverse strand, counting down.
AAAGTTGGGGCACCCCTGGTAAAACTGGCATGCTTTTTGTTTTTCTAAGTAAATTAAGTACACATCCTCTATAGAGAACACACTTCTTTACATTTTAATGCTCAATTACTGTTTACTAGCTGATTTTAATGTATTGGGGAATAATAAAACCTGTGCAAAGGTTATAGGTTTTATCAAAAAGGTTTTGTTCCATTTTTTAGTCCTTACTTGTTTGTTAACATTTTATTTATTGCTAAATTAAAATGCTAATACACTCTTTCACATGCCAAGAGTTTACTTTCATCTACACTCTTAAAAAAGATGGTTTTTCAAGGGTTCGTTAGTAAAGGTGATGAGTTCTATATAGAACCATTTCATGCTTAAATGGTTCTTCAGATTGATGCAGAAGGAAACCATTTGAAAATGGTTCTATATAGCACCAAAAAAGGTTCTGATATTATTACAAGGGTGGCATTTTGAATTTCTATTTGTGATGTCACAAAAACAAACACATTCACGCATCCTGTTCAGCCTAAAGTCCCTCCCAGTCACACTGAAGTTATAAAGGGTGTTTCAGAGTGTTTTGAATGAGGCCCAGCCAATCAGAACAACACAGATCATTTACATACATCAGTCTTAAAGGCACAGTAAGAGAAGCAGTCTGTTTAATTCCTAAGCATGAGCAGAGGTTATAAAATCTAAGAAAAATCTAGGATACTGGCCCTTTAATGTACCACATTCCTATGGTTTACACTGTGTAGCAGCGCTAATGGAGAGTTTCTCTCGTGCCCAGTGTGGGAGGCTGTGAGACCTGCAGCAGGCTGTGCGGTGTGAGATGTATAAGCTGGACTTACCGGTGGACTCCCGCGCGCTGCAGGCCGTGGAGCGGCGGCGAGCTGCTGAGTCCGCGCGCCACAAGCGCATCTTCAGCACGAGGGAGAGAGTACTCGGCGTGGACGCGCGCGCGCTCGAGCGGCAGGTGGCGGAGCGGCGGGGTCAGGAGGAGGCGGAGAAGCAGCGGGACAGAGCGCACGGTACAGTCTGCACGAGACAGACTAAACTAACAGCACTGTGAGAAACAAGGCGCTCAGCTTGTGTTTTTATGTTATGCAGATATGCTGCGTGTTTCCATTGACCGAATGGCGCTGGAGCAGCAGAGAGAGGAGGAGCACAGGAGGAGAGAGCTGGCCCAGGAGCTCGTGCGCTATCGGGCGCTGCACCAGCGTGCTGAGGACTCTCGGGATGCAGATATCAATTATAAACGCCAGAGGGTGCCAGAAGACAATTTATCCACTGCACAGTCATGTGGACCTGCCAGTATGCAGGTTTTCCAGGTACTCACAGGGCTGGGATATCACATTCAGAGTATATATTCATAACACTAAATATTTAAAAAATATTATATTTAGTTGTTAAAGCTCTTGTAATTTTCTATTAAATATGTTTTCTGCTTTTTCCTGAATAACTTGTACTTAATGGTCATACTGAATGGAAGTTAAATAAACGTATGCGTGTTATTGAGGATGCTGTGGTATTGAGTCTGACTGTGTTTCTGAATATGTGTGTGTTCAGGGTGAAGGAGTTGGGGAGGATGAACGGAAGAGGGCTGAGATGGAGCTGAATGAGAGATCGCTCCGAGCTCAAAGAGAAGAACGGGAGAGGCAAGAAAACGAACAGAAACAAAAAGGTAAACACGGACAAGTGTTCACCATCTAAACTCCTCATATCCCAGTCTTTACAGCCTCTGAGCTCCCACTGAAGACTCTGCTGCAGTGGGTAATGTTGTGTAATGTTGTAATGTTCAAGTATTTGCTTTGGCTTAGTAGGTGTGGGGAGAGTAAAGATGTAGTGTAAGCAGTGTTTTTTGTGTTTACAGAGCTGTTGAGAGTAAAGGAGCTGCTGCAGCAGGACCTGAGAGCAATCCAGCTGGATGCACTGGAGGAGGAGTGCAAACGAGCCACATGCATCGCCCTCAAAAGCTACAACCAGGCTCAGGTAAAGAGAGAGAGAGAGAGAGAGAGAGTCAGAGAGTGAAAGAGAGAATGAGAGAAAAAGAGGGAGCGAAAGAGAGAGATGAAGAAAGAGGGAGAGACAAAAAAAGAGAGAAAAATGAAAGAGCCTGAGAGTCAGAGAGCTAAAGAGAGAGAGAGAGAGACAGCAGAGGAAAGGAGAGAGAAAGAGGGAGAAAAAGAGAAACGAAGACAGAGGGAGAGACCAAGAGTGAAGAATGAAAGAGGGAGTCAGGGAGATAAAGAAAAAAAGACAGCAGAAGTAAGGAGAGGAAGAAAGAAGGAGAGAAAAAGAGGGAGAAGAATGAAAGAGACTTAGTGTCAGAGAGCTAAAGAGAGAGACAGTAGAAGAAAGGAGAGAGAAAGAGGGAGAGCAAGAGAGCAGAAGAAAGACAAGAGAGAGAGAGAGAGAGCAGAAGAAACAGAAAAGAAAGAGAGGAGGAAAAAAGAGCCAGAAAGAGAGAGTGACAGACAGAGAGCAAGAGAAAGAGGGAGTGACAGAGAAAAAACAAGAAAGAGAGCAAGGGGGGAAGGGGCAGAGGAAAAGAGACAGAAAGAAAAAATACAGACAGAAAAAGAGAGAGAAAAAGTAGGAGTGAGAGTCAGAGACAGAAAGAAAATGACAGTGTGAGAGAGAGCAGGAAAGAGAAGGGAAAAGACAGTAAGAGATACAAGAACAGAAAGAGAGAGAGAGAGAGAGAGAGAGAGAGAGAGAGCACTCAGAGGGGCTGCTCACAGGGTATTCAGACAGCGAGCCTCTTCCTCTGACTGAGCTCTGAACCCGTTTGCTCAGCAACAGACAAGTTAGTCACATGTTGCTGTTTTTGCAGGTTATTCTCTGTATTGAATCAGCATGAAAACCTTCAGCTGTTTTGATTTTCAGCATCACTTGTGGTCGATAAGAAGTGACCCTCCAGGGTCACCATAAATTGCTGAGGTTTAAGGTCAAAGCTGATCCCTAAACTCTGCCCCTGAATGACCTTATGCAGGCAGATGAGAGGCAGGAGAGAGAGAGGCAGGAGAAGCTGAGGCGGGAGGGCGAGGAGATGGCGGAGGTGTGGCACATGGTGACCTCTGACCTGTTGACCGAATGTCCAGAGGCTGCTAAAAGAAAGAGTGAGGGGTCAGCAGTGGCCCCTCGAGTGCTGCCGGACCACTGGAAGGGGATGAGCCCTGAGCAGCTCAGCGCCATCTACAGACAGAGAGAGGAACAGCGTGCTGACAGAGAGGTGAGGCGCAGCTGACAACCTTAAATTTGAGCTTATACTGATGTGACTTACAGGAATGAGCGCTGGTTCTCGAGTACTCGCTTAATCGTGCTGATATTCGAACACTGTTTGGGTTTTTGTTTCGTTTTATCACGGGCAGAATATTTAAGAGAGAAAATATACAGACTGACAATTCGAAAAGCTGATTTTATGCTTTAACAGGACTGTAAAATGTGGCGTGTTCACTCATGTTCAACTAAGTATATTATATTACACTTTGTACAAATCACGAGGGACATATTATTAAAGGGAACTCGGACTGACTGTGAAGACATGTAAGCCTTAATACAGTGTACATGTCCAGTGCTCTTAAATATGCTGTATCAACTAAACAAAAAACGTTATCAAAAATAATCATCTCTCTTATAGTAGGTTGCCATTTTTGTTGTGACATCAAATGGTTGCTCTCTCTTTTTTGTGCATTTGGTGCGGATCAGTGAGCTAATTTAACTCAAATATATCATTCAGCCTTTCCAACTTTATCTAGAGCGTGACGTAGCCCAGAGAAAAACATATTTGATTGTCTTATGTTCTCTTGGACTGAGTCCAGTGCAGCCATATGACATCATCACAGTGTGACAACGGCCACCCACCAGTAGAATGATTTTGTCTATTTATATTTTTTACAATAAACAAAACATTTATATTTGTTTTATACATCATATTCAGTAGTATTGTACATGTACACTGTTTTAACCCTTTGTGGTCCAAGAACTCTCCTGTGCATCAAATTGATTGTTTCTATATTTATTTGTCTGTCTTTGTGACAACTGGTGGATTTGTGTGTCCTTCTACATTCTGTATGAAACAGACCAATGGACACTCAGGAAATCACTAACGACTGACCCATCACGCTAGAAACCCTTCATTCATCATTTAGTCCACATCGGGGACACATGTGAAATGGCGTGCAAAGAGTTGCAGCTGCTGAAGTTGCTGAAGCTGTTTCTCATTATAGAGAGAGTTGAGACTGTTCTGAACATTTTTACATAAAACATGTGGGTATCATTTCGAATCGAAGATACGCAAAAATCGAGAAAATGCCCTCAGACCCCAGAGGGTTAAGACATTAAAGGTTCCCTTTAAGGACGAGACTGAGAAGGCAAAGAGTGTGCAGTCAGGTATGGCACAGCTTTTTCATTAACTAGGCCAAGTAACTTACTCTAGCTGATGTTAGCACTCCAGAAACAGTGAGAATATATCTCTCTGACAAACAAACATGTTGATACATCGAGCACCTGTAAGAAGACAATGAGTCCTCATCAGCGTCCAGCGTAGCTCATCTGAAGAAGCAGCCGCTGTTACCAAACACGAGAACCTATTGATTTTCTTCAGATACTCTGAATAAGAGAACGCTTTAAAATGTTTCTCTACATGTTGCTACACCACTGCTGTTATGAAGGACCAGACTTGCCAAATTGAAAAATAAATAAATTTAAAAAATAAATGGCTCAGTAAATTAATCAATAAATAAAAAAACTAAATAAAGTATATATTGCTTATTGTGATTGTAATTATACACATATTTCCTTTTTCTGCAGTTATATATTTCTCAATTTATTTATTTCTGTATTATTTATTTTATTAATGCCATTTTTATATTTTTTCCATATCTATATTTTTAACAATTGTTCACTTTATTCTTTGATTCATGTATTTATTTATTTATTTTTTTCATCAATTCATTTATTTATTTTTTCATTAATTCATTTATTTATTTCTGTATTTCTTCGTTCATATGATAATGAGGGGGCGTGTTTTTCACGTTCAGGCTTAGCAATCAAGACCAGGAGGAGAAGAGCTGATTAAACTGTTCTTTCACCAACTCCATAAAGAACTGCACGGACAGACAAACCTGCCGATAAATAACTCTCGATGGCTCCACAGGCCGTATGTGAGAAGGGCGTCCGAATGTCTGAGTGATCTGAATTTTACAGAAAAAGACGATGAACCACCTCCTCCAAAGTTCTGAACACTACAGGGTCAACCTCTGTATCAGCAGAGGCAGCAAAATGGATCAAACTGTCCCCACAGCCTCCACACCAACGAGTAAATAATCCAGACCTGCATTTTCAGCCAGATCAGCCGAGACTCTCTGATCTCTGACTATCTGCTGCTGTAAGAAGCCATTACTGTACTGTCTTGTCCTTAGTTACCGCTGAGAGAGCAAGACATGTACAATCGATCTAGAGTCTGACATCGATCAACCAATAGGAATATTAAGACGCTGTGACATCATTGACTGACAGCCCCTTTATTAGCATAAGGACAAGGAAATACAGAAATAAATAGAGAAATAAATAAATATAGAAATTAATAGTAATGGAAATAAATTGAAATAAATTAATAGAAAAACAGAATTTTTTTTAATAAAGAACATAAATAACAAAAGAAAAATACAAAAAATAGTGAGGAGGGTAAATTACTAAACAGACATAAATAAATGCAGACATATTAATTTATGTAAGATTTTAATTATTAATATATTAATTATGTATATTTGTTTATTTTTAGATTTATCATCATTATTCCCTGCAATTCTACTTCATATATTAATTTACGTCATTTATTTAAGTCATTTATTTTTAATTTATTTATTTTTCATTTTGGCAAATCTGGTCCTCCATAGCTGTCACCTGAGCATGTTTATCTATGGTCTTGTTTCTTGCTTCTTCCTTCCCTGTGGTTTACCAATAATCCATTCATTAAACCCTACGGACTCTTAAATATCAAAATTAGTTGAAATGCACATCCCCAGTGACCAATTTGGACTGTTTTTCAGTCACATACCATAGTTTTTGCTTACATACCTATTTTGATCGTTTTTTTTTCAATTAACAATTAACATGCTCTTTGAAAGACTGTGAAGAGTACAAAACACCTTAATTCAATCTTAGTATGATGTGTTTTGGCCATTTTTTATTCCTCTGTAAAGAAAAAGGTCATTTTCTGGGTGTTGATTTTGTAGATCTCTAGCTTTAGACATTTGAACCTCATTTACTGACATTCAAGTAACATTAAGTATTCTTAACTTGGGAATGCAGTGAAATCATGTCTCTGGCTTATATTGCAGCCTGTTAGCTATCAGCCCAGCTGGTCAGTTTCCTGTAATGAGGACAGAATACAGTCCATTTAACTTACAGTTACATTTAACAAAATAGTCTAAATCAGTTACTCATAGAAATTTTGTTAGTGATATGCAACATTATATGGATATATCAGTGTCAGAAGTTTCAAACTGGAGCTAAATTAGCTAACAGGCTATGGATAAATCAAATCACATCATATCTGCCTCAAACTGCATTAAGCTGTTAAATAATGTCAAACATACTCACTTATGTAATTCCTAACATGGTAAGACATAACTTTTGTATGTTTTGTGTCTATAAAAAACGTTTGTTAATATGCTGCATAGCTATCAGTAGTAGCACTCATTTATTTTGAAGCCTGAAGTCCATTTTTATACATGACAGAGTCGTACAGTATTAGAAACCACATAAACAAGTCTATTTAAGATTACTTTACAACTCAACATAGTTTACAGCAAGTATGTCTTTATTTAGCCATTAAGTTGGATTGATATTAACTGGTGGCTATAAGCTTCCATTACTTGTTAGTAAAGCCTTGTAGCTCCAGTGCACAACTAAAGAAGCAAACCTGAGACACTAAACATGCTGGCTGATCAGACATTTGGGCTTTGAGGGAAACGGTGAAACAGTTGAAGAGAGGATTACAGGAATCAATGCGAGAGATGATGAAAGCATTAACCAGCATTACTGCGTCACTACTGCTGAAAAGAGCTCTCCCACACTTTCACTTGCCCTTTGGAATCGACCGCTGTTTGTCTGCGCCCATTTTGAGTTCATTTATCTTGATCTCACAGGATCAGTGTCCTCACTGTGCTGTTTGCACTGCTATCCCTCTTTCTGTTCTTGCTGCAGAAACAGAGGCAGCTGGAGAGGCAGAGGGAGGTGGCGTGGGATTTACAGCAGCTGGAGCAGGCCAGGCAGCAGGTGGAGGAAGAGGGAAGAATGAGAGAGTTGGAGAAAGAGAGGAGACTACAGCTGGACAAGTACAACCAGCAGCTGGCCCAAGAGCAGCGGATACAGTAAGGGCGGCACATCTTCACTGACCTCAGAGCAGCAGGGAGGAAATGATCCCCAGCTTACTGGTCAACATCATTCTCATAGGCTTTTCTACTTTACACTGAAGTCTACTCAGGCACTTTAAAGAGGAATTGCACTGATATATTTAAAGGCTGTCATCATTCAATCAATAATCATTCAGAGTTGCTTGATGTGAAACGGTGCAGAGTGGAGAAATATATCGAGTCAGAATTGTTCACAGTGGTGGTGACAGAACCAGATATCTGAAGAGTTTAATGCTTCTAAAACTACATCACAAACAATTATTACATGAAATGATGCCTGAGACGATAAGTTTTGGGATAAGGTATCAGCTTAAAGTATATTTTGTAAAATCCATTCATTGCGAGGGGTAAGCGCAGGGTGTGGTAAGGCAATATAATACTTGAAGAAAACTTGTATAATTATGAATAGTACACAAACACTCAGAAGAGACCTGTATGTTCACTAGTCATTTTGGACAGCAAATGCAATAGATATATTTGCTATGTAGACATCATGACCTCTGGTTCCCATCACCACCACTGTAAAAAAAATCAGTCGGTACATTTTCCTACAATTAAACTCGCAACGATGAATTATGCAGAAAGTTTGAAAAATCATCTGAAATTCCCCTTTAAGAATATTCTTTGGCAGAACGCAACAGTTCTTTTGTACTTTATGCATCAGTAATTAATTGCATTTTGTTTATTTCCTGTGCTCATGATATTGTGATAAAAACAAGAAACCATTGTTTCTCACACACATTAAATGAGACAATTTGATTTCTATTTAACATCAGCAAAAAAATACTTTAAAATCTTGTGTCAAAGATACTTAAAGGGCCCATATCTAACATTTTCTTGTGTTTTTCCCTACGATCCAATTGTGATGTTTGCATGTGTTTGTGCAAATGTGTGGCTTTTATGGCATCACAGATGAATGAATTCAAAACAAGCCGCTTTTGCAGCTTTGTTTGCATGTATGGGCTGGATGGACTGGAGAGGGAATGGCATTTTTAACAGTCCTTATCAGTCACCAGAAAGTTTTGTGATTAAAAAAATCATGGTTTCCATGATACAGGCCCTTTAATATATACAACTTAGTTTTGAACAACTGTTCTCTCATCTAGACTGATAAATTAAAGGCTTATGCCATCTAAAAAGGCCAAGAGGGTATGAAAGAGTTTACTAACACTTGGACTGTGTCTTTTGCAGCCAGCAGTACCTCAACAACCAGCTTTACACAAACCGGCCCTCCACCCGCTACTTCACCCAGTTTGGCACGAGTTCTCGCTAGAAGCCTACAGTACGTCTCCATCTTCTCCTCTGCAGCCAGTAAATTCTGGATGATTGAATTTTAAATCAGAGTTTGTGCATTCTTTTAAAATTAAAGAATTACATCTTTAAGAATCGCTTGGAAACTGAACTAGTAAAACAGTCATAATAGTGAAATGATCTTGTATGACCCCATTAAACTTCACACACCATTTTCACGACAACTCTGCAGTAGGTGTAGATTGTTCCATGGAATTTTATTTTTGAAGCATTTACATACAGTGGCTGAGTCATGATTCACATACAGTATCATTGTCCAGTTCAACCCCACTTGTACAAGCCCACCCCTATCAGTCCCTCATTCACTTCCCACTGTACCAGTGCTCCACTCACACCCATAGCACAGATAAACACAATGGATAAGGGACATCATGTACAAATACAAACCCACAAGTGCTTTCATCCACGCATTCCTTTCTTTCTTATCCACTGCATTCTCTTTCTGTTATCCTGGTTTTATTAATCTGATTCAATTCATTTCTGTAGCTTTTGATTCTGTCACAAATAGGGAACACATGACATGAGTCTTCCAGTGTTGTCTAAGCCTGGACAAATCTAAAACCGAACCTACCGTAGCTTAAACCAGTTTAATATTTGACATTATTTGAAAGTACCATAAGTTATTTTAAATTAGAGCAAAACAGTAAAATGTGTAACAGGATGATATATTGAATTGACCTATTCATGCTCTGTCCACAAATACTTTTTTTTGTACCAACTACTGTGAGGTTGGCCTTACAGAACCTTTAGACATTCAAATAGACTAGCAATAGCGATTTCTTGTTTAGACTCAATAGAAAAACTTACAATAAGTACACAACAGAACACAGGCAGTACACGCTACTGAGAGTAAGTGGAGTTGTGCAATGGAGGATGTAACATACTGCTAATGTCATAGTATGTTACATCCTCCTTTGCACAACTCCACTTACTCTCAGTCCCGTGTACTGCCTGTGTTCTGTTTTGTATTTATTATAAGTCTTTCGTATTTATTTATTGTACTGTATTGTCTGCACTGTGTTTATTATATTGTCTTGCACTTGTGTTCCTGTGTTAGTCCTGGAGGAATGTTGTTTCATTTCACTGTGTACTTGTATACAGCTGAAATGACAAGAAAGCCTGACTTGAGTTTCTAGTTTAAAATGCTACCTAACCAATTTGGAAATGTCAGTTTGCTAGCATGTTAACATTAGCTAGATTACACAACCTTTAGCAACACTCCGATTTTATTTATTCATTATTTATTTTGCTAACATTATGTAGGGCTGATTGATACTGAAATATCGATACTTTTGATCTTCACATCTTTTTCAGAAGCCATCACATGAGTACTGATACTAAGTGTTTCTTTGGAAAGTAAACTGAATATTTACCTGTTTATCAAACTAAATGCTTCTGACGCTGGAAAAAGTGGGGAAAAAACAGCAAATAAATGTGTAGAATGGGAACTACTTTTCCTTCCGCTCCTCATATACAATGAATCCTCTATAATAATTATGAAGATCATTATGGAGCTATTTCACTACGCTAAACCCTCTGTTTACGCAGCAGTATATTTGCTACTAAGGTAATCTTTCAAATATAGTTTTTGATGTCCACATTTACTGGACCCCACTGTACACAAAGCCCTTTTTAAGTGCGTGTGAATACATTTAATAGAATCTGTATCAAGGTATTAGCCTGTCTAATCAAAAACAAGATCAGTGGACTCACCCAGCCCGGCTGCAAAAGCTTGGCCAACCTCACAACATATTTGTGGGCGGAGCATGAAAAAGACAATTAGGCTACGATGTAACCTCGCATCCTGATTAAAATCTGCTCTTACTCTCCTCTACGTGACCAGCAAACAGCAGTATAGTGAATATCTGTAAGTTGACTCTACCTCTCTAAGGCCAACGCATGCTCGGACATTAACAGAACACAGATGTCTAGCAGCAGCTCGGTTGAATATTGACATAATTCACATCACTTATTCCTCCTGTATGAAAATAGACTTCTAAGAGAATTTTGTCCTGAGTGTCTGTACAGCATAAACAAGGGAGGCAAACACAAAGCCCATTAAACCCAGCCCTGCCGGCCTCCTGCAACATCACACACTCCTCCCAGCGGGCCGCGGCAGCTCGGAAAGAGCGGTTTCAGTGACTTCGAGTCAGCACATTGCAAATTCTCCCTGCATGTATGTACGTGTGCACTGCACAAACAAGACTAGAGCATCTTCTCACACTGCTTTTGCAAACAGATACACACAATACTGCAACTCTACGCAAACAGGAAACAGCTGGACATTTAGGCTTGTTTCGATTCTCAATTTAAAGGTCAATGTGATGTGTTATTTTCCTTTTTTTAAAAAATCTTTCAGCTTATTTTTTTAAATTCAAAGGACCAAAGAATCAATTTTTTTCTTTTTTGAGGTTTTTGAGAATTATTCACTAGTTATCTAGAACAGTTATATCACAACTAACATTTTCTGCCAAAAGGTCAAAAGTTATTAAAACATCAATGACTGTAAAACCAAGATCGAGACACAGTTCTTTACAAATCAATGCCATAACAAAACAATCGTTTGGGTTTTATTTACATTCAAATAAAAATCAAGAGTTCCCCTCCCACCTCCACCTCCCCCCAGCCTCCTCTCAATTTCTCCACAATAACAGGATTTGCCTCAGATCTTCTTTTAGCGAACGCCGCATAATGTTGTTCTTTTCATTTATTTCCACATAACACTGCTCATCAAAAACTTAGAACAAAGCACACAGCGAAACAGGAACAAATGCTATTTGGTATATTGGCATGGAATCAAAATTCCCACCCCAACAAAGCATACATTCTCCGCGATAAGCACATATATGATTGTGTTTTACATAACGGAACCAACATTGTCAATGTTCACAGTATTGTGCAAAGCTCAGAGAACACCATCTATTTATTTCATTTAACGCCAAAATTATTAAGTACAAGTTTGTTTTTAGCGTTTACTATTTAATAGAAAATTGTACAGAAGCCTCAACAACTAAGTATGATCAGTTTGATAGCTTCACTTTTGTGCACCCTACTACACTTCAGCTCTTCCATCCTCCAATCTTTAAACCCCATGTGTCAAACACAAGGCCTGTGGGCCTGATCAGGCCCACGACACAATCCTATCCGGCCCACAAAGGTATTTTAATTTTCTATTAATAATAGCCTGTTTCACAATGCGCTGCACTACAGTCCCCAGCATGCACTGCAACATAAAGTGCACTCTGACTCTCCTACCACAACAACAATCTATGGGACAGCATTTACACTTTAGTTCTACACAATTCCACATCATATCACTAAACACATTAGCTGCATTTCAACCGGTATAAACCCTTAACATTAGCTCAGCAGCTCGAAAAATTGAGCCCACGTATTAATGAACTTGCACCACAGAAAGGATGCCAGGTGCCTAGTTTAAGGAGATAGGTAGGTTTAGAAGACCGAGCACCTTGGGACATTCAAATTTTGAATATTTCATTTATTCATGTAATATTTTAAGGACTTCAACAAGTTTACTGTTTTAGTTATTGTCTATTTTGAGTAAACAGTGGCCGGTTTGGGTTACAGCACAACATTTATTAAAAATGAAATAAAAACATATTTTTTTCTGGCCCACAGATTTTTTGAGATTTTCTAATATGGCCCTTGTTAAGTTTGACACCCCAGCTTAATTTTCTGTTAAATATGTTCTGTGTTTTTTCCTGTCACTGAAAAACGAATCATTTAAAAAAAAAGTAATGTTTTGACTGATAATTAAATAAATGAAGAGCGTTCTCTGACTTTTACACATCACTGTGTGTGTGTGTGTGTGTGTGTGTGTGTGTACGTGTTTATGTAAGTGTGTGGTGTAGGCTACTCTCTCACAACCCCATCAAACTCAACACCACCTTAGAACCTTTTACACATTGGAAGTGTGTATTCATATGGCTTTACACCAACAGGACTGCAAGAGAGGCTTTATCAGTATACACAGTTTAATACACTACAATAAAGTACAATAAAAGAGACAAACACACACAGACAGCTACAGAAATATGAGAACATTGTACCTGAAGATGATGGTGAGGTGAGAAAGGAGATGAAGGTGATGTTAAGTGGACAGGCACAGGGACCAATGGAGAGCTTTCTAATACTGTAAATGGCTAAATGCTAGATGCGACTATATACAGCTCGATATAAAGCACCTCATCTCAACGTATCATTGCATCTTATATATTTACAGTATGTAGCTTGGCTTAACTCAGTAACAAACCACACATAAGTTATGAGAAACATAAGATAACATGATGTAGAATGACTTAAGTAAAAAAAAAAAATAAAAAACTGAAAATAAAAGCACAATGAAAACACGATGAAATGGAACACACCTATATATAATAAATAGCTATCTATGCAATCCATACGCAGCGTGCGCCGTGCATATGCTTGCATGATGCACTGATCAGGATTTTTAAGGCCCTCAATTCTCCCTGCTCTTCTCCTTCTTTGCTGCCCACTCTCTTCTATATTTGGCATTAACCATGGGGTGTCTGCATGTCTGTTTATATCGTGTTTAAATTGTCACGATTTTAAGTCATTTGCACTCAAAAACTGAAAAAAGGAATGCACTGAATTTACTTGACATGTATACTATATCTGCAGGAATTAAATACGTCAATTGTTCATTACATCAACAATTATTGCAAAAGTATGTTAAGTAAAAGACAAAATAGGATTGATATAATATTCACTTCACAAGCCGTATTTTGTCTTGAAAACACCAGGTGCCTCTTAAATTCTGTGAAAGTTTCATGATGAATGGGCCAATCGAAACGGTCCAAAATGATTTGGAATAAAATCTTACATTGAAACTTTTTTTTTACATTAAGAGTGTTCGTAACACTTTATTTGGAGCTGTCCTTTGTAGATGATTAATAAACTCTTAACAGATTATCAGTAACACATCAACAACATATCAGTGAAGTAGCAGTAGTGCAGCATCTAAATACACTGAAGTAAATATCTTGTAGATGTTCTGTTGATAACTTTACTTACATTAAGTAGATGTATAGTTAATATGTTACTTCCATTACGCAAAACCTGATCTTACCCAGTATTACCCAAAACCTAAACCTAACCTTAACCTCAACCTCAACCCAAAACCTAAACCTAACCCTGGCCCTAATCCTAACCCTAACCTTATCCTCAACCCAAAACGTGACCCTCATATGTTTTTGACGTTACTGAGAGTCTGTTGAGTGACTGTTTCATCTAAAAGGACCACTCAAAATAAAGTGTCGCCAGAGTGTCTGTTCTTTCTCCTGAAAAGTTACCATTTTGGAGATTTTCGGAGATTCTCTCAATGGCAGTGATATTTTATTCACGTGAAACTGATGTACACATCTAAATCAGTAAATTCATTGCACTATTTTTCAGTCTTCTGTAAGTACGTTTTACAGGCGGGAAACCTGGGATGCCGTTTGCTGTCACGTTTGTATAGATACTGTATAAGCTACTATGAAAGGATGTATTGCAAAATTATCTGTAAACAGTTTACTCGGCAGTCCCTACACAGATGGACGTCAGCCTACACTAAAAAAGGTGATGCACTGACTTTACCTGATTAAAATGTGAATGTACAGAAATTTCCACATGAATACAATATATTACATCAACAAAGTGTTATATTTAAGCCTGTCACAATTACACACTTGTCTGATTATGATATTGTTTTATCCATTGTTTTGTAGTGCTTTGGGTTTAAGACAAGTACATTAAAATTGGAATTTTATTATTATATTATTATTATATTGGAATCATTTAATATATTGGAATGCAGTCATTCATGACTGCAGTTATTTTCAGCAGTTATTAGCTTTCACAATCATATGTTTATATCACAGCAAACAGAATGCGAAATGGGTGCGTTTTTAGTTGGGATGAGGGAAATACAGGTAAATAAAAGAAAGCAGAAAACAAGTCATAAAAGAAACATAGGTTCTAATTTCTGACTGGTGCTGTAACACCTTCAGAGTTTCTGTCTTCAGATGGGAGCTACTAAGTATTGACAGCTAGCAAGCAAAATAGCTAATCAGCCAGTCTTGTATTTTAGTAGTTGCATAAAATGAACAAAAATATAATAAGTAAATTGTTATTTGCAATTATTTATGGCAATTAATCATCAGCTAAAATGTCATTATAATGACAGGTCTAGTTATATTGTCTGTTGACTTGCTTCAGCCAGTTAATTGTGTTGATGTGACATATTGTATTCATGTGAAAATGATGTGAACATTTAAATCAAGTCAATTCACTGCATCACTTCAGTCAATCTAGTCTAGTGTAGTAATTCCCTCCAGCTGTGCTCGAAGTGCACTGGTTGGTCCGATTATGTCTAAGGTCAGTCCCAGCAGTGTATGTGGTGTTTCATTACTTGGCATCAGGTTTCAGTGTTTGTTTTTACGGTGTTCTGCGCATATTGATTGTTTGGTCAGTCACTTAGATATGAGTTAGTGGGCACGTATGTGAATCTGGTTCTGATTTGAGGCCTGACCTGCCCTGCTAGTCTAGGATAGCGGCGGAGTTGGGCAGGCCGTGGTTGGTGGGGCCGATGGAGGCAGGGTTAAGGAGGGAGCTGTCCTGGGGGTCCGCCTCGGGCTCTTCTCTAACTCCGCTGTACTGACTGGCCAGAGAGTCATCCATGATCACCTCCGTCTGGACGCTGTTGCTGTTGCCATAGTCCAGAGCGCCGTCGCTACACAGCTTACTGTCCTCACACAGAGACGGCTGACTGGCCGTCCGCTTCTCCTCATTATCACTTTTCAGGGAGAGAGCGAGAGAGAGAGACAGAGACAGAGACAGAGAGAGACAGAAACAGAGAGAGAAAAAGAAAAAAGAGAGAAAAGATTAAGAGACAGGAAGAAAGAGAGGGAGAGAGGAAGAAAAAAGAAAGACAATAGAGAGCAAGAAAGAAGGAAAGAGAAAACAAAAGTGGAAGAGCAAGAAAGAAAGAAGAATAAGGAAGAGAGGAAGAAAGAGAGCAAAAGAAAAAAGCGAGAGAAAAAAAGAGAGAAAGAGAAAGACAGAGAGAGAGAGAGAAAGACAGAGGAAGAGCAAGAGCCAAAAAGAGAGCAAAAGAAAAAAGAGAGAAAGACGGAGAGAGAGAGAGAGAGAGAGACAGAGATAGAGAGGGAGAGAGAGAGAGAGAGACAGAGATAGAGAGAGAGAGAGAGAGAGAGAGAGAGAGAAAGGGGAACAGTATTTATAGTGTCCTGAGGCTGAGAGGTAATGAGCAGGATGAGGGCAGAGGGATGGATGGCTCAGGAAGGCAGTGATCTGGATGCCGGTGAGGAAGCAGGTGCATGCATTTAAAAAAAACACGCTACAAATCATACCTCTCTAGAGATCTGTTAGCATGAGGGAAAAATATCAGGGAAGAGAGAGGGAGAGCGTGAGGAAGAGGGAGAATACAGCAGAAATTCTTTTCTGTCCTTGAGCACAGATCTGTATCTTATCACACCACATACCTGTACTCCCCAAACGTCTCATCCTTCATCGGCCGAGCCTCTGAGTCCACATGACCCTCCTCTTTGTCTTTAACTGAGACAGAGAGCAGAAACAAGCACACATTTACAGAGTCAGATGACATGCTAATGAGCAGCTACGTCTCTAACAGACCACATATGTGTATGAGTGGTTGAACTGCAAGAAATGGGGGTCTGGGGGTGTCACCTTTTTTATATATATAAGGTTGTAGAACAGCCTAATTAATGAGACATAGTCTAATAAAAGGGCAATGTCACCACTGTTTTAAAAATTGCTACATAACTCCATAGTTAAGATGTAAACATTCATTCAGAGTGATATTTGTTTGCAATGGTAATGATAGTAACCAGGTGTTGAAAGCATTTAATGCCTCTATATAAGCTACCTTACAGAAACTTCTACTTATGAAATTCTTATGAACACACTACTCGACGTGTATTAGAATAATACATTACTTGTTTGTTTTGTTATAGTCTTTAGATGGGACTTTGGCCTAAAAGTTTATTTTTAAAGAATGCAGGGGGTTATAAGGCAAAATAGTTCTCAGAGAAAGGAAAGTGTTCATAACTGAAAAATGTCTGAATAAAAAAAGAGCAAATTTATACTAGTGTTAACTCATCCCCCTTCAAACTGAGCTCGGTCATACCTGAGTACTTGCCACCCTTGCTCCGCTTGATAAAGCAGAGAATGAGCAATATGAGAAGCAACAGCACGAGGGCGCTGATGAGCCCGATGAACCAGCCTTCGGTAGCAAAACCACTCCGTACCTCCATTGGTTCTGCAGACAGAGAAGAATGGAAACAGACTTAGACCATCAGCATTAAAACATTAAAAACAAAAAAAACTCTCGTAAATACTACCAGAGATGAGAAAAGTTGTTTTATGAATCTTCAGTACTTACCTGCCCCTGCAGTCAGTATTTCAGTCTCCCAGAAGGTGCCATTGCTGGAGACAAGGTGCAGGCGGTATGGGGAGCCAGGCTGGAGGCCCTGCAGGGAGTAGAATGACTGAGTGGAGTTCACTTTCTCCGACTGCTTCCAGCTCCCTCGATCTGAATAACAAAAACATGAACACAACAATACAAATGAAAACACATCACCTCAGGAAACAGCCACCACAGTGACACATAAGCACTAAAGCACTAAAGTACTAAATGGACAGGATTAGTTTTACATATGTAGCTGCTGTAATGTAATTATTTGCAGTGTATCTCTGTGATTTTAGTCCCTTCAGAATAAGTTTCTGGGTCTTTACAGACTGAGGTTTTAAGAGTTTTTACCTATTATAAAACGAATGGCAGAAATATGCCCAGTTTAATAACTCCTTTAAAATTCTCTCTAGCTGAGGTGAAGAACACAGCAATATGAGTCAACAGACATTATAAGCAGTCAGCTGACTGTAAAACTACATGTTTTGTTGATTTTGAAAATAAAGTAAGAAAACATCACATCCTATATAGGGGAACAAACTCAAATATGGTATTCTGGTGACAATTTTAGTGCACAATTATTATTTTTTTGCTGAGCTTCACATGTTGGAAAAGGTGCCATAACTTTTGCATAGGCTACAGTTTTATTTGATTTTTTTCCCCAATGTGTTAAATTCAGCCCTGTGATGGACTGGCGACCTGTCCAGGGTGTATCCTGCCTGACTGCTGGGATAGGCTCCAGCTCCCCCCGCGACCCAGAAGGATGAGCGGCTTAGAAGATGTGTGTGTGTGTGTTAAATTCAGCAAATAACTGTAATTGTACATTAAAATGTGCAGAAGTGTGTTCTCTGAGGGGATACGTTAACTTATTTATAACATTTATATAACAAAACATGTAATGTAAACGTACATATTACACAAATCACACTAATCTTATAGCCCATGCAAATGAGTCATAAATATTAACATTACTTCACAGACACATAACCAGAAAACCTCATCCTATTCGATCAGAATAGATGTCAATAATATAATTATCCATTAGGACACTGTGACCTACAGCTGACTGGTCTATGATGTGGCTGTTCCAGTAAGAAGTCATTCAATATGAATGAGAAGAACCCAACAACACCTCCATTAACTTTCTGAACAGAGCACTTACCGTTCTTCTTTTGGTAATTAATGTGGAAGCCCACATTCCTCTGTCTCTCGTGAGAAACCCAGGTTAGGTTGACTGAAGTCTCTCCAACAGACAAAGTGATGTTGCCAGGTGGAGCTATTCACACAAAAAACGAAGAACCCATTATTTTGATGATTACACTGCAACAAATGATGTCACTGAAGGTAAAAACATCAGAAATATAGCAATTATTTTTAAAGATTGTTGCAGAGGATGAATACTTTAACTTAGAAACACAACAAAATATAATTTGACCAGCGGTGCCCAAACGTTTGCTTAAGACTGCATTTAAATAAATTTACAGCACTTTCAAAAAGTGGCGGGAATAAAATCTGTCATTTAAGAAAGAGGTGGGGACATGTACCCAGCAACCCCAGCAAAAATTACACCTATGGTTGAATTCTTGCAGTATGTTTTATACTGCCCAATGAAGAGACACCAATCGCTTCCTTTACTTTTTGAAAACGAGAGAAAAAAAACAAAAAAACACAACAGGATTCAAATACAGATGGGCAACAAAGAGAAACCAGTACTCTAAGTGTGGCACATGAACACTGTACCTCCATCCAGCGTTGTGGCTCCCTCTTTAGTGATGGGCAAGCCGTTTCCAGCTGCAGTGCGCCCCCGCAGGTAGAAACGGTAACGACTGCGAGGGTCGAGCTCTTTAAGGCTCAGCTGAGACACTTTAGGGTCATCAATACTCTCCCTTTGCATGGGCCTATTCTCAGTATCAACTGCAGAGAGAGGAACAGTGATGAATGAAAGAAAAAAAGAAAAAAGAAAGAGACGGAGAGGAAGAGAGTGAGTAAGAGGGAAGAGTTAGAGGGGGAGAGGGATAGAGAGAGAAAGAGAGAGAAAAGAGAAAAAAGAGGGGAGGGAGAGAAAGAAAGAGAAATAAAAAGACACAGGGACACAAAGAGGAAGGCAGAGAAGAAGAGAAAGAGGCAGATCAATCACTGATTACTGGGACAGATTTCTGTTAGTATACAATGAATGGACTAATGCACTGATTACTACTAGAAAGCTGTGGTATCCAACAGGATGTTTTTTTATGTTGAAGCGCTAAAGGGTTAGCGATACAGTTAATACTGTAGCAGCCACTTACTTAATCAGATAAAGTGCACAGCAGCACGACTGTATGTCTGAAGAGCATTACTGTAACAGGTGTAAGTGCGTAGACGTACGCTGATGGTACTCCAGTAAGTATCCAGTGAGTATTCCGTTGGGTTGAGCAGGCGGAGTCCAGCGCAGAGTCATCTCCTTCTCTGAGGGGCTGATCAGCTCCAGAGAGGTGGGAGGACCAGGAACTGTTTGGAAAAGAGAAAAAACAATGTAGACCGTGGCCCCAGGAGCTCACCTGAACACTGTTCATGAAGCTCATTACTACGTGTACTATAGCAAGAAAAAAATGTGTATGAGGTCCCTATCTGATGTATTAAAACCAATCATTTTACATGAGCATTGTGCTGATATTGTAACATTCTTGCTCTGTTTGTGTCTGTGTCTGCTTTTGTTTACCTTGCTTCATGTGTCTAGTCATGTGCTTCTGTTTTCCTGCACCTCCCTGGCTCTGCCATCTTTTTTACACTCCTCACCTGTGTGGTAGCTGTAACAGCTGAGACCTGCCTTGTAATCAATGGTCTCAGCTGTTTATTGTTCTGTTTAGTGTATTTCAACCCCCTGGTCTCCCTTGTCTTTGTTATGCATTGTGTGTGATTGTTTCGTGTACTTCCTGGCTGATTTCTTGACATTGTTGTTCCTTTTGTTTAGTTTTTTGGAGTAAAATGTCTTGGTTTGTTTTCTCAGTTTAATCAGTCACTAATTTTCTGTCTCTCATTTGGTTTCATTTCTTGCTCTCTTGTTTAGACATCTCTGATAAGTTGGTCACCTCTAGCCTGGACGCTAATAAAGGAAACTCACACTTGCATCCTGCCTCCAAGCCTCCATGGTTACAGATATATGTAAATATTTCTGTCCTGATTGCCTGCCTTGTATGTTCATTCTCATTCTAAACTCAATGATTTTAAAATTAATCAGTGCTGAAATATATGGAACAAACTTATGTCTGGTCTTCAGGAATGGCAGAAAAAATAAACTTCAGCCACAGCATTGAACTGTTTTCGCCATGAAAAAACTGTTACTGCTACAGACTCTGCAGTAACAACACTATATATAATTTCAATGTGAATGGACAGCTAAATTGCTGTAGGCTGAATGGGTGCTCATATGTCCATTGTTGTGACATCACAACCCAGATGAACTGAAAACCCTTTTTTTATTATATACTCTAAAGCATAGCATGAGATGAAATTTCACTGAATTCCCTCGGACTTACCCCCCTCGGGCGTCTGGAAGGTGCGGCCCTCTGACTGGGGTCCGTCTCCTTTGTTGTTGAAGACACTGACAGAGATAGAGTAACAGGAGTATGGCTGCAGACCTCCCAGATCCTTCTTCTCCTCATTAGCCCCTGTCGTCACGACAACCTCACTCACTGGCTGAGCACCCTCCTGCCAGTGGTGGTGTTTGCCACAGGTGCCGAAGTTCTGCAGGTGGATCTTACAGGATAAAGGTGAAAAAAATTCATCTCACTTTCATGGTCATCCAGAGCAAACATGCTGAGAGGATACATTTAATTTTCCATTCCATCAGTGTGGAGGAAAATGGCAGCTTGAAAAACACTTGAAAGCTTTTATCTTTTAAAACTGAAAGTTCAAAAAATTAAATCTGCCTCGGCTTCAGAGTGTTGAGAAGCTTAAACACATTTTCCCGAAGGAAAGATTAAAGACCCGTAGATGTGCATCTTGCTGAGTTTTTAAGACCCTGGAGATCAGAGTGCTTGTACTAAACTTTTATGCCTGGGTTTTAGCGAGAGCCTTACTGACTCAGAAGTCAATGCTGTTTTCAAGAGGGAAGGTAAAGGCCTCAGTACCTTGTAGCCCATTAGATGCCCTTTCACAGTCTCCCTGTCTACCGGGGCCCAGTTTACCCTGATGTCTGTGCTGTTTACCAGAATCACCCCCACATTCAGTGGAGAATCCTCCGGATCTGGAGAAAACACAAACACAGGATGCAATCATGTTTAGATTGGCCTTCAGATGATCTGAAGCACAAGTAATCAGAAGAGGTTAGACAGAATCAGAGCAGCTATTCATGGTTAGGCCAAAAATCAGATTTATTCCAATTGTACTCTATTAGCCAAGACATGTTGGTTGTCTGAAGGCTGCTTCTTTAGTTTTGAGCACTTCTTTAGTTTTAGCACTTCTGCAAGTTTTCCTTATAGCTCTGGATGCACATTATCAGAATCGTATCAGTATCAGTAGATATAAGCTTTAAAAATAAATATATATAATGCCATGGGACAGATGTTTAGATTTGACTGATATTTTAACCCAATATTTGATGATATATTAATTGTACTCTGGAAGAGCAGAATGATCTTCATAAATAAATTTCTTCTTGGAGCCACATGGCTAAACTGGCTGCGGATTTAATGGCAGCAGCGCAGTACCTTGTAGTCCATTAGATGTAAAATTTCAAAAACAAAACAGGTGGAAACGGATTTTTCAGTAAATCTGATATTTGTCCAAACCATTGCTTTAAGCTTTACAGACAAACTGGATGCAGATGACAACTGGAGTGCAATTATATATGGCAGACATAATTATACATGGCCTAGGCAAAAGCATTTTTTGAAATCCTGAACTTGGCAACAACTAGACAGACAAAAAACGACAAACAGGGCAAAGCCTGAATATATAACAAAAGGCCAGACTCACAGTCCTCTCCGGAGTAGCCGATGGTGGATTTGGGGTCTGGTCCCTCTCCCAGATCATTAACAGCCTGAACTTTGATGTCAAAAGCAGTGAAATCACCCACGTCAGCGACGACGAAGGGTGGCGAGGAGGTAAGGTTGGAATTCCAAGATGGCCCACTGCCTAAAACCTTTCTCCACATCACCTTATAGTGGAAACCTGGCCCGTTGAAACTCCTCCTGTCCATGTCCTGCAAAAATATATAGCAAAGAGCTTGAAGTGATGGTTCTGGTCCAAAATTGATTTAGATCAAAAATGGACAAAAGTATGGAGAAAATTGAGACTTTACACTTGGCTGTTGCTACAGTTCTCAGCTCTGTGACACTTTCATAGATAATATTATGTCATACAGTGTCAGAGACCACATCAGAAAGTCTGAGATTACTTACCAACTTGTGTAATGATTTAGGCACGCAGTTTGCAATATGCTAAAATAGTGGCAATAATATCATTTGTTAGCTGCACTACCCACGTACCTGAATGCAAAACTAAAGAGGCAAACATCAGACACAAACATGTTTTCATGACAACAAAAATGTTTTGGGTGATTTGCAGTAAGAGGAAAATTGTGTGCATTTGTTTTTTTTTTTTGGCCAAACTATCATTTTCAAACAACTGATTTGGGTGAGCACTTGTAGAGCTTGTATTTTTATATGGCCTAAGCTCATAGTAACATGTAGGGATAAATGATTAAAACGTTGCTGTGCGAGCTGAGCATTGAGCCGTTTGTAACACTTACGTTCCATGTGATGACAAGAGTGCCCGGGTCTACGGACTCGCTGCGCACTCCTTCAGGGTTACTGTCTGGCCCTGCGGAGGACACAGCAACCTCAGCACCGGAATGCTCTCACATGGCAATAAAAGCCTGTCACTTCACATCAGCATTACAGCAAAGCAGAGCAAAAAGGAGCCTTCCCCAAAGTGTGCCACTAAGAGTCCAGAGGAAACTTTGCGGTACAGAAATGCTCACTCAGTAGCTCTGTAAGCATCTTAATGCTTAACAAAGTTAACCCCTCAAACTCCAAGGACACAAATGGGGTTCAGATGTTCATTACTCATTCACATAACTGCATGTCTTGCACAGTAGTTACAAAATAATAGGGATTTTCCATCAATGTTTTACATTTTTTGCAGAAATTAATCATTAAGATGTAAACAAGGTCTTTCAAAGTAGTTTAGTGTGGAATGCACCATTCTAGAGAAACTTACCAAGGTTATTTTTTCACTGTTAGAAACTGGAACCAGACAACCGGAGCAATTAATGCTTCTAAAAGCTGTCTGATGCCTGAAATTGTTTTCACGGTAGTTTTACGATAACATTTTGGCCTAAAAACATTTTTTTTTACAATCAGTTCATGTTTGAGAGGCACATGCACAGTGTTATTAGACAAAAAGGTAGAAATCTTACTTTTCAGATCTACAACTATTGATCAACATTACATATAAAAACATAAAAAGACACATGTAGGTTCACTGGTCACTTTGGATAGCAAATAAAATGACTAAATTTGCACTTTAGGCATTGTGACTACTGATTCCTATCACCACCACTGTAAAGAAATCGGTATGTTTTCAACTCAGAATACTCAATGTTTACATCTCAAAGATTAAATTTTGAAAAATTGGTGGAATTCTCCTTTATTAACAGTTCACAGGTCACAGTTAGTGCTGGTGATAAATTTGATAATCATTTCTCAATTATATTTGAAACAAATGGAGAAATTCTGTCACAAGTTCTGATTCAAATCTTCCAACCCATACCACATTTATCTTTGTGAGCAGAAGACGAGACATTATTATGATTTAAATTTGATAAGCAGTTAATATTGTGCATGTAGTCTTGTTTTATGGGAAGAAAAAACACACATTCACACATACATCTTCATCACAATTTTGTCATCACTTGACATCGAAACAAACAGAAAAGTGAAGATTTAAGTTTTTGATATGAAATGTAAATGTAATTCATGGCATAGCTCACTATAAATAAAAGGCATAGTAGTATGAATTAAGGGGCTTATGGCTGGTTTAAGATAAAGGATTACAGTCTTACGAGATGCAGGTGTGGAATAGCTTCTGGAGGGCTGGCCGGGGTCACTCTTGCCAATGCTGTTGATGGCGATGACCCGGAATCGGTAGGAGAGGAAGGGTCTCAGTGGGACAGTAGTGAGTCGAGTGTTTCCAGAAACACGAGCAAGCTCCTCCCAGCCTTCCCTGTCAGTCTCCTCAAACTCCACCACATACTCTACACACAAACACAAAAACATGCATGAACCTCAGAAACTATTTTAGAAAGCAAGATTTTCTCATGTAAGTTAAGCCAAAAGTCAGTCCTTTCCAATAGGAGAAGAGGTAAGCAACATTTATGCTATCCTATTACTACTCTGAGAAATCCTTTTTGTCCCTAAAATATCCCCTCTGAGCAGTTAGCAAGAGAGACATAAGCAAACATTACAGACATGTGCTTATTATATTACATTCTGCACCTCTTTTACACTGTTTACACTGTATATCTGCACCTCATGAAGAATGCTGCTGTTGTGTGTTGCACCATGTGGCATGAAGAACATTATGTTCCACTATATACAAGTTATATTGAGGAATAACAATAAAGACCACTTGACTTAACATGACTTGTATGTTACAGATGCAGCTGACAGTTTTTTTCAGGCTTAAAAAGAGTTTTCCTTTAAGTACAGGCTAGCCTCACACCATACAGCTCTTAGCAAACTAATGCTAATTCAAGCTACACAGATTAACCCTATAAAACTGAGCATGTCGCCAGTGACCCATTCTGAGAATTTGCTGATCGCCCATTGAACTTCACATCTGACACTGGAGGAGTTACATTATGTGCATGTCTGCGCTGTGCATAGTAAAATGTACCACCATGTAGAATTGGAGCTGTTTGTGTGCTGTCTGTGTTTTCTATCACAGTATAAAGGAGGCACAAGGCTGCCTTTATTGCTGGATTACTGTGTTTTATTTTCATTTATTATTTTGTTTAATCAGAGTAATGATAAAATGGATTTGATGTGAGAATTACATTCTGATTCTCGTGTTTACTTCATACTAAATAAAAACCTACACATGTTCAGCTTTGTTAGATAATACATTTTATATATCAAACGCATGCAACAGTAGTGGTGAGAAAACATGATTAATGAAGAACAGGAGACTAAATGAAAGAAATAGCATCAAAATTATTGGCCATGGTAATCAACTGTATGCAACAGATGCAGCAGACAGAAATTAGGTTGAAAATTGCTGGACAGGCTAGCCTTTGACCTTACAATCCACACAGATGAATAATTAAAGGGCCCATACATCACAAAAAACAGAAAATCAAAAATTCTGACATTTTTATAGTAAAAGAGTTTTATATGGTATGTCAACATAATTAAAGTTCTAAGATGTACTTTTCACTCTCCAATCC
This sequence comes from Colossoma macropomum, assembly GCF_904425465.1. NCBI lineage: Eukaryota > Metazoa > Chordata > Actinopteri > Characiformes > Serrasalmidae > Colossoma > Colossoma macropomum. Next base: position 8,324,274 of record NW_023494802.1, on the reverse strand, counting down.
ATACAGGCTATAAGTGGAAACTAAGCTGCAAAAACAGCCTATTTAGACTTCAATGATTCTGTGATGTCACAGAAACAAATACATTTACATATATTATATATACAGCTTACAGCACTTACTCACTTAGCTCCGCCTATTCCCTTTTGTGTCATAAACTGCTTTTTGAATGAGGCAGCCGAACAAAAAGTGCATCATATGTAGTCAGTGTGCTCACCTAATACAGGGCTTTTGTGGTCATCGCCAGGTGTCCAGGAGAGTGAGATCGAACGTTCTCTTGGCTCAGTGAGCTGTAGCTGGGTTGGTGCATCTGGCCGATCTGAGAAACGCACACAGAGGGGAATTTATAGTTCACGTGCACACAGACACATCTTTAAAGGTTATTTCTGTTAGTTGGGCAGGAAATAGTGTGCCTTTACTCATAGGTCAAAATTATAATAAACACATGCACATCATATTATCTGTAAAAGGCCCGTCATGTATGCAGTCTTCCGACTGCGTGGTGCAACACTGAACATCGTCGCAGTTCAATAGATTTTAAATGCCATACCAACTACAGTGATGGAGCCACTAGCTTTGGCCACGTCCAGACTCGTCATGACCTCACAGGTATAAACGCCCTCGTCCTCCTCCTGAACGTTATTCACAATGAGCTCTGAGCCATCAATCACGTACCTGAAACACAAGCAATGATAATGATGTACCAGGGGTGTAAAAGAAGTGTACATTTCTGACCTCACAAGGATTTGATAGTGATTCATATTACATGATTTAGCTCAGCTGAATCAGGTTATTTTGGTGAAAGCAATACACCAACATACAAATACAAAAGTGTTTTATTTATGTTGGATTATAAAAATAAATATTATTATTATTATTATTATTATTACACCTTTCATACAAAGAAGCAGCTCAAAGTGATTTACAAAAGAAAAACAATACAATTATTTTACAATATAATTATAATAGTCATTAAAAAATATAAAAAATAAGAGAAGAAGAATTCACAAAGCTCATAAAAGCAATTAAAATATAAGGAATAAAAAAGTACACTGATTAAATAATCAAAATAAAATAAAATATTGCAAAAAGCAAGAATGTTTATAAGCGCAATTAAAACATGAGAAAAAAAAACAACACAGTTATTTAAAAGCTAGGGCAAATATTGACATTTCAAACTGTTTTTAAAAATAACCCAAGATATTTACTTCGGCCAGAAAACGAGCACTTACTTTATTAAATATTAATATAATCCACTGTAATCAATTACAACAATCGAAACTTGATACAGCTGAATTACCATCTTCAGATCAGATGCAATGCATTTTTGTACCCAACAAGTAGCACCAATAATCTCAATGGAGCAAAGACTCTAAATTAAGAGTGCACCAATACAGGAACTGTTGGCAGATGCTGATATCCAACATCTTTTACATACATATCGTTTGTATGTAAAGTATGATAAATGTAGTAAAATAAACAAAATGCAGATAACTTAGCACAGAAGACCAGCATCGGCTAAAAGTTGTGCTCTTCTGGGGTAAAACAAATACATCACCAAACAATGGCATGAAATATCAAATCTAAACATTTGTCTGTTGCTTATTTTTTTTTATTTAAGTAAATTCTGATATCATTGTGCATCCATACTCAACAGTGAATTAGAATATAACACATTCCTCTACCTGATCCAAAAAGTTAGGGTGCATTCAGACAGACGTTACCGTTCCACAATATAAACTCCAACAGCTTGGGGGGGGGGTCAGGCATTATTTTTATTTATATGGGATCTCACCTGCAGGGCTCCGTAGACGAACACCCAGATCCCTCACTAAAACTGGAAAGTGCTACATCATGCAATTTCTTTCACCAGGAACCTTCAAGTGAGACTGGTGGACCACCCCCTCAAACACCTTACTTTCACACTGGGAAACTGTGACCTAGCCAGCCAACCTCTAACCTTCCCTAGACAGTTTGCTTTGTGTGAAAAGCTGGTGTTCTAAGCACTTACTTGTCTCCATCAGAGAACTCGTTCAACTTCTTCTTGCTTCTCCTCCACAGGATCTGAGGCATGCCCAGATTGCTATCTACCTGGTACTGGCAAGTAAAGGTGGCCGACTTCCCCTTCTGGACGTGCAGGTCACGGGGCGGGTCCACAATCACTGTCCTGTCTGATAGACGTTGGTTGAATAGGTGTTACCCAACATATCCAGACTGTTCACATGAGCAGTCACTGTAACAACAGCTATCACAATCATTTAAAGCAGTCTGCACTGGTTTAATAACTAATAAATTAATGTCTTTCTCCTGACTCCAGTGCAGTGCACTCAGGATCAAATAATAAGATAAAGGGAATAAAATTAGATTTTACATAATGAACAGAATGGCAATAAAATGATCAGCGCTGAATTGATTTAAACAATAAAGAGATTCATTTGAGTTCAAGTAAGCACACACTGCATAGAGACGCACACAATGTTTGTTATTTTTCACAGTACTGGCCTTTGACATACTGATCTTGGAGAAGGCAGCAATAAGTAAATGAGCTCCCTAACTTATCACATTACTGTGTGCTGTGTGCATCCTGATTAATCAGAGTTCCAGATGAATGTTTTTGTAGGTGCTGTGATAAATCAAGGTATTAATGTAACCCAACAATAGTACAATATTTTAGTCAAAATAACATTGGCTAGTCTTTCATCACGGTTTTTCAGTTCATCAGTGCATTTTAATATGTTTCAAGGCATACTGCAATGCAATGTATGATATGTAGCAATATAATCACAATGCAAAAATGTATCTTAGAACATGCAGCTCTAACAGACATGTGTCTGTGTACTGAAAAGAGAGAGTCTGAGCATGTGTTTATATTGGTTACTCACTGAGCACTTCCAGCTCAGCAGAGATGGTGATTTTGGCTTCATCTACTGAGCAGGTGTACAGGCCTGTGTCGTTGTGGGACGTATCGCTGATCTCCAACGTGCCATTGCTCAGCACAGTCATCCTGGGGTTAGTCAACACTGAGTCCCAAGACTCGCCCTCCCTGAAAATATGATATATTTGTGAGATATATGATGCAAGAGAATCTATTGAGTTCTTAACTCTCAATGCATTAATGTACATTCTTTTTGTCCATAGGTTCTGAGTTTGTCTGAGCACAATTCTAAAGAAATATTTTAAATCAATCAATCCATATGCCTGAAAGTGAGTTTTTAATCAGTAATTTATCAAAGAAAATTTGGTCACATGTGACTACTGAGTTTTAACAAAACAGAAACTGTTAGATTTTATCCAAGCTACACAACAGTTAATCATTTTTTACTTTTCAGATTAAATTTAGTTGGACATAAATAGCTCAACCATGCTTATTATTACAGTAGCCACCAATTAGCATGATTTTCATAATGATACCTAATAGCTATTTGCTTTAATTCATTATTAACATTAGTATTACTGATTGACTCTTCATTTGCTATCTTCCCAATGGCCTCCACTCTTTCTAAACCCACCAGCTCTCGCTATTATCATGGCCAAGCTGGAGGAATATAAGCTTGAGTTTCTCTCACCATGTGACCTTGGGCCGGGGGGAACCAAATGTCTTGCACAGTAGCTCAGCAGTCTGTCCCTCTGTTACTCTGTACATTAAACTGTCCTCCGTCAGGATCTGTGGAGGAAGCTCTGAAACACAAACACATCCCCTCTCAGACATCACTGCTTACTTGCATTCCACAGCAGCCACTTAGCACTCTCAAGAGTGAAATTTTACAGTTTAAAGACTAAGAAATCCCTCCCTCTTAAAGATGCATATTGAAGGTGGGAGGTACTTTTGGAAAACTACAACTGCATCTACAGCTTATTTTAGCTAGTAAATGTAGCCAGATGTAGCTAATGTTAGTGCTAATGACAGAAGTAACTAGTCAGATGAGGAGGACAACAAGCTAAAAGCTAAAATTAGCAAAGTAGCTTGCTATATAGATACTTTATCTCAGTTCGGCTTCTTTTCTGTAACTGAAAGGGTCTCTGGTGTCCATTTTATGCTAAATAAAGATAGAACCACTTTTTTGTAGCCTACAATTCGGTTTGATGACTGAGGTCACACTAATGCTACCTGTGTTGTTTTTATTACCTAGCCTACAGATTTGTGATTAGCCTAGCACTCAGGCTTTGTTGACACCACAGAAATTCTACAAAAGCTTCCTTATGCATTTGAATAATGCATGTTGGATATTGTAGGGAGACAACTGATGTACAAAACCATGACGACAATATAAAATTGTGAATTCTGTCTGAATAAGGGATGTAATTCTGCATTACAAAATAGAGCAATAACACAGCAAATAACATATTAGGCCTGATGCTCTTTTCATTTTTGTTTTTACTTCTCCTGTAAAGTTACAGTATCACAGACATGAAGTTTTCTTCTGACAGTGACTTTTTTCTTCATTCATCATTACCATGAACACAGCAAATATATACATAATCCAGGCTCAGACTGTATATATAACTACATAACTCTTACCAATGACAAAGACGTAGGTGTTGACAAGGATGGTGCCGTGTACATTGGAGGCTTTGCACTGATACACTGCAGTGTCACTGATCTCCACGTCTTTCAGTATAAGGGTGCCTCCCGTCACAGTACGCCTGCTATCTGGGTCTATATCTACACAAAGGGTGTACAGTTAGAACCAAATTTATACAGTTTTCACCTTACCTTTAACACAGTCGATCAGCCAAGGCATGTTTGGTGTCTGAAGTTCACTTGAAGCTACAAGACTAATGTAATTAGCTACTGTAACTCACTTACAGCCACCAGTTTATCGTTCTAAAACTGCATGTTTAAATCATCTAACACCTGCTTCAAACCGTGCCAAACTCTTATGTAATCTAAAACAGAATTGGTTGTGTTGTTGAAGACACTGTAGTTATCTATAAAAATGCACAAAATGCATTGCATAGTTAAAATTGCACAGCTGAAACAGTAGTAGATGCTGCATTATGTATGGACGCATTTTGATTGGCGCATTAAGTTTTGGGCACATAAGTAAAGATTAGATGGTTTTGTCAGTTGTGCTTTCTAATATTTCTAATATAATATTGGCACATTTAGATCCTATTAGGAAACCATTAGATGCAACAGGATTCACTCCCAGAACACTTAGGCAACCATTAGGTTCCTTTACACTGCGATATCAAGCCATCAGGAAAACACAAAACACCGTTAGTGACTATTCGACACCACGAGAAACGAACAGAAACTTTTAAAGATTTCTATGATTTCTTTTCAGCAGGGACCTTCATTCATTATGAAAGAAGCAAACTTCAGCCACTAAATGTCTTAGCCAAGGAACTACATTTGGGGTGAGCAGAAATTTGATTTCTTAAACATCACTTTAACTAACTCATCCACTTTCTGCACATTCTGGAGCTCATGCAAAAGTGTGCAAGGTAGAAATGAAAAAGAATTATAGAGAAATAATATACATACAGTGGTCACAACATGTACTTGAATACTAACCATTTAACCATTGTTAAACTTTCATGAAGACATTTAGGTTACTTCATAAAATGTTCAACAAATTATATTTGTTTCAGGGAGAAACATGTTTATCATGAAACTGACTGTGTAGAGAAATCTTGAAGAGGAATTATAATCAGACTCAATAAAATTACTGTAAAGCACAGAGGTGGAAACGCCAAAGTCTGAGGCTGTTTTTCTTACAGTGGTGTCACTGAAAATGCCTTTGCTTATAAACTCAGAAAAGGCATTTTGGATGTCAACCCGCCATAACACTGCTCAAATCATTAATAACTAGAAAGAAACCAGCTGTCTTTTGAAAGAATACTTTGTCAAAAAAATTACAGGCATGGATTACATAATGGTCTGTTTAATTGAATGCCTCTTTGTTTGACATGTTTCCTAAAACAATTAACTTAAGTTATTAAGCATGGCACGAACAGATCTTTTTTGAGGCCACTGTATACCACTGATCGAGGCACCACTATACCACTATATGGTAAACATTCGCATTAACATCAACAGTAAAAACACACGAACACTGTGCAGCTACCTGATAGAGCGTTTCCATTGATGCTCCAGGTGACTTTGGGAGTTGGGATACCATCTGCTTGACAGTCCAATTTCACTGTCTCTCCAGGGGCATACAGTTCACTCTCTGGTTCTTTAATCCAATATGGAGCAGCTAGAGATACACACACAAACACATAAATATTCCACCACAGAGCTCCATCCTACAGAAATCAAATTAGATAATATTTGGCTGCATCTACAAAAAGCTAAAACCTTTTAGGCAAATCCTGTACCTCTTCAACTTACCGGCATCCTCCAAAACTACTAATTAGAGGATGTCTTTGTCGAGGCAGTTGCTAATTAGTTTTTACAGGCTTGGCACACTGCAGTTCCAAAGCTTTATTGAGTCGTCCTTGCCCAGACGCCCTACAATTTAATGCCCCACTGAATACGTGGGCTAGTTCAGTCCACTAAAAGCAGAGATTTAACATGTCTGGGGAACTGAGTGAAGCGTACCTTCCACAGTGACGGTGTAGGTGTGTGTGGTGGTGCCCTGCGTGTTGGTGGCGGTGCACTGGTACTCCCCATCATCACTCTCCAAGATGTTGTTAAAACGCAGCAGTCTGTCAAAACTCTCTCTGGTACGAGACTGAGGCAGTACTCCATCCTTCCGCACCCACTTGATGGAGGGAGTAGGGCTGAGAAAGAGAAAAAGAGTACCTGTAAGTAATAATAATAGGTTCCATATGTTTTTTATATATACATGTAACTATATATATGTAACAATAAATGGCCTATATGCATTATATATATATATATGTGTGTCTATATATAGGAATAATTTGCCCCTTATGCATTATTATAAATGTTAGTACCTATATGTAATAGTAATATGTCACATACATATCATATATATGTAAAGATATATATACATTGAACAATAATAGATCCCATATTATTGTTATGTACTAGGTCACTTATGTATTACATATATGCAAGTATCAATATGTAATAATAAATGGCTCATATGCATTATATATGTAACTATCCATATTGCTGCTGTCAGAACAAACCCTTGTATTTCCATTTTTCCATTACATTTGCAAGACACTGTAATTAAGCACCTGTATGTAATAATAATATGCACCATATGTATTTTATTTGAGGGTTTATATGTAATAACAATATGCACTTTATGAATTATTTTTCTAGTTATAAAAATACATAGTTATAGTTTTCTAAGGCTATTCCAAACCTTAACCTCAGTAACCAAAAAAATGTTGGTCCTACATAATCAGGACTTTTTTAATCTTAAGATGTACAAACACATATGCGCACACACACACACACACACACACACACACACACACACACACACACACACACACACACACTCACAGGCCCTGGACGATACACTCCAGATCAAGGCTCTGGCCTCTGAGCACCAGATAGGAACTGTGGGTACCGGTAGGTCTCATCATCTGTGGCCGTCTGTTCCGCACCACTGAGTTAGCTACAGACAGAGGGAGAAGAACAGAGAGGTTGAAAGAAAGGGGGGGATAAGAAAAAAAAAACACAGGTAGTAAGCTAAAAAACATGCAAACATGAGCACATGTGAAATGTCATACATAAACAAACAGAAACACAAAGGCGAGTCATCACACAGTGTGTGTGCTCCCTGCGGGCCGGCACTGCCTGAGGTCCAGGTGGAGCTGCATCGTGCACCTCTTCATCAAAGACCTGTCACATTTACACACAGCTGGCATATGCTCACTCCTCCCAGCCTGCCCAGCTATTTGCAGCTACACTAAAGGACCTGGATGTGCCTCTAAGCTGGTAAATGCAGTCCTACACTCTCAGCAAAAAGGGGTCTAGTACCAGAAAAAGGCTCTACAACTTATAACAACTTTACAGCTATATATATGTGTACACTGCTGCGCTGATGAACAAACGACTCAAGCTGGCAGTGAAGGACAGCCTGCTCACACAGAGAAGTGTCACTGACATCATTCAGTCGGACACAAAGTCGTTGGTCACTTTAAATATTCTGCTTTGGTCCAGACCTACACTTTGTGAGTTAGACCGTTTTAAACACACAGTCACAACTGCTTCCCCAGTACGGATGGAGACACACAGGCTAGTGAAACGGGGAGAAAAAGTTGACATTTCCTACATAAGTCTGCCTGTGCCGACTTTACTCATTACACGTTAACACAGTGATTTGTTTTGTAAAACAGGCTGTAGAGACTGTACTGTCCTTCCATGTACATCACCACTTCACTTTTAGTGCACAGTATTAGTACAGCGCTTTCACACAGTGTGAGAATGTAAAATCATAGGTTGTGTCTGTATATAATGGTCCATTCAGACGTTCACTAAAGACCAAGATTTCTAAAATCGCACAGTGTATGTCTGGCTTTTGAGGACATTCAACTACAGCTCAACCAGCCAAACAAAAGACTTCAGACGTAAAACTCCACAAGTGAGCTCTTCAGATGTGTTAGCCTTGGATGTGATCCCTGCTGTCACTAAGCTACAGAGATGTTAAAAGAGACCAATCTGGGTTCAAACGTATGAATCATACTTTACCAATGGCTGTACAGAAGCTGTAAGTAAGCTGTACAGAAGCTTTTCTCTGCTGCAGCAGCACTTGATCCACGGTGACTAATATAGTATAGCTTGCTTATACATGTCATTTAATATAAGCTAGATTTTATTGATTTAACTGTTAAGGTACATTACATTCATTTACACTAAAAACTACTTAATTCTAAGTAGGTTACTCAGTATGGTATCGGACTTTGGACACAGCTGCTGTTCTTTACATTGTGTGAAAATTGCCTAACAAATGGGCCAACAGAACCGGTCCAAAATGACCTGGAATAAAATCTTCTTACATTAACATAAATTAAATGTTAAGAACAGTTTTGCTTTTCCTGTAAATTTACCACTTCGGAGATCTGAGGTTTGATTAGAGCAGCGACTACATTTAACCATTACCTTTACTTTGGAACCCTTTAAGAACCCCTTTTTTAAGGCTGTGATTCTTGAACTTACAGGCAATGACATTCAAGATGATTGGCTCTTTGGCAACAATGATGCGGGCACCCAGGAACTGGACATTGCAGGTGTAATCACTCCTGCTGTCCTCTGTGGTCACGTGCGAGAAGTAGAGGTTTCCATCGCGGCCCTGAGTCACACGCTCACTCTGCTGGATGTGCCGAAGCCCTGGAACAGAACAAGAGGGATCAAAATCAAGTTCCCTCCTTCTAATACATTATGCATGCATAGACACATGCGTTGGATGTAGCAGCATTCTTTTAGCATGTGAGCTGCAAGAAAAATAGACAGAACCAGAATGACTCACTCTTGTCCATCCAGTGGATGAGGGGAGTGACAGAACTTTCTGGAGGGTTGCAGTGTAGAACCACAGGACTTCCCTCTTCCACTGTCTTCTTCACTTTCTTCTCCTTCTGTATAGCAGGAATGTCTGAAAAGGGAAGTCGAATATTCAGTGGGATGTATCAGAGAAAGCTTTTTATCATCACTTTAGTAGCAATGCTTCTTAGTGCAGCAGTCATTTGCTTATATTTGTTTGAGTACTGGTGTAGGAAAGACTGGAGGAGTCTTTCAGTTTATTGAAAATCATATTATTTGCCTTTGTGCGCTGTAATCTAGTAGCACTGCTGGCTAACACGGCCGTGGCGGTGATCACTGAGTTTAGGAATTTTTATGTGGTAAAATTGTGTACTTGGTTGTCTTTAAAGACCTCCATAATTAAATAGCCATAATTTCAGATAAAAAAAATGTCAAATGCTACCCAGTACAAACAGAGTACATACTTCAAAAAGATGGTTCTTCAAGGCTTCTTTAGCAAAGAAAATGGTTCTATATAAAACTATGAACACTCAAAGAACTCTTTGCAAGGTTAAAGGGTTCTTTGCATCATGAAAGGGCTCTTCAGACTGGTGGAGAATGTGCTGCAGATGGTTCTATATAGCACCAAAAAGGGTTCTTCTATTGTTACAAGCTTGACATCACAACCATAGTACAACCATTTTGGTGCTACATAGAACCCTTTTCAAAAAAGTACTATATAAAACCATCTACAGCACATTCTCCATCAGTCTGAAGAACGCTTTAATCATACAAGAGGTTCTTTGCGTGTTTATTGATGTATATTAAACCATTTTCTTTACAAAAGAACCCTTTAAGAACCATAATTTTTAAAGGTTTTTGGTTTAAAGGTATTATGCGCTGGCATTTCTGATCACCTTCCAGTCTTTTCCATAGTAACTACAACCACGCATCCAGCTAGAATAAGTACTACTACAACGAAAGTGATATTAACACAGTCAGTAAACTGTACCTGGTGTAACGTGCAAACTCAAAAGTAATGCAAAAATTATTTTACAGAGAAGATGGAAGGAACTGATGAGTCATTTACATTCATAAAGAAGCATCTCAGAAAAACAAGTCCTGGATCACTAACGCTCACAAGAGAGAAATCAGTAAGAAACACGAACTTTACTGAGATTAGTTAGTGAATCCCACCACATTAAAGTACAAGAAAATGCTATATGTCAAAGTAAGCTAAAGCACACTCACAGAAAAGCATTATTAATGAATTCATGTACTAAGAAATTTAAATCTGCAAAGAAAATTGTAAATAAATTAAACTTTTCTGTATTCAGTTTGGATGCTCCATAGCTGGCAAAATGTCCAATTCTCCACCATCACCACCATACTCACCACTGGCACTTAATGCGTCTACATTTCTGCCTGCAACTTTAATGGAACTGAATAACGTTGTAAACAAATTAAAAACACGGTGGTCGGATGAATTCCAGCTAATGTCGTTAAAGAAATGTCTCCCATCATTCTCAAAAACCCCTTATCAACTAATCCTTAATTACTGGCATATTTCTTGTTGAACTAAACTGGGCAAAAGTTATATAAATCAGCCGGCCCAAAAGGAATTCTCTACTTACCGGCCTATATCTATTTTATGTATTTGCAACGTTTATGAAAACGTAGAACAAACTCATCTGTCACCTTAATGAATACAAACTACTATGCCATCACCATCTACCTCCATGGCACTAGTCCAACAAACTGTGAAAATCCCCAGTGCAAATAACTTTCCCTTTAAGCACAGTTTTTTATCGCTAAAGTGATAATTAGCTTCATTTGGGAATAGTTTATGTGGGGTTTTTTGTTTTTCAAGTATCGCAATATTTGTCACAAAAAACATAAATATTCCAATGTATTCCATACATAATTCAGGCCTAAACTGGATGCCGTTTTTGTGGGGGAAAGACACCCTACAGTTCAACACCAGTAAAAGGATCAAAAGCATTAGAAGACAACTACGGAAAAGTATCTGACAGTGATGAATTCTAAATATGTAATAAAGCACATATTTAAAAGATGCAGGCTGCACCTGCTGCATCTGCCCCATATAAATGAGGCTGTTAGGCTGGTAGCTATTGTTAGCTGTGTGCATGCTGAGTGCTCTCACATTAGTCCCAGGAGGGCTTATCCCTGCTGAAACACTTACTCCGCATCAACTCAACCCGGTTTCTGAGGTAACCGTTGTCACGGCAACTGGGGGTGAGGTCAGAACGGTGGATGAAAGGGAACAGGTAGACAGCTAGCAGTGCATATCAACTGTTGCTGGTCTGTGTTTCATGTTAAGCACACAAGATGAACATTAAAGCTGAGGACAGGTGTATATTTGATGGCTAAGTGGCTTGTAAACCAAGATCTCTACTTTGATTTTCTAGGTAACATCATATCACAAAGTGTCAGAAACCACAGAAGCAGTCACCACAAATGGGCAAATTAAATCGGAGTCGATGGCAAGACATGCGGATGCCACAGGTAGTACAAAGTATACAGTTGTGAGTGTAACACACCTTCAGTGAAAATCTGAGCCTCGTTGGACACAGCTGTGCCCAGCTCGTTGGAGGCAAAGCAGCTGTAGTTGCCCTGGAAATGGTGGATGGGTCCATCTTTAGCCGTGAAGCTGCCAGAATCAGGAGAAACCAGCATGGCAGAGACACTAGACAGGTCAAATTCCACTCCATCTTTCACCCATCGAAACCTGAAGGAGGCCATGAAGAGAGGAGAACAGATTTTAAAGAGCAGCATCCTTCTTCTATAAACATATTTCAACATGAACTACTTACATGCAGAGATGTCAGTACAGATTTTATTAGTAATTAAGTGATCTACTGAGTAAACTGAAGATTAAACAAGTAATTTAAATAATTTTTGTTTGAGTTTTTTTAAAAAAAAAGGTCAAAAAAGTAAAAGTTCACTTAAGTGAACAAAACATGCAGAGCTTCTCAAAGATACCACTGCTTAAAGCCTCTCTCAACAGGGTTTCAGATGTTTAAAGTTTTGTTTTAATATTAATGACATGCTGCAGAAAAAAACATTTACTGGCATTATATTCAAGAAATGTACATAAATTAATACACTTTAATAGTAGATAAATGCTCCAAAAATTCTAAGCTGCTGCCTGCTCTTAATAGTGTGTGCGTTCACTAGTGTGTGTGAGTGTTTCACTGCACAGATGGGTAAAATATGGAGGTCAAATTCCTTTGTGTGCAAGCACAATTAATCAATAGCTCTTAATTCTAATTCTATTTGATTTCAACACATTTGTGTCATACTGTTTTATGATTTAACATATTCTGTGTTAAAAGTAACCCAAAATGTTTTATACATAACGTACAGAAATATTTCAACACATTAGGTGTTAAAAGTAACACGTGTCGTCTCCAACTGAACACACTGATGTGTCTAGTTAGAGATACAATGTGTTGTTTTTTAATGCATGGACTGTTTTAACTGTTGGACTGTACTTCTGAGGTCATGCAAGCTCCCGTTATGAGTCGGCACGGTCATATTTGCGGACATGGTGGAGAAATTTCTCGTGTGTTACACCTGTAAGTGAAAACACTGGTAGCCCCAGTGTTAGGAGGGGGGTAAGTTAGCTAATGCAAAACTAAGGCGGATCGCTAGCTATCGCATTCTCATGAATGAAGTTACCTTAATGTGGCTAACGCAAGTAAGAAGCAGCATCATGTATGCTACATATGTAGCATGTATGCTACAATCAGTGATGTGATAAACCATCATAACAAGCATAACAAGTTTATCCATCCATCCATCATCTAAACCACTTATCCTTCTGGGTCGCGGTGGGGTGCTGGAGCCTATCCCAGCTGTCATCGGGCGGAAGGCAGGATACACCCTGGACAGGTCGCCAGTCCATCGCAGGGCAGACAAACAGACATATACATCCACACACACACTCACACCTAGGGGCAATTTAACATGTCCAATCAGCCTGACTGCATGTTTTTGGACTGTGGGAGGAAACGGGAGTACCCGGAGGAAACCCACGCAGACACGGGGAGAACAGGCAAACTCCACACAGAAACGACCCTGGTCACCCGGCCGGGAATCGAACCCAGGCCATTCTTGCTGTGAGGCGACAGCGCTACCCACTGCGCCACCGTGCTGCCCTTAAAAACAAGTTTAGAAAGGCTTAAATAATCTACTTGCTCAGAGCAGAGGGAGAGCAGTGATTTTAGGTGAGATTTTATGAACACGAGTAGCCGACACATACACATTGCTAATTCTGAGTGGTAGTTTGGCGGATTTGACGTCACTTTCGCAAATTTAATCCAACCCAAATTGAAGAAAAGAAAGAAAAATACTACAGAAAATACCAACAGCATTCTTTCTCCGCCAGTTCATTGTAAAAACATAATAAAAATTATATAAAATAGTCAGAAGAAAATCAAAAAAATGAGTAGACAGGGTTTTAAAGCTACAATAAGTTTTGGGGGTTTGGACGTCTCTGGTGGAAATGTGGAATTGCACGCAACTCAGAGAAAATCGTTTTGTAACTAGGGGTTACGCTTCAAACCCCTTCCCAGAGGGGATGAATCTGAAGACTGTGAGTGAGTTAAAAGAATATTCACAGAGAACTCAGTCAAAGCTTGGTGAAGGATGTTTTCTGAAGTGCAAATTAATTATCTGCTACTGTCATCATATCTTCATCAGTGTAATGCTGATTTGCACTTGAGACTTAAATATCTGGATCTTCTTTTTGAGCCTGTGCGTGTGATGTTAATAAGTAAAGACATATGACGTGGTCATGAAAAACCTCAAAAAATCCGACCCGAAGCCTCTGCTTTCTTACTTTAGTATTACTTTAGTCTTTACAGAGTGGCTCACAGCAGCGCACACACCATGTTTCAGTTCTTTTTTCTTCTTACATAGCGCAGCAACAACTGAAAAAAGATAAACTAGGAAACCGTAAAAAGGACTTTCAATTAATGATAAATTTTAATCAATAATTTTTTTTTAAATCATGCAATTATGTTTATTTTTACTTATTGTGACAGAATTCCTAAAATGTGAATATCGCAAACATAATGTGACGGTTAAACATGCAAAATCAGGAAGAAGTGAAAGCAGCCCCTGGTTTGTGGACTATGAATCTGGATGTAATGTAATGTGAAATTCGTTGCCGTGGATACTGACGTGGGAGGGGGATTCCCAGTGGCCTCACAGTTCAGGATGATGTCATCAGAAGAGAAGGCAGTGATGGACACTGGTTGGACAGTGATTACTGGGGGTTTCTTTACTGTGGAGAAAGAGAAAGCGATAGAGACAGTGAGAGAGACAGAAAGCCAGTAGAGCGAGAGAGAAAATATGCTTATCCAATCCGTTTATCCATTTCCATTTGAGCTGAAGGACGTTATGAGAGTAAATACCCCATAAGTGAGATACTCAGATGCAGAGGTAGAGAGAATATTACTTCACTGCTGGTCATTTCTACAGTAACCATGTGACCTGTAAACAGACCAATACGGAGTCTTGCCACTACACTGGAGTGAAAAACCATCCTCCCCCCTACTCCCCTGCATCCCTCAGGCTTTAGGGACTTAATAATAAGACATAATGCAGTGGATAAGATTCAAACTGATTTTTTAATGTGGGTCAAAATAGCAACTTTATTTCAAAAGAAAAGATCAGAGTAGTATCTCCTTTGCAAAATAGTGATCTTCTATAGATGTGGCTAAACTTAGATACCTGGTTTTAACCATTATCAGTGGTTTACATCAAAAATGGTAAATGGGAGATCCAGACTTGGGTAGTAAAGAAATACATGCAATGTCAATAAATAATCAGGACACAAAAAAGGTAACTGTTTTCTGTTACAGTTACAGGAAAAAACAGTAATGAGATTACACTACAAATAAAGGGTGATCACCAGCAGGATTACAATAAAACCACTCATCACTCATTAGCTTGCCTTGATTGCTGAGCTAAACTATGCAATACAAACATTAGGACCACAAAAATTTAGTCAACACTACATTTCCCACAGTACCCCAGTGCTTCTCCTTTCAATGCTTTCAGTTTGTAAGAAGTTAAGCTGTACACCGACTGTTTTCAATACCCCACTAGCAGTAGGTGGACTTGAACATATGCAAATATTTAACAGCTTGTGAATGTTTTTAACAGCAAGTCAGCCACGGAGCAGCCAGAGTAATGTTAACGCTTATGTTAGGAGCTAACTACCAAAAACACAGGTTAGGAAACCAAATCAAACACAGTTAAGAGAGCAACTCATTTAGTCTACAACAAATTCTCATTTGCAAGCTTGTGTTATTTATTTAGCAAGAACTGACAATGCAAAAACAAAAAAGTAAGCCTCCCAACCTTCAAAAGACCCCCAGGAGAGACTGATAGGTGTACTGCCTATACAGATTTAATACACTTTGTCAAACAGTAATGAAATCGTTATATCCTTATCTCGTACAACTACACATAAACATCCACACAAATACAGAGCTATAAACATACAGTACAAAACATGCCATGGATGTTTCCAAGAAATATCTCTTGTATGAGTTCATCCCCAGTGCCTGAAGGAGTAATGCATTCAGATTAGGAGAACATGATACGTCCTTTAAGTGTGGGACATTTCACGCAAGAGCAGCTCGCAAGGATTGGCTGTGGAAAGACAGCGAACGGGAACAGAGGGAAAAATGAGAACGAGGCCAGAGGCATATAAGGACAGAAAGAGAGAGATCTCTGTAATATGTTCAAGGGGAATTGATGTTCAAGGGGAATTGATCTTTCCAAATTTCTTCATAACCCAATCACTGAAAGTCATTCAGACCTGATGTGAAACGGTTCACAGTATAGCAACTTGCCATCTCAGACTCAAATATAGACATCTTATTTGCTACCCAAAACAGACAGTAAACCTACACATCTTCTTAAATTTTAAATATGTAATGGTGATGATAAATTATTGGTGAAATTTTCATCAGGAATTAAGGCCATATACTTTTTAAACCAGATCAAACTTATATCATGAAAACAGCATGAATATAAGTGGCATGAATACAGAAAACCCTTATGGTAGCAATTTATATGCTACATTACTGTTTTATGTTCCGCTCTACAGGGTTTATGCTGACACCACCATACTGTCCCATTAATGCAGTTAGCTTTAGCTGCATCTAAACAGAAGAGCTACTTTTGAATATGAAAGTTGCTTTGTAAGTAAGCTTATGCATTTTAATCATCATAAACAGAACAGCACACAGAAAGACTTATGTATTTGAATCTATATTAATGGTAAACAAGGTTGAGAACTCTAAATGGAGGGAAAGGAATAAGAAGAGAAGGAGAAAGGGTCAGGGACAGAGAGATAATCAGCACTGGACAGTGAAGATCAGAGATACTTTGATGAAAACATCACAACTGTTGAAGTGAATAAGGCATATTTTTCATCTCAGATCTAGTTAATCTGCTGCAAGCTGTTCTCCATTACTGGAATAAGCAGATATGTCCTCTGCTGAAAACATACTAGTGCATTTAAAGGGGAATTCCACTGATTTATTTTAAATATCTGAACAGTGTAGTAATCACTGAGATGTAAGCAAAGTCATTCAGAGTGGTTTGACGTGAAATGGTGCAGTGTAGAAAAAGTTCTACAGAGAAGTCATACTTCTTCACAATGGTGGTGGAACCAGAGGTCATGATGGCTACAATGCAAATACAGTTATATATAGTCATGTTATTATCCATGACAACCAAACATAATGCTGAAGCTACACGTCATTGGAATTTTTACCTTTATATGTGTCTATGTTGATAATGGTAAAATAGTTGTAAGTGGAAAAAAAAAGATTCTTTTGGTTCTGTTTTGCCTTATAATGTCTTTCAAGAATTAGCACTAGGTACTGGGACAGATTTGGCGGGGGGTTTTCAGACCACATCATACATCTTTATGTATTACAGTATTTAGTATTTACGTATTTACATTATTTAGTGCGCCCACTTGTTGCCTCCATTACAGCTTCCATTCTTTTCAGGAGGCTTGCTTCCAGTTTTCCGAGAGAAATCTGCAGGGATATTTTTCCACACCTCCAAAGTTCAGTCTTAGAAGTTGGTTGCATTTTCTGCTTCTCACAATCCAAGTAACCCCAAACACATTCAGTGATGTTGAGGTCTGGACTCAGTAGTGGACACTCGACTGAAAACGTCAGCTGCTTCTTTGTTTGATTTGCAAAGTTTCGTCTTTTTTGCCTGTTTTCTTTTTTCAGTAAGGGCTCCTTGACAGCCTCATATCCTATCAGACCCTCAGCATTGGGTTGTCTTCTCACAGAGGAGGGGTAGGCAGAATCTTTTAAAGATGCTTTAACTCCATCATGAACGGACAATGGACAATTCTGTCTGTAAGTTTTTCTAGAATGAAGCATTTCACACCAAACCACTATGAATGACTGTGTACAATTCAACTACGTAGAAGCTTAAAAAAATTGTTGGACTTTCCCTTTAAGTATCCTTTCATCTAGTACACAGCCATCAGAAAGCACCAGAGTATAATAATATTTCTTAATGTTCAAAACAAAACCTTGTAACTTGTTTTTCTATTTTTTTTTTATTTGAAAATGCCAGCTGTCATGATGAATGCCCATGACAAAAAAGACAAGAAATGGTAAAAAATTCCTTAGAATAAAAACTCTTTACATTAACATACATTAAAGATAAAAAAAAATCTCCTAATAAAAATCTTGAAGATACAAGGTTTTGTTACAACAGTGACTATTTGCTCCAACACCAAACACCATCAGGATTTTGCACCACAACTGGCTTATGTACTGATTTAACACAGGCGTACACATGGACACATTTACAAAGGCCGACACATTTACACAAACACATGTACATGTAAGAGAGGACAGTGTAAACACTTACGTTCTTTCATGTGGTCTGTCCAGTGAGTCAGCAGGGGTGAAGGAGAGAGTCTGTTAGCATTGTGCACACAGGCCAGATACACTTGGACATTATCCACATGAGCACACACATTCAGTGAGCTAGCACAATATATTACAGTCATCAACATTGCAGATGATGTGAATGCACAGTATTTTTTATGGCTACTGATTTTGAATGCTAAAGTGCTTCATACCTGAGTACTTGCCAACATGCATTACTAACACTAATACCAATTTATCTGTTTTAATCACTGGATGGTTGTATACAAGACTTGGACAAGAGTGTGCTTTATTTCATGCCCATGTAAAACGGATCAGTGTTTAAGCTGGGCAAAGTCAACCTGCTGAGGAAATTTCAAAGACTGATATTATACAGTGTCATTCAGAGGTGGGCAATATGACAACATTAATAGTTACTATTATAAACTACATTACTGTGCAGAAGTCTGAGACCCTTTTTTTAAAAAAAATTTCTAGTCAAAGAAGCTCTTAAAGCAGACAATTTTTTAAAAACTAAAAGAAGTAGCACTGCTGAGCATGGAAGAAACAGAACACACTAAAATATGGAGTGGGTACGCCTCTGTGAGTCACCCTAAAGTCTGAAACTTTACTGGGACGGATTTGGCGGGAGTTTTTCGGACCACGTCGTGCATCTTTACGTATCAACTTCTCACACACACAGCCTCAAACAAGAGGTCCGACTTCACCTTTAGGTCTCAAATGCAAAGTCAACATTATTTTACGGATGATATAATGACAGTACATAATGAGTGTGTTCTCTTCGAACACTCTTTCAGTGCACTCTCCGTTCATCCGTTTCAGTGCATTCATCCGTTTGTGGGGGCCGAAACACAACCAACATTACAAAATGTTCTTCCGCACGTTGCGTGTAATTACATATTTCTACCAAAGAGGTCTCCAAATCTCCAAAACTGACATTGTGTAGCTTTAACTCCATTTTTCAGCAAACATATTTAACATAAAATCATGCAGAGGTCTCAACCACTAATTATACCATTCTTTTCAGTATTTAGTGTGCCCACTCACTGCCTTCATTACAGCTTCCATTCTTTTCAGGAGGCTTGCTTTTTAGTTTTCTGAAATAAGTCTGCAGGGATATTTTTCCACACCTCCGAAGTTCAGTCTTAGAAGTTGGTTGCATTTCTCATAATCCAGGTAATTTCAAACACATTCAGTGATTTTGAGGTCTGGACTCTGGGGTCTTCAGCCCGTTGAAAACATCATCTGCTTCTTTGTTTGATTTGCAAAGTTTCTTCTTTTTTGCCTATTTTCTTTCCTCAATGAGGTCTTCTTGGTGGCTACACATCCTTTAAGAACCATAGTGTTGGGTCGTTTTCTCACAGTGGAAGGATGGATTTTTTTCAGATTTGAAGAATCTTTCAAAGATGAAAGCTTTAAGGACTGTTTAGCTGATGGTGACAGTTTTGGTGGTCTACCAGGTCTTGCACAGTGGTTATGTGTATTATTTTCTCTATATCTTGTATTAACTGTAACTCCAGTTGAAAGTTCATAACTCCAGTTTTGTAAACTCATGTTTTTCCCACTTACTTTGTTTTGAAATTCCTTTTCCTATGCATCTAATCAGCTCAGAAAAAACCTTCTGAAAAATGAAAGGCTTGTACTGAATGGTCGTTTGCCCAGGCCTTCCGTCATATCCATGTCACAGATAATGAGCCCTTTAGTTCATTAAACACCCAAATACTGACAGCTTCTTAGATTTTCAAAAAAAATCTGACAAATTTGCAATACAGTGCAATTATTCACTATAGAATTGTGACATCCTTTGCGTCAGAAACATAAATATGACTATTAAAAGTATTATAACAGTCAGGCTTTTCTTATGTAATTTCTAAACTATTCCTCATCTTTTACAGCTCTTATTTTCTTTCATAATGCCTCTTTGTGCTGACTGGAGCGTGATAGCTTGCAAAAGAGCAGAACAAAGATCAGACATCATGCCAGCTCAGACACCTGGATTCCTCTGTGGCTGGCCAAAACACAGCAGCCCTGCAACATGCTGGCTAAGCGAGGCCAAATAAAGGCTCCAAGCTACTCCTTCTGCCCTGCTTGGGATAATGAGATACCTTTGCAGTCTCGACACTTCATTTCCATACAATGGCGTAGAAAACAGGACAAAATATGTGCACTGAACACTTCCTTTCTAACGGCGTGCACCCAGTGACTCTGCGACCCAGATAAAAAATTCTAATGTGGGTGAGTTATCGATCGAATTGGTCACATCTATCTATGCACTCAAAGGTCACTAAATGAAAATCAAGAGATCCACTGACCTTTATATTCGCACCTTCACATGTGTGCACCCCCACACTCACTAAACCCACCACTTCTTTCTGCTTAAAGGGAAACTCATTTCTGCATAATTCAGTCATTAAGATGTAAGTAAAGTCATTCAGAGTGGTTTGATTTGAAATGCTTTGTTCACAGTGGTTGTGACAGTAACTAGACGTCTGAAATGTTAAATGCTTTTAAAAGGCACCTCACAGAATGTTATTACAAGAAATGGTTATGAGTACATTGTCCAAATATCCTGAGACACTGTTTTATGATAGTTTCGAGATATGATTTTGGTCTAAAATATATTTGTTCCAATCCAATCATGGAAGAGGGGTACATGCAGAGCACCGTAAGGCAAATTTGTCCTCAAAGTAAACATATTTATTTCAGATTTACTACTGTTTTACCATGATCAACATTATGTATAAAGACTCGTCTTTTGGACAGTAAATAAAATAGCTATTTTTGTGTTGTAGACATTACAAACCCTGGTTCCAGTCATCACCACTAAACAAAAAAAAAAACGTTAGTATGTTTCTCTACGTTGAACCATTTCACATCAAGCCACTCTGAATGTCTTTGTTTACATCTCAACTGTTGAATCATGCAGAAATTTCAGAAATATGAAGAAATTTCCCTTTAAATGTGTGTGTAAGAAGAAGCACAGTTCTGAATCAGTGATTCATTGCTGTTGGCTGAAAGTGCAAAGTAACAGTGCTACTCCATCAACAGCAGAGAAGTTAGCGCAGGATTGTGCAGCAATCTTGTGTTCTTGCAGCTTGACTTGAGCATATATCACCGTGTGGTTGAGTTCCTCCCCCCACCCAATCAGTAACGCATATGCACTGAGGAAACCAGATCAATGGCATAATCAATTGAGCAATTAAACACACCTAGAACCATAGGCTCCCCAGCTCAACTCTAACCCAGACATGCCTTCACCACAAAACCCATACAAATGCATTAAACAAGCAGCGCTAAGAACTTGAGGTTATATATGTACACTACTGTGTATGTAGCACGTACCATTACATACCTACATATAAGAAGAACTTTCTAAACCTAAGCCCATCCTTAAACTCAGGAACCATAACAAAATGTTCTTGGTGGAGATGATACCACTCCTTGTTATCTAATACCATTACAGAATATTGGGGGCCCTGATACTGATTTTTGTTTCTTTAGAAACTACTAATCTGTAAAATTAGATTTTTTTATTGAAAGGGCTTTACTAAGATGTCTATCTAAAATTACCTTGTGCAAACATTAATACGTTAAAAGAAGAAATTCATAACCAACAGCATGCCTTACACAAAACTTGTCCAACTCTTTCAGGATAAATATAAAAGAAATACCAAATACAGTGCCCGTGTGTAAAGAAAGGATTTGTATAGTAGTATTTGTATAGTGTTAGCTAACCACTTGCTGTTCTTTTTTTAAAGGTGAATTCCATTGATTTTTCAAAACTTTCATGGTATTTCAGACTAGATCTGTTGTAGAATTTGATTCCTTTTTCTCCAATATCTGATCCAGAATTCTCCAATACTGGGTTTCAGATCGGTATAATTTCTAGTTTTTCAGTTTTAGAGAAATAAAATATATAATCAGGACCCTGTTTTTTTCCTATACAGGCAGAAATTTTTGTTACAAAAATGTACAAAAATCAGTATACAAAGCCTTACGCATGATAAAATCTCATACTCACAGTTGTCTGGAATGTGGATGGCAGCATGGGCTGGTGTTGGAGCGAGGGTCAGGTGGAGGAGGAGGGCACAGAGGAGAGGGAGTGGGGAAGGCATGCTGCGCCCCCTGCTGCCCACCTGCTGTTGTGACGTGGTAGGCATTGCTCACTGTCCCATCAAAGGTGCACCTGCTTCCAGGCTCACACACTGCAAGGACAGCAGCCCACACGCTGACGGGCAACTCCCTTCTCTCTCTCTCTCGTCCTTCTGTTTCACCAGTCCTGTTTATACTCCCTCGCAGCTTCTCTCTTCCTCACTGGCTCCTCTCTCTCTCTCTCTCTCTCTCTCTCTCTCGCACGCTCACTCACAGGTCCACGCCCTCCTGCTGTCTCCTCACTGCAAAAAAAAAGAGAGAGGGGGAGTGAGGGAGGTGGAGAAAAAGAGGGAGGATTGCCACATGTGTCAGAGGAAGAGAAAAATGACTTGGACCACCACATGGTCCAGTAGAGAGCCAGAGAAGACAGACAAAGAACCGAAACAGAGCACACCACAAGAATATCCTCATTTGGGGTCAGCTGAGTGAAAACCAGTCATAATATCACACATTTCCCTGTTAAACAGCATTTTACATCAACACAAGTAAAGCCAAGCCTGTAGTTCAGACTAAAGGGGAGCCAACATCAAAAGTAGAGGTGGCATGAGATCACATTTTCTTTTCTAATACTGATGCCAGTAATTAAACCTTGATCACTGGTTGGTGACAATCTGATATCTCTTCTTTAAAAAATACTAAGCTCTAAAATTAGCTATATTTAATTAAAGCACTTCACTTAAAGTGAGCATCTAAAAGTAGGAAGAAAAAAAGCTCAGAACATCACATCAGGCAGTGTGATATTTCAGAATGGAGTTGATCAGATTCTTTCTTTTTTTACTCCAATACCCAGCATTTCCTGCTGATACTGGCCCTAATCCTGATACCAATGCACCATCACTGATCAAAATTCTTAAAGACAGCTTTACGATATACAAAATATGAGTTTTTCTGAACTGAGCTTTGCCAACAATTTTAAAACAGACAAAATGCACCAGAAAACTAGCAGTGCTGTCTATTAACATATAAAACAAAATGCATTACTATATGAGAGACCACTAGGAGAATGTGTATAATCAGAGTGTCCACAGCTATCAGTAAAATAAATGTAAAGCTTTTTAAGTCATTTTAATGACACTTGGAGAATTTCATCTCATGAACTTTCACAACCACAACATTATACAGCACTTAAAAGTGTCCACTTTTGAAGCAGCTTGAGTACCATTATTTCCAAAAGCACGGGAGTTTCCATAATATGCTAGCACTAAGCTAGCAGTGGTCATTGTTGTGGTGATAGGAACCAGCCGTCTGAACCATCTGATGCCTCTAAATGCTCCCTTTCAGAAAGTTATTACAGGAAATAGTTACAAACATGTGCCTGATGCCTGAGACACTGGAAATTAGCCATTAGACTGTCTTTGCGTTAGCTGCACTGGGTTGTGGATATTGCGACCCCTGCTTCCTATGACCACCATTATAAAGACATCTGGGTCAGTACATTTCTCTACAATGCATTTAACATCAAAAACACTCAGACTGACTTTGTTTACATCTCAGCTATTGAATGATGCAGAAATCTGAGAAAATTGGTGGAATTCCCCTTTAATGTTAGTCTGCATGTTGTTAATGGTATTATCAATCTCTTGCTTTACGTTGTACCACACTACAGAATCCTTCCTAAACAGGGTTTAATACTACTTAGGCCAACTGACTGAAGCTTTTCACAGACAATTAGACATTCAAGAGGCATATTCTTTACTTTGTGTGTTTCAGTTTTACAGTGAATCCTTCAGTAAAGCCTAGCTCCAAATATTGCATGTGTAGCCTGGTAGCTGTCTACTGGGATGTTTAGTCTAGCCAAAACATATACATATACATATAGATGTATATTCATATACATTTTTACTTCATTCACATGCAATATAACAGCTAACATCTGATTTACGGCATGTGCACATAACCACAGCAATCTACTATTCAGAGGCACAGAGGCAGGCAAAGGTAGCATTAGGAGTCTTGCCCAAGGACCCTTATTTGTATAGTGCAGTGTGCTTGCCCAACTGAGGAACTGAAACCCCAGTCTGCTGTATGGAAGGCAGTGCTGTTACCACTCAGCCAGAATGTATATTTCATATGTGTTTTAATCACATGACCAGTTTTAATCAAGTAATCATGACACTGTGATGTAATTTATACCAAGAATGATAGCATTCCGTCATATTACCCACCCCTAGTGAAGATACGAGAGCGAAACCACAAATAATTAACCTCATCAAATAAACATAATCCCTCTGAGATCAGTCAAAGTGAAGGCATTTGTTGTACACATGTCTCATCAGCATTCTGTATAAACCACCAAACACAAGGTGACCACAGTCATTAAGGAGATAACATGAAGGAGAGGAAAAAGGGAGAGTGAGTGGTTGAGTAGGAGCGCAGTGGCCTGGACTGGAGTATTTGAAGTGGGCTTTTATGAGCGTGAAGATAAGCACCTATTAGAGATGGTATCAGTCATGCTGCAGGGGTGAGGGCTCCTCTCCAGGAACAGTTCACGCTCTCCATCTGGAGACAGCCTCGCCAAATCACAGCACACATGCACGCACACACACACACACACACACACACACACACACACACACACACACACACACACACATGTACAGCCTAAATGTACAACTGTCTTTATTCTTCACTGACGTTATCACGCCAGCTGACACTCCTCTTTCTTCTACAGTCATGATCTCAAAAACACACAATAGAAGATCCCCTGAGGAAAACTGAGAAACACAAATACAGAGAGAGACAGAGAGAGAGAGAGAGAGTGAGAGAGAGAAAGAGAGAGAGCGAGAGAGAGAGAGAGACAGAGAGAGAGACAAAGAGAATGAAGAGAAAATGAAAGAAAGAGAGAGACAGAGATTGAGAGGAGAGAATAAGAAAGAGAGAGAGAATGTAAAGAGAGATGAGAACGAGACAGAGAGAAAAAATAATGAAGAGAAAATGAAGAGAGAGAGGGGAGAGAGACAGAGAGAGAGAAAAGATAAGATAAAGAGGGAGGAGAGAATAAGAAAGAGAGAGAAAATGGAAAAAAGATGAAAAAGAGAGCAAAAAAGAGATAAAGGAATAGATAAAGAGAAAGAGCAGGGAAAACAGAGAGAAGGAGAAAAAGTGGGAGAGAGAAGGATGACAGAGAGAGAGAAAGAGAGAGAGAAAAACAAAGAATAGAGAGAACGTAAACAAGACAAAGAAAGATAGAAAGAGTAATAGAAGATATAGAGAGAAAAAGAACAGAGAAAGAAAGACAAAAGAGAAAGAATAGATGAGAGTCAGAATGGTTGAGAAAGAGAATGAGAGAGAGAGAAAGAACAGAGAGAAAAAGAATAAAAATAGAACATAGAGAAAAAGAACGGAAAGAACGTAGAAAGAGTGAGAGAAAGAAAGAAAAAAGAAAAAAATAGATGAGAGTCAGATTGGGTGAGCGAGAAAGAGAATGACTATGAGAGAGAGAGAGAGAGAGAGAGAGAGAAAGAGAGAAAGAGAAAGAGAAAGAGAGGCAGAACAGAAAGAAAAAGAGAAAAAAGAAAGAAGACAGAAAATGGGAGATAGAGATGAAGATGAATAGAGGGATGGAGAGAGTGAAGGACTAAGGGCGGAGGTTGGATGTCTCTGGCTGGCGTGCTGCAGGTCTGAAGCAGCAGGAGGCTGAGGGAGCTCCGCTGTAACCTGGCAGCATAAAGCACCCGGCAACAGAGCCAAGCGACCTTGGAGAACGACAGAAGGTTGAGAGGAGGAGTAAAGAAGAATCGCACACACACAGTTGGAGGAAGAGAGATAAGCATTCCGTTCCTTTCTGCCAAAGTTCCCATTCTCCTGATTGCTGTTCCCGTCAGGTCAATAAACGGATGAATCATAAACAGATCATTAGTGCTGTTTCGACACTGTTTGGATCAGAACATGTGAAACACAGCAGAGCACAGAATAACAGTGAGGAAAGATCACCAGCAGAAGATGATAGAAATAACATTGGAGTGAAACACGGATTAGTCGGGTCATTGAACACATCACGTCCCATCAGCCCTGTACCCTGAGCAGCTCCCTCAGAAACAGACACAGACAGAGAGAGAGAGACACCACAGAACCTGGAAACCCAGAGAGGAGAGAGCCTGCACACACTGCAGTCTGATGCAGACAGAGGACGAAACTCATTTTCTATGACACTGCCCAAAATACCGGTCAATAAGAGAAGTGTTCTTAGAACAGTTCGGAAAAATAAATCAGTCTCTGATAAACTTTATGCTGAAACTGCAACACTAGCAGCCAAATATGTCTCAGCTCTACATCATCTGAGTACGATCCTCAGGGACCTCACTAATAACAACTTCACTAACAACAGGATCACTACTCATCTTCTTAAATATACTATTTATGTACTCTTTTTTCATTTATTTGTTTTGCTTATAGTCTTTTTATGCCACTATCCACACATAGTACTATAGATAATCTTGAATGTATGTGTACATATGCATATGAGTGTGTATATGTATATGGCTGTCGTCTGAAGAAAACCTTGTATCTCCAAAATTATAACTTTACAGGAGAAGGAAAAAAACAGTCAATGGAACCAGACTTTTTTCCAAGTCATTCTGGGTCATTTCTTTTGGTCCATTCATCATGAAATTTACATACAATGTAAAGGGCAACAGGCACTTTCAAATTATGTCAAAAACTGAAAAACGACAAAACTGGAAATACAAAGTTTTTGTATGTATGTATGTGTATATGTAAAAAAAAAGAAAGAAGGGGTGAGAGAGAAAGAGAATGACAGAGAATGAGACAGAGAGGGAGATAAGGGGCGAGAGAGAAAGAGAATGACTGTGATAGAGGGACAGAGTGAGAGAGAGAGAAGGGGCAAGAGATAAAGAGAATGTGTGAGTGAGAGAGGGGGAGGGGGAGGGGGAGAGAGAGGGAGAGAGACAGAGAGAGAGAGAAGGAGCGAGAGAGAAAGAGAATGACTGTGAGAGAGAGACTGAGAGAGAGAGAGAGAGAGGGAGAGAGAGAGAGCGAGAGAAGGGACGAGAGATATAGAGAATGACAGTGAGAGAGGGAGGAGAGAGAGAGAGAGAGAGAGAGAGAGAGAGAGAGAGAGAGAGAGAGAGAGAGAGAGAGAGAAAGAAAGAAGGGGCGAGAGATAAAGTGAATGACCGAGAGTGAGAGAGAGAAGGGGCAAGAGAGAAAGAGAACGAGTGTGAAAGAGAGAGGAGGGGGTGATGGAAGGTGAAGATTTAGACAGTAATCCCCTCCCCAACTAAATCACACAGCTGCTTCCCCAGTCGATGTGTCCCCTCTCCTCCACTCCCCTCCTCTCTTCTCTCCGTCCCTCCTCTCTCCCTCTCTGAGCTGGATCTGGTGTACTGTTGCTGACTGATCAGAGGACTGCTCACAGAGGGGTGGCGGCAGCCAATTACAGGCCGGCCGAGCCTCTTCTGGCCTTTAACAAATGCCACTGAAAGAGGATGAATCGAGCCGCGCTGTGCTGGGTATTTAGTGAGCGGCGGGGAAACAGGGACGTGTGATAATGCACCGTCCGTCAGCAGAGTTCGGCGGCACCGAGAGCACGGCTGGATTAGCGCAGTCACACGCCCGTTCCCGAGGGAACCACCCGCCAATCAAACCATCGCCCAGCAACGCATGATCAAACAGCGACCGGTAACTAGGTGACCAAACCAAGCGTGACATGCTCACAGACACTGAGGGCATTGAATGAGAACAGAATAATGATGGTAAAGAGATTGAGCAGAAAAAAAAGCAGTCAGGTTCCTGCGCAGCTTCAGGAATTCAGGACCCATATTCTACATTTTAATTGTATTTTATTTCTTCCCCCTGGACATTTGTGTGGTTTTGTGTACCAAAAATAATGAATAGAGATGCACCAATATGGGAACTGTGGGCTGATGTATAAACAATTATAAAATGCAGAAATGTAGATTTAACCCCTTAAAATCCCAGGCTTATTAAATACTAAGGCTTATTATTCAGTTACTAGGGACGTCAATGCAAACTGGCAGAGCTATTCTTGGGTTATAGAAGTCCGTAATAAAGCATTGCATGTAAATGTGCCCATGACTGTGACATCACAGCCATGATTCATTTAATTAAAAGGGTGGTATTTTTGTGGCTTACACTAAATTTTGAAAGTTCTATTTCTGAAAATATCAGTTTTTCTTTACTTACCTTGTTTTGAATTCACTGTGTATGTCACTGAAAAGCACTGCATATCGCCGCTGATGAAAGGACCAAAAGAAATGGCTGACCAAACGGAGAAACAAAGTTTTGGTTCCAAGTGGGTTTTTTCCTTCTCCTGTAAAGTTACCATTTTGGAGATACAAGGTTTTGTTCCGACAGCAGCTGAAGTTTCACCCTGGGCTTTTTAAATGCAGCACAATACAATGCAGCCAATCAGAACAGAAGTCATTTAAATATGTATCAATCTTAAAGGTACAGTAACAAACAGCCTGTTTAATTCTAAGGGATAAGGAGAGTCTGGAAAATGGACTGTAAAAATGATTTAGGACTGTTTTCCATATATAAAATCACAAAAAACATTCTAAGTGGCCCTAAATACAAAAAACAATATAGTGTATGGGCCCTTTAAGTGAAAGGTAAGAGATAAGAGTGCTGTCAGTCTGTGGATGAGCTGCCATGCACTGTCACCAGCACTGATGGAAGAGATTGACACCATGATCAGGCCTTTAAAGCTCTCAGACCTGTCGCACGGTCATCTGCGATAGCATCTAAAGCCTGTTAGCTGCCTCATTGGCTCGGGTCGGAGGACAAACAGGAGCGGCTGCGCTGCAGCTGTGCGACCCCGTGGGCCACCCTGCACTTCATACCGAGCAGCAGCCACATGTCTAACACGGAGTAATAGACCACAGAATGAGAATCTGCTTGCTCCTACACAATGAGACTGAGTCATACAGCAAAACTGGCCAGTATCAAGTTTCTGCACACACGAAAAGGGTTTAATTATCTCTGCGCAACGAAGCATGGCGACAGTGACTGAATCACTCTCTTATCAATTAAAATGTGAATCACAGCGTGTAGCCATAAACACTAAATATCACCAAGAGCCTCATTTGTAACACTGTTAATTTGGCCTGTATCGCGGATTCCTCCAGATCACAGTGATGTTTGGAGTCTTCACCCCCTCTTTGAAAAGGAGACGGTAAATTAGCATTTAAGAACACTCAGTCAGAGCAAATTGCAGCCTCCGAGGTCTCTGAGGGACATGACAGGCTTTCAGAGATGCATTTTAATGACCCCTTGCTTGAGTCGAGGGAGACAGACAGCAACAGGAGAGGCCCCTACAGACTCCAGAGCACACTCTCTCCTTTTCTAGCAGCTCCATCATATCAGCCATTTTTCGTAATTACTGTGTTTTTCCTAGGCTTGACTTGACATGACGTTTATTTCACACTCACATTTCTGTCTTATAAAACTCAGCTGGGAGAGCACTTAGTAAGCATTTACAAATTGTCACTGTTTGAACAAAACCTTCTCTAAAAATGTAAATTTGCAGGAGAAGGCAAAAACATTCTTTACCTTTAGTTTAAGTTATTGGAAGAAAGTTTTTTTTTTTTTTGAAAAAAAAAACTTTTTTCCAAGTAATTTGGGACCTTTTTTATTATTCCATTTGTCAGAAGAAATTTACACACAATGTAAAGAGCAGCTGATATTTTTAAATGAAGAAAAACATGAAAAAAGACGAAACGGAGACACAAAGTTTGGTTCCGACAGAGACAAAATCTTCTGCTCCTCCAAATTATAAGTAACAGTACTTCATTCATTTCCAGTAAAAACAGCCATTAAGTACAAGTTATTCTTTTTTCAGACATTTCTGAGGAGATCAGATATAAGATAATTCACTTGCATAAGGAAGGGGAAAGTCAATCAAAGGAAAATCAAAGGAGAAAAATGGAGGTTAGAAAATTAAAAAAGAAAATTAAAAAGATCACTATCAGACTAACAGTACTTAAAGTTTTCATCTTTGAGACAGAGGAGGAAATCAAGCTCTCACTTTCGATTCACATCTGAAAAAATCCATAGTTATTTACGTCCATCCTTCCACTGTGAGAGACAACTCAACGCTGTGAGTCCGAAAGGATGTGTAGCTGAAAGAAAATAGACAAAGTAGAAGTATAAATGTAACTTAAACAAAGAAGCTGCCCGTGTTCTCAGGACAATTTACTGATCAGACCTCAACATCACTGAACGTGAGATTACTCGAATTGTGAGAAGCAACTTCTGACCTTCAGAGGTGTGAAAACTATGCCTGTAGATTTCTTTGAAAAAACTTAAAGCAAGTCTCCTGAAAAGAATGGAAGCTGTAATAAAGGCAAAAGAATAACTTGTACTTAATGGCTGCTCTGACTGGAAAATAAACTAATGTAGGGTGGTCTCTGACTTTTGCACAGTACTATACATGGCAAGTTTTTGGTATGTACCTGTAGAATTTTTGGTGCGACAGCAGTGACGGAATACTGATATAAACAGCATCTCGCCCAGCACTAACTACAGCTATTCATACACTAATGCCAGGATGTCTGGTAAAGAGGGCGTCCTGTATCTAACAGTGCTGAAATGGCTCTACAGTTTAACCCTGACGTTCTTGTCTAAAGGGGTATGCGCGGCTGCGGGCCGTGTCCTGTCGTGCCTCCTCTTTAAATATTTACCACCTCCAGCTGTGAGGATGTGTGTCAGAGCGGAGGAGAGAGGGGAAAGATGGGGGGAAAAAAATAAATGAATGTGTGCCCTCCACCCCTGGAGACCTCCCTGAGGGTCTGTCTGTCTGGAAAAGCGAGAAAGAGAGAGTGAGAAAGAGAGAGGTAGAAAAAGAGCAAAGGAGAAAGAGATAGAGGTAGAGACAGAGAGATAGAGATGGAGCCAAAGATAGAGATGGAGAAAGAGAGAAAAATAGAGGGGTAGAGAGAGAAAAAGACAGATAGAAGGAAAATAGATAGATAGATAGATAGATAGATAGATAGATAGATAGATAGAGTGAGCTTCTAAACGAAAAGCGAAAGAGAGAAACACAATTAGATGACAGCACTCACTGGGAGAGGAGGAGGAGAAGGAGGAGGAGGAAGAACTGATTGAAGGTAATGGGAAAAGGAGGAGTGGTGGCAGAGGACATGGCAACGTAGAGGGGGGCTTGTAATTCACATAGACCCCCTACAGGGTAAATTATTTATAGTCTTCCCCTCTCTGTCGGTACGGTTTGCCCTGAATTCACCTAAATTCATAATTCATATTCCTGCGTTCACCATATATTTGGTTTGGTGCCAGACTGGCCTTCCTCGTCTCTGTACAGTGGATTTAACTGTCTGTCTCTGTCCGTCTGTGCGTCTTCCTGGAAGTCAACATCTCTTATGCATGAGCCTGTGGCACTGAGATAAGTCTGGAGGGTTAAAGCTTGTAATGAGAAGGACGAAGAAACACACTGCAAATGTGTGAAATTAACGTGAGGCAAAATATAACATCGTAATACTTAAAGGCATTTTTATGACAGACGACCTCACAATATCTAGTTTCATCTGCAGTTTGTGAAGACATTAGAACAGACAGCACCAGCAAAACAATATCACATAGAAAAAAGGTTGTGAAAAATAATGAGTACGAAGTAATTAAAAAAAAAAAGTATTTAGGAAGTAACAAGAGAAAAAATAGTTCTAATGATTAGGCTAGAAGTGTAACGTGTAATTCAGACACATGCCATCCTTATCATCTGGAGGGTGGATGTCTTTTTATTTCATTTTCAAAGCTGACATAACTGGATTAAACTACGCAGAAGACACCTAATGGTCAGGCTTATGCCAGATCTAAGGTAAGCTACATTTTATTAAGGTCAATGTATTTGCTAAGACACATTTTAATATGAGATCTAATTATATGACAAATAATAAACAGGACTGTACAGAGCTCACATCGGTGATTAAAAACATTTTGTAAAGATAAATGTTAATGCAAACGCACAATCATTTCTATTGTTTTATTAAAGTTTGCTGAAAGACCTTGTCTCCGAAAATTTAACGCTGCATCATCTGCGGGGTTCGCTTAAGTATTAGTTTGAGTGTTAGCTCATGTGAAGGGGCAGCTTCCGCTGCTGAAACCTCCTTCTTATTAGACAGGAAAACCTGTGGCTTTAACATCCAGTGGCTAAAAGATTTCTCCGGTTTGACTGATGTAAATATAAAGTAGACATAACAACAATAACTAACTGAGGTGGGACTTGATAACTAGCTAATCGGTCTAAATCTGTCCATTTATGAAACATGCAGATCTTCAATGTTGTAGAAGTACTGATGAAACCCATGATATACTCAGAAGAGTGTAAAGTGAAAGAATTGATCACGATATCGATAACATATTGGCCACCTCTATGTGCAGTAATGCTTTCTCCTAATCTCCTGCTAGAAGCCTCACCCTAACAATAGAGTGTACTGGATTACACGAGGTCCATAACCGTCCAGCTTATCTCATTACGTGGAAGCATTATGGGAGAAAGCAGCAATTATTGTGCCTGATAAAAAGTCAATATACCACTGAAGCCCTGGCAACCGCCGCCTTTAAAGCGTGTAAGTGTGCGCATTTCTGAACTAACACTGTAGAGACTTACAATACAGTCATTTGAGCAGCTGTTTCCCTTCATGTTTTTATTCCACTCTTTACTCTTAATCCCTTGATACTTTGCACTTTGGTCAAAGCTTTTTTCACCTCTCTCCCTCCCCCCTCCATTCTCTCCATTTTGCTCTATCCTGCTCTCGGATGTAATAAAGTGCACACAGATTGACACGCTGCTGACAGCAGGCAATATTTTTTTCTGCTTTATTGACTGAACATCATATGCTGGATATCCCAGCGCTCTCTTTGTGTCTTCCTAAAGGCCTGTGATGTGGGCAGACAGCTTTGGAGCTTCTCTAAACCCACCTGAGAACTGACCTGCATCAGCGGCTCCAGCAGAATGCTCTAAAAGAGGGCCATCAACAAGGCTGAGAGGAGCCACTTGTAGTAGGGGTGTAATGATACGCAAATACCACACACAGTGCCATACTGTGTTTTGCCAACATTCATTTTGACCAAGATAAGACAGCATCTGCTGAAAGCATAATTAACACCTAAGTCGTTTTCTCAGAAGACAAATTTAAATAAACGTAAAGTATTGTTAAAGGTATAAGGCGGGGGAGGGTTTTTTGCAATGTATGTCATTATATGTGCTGCATGATGATGTCACAATCATATCAGTATCTGCAAATCTTTGCTTTAAAGAATTTTAATCAGACAGATGTTTCTAACCAGTGATTCATGATGTATGTTATTGTACTTTGGAATAGCAGGGCTACTGAGCTAAAATGTCTATATTCTATGAGCACAGGGGTGTTCAAAAAGTTTGAACACCCCTGACCAAATTATACATTTTGCTGATTTTCTAAATGACAATTAAGTGGCATTCTTCTGCTAATCTTAGTGAAAAATATTAATTAGAGTTCAATATATTGGACAAAATAAAACATAAAACCAAAAATGTGCCATAACTTCTGCTGTCACGCCTTCCTCTGGAGCCGTCAACCTAGCCAACTCCAACTCCCAGAACTCTTTTGGCGATCACATGACTGTTGATCCGCCAACCACAGCCAATTGTCGTTCCCTTTCTCCAGAGTACTTATCTTATGCACCTGTTTTGTTTGTAATATGACTAGAAGTAGTTAATATTTCAAGCCCAGGCTTTAATTAGGAAGTTACGGTACCGAGCGTTTTTTTTTTTTGCCTTTTTTGTGTATTGGACTCTATTTTCTGGAGTTACGACTCTGCCTTTTGTCTTTGCCCTTTTGATCTTGTTGCCTGTTTTGTTTTGATTGTTCTTTTGTATTTTTGGATTGTTTTGGAATTGACCTACGCCTGTTTTCTGACAACGAGCTTGAATACCGCATTAATCAGTAAAGCCTCTTTTTCTAACAATATCCACGAGTGTCTGATCAGTTCTGTGGTGTTACATCTGCACAGGCCACATTTTATGTTCTTTTTCCTCAATATGTTAGTTTCAGAAAGTAAACTTACAATGTGCATTAAAATGTGCAGAATTTTGTTCTCTGTAGAGGATATTAACTTCTTTTCACTTAGAAAATCAAGAAAACAAATAGATTTGACACTGGGTGCCCAAACTTCCACATATGACTATATTTATCTATAATTCTAATCCAGAATTGGCCCAGAATTCCCATTTCACTGCATCCCTACCTGATATTACCCGATATAGCATAAACTTAATCATATTCAATTCACAGTGTGAATTCTATCAAAACTCATTTAATTGAAAAAATATATAATATTAGGGCCCAACTGGTGGTGTTGCTGGAGCCTATCCCAGCACTCACTAGGCTGAAGGCAGGAAACAACATAGTTATAATTACAAGTAATGCTAAATGTATGCAAGCCACATGTATCCAAGCCTTTTTCATGAGAAGAACGTAACAGAAAATAAATTATGTGGAGAATAATTTATTCTGGCCTCTAGCACGATAATATTTATGTTATTAAAGACTGTGAGTTTACGTGAATTTAAGAAATGCGACCATTGAGAACTGAGTCATATCTGTCAGTAAAGCACTGTTAAATAAAACTATTTAAGCATAAAATTGAAATCTAAAATATAAGTTTAAAATTATATTGGCCATTATTATCAGTTATTGTGATTTCAAAAGTTGTATCAGTATAAAATAATGCAGCGCAACATGATATTATTTATTGATATTGTGATACATTTTCTCAATATATGTCAGACTACGCTATTCTGAGCGTACTGTGGATATCGTCAATCCTTAACCATTTCACAACCGCGTGTTTGACTGCAAAGCCTATATGTAGTGTAATTAGAGCACAATCAGATTTCATTTTAATTAGTGCAGCTGAGTGTGTGAAATGTTCAAAACAAATCATTGTATTCATAGTTTTTGATAGTATTTTTTTTTTTTATATGTGGCACTACTTTGTTTATTCTAACAGACAAAATAAATACTGACATATCGTGTATCGAGAAAACTTTCTGAAATATCATGATATAACATTTTTGCCATATCGTCCATCTCTAGTACAAAAGTTTCATTTTGGTCACTCCCTAATTACTATGCATATCCTAACTTCCCTAATACAGAGAAAAACATGGAACACATTTTGTTATTACCGCACCGCCTCTTGTATTTCTAAAAGCCCTCACTCGCCCATTCCACTTTCTCTCTTGCCTTATTCTTCCACCCCATTACCTAATAATGTTTTCCATACTCTCTCTCTCTCTCTCTCTCTCTCTGTGAAGGGTTAATATCAGAATGAAAAAAGCTATAGAAACATAAAGGTCGTCAGAGGGGGCTACCGCCCACTATCTCTATCTACGTTTCCATGACAACAGGGTCTCCACAGCACCCCCCCCCCACATACAAATTCAGTTATTCATACACACGGACACTAACATGCAGTCACTTGGCAGATACACGCTCAGACACACGGGCTTACAAACACACAGACACAGACGCACACACACGAACGCTGAAATGCATTTTGTGTTCTTTCAATTTGCAAAGAATGATTATCTATTAGACTTACTCAAAGTCAAGAGCACCACAAGCAGTCCAGGGACTCCCTCACTCTCTCTCTGCCTTCACTCCAGCTCTCTCTTGTACGATGTCTGTGAAGCAACAACCAGGTTTATTTATTTATTGATGTTTCTCCCCTCCAGCCACAATAAAAAAAGGGGAGAATAAAAGAAGTGGTGAATAATTAAAGGTGGCGAGTGTACTCATTAAGACGGGGGGGCAGGTTTAGATGTGTCAAATAGGAGAGAAAGTGGAAGAAGGACAGGGGTTGCTGAAGATCAAAGGAAGATTCGGGTATGATAATAGAATTAAAGATTAATAAGATGGTTACACGCCCGAAAAGGGAAAAAAAAACAATAAGGAAAGAAGAAGGAGGATATTATCCACAATACACAGGCAGTGAAACCCAGTTAAGAAGCAATATTAGACTCTGGGAACTTGTGATGCTTTATAACTCTGAGCTCTCAGTGCCTCTGGGCGAGCTTAATGCTGTTAGATACACAAGTGGCAAAAAAAGTCTTTCTCCAGCACAGCATGAAGTGCCAATACACAAATCTATACTAGGGTCATTCTACAAAAAGTGGACAGTTTGCATCCCCACACTTCTCAAAAATGTTTTCAGATCATCAGACCTGCTGTCTTTAGGATGGTAACAGGGCTGACTGTCAAAGGGTTTAGGTTTGGAGCTTAAGTCAGCCTGTAGCTTATCCCACTTGTGCAGAAAGCTATTAGAGCACATGGTGTCTGTGTGGTCGTATCATGTAGTCATGGGGACCAAAACTGAGAGCAGTAGTAAAAATGCTCCGGTTTTGCATTCTTTTCTAATTTAATACAAAAAATGTTATTAAAAATTATATTATCAGCACACAAATTTGAGTGAAAAGTAGAATCTTTGAAATATTTACATGCTTTCAGAATTTCTTAGTATGTCCCACTCTTGCTTTACTGACAGCAGCACTCGAGCTGTTCATGGACTCCAGATGTTTGTGCAAAAGCCTCTGGTAAACTAAACACAGGCTTCACTGGAAGAGATAAGACTAAAAAACAGGCTGAGCTCTCTGTACAAAGGCCTTAACATGGTCAATGTCACACATTTGCTTAAATTTGAATAGTGACCTAAAAAGCAGAATCTGCAATATTTCATCTTCATTTTACTTGTGATACCTCTATTTTAAATTGATCATAAAAAAAATCAATGTGAGTGAGCAGTTTGCCCGTGATAGTATACTTTTAGATATTATCACATTCATTAATCATGCTTTAGTGAAGTGCTTCAATGTTAAAGCTCTGTAAGTTTTAAACAGCAAATATCAGATTGTAATCTGTAGATACTGAATATTTCAATAACAAAACTGGAAAAAAGTGGTTTCATGTCTTCTCTTGTGGAAACTGAATAAATGAATACTTTGTGTTAAATGTAATACGGTTGATGTGTTTTTAATCAGAAGTTGCATAAATGTACTTCAATGATTTGTGGACAGATCAATGTAAATGTTCGATTCATATATGTGCAATTATAATATTTTGTTTTTTGACCTCGAATTGTGCAAGATGTGCTTTAATCATTTAAAAAATATGCAGTTTTAACTGTTATTCTAATATAAGGGACACAAACTGTACTGTTTTGGTAGAATTACCCACAAATCATGTTTGTAGCGCAGCATTGGGAACTAATGTGAAACTCATCACATACCACTTCAGACCACTCATACCCGAAATCCATCCAACTCTGACAGTCCATGACAAAACTCCACATAACATGAAACACTGCAGAGCACGAGGTCCACAGAGGCAGCAGCAGTGCCGGTGTTTCTGAAAGACACATGAGTGGATTGGACCCATCACCCTCTCCCTGTCCCTCTTCCCCTCCCTCTCCCGAAATGGGCCACGTTCACTCAGTGCCAGCCTCAATGACAGACTGCGCCTCTGGAAACAGGAGTGTTCATTAAAGAAGCTCCGCAGGTGCTTTGGGATCACGCAGTGCACGCGAACTTGGCCAGCCACCCAATTAGACATTTCACCCGCATTCAAACGGCCTAAATTAACATGGCACGTAATCTCTGAAGGCACAACAAGAAACATATTTCACTCTAAATGGGTAATTAATACGACAACTAGCACTTGTAGCCTTTCGTCAAATCCAGTGAGGTTGGGGCGCATGAAAGCCAAGCTAAAAAAATAAAAAGTGGCGCAAATGCAACCAGTGAAAATATTAGCCTCAGTTAATAACGGCAATCACAGCGCAGTGAAATTGTGAAATTAGGCGGAAAAGCCATCACTACTGACCTTCTCTCCCCTCAGAGCGCCACACAGCGCCTCTGCTCTCCCTCTCTGCACCCCTCCTCCTCCTCCTCCTGTTCTCTCACTGCGACCTTCAGTCGTTTTTTTCCTTATTATTTCCACCTGTGTGAGGCCTCGATGCGGGAGTTTTCTCCCTGAGGGCTGTCAGAGTGGATCAGAGAGGGTGATGGCACTCAGAGGAGTGACCTGACAGTTACTGAAGCAGTAATGGCCTTTTCGAGTCTTTTGAGGAGTCGGTTCATTTGAGCCAGTTCGTGAAAAAAATCCGGTGCACCTGACACAAACTTGAGGTTCTCACTACACAATATATTATCACCAAGTTATCTAAAACTGACATGGTTACGTCAGTGCTTAGCCAGCACAGGCAACACAAAGGCCATCCACTGATCCACAAAATATGACTTACCCAGCTAAAAGTAGAGAAGACAGTCTGCAGTCATGCCTACCTGCCTACAATGGCACCACAGTAGAGATTCTCTAGAGTGAGATTTTCTGGTTAAAAGATTAGGAAAATATTTGGATTTAGGATTTTTGAGGTCGTGTTGTTTTAAAATTTCTTCTTTTTTGTCACTGGCTAATGAATATGAAGCTAATGCTACTGCTAGGACATCACACAGTGCAGCCGTATAGCTGTAACTGTCTTCAAATCATCCTTACAATAGAGAGAATGGAGAAATATGACTCAGATGAGCAGGAAAACAAGCTAAAAGCTAAGCTCTAAACCCCAACACAGACAGCATGCATTCCTGCTCCAAACTGGTCTATGTTGGTTAAGTGCTGGCCTGGTGCTAGTTTAGCTGATCACACAGCATGACCGGGCTAACCAGCATCTAAAGACAACATGATGATTTTGCTGGTCTGTGCTGGTTTTTCTAGCGAGGTGTTGTGCCAAATAAAGATAAAATTGCTGGAGTTTTTGTGACTTTCTTCGATTATTGAGGTAAGAGGTACCAGCTTGCTAGCTTGGTTGTATTTATAAGTCTACAGATCAGTGGCTAGGCTAGCAGTCAGGACTGGTTGACACTACAAGGATTCTCAGTGGTTGTATTAAGTCTATGCTGATGCGTGCTGGGTATTGTAGAAAGAGAACACTGATGATTGATGGTGAATAATGTCACACCGTTGAGGCTGAGGGATACAGTGCTGTGCTACATAATACTGAATAACATCAAGTATAACATTTTAAACTCTAGTTTGAGGCTGAAATCCCCCTCTAACCACCTAAACCATTTCTCTCACTCTCAAATTGCTTTTTTTCTGCAAAATTCTGTTAGGTCTGACAGGCACGGTGGCATTTTTCTTCATTAAATCACTGTAATTCAGTTGCATTTGTGTCAAAGAGCTTCGACTTTTTTCATCTTCTCTAAGCCAAACTGAACTTTTCTTAAAAAAAGGTAATTCACACTCTGATGTAGCCTCATTTACAAAGGTTTGATTGATTTCATGTGAGATTTATGAACACTGTCTGTACGTATGTAAACTTAGGATATCAACTTTTCCCAACTTACCAACTTTATGACATCAACTCTTTTTATTTATTTCTCTAACTCACAGGTCTAAAGGTTTCTGTGCATGTTTCTCACCTGTTTCACTGAGTTTGCTAGCTGTGAGAATCTGTAGTGATTAATCGCAGCAATATAATACAGACAGTCAGGGATGGACAATCCTAACAGAAAACACACTGGAAAACGTGAAACAGCACAAAAAAGAAAATGTGAATCAGGCCTACTATCTTGCCATTTGTATTGGATGCTTTTGAAAAACTCAGGTAATTTTTATCAATATATTTAACATTTTTTAGACTATACTCTAAAATAGTTTGCCCCCAAATGGTCTCCCCGTAAATATGCAAAGCAACGCACAAAATCATTCTGAAGCAGGTGTTAACACCTTAGATCTATTAGCACCTTTTCTTAGAGAACAACTTGCAGTAGCACTTCCAGGTCCTGTCCTAAAGCTTGCCTTAGGCCTTATGGTCCACTTCAAGACTGCACCTTAGTGGCATGAAACCGAAGGTGACTAAACGTGTGCAGGCGCACAAGAGTGCATGGATTTAAATCTTCTCACGTTCAAGTTCGTTTGTTGCAATTAAGAAAAAACATGGAACAAAATTTAGAACAATAAATAACAATAATTATTAATTCAAAGCAGTTAATAAGCTTTTAAATGATAGTCATAAAGAGCCAATCATTAATTTGCTTTTATACTCGGCTTTGTGCCAAACCAAAAAGACT
Source organism: Colossoma macropomum (assembly GCF_904425465.1). Lineage (NCBI taxonomy): Eukaryota > Metazoa > Chordata > Actinopteri > Characiformes > Serrasalmidae > Colossoma > Colossoma macropomum. The sequence continues at coordinate 8,283,662 of NW_023494802.1, read as the reverse complement.
AAGCAGGAGGCAACAGGAGGTAAATAATAGAAGCATTTGAGAGGTGCTGGTTAATCAACAGCATGGAGTGTGAGAACAGCAAAGAGTGCAAAGAACAAAGTAAGAAAAGAGTAAAGCATGCTTTAAATAGTACAGCACATTCTGACATTCAGCACAGTAAAATAATGCAGTGCTAGAGCGAACATGAGAAACAGCACAGCATAATTATAGTGTGATTGCAGAACGGTGAAACTCCGCGCACAGTGCAGCACTACAGCCCAGGGCTGAACAATATAATAATATGATATCTTCATTACAATTAATTGGATTATGATAAGCTTTTCTAAGCATCGTCAGTACATCCACAACACAGAACGACTTCACGTTTTACTAAAACGAGGTTTGGACGAGGCTTCCAAACATAGCCATTTAAGGTGTTGCCCTATTGTTGTGAACTTAAATCCTGGCAATAGCAGATGACCAACTGAGAATAACTGACACTGTTTAATTGGATGTAGTGTTGTGCCGTATATGAAACATGAATAAAAAAATTACTCATAGTTTTGATTTTTTTTAAAGCTGGCATTGCTGTTGCACAGTCTCTGTTACAACATTGCACAATTTGTTGTAATATGTGCAGTCGTACACAAAACTTTGAGCTCCCCTAATAAACATAAAGCATGGCCTGTGCAAGTTATGGCATGTTACATATTTGTTTTTTTCATTTTGTTTCTGTTTTATGTTAAAGTCAGCAAATAGAAATTGTGCACTAAAATATGTTCCCATACAGGATGTGTTAACCTTTTCATTTAGAAATTGAACAAAACATGACTGGGGGTTATTTAAACTTTAGCTAAAGACTACATAGTGTACTGTGAAAATGACTTTAGATGATACCAAATAGGAACTACTTGGCTCCATAAAAAAGTCTTTAATGGTTGGTTTGTTAGCAAAACATTTCTTTAAATGAGATGTTTAAAGTCAATCTGAAATCAGTATTTACTCTTACCTTGTTAGTTAATCGTTTCATTTAAAAGACAAAATCCTTGTTTTCTTGTAATCTTCCATCAAAATGGAATGACTTTTTCCCGCCTCTAAAACGTCCTTTGAGCTTTGATTACATCATTATGCACCAGCAGATGGGCAGAAATAAATTAACCAAAAATATCATGTCTTACCTCCCTCTACCACCCCTACCTGTCGTCAAGAGAAAACTCACAGCTGTGTCACTCAGACATACATCACGGTACAGAAGAAAAATGCTAATTAAAGCTTTTTAAAGCTTTCTTTTTCAACTGTATGTCAAAGCTATTGTCTCTTCTCCAGCAAAGCACAGCAAAGTACGCTGTGGTCGAAACAACTGACCACAGCAAATTGTGGAAAAGAATTACGAGAACACAGCAGAACGAGAAAATGACCTGAAAAGAATTTGAACCTGCCACAAACCAGAGAACTTAATTTAAACCTTAATCAGGCTTGAACCACAAAATGCATGAGCAGATCGTCATTAGCATTCTACAAGCCCTAATGTCTATCAGGGTGAAGATGAGGCTTTGTCTGAGGGAGAAGACATGAGTGGTCCCCTGGGATGAGTAATAAGTGGGCTGTGCTAAGGAGAGCACAGCTGTCACAGGGTTGTGTGACATGCTGGTCCAGGTCAGCAGTTCCTCAGGGAGAGGAACACACACATGCATGCAGGCACACACACCCTCATCAATCCAACCTCACCATTATAATCTTACATTACCATGCAACATGCTGTACCGCCAGCCTGTATGGCTACTTACAAGTCATCATATCAAAACACAGATACACGGTCAAAACACAAAAATATTCAACATTTCAGCATAAACCAGTCATTCAAATGTAAACAAAATCATTCAGAGTGGTTTAATATGAAATGGTAAATTGTAGAGAAACTTACCAGTTCAGATTTCTTTACAGTGGTGGTGATAGGAACCAGGGGTCACAATGTCTACAGCACAGCGCCAATTTATTCACTTCCCAAATCAACCAGTGAGCCTATATGTGTCTTTTATATTCATACAAATATTTATATGTAATGTTGATCATGGAAAAGTAGTGGAAAAGCTAATTTTGCCTTACAATTTCCTGCATGTATCTCTCTGCCATGTATGCATTTAAAATTCACTTTAAGCCAAAACCTTATCTAGAATCTATCACAAAACAATGTCTTAAGCCTCTTATAATCATTTTATGTAATATCTTTCTGTCTTTTAAAGCTAAAGGCTTTGGACGTCTGGTTCCTGTCACCACCACTGTGAACAATTCTGACCCGGTAAGATTCTACAATACAGAGCATTTCACATCAAACTACTTTGAATGACTTAATAATGCAGAAGAATTTGAAAAATCACTGGAATTCCTCTATAAGAACCTCAAATTAAGGTATAAGTAAAGATGTTGTCCTGCAACAGTACATCCAAGCCAAGAACCATTTAGGAATCTTCATTTTTAAGGGAGTTTGGTTCTTCTCAGTGTTGCAGGCAGCAGTACAAAAGTCCTCCCTAGAACTGTTTGTTCAAGCCAAGAACCAATTAGGGGCCTTTACTTTTAAGAAAGTTACAGAGCTAAGCAGTTACACAAGTCCATTAGTCCATCGATACTAAAGCAATCAGTCATCAGCAGTTTGGATTATTCATGGCGGCTTTTGTAGGTCCATCAGCTGGAGCGGTTGTTATGCAGATAAGCTTTGTTGGTCCATCAGTTGGAAAAGGACAGTTTAAACACTGGCCTCTGTCCATTGTCATCCTGATAGTACACAGAAAATATTTGCAGGCGCTATCTAGGAAGCACTTAAGCCATGCCAATGATCTCCTCCCATATGGAAATGAGAAAATATTGGCAGGACAAGGTCAGGCCTGCTTTAGTATGCCACAGAATTTGCATCAGGGCCCAGAGGCCTGGGCCTCATCTGTGGAAAGGCAATGTGCACATGCTGATGATGACTGTGTGTAAAAGGACACGAGAAAGCAAATTAAACAACTGTGATGCGAATCACAAATTAGTACCAAGCAGGAAGGCTCTACTAATGGGTACACGCTCGTGTTTCATAGGGAGGAAAAGAAACTGTCACTTTATTTCAGCACAATTAAATACTCTGGTTACAGTTACAAGGATAAAGAAAAGGGAGAGAGAGAGAGAGAGAGAGAGAGAGAGAGAGAGAGAGAGAGAGAGAGAGAGAGGAAATTCTCACACTGAATCACTAAAAAAACAGGAAGTTGTGGTCTGCATTATCAGATATTAATTTCCTGTGGGTGCTTCGATCATCAAACCCTGATTAAACAGATAAGACAAAGTCTTCCACTGGTCACATTAACACTGTTAAAAGTTTAAGAGGCAGCTTTTACTTCTGAGTGCTCCTGATGTAATCTAATCGAGCACCTTTGGCAATAGTGCAGGGAGGGTAAAATACACTGCTGCGTTAAGCAAGACACCACCTTTGCCTGGGGGTTCAGGCGGAGCACAGCGGCTGCATAGAATGACGGAGCTGAGAGTTCATTCCTTCCAGAGCTAATGCCTTTTACTCACAGTCAAGATCATCTGTATGGGAGAGCATTAAAAAAGCACATAATGCACATTCCCGCATCTGAGCTCGTTCCCTAATGCACAGAGGCACATACACACATATACACATTTGTTTTTACACTGTTTGAAAATGCAGGCTGCGGTTTACATTGTTCATGGTGAAAGGGGCAGTAGAAATGGTCCAATTAAGATTAAGAACAATTTATATAAAGTTACCATTTTGGAAATTAGCTTTAATTAAAACAGACACGATATTCCTATATCAAATATGTCTGACATGTGTAAGTATCTGTAAATAATGAGATTTTATTTTATTTGGCATTTTCTGCTTTTCTGTAATCCATAACACATTCAGTGATGTTGAAGTCTGGTGTGGTCAGTCCATTGTTCTGAGAACACCAGCAGAATTTTCTTCTTTTTTCCTGTTTCCTTTTCTCAGTGAGGGCTTCTTAAGAGCTACACATCCTTTCAGACATATAGTGTTGAGTTGTCTTCTCACAGTGGAAGGATGGACAGAAACATTGTGCAATAATGTGTTTTTTGTCCAGATTGTATCTGGATAGACTTTAGCTAGACTTTAGTGAACAGAGTCTACAAGATTGGCTTGGGTGATTTTGGCCTGGAGTGCATGAAGGCACTTGGTTTGAGGCTAATTCAGCCTCGCATAACCTCCATCTGTAGTTTCCTTATTTAAAATCTGACCTGCTAGTTATTGCTTGGCAGACGTGTTTTATGTACATAATTGTATACAGATGACAAAAACGCATTCCAGTTGCGCTTGTGTTAAATGTGGTCAAGATCCATGTCTGACCACCTCTGAATATGGTTTGATCCAATCGTGATCTGATCACAATGTGTTCTCAGGGTGTTTACACCTGATTTTTTTATGGGGTCAAGTGCAAGCCAAACGTGATCCGATCACCAAAAACATGCTAATGCAAAATGTAAATGGGTTTAAAAGTACTTATATGTAATAATGATATCCTGTATGTGTCAGCATCAATAAGTAATAATAAAGACTAATCCATAACCTAATCTAAACATTTGCCTCTCATAAGAAGACAGGTTATCTCAGTCCTTTCTCTGGTTTTTTCAATGAAAATGTACAAAACCAAACACACACTCAGACAGACAGACCGAACCCATCAGTGGTTCAAATAGCATGGGTAATAGAGTGCCAACTGAAATCGGTTGAAAGTGATTTGACTGCCATTCAAATGGCTTTTGTGGAAGGCAGTGTGGGAGCAGGGTCATACTGGCTGAGATTGAGAGCGCATTGGAAAATGTGAGCAGCTCACTATCCTCCACACTGCGCATGTTGGCAAATCCTCAGCAGTATCATCAGAGGGGTTTGTTGCCGGGTATGAGTGCACTATGAGGCCGGTATGGCGCAGACGGTGCTACACCGCATCTCAATGGCCTGGATGCAAGCAAGGTGTCAGCACTGGCCTGCCTGCCTCTTTTTCACCCCAATCACCATGACAACCCTCTGACTCCAGCAGCATGCGGCTCCACTCCTTCTTCCCCCCATCCCCCACTTCATCTCTCTCTGCTCCTTTTTTTTCCCCTCCTTTAGCCGTAGCTCTGCATCTGTCGCTAATTTCACCCTGGCACAACTTCATCCCTCTTTCCTTCTGTTTCTATTACAAAGCATAAATCTTAAACTATAATCTCTTAAAGTTAGCAGGCCATAGGATTTGTGCTTGTAAAACGGCTGGTTTCTCCTGCATATCTCTTTCTAATGTCTTTATCACTTCTTTCTTATCCACAAATGCCTCTCCCTTCCTTATATTACTGCACCTCCAGCCTGGAATTACTTTATCACTCGCATGATTTCATGCTTTCGAGCTTGTCTTTTCAATATATGGGTGCAAGCTATAAAAATTGGAAAAAGTCTACAGTATACACTCAGAATGCTGCCACTGGTGTAGTGCTCACAAGGATACGCCTTCAGTACCTTTAGCTAGGGAACAAAATTGTACAATATTCCATTGCAGAAGTTGCACTGACTTCATAAATTTTAAAAAGGCACAAATATGCACCTTTCTCCTGGGAAAGGGAACACTGTGTACCTTTAAATCTCATTTAAGGCACACAATAGGATCTTAAGGACCATTGCTTTACCTTTGAGTGTGCATGTGCATTGTCTGTACGTTGAAGAAGTAAAATTGACCTGGACAGTACCTAAAACAAAACAAAATATAATGCAAAAACCTTGTGTTTATTTTTTTTTATAGTTTTGTTTGTTTCTTTGCATAATTTAAAAACTTCAGCTACTCTTTGGGTTCCATTTAAAGCTAAGAATGTTTTTCCTTCTCCTCTACAGTTACTTTTGTGAAGATATGAGGTATTATTAACGGACAACATGTAAAATTGTGCAGTGCACAGTGATTATGCAGTAAAACATCAGCAATAACATGCAAAAAAACCAAAAAAAAAACAAATTAAGAACCACGGTAAAAATATGTAGAAAGCATATCTCTAAGTCGTTCAGGGGAATACTTTGGCAGGTGCTTTGATTAACTAGCTACATTCTACTAAATTGCTGCATTCACTTTTTTCACTTAGACCAGGGGTTGGCGACAGGGGTGCAGCTCTTTTACTGCCCTGTTGAGGCTCCACAGCAGAATTAGGTTTTTAGGTAAAAATAAAATAATCCCCCTTTGCTGTAAACTAAAAATCTGCTGATCATTCTAACAATTTTACACAAAAATTTGTTTTTAAACGCTGAAGCTGTCCCGATACGTTTAATCTGCAACAAGAAACTGTCAAACACTAAAAGTGGCTTCTCATTCTGCAGCTTCTTATTCGAATTTTCCTGTTCCACCTTAAATGGTGCAGCAGTTCCATTCTGGCGCCTCAGGCACCATTTAAGTTGGAACAGGAAAATTCAAACAAGAAGCTGAAGAATGAGGAGCTGACTTCAGCCTCGAAAATCAAAAACAGAACGTTGAGAGACATTTTACAAGCAACTATTCTACTTTTGTGGAAAAGTTTCCAGACTGAGATGCGAGAAAAGCGGCTAGCTGAGTTAAAGCCTAAAAGAGAGCAAAGTAAGTCTGCGTTTTCGTTTATATTTTCAGCTTGTACTAGTACATCAGCACATACTTATTACAGCCAAGATGGTAAAATAGACATAAAATGTTGTGGCTCCCAAGGTGGTTTGATTTTTATTGAAAGGACAGAATGGTTCTTCTTAATGTTTGGGTTGCTGACCCCTGACTTAGACATTAAGCTGGCAATTGGGCTGTTTCAATGAATTTTTTTACTGACTACTTGGAAGCGCGTCACACTCACAAGTGGCCACTTGCGGCTCAAGTGGAGGAAGGGACAGTGAGGAGGGGAATGCACCCTTATCTAGGTTAGCCTCTGTGCTAATCAGCTAGCCATGCAAAGTTTGCAATGCAAAAAGTTTTTTTTTTTGTGAAAATTTGAATATAATGTATATAAAACTTATAAATAATTTCTTTGTCTAAATGTTTGGTTTAGAACTGTGGTTTATCATCTACACTAGCAGAGTAAAGTGATCAAGGTGTATCAGCAGCCATGTACAAGGGAGTAGTTTGCAGTTCAAAGCCCAGCAAACTGAATTATAGAATTTCTCAAATATTAAGCATCTTAAAGTACCCAGCTGAAAAAACCCATAGAAACCATTAAGTATTTTTGTTGGTTTCTGATGGTTTTGTAATGTGTTTTGGTGGTTTAACAGGTGACCAACGGCTGATTCTAAATGCATTTGATGGTTTCCTAATATGATCTACAGATATTCTACAGGAAAATACTGGTCTTAATTGGAAACCTCTAAGCCAATTCCCATTAGAAAGCAAAACCATTCGGTTTTAATCCTAAAGGTTTCTAATAGCCCTTTCTCAGCAGGGTAGTGCACATCTATGGCTTATAAACAGCTTTGTCCACCATGTGTTAGGTTATAAAAGAGAAATGCATCAGCACGCAACGATTTCTGGACAAGTTTTGTTGCTTAAGTCAACACTTTTGTTCACTCTATCCCACATGAGCTAATACAGGAATAAAAAATGGCCTTTAAGATGGCCTCCAAAATACTGCTGTGGGGAAACGACGAGGCAAAGTGGACAAAGGAATGTTCCAGTACTGAAACGAGGATACGTTTTATGTTATCAGGATTTGATAATGTGCCATTTGCATTGTCACCGGTGCTTGAAAACACACCGCATGATTCCATGGAAATGAACTTTTCTGCATGGCTGCTCAGTTTGGCACCCACAGCAGCCGTTGAAAGCTCTGTTATATCTTTGCAGAGTTTTGGCATTTATTAGCTAAAATGTTTTGTGTAAATCTATTAACATAATCCTAAACTTTACCTCAGTAAATAAAAAGTAACCACTTGGCTCTTTTTAGACATCTCCTCCCTCCCCTCCATGATGGCCTCCCTCTTTTATCTTATTAACCCTTCCAGACACTTTCTCTTCGTCGTCTTTAATTCATTAAAATCTGCCCCCACAGTGGTTGGTGCAAGTGGATCAGCATCTGGAACCAGAGTTTTCTGTCTGCTAACGTCTTTTATCACTATACACTCGTTTGCAAAAGTTTGGGGGGTCAAAATACATAAAACGTCTTCTACAGAGAACACAATTCTGCACGTTTTAACAAGTTATTGTGCAATTTTAACTTCGAAAACCAACAAGTATTTTGACCAGTGGTGCCAAAACTTTTATTCAACTGTAAAATGAGGCCTCCAAAAAAATTATGGCACATTTTATATTTTGTTTTTTTTCCCCATATGTTGGAAATAAGCTTGGCAAATAAACAAAAATTGTGCAGTAAAATATGCAGAAAAATGCCATATTTAGTTATTTTATATGTATATATATATATATATATATATATATATATATATATATATATACATATATATATATATATTTCTGTCATGTTATTAACAAAAACATGTAGTTTGGCCAGAGGTGTTGCATACAACTGTATACAAGAAGCACCACGCTGCCTTGTTGGATGTACGGTGATAGTTACCGAGTGAGCGAGCACACATATTAAGAAAGAATTCATTTTGCTGTGCAAAGCTTATTATTGATTTGTTTCATCAGAGTAACAATAAATGACAACTGTAGCATGATGTATATTCCTATGCATGTGTCTGCTTTCTCAAAATATCACAATTTTAGCACAAACACATTTTTAACACTATTTCTTAGATTTTGTTTAAATGTCAGAATGTGTGCAACAACAGCATTGAAACATCTCACTATAAACCTCCTAAAATCTCAGACTTTTACATTTTAAGGCTTTTTATTCAATAATTCCATGAAAAACACACAGTAAATTATAGAAGCAAGGAATGAAAGCCTGGACTTGCTTACAGGTGCTTAAGGGCGTTAAAAGAAAGGAGTAGATTAGACAGAAGAAGCTGCTTTTCATCTTTCTGTTTGGGGTACATATTGATCAGCCTCAATCCTCTTGCTGAATCCAGTCAGCTTAGGTTTTCTGCACAAAGGAGCATCAGTCACAGTGCATGGTGGCATCCATATTCTCGCTATAGCCCACTCACTTAGCCCCTAAATGCCTGTAGCTGTGAGGGAACGACTTTACCCCATTGACAAATCCAATCACGACTAACAGAAGGAACTGTGGAATTCCATTTTAGTCTCAGCTGGTCTTGCCCTTTCAACAGCGTCTGATTTGGACTCATCAAAGGCGAGGTGCTATCTCTCACCAGCAGCTCCGCCTCCGAGCGTCTGAGGACAGGCCGCAACATCACACAACATCACACAACATCACACAACATCACACATCTCACATCTCCACAGCTGCCATCAAGCACATGCGATTTATTCAACTAATGAAAGCAAAATTAACTGTTAAGTGACCACATCTGGAGCGACGTGACAGACCACAGTACGATCTGTTTGTACTTGTCCTGTACACAGTGTTTAGAAACCCCAGCAGTGCTGATGTTCCTTATATACTCATTCCAGTGCAGCTGAGAATGTTCCACCCCCCACCAAATATCTGGTCTGCGAGGGTCCTCTGATGTCTCTTTCCAATGATAAGGATAGAGGGGGTCAAAACAATTGCGCAAAAATCTACACCACCTTTAATTTTTTGTATTTCGAAACGGCCATTATTTATTAAATAAAATTAATGTGTGGCCACAACTTAGTAAGGTGTGGGAACATGATAATTAAGTCGTGGCCACAACTTAGTAAGGCATGGGAACGAGATCCTAATGCATGGCCACGACTTACTAAGGCATGATAGTAAGGCCTTACTTAGTCATGGCTACGACTTCATTATCTCATTCCCATGCCTTAGTAAGTCATGACTACGCATTATTTTTAATTATATGGGATGTCACCAGCAGGGCTCCGTGATGAAAGGTAGAAAATAACAAAATATAATTTTTTTCAGTATTTAGTATATCCACCCTTTGCCTTGATTACAGTTTTCAATCTTTTCAAGAAGCGATGGTCAAAGAAATCTTGAGAGCTATTTTTCCACACATCTAAAGTTCAGTATTAGAAGTTTCTTGCAATCCAAATAATCCCAAACACATTCAGTGATGTTCAGGTCTGGACTCTGGGGTGGTCAGTCCATTGTTCTGAAAACACAAGCAATTTTGTTTTCTTCCTTTTTTTTGTCTATTTTCTTTTCTTCATGACAGCTACACATCCTTTCCCATAGTGATAATTTGTCTTCTCAATGTAGAAGGATGGACAGAAACACCTGTGGGTTTTTTCAGATCTAAGGTACGAGAGACCTTGCTGGCAATGGTATACACAGGTTCATCAGTGCTCACTCAGACACATTCCAGACAGTCTGAGTAGGCTTTACCGACACACAAGTCATTGACGTAATATTTCGACTTGTTTAAAACTTATATTTAAAAACACTGCATTAAAATTGACATTTAATCACAAATCATTACAAAGTCTGGTGCCGCAGCAGCTCTCCACTCACATCTGTTTCTGCTATTTTTCAAATGATTTTGTGTTGCGTGTGAAGGGTGATTGTGAGTGACTGAAGGTCTTGGAGGACATACCAGCTGCGTCCTTCGATTTCTCAGAAATAAAGAGTGCTTTTCTGGGTCACATTCGAGGAATCTTATAAAACTAAAACAGCCTTTAGTGAGGTAAGGGCCAAGAAATACAGCCTTCCTCAGGTACCTCCTTGGCTACAGCTATAGTTGTGTGCCATGCTTTCGTGTCCTGCATTGTTTGTTTTTCCTTGCTGATCGGTAGCGTTGTACTACTTAGGACCACAGTCTCCGTCTTGTTTCGGTCTCGGGGTAAAGTGGACTTTTTGTTGAGACCACCCAAGAGTAATGCCTTATTACTGAATATAAACAAATCCTTCAAACAGAATAAAACACTCTTTTCTCTGCATGTTTATTTGAGGGCGCATCAGAATGTTATTATTACTATGTTTTCATTTATTGACAAGAGAGAAGAAGTGACAGAGAATGAGAGACCTCACAGCACAAGACTATAATATAATAATAATATTATATATTTATATATATATATATATATGTATATATATATATATATATATATATATATATATATATATATATATATATATACACACACATATTGTTCATATATTCTGCTCTCAGTCTTGCAGTCTTGTCTCTGTCTCACCATTCCTGGTCTCAGTCTTGACCCAGACCTGACTACTACAGTCTTGGTCTTGGCTCGGACTCAGAAGGTGTCCAGGTCTTGGTCTTGACAACAACACTACTGATTGATCTGCATTTCTTTCGTCAGGTTTGCCCTATATGTATGTGTGTACTGTAGCCCTTTTTTAAAAAAAATCTTTGCCTGAAATGTACTTCCTGATGTCATAGTGGACTATTATAAAACTTCCCCGCACATGCAGCCAACCCCCCCATCTGCCTTGCATGTCTTGCATTACGACACATTGGGCTGAAATAGTTCTTTAATGTTTGTTTTTTGAATGCATAATTAGCTGAATGAGTTCTGAAATTAGTTGATTTCAGATGCAGCTTGATCTTGATTAAATTACATTTAATAGCTCAGCACACATGCACATGCATACACATCTGCAATCAAGACACAATCAAGACAAAAGATGAAGCAATGAACTGTATTCAATAAAGGACTGTAAGCAAATCAAAATGAATGACAAACAGAAATCAGTTAAAACTTTGTGGCCTGAAAAAAGGACAAACTACTACACTTAAAGTGCACCTACACTCTAAAGATAAAGATGCCAAATGGAACCAAAAGGCAATGCCACATAAGAACCATTTTGGTTCGGTTCCCTAAAGAATGTTTAAATGGGTGTTTGTAAATGAGATGTGAGTGTGAAGAGAATTCTCAAAGTTTGAGGAGCCTGCACACAATGTAAAGGTTCTATATCAAGTAAAGGTGTTTTATAGAAGTGCAATCAAGAACCAATTAGGAAGCCTAAGAGTGCACAAGGTAGGTGTTTCTGATAATATGGCCAACAAGTGTAGGTACAAGGAACCTAATGAACTGGCTACTCACTGTATCAAAATCCATACACCCCACACACAAAAGCACACACACACAGTCAGAGTAGCTGTTTAAAGCATGTTCTATATTGTTAATGTGAGGACACTGTGCCCTTTCTGCCTCCCTCCTCCTTCGCTTTGCTCTTTCTGGGTATGGCCTCCTGAAGGCGGCCCAGCTGTGGCCACAGCTCGCTCTCTCTCTCTCTCTCTCTCTCTCTCTCTCTCTCTCTCTCTCTCTCTCTCTCTCTCTCTCCCTCTCTCTCTCTCTCTCTCTCTCCGTCTCTCTTCTCTCTCCGTCTCTCTTCTCTCTTTCTCTCTTCCTCTCCACACTGATGAGAGATGACAGCGGTAGTTGGCCCTGATTCCTGAGTGTGCGAGGGCAAAGCGCACACAGGGGGAAAGAGAGAGAGAGAGAGAGAGAGAGAGAGAGAGAGAGAGAGAGATTTGATTTTTAACAGAGACTTTTATTCAGTCACTTCAAATCATAATTATAAACACTCCATACATAATGCGACGGCCCCCAAACAATATCAGCCCCAAGGACTGGCAAGGACTAACTCTCCCTCCACCACAGTGCAAAAAACATTATTATAACACCATTCAGAGTCAAACACTTCCAGGTTATTCATTGTTTTATAGAATTTAAACTCAAAAACAATCCTGGATTTCACCAGAGCAAGATACAAAGGCAAAACATCATAACCAGATCTGCTCTCCACTTTGTTTCTTCTTGAATTATATACAGTGAGCTTAGCCTGACCAACAGCAAAATTAAGCAGTTGCCATTTCGTTCTGTCTTTTCCGTTATAACCAGCCCCCAAAATAAAAACATGTGACGAAAAAATTCCCCACACTTCATGAACAGGAAACTCAGTGTATCAAAGAGCGGTTTAAGTCTCACACATTCTAAAAACAGTGAAAAACAGTCTCCCTAAAACCACAAAACACACATTTATCAACGACATGTGGGTTAATTACTGAGACGAGAGTTCACAGCTACAGCCCCGTGTAAAATTTTCCACTGGAGATCACCAGATCTCTTTGTTAGAGGGGGTTTATACAACACCCTCCAGACCGGTCGCTTGTCTATCCCCAGCCCAAGTTTTCCTCTCCACACTGTGTCTGTCCTCCCATTCAACACTGATTTATTAAACACCTTAACACAACACTTGTAGAGAATTTTACCCGGAGCTGTGCCCAAATTTATGTCTCGCAGTCCATTAAGATCCAATAATGGACCAGACGTGTCTTTAAAATCAGGAGTGAGGCCAATGCTTGGGAAAGAATCCCCTCCATTGGGTACTGCACTCCCACTTCAGTAACTCTGTAACAAAGACTAGTCTTCTTGGTCTAGCCGTTTCACCCACACGTCGAGAACAGTCCTAATTTGGCGAATGGACCTCTGGCCTAAAACAGAAGCAACGGCCCGGGCATCCCCCAGTCCAGGTCCAGCTGCATCCACCAAGTGCTGTAGTTTTACCATATTGGACGTACACAGAGTCTGAGTGAGACCAGGTACTTCACTCGCAACGTCCAAGTGTGACCCTTTCACCAGTGGCTCCTCCAGCAGCCAGAAAAGGGAGTTGCTTGGTTCCAGTCTTAAACAGTGCCCAAAACTTAAACAATCCTCGATAAAAAGGTGGTAATCCACTCAAGCGTAGTTGCTTACAGTCCATGAGGAACAAAGCAGTATTCAGTCCAAGGCCATCTGCTTTTCGCAGAATAATGCTGGCCACCTTCCTCCATGCCAAGTCCACTGAGCCAGTCAAAAACTTTTTGATAAACTGTACACGAAAAGTAGCCAGTCTGCTTGCCAGGTGGACCAGGCCCTGTCCACCTTCCTCTTTGGCCAGAAAAAGCACACCTTGAGGGACCCAGTGAAGGCGGTCCCAAAAGAAGTCCACCATGATGGCTTGCAAACGAGCAAGCAACCCAACAGGAGGATCCACACAAGACAGCCGATGCCAAAGAACTGAGGCTGTCAAATTATTTATTATCAGTACTCTTCCTCTGAATGACATTTGTGCATGAATCCATTTCCATCGTGCCAGTCTACCCTCCATTTTTTCCACCACACCGTCCCAGTTCTTTTGTCGTGTAGCCTCATCTCCAAGATAGACACCCAAGTATTTGATCCCACCCCTCTTCCAAATCATACCAGCCGGTAAACTGGGCAAACCACTTGCCCATTTCCCCACTGCAAAGGCCTCGCTCTTCTGCTAATTCACCCTAGCAGCTGAAATGTTCCCAAACTCACAAATAGCAGACACCAAGTTATCAATATCCATTTGCCCCTTTACCATAATCATTACATCATCTGCATAGGCTGAAATGCGATGTTGAACATCATACTGAGGTAAGACGAAGCCTTCAATTTTGGAGCGAAATCTATTCAGCAGTGGTTCAATGGCAAGGGAATACAGCATTCCAGACAAAGCGCAGCCCTGCCGTATGCCATGCTCAGCCTTAAAGGGAGCGCTCAAACCACCATTAATCTTCAGCACACTCTCAATGTCCTGGTACATTACCTTTACCATTGCAATAAAAGAGGGACTAAAACCAAAAGCCTCAAGAGTGTACCACAGATACTGATGCTTGACTCAGTCAAAAGCTTTCTCCTGATCTAATGAAATGAGGCCAGAGTCAACACCCAGAATATTGGAAACTTCCAATATATCCCTGACTAAACAACTATTATCAGTAATAGACCTGCCAGGTACACAGTAGGTCTGGTCTAAGTGGATGACATGCCCCATCACTTCTCTTAGCCTAATAGCCAGAACATTGGAGAACACCTTGAGATCAGTGCACAGGAGACTCACCGGTCTCCAGTTCTTAATGTCCTGCAGGTCTCCATTCTTTGGCAGTAGGGTGATCACAGCCCTCCTGCAACTCAGTGGCAGAGAACCCTCTGCCAAGGTCTCATTCCTCATTATCACTTGAACCGACTCAATAAACAGCCTGCGATCAGGAAAATAGTCTTCAACTACTACCCCTTTCATGTTTTTTGTTCTCTGAAGAAATGACTTTATTTTATCAAAGGTATATGCACTCCTTCAGCTCCGCTGACTTTTAACGTCTGAAAGATCGCTATCCGAACCTGTCACCAGGCTTAGCCCATTTCATTTTCCTTCATTTACCAAAGGGAGCTTTAAAAACAGTTTCCTCAGCTACAGCTTCTGCGTCCATACCCTCTTCTCCTACAACAGATCCCACGGCAGCAATGGCTGTTGCACCAACCCCGACATCAGCATTAGCATCAAGTTTATTCCTTTTAGGCTCTAAACATTCCTGTCCCACATCTGTCTTACTTCTGGTTCCAACAGCAGGTTCAGCTGGATGACTATAACGCGACAGTTCTGCTGTTATCAGTTCGTCTTTAATGAAAGGCGGGACATTAGACAGCGTTATTTGTCTCGCTGGGCGAATGGGAGGCGTTACAGGTGTAAACGTGCCCTGAAAAACAACGCCGTTCTGCACCATCGTGTTTACTTTCTCCACATCGTCTAAAAAGACCACTACAGCCCCGCTCATCCTGGATGCAGACACGATGCTGTTGTATCCAACAACTTCTCCCACAGCTAGGCTGCACTCCTCCACAGAGCAGTTCACATCAGGCGCTATTTTAATGCCGTGGCGGCGCGAAAGTTTTTCAAAACTTACTCGCCCCGGCTACCGGGGTTACACCCACTAAACTACCCTGACCTGTCCTCCGCTAAACACCGCTAACACAATCACAACAAACTCCAACACAGTTCATCAATGAAAAAGCCAAAAAAGATAGAAAGATAAAGAACTCACTCTCGCAGCAGCAACCGCTCTCACTCACACACGCTCCGTCACTCACCCACATCCGCTCAGAGAGAGAGAGAGAGAGAGAGAGAGAGAGAGAGAGAGAAAGATGGGGTGCAAGAGAGAGAAAGAGGTAAAGACAAAGAGAGGCAGGAGACAGAAATAGAGAAAATGAGTAGAAAGAAAGAAAGAAAGAAAGAAAGAAAGAAAGAAAGAAAGAAAGAAAGAAAGAAAAAAGGACAAGAAATCAAGAGAAAGAAGGAAAAAGAAAGGGAAAGGGAGGAAGAGTGAATGAGAGAGTGAGACAGAGAGAAAGAGGTAAAGAGATAAGGAGAAGCAGGAGACAGAAATAGAGAAATAAAGAAAAAAGAAAAGGTGAGAGAAAAACAGAAAATGAGGAGATATAAAAAAAAGATATAGCAGGCAAGAGGGAAAGAAAGAAAGAAAGAAAGAAAGAAAGAAAGAAGGAAAGAAATGACGAGAGAGAGAGAATGGCAGAAACAGAGAGGGCGAGTGAGAGAGAGTGCTGAGAGATACTGCTCTGGCCTTTCTCTTCAGTTACAGAATCAGCTGAATGTTACAGATACTGTGTGTGTGTGTGTGTGTGTGTGTGTGTGTGTGTGTGTGTGTGTGTGTTTGGGTAAATGACTCTGACATTCTTCATACACAAACTGCACACCCATCAGGCAGCACAGATACTCAACATACACAGGGCAGACAGGATGAAGGGACAGAGAGAGAGAGAGAACAAGAGAGAATGAGAGAGAGAACAGCAGTGTGTCCACTCCCAAACTCGATTATGGACCCATGATGGTCTGTGTAATTCATTCTGGTTCAGAGAGCTCCAGACAGGACAGGTCAGCATGTCCTATACACAGCCAACCTGCTCTCTGCTAAACGAGGTTACAGCACACTCATTACCAGCATGATCGGTGATCAGGTTGCTAACATTACCTGATAATATTACATGCCAACATGATAATATTACAGGCTAACATGGTAAGGGTAATAAGCAGTGATTAAATGGGGCAAAAATGTTCAAGGGGGGTTCTGGCTTAAACAACTGGGGTGAGGTTCAGTTATGAGCTGTGGCAATATTTTCTGTTTTAGCACAGAAAAAAGGGCATTTTCAGATATGTTCTTGTCATAAAGCTCTCAAATATATGGCTGGAATTAAAATATTGATAATCAACATCTTAAAAGGGCACTTTGTCATTTTTTCAAACTGCTGCATCTGTGCATAGGATTAATTAGCATGGACAACAATTAATTACCCTGTACTTACAAGAAAACAGAAAAAAAACAATGGAACTCAATAAGCAACTGCCTTATAACCTAAAAATTACTTAAAATGCAGTTGTTTCAGCCTCTGACTTCTATTATAGGTGCTTTTTTGAGCAGTGAGAAACCATCAGGGCATTGTTGACCTTTAGAGGAGGCCTAATCATTTAGATGAAGATAAAACATACATACATGTAATGTGTATTTAATATCATCATCATGTTTGTTGTATTTAAACCCTGCTAGTATTGTAGTAAGGGTTAAATACTTGAAACGCCCAGTGAGAAATTATCCAATCAGGATCTTTTCCTCTGTTATATCTATGTAGAAACAACCTGGCAAGCTCTCCTGTTGGTTAGGACACAAGAAGCTGAACTAAAGGCCTAATGTGTCACATTAACTACCAACACAATTAGGAACTGACTGTGGAGTCAATCATGTTTTGATTCTCAATGCGTGGGAGCAATTAAAAGTCACTCTAGGTCTAGATCACCGACTGTGAATACGAGTGGTAGCCAAGCCAATGCATTTGAGTCAGATGTTAAAAATGGAAAACAGTGTCTATGCCTCATATCGAAAGAGACAGTGGGAAACTGCAACATACAATGTAAAATAAATGCTAATATGTCTGTTACCAGTTTTAAATAGAATAAAACATAAAATCGGTTTAATCTAGATTAGCCAAAAATGTTTATGTGAATTGTCATTTTAGTGCTAACATACTACCAGAATCCCATAGACACACTAGCAGAAGTTAAGAATTTACGTTAACGCTAGTGGGTGGAGTGGCCTGTCTTGAGAGCAACAACTTGTTTGAGATATTACAATAGCAAGCAAATTACACTGCTACACTTTGTTATTCATGGAAAGTACTTTTTATTTTTTGTACTGGGATCCCAGTTAAATAAATTATTCAACCTAATTAGAAACTGTAACTAATTTTTTGCCAAAATATCTACACTTAAATTTGTTTTAAATGGTGTTTATTTTGTGTGCTTTGAAAGGTAACACTTGATATAATTGCGCTAATTGGGCTGACCATAGTGCTGCTCAGTAGCATCACCTTTTATAACGTCAATGTTAAGGAATGAATCTAAGCTCCATCCTGAATTGATTCATTCATCATCTAAACTGCTTATGCTCCTGGGTTGCGGGGGGTGCTGGAGCCTATCCCAGCCATCATTGGGTGGAAATAAATGTTAATATGTCTGTTACAAGTTTTAAATAAAACATAAAATGTGTTTAATCTAGATTGGCCAATAAATGTTCATGTAAATTGTCAGCTTAGTGCTAATATACTATTAGAATCCCATAGACACGCTGGCAGAAATCAGCATTAGTTTTCCTCGTTGTTGGCTGAGTTTTGACATCTAGGCCAAAATCTGAAGGCCTTTCTCTGCTAGTAATGGTTCACCACTGGTTTTGTGTGAGCAGTTTTCTGGTCTTTTATTTCAAAATTATAGTCTGTGATAACTGATAATGTGATACAGATGTGGAGGACAGAGATTAGGTTGATAAAACATTCCTTTTTAGTGATTACATAACAACACTAATCCAAAGGGGATGGAAAGGGGGGTGGCAGTTTTACAAGGGAGATGACATTTTCCACACTCCCCGCTTAAATCAAGCCCTGGTAATCAGAGCAGATTTATTTTAGAAAGACCTGCACTTTGTAGAGCATGGAGGGCCTGCAGTGGGAACTGCTTTGAATAGCCCAAGAGACAGACTATGAGCACATTAGAGACAGCAGTAATAGCTCCCATGTCATAGGAATTTACACTTCATTGTAGTTTCTTTACGCCAGAGAGTGGGAGAAGAAAGCCATGCCTAATCCCTGTGAATAAAGCAGACAGGTGCTTCCACTGCCACTTCACCACAGGAGGAGCACTGCCAGCCGGGTGTAGGGCTAAATAAGAGACTGCAGCATGAAAAAAAGGAGCAAAAAAAGGACGACTTTTTATGAAAACAAGGGCAGTGCTCGCCAAGCCCTATTAGCCTAAGGGGAAGCACCCTTCCGTACGCCGTGTAAATGTTGTGAATGTCCTGTGCTACACTGTTTTCATGCTAAAAGGATGTACCTTAATTAGTGTCTGTCGGAGGCGAAGGAGGTTAAGACTGTTGTAGATACAGCAGGAGATTTGTATGCAGGAGGACGCTTGTGTGTGTGCGCTTTCACGACAGGTGGGCGTGCGTGTCTGAGCACAGCTAGTCATTGTTTGTCACCATCATTCGTGACATTTTAATAGCTGCGGGCGTCATCACTTGCTTTCTCCTTGCTTTTATACATACAAGCACACTTTCTCGCACACAAACACACCCACTTGCTTTATCTTTCTCACTTTCAGCCTCACCTCCCCATCACTGAGAAAGTTTGAAAGACTGTCATTTCCACATAAACAAACAACATCACACAACTGTCTTTTTCCGAGTCCGCCCACATAAACGTTCTTTTCTTGCTACTGATGTGTGGTTGGATATGCTTTACAGACTAGTGTCAAAAACCCATTTAACCCAGTGGTGTAACTACTGCAGGGGACAGTCACACTCCCCCACTGGGGCCTATGGTGAAGGGGGGCCCACAGCATCCAAGTCCCAAAATCGTTACTAGGCCTATATCGATACCGACACATCTGCACACCCACAAAAAGATCTTAATATTTGAACATGATATATTTGTTTTGAATTTTCAAACCTTACATAGGCTGTCTAATCAAAACATTCACAGCAATGTTAGATGCCAGTGGGTGGAGTGGCATGCCTTGAGAGCAACAACTTGTTTGAGATATTACAATAGCAAGCAAACAAGCAAATTACGTTGCTACACTTTTTTTATTCATGGAAAGGAATTTTCCATGAACTATTCATTTCTTTGTACTGGGATCCTAGTGAAATAAATTATTCAACCTAATTAGACACTGTAACTCATTCTTTCCCAAAATATTCAACTTAAATTAATTTCAAATGGTGTGTATTTTGTTTGCTATAACACTACTGATAGAACTGGGCTAATTAGGCTAATCACAGTCCTGCTCAGTAGCATAGCCTTTTAAAATATAAATTCAATGCTAAGAAAGGAATCTAAGCTCCAATCTGAATTCATTCATTCATCATCTAAACCATTTATCCTCCTGGCCCAGCGGCCTTTGGGCGGAAGGCAGGACACACCTTGGACGGGTTGTCAGCCCAGCACACACAAGGACATACACACACTCACAACTAGGGGGAATTTAGTATCTCCAACTGACTGCATGTCTTTGTGAGGAAACCAGAGCACCCACACAGATACAGGTACAGCATTAAAACTCCACATAGAGGGGACCCTGTTCACCCGTCTGGGGAATCGAACCCAGGCTCTTCTTGCTGCATCATTCTGTAGTTGTCATCATGCCAACATAAGGTTTCTGGGTCTAACTGTTTTTTCTCCATGGGAAACATGAATGCCAATTTTGAAAAAAATCTCTGTGGTACGTTATGTAGAACATACTTTTTTTGTCTGAATGTCACTAGATCCTCTGATTTTCTACATAAGTAATTCTGAGATTAAGTAGTCAAAATATGAATGTTGTTATATATGCACGCTAACACTGCTACACACTGAACTGACATCATGAGACTGACAACCTCACTAAAATACCCCAGACAAACCAGCAGGCTTTGTCAGGGCTGGTATTTTACTTGCTTTGGCAGTAGATGCCTAAAGGTCAAGGAGGTGGTGTTACTGTATAATAGTGTTTATATTTAATAGAAGACCACGTATGCAATGTCATTTCAGTGCGCAGGAGTGTTAGCTTGCTTGTTGCATGTACGTGGCATTATATTTTGATTGCTAAACAATCTCGTAATTCAGAGAATCCAGCAATATTTGAAGGAAAAATGTACACAGAACAAAATATCAACAAAATATCAGGTTGGGGCATTTTGTTTAACACAAAGTGCAACAGCAGGGTTTTTTTCCCATAGCAGAAAAACACTCAGACAGGTACTGCCAATATGAGCATGACGTCGACTACAGAACGACACACAATTTCAGTGGTCTACAGAATTTTAATCGGAGTCCTGTGAAGCTTGTCCAACACAACAACAGTTGAAACAAAAAAGCATTTCTCCGCTGAGCAATGCCAAAATTAAATTTAAAGACAAAACTGTGGTGATGTAATACATTTCATACGGAAACACATTCGTACAACCCCCATCCCCCCATCTCTCTATTCAGCACCGTCCCTCTATTCTCACTAATCTGCGCTCTATCTAATCTCTCTCTCTTTTTGGCTCTTTTCAAAGGAGATCATCTCCACCAGACACTCACAATGTGCTTTCATTCTTTACTTAATGTTCACCCCATCCTCCACTCCTCCTCAAACCACACCCTTTCCCTTTGGCCTGGGGTCATTCAATTGCATGATTACCTTATCAAGCTCATTAGTATTGTCTCTCCCATCCGTCCGTTTATCTCCCACCCTCTTTCTCTCTTTCGCTGGGTGTTATTGATATAATTCAATTACACAGTGTTTTCCCAAATATATCGGAGTATCACAGCATGAGATGATATTTAAGTCAGCATTAATAAAAGTTAATGAACCCATGCTTTGTGAATAGTGGCTTGTTGACTGGCAGATTGGATGGTTATGTTCCGTGCAGCGTTTCCTAAAGAACCACCCAGTTCACACAGCGCCTATGTGAAGCTGCAAAAACAGCCCATTTTCAATTCATCGTTTTTGAGATGTCGGAAAAACCAGCTTATTTACATCTATTTACATATTCAGTCTGCAGCAATTTAACCCGCCCATATATGCTAAAGTTATAAGGAGTATTTCAGACTGAACTGCTTTTTGAACATAAGGCAGCCAATCAGAGTTCATTTACATACAGGTTTTGAAGCCACAGAAACATAAACAGCCCATTTCATTCTAAGAGATAAAGAGAGGATGTCATGAAAAAAATTATCACTAGTTTTGGTACGTAAAACCACACCAGTGTTCAGGGACGGGGAAGCAGGGGTGCTGAGGAGGCTGCAGCACCCCCTGATTTCAGGATTGCAACTGTTAAAAATAACACTAATAAAATGTTCTGAACACTCCAATAATGTAAGCATAGTAAAGACTCATGTGCGCTTGTTTTAGAGTGGAGAAGCCATGCACTGTTTACATGAACACCATATTTTCATTACAGTGGGCCAACAACTGCTGGCCGCTTTGGGTCGTGTGTCTCTAAAATATATGCAGGTCAGAGTGCAAAGAGAAAAAGTCTTTGTGCAGAGATAGCTGTGTGCCCCAAAGCGAGCTAAAATTGGGCCTCATAACACCAACAATTATTAAGAAGAAATTTCTTCTTAAAACCCACTTGCGCAGTTTTTACGAAGCTTCTGGCATTCACTAATGCTTTCTTATTTGGGATTTGCTCTTAGATAAGAACAGAACCTTCACACGCTCAAGAGCACAAAAGTGAACAATTCTGCGGTTTAAGAATGCGTCATAAATCTGACGTAGACTTTTTCTTAGAATCTTTCTCAAGAACAAATTCAAGAAAAAAAACACTGGAAGATATTGGAGAATGAGGCCATTGTTTTAAAACCAAAAAAATCATCTAACGTAATAATGATGTTTTTTATGAACCGTTTTATCTCCCGATCGGTGCGCTTTCCAGAGTTATATCTCACCGTCAGACTGTGGGCATTACAAAATCAGTTATGGCGCCACATATCAACAGTCTGCTTGGTTGCCGCTCAGTTCATAAAGTTTGTCCAGAACAAAAGAGCAGAGTAATGATGTGCGTCTCCGGTTTTCTGTGTCAGTTAGATGTTTATATTGTTGTTTTTCATTATAGCACTAAATGCCATGTTCTGTTTGATGTACATTAGAAAAAAAATCTAATGAAAAAAAGGCATCATTTTTGTATGATGGCATCAATCGCCAATATTATGAATCATGCTTAATATGACCGGGGACAAACACTAACAAGGTCAATTTTGACTTCAGGTTCTCTTCAAAGAATGTCTTACAAATCTGACATAGCTTATTTTGATTGGACAGCTTTGTTCTGCTGTTCATTTCTACCAGCATTTCAAAAGATGTATTGCTATTTTATAGAACAGAATGTTTCTGGGAATGCTCAATACCTATCAATGAAGCTAAAATAAAGCAATCATTATTATTGTGTGACCCCAGTACCTGTAGACCGGCACAGACTATACATAACCCTGCACTACTCAAGCTGTCTTCATAATTTATTCCAGCGCATCCTCGTTTTTGCCGCTAGTCCAAGCTTTTACGTAACTCCCTCTCCTCTTGTCTATGCCCTTTCATCTTTCGCAGCTTGCCACAGTCCGTGCGTGTGTAAGAGAGAGAGTGAGAGACTGTCTCTCAAGTTTGTTGTTGTTTATCTGCTGCTTTTTTCCCTGAAGTGTGTGCAGAAGTGAAGCCGAAGCTGTTTTTTTCGTCAAGCCAGGCAGCAAGCCCTGCGGAGCCGCCAGCCTGCCAGCGCAGAAACACACATTATTATTATTATAGCTGGAAAATCCATCCGGCCAATACACACACACAACTGCTGAAGGGTTTGATTCAGCCTACATGCAGTACTGTACACTTTGAAGGAATGGTTTGGCAACAAAATACATGATTTTCCACTTGCCAAGACATGTTTGGTGTCCACATAATGCTTCTGTTGTTTGGTACTGGAGCTACGAGGCTCCAGTGTAAAGCAACAAACACTAGAAGTCACTAGTCACCCAAATCTTTTCTGTAAAAACATCCCCAAAACGTCTCTAAACCTGCACAAACCACTTCCATGTCTTCAATAAGGTTACGCAGGACACTATATGACCTACTGTGAACTCTATATATGAACAAAGATTCACCATGTAGCTGAACGCTGTGGGCAGCCACTTTAGACAGCTTTTGTTCATTTTTATAGGTCACAGCAGGGATGTACTGATGCCACTTTTCCCCTTCCAACCCTGATACTGTTACCGGATCCTTAAGT
The DNA here is from genome assembly GCF_904425465.1 of Colossoma macropomum. Classification (NCBI taxonomy): domain Eukaryota; kingdom Metazoa; phylum Chordata; class Actinopteri; order Characiformes; family Serrasalmidae; genus Colossoma; species Colossoma macropomum. Next base: position 8,259,592 of record NW_023494802.1, on the reverse strand, counting down.
ATCAGCTGATACAGAGTACTGATGCTAACTCTATCTAAACTAACTAACTTGTAAGCCTCGTATTTATACAATTCCACTTAAACGTCCAGGGAAAATCTGTCTTCTGCGTCACCAATATATTCACATGCATATATGTTGGTATTATACACACATATATTGTACATATGTGTGTATATTTCTTTGTATACATATATATGTAAAAAAAATATACTTTTGTTTACTTATTATATTAGTATTAAGAATCCTATTTATCAACTGAAGTACATATTCAACATATTTTTACTGTGCAAAACTTTTACTGTGAAACAGAACTGAACACTAGCTATATAGACAAACCTATGGTGTATACATGTAAGCAGCTTCTCTGGCTCATCATAAATGTTGCTGAATGTTGTTTCACATTGGAATTTGTCATCTAATTTGTCTCATACAGACATCCTGTACAACTGCGCTTACATATCCGATTGTCAGACACTGCTGGAGTTTTTTAAAGGACCAGGGTAGGCTGGTAGGTTTTCTAACCTACCAGGGTAACTTTATAGGAGAAGGAAAAAACAATGTAATGGAAGTTAATGTAACTAAATTTTTTTCTGATTAACTTTGGACCATTTCTGTTGGTCCATTAATCATGAATGTTTTACACAATGCAAAGGGTAACTTTGGGGAAAGGGAAAAAAAAACAATAAAAATGGAGATACTAGGTTTTGCACAGAAATAACCAGGGTAATCAGCTAAACCAACACCAGACGAGCATAAACCAGCATAAACTAGTTCAAACCAGCATAGAATTTAGCTGTTTTTTTCCAGCAGGGATTCCTTTAAAATATAGCAAATAACGAGTACAAAGCCAAATAACTGGGGTAATCAAGCACACAAACACATATGCTAATGTACACATGAAAAAACACTTGCAAACATGAAGATGGATGCACAAGCCTTGGAGGAAGTGTGAAAAAGTGGCCCTGAACTCCTGCTTCTAATAAATCTGACAAATCTGCAGTTGCTAGCATTGCTAAGAGCTAGGGCAAGAGGGAAATAAGACGGTTGTGAATAATTTAGCATTACATAAACATCACAGATTTTTCCAGCAATGAAGAACTGGCATCACTGGTTGCTGCACAGTCAGTAGGCCGGGCAGGGCAGCTGCACAGGACCAGAAGTGGGTGGTGTGGGATACATACAGATAGATTTTGATCTCTTGAACACAAACACTGCGCCAAGACTACAATTAATGCATAATTGATTCAAATGTATTCAACCAGCTCTTTAGAAAACTGACATCTGAAGTGTGTGAATCACTCCCTCTCTCCATCAGCAGCAGCATTCTGATTCCCCTCCAGTCTCCACGCACTAGTAAAGGGCTACGAGAGAGGCATGTTGGAACACTTCTCTTCGTTCTGACTGGCCCGTGAGCCCCTGGGCCCTGCAGCCAGGCTCTCAGCAGTAGGTGGGCTGCGGTGGAAAAATGGTAAGGCACAGTAGGTGAGATTAAATTAGCTGAGTGTATAGGGATTACAGTCGCTAGCGTGCTGATCCCCTCCCACACTCGCCCTAATCCAGCCGTAATGAATATATCACGTCTGACAGCGCTCGGGCCTGCGGTACCACACACGCACGCACGTATTTCTGCACCACACACATATAGTCACCTACCAGTCCCACCAGCACTCACAGCATCCTGCCAGTCCCACAGCGCTCTTGAGCTCTTAGTACTGCACACGCTCTCTGCAGCCACTGTGGGGGGTCCACAGGCATGGAACATATCCAAAGCTATGTGGGCACACAAACAGATTCAGTCTGGGAATAAAAGTAGGAGCCATGTTTTTCCCGCTTACTCAGATCATGAAAGCGTTCTTACATCAAAGTGTGACATAATCTTACTAAAGGAACAGTTCAATCAAAAACAAGCTCAGGCTAATGCAAAAAAAAACAAAAAAAAACAAACAATAAGCTTAAGCAGTGTTACTAAAAGAACAGTTCAGTAAAAAAAGCCTATGGCACTAATGATCAATGAAAACAAACAGCCACCAAATAGCATAATGCAAATGATATGATGCTAATTGGAGGTTAACTTACACTTATTATTAGCCACGTTAGCATGTTTGGGTAATAACATATAGCATTTACTAGTTGGGAACATATAGTTGTAGTATAAGAAGAGACTGCATTGTAGGAGGGGAGTAAACTCTGAGAACGTAGGCTGGAGGTCATCACTGAGGATCATGGAGGAGGTGTGTGGAGGTCATAAAAAGTTAATGGGAAATGGAGGGCAGATATGGAAGTTTATAGAACGTTACACTGGAATGAGGAGGAGCTTCAGGCATGGTCCTCCTCTCAAACTCTTTAGTTGTTTCACAGTGCCATTATGATCTTATTACCTAAAGGAACAGTTCAGTCAAAAAAGTTAATGTTGCTAGCAATACATGATAAAAAGAGCCAACAATTAGCATTATGCAAATTGGATTATGTTAATTGGATTATTAATCAAAAAAATAGTTAATAATGGTTAGATAATGTAGCTAGCAACAATGATGTAAACAGCCACCAATTAGCATTAAGGAAATTGGTGATTACTAGGTTCCGCTCACTGTTGGCCACATTACCATGTCTGGTTAACATTATATGACATGTAATCACTTTAATTAAAAGAAACCTTTCAGTCAAGAAAGCTAATGTTGCTAGCATCAAATGAAAATTAACAGCCACCAATTAGTAATATGCAAACGGTGGCTACTATTTTCCACTCACTGTTAGCCACATTAGTAATACACGACATACAATGTCACTATTTATTACTACAGAGAACAGTTAAAAAAAGCTAATGTTGACAGCACTAATGAAAATGAACCATCTAACAATCCACCTTACACAAATAATATTATGCTAAATAGCTTCTGGCCTCAACTCACAGTTAGCCACATTAGCTTGTCTGGTTAATAATATATGACATACAATCTTATTACTTAACAAAAATAGTCCAGTCAAGATGTTGCTCGCAAAAAATGTTTCCAGCAATCAGCATTAGCAGATGACATTATGTTAATTGGTGGCTACTAGTTTCAACTCATTGTTAGACACATTAGCATGTTCAGCCTATTCCTTTGAAATAAGTAAATAAGTTGGTAAGCAGCATTCCCATTGGTGCTTAGCTTTATCACAGTCCCAGCATTTATTTACACTCCATGTATTTTGCCATCTAGAATATTCTGTCCAACTCTCTGCCCCCACTTCCAGTTAGCCCGCGTACTCGTGCTTGCTCACTCAGAATGTTTCACGTGACATCTATTAAATTTCACATATTCATCCACCATAAAATGTACTGCACAAAAGATTCTCTATTCCACTTGGCAGCAGGATAGTGTAGCAGCGTGTATGACATGCGGAGGGTGTTTTATCATTGCAGAAACTTTAATCTATTCAGGAAATCTGTAAAATAGCGCAGTTCTTGGGGAACTTCTCTCACACATGACAAAGCCGCCTCACAATAGACCACACAGCACATGACGCTGTCTGCGGTCATCACTGAGGATTCTGGGACAGAGCAGGGATTCAGGCTAAGTTTAGTCTTTCATTTAGCCAATAATGCTCCTTTTAGAGGAGATGAGTGATAAGAGGGTAGGAAAGACAAGGATGATTCACTGTCCCCTCACAAAACAAAGGCATCATTTAATTTCATCCAACCGAGGGAGGAAATGGGAGTCGTAGAGGATGACCAGAACTGGGGTCAGACACAAGAGTTTTCTTCTTCTGCGCATCTCTAATCTGTGTCCTTCATTTGTTGCTTCTTGCCGTTAGTTGCACCTGTTTCCTTCACAGCTGAGAGAACATTTTAAACACTCTGGCCCATATAGTTGTTATCATGTCGAGGGCATGGTGCTCCAACATCTTAGCATCTCAGCACTTTTCAGACAGACACAAAAATAAAAAGTGAAAAGTCAGCTCAGCTGGGCATTCGCTCCATGAAAATGTGCCTTGGGCCTGAGAGTTATAGCAGCGTTTAGAAAACAGCAACGTTTTGATTTGTTGCCAAATTATTCCTGCTTTTTAAAGATTGAATTTGGGGGGCCAGTGACAGATTTAAAACAATTTGTCAATCCAATTAACTTCATCAGCATACTTGAGGCTGCCGATGTTACAGACACACTTGAAAGATTGGTTTCATTTTTATAGTCTTTGTCTGTGGGCTTAAGAGAATTGCGATTCAGTCTCAAGAATCCATTACTTTGATTATGGTGTGTAGAAAGCCTGACAATGCCTGATGAGATGTTGAAAAAGCATACTTCTTATTTAAGTGAGGAAAAGACAGCATTAAGAAGAAAGGAAAGCGTTGAGAGCTCGACAGATGCTCGCTACTTAAGCTAATGTGTCTGCATTAAGACTGACATTTAGTGTGGGGTTACAAATCAAATCACTTCATCACCCTCTCTTCTCCACAGTCTCCTTGGCGTCTCCTTACTCTGTTCTTTACTTTTTGTAAAGACTTTTCTCTGGTTTTTAAGCCGTCAGTCCCCTTCTTGACTCATGCTCGCTTCAGGAGGCTTCTATATGAGCTAACAGAAAAAGCGCAGTCTGCTACAGAGGCCTTTTCACCTGTTAGCATCACTCTACCAGGTCTGGCCCTCTAGGTCACTGCTGTCTCAGACAGCCTTTGCTATTTACATCAGACTAATGCCTTCCCTTCTTCACTCGTTCAATACCTGCGGCCCTGTCTGCATGCTACTGTCACCCTACTCCTAACAGTGAAATTCAAACCACTGCCTCTGTAGCCATTACAAATCTGTACGGCTAACGCCCCCAAGACTTGGTGCAAAGCAGTGCTCTGTCTGTGTAGCAGCACCAGTTCAGTGAAGGACATAACTTTCAACACAAACATCTAATTTAAAGGAATGCTACAGCATCGTTCAACTTAATCTCTATCTACAAAACTGTAGACTTGAAACACATTTATCTTACACACTCCACCAACAAATACACTCTCTCATAGCAACTGTTACCAGATTGGACAAGCTTTGCAGAACATTCTCTACACAATGAGCTTCCAGATTAAAATTCTACGCTACAGAGCTGAACTACTGTATTGTAGCGAATAAAAACATGGCAGATTGAAAACTACAATGAATTTGCCACCATGCCAAGGTTAGCTGGATTACATTTGACCCATGCTAACAGTGTGATCTTTCATATGCATGCAAAATAAATATCATTTGACATTAATAACTGTATGTATTTTGACATAAATTGAGTTAAAAGGGATTTTTTCCCCAGCATTCTGTAAAGCTTGTCCAGCTTTGGAGCAATTCCCATATCTGTGGGTGGAGCAGATAGAAGTAACTGCCCAATATCCACAAATAAATATGTGATTTAAGTGCAGAAGGAGAGGCTCTTTTTGTAGGCCCCCTAGTGGCCCTTCAGCTGGAGGAATAGAAATTGAGTCAGATATTTTAATATATGTATAAATACTTATAACTCTCTTATCCAATTAACTAGGACACTGTTGGCTCTCTGTGTGTGAAAAGTTGTGGCTCTGCTTTAAACCCCAGTAAGCAATGAGGGGTAAGAACTGTGCTGAGATAAAACAATCAGCTCAACTGCAGCTTTGTAGACATTAAAAATTGTGTAAAACTTCCACAATTAAAAACAAAATTTTAACACAATAAAAACACTTTCATAAATATTGACATGCTTGCTCACTGACAAAGCTTCCATCAATGTTACTGAAGAAAAGAACTGTATAATTCGACCAAAGGATCTATAAAACAGAGAGAAAATGCATTTTATGGGAACTGTTAAAAACGAACTTCCAGTTTAAATTTCTACACTACAGAGCCAGATTATGTTATTGTAGCAAATAAATCCATGGCAGGTTGTAAGCTACAGTGAATTTGTCACCATGCTAACGTTACCATGCTGGATTACATTTGATCTATGCTAACAGTGTGACCTTTTATGTGCATCCAAAGTAAATACCATTTGACATTAGAAACCCACTGCAAATGTATGTATTTTCTGTTCTTTTTTGATGTTAAAAAGGGTTAAACACTGCAGCGAAATTCATAGAAAAATCAGCCATAAGCTATAGATGCAGATGCAGTTGAGCATTCCTTTAATACAAGCAGCATTAAAAAGATTTAACCCAATAATGTGGTGTAATGAAATAATTTGTATGTTCTTGTGGCCTGACAGAAAACGTGTTAAAAACAGTGATAACATACAAAGCGTGTTGTTAATTAACACATCATTTTTAGAGTGAAAGCTGGCCAGTCTTTTATCTGTGCATGGATAATTTAAGAAGGATGCTGGGAGGGATTATTTCCCCCAGTGTGTGTGCTGGGGGAGCAGAATCCAACAGAGCTGAGGCCCTCTGGCAATAACAGGTGGCTGCTATGGAAGCCTGTGCGCCACACCACTTTTCCCTCGAGTTTCTCTGTAACTGGCATATTCAGAGCAGATGCTTCACTGAAAGCGCCGTTTCTTCACCAACCTCACGCCACTCCTGCATGCTGATACGATGAGGGCTGGTAGCAGGGGAGCATGTCAAATGTCTGCCTCCTGCACTTGTTCTGGGAGGCAGATGCTAAATGTTTTCCTCTCTTTTTTTTTCATCCTCCCTATACTTCAACAGCACCACTCCCACTGCTGACGTCCCATCCCCCTCTGACCTTGCACCCGTTCGCTGTCTCACTTAGACGATATATTTAAGTGCACATATATTACCAGCCTGACGAAAAGCTTCGCCTGTCAAATGTGACCCCACCCAGCCTCTTTTTCTTCCTTTCATCCCTCCTAAATCTCTTCAGCCTGTCCGTCTATCGTCTAGCATACAGCTCAATTAAAGTCTGCTGGAAGATCATATTTTGCCTCACAGGGAGCCAGTGTTTTCACATCACAGCTGGAGACAGGGAAGAATTCTGACATTAAAGCAACACTCCAGTATTTGTACATCGAACATCTATCTGTTGCATCTGTAGCATGTTGATTACCAGGGGCAATCGTTTCGACATGTTTCCCTGTTTTTACAAAGGAACTGAAAATTTGTTCTCTCAAAAACAAACTTATAATAGAAGCCAGTGGGCAGAAGCTTTGAGTCAACATATTTTCTGCTCTTTTTGAAGTGCGGGGTAATGACTTAAAAAAAAATATGGTCCATGGTAACTGACGTTACAGATGCAAGAGATAGAGAGAGCAAGACAGTGGAAAAAGACAGCATTCGTTGTATGGTGGAATGCAACATAGTACAAGTTACTTAGACCTACAAAGCCATGCATTCTCCATGATCAGCCTTATTGATTATCCTTGGGATGATGTGCTAAGGAGGGACATGTATCACTGTCAAACACCTTTTATGGATTGTCGATTCTCATCTAGGACAGCGACAGGCACCTCTGCAAATTTCTTCACTCATAGTAGCTGTGCAAATGAGAAAAGAGGGCTGAATGTCTGTGCTATAAAGTAGCAGCAGGGCAGGCAGTAGCCTTAACCTTTGTTAATAGAGCTGATCATTTGCAACCTGAGCGCTGTGGACGAGACCCGCCCTGAATCACGCATGCTGGCACTCGGCCAGGTAAGTGGCCCTGTGTTTAACAGCCACTGAAAATAAATGCAGGCCCCACCCGAGTCTCTCCATCTCTCTCTCTCTCTTTTTCTCTCTCTCTCCCCCATAGCCCCCTCTGCCCCATTAAACCGCAGTTAGTTTTTCACTGTTTGCTTTACTGCACACACCCCAGACCTGCACGGCGGCTGCGGCAAAAAAGGCTCTGGTCAATAAAAGCCCTATATTGTCCAGGATGCCACAATAATTATCAGTGGATAACAATTAGCAAGGGAGCATGGGGGAAGGGGGGATGGACAGATGGATGGACAGAGACACAGAGAAAGAAAATAAGTGGCCACTTAAAACAAAAGGGCATTATAGCCCAGTTTCCCATACATAGATTAAGCCTAAGCTTAGTTTAAATGAGATATTCAGTGGTGGTAGAACCACTGACATTGCAGTTAGGCCCATTAATCAGCCCTATGTGAGAAAACGCATATCTCAGATAAGAAGACAGATATACAGATGAAACTAGCTGTAGTTCAATACGACTCAAAGCACTTAGCAGTGTGATAATGCCATGCTTAATCAGCTCCAACAAACGAGCAAAACGGTTCAGCCCCCGCCTCAGCGATCAGCGCCACTGCCGAGATAATATCATCAAACACTTTGTGGTATCAAGATGTCAGTATGAGGAACAGACACAGTCACCTAGCTCTACAGCTGGAATGTGCAAGGCTGGAGGCTAGACTATTGCATTAATGATAAAAAGGAAAAGACCCTGTTGCATGCCTGCTCAGCTAAATCCTCCTGGAATGCATTTCTGCTCACAAGAAATGGCGAACTTGAAGATTTGGGATGGCAAAACTTCACTCTGAGCAGGATGACATGGAAAAACATTACGCTTAATCCCATGGGAAGTCTTACTTATTCATATGAGATGTAAATTCATCTTAGAAATTTGCCTTGGAAATGTGACCTGCCGGTTCCATTCCTTTTCTGACCTACATTCACCTACACGCGAAGCCAATAAGTGCTTAAATAAATTTAACAGTGTAGATATCCTCATTTTAGTACTCTAAGACTCAGTTTTATACCTGCCAAACACTGTATCACTGCTCTTTAGGTACTACCATTCTACCTTCATAAGCACATGACATGCACTCCAGCCTGCACCTGCACACATCTGGCACTAAAGACTATTGACATCTCTAATAGAGAACGTTCTCCTCTTACCTTTACAGGTCTAAGATGGCCACGGGGTTCTTTCCTCGCTCTGGTTGCGTTTTTTCCCCCTCCCTCCTTCTCCCCGATGTGGAGTCTTGCAATTCTTCCTCTCTATCAAACTGATTGTGGCCTGTGTGTGCTGATGCTGCAGTGATACAAAAACACACCCTCTCAGACTCCCTCTCCTCTGCCTCCCTGTGTCTGATTGGCTGCTGGCTAGAGGTGACATCACCCTTTCTCTCCAGCTCCCTCACTCGTCCCCTCCCTCCCTCCCTCTCTCTCTCCCTCTCTCTCTCCCTCTCTCTCTCCCTCTCTCTCCCTCTCTCTCTCCCTCTCTCTCTCTCTCTCTCTCTCTCTCCCCCTCACTCACTCACTCACTCTGCTCCCTCTGCTTTCTGACCATTCCTTTATTGTCTTCATCCTCCATCCTTCTCTCCTCACTCCCCTACTAACTGCCCCCCCTTTCAAAACATGTCCATAATGTGATCAGCCTGATCAGTTTGATAAAGGGGGAAAGCACTCACACATAGAGATGATGGCGGGATGATGATGGCTCTGCAGCAGGAAGCTCTTGCTGTGGTACATAGAGAATGTGCGCCATAAGTACATGGGATATAGGCTATGCTAATTAGCGCATTGTTATGCTGCGTCTGCAAGGCTGCATTAGAAGGGTGCTCTCCATCTCCCACTCTCTCTCCCTCTCTCTCTTTGGCACCAGGCTGCTGGAAAGTGGCCATGTTAATACTGGAAGAGAGGGTGGTGAATGAGGCCTGGGGAGTGGAGGGAGGAGAAGAACACATAGAGAAAGAAAGAGAAGAAAAAGAAAAGACTATAGTGGAGAAATAGAATAGAAGACTGCAAGAGAAATACTGACTTCCATTTAAACCATAATGTGTGTGTGTGTGTGTGTGTGTGTGAGTGAGAGAGAGAGAGAGAGAGAATATAGAATAGTATAGTATAGCAGAGTTCTTCTTCAGTAACAGAAGAAAGAAAAAGAGAGAAAAAGACAGAGAGAGACAGACAGAGAGGGGAAAATAGTCTAGAGGAATAAAAATAGAGGAATAGAGGAGAAACACTGACTTCCATTTCAGCAATGATAAGAAACACAGGGAGAGAGGGCGAGAGACAGAAAGGGAAAGAAAAGAATAGAGAATAGCAACAATAATAATGGTAAGGGAAAAAACAGTGTATTTAAACAACTTCCATTTAAGCAATAATCAGTTACAAAAGACAGAGAGAGAGAGAGAAAGAGAGAAAAACAAGACAGAAAAAGAGAGACAAAAAAGAACAGAGAAAAGGGACAAGAAGAGTGGAACACTGACTTCACTGTAAGCAGTAATGAGTGACATCAATGAGAGAGAGGAAAGAATATACTAAAGATAAAAAGAAGAGAGGAGAAACATTGAGAACAGAGAGAAAAAGGATAGAATAGAGAGAATAAAATGTGGAGAGGAATAGAAAAGAGTAGAGAGAAAGAATAGAGCAGAAAAAAGAGAAGAGTACAGAGCCCTGCTGGTGATATCCCATATAAATAAAAAATAATGCCTGGCCACACCTTGTTAACGCATGGAACAAGATCCTAAGTCATGGCCACCACTTAGTAAGGTGTGGGAATGAGATCATGCCTTACTAAGTTAGGGCCACACCTTACTAAGTCACAGCTACACATCAGGATCTTGTTTCCACGCCTTACTGAGTCGTAGCCACAACTTAATTATCTTGTTCCCATGCCTTACTAACTCGTGGCCACAGATTATTTTTATTTATACAGGATGTCACCAGCTGGGCTCTGTAGAGAAAATGATTAGTAGAGGAGAAACACTGACTTCCATTTAAAGGGTCTATATAATAGAAAAACCCAATTTTCCACACTTTTTTAAATACAAAGTTTGGTGTAATATGTAAACATTGTTAAAATTTCAAAACATCCCATTCAATCCTGAAGTCTATACAATCCATATTTGGAAACAAACCTCCAAAAGCAGCCTGTTTTGCATTCATTGTTTTTGTGATGTCACAAAAGCCAATGTATTTACATACACCTGCTTATTCAGCCTACAGCAGTTTAGCTCCACTCATTCATACAGAAGTTACAAGAAGTGTTTTAGCCCAGACTGTTTTTAAATGATGCGCAATTCAGGACAGCCAATCAGAACAGAAGTCATTTACATACATCAGTCTTAAAGGCACAGCAGCAGAAACAGTCAGTTTAATTCTAAGGGCTAAAGAGAGGCTGGTCATGTGGTCATGTAAAAATTATTTATTTTTGGACTCCTTTTAGTAAACACACAAAGACATTGTAAGTAGACCTCAGAGGAAAAAAAATGTAGGATATTGGCCCTTTAAACAACTATCAGCTAATGTGGGAACCTCAAAAAGCATGCACGCAAAAAAGGAGGTGGCATTAATTCACAAATACTATATGATATCAATAAGCACTCACTCCACTAAAAATGTCATATGTCTGAGTGAGATGAGTGAATATTAATGCCAGCAGCCCTTTTAGAAAACTATCTCTACTGTTTCACCAACGTTTTCTACCTCTGGATCCAGACACAGAGTAGAAGTGACACTGTAGGTCTACTGTAAAGGTCACGGAGCGCATGCGTGTGTGCATGCATCTGAATAAACATTCAACAAGCAGATCCGTTTGTTTTATCTCAGCATTATCTCTGCTGATCTGCGCTCAGCTCACAGTGTGTCACACCTGACCGACTGCACCTCGGGGGATCCGACCATGCCTGTCTGTCTTCTGCTGCTTGAACAGAAGAACATACATGACCCATGACTTTCTACCCGCAAACTAAAGACCAGCCTGCTGTTAAAGGACCTCCGTCACTTTGGGTTCTGAGCCACACAACACCATCTGGAACTCAGTTCACCTGACTCACCGCAAACACAATGAAGTGCGACAACAAAAGCCTATGCAAACTGGAGCCAATTTGAATAAGCGATTTGCAAGGGTTACCAAAGGACATCTAGCAAAAAACAAATTATTTTATGTTGATGAGTGATGACAAAGAATTTTGCAAGAAATTTACATTTCATTCATCTTTAGTGTTGAAACTGGAGCAATGAAAAAAAGACTACATCTAAACATCTGAACATGTGTTGAAGAACAACTTTGCTTTAGAAAAAAAGCTTAAAACTTACTTATGAAATAGCATAATTGGGTTGTGTTTGATCCCGTCCTAAAAACAGTGCTTCTTTTTGCCATTCGGAAATACGATCATAACAAAAATCGTTCTTTTAGACAAGCTGTCTTCCCATATAAGCTTCAGATGTTCAACTGTTTCTAGGTGATAAAAGTAAGACCAGTCTGAAGAAGTTTACATAGAAGTTGGATTGAGGAAAATAATGCAACATAAGGTCGCTGTGCTAACAGACCACAATTAAATGTTATACAGGAGAATTAAAAAAAAAAGTTACTAATTTTAAAGGGTCCATATTCTATATTTCTCACCTCATGGACCTGAAACCTAAAATGTACTTGAGTAAAAAGCAAAAGTAAAGCAAAAATAAAGCTGCACTGTGTAAGATTTGGAGATTTGGTGGAAATTTGTAATTGCAATCAACGTGCAGAAGCACAGTATTCGCTGTGTTTTGGCCCTCTTCCCCAAGCGGATGAATCTGATGATTGTGAGCCCACTGAAAGTGTTCAAAAAGAACTCAGGCAAAACTTGGTGAGGGATGTTTCGTCTGACGGTGTAAGTGAATGATCTACTACTGCCATCATGTCTTCATCAGTAAATGGTGATTTTGCATCTGAGACCTAAACTTCGAGCTGGATCTTTTTTTGAGCCTGTGCGTGTGATGTCACGCAAAGACGTGTGATGCACTACAAAAAACTTTCATGAAATCTGACGCAACATTTGACGTTTAAATTATTATTTCAGGCTTTATGGGGTGACTTACAGCAGCGCACACATACTACATTTTAGCACATACTGACTCAGTAATGCTACTTCTTTCAATTTTAACAAAAAAATCTTACAATCTTAACATCTTAGTCATTGGGTGCGTTTACATGCACGTAATAATTTGATAACTGCAGAAAATCAGATTTTGTCACTAATCCAAACAAACGCCTTTACATGCACTTGAGTAATCAGATAATGGGCAAACTCCAGGTCTATATGAGTCAGGCAGTAATCAGATTTCTGCTTTGCAACCAGCCAAAACCTCATAAAAGAAGATGTGATGTAAAACTTAGCTTAAAACTCAAACTTCATCCTGTGGCTTTGTTTTTTTAAAACATTGCGCCACTTTACCAAAAAATATGAACATATAACATCTAGAAGACGAAGATTATTTAAATCCATCAATTTGTCAAGCATGTAGTTGGTTTCAAAGATGCTCCAAAAGTGTTTTAAAAATTATTTCCGGTACCGCCGTCTGTTTTCGCATACTGTTTGCACAGACTGAAAATCCGAAAGAAATCCGAGTAAGGGTACAAACACCCTGAGAAATCTGATCACTGAGCTAAAATCCAGCTTTCTTTATCAGATTTCTTATTCGGATTTCTAGACCTCACTTCAATCTAAGAAATTGGACTATGCTGTTCACATGACAATTTGAATGATCAGATAACTGCAGAAATCCGATTATGGTCAGATTATTGAGTACAGGTAAACACACTCATTGTTGAGATAAGTTCTCAGCATTCATGTATGACTGATTATAAAAACACTATGTTCACAAATAGCACCCCTGAACACCTGCAATGCACTCAGACCGCTGTTCGTACATCAGCTTAGAAAATTCTTCAACATGAGTTTTCACATTTTAAGACTAAATCTGTATGTTTCATAAATGGCCCTTGGTCTCGTAACTCACATTAAACAGGCTGAAAGTTCTCCACAAGGCAGTTATTAGCACACAGCAAATAACTCAGCAGATAACCTCTGATGCTTCATATGAGCAGTGCTTCACGTCAATACCGCTGTGCATCCTTCTTTCCTAGGCTCCATTTATGACATTTGTCTGGGTTTGTGCACCAAAAATGATCCATTTTTACGACCACTTCGAACCTCCTTATGCTTTAGAATTAAACAGGCTATTCTACATTTTCTTATATTTTACTGTTTTCTCCCTGAGATTCATTTTGATGCTAATGTAGTTTTATGTACTAAAAGCTGTCACAATACATTTTTACATGACCATTTCCCAACGTTTCTTTAGCCCTTAGAGTCAGACAGATTGTTTTTGTTTCCGTGCCTTTAAGTCTGATGTGTTAATAACCTCTGCTGACTTTCCACGCACAACAGGACTATATGGACTGAGGAGTGAATGGTACATTCTGAAACTTTAGCAATGTTTGTACACTACGTCAAACTCTCTCATTTAAAAAAAGGAGGCTTTCCTTTATATGGACCCTTGATTATAAATACATTTTTGAAACATACTGTTTATATAATACATCAAATTCATTATAAGGCAGGGAAATTTGTTTTTCCTTTATATTTGTCCCTTACGTTATGAGTTTTTAATCCAAGTGATTTTGGATTATTTCTATTGGTCGATTAATCAAGGACAGCTGGAAGGTTCAAATTATGTAGAAAATTAAAAAATGAAAATAAGCTAGGCAAAATTTCTTAATGTTTATAACATTACTGATGGGGTAAAGCTCATGTTGATCTCTCATCAGTGATGGAATGAGGCCTGAGGCTTTTGCTCAGCTGCTGTCATTATCCTTCAATTACACACTGACTTCCACTAGGCCAAACTGACCAAATGACCTCAGTTCTGCTAAACGAATTCAATTAAATCAATTAGCTGCCTGAGCAGAGCTACAAATAACCCAGCCATGCCACAGACCCAACAGAGACAACAGAGCTGTCATACACTGCTGCCCACTCCATTCAGTTCATACTATTAACTTCCCATATAGAATAAGACAGCTGAGTTTTGGCTTGTGTTAACTGCACTGCAGGTCAATACTGTAGTCTGACCTGCCAGTGAATGGAGCTCCAGTGCTATTGAGTGGAGCACTTTCCATAGACTCTCGTTTATTCAGGTTGGCAGGGTTTAGCACACATAGAGAAACAGACAGTGACACAAGCGCAGACACATGAAACAGCAGATCCATTCTGTTCTGTCTCCAGCAGTCTTTTGGAAGCAAAGTAGGACACGCAATGACGTTGGTGTTACTCTCTCGAGGTTGCTGATTATTGTGCACCAGCACAGGAAACAAGAGCTGAAACAAGAAAATCTGGAGGAGTCACCGTGAGCGAGTAAGAGAGAAGAGACGAGACACAGACAGAAAGAGAGAAGAAACTGAGAAAGAGAGAACGGTGGACAGCAGGGCTGATTTATAGTGGCATTGCTAGGCTGTGGAGTCTGTCTATATGCCAAGTTAATTTATTGGCTATGAAGTCATACGACTACTGCTGACGGCCCTGGCTTGGGTGTGCAGGAAGATATGGTGTCTGCAAAACCACATTCACTCAGTTATATGACTTGTATGTTCCTGAGTATTTTCAGATAAGAATACTTCTACTCAGTCCCAGTTCCAGAACAGAATCACAGAGAGTGCATCAGAAATAAATGGGAGTACAAACTAGGAAACTGTGTGGTTACTCAAAATACTGTATTAAAACAGAGAGCTAACATTTGTTCAGGATTACATGACTAAGAATGATACAATCCATGAGTGCGTTTACATGCACTTAACAATCCGATAACTGCAGAAAATCAGATTTTGTCAGTAATCCGATCAACACGTTTACATGCTCTTGAGTAATCAGATAATGGGAAACTCAGTAATCAGATTTCTGCTTTGCAACCAGCCAATAAACTCACAGAAGATGTGACGTAAACACATCACGCCACTTTACCTGAAAATATGAACATACACCATTTAGAAGATGAAGAATATTTAAATCCTTTATTTCGTGTTTGGCTTCAGCGCCTCTCCAAAAGTAGAAATCTGATTGCTGAGTTAAAATTCAGCTCTCTTTATCGATTTCTTAATCGAATTTCTAGATCAGAGTGTTTACATGACCATTTGAATATTTGAATAACTGCAGAAATCCGATTATTGCGTTCATGCATACCCACTCCATGAATTTACTGCAATATCCAATGCTTTAATTGCTAATATGTGGAGATTACCAAAAATGCATTCAGAGGGCTTGTTTAACTCCTTAAATGGCCAGTGCTTGCCAGCAGGCCCCAAGTTTTACTGCACACTTCTATAACCTAAGAATAGCTCAACGGGTTTGCATTTCAGTCTCTGTAGTTGCTGAATAATAAGCCTTAGGCCCAATCCCATTTCACCCCTTGCCCCTACCACTTAGCCCTTAACCCTCCATTTGTGCGTTCCGATTTTTGTGGAGATAGAGGGGTGGGGTGAAGTGTTAGGGCTATTTGGCCCTCCAGATGGAGGTTTTTCAGAGGCACACTGGCAGGGTTGCCTACAGAGCACTGTTAGTAGCCTGTTAATGAAGTAATGTTCTTTTTTACTTGAGGGTCCCATTTCATAGAGATTTCAACCATGATCCGTTGTAACTCAGTTCCAAGATTCAAAGTGACACTCGAAAACAAGGGGTAGAGGTAAAAAATAACAAATGGGATTGGGCCTTAGTATGTAATAAGCCTGGGATGAATAACATAATTGTACAGCATATAGTATTTGCTAAAGTTGATAAATGTCCTTGACATCAGCAAACATCTAGTTTGCTCACAGAGAATGCCAAACTAGCACAGCCCTTCTATGTATTGACTGTAGTGTGCTTATATAGGACTGGGCAGGCTTCTACTCAAATATCTGTGTAGAAAACTTATTGCTCAATTACATTTTAGACACTAATACTTACTTAACAATTCCTTTTCAGTATTTCATTAGTATTTCACTTTGTTGAAATAATTATTTAATTCTATTAAATTGTTGCCACTACTGCTTTGTGACTGGTTGTACCTCTGACTTTTGAGGTTTATTTTATTTTAGACCACAATGACCAAAAGACAGAAATTGCACTGAACACTGTGCAATTAAGTAATTGAGAAAATGAGTAAAGAAAAGTGTAATTTTTAACACTCTGCTGAGCAAAAAGCCAGTGGGTCGCCAGCTTTGCAGTCAGTGGCCCACTATTCTCTTACTAGTTGTCTGGGGCTCCTGAATTTAAGTTATATTTGTTAAGGGGTGACACTTTTATTCAGCTGATTGAAGGGACACGCTGTTATAAACAGGGATGTGGACAAATACTCGAGTACTCGGTTAATCGTTTGAGGTGCCAGTATTCAAATACTGAAATCACTATTCACTAAATCAGCACAGGAAGAAAATATACATACTAACAATCCAATTAAATGCTTATATTTTTAAAAGGACAATAAAATGATACTTTTTTGCTTGTATTTGTGAGTAAATATACTATGTTATGTTCTACGAGTGTCTGAACGTGAGCGCGTTGTTAAGGGCGTGGCTAGCTAGCTAACAGTTAGCTAACTTAGCTCGCTAGCTAACTGAGAAGTACGTAGCGCTGCTTTAGTGCTAATTAGGCTAATGTTGACACTAGTTAGATCCAGAAAGAGCGGAAAAATATTTCTCTGACAAATAATATGTCATATCATCCACCAAGGAGAAAATACCTCGTTTAAGACGACGACACATCATCAGCATCCAGTGTATCAGGTTTTAGTTCATATCTGAAGGACCAGCTTCTGTTCAACCAACATGAAGACCTGTTCTCTCTGTTCTCCGGCTTGACGGTAAATTTTTTGTGATACTGTTTTTTTTAGCTTCTTAACACCACAGTTATCGCCTAAAGAGTAAAGGCCTCAGCACTTCTTGCGAAACGAAATTCTCCAGGGTTGTGCGAAGCCGAAAGCGCCTTCGTGAGCTTATAAGCTCGCATACTTTCTGCGGTTTGGTGGTGCCTGTCGCGGATGCTCCACGTGACGCTGGGACATTTTATGCTAAGTTTCATGACTGCAGGAAAACGATTGATCACTGTTCTAACTATGGCGACGTTTAAGTTCAGAATACCGCCACCATTTAAGGTGGACCGGGAAAATTCGAACAAGAAGCTGGTGAATAGAAAGCCTTCAGCCTCGTCCTCTTGTGAACCTAAAAATAAGATAACCTGAATGTTTTGGTACCCAGTACTAGTTCGTACTACCGAATAATAGACTTAACATCTTACATTTAGGAGGTATTTATTGTTCATTTAACACATGCCCGTTTCACACTGTAATATTAGTCTTTCTGCCAAAGCCGAAACTCCTCAAACTTGTCCATCTTTGATTCATGGCACGCCTCTTTTTTATCGACCAATCAGAGGCTCCGTCGCGTAGCGTCTTCGTCTACGGAGTTCGCCCAGCAGCCATGTGCGCGACGTCTGCGGTCGCTCGTTTTTCTCCGCAATTACGTCATATTGTTCGCTGAAGCCAGGCGAGCGTCGTCTCCGCAGGAAGCCTGCTGAGGCCTCAGGTCTGCAGCTTCAGCCATTCGCTAATTTCGGCCGTGACGTGCTTTCAGTGGCCTTTTTCCGTGTTTTTTCTCCCCTGAGATTTACCAGATGCGTTCACTGACTCTTACAGATAATCCAATATCTAAATTAGTCGGAATTCACATCCTTACTTGTAAACAAGTTTACTCGCATTCTGCAGTGGCAGTGACCGATATCACTAAAGTGAGATTTCTTATATACTTGGCTGTTGATTTTTTGTTTTTGTTATTTATTTATTTATTTATTTATTTGATTGATTGATTGATTGCTAGGCAGCTAAATCACTCATTTTGAGTTTGACTACCTCTTAAGGTTAGTGCTATATCACTAATGCAAGCAGGCACCACACATATATTTAAAAAAAAAAACGCACACGAGTGTCTCCAAAACAGTAATTCTACAGGAGAGAGCACACCATTCTTGTAATGTTAGTTAATGTAAAAAGATAGATTTTATTCCCAGTAATTTTGGAGCATCGTTATTGGTTCATTCACCATGAAATGTTCACACTATATAAAGGACGGCTGCTGGGTTCAAATAAAGGAGAAGAGTAGCCCTTTTATTGTGACAATATACTGCCACTGTAGTGCGAGAACACTGACGGACGAAGCATAAAAATGGTGCAAAATTGTGAATTTTGTCAAACTGATGAGGCTGAGTGATGTCATGCTGTGCAACATTATAAATAGCATTTCAGCGGAATGCCCCTTTAAGTCTGATTGGCTGTCAGCTTGCCCATAACCAGCTCTTAATGTAGACCACTTTACATAGAGAAAAACTGGTACCTATGAAACTTCAGCTGACTGGAGTTCTAACAGTGGCTCCTGAAATAAATCCACAGCTACATACAGCCTTCTTTTACTTTTAAGATTTAAGATAGCTAGGATTTCATCTAAATCTGGTTTTATCCCCCAAGAAACAATATTTCTACCTGATCTTTGACTACAATTCCCAACATTATCTCTCTCACAGCAAGAATAATACCAGTTAAATCATTCACAAGGGATGTATTTTTAGTGCAGTAGACCTGTTAACAAATGCAGGAGATTTGTGATGTGATCAGATGATATTAATTAACAGAGACGGGGAAGTATTAAATTAATTACTCATTAATTTTCAGAGAGAGATTTATTATTTTCCATGATCTCACACTGGGGTTGAGATTTTTAAACCAGGCTATTTTCTGACTCTCCCAGGTTGGTGGTTTCTCTCATATTTGCCTTGTTTTAAACTTTTCTTGGGTTTTTCATTCCTGCTAATTACTGAGAACTTCTCAAGGATTTTTTTGGGGTTTCTAAAAACAGCAGTGCTAAAAACAGTTCGCAATAGATTATGTAAGAGAGAAACTGCAAAAATGTGGGGCTCATCATGAAAGATTAACGAACTAGCTTGAGTTAAAGCTTTGTAGGGTACATTGTGATTGTCCATGTCATCACACAATGGAACTATTCATATCTTCGCATAACGTCCCTGATGTGAACTCGACAATCCGCTCGTACACGAAACGGTTAATCACCGCCATCATAGCCAGAAATATACATTTCCATAAAGTCAATTAAAAGCATGAAGCCAATTATACTAATGAACTCCTTCCTCTTTAGTGCTATGCGAGTCCATTCATCCGCCCCTTATCATTTCCCTCACGGGGAGGGAAGTAATGCTCCTGATTTATGCCCAGCACAGCACACTGTATTATGCTAAGTGTTCTGGCTCCTTCTCAGAAGCTGCTCTTCATTAATGAACAAAACCCACAGCTCATATTCCAACACCAGCAGCAGCAGCAGCTCTCTACACATCTCTCTCTCTGACTGTACACTTACAATGATCATACAAAAGTTTCAAAAGTTTGGAACAACTGCTTTTTTGATATAAATCCAATTTTATTGAAGATGCATGGGTAAATGACTATTTAGATACCACTTCTCAACTTCATATATTGCAGTAAATATCAGAGACCACCCTTCATGTATTTAACATCCAGCCAAAACAGACTAAATACAGGTTGTTTATTTTTCAGCAGATATTTCTGAGAACATTAGAAAATAATCCACTTACATAAGGAAGGGGAAAGTCAAAGGAAAATCAATGAAAAAACAAGTTTCCAAAACTGGATTTCAAAAAGTGATTTAAAAAAATAGAGAAAATGGGACTGCTAACGACCACAGAAGACCTGGCAGACCACCAAAACTGTCCCCTTCAGATAAACAGTACTTAAAGATTTCATCTTTGAGAGAGAGGAGAAAATCAAGCTCCACTCTTGGTTCAGGTCTGAAAAAATCCACAGCTGTCTATCCTTCCACAGTGAGAAGACAACTCAGCACTATGAGTCTGAAAGGATGTGTAGCTGTCAAGAAACCATTACTGAGAAAAGGAAATAGACAAAAAAGAACATTTGCAAATCATACAAAGAAGCTGCTGAGGTTCTCAGAACAATGGACTGACCACCCCAGAGTCCAGACCTCAACATCATTGAATGTGTTTGGGATTAACTGGATCATAAGAAGCAGAAAATACAACCAACTTCTAAGACTGAACTTTGGAAGTGGGAAAAATATCCCTGCAGATTTCTTTGAAAAACTGAGAGCAGGTGTACCGAAAAGAATGGAAGCTGTAATAAAGGCAGAGAGTGAACACTCTCTAAGAACATATTAAAAAAGATGTGGTTGGCTTCTGTGTAATTTTTGGTTACATGCAGACACACAAAAAGGAATAACTTGAATTTAATGGTCGTTTAAACTGTAAGTGTAATAAAAGAAGTGCGCTTTGAATTACTGTAAATAGATCATTACAGTACATTATATAAAAATACATAAGAAATAAGGCATTGACATGCCATTGTTTTGTGTCCTGATGAAGGCCTGAGAAGGCTTCAATGCATCAGCACGTTTTTAAACATATTGCCATGTTTCAGTAAAGGCTTTTTGTACTTTTCTAAAGACGATATGCCCGGGAATTTCTTTGTTCTAGGATTTATTTTGCACATGCTTTGTGGATGCGGATGGATTTTTTTGTTTTTGACAGTTCCAGCTTGGAATTGTTATTTTGTTCTTAAAATACCTTCAGTGTGTAGTATATAGTATTTTTATGTACACTGCACATGTTGTTACTAAATAAATTGACAGCAATTATTAAAATAAGTGATTCCAAACATTTGAATGGTAGTGTATACGCTCCACACACAATCCTATAGCATGCAAAATCATGTTTGTTATCAAGTATTCAACATTACATTCCTTCAAAACGTTTCTCTCCCATTTCTCTGCTCTGTTTGCATTATTCATAATAAACTAGTCAATAATTATCGAGCAGGTTCGCAGCAGAAAATCACACCAATCTGCATTATTTAGATGAGGAAGGAAAGTGAACAGTGCTTATGCAACATCAAATGCACTCATGCAAACCACTGCAGATTGATTTTAACCTGAGATCAGCAAAGACAACATTTCAAAAAGGAGAAACACTGACAGTTTGAGGCTCCATACTGACAGGCATCTCTCAATCCTACCATCGCCCTCTAGTGGTGAAAAACACTCAATGCAGTCTGTTACTCACCTTCACCTCTGTAATGTTTATTATTTCATTTTGTCCCAGAACAGATGTTCAAATGCAGACAACTGAACTGCACACAGGTCCTTCAAGGTCTGCAGCAAGATGCTACGCATGTTCTACCAATCATCAGTCTTCTTTGCTGCATTGTGTTGGGGCAGAAGATGAACTAATCAGAAAGGCTAGAGAGGTCATTGGGATCAACCTGGACTCTCTGGAACTGGTTGTTCAGAAGAGGACCCTGGCTGAGCTGCTACATGAGAGCGTGATCTGACAGCAGAGCAGCTTTAGATCCAGACTGATACAACTACACTGCAGCAAGGAGCTCTACAAGAGGTCATTCCTTCCTACTGTCATCAGACTGTATCATTCATCTGCCCTGTGCCGGAACTATTAGGACACTGCACAATGTCTCTGATTTTTCATTAAATTTTATGCACCTTATCTTAGTATTTTTATTTAAATTAACATATTAACATCTGGGTTGAAACAGGACTTATTTCTATGTCTTTAGTGTCTGTGCATCTTGGTACATACTTAAATGCAGTAACTCACTTGAGTAACTCAGTGCTTTCAGCAGTTTTAATGCTTATTGCACACACTAGTCATTTTAGTAAGTATTTTAGTATTAATATTTTAAACTACATAAAACTGTGTACATTATTTATGCTGGTTTCAGGTTGTATGTTTTACTTACAGTTTTAATGTTTACAGCTCTGTTTTATATGTATTTTATTTTAAAAAGCCCTCACAGGCTGTTCATAAAAATTTTTTATGTGCTTTGTGAATGCTGCCCAACAAAACTGAGTGCCTTTACCTGCACTCAATAATCCGATCATAATCGGATTTCTGCAGTTATCTGATTATTTAAATGGTCATGTAAACAGCACTCTCTGATTTCTTAGATCGGAGTAAGGTCTAAAAATTTGACAAAGTGAGCTGGATTTTAGCTCAGTAATCGGATTTCTCAGTGCACGTAAACTCTTTCCGATTTCTAAGTCTGCGCATGTGCGAAAACAGGCCACGGTGCTGGAAATAAGCAAGCAGCATTGCGGCAAGATGGCAGCAAAACACTTTCGAAGCGATGCTGAAACCAACTACATGCTTCACAAAATGAAGGATTTGAATATTCTTCATCTTCTAGATGATGTATGTTCATATTTTCAGGTAAAATGGCTCAGTGTTAAAAAAAATGCTGTGGTATGAAGTTTGAGTATTATGTTACGTTGTCATCAGGTCTTTGGATCGGATTACTGACAAAATCTAATTTTTTTTTGCAGTTATCAGATTTGTAAGTGCATGAGAATGCACTCCATTTGGTTCTGGGATTAATTAATTATGTATTTATCTATGTATCTGTCTATCTGTAGATAGCAGAAGTTCAGTGTAGTTGCAATTAGTCTAATAGGCTAATATTCAGGCCAATCTGATTTTTCTAGTTTCATTCAAATGCAAATGCTCAACAGCTCATGACAAGGTGGAGCAACACAGCAAGTGGCAAATGGTAAAAAATTGTAAAATGGTTAAAAAAAAAAGGGGGTTTAAGGTCTTTAAGGGTTCTTTAGTAAAGACAATGGTTCTCTATAGTATGTTTTTTTGCATGGTGAAATGGTTCTTCAGATTGCTGGAGAATGTGTTGTATATGGGGCTATAAAGAACCTTTTGGAAAAAGGTTCTATTGTTACAAGCTTTACATCATTACAACAGAAAAACCCTTTTTGGTGCTATAGAGAACCATATACAACACATTCTACATTAATCTGAAGAACAATTTCACCATGCAAAGAACTGTTACACATGTAAATGTTTTTTTGAGGATTCATGATTCTATAGAGAACCATTGTCTTTACTAAAGAGCCTTTGAAGAACCATGATCTGTAGGTGTGTACAAGGGGAGTGTGTACAAGTCTCCATTAATTGGGACTTATCCGTCTCCTATTTCAGCCTCAGCAGGTGCTGAAATTCTCTGGATTTAAACATAAAAACACTTAATCTTTCATCGTTTGCTGCATGCAGTAGAGCCAGCAATTTCATGATTAAACCTAAAAGACAGGGAGTCACAGCAGGCAAATACACAGAGAAAGTGAGAGAGAGGGAAGAAAACACGATTAAGGCACCAGGAAGCTAAAGGGGATTTTCACCATTAAAAAATCATGAGCAAATCTGTAAAAAACGTTCTTCACTGCTTATCCTTTTGATCTGTCTTTTAAAATAATTACAAAAAAAATAACCTTTATTTGAAATACAACGATTGAAAGAAAAAAACCCAAATCTTGCAAGAAATTTTTTTCTCAAATCTGTGTGTGCCAGTATTGTTGGCACCCCTAGAAATTCTAACTGAAGTATATTCCCATTCATATTTTGTGTTAAAGTTCACCTGAGCGATTAGCAACACTTAGTCAGCCATGACTTCCTGATTTTCATTTTTTTCATTGATTTCCATTAAAGATTAATACGTTTAAAACAACTGGAGATGTTAACAATCTGTAAGGAAGAGAATGTATTGACCCCACACACAGTGAGGAGGATGGCTTAAGTGGCCAAAAACTCTCCAAGGATCACAGCTGGTTAAGTGCAGACTGCAGTTAGGACTTAGGGTCAGAATGTCTCCCAAACCACAATCAGAAACCAACTATATAACCGCGAGTTGTTTGGGGGGTTGCCAGAAGGAGGCCTCTACTGTTAAGGACCAACAAAATCAAGCACCTGCAGCTTGCCAGACGTTACTTTAACTTTCAGTGGGACAGTGTTCTTTGGACAGATGACCATAATATAGCTTTTTTTGCAACAAACGCAAAAAGTGGGCAGTCATGCAGAAAGGTACCTAATCCCCAATATGAAGTATGGTGGTGGTCTGTGACATTATGGGGCTGTTTATCTTCTAAAGGCCCTGGACAACTTGTTCAGATACATGGTATCATAAACTCCATTAAACCAAAACCTGACTGCCTCATCCAGGAAGCTTAAACTGGGTTGTGTTGGATCTTCCAACAGGACAATGATACAAAGCACACCTAGAACTGGGATGAGCTGAAGAATAGACCTTGGAATCTAAAGGATATGGAGAGGCTCTGTATAGAGGAATGGTTGCCATGTGTTCTCCAGTCTCATTAAGTGTTATAAGAAAAGACTCAAAGTTTTGATCTTAAGGGAGGTTACAGAACCTATTAAATGAAAGGGTGTCAACCACTTTGGCACACACAGATTTGAAAAAGGATTTAAGTTTTGGGGTATTTTAGTGATTGTAGTTCAAATATAGATAGATATATAGATATAGATATAGATAGACTCAAGATAGATTTTTGTTAATATTATGAATGAAAGATCAACAGGATAAGCAACAAAGATTTTTTTTACAGACTGTTAAGCTCATGTTTACTAGGGGGTGCCAATATTTGTGTTAGATGATAAATAAAATGGCTATATTTGTGCTAAACACATCACAACAACTGGTTCCTTTCACCACCACCGGAGAGAAAAGCCAGCAAGTTTCTCTTTAATGTTCATTAATTTTTTTTTAGGTTCAACCACTGAATTATGCAGAAATTATAGAGGACATCAGATTCTCCTTTAACATTGACTGAACTTTGACAAATTGAGCTTTCCAGTCTATGAATCCAAACTCATATCATGCCCCTTAGAAGACAGTAAGTCTCTTCGTAGGAGCTGCTCGAATATGATAAGGTGGAGCTGTGAGCCACTGTCTGGCTTTGTGGAGCCATGCTGTCTGCTGTGAGCCCGGGAGGGCAGAGGGATTTATGGGGGCAAAGAGAGGGCGCATGGGCTGGTGTGGCCAGGCTGTTGATTATTCATGCTCTGGCAGCACTAGTGGCCAACAGAACTTTAGTGCAGCACCCAGACGGCCTTAGACACCTGACCACTTTATGTCAACACATAAAACACGCACTCTAGTGGAAAGACACAGACAGGTGATTTAGCATGGTTAATCTGTTAATCCTGTCTGTTCACTTGTTCCAAAAAAAAACAACACCCAAAACGAAACCAAAAAACTGCAAGATACCTCACAGTTCTTGGTAACACTTCACTTGAACCCTGCTACGTAACATTGATATAACCGGGCCACAAGCATGTCATGACAGTTGCATGTTACCATTACCAGTAGTTGTCATGAGAGATGTCATGTTTACAGTCATGACAGCTCACATCATCTGCTAATTCTGCAGCAACACTTAACTGAAGGGTGGCACTCGTAAGGCTACACAGCACCTACATAGGCCTTTTATGACAACTGAGTTCCACCTACAATAACATATAAATGTTTATTCATCACCATCAGTTGTCATAAACCCTGCTTTAGTCAGCTTCACATCAGTGTTATGACAACCGATGCTTGTTGGAATGAGCCTTTTTAAGTAGGTTTGTCAGTGGTCATGAAAGGCATACATGTATGTGACATGCATGTGGGCATTCTTTTTGGATGCCAATGGACATAAGATTCACAGAAAAACTATTTAATAATTAGACTGCTGCACTTACACACTGTAAACCCAAGTGTGCTGGTGTGCATTAACCATGATTAATGCTTTGAAGCTCCTCTGTGTGTATGTGACCTCACTGCACCATTGTCTCATCGGGCACATCAGCAGAGCAGCAGTACTCCACAGGGCAGAGATGAAGTCACAGAAGCACCAGAGGAACACATACATACCCCCCGCCCAGCTTCGTCAAGTCTGTCTGAACCCAGTTACCTCAACGCGACCGTGCCGATTCCACCAGTCACCGCTGTAAACGGCACAGCCACAGAGAGACTTAACATGTCTGATGCAAACCCTCCTGAATGTTTGTCGAAACAACTTTAGCCGACACAACGGACTCTGTTTTATGCATTTATTTATGTAGCAATTTATTCTCTGATTAGCTGCTGAGGGGCTGCTTCAGCAGTCTGATAACCACATGTCGGAAGGCCTGTGGTTCTGCTCAGTCCTTTACCTCCTCTAATTTCTGTGTGATCCTTCCCAAAAATACCACAAAATTTGCCTAAAAATGTCACCCTTTGAAAAGTCCCTGCATGGTTGCAAGTTCATCAAAACTCTAAACTCTCACTCAACTTCCCCCACCCCTCCCCGGGTCCCCCATTTTCAAAGCTAGTGAGGTCACACATTAGCAACAGAGGACAATCAGCGTATTTTCCCCCAAAGGTTTTATAACCATCCTGTTCACGCACACAAACAACCTTCTCCTTATTTTAACAGCCAGAGAAGAACAAAAAAGGATTAAACATAATAAACTCCCAAACCTTCTGTACAGAGAAAACAAACTAAATGGAGAAAATGTCTCTTATATTAGTCCGCGCAAATCCTCCATATTGTCTCTCGGGTCTGCATTTTAATTGGGATGGGAGACACACAAATATACCAAATACAGTTCTGTGTGTCAATGAGAGGCTTTGTGTGTAGTAGGCAAATGTCAATACGTCTGTCTTATGTCTGTCGCTCAGCCGTCCAACTCTGTCTGTCTTTAAATGGATTAGAAACAAGTAGGTCTTGGCCATGTCTACGATAGTGTGAATATGCATGTGTGTCATAAGTTAACATTATGTAAGTCTAAATCAGTGTGTGCATCTGTGTGTAACTGTGTGCAGGTGTGTGTGTGGGGGGGCGGGGGGGGGTTTAGGAAAGTCTCTAGGCCAGCCCGAAGCCCTCGGAGCATTCCTGAATGGCCAGCAGCAGCATGTGTCTCAACTTCTCGTAGCTCTCGTAGGCTGGGAGATCCAGCTGGTTAAAGCTGTAGAGAGGAGAAAGAGCAGTCAGACACCCCCCACTCTAAAGTGAGCTCAATACATTCAATAATTAATATTTACTGAATTCAGTTAAAACACATGCATATCTGAAAGCAGAAAATGTTCAACAGAATGTTTAAAGCTTCTGCTCCTAGTATGTTTCAGACCTGGAGTTAGTAAGATTGTCACGTGATTTCACCTGTGTAGCCACTCACTGTTATAGCTTATACACGCAACTTATTATTAGCAAAAACATGTCTATGTACCACCCCCCCGCTCTCAAAACAACCACTTTGATTCCAGGCTGACAATCATTGTTTTATAACACAGATTTTGGGAATGTTTGATATGTATGAGCATCCACTTAAAAGGTTTAAGACATATCACAGTCCTAAAAATTTTGCTTATTGCAATTATCCATCTTATTTTCTCTGTTTCTTAAAAAAATACGTATCTGCAATAGATAATTTTACAAAACAAATAAATTACAGGCAAAATTCTAATTTCAGAGCCCAGCTGACTGTCCTACACATCTGTCTCCATCTGTTCCCTCCTTCCACAACTGGCTAAAACTCTCCCAGTGAACAACAGTTTCACTTGCAGGATGAAGACATCAAGTTTGAGGACAGTAAATGTTTCAATGAACATATCTTGACTAATGTTGTATAAACCTAACACTGATGTCAACAAAATGTTGAGCTAGTTCTCTTTATAGCAATGTCAAAATGTGGTCCTGGCCCAAAATGACAGGTAAGGTCATACATAGTCATAGCATTACATTTTTCACTTGTTGTAGTTCTGTAATGTGGATACATTTCAGCAAGCGCTTACCAAGTGTGTGCAGAGGGCAGGCGGTCAGTGGAGCGGTCATCACGATGGATCTGGAACTTCTGGATACCATTCATGCCCTCTAGCGCAGCAAAACCCTGCAGAGGCACTTTGGACGTGCCCGTCACAAACTGCAGGAACTTGGCCCGGTCAGCCTGGTCAAAGGAGCGCAGTGCACGCCAGAACCACTGGATCTACACAGGTAAGGACAGAGATTAATACCAAAACCACTTCTTCATAGGCATAAAAGTACATGGCTGGTGAGAGGGGAAACCAACTGAATGTCTGTTAACTGTGTGCAATAATAACCAAAAAATAATGTAAACAGACATGCATAAATAAGCATAAGCTTATAATTCATTTCTTATTGTTTTAAATTTCAAACTGCTTAGAATCTGCGTGCACGTACTTGGATAGAGCTGGACTGGTACTTGTGGTACTCTGTGTTGGCCTTGAGATCGTCAATATCGATGGTGGGCAGGCCCGAGATAAGCAGCTCCAGTTCCTGCTCAGTGAAGATGGAGATGAGCCTCTTGGGGATGATCTCATAAAAGCCCTCCAGAAAGGCTGCCAGCTGTTTACGAATCGCACCTTCAGAATACAATAAAAGTGGCACATTAAAACAAATAAAAATACATCACAGATATAATTCTACACTTGTTCTGCTCCAAAAAAAAAAACCAACAAAAAAAAACCCTCTGTAAAATATACTTTGTACCATGTAAGCATATTCATGCAGTATAATTGTACCTGTCATCTTCATCTGGCACACCAGATGCACATACTCTTTCTTGTTCTCCTCAGTCACCAGGATGTTGGCCCCATTGGGCTTCAGGTCCCTCACTTCACACACACCAAACTCCTGGACCTGACAGACAGAGTGGTTCTTATTAGGGTGGTCAATTGATTAAAATCATACAGCTAGCATATGCTTTATGCAATTAACGGCTTTTACGAAAAACTGCAGCTTTCCACTTTCGTTAGTTTGTTGCCTGTTGATTTATTCATAGGTCTCCCGAAAGCACTGTCCAGCACAGTACACCAAAAGTATTGTCATTGAAAAGCTGCATTTGACCAAGCTGTATCTGACAAAGCATAAGACCAGCTGGGCTTCTGCCTGCACTACTACAGATGTGTCAGAGGGTCATACTAGGAAAATGCATAGATGGCATTTAAAATAATTAGTAGCGTTAATATTTAGCATGATGACAGCCATGGTTATTATGAATGTCATAACATATGGACAACAAATAGCATCAAACAACTCAATCACAAAACAACAGGCATAGAGGATAATAAGGGCATAAAAAGGCAAGTAGTATCTATACATTACTCCCATTTAGAAAGAACTGCACTGGCTACCTGTATCTTTAGAATAGATTTTAAAGTGCTGCTACTAGTTTTTAAGGCTCAAAATGACCGAGCAAAGCTTACATCGCACAATATCTGTCAATGTTCCAACATGTGATCTTAGATCTGCAGATGCTGGCCTTCTGCAAATATCTCCCGTAAAATACAGAAAACGTGGAGAGGCCTCTTCTGATTATTATGCTTGTAAACTGCGTAGCTCAATTCCACCCTTTTCCAGACAGTAAAGCTCAGCGCACACTTAAGAAACATCGGAAAACTTAGTGCTTACTTAAAATTACTTAAGTCTTTTTAGTATTTATCTTTATTAAATTTGCTCATATGATTTTAAATTAATACTCAGTTTCTTCTATTACTGTTTTATTTTATTCCATTACTGTTACTATTTTACTGTTTCTAAGTTTTATCACCTGTCTTTAAAGCACTTTGAACTGCCTCTAGTATTAAAAGGGCTCTATAAATAAAGACATAATTGTTATTATTATACCTCTGTGCTGAATGTCAGCTCGTAGCCCAGGGTGGACACATCATTCTCTAGCAAGTAGACCAAGCCCTGGAAGAAGGGATAATCCTCGCTCTCCATGTCTGTGTACCTGAGAGAAACATCATTAACAAAAGAGTTTAGTCAGAAGACAACACCACACGCAGTCTTAGAATAAAACTGCATCAAAACAGACTCTACTGTAAGTCTCTTATTTACTCTGAAGTTCAGTGTAATTCCGTTACTCACCTAACACTCTTCCCGAGGATGTGTTTGTAGAAGCTGCGTGTGAAGTAGCACTCCAGAAGTCTGTTGTCGTAGACAGCCTTGGCCACCACCCGCCCCACAAATTTGAAGTAGCTGAGATGGTTTGGATTGCAGTGAGAGGAGGGGTTGATTGTGTAGGTGACCCGGTCTCCTGGTGATGTGCGGAATAGCGCGTACATGGGGTTAAACATCTCTCTGGAGATAATCATGTACCACTCTCTTAACAGGCCACCAGCATCTTGCCCCTCCTCTCCTTCAAACACTATGTACCTGAAGAGCACAGGGAGAGACAGTGTGAGTGACAAGTACTCAAAATAAGTATGGAGGCATAAAGAAGCAACATTAGCAGTTTGTATTAGTCATTTTTCTTGGTTTAAAAAAAAAGTGCTTATCCATTAACTGTAATTGTTTTGTTTGTTTTTATTGTTCAAATGTTTGCTGAAGTCATTGAGTGCGTTTACATGCACTTAATAATATGAGTCAGGCAGTAATCGGATTTCTGCTTTGCAACCAGCCAATAAACTCACAGAAGACGACGAGACATAAACATAACATAAAACTCAAACTTCGTGCCATGGCTTTAAAAAAAAAACATCGTGCTACTTTAACTGAAAATATGAACACATCATTTAGAACATGAAGAATATTTAAATCCTTTATTTCATGTTTGGTTTTGCTGCCATTTTGTGTCATCGTTGCTTGCTTATATCTGTTACCACTGTGTTCTTGTGCACGCGCAGACTGAGAAATCTGATAGAAATCCGAGTACGAGTATACACGCACTGAGAAATCTGATTACTGAGCTAAAATCCAGCCCTCTTTATCGGATTTCTTAATCGGATTTCTAGATTGGTGTATGGTTTTTACACGACCATTTAAATAATCGGATAGCGGCAGAAATCTGATTATGATTGGATTACTGAGTGCATTTAAGCACACCCATTGTGTGCATCTGTTTGTGTACATATTAACACAAAACACACTCTTAGATTTCATGTGGATTTTGGCTTGCAGCTTGTAGCAGTGTATTTATGTGTCTGTCACTCACAGTCTGTTCTTCATATCCTCTGGGCTCTTGCGGTGCAGTTCTCTGTACGAATCTTCGAAGACGTGGTCTCTCCTCACATGAACAGCCATATCCTCCTTCCTCAGACCCTCGTCCAGGCGTTCCAGCTCCTGACGGAAATACCTGACAGACAGAAATACCAGTCAGCTCTCAGCCCAGCACACACACCCTCAGCACACTGGACAGAAAAAGCACTGCAATCTATCCTCCTAACAAGCACAAAGATAGCAAAAACTAAAGAACAGAATCTGAGTAAAAATAAGTGTAAAACAGGAGCAATAGGTAAAGCTCAAACAAAAGAGTATGTGGCAGTTAAGCCTTACTTGCGCTTGACATCAAAGTCGAGAATGCGGATGTAGTCCACAAGGACAGCGAAGGGGCCATCTGCCAGGTGAGTGGTGGACTGGCGCAGGATCTGGTTTAGCACTGTTCTGTGAGTCTCTGTTTCAGACGGAGGGAGATAAGAGAGCATATATGCAGTGTTCATTCTAACATTGTAAAAAAATTCTGAGAGTCCTGTGGCGTGTGTTTTGAACCCACCAGCAAAGCGCAGAAACTTCTGTGTGTCTGGAGGCAGGTTGGAAGAGATGTGCATGGAGGAAGGCTCTCGGGAGAAGAAGGGGTCCAAGGAGGAGGGGGTGGCGGGGGTGAGGGGGGCAGGAGACAGTGGAGGCGGCTCATCCTTGATGTGCGACAGCTGACTCTCTCGAGTGTCCCGCACTGGGGGCTTACTCTCTCGCTCGGTGGCATGCACCAGAAAGAAGGCCTCCACCGCAGGCTGGAGAACTTTAAAAACACACAAAACAAATGTAAATTCAATTGTACGTTAATCACTTAGTCAACGGAATATCGACTGTAATACACAATTACCCAGAACAGCATGTTGGTCATGTGACTCCTCCAGCTCTTTGAGACACTCCCCTAGCATGTCCCATAGTTCGTCCAATAAGAGCTGCTCGCTCAGCAGTGGCAACTCAGGCAGTCTTTCCTCCTGCTCCTGC
This sequence comes from Colossoma macropomum, assembly GCF_904425465.1. Lineage (NCBI taxonomy): Eukaryota > Metazoa > Chordata > Actinopteri > Characiformes > Serrasalmidae > Colossoma > Colossoma macropomum. Next base: position 8,227,085 of record NW_023494802.1, on the reverse strand, counting down.
TGAGTGCTGCTCTCCTCACCTGAACACACAGAAACATTTCTGTCAATTCTCTTTAAGGCTTCATAAACCAACAATCACCATTTAAAGGTCTTAATAACTGAAATGCTAGTTTTTATATGGAATAGCACTATAAAGCTCATCAGAACAAATGGGCATTGCTCATATACTGCCTAAGGGCTATTCTCCCACAACAGCAACATTCTGTTGTTGGCAGCTGGACTAGTACCGCTCCAGAGTAGTAATAACCAGAGACCATGAATTAGAGAGAACATTCCAAAACAGTGTAAATGAGGGGAGAACGTTCTAGAGACTCTCACACAAGTATGGCACAACAGCCCAGCATTTGGGTTTGTTAGGGAATGCTGGGCTGTTGTGCCATACTTATGTGGGGGTCTCTAGAACATTCTCGGCTAATTTATGCTCTGGCCTTAAGCCTAGCATTGCGGTACAGTGGAAGCTCACCAATAGGAGCCTGGTCCTGCTCCAGAGGAGAGGGCTGGTCCACGTCCATAGGAGAGTCATCTCTCTGCGCTGCTGGAGGCTCTGCCACAGAATGTCCTTCCGACTGAACCAGGAGAGTAAAAGGAGACAAGGTAAGATTTCACACCAACATCTGCAAAAAAGTCTTTGTGTAACGAGGGAATGACTGAAGTTTTTTTTCCTTCAAATGACGGAGAGCATCTTCAAAGTACAATGAAGAGAGAGCACCATGCATTACAAACAAAGGCAAGTATCGGAGAAGAGCTGGGAGGGGAGCTGAAGCACTGAGCAAAACAGCCACATTCAAATTCATAACACTGAGCCATACCATGTGCACAAACAACAGTGTGTCAATTTTAAATGCAGAACAATGCAGTGAATCAGTGCTGAAACCACATGGAACACAGTGGTGGTTGTGATACAAAAGAAGCGTAAGTATGTGCAGGTGGCCAATTTGGAAAACAGTGTCAAATAAGTACAGTGGAAATGTAAGAAATATTAGTCTGGGTGGCTCACACCATCATTGAGATTAACCACAAAGCACATGATCACTGGTGCGTATAGTTATTAACAGTATTACATAAAAGCAACAAATGTGTAACAGTTACGGTTTGTAAACAAGGTCAGTTCTTAAAAACTTGTATACTCAGTTTTGAACCATTCACCGCATGGTCATGACTATGGCACATTAAGTCAGTAATACAAGTAGTCTGTGCAAGTGTGTGTGGGCACTGGTCAGTAATATAAGTAGCAGTCTGCTTGCTGTCAGTGCAGCCCATGCTAACCGTGGCAGAGCTGGCTGGACCGGCGGGGGGGTTGTTGGTTGCAGCAGCGCTTGGGGCAAGACCAGCTGCTGCAGACGATCCGGCAGCAACAGCAGCAGCAGCAGCGGCGGCGGCAGCGGCGGAAGAGGAGGAGGACGAAGAGGGTGGGGGAGCCTGCTGAAGCCGGCGAGCCCGTTGTCCCTCTCTCACCATCTGAATGATGGCATCTGCTTCAGCCTCCAGCTGGCGAACAGCAGCCTGAATACTGCTCGCAGAGCCCAGACTGGTGGAGCCTACAGCAGCAGAGCAGAGAGAGAGTACAAAAGTTCAGATCACCACTGTACACCAGATTAAGCACTTACAGGAACGGTCACACGTAAAATCTAACATATGTATTCCTGATGTCCAAAATTTGCTTCAGTGTTCCATCAGATGGACAAGATCAACGTAGTTAAAAAGTATTGACAAACGTCACCCAAAATTTTTTCACCTAAATCATAAAGATGATTACAATTTTATGCTGATTTGATTAGCAATATCGATAACAGTTGTAATATTAATAAAATTCTACAGATACTCATCCCTAACTTTTCACTCACTCAGTCTTCCTGTCTGCTTAGCCTTTTTGTTGGCACGACGTGTGTCCTCCCTCAGCTGGATGATGACCTGCAACACTCGCAGGAAGAACTTCTGCGTGGAGGTCTTGGAGGTGAGAGAGCTCATGCAAGGCAGCTGGAGTTCTCGGCCACCCAGAGTACGCTTCTGAGCTGCCACAATCACCACACTTTCTGAGCCGTCAAACCTGCAGGGAAAGGAAGACCGTCAGTAACACAGAACTGACTGATACATGGTGAACACTACAACGTGGCTACTTTTATCAAGTAAAGGAAAATATTGTTTTGTTCCACAAAGTAGAGGAACAATCAGCGATGCTCACCTGCTGGTCATCGTGCCCTTGAGGCGAGCGGTGAGGGAGGGGTCCTCATGAGCGGCTTCTGGAGACTGGGCATCTGCCCGTGCTCTCCGCTGCTGCTCCAGGTTATACTCCCGCAACTCCGCCAGTAAAGTGCCTATAAAGCCACACACACACACACACACACACACACACACACACACACACACACACACACACACACCCAACAAACAAACAAACAACAAACATGAGATAACAGGTAACAGAAAAAATAAATATGGAAACAAAATTACATGTAAAAATTCCATTGAAAAGTAGTGATTTGCTGACCAATTTGTTTGCAGAGCGTGTAGCCGAGGTGGCGGGCCCCGCTGAGCAGCAGTCTGAGCACAGTGTCCCGGGTCTGGCTGTCCCCTCTGGACAACTGCAGAAGTATGTTAGCCGCGTCCTCCAAGCCCTCCTCTGAACATGAGTGGGATGTCAGCACCTGGTGGAGAACACACACACACACACACACACACACACACACACACACAAAACAAAGGGTCTCCTAATCACCTTGTAGTTGCTGGGTCAGAGGGATCTGGCAAACCAGACACAACGATTATGTATGTGCATGTGTAAAATGTTACACACCTCTACAGAGAGCTGCAGCTGTTTTTCTGTTAGTCCAGTGGAGGCCAACTTGGTATCACTGTCTGTGCTGCTCACTGCTGCCTTCTGTTTGCCTGCATCAGTAACACGGTTGCATTCATTATGCATTACCTTGGTTATCACATCACATTTCATAATACGTATTATGAGCACCTACATCAAAATAATGTTTTGAGCAATTAAACACAATGCCTGTATAAATAACATACAAAAGATGCAGTGCTGCACTCACTTCAGGCTTTCCAGAGCATGTTCAGTGTCAGTATTAAGTCATTTATAAAATACATCAAGACTACAAACTTTCAGCTCCCTACCAGCAGTGGTGCCTGTAGCTACAGTAGACGTGGTGGTGGCTGCAGCAGTAGCAGCGGAGACTGGCTGAGATTGTGCCACGACTGTCCCAACAGCTGTGCTCTGGGTACCTGCTGTACCCCCTGCCCCAGCAGTGGCCTGGGCAGTGGGGGCTGCAGGGACAGCAGTGGGGGCCTGAGGCACAGGGTGGCCAGCTGGCACCTCTGTAGCCTTGTTGTCAGGCAGGGCGATGGAGATGAGAGAGAGTAGTCGCAGGAGCTTTTCGGTAAGCAGGGAGCTGCGACGGATCACTGGGTGCGACAGCATGTTCATCAGCTGGCCTAACGGTGAGGCTTCTAGACTTAACTGGGCCCCCTCGCCCTCTGCAGATGCCCCCAGAGGCACAGTCTTCATGGAGGCCTTGCCTTTACGACTGACATTCATGTTGTCCAGCTTCACCAGTAGGTCCCAGAAATCAGTGGAGATGCCCAGGGACTGCGGGGTGACTGAACAGGAGCTGAGGGAGTTGTGGGTGGAGGAAGGGGTGCTGGGAGTGCCAGAGGGGTTGTTCTGGCTGGCACTGCCTGGCCTGCAGCTTCCTCCAGTTGCAGAAGCAGAGCTGCCACACAGGCGAGAGTCCAGCTCAGAGGAGGAAGATGACTGGGGGTCCTTACAGCGCTGTTGTGTGAAGTGGCTAGGGAACACCTACAGAGGAGGGATGGTGGTAAAATAAATAAATAAATAAATAAAAACAAACAAACAAACAAATTTCAATTACACCCACACCCCAGACATGAATTGAACATGAACTCTTTCCCCCAACTCAAACTTGGGATTCTTCCAAACAAATTCTAACGTTCCTTTAACAACCCCTTGCCCAAACAAGTTGTGATGTTGTGCAAAATGCAAATAAAAATGGAACGCAATGATGTGCAAACCACATAAACCCCATATTTAATTGAAAATATTACAAAGACATATAAAATTTTAAAAGTGAGAAATTTTTTTTTTAAAAAATAGATGCCCATTTTGAATTTGATGCCAGCAACTCGTTCCAAAAAAGTTGGGACAGGACACGTTTACCACTGTGTTGCCTCTTCTTTTAACACCACACTGTAAGCATTTGGGAACTGAGACGAACAATTGCTGCAGTTTTTAAAGTGAAATGTTTTTCCATTCTTGTTTGATGTAGGATTTCAGCTGCTCAACATTTCAAGGTCTCCTTTGTCGTATTTTTGTTTCATAATGCGGCAAATGTTTTCACTGGGTGACAAATCTGGACTGCAGGCAGGCCTGTTTAGCACCCTAATTAATTTACTGTAGAGCCATGCTGCTGTAATACAGGCAGAATGAGGTTTGGCATTATCTTGCTGAAATAAGCAAGGCCTTCTCTGAAAAAGAAGTCTGGATGACAGCATATGTTGCCCCAAAAACTGTATCCAGCATTCAGCATTAATGATGCCTTCAACATGTGCACTAATGCACCCCTGTACCATCATGGATGCTGGCTTTTGAACTGTCCACTGTTAACAAGCCGTGTGGTGTTCAGCCCAGAGGACGTGATTCCAAAAAGAATTTCCAAAGTTGATTCGTCGGACCACAGGACAGTTTTCCACTTTGCCTCAGTCTATTTTAAATGAGCTCGGGCTCAGAGAAGGCAGTAGTATTTCTGGATACTGTTTATATATGGTTTCTTCTTTGAATGGTAGAGTTTTAACTCACATTCATGAATGCAGCAACAATCTGTGTTCACAGACAATGGTTTTCAAAGTGTTTCTGAGCCAAAGTAGTGTGCAATGAAAATCAGTCATATTTGTTTTTAATGCAGTGCTGCCTAACGGCCTGATGATCACGGCTAACCAACACTGGTTTTCGGCCTTGTCCTTTGCATACAGAGATTTCTCAGAATTTTTAATCTTTTAATTATATTTTGTACTGGGAAACATTGTTCTTTCGCACTATTTGCCTGCACAATCTTTTACAGAATAGTAAGGCCCTCCTCATCTTTACTTCTGAAAGTAAATATCCAGTCATGTTACTGACCTGTTGCCACAGGGTGTTCCCCCAGCATTACACAACTTTACCAGTCTTTTGTTGCCCCTGTCCCAACTTTTTCGAAATGTGTTGGTGGCATCAAATTCAAAAATGGGCATATACTTTTCAGAAAACAATAATTTCTCAGTTTCAACATCTGATATGTTATCTTTGTACTATTTTCAATTAAATGCAGGGTTTGAATGATTTGCATATTACAGCATTCTGTTTTTATTTCCATTTTGCACAGCGTCCGTTTAAAAAAACGGAGTTGTAAAATTTCTGGGTTTTTTTTCTTTCCTGCAAATATAAGCACATCTCTTCAGAAAAATTAATTTAGTCATAAAACAAAAGCTAGCCAATATCATCATCATCATCATCACCACTATGACTAGTGCTAGTACTACTACTATTACTACAATAACCTACGTATTATTAATGGTTTATTTAAATAATGTAACTGTTATGCTTTTGTCTGTTTAACTTATAGTAATCTAAGTTCAATCACACTCAGATTTCCATCTGAGGGAAAAAAAAAAAAATGTCCCATGAAACTGAAACCATATTGTCTCTATTCTTCACTGTAGCGTACTGTGTATAAAGCATTACATAGTGCTTTTAAAAAAGTAAATGACGTATGAACATTCAGACAAATGTTGATACAACACGTCATTCACACTGCAATAATCTGTCATAGAACAATAATGGAATATAGTGACTAGTTATTGCAATCTAACCTTGGCCAGCTGAATGAGGGTATCCAGTACGTGACGACAGACGACAGGGGCAGCTTGCGGGTGGATGTGAACCGTAGATCCTCCACCTGAGCAGCCAACTCCTCCAGCTCCTGACACTCCACTACCGAGGCCTGCCGAGCCCATGGCACCACCTGTTGAGTGCCTGTCTGCATGTTTGCGGCCTGATGCCCGCTGGATCTGGAAAATGTTGGTCCTACAGCCCAGTGCCGCATCCATGGACACAGAGAGCCATGAGAGCTGGCTGGAGCTGCGAGATTCCACTCTATTCAGAAGCTCAAGGGAGGAGGAGGATGAGGAAGAGGCCATGGAGGCCTGTGAAGAAGAGGAGGAGCTCTTGCTTCCGCCGGATGACCCTTGGCCCTGTGCACGCTTGCCTCTTGCCTCATCTAGCCGGGCCGTCTCCAGGCAGAGCTCGCTCTCGCTGCTGCGCTGGAGGATGGAAAGCAGGCTGCGGATCACCCAGCCACGTGTCTGTGAATGGTAGCACAGGTTCCGCAGCACACGATGTAGTCTGCTGGTGTTCAGCTTAGGTTCGTCCACAAACAGCAGCACCAGGAGACAAGACAGTGCCTCATGGTCCAAGAGGAGACGTCCTCTAAGCCGCAAGAGGGAGTCCACATTGGAGCTGGAGGGGCTACACATACAACACCCAAAAATTAGGGATAGTTAAGCTGCTGGGATAGGCAAGATGACTAACTTCTTGACAAAGGCTGAACATTTTTGAACCATTGAACCATTTTTGCAATTATAAAATGTTAAATAATATTAAAACAACAACAAACAACATTTCTATGAAACAGATATCTATATCTTGTGAAGACGTTTGTGAGCTGCTAGAATATAAGGTAACTGCAAAAACTGCTTGGCTTATCTGATTTATCTTAAATCTCTGATTTAACGTACTACCACTTGACCAACAGAACAAGAACTGAGTTCAAAATTTGCACTGTACAGACTTGTCAAATTTTGTTTGCAATATTTGTACATGTTTGGATCTTAACACCTAACATTAGGCATGATATTTAGTGCTTGTCTTCTGACAGTCTTTGGACTTCTATGTTGTCAAAAACCTATTCACAAATTATGTATGGCATGATGTATATACTTTAATATGCTTTATTATCCAAGCTACGTCTTATTGGAATACTCGAGAAATAAACAAATAGTAAAAGGTGGTTAAAAAACGCCCACCCTCATTCATACCAACTCATCCAAAACCACTTTGTTCCAACTATCTTTTCTAAACACTGACCGGCTGTGGTTGGCGCTGCCCCCCATTTGGAAGGTTCCTCCTCTTTGCACAGCCAAGCGTGAGTACTGCACACCTCGGTTGCCCCCCAGACGGCTAGTGAAGGCAGGAGAACGCAGAATTGCAGAGAGCGCAGAAGAGGAGCTGTGTCCAAAGAGTCGTTCGTGCATCAGCTGCCTCTGCCGGGCCTCCTGCTCTCTGCGCAGTGCTGCAGCTTCAGCCGCAATGTCCGGGGGCATTACTGCCAGCACGCTGTCTTCCATGTCTTCCAGAACAGAGCGCCGCAACTCAGATGGTAGCGTCTGGATGAAAGTGACAGGGTCCAGAGGCTGGTCTCCTTGAGGGGGCTGCTGGGATAGTTCTCGCCGCTGCTGCTCGGCTCGCTGCTGAGCTAGCACCTGAGCAGACAAAAGGGGACTTTGCTCAGTCATAGATACATAACCCATCTTGGCCCTCAGCCAAGCTTCACGCATGTGAAGGGTATTCTAGACCAGGGCTGGGATCCACTGTGTTACATAATATCCTCAAAACAGAATGTCATTCTTAACAGGTTAATCTGTGCAGGATTTCTCACCTCCTCCTGAATGGCTGGTGGTAGTGCCGCCAGAAATTCAGGGCTGACCTCAGTGACCCCAGGGCCTCCCCCCAACACAGGAGCCGCTGCAGAGGACACTGTGGAGGTTACGGAGGGGCGAGAGGGGGGTCTGATCCCTAACTGGTTCTGCAGCACCTCCCGACGGATGTCCTCAGGCAAAGCAGCCAGGAAAGACGGATCTACACCTTCTGGCAGACTGATGCCTATAGGCACAGAGACAAATTAGAAATGTGTTAGAGAGAGAACGGATGCTGTAGTGGCAGAGTACGATTCATAATACAGCCGATGCTACCTGTTAGACACTCACCAGCAAGCGGGTCATCCTCCTCGTTGCTGGTGGATGGGAGTGGCTCCTCCTGGATAGCTTGAGACTGGCTGTCCGCACTATCACTCCGTGGCATGGTCTCACCAGGGGAGGACACAGAGGTGGACCTAAGAGCGTCAGAAGGTGCCAGACTCATCTCAGCAAGACATAACGGTTGCAAAACTAACAATTTAAACTGAAGCAAATAACTTCACCACCTAAACCTAGTCAAAAAATGAACATAACATTTTAAAACCTCAACAAAGCAAAAACAACATTTTCAGTAGCTGCTCCTTCTTCTCAATTTTAAACATGCCATTTCTACCAAAGTTTAAATCCAGAATGTGTCCACAATGGTTTCATTTTAACCAACTGAGATTCTGAAGTAAAAAAATGTGTTGGGGAAAGTACCTTGCACATGGTTTTGGTAGCATGTCACTCAGGACAAACAGCAAAAAAACAGACTAAAATAGCCACATGCTCACATTTGACAGGTCAGAAACACAAGTGTGGCTGATATTACAAGCCTATTTAAAGTGTAGACAATCGCTTTATTTTCTAAAAAACGTGTCTGGTTGCTGCACATTTTGCACAACAGCAGAGTAAACAGAACATAAAAATAGACATTTTCAGATGTTTTAGGATTTCTTTTTTATATCTATTTTAATTTTTTCTATTTGATTTTTTTTTTTTTAGGATCCATGGGAACCCTGATATAGGACTCTCACCCTGTATCTGCATCTGTCTGCCTATCAGTGAGGCCACTGTCACCACTTCCTGATAGCTCTTGAGACATGTGATTAGGCTGTGCTGAGTTAGGGGCAGGTTCCTCCTGTGTTGCAGAGGCAGGGCTACTGGTATCCATAGGTGACCCCTCTAGTTGTGACACACCCACTGGCACAGGCTCAGAACTCTCTGCTATATCTGGGCTGAGAGAGGCTGAGAAAGAGGACCAGAGAGTGTTCAATAAAGAGACACTTAAGACATGCAGAACAGGTACACACTAAAGCATATTACAAAAATAATACATGCAGTAGTTGCATGTAGAATGCAGTGGGATATAAATGTATGTCCTCGTAAAGCACTATGGAGATGTCCGTAATGGACTAACGATTAAAGTTAAAACTATTAAGACTATTAAGCCTAACAATAAAAGTTTTAAAGGAAAATCCACACGATTTCCAACTTGACCACAAAGTAAAATGTTTTCATAGTTTTTAAAAGTTAATCTACCTTCCCTGACTGCATCCAATGCTCCTCCTCCTCCTCCTCTCTCACCAATAGTGGGGGCAGGAGACATTTCCATCTGGGAGGCTTCCGCTTCACAATTCGGCCGATCGGGTGCTGAGAGCTGAGGTACAGCCCCTGCCAGCGTTGCAAGTGAATCAGCATGTGAGTCAGCCAGCAGCAGCTCTGCAATTGGCTGATGCACTTGCTGATTGATTGCTGTCTCCAGTGAGACAAGGGCCTGCTCATGTGGGGCAGTGGGGGTAACCTCTCCTGAAGGGGGTGCTGTGAGAAAGCCCTCAGAGGCACGGGGAGGGTCAAGACAGGAAGACACGCCAACCTGGGCCTGCTCTCCTTCTGCTTATAGAAACAAAACAACATAAGAGTGTAACATTCAGAGATGAGATTTTATTCACATGCAATGATAACTTTTATATTTGATAAATGGCAAACATATAGATTGTGGCTCAAGGGCTGCAATGTGGAAGGCAGTAAGTTGTATAGTTATCTCCTTCGAGGGCCACACTATCCTGATCCCCAACAACAACACAACTTACTACCTCACCACAGCACAGCCATTACCTGTCCCTACTGGTTTAAACAGCCAGGCATGAGATTAATCAAAGAATACACAATCAACAGCAGTAATACAGGTCGAGTATAAAAATCAGCCAGAGACAACAATTTAAAATGCAATATACTTATATTTATCTCTTGCATAGTTGTAAGTCTTGTCTAGCACAAATTAAAAAGAAATCGAAAAAAATCTTTCTCCAGGGGAAGTCATCCTGCTGTCATGCGGCTGCCGTGGGAAAGACAGTAGACTGTATAGTTATCTCCCAGATCTGGTGTGATCCTAAAACTATACAAACTACTACCTCAGCCCACAGCACGCAATAGAACACTCTCCAGGCACGCAGATCCATCATATCATCACTTCAAAGTTGCAAGTAGGCTAAATCAGTGGTGTTTCAGGCAGAAAAGACTTCGTGAGGTCAAAAGAACAGAAGAGTAAACAAGACACGGTATAAAACAGGAACAGTTTAGTGGGGAAACCTCATTTACATACATGAGCAGAAAAAGAAGAGTAACTGCAGTACCTGCTGAGTTATCTCCACCTCCGTTGACAGTTCCTATTGCAGTGCCCTGCCGGAGACAAAGAGAGCAAAATGTAATTCAGCCAGCCTCAAGTTGTAATGTTCATTACATGAGAGCACAGGAGTGTCTGGGCCTGGGCGTCATCCATCTACTTTAACACTGTAGACCATACTCTGTCTGTCCCTATAAGAGCCCGTCTACCTCTCAGCCCACACCGCCCTCTTTTGTCCCCCTCAGTCTCCATACCTGCAGCGTCTGCTCCCTGTTCTCCTCTCCAGCAGAAGTGCTTCTCTCATTCTGCTTGGCCTCTTCCTCCTCCGCAAGTTGCCTCCTTCTCTTCTCCCTGCGCTCCTCCAGCTCCTCATCACGCAGGCTCTCCAAGTGCTGCAAAATGGGCACCTTAACCACTGACACACATAAAAAGTGTCAAGTTAGATACTGTTTGAGATAGACAGATACTGTAATGAGAGAGATACAGCATACAAACTGTTTCACAAATCATAGCAAAAATATTTTCTTTCATTGCTGCAACTAAAACAGCATCTGAAGGTCTGGTTGGAAGCCCTACCTGCAACACAATCATGCATGCTCTCTGCATCCAAAACTTTACACTCATCTGTCCATCTAGTTAAGGCTGTAGGAATACTTGAAAGGGTGCCTGCAAACAAAAAGAAAAACGGGAAAAAAGTGAGACATTTATGTTCCGTCTTGAAGAGATGCAGCATTTTAAGTCCACAGCAGATGCTCTCCTGCTCCGACTCACCAGCCTGACCTCCACTGCTGCTCTGCTCGTGGAAGAAGTCATCCAGAAGCTCATCGTCAGAGCGAGCTATAATGTGCACATCTTCATTGCCAACGAGGAGCCGGGCACGGCCACGAGACTGTAATGGTAGGGAGCTGGACAGCTGCAGGATGTCTGCTGCTGCACTGGGGCCTAGTAGCCTGAGCAGAAACAACCAAAGACTTATTCAGAACTATTTCAGAAGAATATATTTCATATATATACACACACACACACACACACACACACATACATACATACATACACTATATATATATATATATATATATATATATATATATATATATATATATATATATATATATACACATACACACACACACACACGTGTGTGTGTATAAAAATCTTTTTTTTGGTTTACATTTGCCCTTCCTTCAAATCCAGCAAATCACACCACACAGTGTTGCTAATAAAGAAAACTCCTGTGCTCAACAACAACAACAACAACAACAACAACAACAGTTTTACTGTCCAGGTCCAACTGTCACATCACACACAACAAGGAGAGCTGCCCTACCTCTGAAGAATGAGTGGGGGGTTGGGCTGGCGGTTGCCTGGGTAGTGCACATGGATGGTGTGGCCAGTGTTAGCTGTAAGCTGGCGGAGTGTGCGCTGGCTGCGGCCCATGCCCTGAGCCAGCCGGCTGCTGGTGCTGGCTCCTCCCAGGGTGAGAGAACCGTGGTCAGCGTGTCGCACCATTAGAGGGTGGGAGCTAGGGATGTTTCCTGGAGAGGGAGGGATGTCAGCTGAAAGAACACAGTGAGAACAGGCACATTACAAAACATTTTTTTAAGGGCCCAATTCCCACAATGGGCAACCAATAACAAAAATTTACTAACAATGGCTTATAAATTTTTATCATCATATTGATGAATATACTTACCAGAATTTGAGAACATATTGTCAAATTCTATAATGAGGTCCTCATCTCTATCAAATCTCTCAAATCGTATGTGTGGGGCAGCATTAATATCAGGGAAATCCTCATCCAATTCCATCTCTGAGCCCTCATCATCATCATCCTCATCCCCCTCTTCATCATCCTAAATATAAGCAAGAGAAGAGATTTGGAGCAAGCAAAACAAACAAAAATCAACAAATACAACAACAAAAGAAATGATACAACTTCACCATGTTTAACACGTCAATTTCTTACCTGATCTTCTTCCTCCTCTTCCTCCTCTTCCTCTTCCTCGTCCTGGCTGTCTTCGTCCTCGTTACTGCCACTGGAATCCTCCTCTTGAGTGTGCTCCTCATCCTCTGGCTCCAGGATGTTCATAGAATCTAAACGGAGGAAGACATACAGAAATGAGCAATTGTTGGAACTGCCAAATTCTGGTGCCACTACATCCAAACTGTGAGCACAATCTGAGTATAACAATCATGTATATACATCAAAGAAGTCACTGAGGTGAATCAGTGTTAAAAATCTGTCCAACCTTCTCTGTTGGCCTGCAAAGTGGAAGCTTGACTCATGTTGGAAGGAGCTTCATCCATTAACACATCCTCTTGAGATTCATCTTCTCCTGAACGTCCAACTGTGGAGAAAGCAAACACCCATTTAGCAATAGCTACGCATCTACACTGGTTAGTCTGATCCACCCTCTCTCTTCTGGGGAGCTTACCGATGATGGTACTATTGACTGTTCCAGCATCTCTTTCTAAAAGTTCATCTATCAAATCCACCAACTCATTCTCCACCTACAAAAATGAACAATAAACCATGCTGTGAGCCAAACAGCAGTAGGTATCTCACTGTAACAAGCAGAATGAATTTTTATCAGCAGCTGCCATAAGATCTGGTCTAAGGCTACATAATAAAACATTGTTACCTGCATAGCCTGTGTGCTGAGCACCTCTGGCTGGCCAGCAATGACCACTGTGTCCCCTTCCGCCTCTCCATCCATCAGATCACCATCTGTGCCCTGGCCCCGGTGACGATTCTCAACAGGCTCTGCCTCACCTGCCTCTCCTGAGACAGACAATGCAAGTCATTACACACTCTTCTTTCACCCCTAGCAGCCCTAAACCCCTGCTTTCCTTTAAAGCTACAGAGCAACAGTTATACTTTGTTGATTCCTAACAACAAAAATTTCTAGATGTTAACCTGGTCATACAGCTGCAATATAAGCCAGCAGAAGTGCTACCTTGGTCCTGTGTGTTACTGTTGCTGTCCCTGGGGGTGCCCACAGTGTCATGTTCGGTCTTGTTCTTGCTAGACCCTCCTTTCCCCCCGAACAAGCTGCTGGGCTGGTTGACAATCCGTGACAGTGTCTCTAGAGGCTTAAGTGCAGCATTTACAGTGTTCGCCATGTTGGGACTGCAAGAAAGTCATGTAAACAACTGTCTAAGTGGAATAAACAAAAAAGGATGCATCTAAACCAGCATCAGAGTGTGCAAGCAAAGAAGAATGTACAGTATCCATATACATTCAATGAATGAGACAGTACCTTGACAAGTCAAGACTGTGGGGCACACGGGCAAGATCATTGACAAGGCCTTTCTTCAGGAAGAGACGGATGATGTTGTTCATGCCATTGTGCTGTGTCTTGGCAGTGGCTGTACTGTAGAAGCTGGAGGTGGAGGGGCATGACTCCATAATGGTGCTGATGATGCACATTACTGCCTGCAACCTAGAAGTGAAAAAGCAAGTCAAGTTACAATAAAGAAAGAAAGCTAGAATCTAATGGAGTGCTTCAGAGAAGAAAGAAAGGAGAAAAAAGGCAAGACTCAAGTTTTATTTATATGCATTTACCGAGCATGCTTCTCTGCGCCCTCTGCCATAGCCAGTGCCCGGCTCAGAGCGGCCTTCACCTCATTGACCAGGGCCACCTGGGCATCAGTTCCAGTGCCAGCAGCTGCCAGGCTGGCCAGGAAGAGGCGTGCCAGAGCAGGGGTGTCCTTGTCTTCTGAGTTCTGGGTGTGGGGGAGCAGGTGATCCAACACAAAGGCTAGCACACTGCAGTCCTACACACACACACACACACACACAAAAACACAAAGTTTAATAAAAAAAAAAGGCACATAGAAATGAGAATAAACACAAATATATGCAGATATTAAAATGCGCATGTGTTTAATATGCAAGGAAACAATTCACATAACTCTGGCAGTAATCCAGAGGTGCCCCTAACTGGCCCACCTCCTTAATGAGCTCCGACTGTCCAGCTGTGTAGCTGTAGGAGGCGATGAGTGTGGCGATGCCCACATAAGAGCGCACTAGCTCCGCCAGCAGCCGCAGGATAGTGGATGTTGGCATCAGGGGCTTGCTGGCCTTGGCCTTAGCTGCCCGGCTCTCCTCTGAGGAGGCCCCCCTTTCACCTTCTTGCTCCTTCTTCTCTTCCCGCATCTCCTCAGGGGTTGAGGCTAGAGAAGAGAGTGGGAAAAATGAGAAAGAGCGCAAGGAGACAAAAAAAACAAAAATGAGAGTTTTAAGGTTTGAGTCTGACACAGAGGGCAAGTATATTAAAATATTTTACTATTTTAGAGTATTATTTTGTGCATGTGTGGGAGGATGAAGTTCTCACCCTCGCCTTGAGGTGTTCCTGACTGGGAAGACTCTGCAACAGCACCATCTGCAGCAAACACCTGAGTCTGAGGAAACAGCATTTTCATTTAAAAGATGGTCAACAACAGCAGAATTTTTTGTATTCTGAGGTCACAGCATAATCCCTTAATCCATATGCAATAAATCAACGTTCAGAACGGTAAACCACATGTTCTGAATCCTCTAAATTTCCTGTGCTACCATATAAACTCACATTTATGTGGAAGGCAGACTGCGAGTCAAAGTCGCTTCCTTGGCGTGTGAGTCTGTACTGTTGGTAGACATCATCCCCAACATCCTGCAGGATCTGACACAGATCCTGACTGCCAGGCACTGCCACCAGACGCTCCTCTCCCCTCTCTGCTGCGCGCAGGCATGCACACAGAAGAGAAAGGACAGAAAGGGAAGACAAAGAGACAAAAATAAAGAAAAACCGTTAATCACAAATTCTGTCAGCATCCCAAAAGAAACCCTCCTCATATGACTAGGCATCCATGATCTTACCTTCCTCAGGAGCATGGTAAGCTGCTAGGGCATTCAGCATGTCATATATGACCTCTTTAATGGTGTCTGGGATAGGTGGCAGCGGAGACAGCTTCAGAGGCGTAGTCTTCACCAACTGCACTGCATTTGGACCCTTGATTCTGAAGTTCTCAAACTCATCATCGGAAGCTAGAGGATGGATTATATGAAAATATATAAAATATTCTCCTAAATTGTTTCCCTTATGAGAGGAAAAATAAATAAATAAATAAAATGATCCAATACCTGTTCCAGCACCTCTTGGGGCTGGCAGGGCGATCCGGACGCAGCTGTTGGCAGTTTCTGTAAAGCACTCAGGATTACGACAGGCCGCTGGGCCCAGCACACGCAGAATGTAGTTGATCTCACGTGAGCCCAGACTACCTGACACCACACCTGAAGTTGTACTACCTGCCCCACTGGTAACCGCAGACCGCACCACCTGATACAGAAAGAATACAAAGCGGTAAAAAATAAATAAGAGACAGCTCAGTTTTTGTCAATAGTGACACTAATGAAAAGCAGAATCGCATAACTAGAGGGAAAAAAAAAAAATTCGCAAATTATATATCTCAAATGGGCAAATGAGCCAGGCACCTTCTCCATGGTATGGCGCAGCGTGGCTGGGTCCTCAATGATGTGGCGGAAGAGCAGAGTGATGAGTGGTGTAAAGCCATTGAAGCCAGAACTCTGCGTGAGGCCCAGGATCATGCGTGTGCTCTTGAGCTCGGCGAACATCATGGCATAGTGGTGTGCGCGTGTAAGGCGCAGGCACAGACGCAACGTGGCGTGCAGCGTGTCCGGGTCCACAGGGACACTGATCATGCTAACGCATGCACGGATCAGAACTGTAGTCATTTCCTCCGACAGGCCCTGCACTACAATGCCACCAGAGCCAGAGGACGAGTCCTGAGAAGCAGCAGAGAGGGTGGGGGCAGATGAGGAAGACTCCTTCTGGTCTGCCTCTTCTTTAGGGGGAGCCATCTCCACAGTAACAGATGCAGTGTCTGTGAGGAAAATGGAAGAGATTTGTTTTTGCTTACTTCACCATGACTGCGGGTGGAAAAGAAGTTAAGTAATAAATAACCCTAAAGCTTCAACAGCAAAAACTGAGCTTTGTTATGAGAGGTAAAAAAGGCAGAAGTGTAGTGCTCGTCTTCACCTGTGTCAGTCTGGGTCTCCTCAGTCTTGGCTCTCTGCTCCCCTTCCTCTCGCTCAGTCTCAGCTGCGCTGCCGGATTTGGTGGGCTTGGGCGTGCGTGGCACTCTCTGCACAGTCAACATCACAGGCCTCCTGTTCCCAGTCTCCTCATTCACCTGTATGACACAGGGGGCAAAAAGAGAAAGGCAGAGGACATTAGCTTTAAAATCAGGAAAGGATGGAAGGCAACAACACTTATAGGAGCTGACAATGACTGCATTCATGTTTCATACTGTGATGACTATAAATGTAAAGTGTTTCAGAGCTGAGCAGGCTTCATAAAATGTTTGTTTACAGAGATCACACAGATTTACTAATCTTTAAGCAATGCCCACCAGGGGTTGCAAACACACACACATCCACTCTGTAAATGTTTCAGCAGCAGGCACAAACTGAAGATGAAAATTTTGGTAACAGGCCTAAAGGCAAATCAGCTCCGTTAATATCCCCAATATCTGATCTATGGTTACCTGCACCATGGTGTTGAACTGTACAGTGTATCTCCTCCGCCCTGCAGTGAAGCGGACGCTGGTCTCTCCTGCCCTCCAGGCAGAGTCTATTGTGCTGTTATTACTAGCACTGTAGCTGCACCAGCGGCCCGAACGGTCATCAAACCAGCGCCAATTATTCCCATTAGGCTGCAGGTACTGATGAGGGTGAAAAAAAAAAACATTTCAACGTAAATTTACAATGTTAACGCCATTTAAATACTTTGAAATCAACTGCCATTTTGTTCGTACAAACCTTGTTCATTTGGGCTCTTCGTTTGGAGGAGACAGCCATTTTCTCATAAAAGTCAATGAGCAGGAGCACTGGAGTGATCCATCTACACAAAGAAGAAAATGGTAAAATTCCATCTAGTCAATATTCACATACTGAAATAAAACTAAAGAGGAAAACAACATGTGTAGTTATTGCTTCTTTAGCTATAAAGGCCTGAGCTGGCAGTATGTCTCTTTCTCTGTGACCAGTCTTTGCCACAGGCACATTGCGGCTGGCACTCACTTGGGTGTTTGAATGTCTTTCTGCTCCTTGGCAGCTTGCAGACAAGGCTGAACCACCTCCAGAAGCTTAATCAGCACAGTCAGAACACCACTGCTCTCCACAATCCGCGCACACGATAGCTTCAGCTCCTGCAACACGCACAATAAAAAAAAATTAAAAAAAAGTTTGATGCAGTGCACCCGAACAGTGGGAGGTAACGTGTATGTATTTATGTGACTGTGTGAGACCGCAGCATGAATGTTTATAGTGAAACATAGTGAGCTCTTGTCCATTCTGCCAGATGCTTATTTAGACTAGGCAATAGGATGGGGGGGGTATTGATCCTTAGATGCATCGCGATGCGGATGTGGACGATTCTGAATCGATTCACAAGTGTCAAAAATTGATTTTTTACATTTTTAATTGATAAAGTAATGCTGATGGATCGCAAAAGACGGAACTTGGAATTGCGAAAGTGCAGCGCCCGGACAGTCTGTGGCGGCACATAACGAAAGTACAAATGGATGAGCAAGAAAACCGACTGGCATCCTCTGCATTCAAAGCTAGGTTACGTCAGGAGTCGACAACCCAAATAGTAAGAAGAGCGATTTTGTCCTTTTAACTAAAAACAAACCACCGTGGAAGTCACAACATTCAGTGTCCAATATGTCTCAGTATGTGCTAATGTACTAGTACAGGCTAAAAAATATAAAGATTCACTTTGCTCTGCTTTAAGCTTCAGCTATAGCCGCTTTCCTCCCCATCATCGGCAGGAAACTTTTCCTCAAAAGTTGGACAGTTTCTTGTGAAATGTCTCTCAGCGTTCAACTATTATTTTACGAGGCTGAAGTCAGCTTCTTATTTGAATTTACCCGTTCCTCCTCAAATTCTGCCTGAGGTGCCAGGATGTAAATGCGGCACCATTTAAGGTGGAACGGAGAAAACCGAAAGAGAAGCTGACTTCAGCTGCACAACTTTTTAGCGTTTAACAGTTTCTCATTGCGGATTTTATGCATCAGGAAACCAACTGCAGTGCACATAAATGCAAATCAATACATTCGTCTCCAAATGCTCGTCTTAAATCTTTCTCCTTGCCTTTTTGTTAGCTACTAGCTAGGCGAGACTGTCTGCGTTGCTAGCTACGTGACCTGCAGTCAGCATGCCATCCTTCACGGTTATAGAGGGGGGGGGGTCTTTTCTTAGATGCATCGCGATGAGGACATGGACGATTCTGTATCGATTCAAAAAATGTCAACGATTTTCTTAATTTTAATTAATAACGTAATGTTGACGGAACGCAAAAAGCGGAACTTTGCAAAGTGTGGAAGTGCAGCGCCCGGACAGTCTGAGTGCAGGGGTCAACAACCCAAATGTCATTTTGTCTTTTCAACAAAAATCAAACCACCTTGGGAGCCACAACATTTTGACTCCATTTTACCATCTTGGCTGTACATATGTCTCAGTACGAGCTAACGTAATACAGACAAAAACGCAGACTTAGTGTGCTCTGCTTTAAGCTTTAGCTCAGCTGTAGCTGCTTTTCTTGCATCACCCGCAGGAAACTTTTCCACAAAAGTAGAATAGTTTCTTGTAAAAATGTCTCTCAATGTTCTACTTCTTACGAGGCTGAAGTCAGTTTCTCATTCTCCAGCTTCTCGTTCAAATTTTCCCATTCCACCTTAAATGGTGCCTGAGGCACCAGAACGGACCTGCTGCACCATTTAAGGTGGAACGGGAAATTTCGAAACAAGATCCTGGAGAATGAGAAATCATACTGCATGTTTCCACCCATTTTCCGTCCGGTTGTACTTGCCGCCAACCAAAGGACCATCGAGCAAGCGATGTCAAAGCTTTCACCCAAATTGGAAGCGAACTACAAACTCTATCGCAACTTTTATTGCCGAGGGTTCGCGTCCGTTATCAGTCAATGAGACCCAGGGCTTTTGTGCTATGTTGTACACATTGGAGCCGAGATACAGCGGCCCGTCTAGAAGTTATTTTACTGCCACAGCGACCCCCGACCCCCACTCTCTACAAGACTAAAACTGAAGTTATGGAATCACTAAAGAAAATGGGTAGAATAGCTGTAATCTGTATCCATTGCCACAGAATTTTTTTTTTTCACAGTAACTGCGCATTTTATCACAGATGAGTGGCAGCCTGCGTCTCATGCACTCCAAACAAGAGCAGTGAATGAGAGCCTTACAGTTGACTTGCCACATCGTTTCCATTTGTTTTATTAATAAAAGATATTGGAAGTAAATTTACTATGGATAATTACAAATATTTTGCTTTGAACTACCAAGTCGTCACACAGTGAGAAAAAAGAAAAAGAAAAAAGTTGCATCAAGATGCATCGATATTCATTTTATAATTGCATCGCAGCCCTCTGAATCGTAATCGAATCGAATCGAATCATGAGGTGCCTAGACATTCCCACCCCTACTACGGATGCCTAGAATATGCAGCAATACATACCTCAAACAGCAAAGTCAATAGCAGAATGCGGGTAGCCAAGGTGGAGGCCTGGGGCAGGGTCACCATCTGCCTCGTCCACTCAGACACAGTTTTAGTGTCACTTGTTGTAAGTGGCACGGCAGCTTTTATCAGCACATCAGCAGCATCCCACACCTACAACATATACATACAGGACATGAGAACATAGTCCAACTCACACAAGAAAGCAATGTCTATAATTATTAACTACAGCCTACATCAGTACACCAAGGGAGCATTATGTGTTTCAGTAAACGCTCCTTTTAAAGTTGATGCAAAAATTTCCTGTTTTTGCTTTTACTAATTTACAATTACTCATTTTCGTTAATAATGAAATTTCAGAATGCTGTTGCATTTTTTTACATGTAAATAAAACCATGGTCGAACAGCTAAAAATGCATAGATTTTCATTCAGTTTGTGTCACAAAACTAGATTAAAGATAGAGAGGGGAACAACAACTCACCTGGTTCACAACCTGGCGGAGGATTAGGTCTCGGTACTCAGGGCCATTTCTCTTGATAGCGGTCATGAGCAGGTCACAGAGGCGGTAAACTGTGTCAGGCAACTCATCTAGCAGATGGAAGCAACCTGGCAGCATGGTGTCAGTGAAGGCATGGAGCTCGGCATTGTCCAGGGGTTCAGCCTCCAGAAAACGCTCCAAACAGCGAGCCTCCTCTTCTTCGGCTCTCTCTCGCGCTCTTCTCTCCTCCTCCTCACGCCTGCGTGCAGCCTCCTGATAACACAAAAACAAAGCAACAGGATTACCCATGAGACAAGACTGCATTTCTCCTAACAGCCATAAAATTGTTGACACAGGTTACATATCACTATGAAATGTGTGTTCATGTGTGTTTCTGAGGCATGTGCACCCGTTATATTATAGAATGTAGACCCCAATTGTAAAATATGTAACAACTATCTAAAAAAAACCTATTTGGAATCTAGAATGTTAAATAAACAAGTATAGCTCAGTTTTAGTGTGTATGCACACATGCATGTCTGTATGTCTATCTGCCCACCTCAGGAGAGTCTGAGCGTTGCTCCATGCTGACTTCTTGACCCAGAGACATGGCGATGGCCCTCATCATCTGGTCCTCTTCAGACATGGTGAATTCCTACAGTGACACAACCCACAGTGACTAATTTTAACCTTACATGCATGTGTATATGTACCTATGCTTGTCTGTGTGAAACAACTGCAAACTATTAGTAAAACTGTGTGATGGTGTCTTACCCTAACAGCAGCACTGAGGAGTGGTGGTGGGTGGGTAAGCAGGTACTCTGTGGCCTGCTCCATGGTGGTGGTGTTGAGCAATGCCTCCATGGCATGTTCTCTGGAGAAGCCCATGTCCATTAGCTGGACAGAGGACAGACAGTCAGAACTTTGAGAAATATCCTACACTAGCTAAGGCTTTGCTCACACAGCAGGTAAAAGTGGCCCAAATCTGATTTTTTCATATATGACACAGACGTGTCATCGGTGTGGCAGTGTCAACAGCAAAAACTTTGAATTGAAAGCATTGAATCTGACATTTTTAATTCCGATTTGAGACTCTTTCACATGTGGGAGTCTGAACAGCCAGATCAGAATTCATGCGATTTTTGCGTCAATACTACTCAACATTCATCATAATTCCACGCTGCTGAGACATAAAACATCTGGGGAGATATTTCTGTACAAAAAATTAGAAGAAACTTACAAAACCCTCCATGTTTGAAGAGATTCCAAAAAAAAAAACGGCTGAACGTGGCCATAGGGAACGAGGCTGCAGCGTCAAAGAACGGTTAAAAATCTGAAAGCTTTCTGAAAGTTCAAAGAACCTGAGGACACAAACCAAAGAAGTGACCGCGTCCTTTTGACGGCGAGCTCGAACACATTCTGGGTGATGAGCCTAGCTGTCAGTCGATGAAGCTGGCCTAGATGAAGCTGAAAGCTCGAGAGCAACTGGTGTTCTTGCATAGTTATGATTGTTTACCTCTGGAGGAGCGGTCCACATGAAGTATTGTTCTTTTGCGCATGCAGGTCAGTTTAGAAATGTGATCTGTTCAGACTGATGTCGCATACAGGTCACATGTAAAAGATATTGTAAGCAGCCGAATAAAAAAACAAAACAAAAAAAAAAATTCAGATTTGGGCCTCTTTGCCTGCTGTATAAACGCAGCCTAAAAGAACTGTATCCCAAATGATAACTACTAAGCACAAAAGGAACCTATATGATCCTTACCTGTGTGAGCTGAGCCTGGTTGACTTGAGGTTCCCTACGGGGTGTGGCGTTGCTCCCTTCCTCTGCTGAGCCACCAGCTGTGCTGGCACTGCCTGCTCCTGCCCCGGCAGCACCCTCTCCCACTGCTCCACCAGTTCCTGGGTCGGCACTGGCCGCAGCAGTCCCAGAAGTGCCACCATCCTCATCAGAGCGAGATGAGCCTTCCCTCTCCTTGGCCAGTCGCTCCTGGATGATTGGCTCACCACGCAGGATGTGGCAAAGGATGGCAAGCATGGACTCTGCCATGCGTCCACCGTAGACCTTCAGAGGCTTACGGTTCCACAGGTTGCGGATACAGTTAAATGCAGCCTGAGTGTAAAAAAACAGTTAAACAATAAACAGCAAGTTATAATACTAACTGTCCTGTGTATTGCCATTATGTGTGCTTATCAGTGATTTACATCTGACTTCACAATAATTCAACGATGATCCTTTTGAAAACTATTTAATGCATTATAAAATCTCACATTATCACAATTTCATCAATTTATTTTACAATATGATTCAGATTTTTAAAAAAAAGTAAATACTGTAAAAGAAAAGTTTCGCCATACAGTCCATTCCTACTTTAATGTATATTTTCTAATCCTTTCTAGCGTTTCAAAATCGATGCACTTAAATGCACTTTAGATTAATGAGTACTTTGTTCCAATGTATAATCACATTCGTATTTATGCAGTCATATGGAATAGTGTATTCTGACCTTCTGAGTGACGATGAGGAAACGCAGGGCGCTGAACTGTGGTGTGGTGGAGGGTGCTCCAGGCACTTTGGCGGGCAGAGAGTGGGGAGAGTCCAGCACTGTGCTGGGGTTCACCATCTTCTCCACCAGCATCAGCCAAGCATCAAGGAACTCACCAGTCCCATCAGGCAGCTCAGGGTGCTCCAGCCCTTCAGACACTGGCACCTTACCTCCCATTGACAGAGCCCAGTTAAACGTCCTGAGGAGTACAGTGGCAAAGAAGCAGGAAACAGATTAGATAATGATACCAATAACTGTGTGTCAAACAGTGCTGGGAAGAGCAGATATTTCATTACTCACTCAAACAGGGCATCGTGGCCTCCAGAGCAAAAGAATTTCTGCAGCATCAGGTGGTAGGGATACTTCCTCTCGTCAAACAGCATGGGTGAAGTGAAGCCCACAGAACAGATAAAGAACGTCAGCCTGATCAGAAGCGGACACACAAGTTTATTTACACATGCAAAACACCCACACATGTAATAGGAACATGGGACAGGTGAGGAGAGGCTGTGGATGGTGTACCTAAAGCGAGGAGTGGGAGTATATGGAGGCGGCTGCCAGCTCAGGCCCTTGGTTAGTAATTTGGTAAGGGAGGACGCGGTGGCACGTGCTGCAGGTGTGGGGGCGGTGCCCGTGCTGGTGGTGTGGTGGGAGCGCCGCTGACGAACAGGTGAACCCACACAAAGCTTCACCAGCAGGCCAAATAGCTCAGCCAACGCCCGACCCAAACGAGACGATGCTTAGGGGACAAGTACAGAAATTTAGGTTAGCAGTGTTTTACAAGCCTAAACACCCATACCAGTGATTACTATCTATGTCCATAAGCACCACTCTGTTAAAAAAACAAAGTTTGTTTTGTTACAGGCCTTCAACTGAGAAATAATAAAACTCAAACAGCAAAATAAAGCTTACATTATTATTTTTTAAAGCCACTTATTCAAAAACCAAAGAGCTGAATAAAAAACAGCCTGATAGTGATGTTGGGACTGACCAGAGAGCAAAGGTTTGATCTGTTTGATGCGCGTTGCCATGGCAGGAGTGAGTTTGGATTTAGCCTTCGGGTCAGTGGCTGAGGGCTCATCTGTCTCCATGGGAGCGAGGGAGTCTCCATCCAGGCCCATGCCCTCCAGTAGGCCCTGTGCAGACGGGTCCACCCCCACAGACAAAGTCTCTGCCTCGGCTGGAAATAACACCAGGGGAGAGACAAAACACATTGAAAAACAACATGAAAATAGGTTCCCAGAATGAAAACTGTGAAAAAGAAGTCATGAACAGGGCTTATGTCTATGTGTTCCATTTGAAACTGAAGTAAAAGGCCTTAGAAAAACATGGAAAAAAGTAGCACGCTTAAGATTAGAGGTAATTAAAATAAATATATTGATAAAAGACAAAAGAGGGGAGGTATTATGCAAAATCACCATGGTGCAGTGTTTTACCGGTTCTCCTGCCTCCACTGGCTGCAGTACTGCTGGATGGTTTTTCTTCCTTAGGCACTAGTTTCTGCATGTCAGCCTGGCCAAACTCACAGCCAGGAGGGAGACTGAAGAGCAAAACAAACAAACAAACAAACAAACAATTGAATACATGAAACTCCTCTACATGGCCTTGGGACAAAAGACTAGTTAAATCTTAAGGCCTCAAGCAGAGAAATTTT
Organism: Colossoma macropomum; assembly: GCF_904425465.1. Lineage (NCBI taxonomy): Eukaryota > Metazoa > Chordata > Actinopteri > Characiformes > Serrasalmidae > Colossoma > Colossoma macropomum. The sequence continues at coordinate 8,202,506 of NW_023494802.1, read as the reverse complement.
GCCATTTGAACACAAAAAAATTGGTCACAAAGCTAGACAGAAGGGATGTTGTCAAGAGAGAATTTCAGAGTCAAAACACTGTTTATTAAGCAAGTTATAGATCTTAAAAAATGAATTCTATACCAATTGTTAATCATAAAGACAAAGAAATTTTTTTTTGATAGTATGATAGTTTTCCTAAATCTGCCACACTCTGGTAAAGTGAGAAAGTTAGGCATCATTTCTTGATCTAACACAAAGATATCACAAGCACAAAGCTTGGCGTAGCATCTAATGTGTTGAGGTAGCAGACAATGGAGAGCTCAGGACTGTTGAGTGCAGTGGAAGCAAGTGTAAGGTGAGTTGAGTGTAGTGTTGACCTGTTGGGTGTGCAGAGGGACAGTAGCACAGTGCTCTCCCACACCAGGGAGCAGTAGAGCTGACTCAGCTTATTGAGCACACTCAGACCCAGCTGGGAGCCCCACTGGTTCACCGAGATGGCCCGTATCTCGCTCTGAGAGAACACAGAGGGAGAGAGGGAGAGGGAGAGAGCATTATAACTTATGCTCACTTCAAATGGAAAATTGACTAATTCTAACAAATAAGGTGACCATTTTTTTCTTTTAAGCTAAAACTCTCACCTGTCCAACTCTGCAAGTGTGGACGAACATGAGGATATACGCATGTGCAGCAGTGAGCGCATGCAGGAGAGGCGTGGCACGGGCAGACAGTGTGGCGTCTGTGACGTGGCCAGCATTGGCCAGTTCTCTCAGTAGAACTGAACCACCCGGCACCTCAATAGGCCGATGGAGTGGCTCCAGAGCTGAGAGAATGCTGTCCAACTGGCACAAGCCCTCCTGCAGAACCTTCGGTTCGTGGGATAGTGTCTAAGCCAGGAAAATGGTAGTTTAAAAGGTATTCTCTCAAATAAAATGAAAAGTCCCTCAGTCATCAAACAAAGTTCATTCTAACTATGTGACATTCAGAATACAAAAGATAAATCATGTGCAATATTGTGTGTCTCACCAAAATTGATTTGCATACGCCAGCTACAGCCTGGCAGGCGGCAGAGGTGGGAAAGTCAATGGGCAAGTTGGGAAGCCCTAAAATCGACACCAGGGGTAGGAGGCCTTTCTGGTTCACAAACTCCTGACAGTGGTCGTCTGTTGTATTATTACTCAAAATCGACTCCACAAATTTCATCTTGAAGTAAGAAACAGACAAAAACAAACAAAATCTTCATCAGAACATGGTACATTAACCTGAACCAGATGAATGGCATATCCTTTGGTAAATAATTGTATTTAGATTAATAAGCACTGCTCTCTGAGAAATAAATAAAATATTGCTTTAAGCTGCAGAGCATAATAAAAATGAGATGCAGGCCAAGGATGCTGAGCAGCCATTTCACAATTAGCTGAATCAGCACTTACCACATTGAGAATGTAATCCATAAGGGGAATGGGGATCCGCTCTTCTGTGCCAACCACTCTGCAAAAATACAGTCTGTTTACTCACCAAGGCAGTGTCTCACAAGCTCATTCAATTCAAACACACTCCCTTAGAATCAATGTAAGACAATATTTTCCTCCCAAGACATCTGCAATCAAACCACTCATTATATTAGAGCACTCACTGTCTGTTGCTCTCTGGTTCCCCCTGCTGCTGGCTGAATGTGTGCAGAGCCTCTTCTTCCTCTTCATCCTCACTGGAGGCTTCCTCCGCTGCATGGTTGGACCGAGCAGGAGGCACTGTGACAGTCCCATCTGCTTTCTGAATAGAAGGTTTCTGGCAGATGTACTCAGGAGCTCTGCCCAAGTTGCAGATCTCCTCCAACAACTGACAGGAAAGACATTACAGAAAATATCATGTAATTTAAGAAAATAACATTAAGGCAAAGTGCACAAGAGAAACACAAAATATCATTATCCACTCAACCTTAATGATAGCAGTTGTGGCATCAGTTTTCAGTGTAGGCTGGTGCCTCATGAGCTCATCCACAGCACTGCCCAAATTAGAGGCAGTGTCCCCTGCAACACAAACACATACAGTCTTCATCTCTGAACCACTGCTTTTTTTCAGTATCTTCATTAGTTTCAATTTATTTTGCTGTAGTAAAGTCACCCAAACCTAGTAAAAGTATTTCAATCACATTTCATTTAAATTACAATACAAGCAAAAAGTGTCTAGACTACTTATTCTAACTTACGGCTTCTTTCAGCGACATGTGGCAGCTCACCATAGTGGCACTTACCCAGGGGGTCAGAGCTGCGCCGGCGTCGCATGGCTGGCAGGTAGTCAGGTGACAGCAGTACCTTGAACAGGCGCTCAAAGGGCTGGCACTGGACGAATGAGTGCAAGCCACGGGCGTTTAGGCACAGGGCACTGAAGACATTGGGCAGGGAACCCAGCACCTCTCGGGTGGCAGGGACCTGCAGAGAGAGAGACTGTGAGAGAAGATCGGAGCGGAGTTGGGAAGGAACGAGTGAGAGAAAGGAGTCAGGGGAGACGCCAGAAACAAGACTGTCCAACACATGCTGTGTGAGCTGCTGAGAAAGTGAGAAAATGGGAAATTGCTGGCAAGTGAAGAGTGAATGAGGCTGGGAAAACAACATAAGCAAAAAAGGCTGTGGGGGGTGGGCACAACAATAACAACAAAGACAGTGGGATATCAAGAATGAAATGTGGGTGGTGTGACAAGATGTCTGTTTGACAACGACTCACTACATGAAGAACAAGTTCTGAATTACGGAATGTGTGGTAAATGAAAGTGAAAGGAGGAGCCAGCAGAGAATGAGGGTAGGAGAAAATTGAGAATGCAGACTCACATCTTTGATGAGCAGTGCATGTAGCATGACATCTGTGAGGCCATTGTCCTGCAGGGAGGAGAGCAGGGATGGCTCCTGGAACACAAACACTGTCACCACCTCCGTTGCTGTGAGAGTGAGAGTGAGAGAGCGAGAGTGAGAGAGCGAGACAGAGAGCGAGAGCGAGAGAGAGAGAGAGAGAGAGATATTTCATATACACCTTTTAGTGAGATTGTTAAACTTGTTCTTTCAGAGATGAGAGAAGTTTCCAGGAGGAAGACTGATAATACATTACCAACGGAGTGGTACAAGAGGAGTTTTCACAGGTTCTTACCTGAACGGGCTCTTTCTAGTTGCATTATTTTTAGGGATGCACAATTTCAAAAACAATAAATAAATAAAGTTAAAAATAAACTAAAATAAGACTTTCAGCATCAGACAGATGTTTAGATTTGATTAATATTTCGAAAAAAGTTATTTCATGATGCATTCATTGCACCGAGTGAATGTAAGAGCAGGACATTTCGGCATTAACATTACTGTTTGGAGGCTTTGCTGAAACGCCTGCGTTTTATTCACTGCATTTTTAGCCCTTTAAAAAAAGTTTGCTATTTCTCAGTAATGCTAACCAAGATCTAGTCTCACTTTTAAAAACATTTATTAGGCTCCGTAGAGGGGAAAAAAAGTCAAATACATCACTTCGTCTCCAATACTTGGTACTCTAATGCATCCTCTTGTCTTATTAACTGTACCCATCCTGTCAGGTAAGAATTACAACAATCTCTTGAAACTCCTGTCCATTTTAGTCTACTCTACACTGAGTTTGCGCTTCATGACTAAGCAGAACACAACACTGACAATCCCGCATTCCAGGATGACAACTGCAGGGTGTCTATACACAATTCAGCAGACATGATGGAACACCATCATTTTCATTACATTGTCAAACATTTCAAACGTTTATTTACAGCATTCAGCAGCTTCCCACTGGCTTCTATCAGGTAATTTAAGTAAACGGGTCTTTTTTTTTTTTTAAACCATGTCACAACATAGATGCAACAGATAGAGATTAGCCTAAAAATGCTGGAATATTCAATGGCAAATAATAAGTCTCAGACAAACATTAAACATGCAAAGCAGAGATTTCAGTCTACTTGTAACCATGTCATCTTTGCCATCGTTTGCCCTTGTCTGGTTAAGGTCCTTGAAGCCTGAGCTACACACAGCTGTGGACAGACAATGCGACTTTTTAACTGCACCAGCAATCCCCTTGCTCACTGTGCTCACCCAGGAGGAAGAGTGACGGTCCATAATACTCGGCATTACTGATGATGTGCTTCAGAGAGGTAGGAAGAGACCCATCCATCACTGCAGAGAGACAGTGAGGCATTAAACCCTTATAGGCAATAATGAAACACATAACTGAATTTAATTCTAAGCATGTTTGTCTTCTTACCATGGCGAATGCCATCTGAAAAGGCAGGGTCCTGAATGGCTTTCTTCAAAAAGTTCAACATGGATTTCAACAGAGCTGCCCTCTGAGGGATACACTGCACACCTGTAATTTACAGAGAAGAAAACACTCATCCATTATTGAGATGTTTGGGGCAAAAGACATCAGACTCAGCCCGCTGGGAAGTTTATTTGATTCACCTGCTCTGGGCGTGCTCACTGTGCTGGTCTGAGCACGAGGGTCTGCCTCTGCTCTGGAGCCTGCAGAGGTGGAGGGCCCTGGACTGCTCTCCATGGCAACCTCAGACACTGCAGGAACACCACCACTTAGAGCTGCATTTTATTATGAAAAATACACTACCTGATAGCAATGACTGCTGAGTCTATCAACCTTCTAACATAACAAGAAAAGGAACTGACTGTCCATGTCTGTGTCCATGTCCTCAGTTTCAGCAGCTGTGCTGGGCCTCTGGATCTTTGGCTTGATGACAAAAGGGCACTCTTTCCTGGACAGGTCCACCTCATGCTGCACAGAAACAAAGCAGTCATATGAGAGAGAAAGCACATTCCATTAACAAAGAGCTGAATGCTAGAACTGAATAAGCCAGAGCAGAGCACGAGACTATGCAGTACAGTGCTGTGTGGGTACCTCCAGTCTGCAGATGAAGATGGAAAGGCCGCTGTGGGACTGAAAGGCAGCCATGTCCAGATTGGTGATAAGGTCCACAACACGAACCGCCCGAGTCACAAAGGTGATCTGGTCTTGCTCATCCCCCAAGAACTTAATTACCTACAGAAAGAGACACAAAGCTCATAAGAATGCATGAAATAAAATAGCCATAAAGGGGCAGCAAAACAAAAACTACTTAAAATAAGGAGCAAGAGAATAAAAAAAAAAAAGAACACTACTAATAATAACACACAATAGTCATCATTAAACAGCTGCTAACAACAGGTCCAATCCACTACTTGTTATAATAATTGGCCTAAATGTGCCTATTGATGTTCTTTAACCTTAAAGGTGTTCTAGCATACAGAACCAACAATATACTCAGTAAAGTTCATTGTGATGAAATTTAGTACCATAACAACAACACACCTTCATACTGCCAACCCTGAGATGAGAGCAGGAAAGACAGAGAAAAGGAGAGATGGGAGCACAAACCTTCAACAAGGCCTCCATCATCCCACAAGAGACTAACGCCTCCCCACCAGCATCATAACTGGCCAAGTGGTACAGGAAAGAAAAGAGGGCTGTAGCAAATTGGTGCGGGTATGGCTCCATCAGTGGGTCTGTTTTGCAATAAAGACAGAACAAGATACAGATGTCAGATCCGACATTCTTGAACAACAACAGTGTATCTGACGATCACTGTATTTGATAGTGACAGTTATTGTAACCCTCACCAATCATGGCTTGTATGCAGTTGCGGACCAATACAGGCAAGAAGCCATGGTAGGAAGCTGTGCCAGTGCAATCGATGATATTTGAAAGCTTAGGAGTCCGCTCCAAGTGGACTATCGATGTCAAAGTGCGCAAGGAAGCAGCCTTTATGTCCTGTCATAAAGATCATGTATGCAAGTTCACCAAAATGAACACAGACCTCCTATAATTGTAACTGATCGGAAATTTATCACAAAAAATATTTATGACATTTAAGGCTCAAATCAAACATGCACTAGGATGACTTAAAATAAATAATAAAAAAAAATCTTTCCAATCATATTGGTGCAATGACTTAAGTAAGAATTGAGGACACCTGACACTTGTTTTAATGTAGCTGGGATATTACAATGCTGGGAGTCAGGGTCATATCTTACCACTAGCTGTTTATCTGTGATCTGCAGGACATCCACCAGCTCCTCTATCAGCCCGTTGTAGAGTATACTGTTGGCTGACTCCTGGAGGGCGTTTGAGTACACTACAGAAAAATCAGCACAAAACATCCATCTCAGCAGATGTAGAGTGTTGGTCTGGACATTGTTTGATGAAAATGAATTGTGGCCTTATTTTCGTCATGGCCTGAGAGTTCACTCACCCAGTATGGAGATGGCATGCAGTCTAGCCTGCACGGCCTGCAGTCTCTTCTTGTGGTTCGAGAAACCGTGCGCCAGACGGATGTGTGTGAATAGCAGGGTCTGCTTGTCTTTAGGGATGTTATACATGACCGTCAGCGACTCCATGATCTCAGATGGACTCTCCGAGATCTGAGCATGCACCAGGGAAAAGCCACGATTAAATTCAAGTGTTATCAATAAGGCCATTAAGGGCATTGCCACAATGATTGAGAATAACAGGAGCTCACCTTATCAAGTTGTTCAATGTGGATGTAGTGTAGCGTGTTGCTGCTGGACTGTAGAAATAAGAATAATAAAAACAAAACAAAACTCATTATTTGCTAAGTTTGCTTACAAAATAACACAACACCAGACTAGCTATTTATGAACTCTGTATGAAGAAAGAAACTATCAGAAATAATGCAGAATGAATTCTTACCTTCTTCTCCACTTTGACCTCAGAGCTAGGCTCAGCATAGAACTCAAAGTGCAGAGTGGTGGCACTGGGTGGGTATTTCTGCATACACAATGAAGAAATTGAGCATCAGAACACGGTGTGACCTAATAAAACAACCTAGCAATGTATTTTTCAATACGTGCACAGTAAAAACACTGTATAAGGGGCATAATGGCTTACCGTCATGGGCAGATCTCTGCAGCACTCAGCCAGACCAAAGCCATTTTCCTTCCCTCCCCAGCTCTGCATGGAGATAAATACATTAGAAAAAATATGTAATGGATGAGAGAAAAGAACTTTCAGCCATAGTAAATCAGCGAACTGAATCCATAGCACACTTGAACACATACAACTTAGGTCTAAATTATGTTTCACTAAACTCACTTAAGCATGCAACCAGTAAACACTGAAATGGTTTTGGCCAAAATGGCACCCATTCCAACAGTCTTCTCTGGTGAACAAAGTTAAGAGACTATCACAGCCAATCTTACCTCAGCCAGGTGTTGCAGGCGGGCAAGCAGAGGGCTCCTCTTGTCCGAGCCCAGCCTGGTGATGTAGTTGGAGCGCTTGCTGAACACATACAAGAGGTTCAGCACAGACAGCACCACTTGCATGTCGCATGATGCTAAAAGGGTGGTCAAGTGCTGTAGGGCCAGAGAAAGAGGGGACAGAAAGTTGTATACATCTGTATTGAACTTGTTAAAGTCAACAAGTGCTGGATGGTACTGATAAAATTCAATACAGGGTGATTCAAAAAGATTCATCCGATTTCAAAGCGCCATATTTTTACAACCGTGAGGTGCCTACGAACCTATCACATACCAACTGAAAGAGGGGGTCACAGAGTTTCTGACTGTCACCGGAAGATGGCTCCCTTCAGTCTGCAAGGAGATGGCGATCCCTGAGCAGAAAGCAGTTTGTGTTCACTTCAATAAGAGTGAATCTGCCATAACCGTGCAATGTGATTTTTATCGGCAGTGAACCTCCAACAGCTCAGAGCATTCGTCGTTGGTTCCACAACACTGGATGATCTCCGAAATCGCATTGAAAGAGCCATGAGTACAGTGACACCTGACATGCTCAATCGAGTATAGGATGAATTAGACTATCGCGTTGATGTTGTCCGTACAGCTGGAGGAGGCCATATTGCACTTTATGCTCACTTAAACCATTCACAATTTGCTGCATTATTCTGTAATGATTTACAAGTGAAAAATCATTTTGAAATCAGATGAATCTTTTTGAATCTCCCTGTATAACAATAATACCAATTACCACAGTAGTATGGTATCAGACGATTTAGGTTTGAAATAACAAAAAGACAACAAGATGATGGATTACTGTGTACTGCTACTCTATGGTAAGGGCATCTTAACCTGACATATTTTGTATTGATCTGACTGTTTCTTCTATTTCCTTCTCTTAATAGTATTATAAACGGTAAGCAGACTGGAACCACATTTCCTAATGAACTCATCATAATAATATTTGTTAACCACAGAGTGTGATAACAGCAGTTTTCAAAAATGGCATTCATTTGTCTCCATACAGCCCATACCCTTATATGGGCACAACAACAACTAATAAAAGACGATGCATCTTCAGAAGACTATGGCATTCACGTGTAATGGAAAAGGCCTTTTTAATACCTCTATGGAGCTGTACAGGTGCCGAGAGAAGCTGTACTCTATCAACAGGGCTGTGAAGTTCAGCACCGCCAACAGCAAGGCTTTGAGCTGCCCATTGTCTGGTCGATCACAAACCAGCATCCAGGACATGTTCTCCACTGTCTGTCCAGCGTCACAGAGGATGCCATCGAAGCGGTCCAGGAGGTCTACCCAATGGTACAACTCACACTGCCAAGAAAGAGAAAGAGCCATAAGAATACTACAACTAAACACAGGAGCACCACAGTTGTTCAAATAACCCTTTACTTTTGTAATCACCTTGCCAATGTTCCATGTTTTGATGTGCTGCAGCTCCAGCAGCAACTGCTCATCACTGCATCCTTTCAGCTTCTCTATGAGCGTCCTGCAGTCAGCAGGCTGAGGGCAGAGGGGCAATATTTAGGATATGGATGCAGTGAAGAGACCTTATAACACACATGCACACATACATATAGGATACTGACCGCTTCAGTGGGGGTTTTCTTTAACTTGCTTCTGTCAACCTTCATGTTTACTGATTTCTACACTCTGCTCCTGCATAATCAGCATTAATCAAAAGAATTAATGCCCAAAAGCAAAAAACTCATTTCACACAATACAAGTGCTACCATTCTGAAGTAGTATCATGTCAAATTTGCACTACAGAGTACAGCTGGAGTCAATATACAAAAAACATTGTCTTGCATGTATACATGAAAATCAACTTACGATAATTAATTTGGCAATTCCAACTTAACGGCATCTTTCACATGTAATACCTGTGATGAAAAACAGACACCATTAAAATGAAGCACACTGTCTGTGATATGGAGAAAAAAAGAAAATAACCTCTCTTTTTATTTCTTCAAATATCTCAGGGACGTATCCAGAGCCTAAAATTAGGGCAGTCTTACAAATATAAAAGCACTTTTTGTTGTTCTAAAAACTGTCAGTCTAAAGCTATTTGGCTTTTTTTAAACACCATGCCAACACTTAAATCACCACAACAAGAGCTGAATTTGCTCTCCGGGTGCCAGAGAAACCCTGCATGTTCATGAATTAAGAGTGCTGTCAGAATAGGCTATTCATTCAGAAAATCAGTGTGCTCTGCTATGAGAACGATCAGAACGTGCCCTCAGTGATCTGGTCAAAAGGCTAGAGAGCTCCAGAGCAGCCATTTCAAATGGTAGGCATGGTAACCAGGCGTCAGAGATAGCAAATTTCATTTCTGGATGGATTTTGAGGTAGTTGTCCTCAAACTGCACAAAATTAATAAATAAAACAAAACATATTTTTCATATATCATATTTATGGTTCATGGATTAACATGATACCATGGGCATTTGAGCACAAACTGACAAAAACTTGATATATGGACTACTGCTCAGTTCGATGACAATTTTCAATCTCCTTTTCTGTTAAAAGAGCTTGGGCCACCAGCAAGAAGATTACACTTTAAGTACCTGATTTAAACTATCCTAGGCCAAATTCTTTCAATTGAGGGGTGAAGTACAAGTCATTACAGACACTACACCACTGTAGGCCTTTAAATTGTGGACAATTTAAACAATTTAAAACCAGTAAAACAAAAATATCCTTGTGTAGGTTTGCTGAAGCTGTTGCTGCCCAAAACCCATTCATACTAAAGCATGTTGAGGCACACGGCATCTATACAAGGCCTAGTTGAGGCACATGGCACCTATACAAGGCCCACAGATTAAAAACATTATCAGTCAAGCAATTGTATAGCACTTTCAACATGATTCAAGCAGATGGTGCAAAAAGCACTTTCTTCCTGTCAAAGTCCTCATTTAAAACATACCACTTCCCTGCAGCCCAAGTCATTCATTTCATTTTGTATGCCTATGACTGAGGTGTCGATGAACATGGTGCTACTAACATTTGTTATGAGAGCCATGTAAGAGATGAAACATGATTTGCACAATCTGATAACTAAATGGGATTACAATATCACAGAGCGCTATGTGTTTTTTCAATTTAAGCGCTTCTGCCTCATATGAAACGTGCCCAATTTTGCCAAATTGGTTGTTCTGCCAAGTAATAGACAGATGCCTACTGCATGACATGGGCACTGTCTAAATGTTCTAATAAAACAGTACAAAGGTCAAACAAATGGCAAAATCTATTTTAAAGATGTGATCACCAAAGAAATGTAAATGCAGACAAACTTAGAGGGAAAAAAAATGACAAAACATTTGGTACTCCACACGACTGAAACTATAATGGGAAGCAAATGTCTGAAAACTCAGAATGGTTCACACACACATTAATACACACTATCTATTAAATGATCCATCCGTGGCGATTACATCTAATATCAAACCTTCAGAAACCTACCCACAGCTACAAAGAGATACAAATTCCATTCAGTAAACGTATCTTGTACAAAAATAGATGCTGACATGCAACATTAACCAAATAATAAGCACTAAAGATGAGCTACTAGTCTGAATCTCACTGCAATGTTTACACACCTAATAAAACACTTCAGCTAGCAACAGCACTTCCGTCTGTGTCTAAATTGCAGTGCTAAATGATACTGAAAGCATAACAGAAAGAATTAGCCTCCTGTAAGTTTTTTAGGCTTCAGACAAACACAATGGCTATCATGCTAGCTGTACATCCCACTGCAGCCAAGTTAACTGCAATGCAACAGCAAAAAATGCACTGACGTGCGTCTGTACATTAACCTAGCTAGCTACAGTTAGCTAACCACAGCTTGCCAATAAACGACATTAAGAAAGCAAGCAGACAACCACCTTTTCTAGGGAGATATAAGATAAAAGCACCAGGCGAAAAAAACAGCACGTAGTCGAAATTCAATTTCACTGGCTAGCAACAGCTAAAAGGGCAGCTAACGCGTAATGTCTTAGCTAACCTAGCTACAAAATAATACGGGGGGCCACATAGCAAAAGCTAGCTAGGTTAGCTAGCTAACTTAAGCGGTGAGCTCTCCCTCACAGACTACTTAACTCAGCGAAAAAACATAAATGTCACCCCTTATACCAACACAAACACGTATGGACATTTGCATCAATGTGTGAATTAGTTGATGTAGGAGTATACCATTCAACAGCCGCATTCAGAAAAGAATGTGTCATTAGACCGCTGGGTTAGCTACCTAGCTAGCAGGCTACATAGTCTAGCCTCTTGCAAGCTAGCCAAGCTAGGAAAGTGCAATCGATTATTGCTCTCTAAGATGTCAACATAAACTTGCTCGACTACAAATATCTCTCCGAAACATTTTCTTTAGACAAGGGTTCAGTACAACAGCTAACATATATGTCGATGAAGGCTGAAAAGCAAAAGACAGCACTTAGCTAGCCCGACGCTCAACCTAAAAAAATCTTCTCCTCTCGGCTCCACATGCTCTTGTTGTCTAATCCAGCGCCCGGCTGTGGCGGGCCTGCCGAAGCCTCCACACTACTGTAATATAACAAGCTAATAAGGGACGATTACTCACAACACGGACACAAAACTCGTCCTCACACCCTACCACGGCCTTTCGCTCGTACGTACCCGGCAAACAGAACCCCGTTTCGGTCTAAATACTTCTCTACAAGCGTGAAATCGCTGGAAGATGCTCAGACGTACGGCTCTCGTACATGCGCTCTATCGTAGGCTGGCTGGCTGCTCAGCTAACTGAGAAACGCATAATATGTCGCTGAATCATTCCCCAAACAGGCCCGGCATAACACCGAGTGCGTGCTGGCGAGATTTCACAGCTTCACTGCTCCACTGACTGCGTAGCTCCCTAAAAGCCACACAGCTACGATATTATTTGCTGCATGTGGAGTTTATTAAGCAGTTTGGCAAAAAAGCCAGAGAGTTAGATTTAAAATGTCTACTGTTCACGAAGTATTTTCAATCCCAGCTTCTTCTTATTATTTCCACTCATACAAAGTTACTGCATTTACTGCCTTATTTATATTCTCATTTGACTCGTTTTTTTTATGTGCTGTGTTTAAGTTTATATTAAATCTTTCAGCATATCATAACTCTGCCAGTGAAGCACAGTACTCTGCCAGTATATTACCAACAAACAGATGTGTTAATGGTTGTATTAAAAAAAAAAACCACAATAAAGTTAATAAAATACATCAAGCTACAGGGTGCCTACATCAATCTGCATGTCAGTATTTCTCACATCGCTGCTGTCGGAAGAAAACCTCCATTTTTGTTGTTTTTCAATTTTTGACATAATTTGAAAATGTTGTCCTTTACATTGTGTGTATTACATGAAGAACCGACCAAAAGAAACGGCCACAAAACGACTTGGAAAAAAGTCTGATTCCACTGACTTACATTAAAGGTGAAGTAGGTTTTTTCCTTCTCCTGTAAAGTTATCATTTTGGAGATACAAGATTTTCTTCCAACAGCAGCGATATAAAGCTATGAGCGTGATATGACCGCAATCAAACCTTTACATGTGATTTATTTCTGCACTTAAACTGAATGGTGTGTCTTATTTTCATTGTTAAAAATGCATGGGCACAGATTTGAAGTCTTTGAAAAAGGAATAATAATAATAGTAATAATAATAATAATAATAATAATAATAACTATGCAGACAGTCCGACAGCCTGCGTGCAATAAGTGTGGTAATGTCTTAGGCCATAAACCCAACTTGCAATTAATGACAAAATGGCTATAAGAACAAAGTGACAATATTTTTCCCAATCTTGCAAAAATGAGGTCAAACCTTTAATTGGAAACAGACAGATTCTTCTCATGTCTGTTCTGATTTAGGTTCACTCTGCATACTGAATTATGCAGAATACTAAAGCGTATGTACGACAAGGTTAAAGGGGAATTCCACTGATTTTTAAATATTTGCATAATTGCATAATTAAATCATTAAGCTATCAACAAGTCACTCATAATGTCACTCATAGTGGTACGATGTGAAATGCTTCGCTCTAGAAAAACTTTACAGAGTCAGAATTGTCCACAGAGGTGGTCACAGAAACCAGATATCTGAAGAGGTTTATGCTTACAGAAAGCTAGCAGATGTAATGGTTGCGAATATGCTGCATCATTGCTAAACACTGTTTTAATATCTCTGTGACAACGTTTTGGGTCTAACATGTTTTCTACATACTTGGAGGGTGTCATGATGAAAAACAGTACCCAAAGAAATTTTAGACATTTAGCACTATTTTACCATTATTACCACTGCATATTAAAACTCAGGAGAGAAGTGTATCAGTGGTTTGATGGATAGTTCCTATATTTGTGTAACACACTCCACAACCCCTTGTTTCTGTCACCACCACTATAAAGAAATCTTAGTTGATGAGTTTCTCTACAGTAAACCATTTCACATCAAACCACTCTGAATGACTTTGTTCACATTTCAACCATTGAGTTTTGCAGAAATATTGGAAAAAAAATGGTGGAATTCCCCTTTAAAGTTATGCTTCACTGTTTCATTAGCATTCCAGTCATATCAATGGGAGGAAAATGTGTGTGTCATGCTGACAAAGTGCTAAAACAGGGAAACAGTCTTAAAATCCCTTCAAATTATCAGATGGATGTGAGAGAGAGGGTCTTAGGGGTGTAAAACAGTGCTGCTTTTTGACATTGAGTGTAAGCTCAATGATAAGCTAAATACACCACAGTATATGACAGTAAAGTGAAATGGTTTTGTGGTCTCTCTCTGATGAATGTCCCTCATCTTACACACGAGCACATGCTATCACACAGCTAGCGACTTTTCCTCGCTCACTCTTTACAGATACATGTCGTCTTGACGAAGCTAACACGCCTAGTGTTAACTTACAGGGCACGGATTTTGTTGGCATCGTCAAAAAACAAATAAAAAAACAAATAAAAAACAAAACTGAAACAAAACCGAACCCAGATCACTACACAGACTCGTGAGCGCGCACATATACAGCGCGCGTGCACGCGAACAGCCGCCGCTACAAAAGCTGCTCACATATTAAAAATGGCGGTTTATACAGTAGGAATGTCCGGCCTTTGAGCCGCAAAACGCTGCTTTTTTTGGACGCTGTCCGCCCACGAACAAACTCCAAAACACAAATCCATTTGCTTCGTGTATCCTTACGAGTCGTTCTAAACGAGCTACGTGAGTTTGGAGCTGGAGTGAGTCGGAGAAACCGAACCGCTTACCTCGGGTCTTGTCTCAGTGTAACTTCTCCATTTTACAGCAGCTAACAGGGTGTAAGTCTCGCGAGAGCTGCAGCCCGCTCGGTGCCGCCCGGAGCTGAAGCGCTGAGGGCGATAGGGCATCACCGGCATGGCGGCCAACACTAATAGGTGGGCTAGCAGGCCGTTTAACTTTCAGTATCATTTATTATTATTGATATCACATATTACATTTGAAATTTGGACATGTATATGTTATTAAGACTAGTAAGAAAAAAAAATTGACATGTGAAAACTCAAATTCCAACATGCCAAAATTCAGCTTTTATTAGTGTTTGTATTTTGTTTGTTTTTATATCGAGATCGCAGATTAAGAGAGTGCACTTTTCAAATCGCAAGAACTGCATTTTTTTAAAATTATACTCTACATCATCCACAATGCTGTCTTAAGTTTGAAATGGGGAAATTTAACCTATTAACATAGAGTTTGTGAACTGGCTGTAGGTAAGTTAGACCAATCAGAGGCAACCAAACCTCCATGTGTTGTGACATCACAACCACATCTTACAGGCAGTCTGGCACACTATATTCAAGGTTCAAGCCTTAAGCCAGAAAAATTGGATATTCTGGTGTAAATCACTTATAGTCAATACTTGCAACTCAAATCACAGTCGCAGTATTAGTCAGAAAAATCACAATTAGATTTTTTCCCCAAATCGTTCAGCCCTATTTATCAAGTATTTGAAAATTAAATAAAAACTTTTTGGTTAATGTCCTTTAATGTTTACAGTACATTTTGAGAATGAAACAATGTATTTGAAATGTATCTCATATATACCTGTGTAATTTCTTCTTTATGGGATGTAAAATTCAGTTCTCACTGAAATGGCTTTTTGGCTTTTCTTAATGAAATTGGTGGCGTTTCTTTTTAACAGGAGAAATACCGTTTACTAGCATGAATTGAATATTATGTGCTCATTAAATTTTCAAAGGAAAAATGACTTTTCAGAAGTTATTACTAATTATTACTTGGGTGAATTGAAAAATAACTGTCATGTGCAAATTCCATTCTTACATGTAAAAACAGAAGTTTCTAAAAGTTTTACTTTTACATGTATATACTAAATTTTGACATGGAACAATGTAGTCTTTGCTAATATGACATTTTGAACATGTCAAAATTTGTAAAATATTTTACTGCTGAGGGCGACACGGTGATGCAGTGGGTAGTGCTGTCGCCTCACAGCAAGAATGGCCCGGGTTCGATTCCCGGCTGGGTGACCGGGGTCATTTCTGTATGGAGCTTGCCTGTTGTCTGCGTGGGTTTCCTCTGGGTACTCCGGTTTTGTCCCACAGTCCAAAAACATGCAGTCAGGCTGATTGGACATGCTAAAATTGCCCCTAGGTGTGAGTGTGTGTGTGACTGTGTATGTCTGTCTGTCTGCCCTGCGATGGACTGGTGACCTGTCCAGGGTGTATCCTGCCTTCTGCCCAATGACAGCTGTGATAGGCTCCAGCACCCCACCGCGACCCAGAAGGATAAGTGGTTTAGATGATGTAAGTATGTATGTATTTTACTGCTGAATATTTAATAAGCACGTTAAAATTTTAATTTATACTTTCATAAAAAATTAAAATAAAAAGTTTCCACTAATGAGAACTGAAATCCTATATCATAAAACATAATGCCAACTGCTAAAAGTTTAGTTTTGACCTAGCATTACATTTTTTACATGTCAAGACTCATGTTTTACTACTGCTGCCAAAATGTTTACTTGTTTAACTTAAATTTCTGATATCAAAAATTATAGATTTAAAGCTAAAATTACTTTTCCAGAGCTATGCAATGATTACTGGGGAAATCCTGCATCTTAACAAACTAAAAGTGTTGGTAGGTTATGAGTGTGATCATATCCAAACACAAAATGTTGAGTTGACAGAAGATCAACTCAGTGTTCAACAAACCCACATGGTGCATTTGGACAAAGTGCAGGAAAAAATGTCTCATTTTTGTGTTGTGATTGAGGGTCAAATGCTGAATCTTTAAACGAGTATATGCCAAAGAGAAACAACAGAAATGGTCAAATGCACAGTGCACAATTATCCGTGGCAATAAGAAGATGAGCATAAAGTTATAACTGGGCCTTCTTGAAGTTCTCTGAGCCATCTTCTGCATTATTTGTGCTGTTATAAGTCTACAGAGAAGATATTTTTTATTTTAAAATCAATTAACTGTGATGAGCCTTTAAATTCTACCCTAAGAGCAGTGCAGAATAAAATAAACATAAAAACATACACACAGAAAATGTTAAATTATTCACAATGCATTTCAAGCACAACTGTATAATGTGCTGTGTAATACTTGCCTATTAGAAAACAACACTGCACACACACTGTTTTTCCACATAACATTTTGTAATTATAGTATGAAATAATTTGTAGTAACAACTTTATAGTTAACATACTTGATAAAAGGTTTTGGAATGCAGCAAAACCAGCGTTATGACAAAAGCTAAAACTTTGTGTGCATTATAAATTCTTATCCTATGTGCAAAACACATTAATATGCATTAAGGGCTGCCCTAATGGTCTGATACTACATATTAACCTGTAATTAATGTAAAAATTTTGCATACAAAGCAAATTACGATATATGCTGAAGTTTGGTGCCCAGTGCCGTAGTTAAATGTCATTAAATTAGGCCAGCACTACCAGCAGGGGGTGCCAGAGTTATACCAAAAAGCCCTGCATCTCTGAAATCTGATGATATTGGTCCATTACTAATAACATCAATTTAAATGTTGGATTAGGTTTATATTAAATTTGAGGTAATTGAAGAAGAATGTGGCTCCCACTTTACTCAATGTTTTCTTTCTAAAATTACTAAATCCCACCATCTTTTTACAGGGAAAACATGTAATGTTCCAAAAATATTAACAAATATGATATTTTTGGTCACTTTCTTTGCTTTTCCTTCTTTCTTATTGTTTATTACTCAGTTATTGTTACTCTGTATCCTACAATCGGGATCTGTTATTGTTGAATGATTAGATGTTTCTTTATCTGATTCATTCAATCAATTTTCTAATTTTTTTTTAACCCATGTGTTGTGTTGAGGTCTGTGGGCACCATTTTCAATGTGTACCAAAAACTTTATGTGATTAATTATTATTTCAACTTCAGATTCAGTGGCCTTTGCTCATTATCTGTGAAGAGCATATAAAATAACACATTTTCAATGACTCCCCACTGTTCACCCCCTACACCTTTATATTACACATGTGGTGGTGGGGTGAACCCGCGGGGAATAAAAGTGTGGAGGTGCTGTGTCCCTTCACGCTGTTCTCCTCCGACATGGCCTGCTGTTATTGTGTGTGTCTGTGTGTATGTGTTTGTATGTGTGTGTGTGTGTGCGTGTGAGGGTGGATAACATGGACAGGCTGCTGACTGGCTACAGCTGCTAAAGGAGAACCCTACACTGGCCACTTGTGATATTTTAAACATCTGGTATTTTTACATAAATTGTTAAGGCTGTATTGATTTAAAAAATAAATAATGTGGTGGGTCCACCAGACCACTGAGTACCAAAAACATCAACACCATACAAGAGTTAAATATTAGTGAATCGGTCCACAAGAGTGTGAAATCAGAATGTTTGGTGTGCAACTTTGAATTATTAAAGGTATCTCTACACTACAATTGCTTTCCTGCTTTATTTTTATTATGACTAAGTAATTATGATGAATCCTTCAAACGACAAAAAATAATATATTCTAACTGGACATGTAAGTGTTCATTTTCTCAGAATAAGGATACCAGAAAACATATTGTCACTGTTGGAACAAAGCCTTGTATGTCCATGTTTGTTGTTTTCCTTTTTTTGTCATAATTTGAAAATGCTAGCTGAATGTACATTGTGTGAAAGTTTCAGGATGAATGGACCAAAAGAAATGTTCCAAAAATGCTTGGAATAAAATCTTGTTAATCTTGTTGCTAACTTGAATGTTTTTTTTCCATCTCCTGAAAGTTACCACTTTGGAAATATGAAGTTTCTGTCTGACAGTGACAATATGAAACACCAAAGGCTCTCTGAAAAAGCTGATATATTCAGTCATATGTATGGCGAGAGATGGTTAGCCTTGGGTTGTGTCTATCTACTATCTACGGAATGAAATGAGAGATCTTATTAGGTCATATTGGGTTCTAGATTTGTTGGAATATTGGAAAACTCAACTCTGCCAAGAAAATTTGTAAACAAGTCACATGTAAACAAGATAGATGATCAGTAGCATTTAGTAAGCTAGCAGCTAACTTACTGGCTGCTTAGACAGATGTAAATGACCTAAAAAAGAAGAACAGCATGGCCTAAATGTAAAATGTACTTGTTTAAAATGTTTAACTAGTGATTAACTATATTACTACCAGAATGCTGCAGTGGTAGTGATCCATCTGCCATCCTGAATTAAATTTTTAGTTCTTTGGTTTGATTTTCAATCATTGTGGAATACAATAGTGTTGAGGTTCACAGTAGGATGAGAAAGACTGTCATAATCATTGCACTTGAATATATTCTATATGGGAAGACCCTAAAAGTAGCTCACTCCCCATTAAGGTTAGTACATACAGGACAATAGTTGATTTACTGAAACACTGGGACACTATCTGTAAACAAACTCCATGCTCAAATTCAATTGTGTAGCAGTAAGCTTAATGCTAACTGACTGTCTGACTAAATGAATAGCAAATGACTTAACAGCTAACAAAAGCCTGATGGTATTACACATGTTAATATTTAAAAAAAAACAGAAATCACTAAACTAGTGATAATGTATAATTACATACAAATATTGGTTAGTGACAAATCATGGCTATTAAAGAATATGTCTTATAGGCTTATAGTCTCCTGTGCATGTCTGCAAAGTCTGGAAAAGAATGGATTTTCTCATTTTCAGATGTAGTAAAGTATGAAAATTCAGAGAAAGTTTTGAAAATCTGTTGTCAATGTAATATAGATTCAAATGCCAAGATTCAACATCTTCAGAGGAAGAGAGACAATCAAAGTCTGTCCATAGGGTCCGCCCAGCCATGAGGAGCTTAGGGTGTGTGGCCAAAAAGGGTTAAATAGTATAATAAAAGTGGGAAGTGGGGGGGTTACAGTGTGTCGGAAGTGTCTACCCTCCCTGGATGTCATGTCCTCTCACGTAACCCTCTCCCTGTGGTTCAGGTTGGGGTAGTGCTGGGCTGGGCATTTCGCTGTCTTTTGAAGTGTCTGTTCAAAATACAAGAACATTTGCCTATGTGCGCTATGTTTTCTGCGTCTTCTAAGCTGATGCTACACTGGTGTCAGGAGTGGGAGATGATCGCCAAACTGGAAGAAGTCGAGCGGCACATCAATCAACTCAAAGAGTCCGTTCACTCTCTCTCCCAGAGAGTTTTCTTCTTTCACTCTGGTCGCTGTTTACATTCTGCATGAGCGACATGCAGAAACTGCTGGCCAATCAGATAATGAAAGTAGAAAGAAAGGATCCAGGCTCATTACTCATCATTCTGGGAGACTTCAACAGTGCAAATATAGTACAGGCAGCATGTCACCAGTGCCACAGGAGAAGGGAATATTTTGGATCATTGTTACACCACTATTAAAAATGACTATCGTGCGGTCTCATGCATGGATCTCGGTCATTCCAATCACAGTCGTTCAGTTTGTGTTCTGAAACTGATTCCAGGTGCATCTAATGTTTTCCTAATGGAATCTAAAGATATCCTACAGGAAACTAGAGATCTCTAATGGTAACCATTAAGTCAATTCCCATTAAAAAAAGCAAAACCATCAGGTTTTAAGCCTAATGATTCTAATGGTCTGTTTTTAGCAGGTGGGGGCAGGCCAGGATAGCTTTCTAGTGGCTGAATCAAACACATCTTGGGGTGCCCTGCTTTAGTAAAAAAAAATAATGTTTGCAGGTTTATGATGACATATTAGCTATCACAGCTAAATGCTGTGTTAGTTGTAGCAGTTCAACACTTTAATCTCCACTGATGACATGACATTTCTGAAATCAGAGTTCACCCAGTCTCATTTGTTTCAGGTAGGATAGGGGGCGTTTTCAACATCAGGTGGATTTTGATCATTTAAGATGCTTTTCTGTGTAATGCCATGTGTAAACATAAAAGTCAGTTGTCAAATATACTGTAGGCTACAAAAGCGAGGAGGCTTGAAGGGGAATTTTTTGCATAATTCCGTTGTTGAGATGTAAACAAAGTCATTCAGAATGGTTTGATATGAAATGGTCCATTGCAGAGACAGTTTCAGACTCAAATTTCTTTACAGTGGTGGTGATTGGAACCAGGGATTGCCATGTTTGCCATTTTATTTACCGTCCAAAAGCACCAGTGAACCTACACGTCTTCTGAGTTTTTATACGTAATGCTGATTATGGTAAAACAGCTGAAAATCTGAAAATTCTTCTGGCCCTACAACACCCTGCATGCTTTGTTTACACCATACCTGTTTAATTAAGGCAGGATTGTCCAATCTTATTCACAAAAGGCTGACATGGCTGCAAGTTTTCATTCCAAACGAGCAGGAGCACACCTGATTCTACTTGTTTAATCAATTGTTCAGCCTTTAAAGAACTGATCCTGTGCAGTCCTGCTTTGTTGTAATGAAAACATACAGCCACCCCGGCCCTTTGTGGATAAGATTGGACTAATTTAAGTGAAACTTTTGAAAAATTGGTGGGGTTCCCCTTTAAACGGAGGTTCTCTTCTGTTTCAGCCACTGGGGGCGCTGTATCTGTGCAGTTGCCCATAGTAACGAATGACACCACCAGCAGAGACGCACGCTGCAGTCGAGGCTTTATTGCTCAGGGAGTTGTGTTTTACTCACAAACGTTAACTAGATTAATGTGCCGTTTCTCTGGTGCTGTATAGATCGGGAATTTGGTACTGACAGGACAGGTTTGCTGGCTACATCGGTACGTTAGCTAACCTAGCTAATTCGCTATCTAGAAACCGTCCGTCATTAGCCAGCCAGCTAACGGCTAAATAATAACTTACTAGTTAGCTAGAGCCAGTTTAATTCAGTGCACATTCTTTCAACCACATTGTTTTAAACTCACGTAGCTGACATACTCATACCATTGCCCCGTACGTTAACGTTAGCTAGCTCAAGTTAAGCCTAGTGGCTTAACGTTACTTGTGTCTGTAACGTTATTTGGCGCCGCTCAAAACTGTCTAACGCTACGTAGCGTAGCTGGTAACGCTTTTTTATTCTATCCAGTTCAATGTCAGCGATAAGCAGCCTTGTGCCAGCTCGTTTCCTCACTCTCATAGCGCATCTTGTCATAGTTATCACCATATTCTGGTCACGGGTGAGACCTTTTCTTTTGTATTGAGCCTCTTATATTTCTTGCTAACCCAGAGTATAGCCCTTTCCTTCCTTTTTATGCTTCTGTTCACAATTTCTGAATGAAATCTCTGAATAAGAGAGCTGTGTTTATAATGATGCTGCTTTATCCTTGTCTTTTTCTAGGAGAACAATGTTAAAGCTTGTTTGCCGTTAGACTACACTAATGGAGAATACGCTCTGGAAGACACACGGTAGGAATAAGTCAGTAGAAATCCACTCACACAAATACAACACAAAATTGAGAGTGTTTAATTCTTTGTAAGCTCTTCATTGTTGCCTTATTCCCCACTTTCTCCTTGTTCTTGTTTCCAGGCTGGTGGTGGCATTATCTGTGTCTCTGGGACTGTTTGCTGTAGAACTTGCTGGGTTCTTCTCTGGAGCCTCCATGTTCAACAACAATCAAGGCCTTTTATGTATCCTTGCTAGGGGTGCACCAATATGGGAATTCTGGGCCGATGCAATATTCGATATTACTCGTGCATATCTACCGATACATAACATTTATAAAATGTAGAAATTTGGACTAGATCCACTTGGATTGACATGACAGGAAAATATAACATCTACCTCTGTAGGATTAGCAATGAAATAAAATTAATAAAATGCAGACGTTTTAGCACAGCATTGCCTTAAGGTTCTGCTGTTCCAGAGTACAATAAACATATTACCAAATCAAATCTGAACATCTGTCCAAGACATCTTTACATTTCAGTAGGTTCATCAGTTGAATCATTACTCGGTCGGAAACCTAATACCTATGTAACAGGTAGGCTTCATAATTTGCTATTACAACATAAGGGCAAAAGACAGTTTGCATCTCCACCTGTCTACCTGTCAGGTCAACAACAACCCACTTCTTTTTGATTTGAGTTGTGGAAACTGTCAGAATAAAAATTGTGATAAATTTGAGTATTGTTGCTGTTTTTCAATTAAATAATTTTTTGTAAAATATTATGTAATTGAATGACTTACCCAAAGTATTGTTTATCATCACCTGAGAAACCCAAACCATGTTAATCAGCTCTATTTTGCTGCCGCTGCTTGATTTCAAGCAGTGAAGCCAAAAGAAGGAAGACAGGATATTTGATAGATAGATAGATAGATAGATAGATAGATAGATACTTTATTGATCCTGAAGCAAATTCAGCAGCCAGTAGCAGTCACACAACACAATATTGTATAGAAGCTTCTACATTTTTGGACTGGTAGGGTGATTACAAAATAAAAATAGGACATGCATTGGTGCAGCACTGCTTTCCTGATTATTACTCTTCAGCTACAGCATGTCATGCAAGTGGCTCTGTTGCTCTGCTCTTCTTTCTGTTTGAGCAGTGGACCTGCAGCATCTACTGGTGGATCTTTGGCTTCTGTAGGTGAGTCAATGATCAGATTTTTTGGCGCAGCAGTTTTCACCCTGTCATGCTTAGATTTATTATATAATTGAAAGAGCTTTCAAAAAGCATATACTTTTTGGCCTATTTTGACCTCTTTTTCTTTCTCTTTCTTTCTCTTTTTATTTTAGTGTGATTCCTGCACTCTATGAGATGATCCTGCTTATTGCTGTCTTTGGGCTGAAGAAGAAGCCACTGTGAATGATACAGTATTTGCATGTCTAATAGAATTCTCCTTCATGGTATAACAGAGAAGATTGGGTTGCCAAGCAACAGGAGTATCGGTGGTCTATCTACAATCAGAGCATAAAAGGAAATACTGTTAATATTATTACAGTTATGTCTATATTCTTATTATCATTTGTTCTCATCAAAAGTACCAGAGTGGGACCAGAGAAATGGTGCTTTAATCTACTCAATGTATGTAAACAAATGGAACTCAAGTAGGGAGAATTTTATACTGACCTTTATCAATATAGCTTTTATGTTTTGTGCTATTGTTTTTTTATAGTTTGCAAATAAAATAAAATATTTTTTAAATGAAAAGTTGTAATTGAATGCAGTATTGCATGTTGAGAGTGAGGACTGAATGCAGCCTTGCTGAATATCACCAGAGAAACCCAAAGCATGTTAATCAGCTGTATTGCTTGATTTCCAGCAGTGAAGCCTAAAGAAGGGAGAAAGGACATTTTTTTGTAAGGGTCTTCATGTTTTAAAGCACTGGTAGAGTATTCAGGACATTTGCAGTGTGACTGCATCTTCCCAGAAAAAAGAGACATTCAGCTTTCATGTGTTTTGTTGTGAGCCAAATAGGTCTTGTTTGTACTGTTGTGCTGGCCTAAGAAATTGAGATGCTCTAGTCTCATGGCTGACAGAAGCTTTGGAGTCCCTCCCTCTCTAGCTGTCTGAGGGGTACATATAAGAGGAAAACTAAGGTGTAACAGAATTTTGACACTTAGATATTTTGTAATAATTAAGATGGTCTGACATACATTCATTGTGGTGTCTTTGTGGTTTAGTTTTTATGCCATATGAAGAATGGATCAATAGAAATGGTCCAAAATTACTTGGGATAAAAACTTTTTACATTAATTGACATTAAAGTTTAATAATATAAAAAAATATTAGAAATAATGGAAATCTAACCTTTAATTGAAGTAAATCTAGTCAACAAAAACAAAACCCCTTATCCAAAAACTGTTTTGAAAACAAAACCACTTGCAAAGTTTATGACCAAAATGTAACTGAAGCATGTTCCTATTTATATTTAATTGTTTTGAAGTCCACCAGAGTGTGCAGGAACTCTTTAATGGTCGTCTGTGACGTCCTGTTTCACTGGGGTATAAATATGAGATGAGAGAGGGGCTAAATTCTCTTAGTCATTCATCAACATGGGGGGAAATCAGAGAGTACACAAACGAAAGGAGACAAAAGTTTATTAACCTTCATAAATCAAGTAGTGGCTAAAAATAGCTGCTCACTGTGGGCAACAATTAAGTGGTTTAAAACAACTAAACCTCTGGTGAAGCTGCCTGGAAGAGGACCGGAGGGTGAGGGTACGATTTTTGCACAAAGGGTATGATCCACAATGAGAAGGACATTTCTAGAAGGAACATGGTTGGAGATTTGTAAAGGATGCATCGGGGGGTCACCAACCCTGAAAAAAGTGTGGTTACTTTACTTAACCCTGTGTGGTGTTCAGGTCTGCAGGACTCATTTTCAATGTTTATCACGAAAAATTATGCGATTTATTATTATTTCAACCTCAGATTTCTTGGCCTTTGCTCATTTTCTGTGAAGAACATATAAAATAACACATTTTCAATGACTTCCCACTGCACTCCCCCTACACATTTATATTACATATGGTGGTGCTGGGGTGAACCCGTGGGGAATAAAAGTGAGGAGGTGTTGTCCCTTCACTTTATTCTCCTCCTACATGGCCTGCTGTTAGTGTGTGTGTGTCTGGCTACTGCCTGGCTACAGCTGCTAAAGGAGAACTCTACGCTGGCCACATGTGATACTTTAAACATCTGGTATTTTTACATAAATTGTTATGGCTGTATTGATCTAGAAAACCAATGATGAGATGGGTCCACCAGACCACTGAGTAACAAACCCATGAACACCACACAAGGGTTAATTCCAATATGTACATCAGTTCCATAAGAACAAAATATATCAATTGAATTCTTGCTAAAAGTGAGTAAACTGAAAGAAGATATTGTGTTGATGTGACATACTGTGTTCACACGTAATGGATGTATGGAAGGCATGCTTGAAGAAAAGGCCCTAATCCTCACTGTTAAATTTGGTGGAGTGTCTGTGATATTGTGAGGCTGTTTGTCCTTTAAAGGCCTAGAATTTTTTAGAATGCACAGCAAAACGGACTCCATCAATTAGTAGGAGATTTTGAATGAAAATCTGGCAGCCTCTACTAAAAGGCATGAAATTGTGGATGAATCTTCCAGCCGGATAAGGATCCAAAACACATGCCCAAATCCACACAAAAATGGTTTAGTTGTCACAGAATCAAGCTTTTGTCATGGCCATCTTAGTCCCCCGACCTAAACCCCAATCTGTGGGGTGAGCTGAAGAACCAGTCCAAAAGAGAGGACCTATGACCCTGGATACAAGAATACATACCATATATACATACATGGCAGCATATTCTGGACTTTATTAAAAACAATACACATTTCGCCTTTGAATTTGAATCATTAATAATGCTAATTCACATTGGAAGTACAATTGTAAATACATATTCAAATGAGCATTTTCAAATTTGCATTCGAATTTGAATAAAGTCCATAATATGCTGTCATATTTCCTCTCAAAATGCTGTATATCCCCTTTAGAACGGAAAAGAACAACAGCTGATGTATAATCAATTTCTTTTTCCAAAAAGTAGTTATGATGTTGTGAGATAGTTAGAAGAACCCAGATCTGGTTCTAGACCACCACCCACAACCGCCCCCAGCCATCACATAGATTATAGATTTGTTAAACTCTATCAGCTGCGCACCTGATTTAACATAATGAAGTATTAATTAGTCGAATTAATGTATTGGATAATAGCTGTAATTAATACTGAATGATCAGAAGAGCTTTAGAAATGGTTAAACAAAAACACTGATGGGTAAAATCACTACTTATTGTATTAAAACTACTTCTAGTTTTGTATTATTAGTGTTTACAGTATATACAACTCAGTTGTGAGGGTTTTGTTCAGAGTCAATCATACTTACTGTGTCATTTAGGAAGTTTAATGAGCTCATGATGTTAGTGCTGCTGGCTACCTGTCAGAATGCAGAGTGTGTGTATGTGTGTGTTTGAGAACAGGTGGACTGCTAAGGTGCTGTCTGACCATGCACTAGGCCTGACCCCAAAGATACAGCGTCACAGTTCTTCTTTTCACCTGCCACTGAGGACTGTTCTCGGGCATCTCGTGGTAAAAGTCATCTTCTATCCCCTCCTGTCCAGTCTCATTGCTGTCTGCTGCATCCTCTCTGAGGAGAAGAAAGGACAGGGCAGAGTGAGAGGGAAGGGGAGTGACTTTTTAAAGCTAAAATTAACAAAGGAAATTGCTCTTTCAATTGGTCATTCCAACTGTCAGCTAGAGCCCAGATGGTACGGGTTTGACCTTTCTCTCTTGGCCTGAGTTAACCCAGCATCATAGTAGTCTGGGAGCAGGTAGAGGTTTAAGGTCAGGGCTTTTATTGACTGATCAAAAGGAGCAGCCAGGGAGTCAGAACAGGCAGAGAGTCTACGCTCTCACTACAAATGGGTTCTTCATCCCCTTAAGACTAGTGTGGATGTAAACATGGCCTTTCTCTTAGTTACAGGTGACTGAAGGAAATGGACGTCTAAGGATATAGGAAAATGTTTTAAAACATAGAGTCTGCAAAGAATCTATTTATTATTTACTATTTATCTCTTAGTTTTTGTTAAGTTCTTAATTATAGAGTTTAATCTCTAAAGTGAAGAGTTTTCCCTTTAAAACATAGTCATACAGCCAAGATATGTTTGGTGTCTGAAGTTTGCTTCTTTAGTTTTACTGGGAGCTACAAGGCTAATGTAGCTGAGTGATGAAACTAGTAATGCCCACCAGTTTCACATTTTACAACCTGCATACCCGAATAAATACATGGTTCAGTAATTTCAAATAGATTTGCTCATGTAACGTACACTCTCAGAAATAAAGGTCTGAAACTGTCACTGGGGCAAGTACCTCTCTTGTCACTGGGGTGGAAACCTTAAGGGTACATCTTAGCACCTTTAGTCAGGTAACGTAATTGTACCATAATCCACTGAAATTATATTTTGTACTGACTCCACACTCCCCGTCTCATCTCCAGGCTTTTTATTTTATTGTTCTGTTTTAAAATATTATGTTAAGAAAAGGTGCAAATACAGACTTTTCACCTGGAAAACATATTTAAGGTACACACACTGTTGTACCTTTAAGGGAACATTTACATTGTTTGTACCTTGATGAATGAAAAATGCACCTGCACAGAACCTTTATTTCTAACAGTGTGATGTAATTGGGATCTCATGGGTGCAAAAATAAATGAATGCCCCACATGCACAAAAATGATCTTCAATTAATTAAAAAGGACAATGTAATTTTCTTGTTTACTCACTATTATTATGTCTCAAACTAGTTGATGGTCTCAAGGCATGCAACTCCACTCATTAGCATCTAATGTTAACTCTATTTGGATCGCAATAATTCTACAGTCATATGCAAAAATGTGGGTGCCCCCAGTGAAGTGACAATAAGTTATGTAACATCCTCTACAGAGAATACACTTTTTAAATAAACAATTATTGTTTATCTGCTGAATTTAACATAAAATATGGAAAAAGTTATGGCACATTTTATATTTAATGTTTTATTCTTTTCCAGTATGTTAAACTCAGAATATTAACTGAAATTGTGCACTAAAAGTTGCAGAAACACCATACTGAAGTTCATTCCCTGTGGGAGGATTTTTATTTAAGCTTTATAAATAATGAATGTATCATGCTGCAATTTGTGAAGGATCTGTTTAAAAATGGTTCCAATGGATGAGATGCATTATACATAAGTGAGAGATAAAGAGACATCAGGTTTGTCTGTGTGGTACTGTTGGAAGTTAACTGGTTAGGTACGTTATTTAGAATTTGGAGTCATGGGTGTACAATTGTGTCAGTACCTATATGAGTGGCTTGGTTGCTGCAGCTGCCCCCCCACACCATAGGCCCCAGTGCGATCGCTCCCCATTACTCCTCCTCCCAGTAGTTAAGCTACTGGTCAAATGTACAGAGAAAATACAGGTTTCAAGATGAGTGTTACTGTTTTTAGCTATGCAACAAAATATTGTGCTTTGTAGATAACCACATGTAATGCAGTGTCAGAAACCACATAAGTAAGAGTATTTGAGGGTAACAGCTTTAGGTTGTTTGAGGCAAGTGTGATGATTTAGGCATGATACTAAACTGGCTAAACTGGCTATAAGCTGCCATTACTTGTTAGCTACATTAGCCTTGATGCTTCAGTGAAATACTGAAAAGCAAAGTCTGGACCCTTAACATGTCTTGGCTGATCGACTACATTTGGAATAAGGGGAAAATTGTGCAAATTTGATTTTTCCCTGAGCTTTAAATGGAAATAATTAGGAAATGTGATTTTGTTGGATATAGATGTATGAATGTATAAAGAAAACCAAACACCTTTAAAGCGCAACCTCAAATCTCCACTCACTCTTGGGGCAGCCATTTATGTAACCTGATTTTTCTTGACTAGATCGATACTTCCATTTCAAGGAAATCCTGCTCTCATATTCTCTAGATAGTCCAACCACTTGTCCCAACTTAAATAACCCATACAAATCAATAAGCCAACTTCAGCCAAGATGCAGCATGCTCGGGTCTTTAATGAGCTCTAGTGAGTGTATATACACAGCCCCATTTCCTTTGCTTCTCATGCACCTGTCCCCTCACATATTACCGGCACTCATTTCTCTCTCCATTGTTATTTCTGTCCTCCGCTCGCTGTGACCCACCTCCTATTCTGACCCCTCCTCTCTCGCTCTGTCTCACAGTGAGAGTTCTCTCCACCTTAGGCCAATTAGTGTCAACCAGACGCTAACAACATCAATGACCTCTGGCTTATAATTAAGGCCAACTGGAAGGAGCTAAGCATCTTGACAAAAATGGCACATCCTGTGACTGTGCAGGAGTGTTCTGCTGTCAGTTTCGGGAGTATTAATACACCGTGGGACGTTTAGTGACTGTTCTTTTGTAGGTAGCTTTTACATGACGGTAGTATGACCACGTATGAGGCTGTGTATATATCAGACCATAGTTTTGTAGTCGAAGAACTATTTTGTTAATTCACTTCTAAAAATAAAGGTTCCTAAATGGTTCTTGGCTTGGATGTATGGTTCTAGGAAAAACCCAGGATCTGCCAGAATAACTCTTGTAATTACTGAATAATAAGCATTAGGCTGTAATAAGTTTTAGATTTTAAGGGGTTAATTGGTACAAAAGTGGTTCTTCAAGCGTTCTTTAGTAAAGGCAATGGTTATATATAGATCCATAAACTCTAATGATTGTAATGCATAAATGGTTCTTTGCCTTGGTAATGGTTCTTCTCTATGATGGAAAACCTGTTTCATATTGTTCTTTATAGTACCATAGTATGATATGGAACTCTTTTTGCTAAGAGTATATAGAGATTTTATAGGTAGAGGTTCTAAAAATTTTAAAAAGGTTTTTATACATTTATGAATCTATTTGTAGATCCATACATTGAAAGTTTCTTTTGGAACCAAAAGTGGTTCTCTTATGGCATCACTCCAAATGGCCCCTTTGTTTTTAAAAATGTAGTCTCATCACTGACTTTTACAAGGGTCTTTTGCAAGATCAACAGTTTTGTATTTATAACAATATTGTGTCAAAATACAATTACATTTAATAATATTAATTCAGAAATAATATAGCAGTATTGGAGCCTCAGTGCTGATGGATGGTGCAACCAAAAATAGAGGAAGCTGAAGTCGGAAGCTGAATTAGACATAAGACACACTGAACAGTGATGGCAGTAAAGCAGTGAAATATTCCCCCTTTTAGAAACCCTCCTTATGAAAAACCTGACATTGACCTACAGATATTCCACATAATCCAAACCTATTCTTGGCTGTGTAGGAGGCCGGTGCTTTTCTCTGCAGTTCTTTGCACGTAATTGTAGAGATCTGTTTTTTGCTGCCATACCACTTAATGAACAACAGGGTGCAGCAGTACGTATGTTTATCTTATGACATATTTTCAGACCATTTGCATTTACTTGACAAGATAAAATCGATCCATGTTAACCCTAAATGTTAATCAGCTCTGTGAATCATCTGCCACCAAATTATTTCATGATTGGAATACATAACCCTTACGTAATCTTTGGTCTGCCCACTCACAAAATGTGCTTAAATAGTGAAAAATGAACTGGTATGCTGATTGTTTTCAGCAATTGGTTTGTGTTAAGAGCACTAAACATTTATTAGCCATCTTAATGTATAGTTTCTCTTGGATTCTGAGTATTAGCCTGTGGACTACCTACACTGTATGCACCTTTGGGCCATTTATGATCTAGAACTCATCATATAACATCAGTACCTGACCTCACTCATGCTCCTGTTTCTGAATGCAGTCAAATCCTCACAGCAATGTTCCAATATGTAAACTATTAGAAATAAAGGTTCTGTGCAGGTAGATTTTTCATTCATCATGGTACAAACAATGTAAATGTTCCCTCAAAGGTACAGCAGTGGTTTTAAGGTCCAATTGTGTACCTTAAACAATTTTTTTCAGGTGAAAATTATGTATTTGTACCTTTTCATAACCTAATCCTTTAAAACAGCACAATAAAAAAAAAAATCAGAGACGAGACAGGGTGTGTCTAGTCAATACAACTTAGAAAATATAATTTTAATGGATTATTTTATGGTACAATTATGTTCCCTGACTAAAGGTACTGAGATGTACCCTTTAAGGTACCACCCCAGTGACAAGACAGTTTCATAACTTTTTTTTCTGAGAGTGTAGAGTCTATTACTGCTGCAAAGAGGGACAAACTTTCTATTAATACTTTTGATTTCAGAAGACAAGAAACAGGTGTCTGCAAACATTTAGG
Organism: Colossoma macropomum; assembly: GCF_904425465.1. Classification (NCBI taxonomy): domain Eukaryota; kingdom Metazoa; phylum Chordata; class Actinopteri; order Characiformes; family Serrasalmidae; genus Colossoma; species Colossoma macropomum. The sequence continues at coordinate 8,171,003 of NW_023494802.1, read as the reverse complement.
CATATAGTGCATTATTAGGCCATGCATAATGAGAAAAATGAGAGAAACTGCTTGTCTATCATGATGTATGTTATATTCAAAGCATTATGCAACAAGTATGAAGGAAAATTTAATTTCTGCCCCTTTTACCCCATGTTCACCACATTTTTCATCCTAGCTTGTTCTAATCCTCTTCTACTCATCTGTTGTGCCTTTTAAATGTGCCACATTGCAGACAGCTTGATTGCCATCATAACAGCATAAAAACATCAAAAAACAGCAATGTTTAAAATCAACATGCATTTTTGAAAACGTATTCTCTTTTTTTAAGGCCAGTGTATAAAACATGTCATTACTTTTGAAAGCGTTTGCTTCTTTATTTGAAGGGTACCTACATAAGGACTTCATAAGATATATAAAACATGCAGAAGCATTGAATAACACTTATAAAAAGAAGTAGGACAGCATATTTCAGTATTTGCAAGATAAAAACAAGTTTTTATTGAGTAAACAACATTGCACTGACATAAGGGCTCTTAAAATAAAATTACCAACATCTGTTCTATTTATAGCACTCCTTCAAAGTATTTAAGGGCTGAGGCCTAATTAATGACACTGTAGACTGTACCAATTCTATGAAAGATGTCCCCAAACTAAAATGATATTGTATGTAAGGAAATGATCAAGTTTGATCGCATCAGAATCTTCCCCAGAACTGATTTATGGGCTTCTTAAACAGATCTGTTCCAGTACTTGGGAATGATGCTTCACTACAATGCAAATGGAACAAATGTCCATACTTTAGTTTAAGGGCCCCTGTGTCAACACAGTGTCACTTACATAATAAAAAATCTTGTTTAATGACATAAGATGTTCATAAATACTCAAGTATTGACTTTATTCACTGCATATGTATGTGCTATGAGGTCCTAATGTAAGTGAAGTGCTACCGCTTATTTAATGTTACTGTAAAGCTTTGCTCAATTTGTTCTCAGCTAAATACTGTGACACAAGTATTACAGAGTGCAACCCCATTTTACTGTCCAGAGTGTCTTCCTAGACCTTTGTTATCACTTCTATTATGCTTTACTTCAGACCTGGCAAATGGCTAGATACTGAGTATGTATACAGTATACATAGAGAATTCATAGGGAAATTGTTATTTCCTGCCCTACTCCCCTCAGCGGCGATGATGTATTATGGCTAGTGTGACTATTCTAATAAACACACATGGGGTAATTAAGGCATGGAGAGGCAGCAGACAGTGGTGGTCCGAGGACAGCACCAAACTATAAATCACGAACTCCTGGTTCCGCCTTCTCGAGCGTGGCCGATCGCACTCACCGAGAAAGCAATTCTGCCAACCTGGGTTTGCACATTTGTCTTCATCAGCCACTGGTTGTTTAGGGCCAGGCTGCATTCACTGGTTCCCATGGTAATCAACAGGCCAAAGATATCAAATGTGTCCATTTTAATGTCAGCTATAGCACAACATTTGAGACAAGTTTGCAAACGAACGCTGTCATGAATATAAATAAGCAGGCATGACTGACCAAACGGAAAGGTAAGCTGGTGATCCAGCATGTATCGCAGAAGAATAACAGATGAATGAAATAATGGAGATTATGACAGTTTCGACAAAATGATGCATGAGCTTATTCTCAATTCTGGCACCTTGAATTCCGGTTCTAATGTAAGAATCATCTCTAATTTTGTACAGAGAAATAAAGGCATTAGTCAGGCAGATGATTATTTCAGTGTTAGTTAGGATACACTTGTGCAAAATAGACCTCACTGGTACTGTAGAATTCTAGATTGGTTACATATTTTATCATAAACGTGGTTCTCTTGTATAAAATTAGATTCTGAATGATTGAATTATGATTGAAAATTAATAAGTAAATGAAAGTCAGTTCAAGGGACTGCCTGTCCAAATGTTCTTATGTGGCTTTTGGCTTGGATATACAGTTCTAGGAAAAACCTTGGTCTCGCTTCACTTGAACCCTGCTACAAAACACTGACATAACAAAGCCATAAACATGTCAGGGTAGGTGTCATATGCTGTTGTGAGTTTTCATGACAGATTATGTTCAGCAGTATAACAGTGTCATGCTATTATTGCCATTTACTGAGATGTCATGATGGTTAATTAGGGTAAATTAGAGTAAAAAAAATTAGTGTGTGACAAAAGATGTCACGATCAAACATTATGACATTACCGATAAAAGTAATATGAGATTGTTATTTGGTAACTTTATCCACTTAAAAGAGAGAAAAAAGTGTGAAGGTTTTCTAAAAAAGTGATTTATGGCTTCTTACTAGAACATTTACATTATGTGTTAGTTTGAAGAACCTACACCTGCACATTTACAATATATGTTTCTCTAGAGAACCATGAACTGAAAGGTACTTTAGAGAAGAAAAATAAAATTTTCTGTGGCATTGTGCAAAGAACCCTTTTCTTAAGAGTGCTTAGAAAAGAAAAAAAGTGCACATGCTGTTGTGTGTAAGTGTAAGTTTAATACATGGCGATATAAACAGAAGTGATTTCATTCCAAGTATTTTCTAACCATTATTGTTTCTCCATTATTCATTTTCAAATGGAGTAAATGGTTTAAAAATAATGGAAAATGGAAAAAATAGAACTACAAGGATATAGAAGTGTTATGAGCATTATGTAAAGGTGCTTTAGGCTATAAGAAAGCTCTACAAGAGCCATATATCAAAATAGTTCTTTAAAGAACCATCCATGGAAAGGTTCTTTAAGGAACCAAATGTTCTATGGCAGGGGCGTCAAGCCCAACCATTAAAAAAGGCCATTGTTTAATCAAAATACACAACAACTTCAACAGTAAAATATAGGCACTTGTAGTAGACCTTGTAGAAACATTACATGAACACTTGAAATATTAAAAATTTAAATGTCCCTGGGAGCTCTCTTTGCTTGAACTAGACACCTGGCATCTTTTATTTGCTGCACGTTCATTAAGAGTTGGGCTCAATTTCTGAACTGCTAAGCTAACATTAGGTGTCAATTAAACTCATGTGTTTGGTGATATGACTGGTCTGGAACTGTGTAGAATTGAGGTGTAACCACTGTCCAATACACTGCTGTTGAGGTAGTAGAGTCAGAGCTCTCATTATGTTGCAGTGCATGCTGGGGACTGTAGTGCAGCATGTTGTGAAACAGACTAATATTATTAGAAAAGGAAAATACTTTTGTGGGCCGGATAGAATCGTGTCATGAGCCTGATCTGGCCCGCGGGCCTTGTGTTTGACACATGGTTCTATGGGTTCTATTGTTCTAAATGACCCTTTTTTGGTCCATTTTTATTTAAATAGCTCCCTATAGTTATTAAAAACCTACCTGGAGAAAAATTGGATTATTAAGTGTTAGGTTTAGGGTTAGGATTAGGCCCAGGTTTAGGACCAAGGTTAGGATAAATCTTAACTTCAAACCACAGGTCAAAATTAGGGTTGAAATTAAGGCTAGGATTAGGTGAATTTATTAGATTTTTTACCCGAATGTAAATTTAATGCACAGTAAGCATCTACAAAGCATCTACAGTAAGTTGTTCAAATAAAATGTGAGTATAAAGAAAAGAATGGATTCCATCAGCATGAGTGGACACGAGGTGAAGGACATGGACTCCTCAGAGCAGCCCACTTATGCCCCAGTGCTCAACCTCATAGATGTGTGTGATCCAGACAGCTGTCAGTCAGCCACACCTGAGCCCTGCCAGTGAGAAAGGGAAGAAGCCAGAAGGACAGGAAGGTGTGTCTGTGATGCGTTTGGGTGTCGGAGGGAGAAATGCAGCAGGACTGCGAGAGGAGGATCTAGAGCGGCTCAGCCTCCGAGGGACAGCGAGGCAGCAGCAGCAGCCGCTGGAGCAGGAGATGCAGTCAGACAGAACATGAAAGCCAGGAGCGGCCATGACACATGATGGACACTGAGAGGCCAGGAAAGGTTGTTTTCTTTCTCCTCTTGAACGTGTTATCTATTCTGATCCCGTAGTGCAGGATCTCACGGAGACGGTTAGGAGGCATTCGCCAAGCACCTGAACCGGCATAGCAAGTCCAGCTGAATAGACTCAAGCTTCCATGCGATCTCCTCCGAGAGACAATTGAGGACTACGCACAAACTGAGGAGGGCAATCATGAAACTGTGACATGTTTGATAAAATTATAAGGCCATTCTCAGTTCAGCCAACCCCCCTATTTTAAAGGACCCACACACTTAAGTGATTCATTAAACTTTCTTGATCCAAATATATACATTATTTCCACATAAATAAAATATATTGTATTGACACAACTTTTATTTTTTATTACTTTTCTATCTTTTATCAAGATATCTTCTATCTTTTAGAGATATATAATATGCTTTATTCATGTATAAGTGAGGTGCTTATTTGAAGTAAATTCAGTGCATTTGCTTTTTCAAATTTCATCATTGTAACTGAGTAATTTATTGTAGTCGCTGAATAATGCTTTAGTGATTTATTTTTTCCCTGAGGTCCATTTATGATGGTTGCGAAGGTTATACCTGTATCAAAAGCAGTCATCATTCATTTTTACCCAACCATTTTTGACCCTTAGGATTAAACAGTCTGTTCAGTCACTGTGCCTTTAAGACTGATATATGTAAATGACCTCTGTTCTGATCAGTTGACCTGTATTGTGCCTCATTCAGAAAGCCGACTGAAACACTCCTTGTAACTTCTACATGAATGGGCAGAGTTAAACTGCTGTAGGCTCAGTAGATGAATAGACCTATGTAGACATGTTGGTTTTTGTGACATCACAAAAGCAGCAAGTTCAAAACAGGCTGTTATGCAGCTTAATTTCCATATGTGGACTATATGTGGCATTGGGGAGTAAATGGTACATTTTAAAACGTGAGTGAGTTGAATTTGGCTTTCCAAATGTGAAATGTTGTGACAGTGTAATGAGCTGCTGGGGAGCAATAAGGGGTAAAAGGGAGGGGTGAGAGATGAACAGCAAGTGAATGAACTGCTACTTTTGTGATCTCAGAAAATCATGTATAATTTTCACATTAAAAACAGCCTTTAAAAACATTAAAAACTTTTATAAATGTTGACTAGCTTGAAAATCCAGGTCAGTTCTGGTTTTGTTAATGAAGATGTTTCCATCAAAATTTCTTCCATCAACAGTAATAAAAAAAGAAAATGCAGAGTTCAACTGAGAGACCACCAAAAACAGGCAGAAATGATATTTTATGGCTACTAACCCTCACCACTGGGTAATCTTGGTATATATCACTGAGATCTCTATATCACATTGACAAGAATGGCTCAGGCTCAGAATGATGCCCATGGTGTTTGCCAATGGTATTTGTCTGCTCTTTCAAATGAAAAAGTATCTATTGTTTATAGAGTTTTTTTTACTACACAAACTTGACTCTAACTAAAACTGGATAAAAGTAAACAAATGGCTAGAAATCAAATGCACCTCACATACAGGCCCCGGGGAAGCACATCAGGAGAAATAAAAGAAAACGTGCATAGAGAGGAAGCTAAATTGCCGGAGGAAAGGATGAATCTATGTTTTTGAAATAAAAGCGTGGGTTGGAGGCTTTGACCCTTCTGGGCTTGCCAGGATGAAAACAGGGATTTATCACGAGTTCATGAGCATGTCAACAGGTGGATATACTTTACAACAGGGCTGAACAATTTGTGGAAAATCTCTAATTGTGATTTTCTGACCAATATTGTGATTATGATTCAATTGCAAATGTTTTCTATAAAATAATCTACAGGCCTTTATTTTCCCCAAGAACACCACTGCATCCATTTTTTCTGGCTTGAACAATAAATATAGTTTGCCAGGCTGCCAGTTCAAGAGTTCTGTGTTTTTAGGTTAAATTTCTCCAATTACAACTTGTGTGTTTAATAATGAAAGACAGAATTAAAATCAGAGCTCTTGCAGAAGAAAACTGCACTTTCACATTATGATTTTGACATCTGATTAACTGTTCAGCCCTACTTTGCATCAGATTTTTTTTAACTTGTAATTAAAAACATTTTTAAACATTTTTTATAATTACGAATTTATAGCAGCTTCAATAAGATAAAAATGGTATGGATAAAAAAGTGATATGAATTAGACTCATTCCTCATAGCTACTTTTCTAGACAGCTGAAAAAGATATATTGCATAGTAGAAAGACATACATGGCAGGAAACCAGATCAAGGTTTTTTTTGTGCTTCCTGTCCACAGAACAAATGTTTTCGTGACAGGGACTTTGAATTTCAAAACATTTCCCGAGTGATGGATTCCTAGCGGAACTGCGCTCCACACACACACACTGCATATTTATACATATTTGAAATACATGTACACATTTACGCAGATTGACAGATTGTATGCCTCCCCACTCACTCTGTTTAGTCAGGAATACACATGCGTTTGTATCCGTCTTCTTCCTCTGTTACAGTGAACTAGTATGTGTGAATAACAATGCATCAACAGTCACATGTATAGCATATTAAGATTCACACAAATCTGGACCTGCAAAGTAATGTGTGTAAATAAACCTACATAGGTATGAATACCATTGTGAGAGTGCTGTGATTTACCTCTGGCTGCAGTATATGCACAAAATCACGCTATTGTAGGTTGACTGTCAGTATTTCAGTCAGCAAATGTCCTTCTATAAAATGACTAAAAGTCTAAAATCTGACTAGCTGAGCCAGGTTCAAAGTTGTTGAAAAATACTTGACATACATAGACCAATGACCAGTTAACAACAACTGAATTCTGTATTCATGTGCCAAGTCACTAAAACCAAACCTGCTGGACTGCTGTTTGTGTTGTCTAGATGAAGCAAGAACCCGGTTTTGTTATAACTGAGGAAATGACAACATGCACAGTTTTGACTGGATGGCCAGTGCCCTCAGAAATCTGACTGGCCACCCCAGATGTCACCTCAAAATTTCTGCCACATCATTGGCTTCCACCTTACTGTGGGGCAGGTGTTTGTGCCTTTAAGAGGAGAGTTGTTTTGCTACTGGCAGTCGGCAGAACAACTGCCAACAACCTCCTTTCTCCCCTACTTCGCACATTCATATTAAGAGTATGTCTTGTCTGTCCTGTTTTGCCTTTAAGCAGAGAGTGGTGTCGCTATCGCTGATCTGCGGAACAACTGTCCAATCTCTCTCCAGCCCCACTCTCGTTCACACATTCACATTGCCACTCCCTGCCACCCCTTTGCCCCAAAGTTTTTTTAGATCCACCACTGGCGACAACTCATCTTAACAGCTAGGCTAAAAGATAGCAGGAAAAGAAATTACCATTATTGTAGAGAAGGGTTTTTTTTCCATTTTGACCGATTTGTGACATTTATGCCCTCAACTGAAGGCCTAGCTTAAAGAGTCACTCTATTAATATTCAGTTTCATTTATACCGAATGATTCACTGTAAAGCTGCAATATACAATATAACTTACATGCTTCAAATGTCTGTGTTTTTGGTAAATGTGCTGTAAGACTACGTTCACATTACCAGGTTTACTGGCACAAATCTGATTTTTTGATTGATCAGATTTGAGCAAAAAATCAGATTTGAGCAATGAGGCTTGAAATGTGAACGTAGCCCAAGTATTATTAAACCCAGTGGGGGGAAAACGAATGTGTGCCACCATTAGCTTGATGTGTACATAATACAGCAAATCACACAGAAGTGCTTGCAGAAATTAGCTTTATGTTTGCTGTGGTAATTTGATGAACAATAGTTATAAGGTGAAGGTTTCTGCATGAAACACTGATATATTGTGATATTTTCATTAATATATGACAAAAATATGAGACGTCCATGAAATGACTGCAATACACAATGATGTGTGACTTAATTATAACATAAGAACATGTCTTACTCATGATAAAATCACAGTAAAGCACAGTCTTGTGTGGCTTATAATATATTTGTTTAACAACACTGACTACAGACAATCAATGCTATTTCATTTTACTGATTGCCCTATTCTACACTTTAAAAACAATGGTGAAAAAAAGGGTTCTTGTGAGAAAAATAAGAACTAATTTTGGTTTCTTAAAGAACCTTATAAGGGAACCATTTTGTAAATGACATGCATGAGTGTTAAGAACCCATGAAGTTTAAATAAACTCCACATGTTCATAAAAGTGTTATATCTATCATTGCTATCCATGCAACAGATTTTACCAGTTTTTATAAATGTTCTATGTCAAATCATTTTTTTGAAGAACCATACATCATGCATGCCTGCTATGTGGGTACAAGATCATTTGAACCATGCTACAAGTCAGACATGAGCAGAATAACAAAGAACAAATATTAGACATGATTTCAACATAGTCAATTGGAATTCTGTCAAGAGTGGACATGCCATGGAGCAGACATGGCTTACTTGACCCCAGTCCTTGAGGGCAACAGTGTCTTCAGCCTTTACTGTAGCAAAACTCTAAGCCATAGCGTTCAATCAATATTCATTTGGATACATGTCATCTAGTTGCCTCTCCATGTTCATCCTAAGGATGCTGACACTTCGAATGGCTGAGGACTCTTGACATTAGAGGTATGGGTATGAGAATTTGAGGAACATTGGATGTGAAAGTTAAAGAGCCCATATCCTACATTTTTCTTGTATTTTATTATCTTTCCCCTGAGATCTATTTATGCTGTTTTTTTATGTATCAAAAGCAGTGATACTTATGTACCCGAGTTATTTTTACACAATCATTTTCCAACCTCTCTTTATCCCAAAAAAACCCCCAGTTTTTTATTACTGTGCCTTTAAGGCTAATGTATGTAAATTACCCCTTTGCTGTTGGCTGTCCTGTATTTTGCCTCATTAAAAAAGCAGTCCAAGCTGAAACACTCCTAATAACTTCAGCAAGAATGGACAGAGCTAAAGTGTTGTGGTATGAATAGATGAATATAAGTAAACATGTTGGGATTTGTAACATCACTATAAACCACATCAGAAAGTTTCTGAACATGAACGTTGGCTATGCCTCTGAGTGAATAACACATACAGTCAGCAGTAGAAGCAGCTTGTTTTATAACGGTAAGTTCAACAGAACAGACTGAGCCAAAATATGGTCAATACTGGTAAAATGCCTGTAATGTCAAATGTTTGGGGATGAATAGTGTCCATATGTCTTTAAGAAGTGCAAAGCAAGCTAAAGTTTTTCCCATTTTCCAGCTTTCAAAAGCTGGTAGAGCTGCTAAAAGTAATCTAAAACCCAGTGAATGCACCGTCGGTTGGCGCTAATGTAACAGCTATTAGCATTATCATAGCAGATAAAATAAAGGCATAAAGTTAAGTTTCTTTCATTAAACACTGCAGTGAAAATGAATGTCTGGTGCATGCTCAAAAAATTAACCCCATGCTGTCCAGTTAATAGTGAAGTTATCAGAGTGGGAAGATCAGTTTAAAATAGAATTTAAAGGCACTAGAACTGATTTACTTACAACACACATTTAACAATATCAACAAAAACATCAGGAGCTTATACATACATACATACATACATCATCTAAACCGCTTATCCTTCTGGGTCGCAGTGGGGTGCTGGAGCCTATCCCAGCTGTCATTGGGCGGAAGGAGGGAAAGTATACCTAGGTGTGAATGTATGTCTGTGTGTCTGCCCTGCGATGGACTGGCGACCTGTCCAGGGTGTATCCTGCCTTCTGCCTCAGGAGCTTATAGTTTGCCAGTATTATATAATGAATATGTAGAGGTATGCACTAACTCAGCATTTAAATGTTTTATTCCAAAATCACTGAAAAAGTTCTGTTTTCTCCAATGCTTTGGTTAAATAAACTCTCAAATAAGTTTCAGGATTGGTACAAAAACCTGTTGTATCAGTGCAGTGCTACCAGAGTTATCCACCCAGAAGTAAGTTCTTTGTCGTTGTGATGTAACGCTGGTTTGTCCTATAGTAATTCATGAGCACTAATGAGTAATAAGTAATTAATTCATTTTGCAGCTTAATTTCTATACGGGTTATGGAGTGAACAGTACATTTTGAAACACAGACAATGTATACATAGAACACAGTATCAAGTATTTTTATTATCTATGACATTGGTCCTTTCAATATTGAGCTTGACAAGCCGCTTCCCTTTCTGCATTTAAGACTCTCTGTCAGATTTTTTTACTCACAGCCCAGCAGCATTTGAAAGGCTTATATTCAAATCTGCTGTTGTACTCCCTCTCCACCCCATCAGCCTCACCTTTTCTCTGACAGTCTCAGCTGAAGCCCCAGGCGCATGCTGCCAGCTACTGCCGCTTCTTTCCTTCTTTTCTCTCTCAACTCTTCCCTTTCTCCCTTTTCCCTCCCTCTCTTCCCGCCAAAGCCTTTCTGGCTCTCTTTTCTCCCTGTTTGTGGAGGCTGCAGGCTGTGTCCAGCCGCCCACGGCCGGCTACGCGCGTGTGGAGGGATTAGAAGGGAGAGTGGGCCCTGATCGATTTCTGGAGCCGCGAGATGACAACTCAGGTATCAGCTCCGCCTGTTTACAGCTCATTCCCAGCAAGCCTCTCCGCGCTGAGCCCAGGTCAACAAATTGTTTGTTGTGTGTTGGTGTGTACACTTGCATGAGTGTGTTTCACCACATGGACAATCTATGTGCCCGAAGGATTAAAGCAACAGTTTGTCATGCTGTCTGTAATCTCAATAACACAAACAAGTGTACAGACAAAATTAAAGCTTCAACATGGCTCCTAATAATGTTTGTAGCTATGCAATGTAGATCTACTTTTGGCAATTTTATAGAGAACATATGTCATACAGGGCTACCACATAAGACATCACATAAGCAAGTTTGAGAAACTTACCAAATCAGAACTGTCCACAGAACTGTCCACTGTAATCAGACATCGGAAGTGTTTAATAACTCTAAAATTATTGTATGATAACAGTTATTAAAATGATGCCTGAGTTTTGAGATAAGGTTTTGGCCAAAAACGTATTTTCAAAACACACCCAGGGAGTTATAAGGCAAAACAGTGCCCAAAGGAAACCTTTTTTCAGATTTACCATATTTCACCATTATCAACATTACATTTACTCACTGTTATTAACTGGTTAGTTTGGATAGCAAATAAAATGGCTATATTTGCATTGAAAACACAGCAACCCCTGGTTGCTATTACCACCACTGTGAAGGAAGTTTGAGTCAGTAATTTCTCTATGATGCACCATTTCACATCAAAGCATTCTGAATGGCTTCGCTTACATGTCAAATAAAAAAATAAAAATAAATTGGAATTCCCTTTTAAGAACTCAACATAGATTGAGGCAAGTGTTTGATGATTTAGGCCAGAAACATACTCAGTGCAAGTATGTGAACACAAATGACAATGCCTGGCCAACGCTTTACAAACGCATAGTCCTGTTGTACAAATTCAAAGTACAAATTCAAATGTCCAATTCAAATTCAAATACAAATGTACAAAATAAACTTCTGCCCACATTCAAAATGAAGCTTGTGATTGCATTAAGCAATGCTTTGTGACATGTTTTAGAAAGCAATGATGCACGATACCACGTTTGTGTTGTTCAAAGCTTTGGCATTCTTGTATTTCAGTGAAGTATGTTTCTGGCCTTAGTCCTGCAGTTGGCAACAATGCTAACTGGTGGAGCATTAACTTCCATTACTTGTTAGTTTCATTAGCCTTGTAGTTCCACAAAACTAAAGAAGCAAACTTCAGATACCATTAGTGTCTTGGCTGATGGACTACACTTGAGGTAAAGGGAATATAGTATAAATTTGCTCTTTTTAGCACTGTTGTCTGTTCAGTAAAGATTTATGTTGTTCCAGGACAATCTGCCTCTGAGCCTCTGAGCGATGGTGATTTGCACATTTGTGAGGTGAAAGTGTGTGTGTGTGTGAGTGAGAGTGTGTACCACGAGTGCGTGTGTATAAGGGAATGTCCTGCCAGATTGGATCGGTTATGTGAGAGTGTGCATGAGGGCGAGTGGTGGCAGAGGTGAGTGACGCACTTTGTTGTGTGCGGAGCGGGCCCAGCAGAAGCTCCCAAAGACACATCCCAGATCCAACAGGTGGATCAGTTGTGGCAGTGCTGGCAGGGGGAGTAACTCACTCATTGGGTCAACACACACCCCTTAGAGCAGCTTATGTCAGTCCCCAGCACGCACACACACCTAAAGACACCTCTCACTGTCTGAAGTGCTACAGCATCACCTGATCCACAAGGCCCCTCTGGCAAAGATGTGACAAATAAGCAACACTGCTGGCTGTGCTTCTGTTGTTATCTATCTATCAGTTACTAAATCAAACTGAGTGTTGCTGGCTTGTGTTAGCTGTTTTTATCTTCTTCATGGTAAAATATACAAAGCTGAGCCTATGAGAAAATGGGTTTTTCAGAAATACAGTAATGTTCATTCCTAAAATAAAGGTGCCAAATAGGGTTCTTTGAAGCAATGTTACATTACAAGCGTGCCCAAACTGGTGAGCTGCGGGGCAAAAAACAACAAAAACAACAAAAAAAACTATATACAAATAAAGAAGCTAGGTAAGTTTCAAACCTATCAGAGCTGCAAAGAAACAAAATTTGGTACCTTTTTTTTTTATAGAGTTAGTCTAGAACTATATGATATAAATGGAAATTCTCCACAAGAATTTCTTCCATTCAGAGGTTTATTTCACCTGATAAATGAGAGGAGAACCACCGTGTCAAAATGCCAAAATGGATGACATATATCTATGCTTTTTACAAGAAAATCTTCATTTTCTTCGTTGCTGGTTTTCTTCATTGCTGTCCTCTTTTTTTTCTTCACCTCTGTCTCTCTTTCGCACTCTCTCTCTCTGTTGGTCTCATTGGCATTCTGAACACCCTCTGTCAGTCTTATTAGGAATATCTCTTTGGTGCAGTTCATTTTGCCAATTTCTGTCTTGTCTTTGTTCACCAAACGGCGAAGCAAGTGCCGTCCACTGAGAAGCTTTTATTCTACATCACGTCTCACAGACCACTCTCCCTCTGCTTTCTTTTTTCTTTCTCCCTCTCTTCTCTTCTTTCTCTCTCACTTTCAACTCTCTTCTCTTCCTACTTGTCTCTCTCCTTTCTCTTTTTTCATCACTATTTCCCCTTTCTTTCTAGTTCCCATCTCATTCTTTTTTTCAGTCTTTTCTCTTCTCTCCACTTCTCTCTCTCAAATCCTTTCTTTCTCTTTCTCCCAACACTCTCTCCCATCACTCCTCTCTATCTCCCCTTTTCCCTCTTTTTTATCACTCTCTCCCTACTTCTGTCTTTTTCTCACCTTCCTTTCTTCCTTTTATCACGCTCTCCCTCTTTCTCACTCCCATCTCATTCCACTTTTTTTTCCGTTTTTCCAAACTCTCTTCATTTCTTGCCTCCTCTATCTCCCTTTGTTTCTTTTATCACCCTTTGTTCTTTCTTACACACTATCTACTTTTCTTTCCCCACTTCCATCTTACTTTGACCCCTTCTCTCTCATTCGTTTACTGATCGCTCCCTCTTTCACCCCTCTCTCATTATCTTTCTCTTTTCCATGACCTCTACCATCACTCTCTTTCTAATTCTTTATTTTCTTTCTTTTTTCACTTCTTCTCTCTCTCTCTCTCTCCTGCTGACTTTATCAACAGTGTGTTTCTTTGAGGGGCTGTAACAGGACTGAAGGCAGATTAAAGCAGAGAGTGCAAGAGAGGGGATGAGAAAAAGAGAGATGGAAAGACAGAGTGCATGAGAGAGAGCATGTGTGAGAGTGTGTGTGAGAAAGAGCGCGCATGTGTGTGGGTGTGTGTGTGTGTTAGAGGGAGACGCTCCACTGGTTGGCTGACAAACAGAGGGGTCCCTCCAGAGCAGGGCGGAGGAGAAGAAGAGCAAAAAAAGAAAGAGTGGTGCAGAAAGAGGAGGAGAGTTTGATGTGGCTAGCCGTGCCCGACCAAGCCCCCCCAACACATACAAAAATCTATGCTCGCTCTTTTAGTATTCCTTCCATCCTCTTCAGAAGCCTCCAAAGAGGCACACACAGACAAACCGGACTGCGGGCGAGCGAGGCCTCGTCCGGGTGAGAGAGCGAGAGCTGCAGGCTGTGGGGGGGGGTTTAGAAAGGAGGAGTGTTTGCTTGAGGCTGTCAGACGTGACAGCAGGCCGAACGACTTAAAACCTCACCAGGGACTTCAGCTGGACGAGCCGTGCCTTCTGTCCTGTCTCTCCTCTCTCGCTGTTCTCTCCTTTCACCTGCAATCCAGAGGCGAGCTCAGTCCAGCTATACACACACATCTGTTTCATATGCAGTGCACTTGCCGTACAGGTGGAACAGATGACGTTACTGTTTGAGCGCGTGAGAGTGACTCAGTGGCGGACTCAAGTAGTGTCAGAGGCCCATAACCTCTCATTAACATTGTGCACACTGCACACTGACTAAATTATTACACACTTGCATCAAATTCTGTCAAGTAGTTACATAATCTCAAATAGCCCTGCTTTGTCTATGTTGTTATGTATGACATACTGTGGATAGAAGTACAGTAGTAAAAATGGAGTACAGTACTGTTGAGTAATGTTGGAGACTACCCTTCATTTATTTACTTTCAAGTCAAAATGGCCATAAGGTACATATTATTCATTTTTCAGCATCAGGAAAAAAACAGGAAACACATTTTTAACAGAAAATTGTACAGAAGCCCCAACAACTAAATATATTTTTTTCTGTATTTGTGGTCCACACTTTGCCTTTACTACAGCTTCCATTCTTTTCTGGAGATTTGCTTTTAGTTTTTAAAAGAGATCTGCAGGGAAGTGTTTCCACACTTCCAAAGTTCACCCTTGCTTGCATTTTCTGTTTTCCACAATCCAATTAATCCTAAATACATTTGATGATGTTGAAGTCTGGACTCTGGGATGGCCAGTCCTCTGTTCTGAAAACACCAGTAGCTTCTCTGATTTGCACTTTTTTCTTGTTTGTCTATTTCCTTTTTTCAACTTCTTTACAGCTACACAGCTGCCTTCTCACAGATAACGAACGGACAAAAACACCTTTTTAAGCCAGAGTGGAGCTTGATTTTCTCTATCTTTCAGAGTTGAATGATATGAGTGCTGTCCTTATGCTAGTGGATACATTGTATCTAAATTCCTCAGAAATATTTCCTAAAAAATTGATAACTTGTACTTTTTTGGGATGCTTTTACTGTAAATTAAATAAATGAAGGGTGGTGTCTTACTTTTAAACGGTAATGTACATTGCATAGTTAAAAACAATTATAGTAACCATCATCTTAAAGCCTGAATTTTGTCCATGCTTTTATTTTTACATATAACAGTTTATCATACACAGTGTCTGAAAACAAATCTCTATTTGAGATTACGTAACTCAATGCAATCACCACCATGGCAATTAGGAATGCCTTCTGGCAATGTAAACCGGTGGCTACAGGCTTTCATTACTTGTTAGCTACATTCCACAGAATCACCTCTCATTATCACCTCGCAAGTAATCTGATGAGATATAGGTAACCAGTACAAACTGTGGGTAAAATATTATACCGCACATAAACAGATGTCAGTAGATAAGCAGCTGCATTTTGCACAAGTGTGAAACTAGCCTTGTAGCTCCAGCGCAAAACTACAGAAGCAAAGTTCGAACATCTTGGCTGATCAACTACATTTTGTGTAAATTTGATTTCTGGCTGATTGTTCTAAGCTCATCTTACACTATCTGATAAATTCATCATGTCCTCCCCTGTTTCACATCGCTCAGCATCATATCTCTTACAAACACAACGATTTTGTCCCTAAACTCTTCACCCCACACAAGCTTCTTCCCCCCTCCACTCCGTCACCTTGAGCCTTGCCGTCATGCTTCTGTGATCACTTTAAAGGTCACCGAGTGTAGCCACTGTCATTACCTGTCACTCTCCTTCGCTCCCTCGTTCCCTCCCTCCCTCCTCAGCCTGCTCTCTGCCATGCATCTTAGCCCTCCACTCTGGAAGACAGATCAAAGTGCCATCTTTAGTTGGATCTTGAAGGTTACGAGCAGATAGGAGTGATCTCACAGCTATAGCAGCCACGGGAGATATGGGAAACACCAGGTGATACAGGGGTCCGTTAAGGGATTTGGTGTAGCAGGCAGTGTAGCTAGCTGAGAATTAGTGCAAGTATCATTCAATCTGAGGATGAGCATTAACGTCTAGTCTGGATCTGAACTCTTGAAAATTAAGCAGACAAAAGGTTTTTTAGAAGAGTGTTTCAATAGAGATGTGTAAGTGTAAGGTTCTGTATCAATTAAATGACTTTTTTCTAGAAGCTTTATGTTATGGAAGTTTTTAAACCTTAAAAAGGTTTACAGAAATTGTTCTTTAAAGAACAATCCACAGAGACATTCTTCATAGAAATAAAAGTTGTTTTTCTATGGCAGTGGCACATGGCTTTGACAGCATGGCCCAATCCCATTTCTTCTTTTTACCCCTACCCCTTGTTTTCGAGTGTCACCCTAACAGTGGCAGTGGTTGAAATCTTGCACTACGAAATGGGACAACCCTAAAATTAAAAAAAAACAAACAAACATTACTTCATTAACAGGCTACTAGCGGTGCTCTGTAGGCGACCCAGCCCGTCTTCAGTGATAGCAGAGGAGGGAAAAGTTCAGCAACCTCACTGCTGGGCTTTAGTTACATTTAGGGCATCATATGCTTTCAAAGAGGGGGTATAAGACAAATATTTATTATCGCCCACCGCTAATTCTTCAGTGATATGACGCTGAAGTCAGCTATTCACCAGCTTCTTGTTTGAATTGTCTTGTTCCACCTTAAATGGTGCAGCATTTAGCTACATTCTGGCGCTTCAGGCGTCAATACTGCTGGACTATTTAAGGTGGAACGGGAAAGTTAGCTAGCTAGCTAGCTACTGAGACATTAGCATGCTATTAATGATTTTTATGCTTGTTATGAAGAAAACGACCATAATACATTGAAACGACATTAAACTAAAATAATACAACGGTTATTGTGATTTTTTTTAACGGGGAAAATACTTACATTTATGGGTTTCTTTGGTCGCTTGCGCAGCCATCTTTCTGGTTTTTCTTTTTTTCTCATAACACTCCATTTGGAGTGTGCCTCTGAAAAACCTCCGTTTGGAGGGCCATGTAGCCCTAACACTTCGCCCTACTTCTCTATCTCAACAAAAATTGGGACACCCTAACCCTAGACGTGAACGCACAAAACAGAGGGCTAAGGGCTAAGTGGTAGGGGCAAGGGGTAAAATGGGATTGGGCCCAAGTCTACATTTTATATACCTCTACAGAAAGTCAAAGGTAAAAAAAGAACTGTGAAAGACCTGGTAGACCACCGAAACTCTCACCATTGGATAAACAGCACAAGGTTTTCATATTTGAGAAGATCAAGCTGCACTCTTGCTTCAAATCCACAGGTGTTTCTGTCCATCCTTTCACTGTGAGAAGACAACCTTATGGGTCTGAAAAGTTGTGTATAAAACTACTGGTGTTTACAGACATCTGAAAAGTTTAAAGCCTCTAAAAACTACCTCACATAAAGTTTCTACCCGGTTCTGAATATGCAGCTTGGTGTCTGAGACATTGTCTTACTATACTTTTTACATAAGCTTTTGGCCTAAAACATTAGGCTAAAGCATTTGGATTTTAAATCCAGGGCAAAATAGTACCTAAAAAAATGTATTTTTCAGATTTACCACTATTTTACCATTACTAACATTAAATGTAAAAACTCAGAAGACACATTTAGGTTCACCGGTGCTTTGGGATAGTAAATAAAATGGCTATATTTGTGTTATAAGCACTAACCACATAACATTTGTATTGTGAATGCTGAAGCGTCACAATGCATCTTTGACAGCCATGGTGGACCACCTTTAATCAGCTGCGTCATTACAGCAGAGATGGAAGCAGCTTATTTTTCCTCTTCTCTCTTGTTTGTTTGCAGGAGAGATACTTGCCATCTAAACGTTCATCAGAGCGAATGTACACAAACAAGGACTCGTGGGACATTTTTGCGTGACGAGACACAGAGAGAGACTGATGTGGTAAATGTGCCTGCTGTCACAAAATCTGATCATGTGTGGTCATTGAAGGTGCATTTGAAACACATGGGAATGGCACATGTAAACGGCCATACGTCTTGCTGTCCACGTGAACATGGCTTGAGTTTGTTCACATCTTTACAACAGAAATTCTGTTAAATTCTTTTTTAAATAATTCACAAAAAGCACCAGTTTAAATGTTTTTAAAGTGATTTTAATAGATTTTTTTCTGCACTATAGTTTTATCTATGATAATGCTAATACACAACCAGTCGATACTGGAAATACTGATGCTATTCCATCAGATTTGTGATGAAATAAGTGAAATAAGTGAGTTCGCTTCTTTGACCATTTGCTTATGTGAAGATAATTATGGACAGGTGGTCATAATGTTGGAGTAAATGACCTTGCCTTAGTGTCTTCTGGGGCTGCCTGGGACTTGATTATAAAGTGAAAAGGAATAAACAGACTTTCAGAAAAAGAAAAAAGAACACTGACACTACAATTGTAGCGTTTAGGCTCCTTTTAGCGTTTGAATTTTCTTGTTCCACCTTAAATGGTGCAGCATTTAGCTACATTCTGGCGCTTCAGGCGTCAATACTGCTGGACTATTTAAGGTGGAACGGGAAAGTTAGCTAGCTAGCTAGCTACTGAGACATTAGCATGCTATTAGCGATTTTTATGCTTGTTATGAAGAAAACGACCATAATACACTGAAACGACATTAAAGTAAAATAATACAACGGTTATTGTGATTTTTTAACGGGGAAAATACTTACATTTATGGGTTTCTTTGGTCGCTTGCGCAGCCATCTTTCCATTTTTTCTTTTTTTCTCATAACACTCCATTTGGAGTGTGCCTCTGAAAAACCTTCTGGGGCTGCCTGGGACTTGATTATAGGTGAAAGGTGAAAAGTGAAAAGGAAAAGGAAAAAATAGACTTTCAGAATAAAAAAAATGAACACTGACACTACAATTGTAGCTTTTAGGCTCCTTTTAGCGTGTCTAATGGAATGTCCATTAAGCACTGATAGGATATTCACCGGGCCAGTTGTCCCTTGACATTCCAAAGGCAAATGTCATTCCCATGAAGTAGGAATATCAATTTAACCCTTAGAACCGTAGACTTATTATTCAGTTATTAATCTTAAGGCTTATTATTCAGGATCTACTGTGAATTATTCAGTAACTTCAATGGAACTAATAAGTAAGTTATGTATTTATGAGAGTGAGGAATTGAAGTGTGATCTCACATACTAGCCCTTGGAGTTTAAGGGGTTAAAACGGGTAAATAATAATAATCTGGATTAAGTTTACCATCAAGCACAAGGCTTTATCAGTTCACCTGATGTGCCTGGAAAGGTGGTAAAGACAGCACTACATTAAGGAGATGGCAAACACAGGTGTATCTTTTTTATCAACTCTGAGGTCTGGACTAATCAACGGCAAACTTTAATCAGATATGATCAATTATTCATGGCCTGAGGCCTAGCGAGAATGTCTCTCATACAGACAGCCCAAGATGAATTATTCAAACATCATTTACACAAAACCAAGTGCCTTTCGGATGCCACATGACTGCATTAGAAATATTATGCAACAAAGGATGTTAATTAGTTCAGAACAAAATTTATTTATCTAGCTGCATTAAATGAATAAAAGCTGGCAAAATCAATTAATAAATTAATTTTATACAGTACTGTGCAAAAGTCAGTGAATTTTCAGTCATTAAGTACGTTATTCATTTTTCAGGAGACATTTCTGAGGAGATTAGATATAAGATTATCCACTTGCATAAGGAAAAGGAAAATCTAAGAAAAGTAAGTGAAAAAAACAGGAATTTCCAAATTTGGAGTTCAAAAATTATTATAAAATATATAGAGAAAATGGGACTCCTAACGACTGTGTAAGACCTGGTAGACCACAAAAATTGTCACCATTAGACAAAACAGCATAAAGTTTTCATCTTTGAAAGAGAGAAGGAAATCAAGCTCCATTCTTGCTTCATATCTGAAAAACGTCCACAAGTGTTTCTGTTCATCCTTCCACTGTGAGAAGACAACTCAACACTATGAGTCTGAAAGGATGTGTAGCTGTCAAAAAGCCGTTACTAAGAACAGAAATCAGACAAAAAGGGAGAAATTTTGGAAATGAAACAAAGAAGCTGCTGGTGTTCTCACAACAATGGAGTGGTCACCCAGAAGGCTTAAATGGGATTGTGAGGACCAGACACTACAACCAACTTGTAAGACTGAACCTTGGAGGTGTGTAAAAATAACCCTGCAGATTTCTTTGAAGAACTAAAAGAATGGAATGCTAAAGGCAAAGACTGGACACACAAAATACTGAACTGCTGAAAAAAAAAATATTTAGCTTCTGTGTAATTTTCTGTTAAATATACGTTGAAAAATGAATAGCTAGTATTTAATGTCCATTTTGACTAGAAATGACTGTTACACAGTATCTTTTCAACAAAAGATAGGTTTGCTCCTACACAGCAACTGATCAGTCACAGTGATTGTTTATAGCATATAATGCATTGGAATATAGATCATAAGCTCATAAAACCGTATGTGGAAAGCTGGGATGTTTTATAGAAACATCAACAATAAGTAGATAAATATATTAACAAGACTGGTATTGCATTCATAAAATGAACGATTCTAGCAAGTACACTATGTTACTTTACAAGAGGGCCAAGAGGTAAGGGGTAGGGCAGTGAGAATGATGGAAAAAGTGTAATTGCTGACTGTCACAATCTATCTTACAATCCCTGACAGCCAGCAACCATAAGTCATCAAACAATCTCTAAATATTTTTTTAAAAACGGTATACATCTGTTTTCCTTTCCTTTCGTGCTCTTTTTCTGTCCAGTTCAGTTACTAATGAGGAGATGTCAAAATACAGTTTATTAAGAGTTGGGTAATGTATACCTAAGACAAAGCCTTATTACATGTCAAGAAGCGAGTTCACAGAACACAAAATACGTTCTGCTAACTTATTATTAGAAGTCCAATCAAAGGTTAAACTTAAAACACCAGTGTTCAGTGAAAATGCAAATTCAGTGCTGCTTTTGAACAGCATAATTTAGAGATCATGGATTGCCTATGGTCATATTATGGACTGAAAAAAAGAATGCTGACTTTACTTGTTTCAAATGTGTAAATTGGTTCCACATGAAAAAATATATTACCCAGTTCTTGCCAAAAAAAAAAGAGTAAACTGAAAGAAAAAATGTGCTCATGTAATGTATTTTATTCATATGTACACATACATTATATTATGCAAACTATTCATACAAGATAAGTCACTAGATGTGAAACCGAAAGACAAAATTGTAATGAAACATATTATAGAAATACACATGGAAAGATACATTTGAATCAAGTAAATTCATTGCATCCCTTGTTTCAGTGCATAGAAGAGCTTGTAGTTGGTGGTAATTAGGCATACAGTACTTTATAGCAAGGCTGCATCATTTTCATGTGAACTAATGGAATCATGTTTATATGGACCAGAAGAAAAGGCAGAGAGAATGGAACGATTGTTCGCTCTACAACACAGCAGTCCAGCATTTGCAGAGAAGAGTTCTAATGAGGGAACACAGTATTGATATCTCCATGGGAACCTCCCAGGGCATCACTAACAAACCTACTCTTGTGTTTTGTAGCATTTCGCTTAATGCTCAGATTAACAAACACAGTTACAAAACACACATTAACAAACACAAGGCAAGGCAGTAATGAATTACATATTTGAAAATGCAGAGTCCAATGGATAATTAAGGGGAACAAGACACAAAGTGAAAACCACTGAGAGTCAAGAAGGAGATGAATTTGAGTGAGGGATTTAATTACTCTTTCTGCCAGAACGCTGATTCACAACCAAGCAGATGCAGTGAACCAAAGCAGACAGAGAAGGAATCAAGTGTGCGGGTAACCATTCAGTTTCAAAGTCTTACAAATAGCTTGAACATTTTCTTTCTTTTGCAACTTATTAACGAAGGGCTATGAACAGTTTATACAGATAACAACACTTCAAAGGAACCTTTAAGAGTGTTAGATTGGTATTTTAAGTGTGTGTCACTTGGCATGTCTCCTGCGGAGCACGCACCCTTGTCATGTTCCTGTCACATCTGAAGTTAAGAAGAAAGATGAGTCCTCTTTAAGGATGACACTGTGTCCTGCTGTGACTGATAGAAAGGTAGAAAGTGTCTGTAACACTACAGAAATCAATCTCTTTCCCTGTCTCTTGCTGTCTCTCGCTCTTTCTGTCTCGTCCATATTCCATCCACCAGTTTGATACTTGCCTCAATGGCTATGTTTCCATGCGGGGATTTTCGCCATTCTGACTGCAGATACTGAATTAAGTGTTTATATGAAACATAAACTCTGTAGTCGAACAAAAATATCAATCTGCTTTACATGAAATTCAAACCAAATCTGCCTGGGATCTGGCAAAAATTTAGATCAGAATGAAATGTTTACACAGAGATTTTTCCATTTAACAGATCACTAATGATGGACACCAAAATTTTATTCAGATTAAGCTCAGATTACTCAGATTACTCTCTTGCTTAAAGTATTTATTTTTTCAAGCAACCTATGAGTCTGATTATTATTAATCAACTTTTTTTTTTTTTATCTAATTTTCTTCCCAATTTTAGTCTTGGCCAATCCCCAGTCGCTAGCTCAGTCTTCACCTATATCATGATGCTACCAAGCTGGGAGGATGATGGCTAGTACATGCTACCTTCAAGTCATGTCAAGCCATCTTTGCAAACTACTGCTAACACAATGTCACTGGTCACCTCAACACACTTGGAGAAGAACACTAACTGCTAACTATGTTATGTTGATTTGGCTAACATCGTGCTGAGTGATGAGGGAGATGAAAGGCCAATGTATCCTCCCAGAGAGAGAGAGGTCGGTCATGATCTTATGCACTGCTGGCCCCAGTTAATAAAAAGATGGTTACTTTCCTCAGATTATGAAGGGATTATTAGGCTACATATAAACTTGTCAATGTTTAATAAATACATTCATAGCTTAGAGGTCTTTTAATTTAAATATACAGTTCCTCAGTAAACATATTAACTGTAGAACTGTTAACTATAATTCTGCCTGTCAAGCACGATTTTCCTGTTATTTCCTCCTCCTCCACAATTTCATTCCATAGTTTGTTGCAGCTGCAGCGTGTGCCTCCATTCCACTGCTGTACTGTGCTCCTGTTTGTGACTGACTGTATGAGAGTGTGTGTACAGCAATGCATTATTCTCCGATGGGCGACTATGGGTAAACGTTGTGTTGCTGTTTTTTGTGTGTGTTATGACACTGTTTGGACTGTGAGACTGATTTCCATCCCCTGTGAGGGCTTTGCCTTCGTCTGCCTGGAATCAGGAGCGGTAAATAAGTGGTAATGGGAGCGAATGGGAGGGAGCTGGGGAGCGCTTTCTGTCATCACTTTAGAAGGTTGTGACCCCAGAGCCCAGTGACACTGAGCTGCTAAATAATTCAGCCGGTATCTCGCGCAGGGCCTCTGGAGGAGCCGTGGCTGTGATTGCTTGGAGCTGACTGACTGACATTTGCACATGAAAATGGGCTTGGTTTTCCCCCAAACAGCAGCACAGCTTAAGGAAAACAGTGCAGGGCCTCAAAGGAGGGGGCCAGGGTGAGGAAGAGAGGGACAGAGGCACAGGGATGACAGCGTACTCACCTGACGAAGCCTCCAGGCAGCTTGTGAGAACAGGCCCTGAAAAAGTGCAACACAGATCATTCAGATTCAGAATCAGAAGCACATTCGAGGAATTTGTTCTGGTAAGTGCACACGTTTAACATGTAACATAGTAAACAGACTAAGCAAGCATGCTAGACTATTAACAGCTGTTTAAAAAATATAAAATGAAATAATTAATTGTGTAATTAAAATAAAATATAGGTCTAATAATGGTAAAAATATTTTCTGAGATTATGTAGATTAGCATGCTTTTATGAACAGTTTATCAATTCATGGAAATATGAATTACTAATAATAATAATATAAATAAATAATATAAGTAATTTCACTGCAACTGCCACTTTACACTTGCTAATAATTAACAATTGCTAATAATGTGTTTTAGACCAATAATAATGTTCAAGGTAAATACGAAATATATAAAACGATAAAATTAAAACAAAATATAGGCATGATAAAATTCCCTGAGACAAGGGACATGTAGCATGCCATACTAAACAGTTTTTCAGTTCACATAATTGTTAATGACAATAGATCATTTTATTTCATTAAATGTAGGCTCATATTAGTTTTTGTCATATTTGTTCATATTTTTTTTAGAAGAACAGCACTTTGTACAAGCCCTCTCTGGGCTTCTGGGTTTCTGAGCTTTTTGTTGTTCACAACAGTTTTGGTTGGATTCTGCTTTCATTAGGATACCTTATTGTGAAAATAATAAAACAAAAAAAAATGTTAGGAAATTCTCTTTTACATTTGCTTTAAAAATGCAGCCAGTGTGAATTCCATCAAGACATGTCCTCAGGCTTATGTACACTCAAGATAAATACTGGTTTATGTAACTGAACATAGTTTGTAATCTGATAATGTAGTACCCTTTTGGGT
Source organism: Colossoma macropomum (assembly GCF_904425465.1). Taxonomy (NCBI): domain Eukaryota; kingdom Metazoa; phylum Chordata; class Actinopteri; order Characiformes; family Serrasalmidae; genus Colossoma; species Colossoma macropomum. The sequence goes on along the minus strand of NW_023494802.1, from coordinate 8,146,360 downwards.
GAGGCTATGCAAAATTAAACGGACTGCTGGCAATATATGCTTTAATTACTTCCGAGAAATCTCCAGGAATTTAGACTGTCATGATAATAAGGCCACATCCAATTAGTTAATCCTCTGAGCCAACACAGTCAATATTCAGGTTACTCAGGGTGAAGGAAAGGCTGTGCATCTGATGTTTGCATTTATGTAGCTGTATTTCAAAGGTGCATGGGAAAGATTAAAAAAATAAAGTAAACAAAGCTTATTTCTGTATGTTAGCACATTTTTCTATGTAACTATACATGCTATATTACTATTTATCCTATATAAAAATTGTTTACATTTTATGTTACACTGCAGTGTGTCATTACATGAGAGTAACAAAAGGACATATTTGATCACACAGCCCCTAGCATTGGACTTTTAAAACAGCTTTACAAATCATTTAAAAAATTCTTAAAACTGTTAAATGAATAAACTAACAGTTAGATTGCAGGGTGTAACTGTACATATATGCCAGTTTTGGAGCTTTAAAGCTGGGAATTACTTGCACTGTTTCAAAATATTTAAACTGTAATAACCTTGATAAAACAGTAAGAATCCTGATGGTTAGCAGGTCAATGGACAACAGACATGCATTTCATTAAAAACTGCAAAAGCCAGTCAATTGCTATTACATTGCTGTTACATGCTTCATGTAATATATTTCTGAAGCTGTTTTAACTTGTCACTAACCTATAAAAGTATCCAAAGGTGTGAATGATCAAGTGATGTACAAATATGTAAAACTTACTTAAGTGTATATACAGTTCTGTGAAAAAGTCAGAGACCACCCTTTTGTTTAATTTCCAGTGAAAACAGCACAAGTTTCACTTTTTATTGTCTGAAAAAAAGCCGAAAACAGATTTAACTGAAAAAATACAAAAGCCTAACAATTCAATATAATACCAAATTTGTCAACGTGTAGCGTATCCACCCTTAGCCTTTATTACAGTTTTACAATTCTTTGTGGGGAACTTCCTTTCAGTTTTTCAAAGAAATTTGCAGGAATATTTTTCCACACTACTAAAGTTCAGCCTTAGAAGTTGGTTGCACTTTCTGCTTCTCACAACCCAAGTAATCCCAAATACATTGTCATGTTGAGGTCTAAGCTCACTTATTATGAGCAAATTTCCTTCTTTTTGTCTATTTCCTCAGTAACAGGTTCTTGACAGCTACACATCCCTGAGTTCCCTGAGTTTTCTTCTCATGATTTGGAAACTCTTACTTTTTCACTTATTTTCCTTTGACTTTCCCCTTCATAATGCAAATGGGTTTCCTTTTATCTATTTTTTTTTAGAAATATCTCCTGCAAAATAAATAACTTGTACTTAATGGTCATCTTGCTTGAAAATGATCAAATATATAAAATAGAAATATATATATATCTCGCTGCTCTCACAACAAAACCTTGTATCTCCAAAATGATAACTTTACAGGAGATGGAAAAAAACAAATGTAAGTCAATGTAACCAGACTTTTTTCCAAGTCATTTGTGACCATTTCTTTTGGTACATTTATCATGAAATTTATACACAATGTAAAGGACAATCGGCATTTTCACATTATGTCAAAAACTGAAAAAATGGAGATACAAGGTTTTGTTCCGATAGCAGCAGATATATTCTTCATTTTCAGGCAAGATGACCAAGTTAGTGGTCAAGTTATTTGTTTTGCAGGAAATATTTCTGAAGAAATGCTGAGTCTCGCAAAATATGATAGCGTATATGTTTTCTTTTCTCTCCTTATTTCATTACATCTTAGCAAAAATCCTGACGAAAATAAATAACACACGGCACTCACATTTCAGTGAAAAGCTTTTGTTTAATCTCTAAACCCTCACAGAAAATGAATGTGGACTTAAAGAGGAGGAGCAGTGGGGCTGCACGCTCTCAGTATGCTTGACCATATCTCTCAGCTTGAGAGGGAGGAAAGCAAGGGATAAGTGGACAGCGAAGGGGGAAAGGGGGAGGGAGAGGGAGAGAGACGACAGCGAGGGTGGAGCGCAAGACAGATGACAAATTGTGATTAATAAATGTGGTCCGGGACGGCAGTGTGGAACGATGCTTATTAATAGAGAGAATTAGAGTGGCTGTGCAACTCAATCTGCACACTGTCACTCTGCATCAGGCGCCATAATCAGAGCCTAATGAAACAGCACGGCAGCTTCTTCTCTCCTTCCTCCTCTTTCTTTTCCTCTCTCACTCTTTTGCTCTCTCTCTTTCTCACTTCCTGGACCCAGTTACCTTCACCCTTCCTTACAATTAAATTCACACATGAACACATACGCATGCACGTCCACGCATGCAGACAGAAATCTTTATGAAGATTTTACTGCACTTCAGCTCAGGAGAACTTTAGCATTCCCATGTCTCCTGCAGGCACTAAACCATAAGCTCGAATGTGTCTGGGGTTTGTGGACTGCATAACACAAATATCCAAGGTCATATATCTCAAGTTATCCTCATGTCTTTGGCTGTAGCATCTACATAATAAGACTATAAAACAGAAGATACTATAACGGAAGATACTATAAGCTTGAGGATAGGAGGAAAAACTTAATGACTGTGATGATGTCATGGGCATCGTCCTAATGTTTTACTGTTGCTGTGTAATAAAAGTGTCATGTTTCTTCCCCAGCTCCACAGATCAGAGCATGCACACGTCTTTGGGTGTTTTTCTTGGTCTAATACATCTGATTGCACTTATTAAAGGAATATTCCATTGTTTTTCAACCAAATTTTTGCCACGTATGGACTGTAGCATTGATTACAACAGACAATATGTCTTTTTTTCTTAAAAAAGAACAAAAACAGTTTTGATTTCTTGTTATATCGTTGAAAATTTCAAATGTTTATTAATGGAATTCAGCAACTGGCTTCTATTTGTCTGTTTAATATGATTATGACAATGCTGCTATTCTTGTGAGAGTCTTCCTGCTATTCCAGGAATATTAAAATGCCTTCTATGTGCTGCACAGTTTAATAAGATAACGACTGAGAGAAAAAACAAAAACAAAAAGTTTAACTCTATTCTCATAAGCTATCTGATATGACATTTAAATTATTAAATTAAATTAGTAATATCAGGAACGTTAACAATATAGTATTCAAAACAAATCATATTTGTTAACACAATCACCACGCTTCAACTTAAAGAACATGTTCCACACAGTTCACTGGCTAATCTACGTAATGTTAGCAAACTAAGGTAATGTCATTAAATTTGATATTATATATAAACATTCTCTCTCCGTTCACATACAGCAAATACAGGAGAAATTCATTGAAATTACTGTCTTTGGTAATCGACCAAATGTTACAGATGTGCATGATAGACATTAGGTTGAAAAACACTGGAGTATTCTTTTAAGGGATTGGTAATTAGATGAGAGATGAATCAGGTGTGTTAGAATAGGGAAAACACCAAACCAAGGCTTCTTAACTCCAGTACTGGGGAGCCACTGCCCTGCACAGTTTCAACTATTCCCTGCCCCAACACACCTGATCCATCTTATCAGCTAATTATCAAACCCTTTGTGAGCTGGATCAAGTGTGTTGGGCCAGGGAATAGTTAAACCTCTGCATGGCAGTGGGCCCCCAGGAGTGGAGTTCAGAAAACTTGCATTAAACCATTCACTCTGGGCATCCTCAATAGGAAAGAAAAATAAAAAAAAGAAATCTCCTTAATATCTCTGCGGTTTCTCCTCAACAACAATATGATCAGATGGAAAGACAAAGGAGGCTCAGATTTATCAAGATAATAATGCTCATGTTCATATGCAACTGAACTAAAGACAGGAATCTCACTCTGAACTCTACCATTTCTCAGCCAGAGCAATAAGCCTTCTCAGTTTCGATGCTGTGAATAACTATTAGACTTTTTATCTGGGCCAGAAGTATGTCACATCTCCTTTATGCTATTTCCCCTACAAAATTTTAAGAGAACCACCATTACGTTTTCTGAGCCAACAAAGAGCAAACTTTGAGCAATAAAAATTTTTCTCTGGCCCACAGGACAGTGATTCGGGAAACAATGCTATATGCAGAGGTTGCTAACTCCAGAGACATTATCAAAAGATGGGACAGAGGTAGCTAGTAAGGTATTACAGGAAGTCCCACCTTTCAAATAAAAAAGATCACCTTGTTGGTAAAGGAAGGCTATAACAGGTAAAAACCTGGGCCCATATTCATGATACATCTCAGAACAGGACCGCTGATTTAGGATCCTATTGCTCACTTACTTACTATGACTTTACATACAAGAAAAGATCCAAGTTACATGAATATGGGTCCAGGACTATCATATTCTTACACTGACACAAGCACAGATTTAGGCACTGCTGTCTTAGCGAGAGTACTGTCCGGGTTTTGACTAATGTTACTGAAGTTCTTATATCAAACACATTATCAAAACAGAACTACAGGTTACACCCCTAAAGAAGTTGATAAACCTCTTGTTGCTGAGATATGTGTCTGCGCAGTAACTGGAACAAGCTGAAAAATGCTTTGCACATTTGAGCTAAGAACCTCAAATTATTTGTACAGTTTTTGTCTGAATTTCCCACAGGTTTGAGTCTTTTAAACTTCAGCTTGGCTATCAGTTTTAGGGGTTATAGGTCTCTATCCATTCAAGCAGATGACTGGAAATGACGTGCTGGTGTTTCCAAATGCCATAGAGTGGACAGACCCCAAATTATCAAGTTTATCAAAGTTTCATTTGATGAGGTGTGTTATGTTAGCTAGCAACTAAACTGGAAAACGAATCTTCAGGAACAGAGTTGTTAACCACTGTACTAGAAAGTGTACCCTGTATACTAAGAAAATCCTTATGAGTCAGTTTCCCAGACTAAAACAAACTCAAAACTTACATTAAAAAGGATTTTCAATGGTGGCTCAAGATATTGATACTGCAATTTAATTCAACTCTAGTCTCAATCCATGTCCAGGAAACTGGCCCACACAAAAAAACCTTCACTGTCAACCACTTTTGTCTCATAGCCCTAATCAAAACTTGTGACTGCAGCCTATCAGTTTTGATAAAAAATGCTGATCCGTTTATTTGCACAAGAGCACATAGAGCAACAAACTCAAGTATAATGGAAGATGAGGATGGTGGTCCACAATACAGTTATTTGACTTCAGTGTTCGTTCACAGGGTTAGTTCATGTCCTAATTTCTTTTTGCCTCCCCATTCATATTGTGAACATCAACAATTTATCACAGGAAAATGACTTCTATAAAAATATACACATGTCCTTAGGTATGTCAGTAGTTCTCTGAGCTCAGTAAGGGGCAGAGGAGGTCTCAGGGGATCTTCCATTTAGTAATGATTACAGCCAATTAGTGTTTAACAAGGCAGCAACCTGATGGCATATGGCATCTAATAGAAAGCCACTGTAAACCACAATTGATATTACAGTGTGGGGAATCTGTGTTGTTTTTATTCATTTTAGCACATTCTGAAACTGAATGTTATTAAATAATATGCGGCAGTCCTAAATGACTGGGCTGGAACGAATTTCCTTGCTTTCTCTAATTTGTGTGTGTACTAGGGGGATATGTAGCACTGCCCCTCTCTGTCTCTCTCTCACACACACACACACACTTAGCTAGATATGCATATGAATAGACGACGATGATGATGAAGAAAATTTAAATACCATAACTCTTTTATTATTCATGCTCTCCCATGCCCTTTAACTCTCTTGGCTTCACTGGCTTTTACAAACAATGCAGTGGAACATTAATTAGTAGTGTAACATATAAAAAGATGTAAAGCTATGCACGACATGAATAAGAACTTACAGTGACTAATGGGCTGTTTAAGTCACGCATCATGGAATAGGTGTTTACTTAGGCTCGCCGTGACACAGAGCTGTATTTATGTTTGGCATGCCAAAATGTATGAGACAGGTCAAAGTAACAATTCAAACAGCTATCAAATGCCTGATAGTAAATATGAAAGGGCACCATCAAATGCTTGGACAGTGGAGAAAGTTCTTTCAAAGCCTTTATAATAAGTCAAACACAGACCTTTTGCTGTTATAAGCAAAAGGAAACTGACAAATTAACAAAGACAATGAAAGAGATAGGATAGAGAGGGAAAGAAAGAGCAAGAAACAAGAAAGAAAAAGAAGGAAAGTTGGAGAAAGAATGAGGGACAGACAGCTCAGAGACGTGCATATTTCAATATTAATCAGCTCAGTAATATTTTAACAGGCACTAAAAATCCAATTCTCACTATATTGCCTCTGACTCTTGGCGATGATTATACATCCGTAGAGGCCGAAACTGCACTGGAGGAGAGTGTGTGTGTGTGCGTGTTCATGGGTGTGCACGTGTGTGTGTGTGTGTGTGAGCGTCTAATGGAACAGACTGACTGACCCACAAACTGGAAGTGACACACCATTTAACTCACCCCACAAAACGCATCTCACACACACATTCACTCCAACTCTACATGTCCCTGCTGAATCCTCCCAGAAGCCAAAGTCACTCATATCTCACCGGTCATTATTTGGGGAACATCTCGCATGGCCTCTCTCTCTCTCTCCCCTATCCCAATCGGACGCTCCCAGTGCCTCTTTTCCCCTGACAGTGGTCATATCTGAAAGAGGGAGGAGGGATGAGAAAGAGCCATCAATATGTATTCCCCCTGCTCCCACCTCCTCCATTAAACTTTAAAAACGCAGATGTGTGATTAAACCTGACAGGGAGGGAGATCGGATGAGTTATACAGAATTCTCAATGGAGCTGCGCCAAAAAAATGGCCACATTTAAGCACGGCCCTACAACATGCTGCGTGCAAAGCCACGCAAATCATTGACTTGAAACTACATTCCTTACAAAGCACTCCATTAGCAATACTCATAAGATTACATCATTTAATAAGGTCATTAGACATATGTGCAAATAGCCTCATATTGTATTCTGAAAAGGGTTTATGAGTAAAAAATGAGTAGAAAAGAAGCGCAAGGTGACAAACCCTGCCTATATATTGCTCTCACAGCTATCTGTCTCAGTAAGGTTCATTTGTGGTGATCTATAAAAGACTTGGGACTCTTGGACTGCCTCTACAGAATACACAATGCAGTGCAGTTGAAGGCTTATGATAACTGGAATATGTGTGTGTATGGGAGGCAGCATGTGTATGTGTGCGCATGAGGGAGGGAGAGCAAGAAAGAGCACAATGGTCTCAGTGTCCTTCACTAATGAGGTCTGAAAGCTAGTGCAACTAACAGACACTCACATACACTGGCCTCAAAAATACTTACTGCCTCATCCCTGCCCCACAACACTGATGGGCTAGGCGATTCATAGCCTATCTTTATAATTTTTCTTAAAGAAAAAATCGCTCAATCAGCTTATTTTAGTTCCATCTCATGTGCATAGGTTACTAACAGCTATGCTAAATGCATTAACAGTTACTTTTCCCCTATGGCAATTAAGCTGAGTGAACAATGAGTGGTTAAGGAGAGAGAGTGAGGAAAAAGGAGAAAGAAGGAGGAGGGAGGGAGGGGGAGAACAGATCGAAACATGAGGGGGACAGTGCTGAAATCTCACAGGTGGTGGAGAGGTCGAACCAGCGCCGTCGACTGAAGCGTGATTCTGCGGAGATAACCAATTCGTATTTTTGCGCGGTTAGCTAGGTTAGCTAGGCTAAACGTTACACCGAGAGAACTTAAGTTGAACTACAGCCTGTCCCTGGCGGAGTCAGACAGTTTGTCGGTTTTTCCAGCAGACTCGCAGCTGTTCGATAGGAAAATGAACTTCCGTTCCTGTTTCTAAACAGTTTTTGTTGTTTTGAGGGAAGATTTGGTCGCGTCGCGAGCGTTTTTTCCTCTCCTCAAACCGTCGGTTTGGTTTGAATCACTCAGCCGTTGGTCTGTCAGCGCGAGCGCTCGCTCCGTAAAGTCGCTGAGGATGTGTGGAAGACGGTGAGGCTAACTTTAAACAGCCCTCACCAACTCGAGTGACTCAAATCTTGTTTTTTTTTTTTTAATAAATGAAAGAAACCTGTGAGAGTCGAAGAGACGGTAAGTGTTTTCAGTTTTACTTTAACCTTACCACAGTCGTTTAAAGTCGCTTTTCGCTGTGGGGTGCCGCTACCTTCTCAGGTCTTGCCCTCAAAACGGATGAATGAAAATGAGTTGCTTAGGGAAAAGATGTCTTTGAGAAATGCACTAGTGCTCTTTTCTCGGGGTGATAACTGAAGATAAAGTCTACCTTCCTTGAATAACGACCTGAAAAGGTAGCAATAACAGTAGCCTCCAAATTAAATTAAAGTAATAACTTCACTTAAGCATTTTTAGAATTTTGAGCCATTTGTGGTAGGACATATATACAAGTGTTTAAGTGGTCATAGTGCTATAACGATGTACACATTATTGTTTTTGGATATTTCATACATGTTAAAGTTCTAATGGAGGCTAGCTTTAGCTGATTTTGCCCTCTATTTCTTTCTCCAGTTGTGGAGTTTTGTCACTTCCCATGAAAGCATTGGATCACTCTCTAAAACAAGACATTTCCCTAATATTCTAAGACATCAGAGACATCATTTTTGCTCAGTCTTGTGAAGGGGAATCCTGCGAAGACACAGAACCCACATTTCATTTTGCCTAGACAATTTGGACGGATCAGTTTCATTTTATTTTCACTCATGGAGCATTGAAATTCCCTCATCATAGAGTGAGCTCCTGGCGTGTCTGCATAAAAAAACAGTGCTAACCTATTTTGCAAACAGAACATTTGGTGGCTGCACATGAACCTTTAATGAATTGAATTTGACAGTTGCTCTCTTTGTTAGCTGCTGCTAAAGAGCGCCTTTGCTGAGCTGTGGGACAAACACCATTTTTACTGATCTGTGATGAAAGAGCGCGACTAAAAGGGCCTTGTGTACCCTAGAGGAATCCCTGCATAAAAGCTTGCAAAAGGGGTAATGAGAGACAAGAAAACTAACTCAACATTTTTATTACACTAGAAAACAAAAACATTGTAATGATATAATCACTAAAGAAATTGTCATGCTTATGGCATTGTGGTAGATAGGTGATCCAGAGCTCACTGTTCTCATCTGTACTCTTTTTTCTTGCCACTCCCTCATATTCTCCCCCTCCACCCCATTCTACCCATAGTCCCTCAGCACTCTTTTCTCTCTGTATGCTCCACACTCCGTTTGCCTCATCCATAAATTCATCCATTACCCTTCTCCCCATTGGTCTCATCTTTCCTTAGACATCCTTGCTTCTGACTTTTGTTTATATATATATATAAAATCTCCCCATAGCCCCCTTTTTCACTTTTACTTTTAGTCTGTATTTTTGTCAAACCCACTGTCCACGCTGGCGGGCACCATTCCGCCCAAAGGAGAGGAGGACTTTCTTGCGCTGGCTGCCTCCCGGCTGAGCCGCCGCAAACGTGTTATAGGGGCAGCCGTGGGCGTGGCCATGGTTCTCATTCTCTTGGTTGCCATACCTCTATTGGTCCACAGCACTAAAGGGGGAGGAGCTGGAAGTGCAGGAAGTCATTATGAAATGCTTGGCAGTTGTCGGATGGTCTGTGACCCCTATACCCCCTCGCAACATGGCCAGGAATTGACGGCTGTCTCCCCGCCACCTCCAGATTTCACAAGCCGAAGAGGAAAGTCTGGATACAGAGGGCCTCCAGGGATCCCAGGACCACCTGGCCCCAGAGGCCCCCCTGGAGAGCCTGGAAAGCCTGGTCCGCAGGGACCTCCAGGACCTGGTCCTGATGGTTATGTGTCCTCATACAGCCCGAAGATCGCTTTCTATGCAGGCCTGCGCAAACAGCATGAAGGCAGTGATGTGCTCAAGTTTGATGACGTGGTCACCAATGTGGGTAACTACTATGAACCCACCACTGGCAAGTTCACTTGTCCCCTCCCTGGTATCTACTATTTCACCTACCATGTTCTCATGAGAGGAGGAGATGGAACCAGCATGTGGGCAGACCTCAAGAAAAATGGGCAGGTGAGACCTTTTTTACATAACATTTGAGTCAGTTGTGCACACTGGTGACGAGTGGTGTTTTAGTCACTTTTATTCATAAGTTCTAGAGGCAAACTGAAATTTAGCCGATAACTACCACAGTTCACCCTGCCCTTGTTGTATTATTGGCTAGGGGTGCAACGATTCTCCAAATTTACAGTTTATTTCAGTTTTTGAGCCACGGTTCAGCCAAGTCAAGTCAAAGTTTATTTATATAGCGTTTTTACAACAGGTGTTGTCACAAAGCAGCTTTACAGAATACCTGGGTCCAAGCCCACATGAGCAAGTCAGTGGCAACAGTCGCAAGAAAAAACACCTTAAGAGCAAGAGGAAGAAACCTTGAGAGGAACCAAGACCCAAAAGGGGAACTCTCCTCCTCTGGTTGACACCGGATAGCAAATAATAACAGCAGAGAATGAGATTTGTCCATTAGTATAACATAGACTTTGACTGTTCGTTCATTTTTTTTGTTTGTTTTTTTTGTGAGGGTGGGGATAAATAAAAAACAGGGAGATAATTTATGGGTTTTATCAACAACAATGAAATCAAATTTGTAACACCAAAGAGAGCACTAAAGAACATCATATTTTAACTTCACATAAATTAACTATGTAAACAAAAATAAATAAACAAATAAAAATTCTCTTAAAAAAATAAAAATACTCTGAATGCAGTGGGTTGGGTTGAGGGTGCGGGGGAGGAGTATTGACATGAGACTGTGGACATTTGTTTCTCAGTTTTGGTCTCTATTTCAGAATCGTTCCACCACTACCATTGGCCAATAACTCTGCTTTCTTAAAATCTATCAAAAAAGGTTTGATGGTGATATGAATGGGGAAATTAAAATAAAAACAGTGTTAGAGGGCTCCCAGAGTGGTGCATCTGCCTACAGGATTGCGTGCTATCTAGGACCAGATTTTGAATCCTGATGCTGCCACAGCTGGATGTCTGGATGGCTGGGCCTGCTGCTCTCTGATGGGGAGAGATGAAAAAGAGGCTGTTTACACCATGTATCAACATGTGTTTTCTGTGATCGAAGCACATTCAGATTTCACTTGGCCACATGAAAAGCCAGGTGTAAGCACAGTAAGGATGCTCTGTGATCGGATTATGATCAGATAACTCAAACCACATTTGGAGTGGATCTTGACCACATTGAACACAAGTGTAAATGGATTGTGTTTTCTGTATAAAATAACATTAGCAGAAATACGCCTGCTTAGTGCTGGCTAGCAAGTGAGAGGATAAGTAATGAAACGCAAGGCGGAGGATACGTGTGGAGCCGCTGAAAGCGTCCAAGCCTAGCTTGCTGATTTGTGTTGCAATGAGGAAAAAGTAAACAAGTAAACCAGAAATAACGTTTGTGTTGATATGCTTTTTATGTGCCTATTTAAATAACATGAATGAAATGAAGAGCCACATCAAAAGTAAGAGGCATCTGGCTATTCAGCACAATAAGTGATGAGTAATTGTGTTTCAACATTTTGGTAGAAGTGTAGCAACAGCATTCAGATACAGCACAAGTGTATTTATCTGGCTCATGTTATTTACATAATACAGTTGCATCACAGATCAGCCTAATTAAACATGAAAAACTGGCTGATTGGTGTGTGTGTGTTTATAACAAAAATCTGGCTCTTGACTAATTCTGATTGTGCATCCCTGGTACTAAACAAAAATGTGAAACAGCAGACTTTGAACTTTCTCTCTGCGGTGGTCAGTAACTTCCTATTCCATTTCCTTTGGCACGCTAAAAAAAGTAATCATAAAATAAAATCAGATCTCATCTTGGTCACAATTGGAATGCATTTTGGGGAAAAGTGTAAATGGAATCTGGACAAAGTATATGCAGATATGATCAGAGGGGGAAACATGTTAATGCAAGGTGTAAACAGCCTCTTATTTCCTCTCTACTATTGATCTACAAAGGTGTTGGCCACTCATAGGCGTCTGTCATCTCACATGCACAGAACTGGGCAGTCTTCGATTTCCTCCAAGCGTGTTCAGCTGCTCTGTCATGTTGCATGAGCAGAAACAGGGGAGGTATGACAGAGTAAATCAGTGATGAACCAGTGAATATTAGGGAGGTAGTTTGGAAAAAATCCAAAAAGGGAATAAAACATGGTAGATTTTAGTTGTGCTTACATTTCATACAGAGTTTATTGCCATTGTTTGTGTGTAAAAAGGATTTCTGACATTATTTTGACGCTATTTTGTTTGTTCTGTGTGTGGATCTCTCCCTGCAATGTTCTTATTAGATGCAGTTTAACCGTAAATGGCTAGTATATTACAGCTACATTACAGAATGGCACAAGGTGTATAATTATTTAGTAATGCTTACCTGTTGCCTTCAATACTTGTGTACTGCTAATGTGACACACCTTTTGGACATTAAATTAGAACATTGTAAAGGTGCTGTAGGTTTGAGTCAGCTGTGCAATATACCACTTAAGAACAGGATGCAGTTGCTCATATTCTCATTGTATGTGAAGGTCATGCCACCAGTTGAGTGTCTACTTGGCTGAATGAAAGAGTGTAGTCTTCTTCTTTGGGTGCATGGTGCTAGACAATGGTGCATCACTAACATTTGAAGAGGTATAGAGCTAGGCTTCATACACAGTGGTGGATTTGTTTTTCGGTCCTTGCCTACCCTGCTGGTGGAGTTAAGGGTGAGGACTACTTCTGCAAAAGACCATAATGTGTATTTTTGTTTGTAGTGTTTTGTAAGTGGTACTAGATAACGATGCATTGATTATGAACTTTTTATGGCGGATTCCAATTTCTTTACAGCCAAATTGTCAGATGGGTGATTATTTGGGCCGATTTTTTTGTAATTTTTTTTTAACCCGAAGCTCACAGTGGGCGGGCTAAATAAACACATGAAGCATGTTAGCCAGTACTTTGCATCAGCCGGAGTTGTCATATAAATAACATGATTTGCTCTTTAATCAGCAAACTGGCATTTTAAAATAAATAAACCAAATATTAGTTGCCTATTTAAATAAAATTAGTCAAATGAAGAGCTACATTGAAAGTAAGAGCTAACTGGCTGTTCAGCACAATGAGTCATGCATAATTATACTTCAGCATTTTGGTGTAGGTGTAGCAGCAGCATTCAAATACAGAACCTGGGTACTTACCTGCATCATGTTATTTACCTCATAAATTGCAACACAGGTCTGTCAAAATAAAAATAATAAATGTATTCTGAAAAAATCTGCTCATTCCGATTATGGCTGATTATGATTGCACATCCCTACTAGTAGGTAAGGTGATAAGATGTGACAGAACACCCTTGGACTTTGGAAAATGTCTTCCTTTTCTGCAGTGCTCAGTAACATCCTGTTTATTTCCAGTCCTTTGACAAGGACAAGTCAAGTGTCCAAATTGTTGGCTTCATGTCCAAACGAGAGTCAGTTATAGGACATTTTCAAGTGAAAGACAAAATACTATTTGGTGTTCTTGTAAATGTTGTGTGGCTAAAAGGTGTGAAGTGTGAGAATTTGCTCAGATTGGATCATGCAGCATTTTGGAAATCACATTTCGCTTTTCAAAAGACAGTTGTTTTAATGACATTGTATAATTTAGTAAATATTAAACTACACTTATTACTTATTACCGGAAGCTTAAGTGAGTAGTTGAATAAGCATGTTGAAAGTGTTCTTTCCAGTCACTGTTTTAATAATCGTGTAACCGAAGCATCTCTATACCTCCGTGGCAACATATCAGCTTTTTTGAGGGCATCATTTGAAAACTTTTGACTGTCTCATTAACACGCATATTTGCAACTTGATTATCACCTTAAAGGGAGTGCAGTAGGGATAAGCAGATATGACTGTTGAAGTGTGGACAAACCAGGTGTAGATGTGCACATCAAATAAATAAAAAAATAATGTAAAATTGACGGCTTATTCATCCAGCTGCTCAGTCCCTTGACGCTAATTAAAGACTAAAGGCAGGATATGGACAGCAAAAAAGGTGTCTACTGTGGATTTGAGAGATTACATGACCTGTGTGCAAACCTTTCCTACATCCATTTTCTGTGTAGTGGGAAAAGTCTAAAGGCACATTGACAGGTTTATAAGCAAAAGCTACGAATGTCCATTTCTATTTAATTAGGCAATGAATGCTGGAAATGTACCATTTTCCCACTGTCAACTGCTCTCGCTGAGAGTGACGTGCACCCCGTGAAGATATCAGAGTGAGAGCACATTAAAGAAATCCTGTGGCTGCCATGTACAGTTTAGTATTATCATGCAAGTCTGCTCCCCCTATTAAATCATTCATAACTCTTAGATTGGATCCTCTGCCCACTACCCATGCCCCGTCTTCTGTATGTTCATTGATTGCCCATTAATTATCTTTTCACTCAATTCAATTATTTAACCCCATCTCAGTCCATCTCAAACCCATCAGGTGGCTCTACTTCACTAGGCTGATGGGCCTTGTGTCCATCTGATTGAGAGATGTGTGTGTATGTGTGTGTGTGGCGCTGGCTCCAGTGATGTAATGTGGCAAAAAGAGCAAGAGAGAAAGCACAAAACAGAAAACCTGCAGCAAAAACGTATCGTATAGCACCTCAGGCAATATCAGTGAAGATCAGGCAGTTGTAGCTTCAAAATTAGCCTAATGAGTAAATAGTGCAGAATTAAAATTGATTAGATATCCCTGCATGTAGATACCACATACTGAAAGAATACTAAAAATTTAAGTGGGTGGTTTTGACAGATGCTGAGAGACTTGAATTCCCAGAGGTGTCATCTCAAAGGAGGCACTAAACCTCAGGGATTGCGAGCTGTATGCTGATTTCTAAAAGGTTATTTTTGTATGCTAACAACTATTACAGTCCCACAGGAATGCTACTGTAGCATCTTTAAAGTTGAGGTAAACGATGAAATGATTGAAACTATCTGCTAAAACAGTTCAGGGTCAGAAATGGCTGATAATGCAATTTATTTCTATTTTGGCTGTTCTGTGGTACGACCCAACTATATGTTTTATATCAGCCCTTTAATTCAGCCTACAGAGTGTGAGCATTGGACAAAGAGCAAATAAGTATCTAATTGACCATTGGCTGATTTGGCTGTAAAGATATCTCTCTAAGAGAATCATTTTATGTACAGTAGCTGCGTTCAGTGTGCTACCTTAATGCTTTGCCGCACAGCATGAAAAACTTTCAAACACAGTTTCAGTCCTCTTGTGTTGTAACATAAGAGAATACGTGCAATATGGCAGGCCAGTGGGTGGCCCATGGGATGCAGAGCGCCAGCAAATTAAGAAGCAGAGCGAGGAAAGGATGTGGCTACATGAAGGGAGCCATAACAGGGAGAGGTCGGCCGAGGCAGACAAGCCGCTTGACGTAAAGATCAGACGGAGGAAAGGAAGATAGATGGCTCAATAGAGACTTACAGACAGTGAACTGAGATGCGAGGCTACTGGGAGGCCTGCGCCAGGGCCAGAATGAGCGTGGAGCCAGAGACAGATGGAGAGCTAGCCGACATGTCATGGCCAGACAGGTTAACAAGGTGTCTGGGAAAAGAAACGAAAAAAAATCGAGAAGACTACGTTTGCATTTGTTTACCAATTATGAATGTGGGCAGACGTCAGGGTGTTAATTAAAGCTCTGATGGCTCTTCCTGGGTGTATTCTGCATACTGCTTCACCTGGTTCTGGGCTGCTGTGTGCATCTGGCCGAGCTGTCGGTGCTGCAGGTCTGATGGACAGTGAAAGCTGCCCTCAGGGGGACTTCACAGTGTGGCAGAGATGGCCTGCTCAAAGTGGGCCCCCTAGAGTGGGAGGCTAAAGACTCCCAAGAGTGTGCCAACACCGTGACAGAGCTGTCCATCCACCAAAGACTGCTAATCTATTGCCTTACGTAAATCTTCCTGGCATTTCGGCTTCTACAAATGACCTTTTAGCCACCATACCCTCTAGCATTTTGCAGAACGGTCTATGAGTTAGGAGGGTGAACGGATTGTATTGGTCACTATTTTTACACTGGTCAAAATGGAAATAGTATTGATGGACAAGGGTGTAAAAGTCACAAGCATGCATAAACCAAAATAGATTGAGCCATGTGCAGTTGTGATTCCACACAGCTGAGCCTTCATTTGGATTCAGTTGCACTCTTCCCTCTTGAAGAAGTGCATTCTACACTCTTAAAAATAAATGCGTCAAAAAGGTGTCTTTTACTTCCTTAAAGAGGCTTTCGGTAGGTGGTTCTTTGAAGAACTCTTTTTTTGTGAATGAGCTGTGGTGCAAGTGTGAAAACCTTTTTAAGATTAAAACCTTCCACATAACGTAAAAGCTGTATACTGAATAATCGTTTGTCTCATAAAACGTACATGCAAGCCAAAAACCTTTTAGGAAACTTTATTTTGAATAGGCCCCTGATGACTGTTGTAAAAGTTAATCTGTTCGCAGAGAGTGGGCAAGGATTAGTGATGTAATTATAACAGTGCCCTTCTCGATACTAAATGACATCAACTTCACATTTCTCCTGATTAATTCAATATATTGCCCCCTCAGTTTAAAAGGCAACACATGAAAATGTTCACTGCTCATTTGTTTGCTGTATCACAGCACCTGCTACAGCTGAAGTGAATTAATTAGCACACATTAAGAGAACGTGGATAGTTGTATGCTGTAGCACTGTCACTTTAGAGCTGCCTGTCTTACCCAACTAAAGGCTGAGGTCACACTCAAGCAAATAAATATAGGTTTTTTATAGTCAGAGTTATTTATATGATTGACTGTAGAGTTATTTACACAAACAGATAAATATGTATGTTTTGTCTGGCCACAGTTAATTACACATTATCTTTATTTGCCTTTTTACTCCTTGTGAGTGCATTTTTAACACGTTGGGTTATTCTCGTACAGGGGTTAGATAACCACCATTTGATGTCTGTGTTCTCTGATGATGGAGTAACTGCAGATGAAAGAAGTAAGAACATGAAAAGATTTGTTCAGTGGGCATGACAGTGCGAGCATTAGAGGTGGCACCTTTATTGTTCTGGGGCGGTTAGAATAATGAGATGTTTTTCACGTCTTTTCTTTAATGCTAATGTGGATTTGATTCACAATAAGACAGCAGGCTCATATGTCATCTCTGGCTCAACGGCACCATTTCTTCCTTCTCATCGTTAACTTCTCTGGTGCTGTTAATCTTTTAATTTATAGTCCCAAGGCTCTGCAATGTAGTTCCAAAGTCTTTTTTTCAGAATCTATGGAGTAAAGTAGACGAATGCTCATTTCATCCTCTTTTTCATTTAAAAATTCTCTCGTTTTTTCTACTGTCACACAGTCCTTTAATAGATCACCAAAAGGTCGAACTCTCTCGCACAGGCATGTAATAAATGCCATCGCCTGTCTGTTAATGACCTGTACCTGCTATAATAAATGTCTCCTCAAGCAGCGGTACAGACATGATACAATTGAGGCATAATGAGTGTCTATGTTAAATTGGTAGCCTCTAATTGCCAAATAGATTTAACTAGAATCACACAAATAAGTGAAGAACTAATAATGATCAAAGAAGTTAATTAGATATGCAGAGAGGCCTTTTAGGCCAGCTGATGATTTGAACACATAAATTCCGTAATGTTGACCATCGTCATTTACTATAGAAATAGCGATAATCACTTAATATGTTATGGTAGGTCTGTTCTTGAGCCATAGATATAAAGTGCTTGAGCAAGATGCCAATTAACTACAACTGTGAACAAGTAAAATGATTGCTTGTCTCACTTTAATCTTGTTCACCCCTTGGGGGACAACACAGCTATTCAATAAATGTTCAATTTCCAAGCCTTTTGGCTTCCCCGCACTCCCTCCCCTGCTATGTGCTCAGTCCCTTAGGTAAGTTTAAGAGCTACTTTTCCATTGTCTCCGCTCTAAGAGGTCTGTATATCACAGAGAATGAGTCCTGTCAGTTTTATTACCGCTGGAGCACAGCAGCAACTGATAAAAACAAGACTTCATATACCCTCACATCTCGGCGGTCCCACAAAATAGCCTCGCTTGATCAGTCTGTTATCCTAACCCCCTCCCAGTCTCTCTCTCTTCTCTCTGTCTCTCTCACTCTCTTTCTCTCTTGCTCTCTGTCTTCTTCTCCTCTCGCCTCGTCTGTTGTCTGTCTCTCGCTTCACATCTCTGCTTGTGTATAAACGTCACTGCAGCTGCGCTCTGCTTTTTCTGTCCCCCCTTCCATCTTTCCATCCTTCCCCTTCGTTTAATGGTGCCCCTGTAATGAAAAGTGCTGGCAGAACAAGCCCCCGGCAGGCCCGAGGGTCCTCCCTCGCAGCCAGTGCCGAGATCAAGCCAGCATGCTGTTTCACAAGCAGCCCGCTCCCACGTCAATATCCATCTCCGATGCAGTCCACTGTAATCCTGAAACATCTCCCACCCTGCTCCCCCACAAGACAAGCTTTCATTTCACTTATATTTGATAAATGCCAGAAAACATCGAACGGGCGAAGTATGTGCTGCTGTGCATTGAGCCCTATGCCTGCTGCTGGCCAGCAGACGTCATGGAACCATCCCAAAAATACAGGGCAAGAATCAATGGGGGAAGAGAGAAAAGGGCTTAATTGTTCAGTGCTGGGTGTCTTCTAATTAAAGTGACCACTTGCATTTTGGTATTGAGCCTGCGAGTGTGCCTGAGGGAGAGAATGGCCCTTTTCCCAGTTAGCCAAACTAATGAGCAGGATGACATAGGCTGGCCGTCGATGGCGAGAGCAGGCCAGGCCATCACTGTCACACACACGGATGACACATTCCTTATATTGACTGCCTCAGCTGACAGCTCGTAGCCGCTCAATATTTCTGCCCTTTTGGAATCTCAATTTTTCTCAAAAAGTTCTTGTGTGCATCTGCGTTTACATGTCAAATCATTAACATATAACAATTTTAGAAGCAATATTCAGCATATTCGGGTGTTATTTCATTTGTAGTCTTATCCTTACAAATGAAACTGAGTTGATTCTTAAAGGGAAATCTTTAAGAACACACATCGGTATTCAGTTATACATAACTAAACAGCAGGCAATCCACTCAATTTACAAATTATTGACTGAGCTGTTCTGCAGCCAGAGACTGTAATTGAGTGCACCTGTTAGATTATTGCTGTGAGAAATGAGGTTAGCCAAGTATGAGGCTAGATTTTCAAGTGTTATGTATCTGTATATTTGTATATTTGAAGGAGAGGTCCTGTGTTAATTTTTGTGTTTTAGGTTGACAGACTAAAGTGATGTCCACCAGCATGCTTTATAATGGAAAATCCACATTGTCATCACCATCAGTGAAAAAGGCTCACCCTATTTTTCACATTGTTAATGTTTGAATACATTGTTAACATTAATATGATCATAATGTGATCACATATCTTTCATTCATGTATGAACATTGTTGCAAAGAAAAAGAACTATATAGAATGAATTTAAGTCAGTGGCTGTCTCTGTTTATATATTTTTCCCAAAGCTCCATTAGGGAAGATTGTCTGGAACGCCTGACAGAGATTGAGCGGTGACACCATGGTCGGACATTGAGCATAGCACCAGACAATCAATGTCTGACATCTGTCGGCGGATATACTGCTTTTTGGAAATATTTAGAAGAGAGCAAAAGATAACCAGAATTCTTCAGAATGTTAATTCTGTTCAGTGAAAAAATATGGTGATTTAGTTTATTTTAAATGGCCAAGACTTAAAATAAAATGAATATACCATCTTGAGAAGCATCTTCAATAACTTAAAAGGCCAGTTTAGCAGGTTGATAATCTAAGAACTTCCATGACTTGAAAATGCTTACTCGTTGAGAAAGTAGATATGATTATTTCATTGTCATAAGTAATTATTTTGAGAAAATAAGTATTTTTACCATTTCTTTTTCAAACAACATGTTCATTCTCAGCTGGAGGGATGATCTGAACTTGAGTTCTGTGCCAAATGCATTATTTGGGAACTGTATGATTTTGAGCATAACCTCTTGGCTACATGCAGTGCATCAAAAAATGTCTGTGATATTTCTGCCACAAATCAACAATTAGTTTGAGTAAAGCAGGGACTGCAGTTTCAATATATGCTTTTAACAATCATTTGGAAAACTATCAAATAATTATTTAGGCAAAACCTGCTCTTTCAAAGTCCTGTACAATTTATTGTTTTTTAAAATTGTTTTAATTTTTTGGTCTTTTTCCTTAATTAAATTGAGAATAAAGTGACAAGGCAGTTACTTTTGTATGTTTTTTGGTGCTATGTTGGTAGCAAAAACAAGACAAGCTTGTCACTGGTGTTAAACAGCGTACAGCCAATACTAACTATCAGCTTTGGTAAATCAAAATAGGTGGTTCCTTCTAATAATATCCTCATAGTATTTTACCCATTTACAGGGAAAACACCCATAAATGCATATGTAATGAAGCAAAAATAGCAGACATACCTTTGATCTTATTATGGGTGCCAAAAGACTGTTGTGTCTTTATTAAATCGCGACAGCCACTTTATAATGTCAAAATAGGTTTTGCGCAAAATGTTAGCAAATATGCCCCTGAATCTTTTAATGTTGATGTTTTTTTAAGACTGCTGTTAAATGTTCCCATTTTTTCAGCTGAAAAAAAAAAATCCATGAGACAGAAATGAAATTAAATCATAGTAAGTAAAAATGTATCCTGTAAACTTACTATGTTGCCTGTTTTATCAAAGGTCTCTTCACCTCCTTAATTGTAAGTCTATTCAAGCGTATATGTCTGTGTGTCCACACGACTAAGCCCAATTTAAAATGTTAACAAACAAGCAATAGATCCACTCCAGGGAGTCAATACAACGGATCCTTGATGCAGAATTTAAATAAGTCTGATTCTGTGGAGTGCAGCCTCTCAGCCTGTGCACAGGATGTGTTTCTTGCATTAAATTCAACAGGTCGATACTGGAAAGAGATACAGTGTGTGTTTACATCCCTCCACAGCAAGCCTTATTCCACAGGTTGGAGCATACGACCACTGGCATTACAGATCAATACGAGAAAGTATGAAACTGTTCCACTTCACTTTACTACTCGTTGTGAGGCAGCCCACAAAAACCATGCTATGATACATCAAAGAATATTTAAAAAGTTCTTTTATAAGACATACAATTTAGGAGGAATTTATAAAATGAGATCACCAAATAATGATAGATTTATGCCACAGATACTGTGTGTTATTTAGGGGACCTGTGAGCACTCATGCCTAGCATAATTCAGTAGTAGTATTGTCAGTATCATATATCTGGCTACTGGACACTACACTGAAAAATAATGAATTTACCTCTCCATTCTTGGCCCACACATACATCTCTTCATAGCAATTGCCGCAAGTTTGGACAAGTTCATTCAACCTAATGAGAAAATGAAATGTGTAACTAATTTTTTTTTGTGAAAATATGGAAATTTATAGTCTGTAATTTATCTCAAATTTATTTTGAATGTGTACAAACTGTTACGACAGATTGGGTGACTGTTGTTGTTGTGTAATCAAACTAGCATTACTGTGGTGGCAAATTCGTTGTTTCCAACCTGCCTATTTCCCAATAACTACCTGCCAGCTTGGTGGCTTAGCATTTAACGTGGACACTCAACATTATGTAGCAAATGTCAACTCCAAAATAAATTCACTATATTGAATAAAATTTTGGCCCCACTTATTCACTCCAAAGGAACGCATTGTTGGCTAGAGCATGAATAGGTCAGCTGATGGCTCAAGGTGTATATCATTTTCATGTGAATTATATTACATCTACACAATTATTGCCAAAATTAAGGAAACTAAAAGACAAAATTGTCATTGTGATGTATTTTATTTATGCCGAAATGTGCGGTGGGGCTGTCTAATTTTCACCTTTTTTATGGAAAAAATGGGGTTTCCAACTTTTACTTCCAACATCTCATGCAACCCGTGGTCTCTGTCTAGCCTATGTGTGAAAATGGGAAAGGCCTTAGGAAAGTATTCATACAACAAGAGTTGAGCTTGGGACATTTAATAAACACATAATTACTTGAATTAAGTTATTTCTATTTATGACTTTTTGTGTATGACCTTTAATTATCTAGCTATGCACTCACTGGCTACTTTATTAGTTACACCTGTCTTGTATGTACACTCGATGTCTATTTTGTTAGGTTTATTTACCATATAGGTGCACTTTGTAGTTCTACAATTACAGATTGTAGTCCATCTGTTTCTCTGCATACTTTCTTTAGCCCTCCTTTACCCCGTTCATGGTCAGGACCTCCACAAAACCACCACTGAGCTGTGTATACTCTTAAAAATAAAGGTGCCAAATGCAACCAAAAAAAATTTCTTTGGAGAAATGCTATAAAATAAGCACTTTTTGTTCCCTAAAGAACTTTTCAGTTCTTTAAAGAACCATTTTTGTAAATTCGCCCTGGTTGTTTTGCCTGTGCTAAGAGACAGTGACAGGGTGAGGTGTGAGCGTCTCTCTGGCCTTCCTCTAACCGAGCCTCTATTTCTCTCTGTGTGACAGGTGAGGGCCAGCGCCATCGCCCAGGACGCAGATCAGAATTATGACTATGCCTCCAACAGCGTGATCCTGCATTTAGACGTAGGGGACGAGGTGTGCGTACAGCTGGACGGGGGCAAAGTACACGGGGGAAACACCAACAAATACAGCACCTTCTCCGGGTTCCTCATCTACCCCGACTGACTACCCTCCAAACCTACCGCCCTGTCACCCCACAATGCTGCTCAAAACACTCTCAAACACTCTCTCTCCCTCTTTCTCTCTCACACACACACACACACATCCATATATTGAATAGACTTGAAAGGAGAGACATGCACATGGTTTGATGCTGGCTGGAAGAAGGGCTTCACAGACATGATCTCATGAGCAAACTCTTACTTTCATTGAGCAAGTGCATTTTCTGACAAATTGTTTGTATGTGTATGCAAATTATGGATATATGCTATACCTATACACCTACAAGTTTCCAAAAAAGTGTAAAATAGATATTGCGTATAGAAATATATCTACCGGAGTGCTACCCTTCCTCAGTGTTTGCAGCATTAGGTGTACGTGTTGAAGTCCAGTCATTTTTGTGTGTCATCGGAAGCCTAATTCACTTCAGTGAGATTGTATTTGGATTTCTGCTGGAGGTTGCACACAAGGTTGCAAAGGCAAAGGCCTAACATGCTTTGCTGAATTCGGACACAGCTGTTACAGATGGCTGAGATTTGGTGGGAATTATTTCACAGGGGTTATTTTCACTAACAAGCGGACTGATTGAATAGCGCCGCACTACGGGAATTCGATACAATGACATATATATGCGCCTGCACACCACTGTGGGACTGTGATTAATCTAAGTCCCCTGGTTCAATTAATTTGACTTAAAGTGACCGCTTTGGCTGTCTGTGTGGAATTGAAAATATGGCCTGTGCGCGTGGATATACAGGGGGTAAGATCGAACACACAATGGCTGGCCACGACTCTGAGCTGCGTGAGCATGGATTTCCAATATGTCCAAGCACACCGGCCCAGACTACAACATTAATATATTGACTTAGGCTGATAATACCCCATCTCTAGCTTCACTACATTCAATGTCTTAATCATAAGACTTAGTAGTTCCTTTATTTTTGTGTTTAAACAGCTTCTTATGGGCATTGCCCAAAACAGGAGGCTATTTTTGCAAACAAGGTGGTACATGTAAAAATAATGCATCAGTTTTGACTTAAACCAAATTGTTTTATTGCAGAAAGTAGCTGCACGTGGTGCGTTACATACTTGTCATGTGATAATACAGATCTATTGACTGCCAAATAAATAAATGAAGAAATTAATGTATCTTTGAAATATTAAATAAGCTTTGAAAAATTATAAATATCTGTTAGCATTTATCTGTATCATTTTCAAAAGAATAAAGTAATTGTATCGTGTCAGTATTATACAGTCTTTTATATTGATCTTACATTTCCATAGTGTCTATTAATAGCACTTTAAATTGTCCAGTGTTATTACATCTATGAACATTTCACAAATCATCTGGAACTATTTTATCCCAGCAAAATCAGTTGAAGCTTAATTAAAGTGACCACGGTCAGATAACAATAAAGTTGTCTAGAAAATTAAATTAGGTTTTCTGTAAATTGTTTATTTCAGAGATTATATACAACAAAGTGTTTGAAACATCAGGCCCTCCTGAGTGTGTTTGTGTGTGTGCTCGTATGTGTGTGAGTTGTGAGCGACAGTGTCTTCCTTTTTGTGCAGAAATGCTTCATTGATAAGAAATCTCAGCATTTTTGCAGTGTTTTCTGTCTTTTCTGAATTGTGTGCCATTCCACATCACACATCGCACATCAGCAGGATATTTATGGCTGATTGTGGAAATCTTATAGTAATTCTGTACAAGGCCTGGTAGAAGTTGTCACAAGACAAGTCAAGCCATGTGCAAATACAAAGACATGCAAATACACAAGACATCAATACATCTATAAATCAAGCCACATTTCTTCCTCATAAACCGACTCTATAATAAAGAATGTTCAAATATCACTGACCCTTTTTCTCTTCTCATATGTACATAACCTATTGGATTCCGAAAGCTGGTTTGAATAGGGCCACGCTTTGTGAGTTGAACATGTTGTTTGATGTATTTGTTTCTAATTTGGTTTCTATAAAAAAGTCGATGCTAATACAAAGATGACTCATATTATCAGATTTATTTATATCAGATGTAAATATATGTGATATAAATTATCAACCCATTCATATCCAACAACTAAATTATGGAAAAATTAGTTTGAAGAAAAATGCTGCAGAACATTTTCTGTTTGGAATAAAGTGATGCAATTTTGCATGTTTATACCTTAGATGTACATCTTCTGACTACATTACATTTTCATACTTTTATTCATGATCAAATTTTGATTTGACTTAAATTGGAAAATGCATTTTTACTTCTGTATTGTGATGTTTTTCCTAATGAAACTGAGCTGAGAGCTTCTTTCTATATAGGTGGGGGTGGTGCTGACTGGTATAATAAAAAGTGTCTTAAAAGTCACATTTTGATGGAAAATTATAGACAAACAAGAATTTTGTCTTTTGAATGATGCAGTATGACGAATGGTGCTTAATATTCCAGGGAGTAATAATGTAAAACAATGAGTAAAAAGGTCAATTTTGATTTCAGGTTGACCTACAAATATGTAGGATCATGTGACCAAAAGCCTGCATTAAATATGACAAACTAAGACAAATTAATTATATTTCTTCAGATTTGTGAAAAGGCTCAAAGAACATGTGGGCCAAAGGAAATGTAATATTTCAGATATGGACATGAATGGGTTAATATTGGAATTTAAGGATACTGCATTGGAATTCTGTTAACAATACAACCATGAGGTGTGGATCTTTCATTCAGTGAATTATGATGATCTCCTGAAATAGTGTCTTTGTAAAGAAGAGAATAAATAAACATCAACAGTCAACAACTACAAACACAAAAAACAGCAGCAGGACCTCGGCCTCTACCTGTGTCGAGCTAAAAAGAAGGGAAAAATCTTTAATTAAAAGCTAGAGGTAATGACATTCTGGACCTGGAGGCTTCAGTGAATCCGCTGCCTGTGGGAGCGTGTGTGTGTGTGTGTGTGGGGGGGGGGTTCGCAGTGTGTCTGCAGCCAGCCTCCTCGCTCTCTCCTGCCAGATTCCAGTTGAAAGTTAATTGGACGGGGAGAGGTCTGAGACGGGCTGCGTTGAGGCCCATTAGTGATTCCCCTGTCGAATGCAGAGCCACGAGGATCACAGACTCACAAATAGGCGGATTAAAATAATCAATACACTTCACTTACCTCCAGCACATTCACACAAGTGCACGGCCGCCAAAGCCGCACGTAGGCACACACATCCAGCAGAATGAATTCAGTAATTAGTAGAGGACCTATTCACCATTGGTATGATACCTGGTGTCTGGCCTTCTCACACACACACATACGCTCACACACAAATAGCTGTGGTATCTAATGAGGGGGCATAGTTCTGACTGGTTGTGAGGAGATGAGGAAAAGGTCAGCGAGCTGTTGATGGGCTGCTCCCGCCTCACAATGCATCATAGGATCTTATAGCCGATATTTCAGCCATGCCACACAACCCAAACAAACTGTTGACTTTGAAAATCCTACCTTAGCAAGCACGTCTGGGCTTCGGATGATGAAAGCAGAAGCATATGCTGTGGGCAAAAATACCTTGCATTGTGTCTCAAAGTGTAAAGACTAAACAAGCAATGTGTTTTCTTCCCTCCTAAAGTTTTACTTCTTGTGAACAAAAAGTTTGAGCTACATGACTAATTTATTTGGTTTGTGTTTAGAACACTTTTCATTCTATCTGTCACGCCTGTAGTATAATGGATTACTGTGCATTGCTTTAGACATTTGCCCATTTGCTTCTATTATAAATGTATTTCAAGTGAACAAGTTTTCTATTATTTTACTAAATACAAAGAACGTATTAAAATGATTGTGGTAATCAATCATACCATAGGGTGAAGCAGATAGACCTTAGGTTAAGTAAAGCTGTAGCATTCCTTTAAAAACAAGCTTTGCTACTTTTAAAGGCCTTCTAATGAAGGAATTAAATTGCATATAAAGATTTTATAAATAGATAAATAGATGTTAGAGGCAGTGAATGGAGGAGTAGATTGTTTGCAAAACTTTAATGTATAAAGCAGTCGAGGTTCAATTATGGTTACTATTTGCTGTCTTAAAGTCAACCTTAAATTTAAAATCAAAATCTTTTTCTCTTATTATTTCAAGCCCCTGGTCATATTAAGCGTGATTCATCATACCACATTATTAAAAAGACAAGATTGTTTTCCTGGAATCTTTAATTGAATTGTAGTGACTTACCTGACCCTAAAATGTACCAAGTTTTGATTACATCACCATGCACTAGCAGGCGGGGAAAAATTAACTTAGTTATCTCAGTGATCTGAGTTGCTGGAATCAATGTTAGAATCTCACATAGAGCTCTCTGGACTCACTGGTAGCTGATCTATTTTATGTATGTTCCATATCGCTGCTGTCGGAACAAAAACTCATATCTCCAAAACGGTAACTTTACAGGAAAAGGAAAAAACCTTCTTTGCTTGTAATGTAAGTCAATGGAACCAGACTCGTTTCCCATGTCATTTTCAGCCATTTCTTTTGATCCATTCAGCATGAAATTTACACACAATGTAAAGGATAACAGGCATTTTAAAATTATGTCAAAAACTGAAAAACAACAAAACAGATGCACAAGGTTTTGTCCCAACAGCAGTGATATATGTTTGACTTTCATTTGGACATAGAGGAACTCTCCAGATACAATGACATACAGTTGGGTCCAAATGTCTGAGATCACATTGAGAATCATCTTTTTTCACAATTGTTTTTTTATTCTAAAAGGTTCTGTTGTTCATTTCCAGGTTTAAATGATAAAACAAACATAACAAAGAAATCTTGAAGATTCTGCACTATGTCTAGGTCAATATTCAAATTTCAGCAAATGTGTGATATAAACCAAGTTCAGGTCTTTTTAGTCTTATTTCCATTGAAGCTCATGCTCCGACGACTGTAAGGTGGATTTGATCTACTTGTCAGAGACATTTTTGTCACTGTTATTGATCAGAATCCGTGCCAGCTCGGGTGTACGCTGCCATTAAGGCAAAAGGCAAAAGGGACCAAACACTAAAAAAATTCTGAAATTCATGTAAATATTTTAAAAATTCTGCTATTCACTCAGGTTGTTATGCTAATAATGTAATTTGTAATTAAAATAAAACTTAGAATGCATAGAAATGCAAAATGGAAGCATTTTCTCAGACTTGTGAAGCCCACTATAGATGCCCATGTGAAGTGTGTCTGATTTTAGCATGTCTTCTGCATTAAAACTTTACAATAAATGGAGCAACAGCAGTTTTGACTGATTAAGGTAAAACAGGAATTCCATATTTTTTTCAAAATTTCTTTGCAGTTCTCTCTGAGATGTAAACAACGTCATTCAGAGTGGTTTGATGTAAAATAGCTCGTTGTAGAGAAACGTATTGATTTATTTACAGTGGTGGTGATAGGAACCAGGGGTCCCTGTGTCTACAACACAAATACAGGCATTTTCATATATTTACTTTACATTTTATGTGTTTAATATACTATTCTGAGTCATATTGGTAATATTAACAATGGCAAAGGAGGGGTAAATCAGAAAAAAGTTTTCTTTTGGGGCTGTTTGCCTTGCAGCACCCTGCATGAACTTCTACATTATAAATAGATATGAAAACTATGTTTTATGCCAAAATCATATATCAACATTACCAATGTCTCCGGCAACAGACAATGTATTCATAACTATTTCACGTAATAACTTTATCTGATGGAGCTTTTAGTGGCACATAACTCTTCAGCTGACTGGGTAAGGTTTTATAGAGTGGCGCATTCAAACCACTTTGCATCTTAATTTAGAGCAATGTTTGGACAATATACATTCAAAAATTGCACAAGTGAAAACAAATGATGTATGTTGACCAGACTGCAGAATATATCTGATTTTGAGCCCTTTTCTTATAGTGATGTGTAGAAGCGTATCAGTGAACAATGTAACACCTAAAATAGTCTTATTTTTTACCAGATAATGATCTGACATCTGACCTTCATACAGACAGAAGGTCACTGTAAACTGGCCTTTTGTTATCGCAGTCCCTGGACTGACCACTGAGCTTACCGGATAATCAAAGGAGTCGATTTTAACACACACACACACACACACACACACACACACACACACACGCACATCATCTAAGTCACTTGTCCTTCTGGGTTGTGAGGGGGTGCCGGAGCCCATCCCAGCAGTTACTGAGTGGAAGGCAGCAAGTACCCCCGACAGGTTGCCATTCGCTTCATAGACACATACAATCACACACACATTCACACCTAGGGGCAATTTAGTGCGTCTCAACTTTAACAAGTTACTAATAAAATACATCACGGTGTCCATCAATTTCCAGGTTGCAGCGCAAGACTCATGACAGGTGGATCTGAACAGTTATATGCATCCTTCCTTTTTCTTAGCAAAATCTACACAGCATAACTGCAAACTGGCTTGAACTAGGCCTGATGCCTTGAAAGTCTTCTCAAATAACTGACAGCCTCCACACACACATTTTAGTACTCATAAAAGGTATGTTGTAATACTTCATGCGAGTATCATGTTGCAGAGTGCAGCACTTAACTGGATTATCAAACTTGCTCATTAATCTCTAATGTGTCTGTGTACTTCTAACTGAGCAACAGTGCACATCCAAAATGACACAGAATGGATAGATCCAGAGAGAAACTGTTTATAGTTATAAATACTTAAAACTGACTGCATCTTGGGTGTTAAATGTATTTAAAACCAGCCAATGTTGCCAATATACTGTCATTGTACGATGTGTGGTAATTAATTGGCAACAATGAATTTGTTCTTGTATCAAAACTCACTGCTATGAAATGTCAGTAATAGAACAACACTCACAATGCACAGGGCATTCATTTCACTGTTGCACTGCCCTAATATTTGCACAGGGCATGCCACCTGAAATATGGCATGAACACAGAGAATCCTAGTGGAGTTAGAAACTAGAATCTAGTAGTAACATGTACTTGTAAGTAAATAAATAGTAATAATATTATTGAGAAATGTATTATAATTATTCTTCCTCTTACATTATTATTGTCCATTTTGCATCAGATGTGATGTAAAAAAAAGGCTAAAAGTTAAAAGTAATATTCTAAAAATATATCAGTAGACAGCAATAAGAAAACCAATCCATCAATCACAAAACAGTCATATCTATGTGTGCATGAGGACAATTGCTATATGTCACATTGAACTCAACCTAATATGCTTAAAGGCGATATCACAGGGTTGAGGCCTATCAAAGAACAAGTTTAGAACAAGTACAGACAGGCTCATACTAATAACTGTACATGGATTAGATTTACTTAATACATGCAACAAGTAGTACTGTGCCTTGGCACTGTGTAACTTTAAAAGCTCATCTGTGTAGAATAGATAATAAATGTGATTGTGGCGCCATCTGTCGGTAAAGACGGTGCCATGCAGTTTGGAGAGCAAAATTAGAAAATTGTAACATAAAACAATAAAATATAGCAAAATAAGGAAAGTAAAACCGAAGGCTCACACTAGTCAAAATTGACTTTTTCATATTCTCAATGACCAAATACTGCTTCCTATTTTCGTAACAAGCCATGTAGCCAGTTGTGTGCTAGTTACAGACAACCTACAAGCAAAACACAAAATTATTGAACAGGAACCCGTTAATATCAAATCTGAAATTTCCTTTGGTCCAAAAAGTTTTTAACCATTATATATATTAAATGTCAGTTTCTGGTGATACAGGAGTACCAATTTTAACCAAAACAATACAAGATGTGAAACTGATTGTGAGTAAGTATGAAAAGTACATGTAAAATAATAATAAGTAATTAAAATATCTAATGGGTAAAGGTTAATGTTCTTCCAAAACAGAATTTCATCACTTTAGACAACTCAAAAGATGTTCTGTGGAGTTTTTAACTCATCGTACTTAATTTAGTTTTTGGACATGAATGGGTTAAAGACAATTGGGTCTAAAGCAGGGCTGCCTAAAGTATGGCCCATGAAGGTGTTTGACTTGGTCTGCCAGGAAGTTCCCCAACCCCAATCCCTCAGCCAGTGAGAGAACAAATGTACATGTATGTAACTTGCTCAATTGTAAAATTATATTTTTTAACTACTCTAGTAACAAAATATAGTAGAATGCTATTTAACACACACATTTATTTACCTACCTTCTTCTATTTGTATATTGTTTATTGTTCTTTGGCTCTTAGCCACCACAAACATTGCTCTTTGAAACTCTGGGCACCCCTGATCAAAAGATATAGGCCACATCTCAGCATACTTCAAGCAACATGCATGAGAAATAAGCAAGACAAAAATAAGCCATTACAATGCAACGAAAAGTCATTTTAAAACATTTTTATTTTGAGGTCCAAACATAAAAAGGAGAACTAAAACTGAAAATGGTGCACTTCTGAAACATAATTGTTTAGTTTGGATGTTAAGGTTTTCTGCATAACACTGTCTGTTATTGTTATGTGTACGTAAAGTGAGGTTGCTTTGTTGCAGCTGTCCTGCTAAAGTACTGTCCAACTCTGAAGGGCCTGAGGACTGACGGGATATACTGGTGGTGTTACAACATGACAAAGTGCTGCATCAAGAGGTTTTATTGCAGATAGTGCCAGCACACAAGAGCCATCCTTCATGCAGCTACAGGGTTTTTAATGTCACTGGACAGTGTGGAGACTAGTGAGGAGGTCATGTGGGATCTTAACAGGGGGAGATAAAGGCACTTCTGAAAATAAAAACCAAATGAGTGCAAATGGGGGGAGGAGGACCGGAATGGATAAGCAAAAGAGGAGGAATGAATGAACAAAAAGGAATGGAGAAAGATGTGTAACAGAACACACACACATAAATGAGACAGACAACTTGTTGTTTTCTTTATCTTCAACCATTCATGACCATCCGCACAAGTTCTGTAAGCAAAAGAAAAAAAAAAGAGAAATGTAAAAACACAAACGATGAAAATGGACTAGGGGGTCCACCTACAGCATGCCACACAATATCCCATTCAGACTCTATGCTAAATGGATCAGTGAAAAGGATCTAGTACACAGAAGAGTACTTATACGTTCAGACATGATCATGGCTGCTCTTTGATTCATTAATTACCCAATTGACCTGCCCTACATTTCCTCAGTGCTGTTTGGCTTGTGTGGCTTGCTGCAGATGGGAACTGCCCCCAGTAATCCTCATCTGTACCAGGGGAAGGCAACAGCGAGAGCGATCATCTTCTATTCAGCCAGAGCTTAGGAGTTTGACCAGGTCTAGGATTCAAGAGAAAGTTAGAGAAGCTCGTCCAGGTTTTCCTCAACTACTGGCCAAGAGTGGCGACAGATAGGAGAACAGTAGTGAAAACTTGTACAGCCCAGCTATGAATCAGCGTTCATCAGGAAAAAGAGGATAAGAGCAGCAAAAAATAGCAACTCACTGCCACTGGTTGGTTAGTAAAAGAAGTGACTGCACTGCTTCAAAAGCATCAACAAAATAGATGCCTGTTAACCTGTCAGTGACTTTAACGTAACAATATCTACAGGATGACACATTTAAGAAAAACTTCAGCGTTTATAAAACCTAATCTCAATCACCCACATCTGTAGCATGTGGCTGATTGCCACAGACAATAATTTCAATACATACACCTATACTTAAAAAAGAACAGGAAGACTTTTAAAATTATCACCTGTAGTAACTGATCATAACCTACAGATGTAGCAGACCGAGATTATCCTATTGTAACAAAGTCTAATGCGTTTCATCCCTTAATATGGTCAAGAACTGCCTACTCTGAGATGAGAGGGCCATCTGACCAACATGCAAAATAACTAATCACAGACCGCTGTTTTAGTGCAACGTGTAGAGGCAGGAGATTCTCTCGCTGGCATAATGGTTCACTTAAAAGCTAATAGATGCTCATGAATAGCTTTTAAAGATGATATACTGAACCAGGGTTCCTAAACCACTGGGCCACGGACCACAGTTGGGCCGTAAAACACCTTCTGGTGGACCTCGGGCCAGTACTGAGGGATATATATTAATACAGATCCATATAGCGGTCTGTAGTGGGCCACAAATGGCATTTCATCATGAAAATCAATAAAAAAGGATAAAATAATAAGAATGTAATACAAAATGTTAATATTAATAAAACCAAGTTTGAGTTTTGTTTTCCTGTGGGCCTTTATGCTTTCTAGTGAGAAGTCCTGAGAGGGAAAAGGCTGAGAAACTCCAATCTTACTTGTGAAAGCAGTCTTGACTGAAGAGAGACTATCTGCTTGTAATCATTTGCCTCTTATCCAATGATAAACAAACAAAAAAAAAGTGCTACACTTAAGTGCGTACACATGGATGTGCGAGTAGCCAATCAGAATGAAACTTCCAAAATCCTGACAGCTGTCACCAGCTAATTCTATTACAGATATCAGACGCTCTGTGTACATGTGGGCTGAACATCTGACAATAGGCTGAAAATTGCTGAAGTATTTCCTTAACAAAAGTCTCCAAAAAAGACAATCAGACTATCAGAATTAGTCTGGAACCCACTTACAATTAAACTGTCCCTATGTTGTAAACTACTTTCATGGCAGTGCAGTCACCCCTGTGCCTCTAAACCAGCCGTGCCCATGTGGCCATCCCATTGCTGGGCCAGACGCGAGCATGCTGCAGCCAGGGGCCAAAGAGAGCTGCTGCTGCTGCTGCTGCGGAAACATGAGTGTTCAACAACGAGTCAAAACCTCCACACTAACACCAGTTCTAATCAGACTCTCCAACTACAGACACGCCATGCCTCACAGGGACCCACAGCAAAATAAGCATTCAATATCCATTTCAGATTAATTAATAATTGAACGAAACTGGATCCTGTCTGTGTGATTACAATATCTAATTTCATTTCCAAATAGCTGCAGTGGTGAAACAGCAGTAGGAGGGGGTATACTGTGCAGGCATGTGTGCCCATATAAAGGAATAGGAGGAAGAGTCTGGATTGTAGCTTCATATGGTATACGTGTTGACTGTAGAAGGAGGACGTACTCCCAAGACAGCTCTCAGCCAGACATGATGTGACGAACGAAAGCTGTGGAAGACCAGCAAGAGTTATGGCATTTCCCCCCCCTCATCAGTTATTCGGTATCATTTCAAGTATTTAATTAAGCATTCTTCTTCAGCATCCATTAATGCACAACATCATTCACACAGCACATAATATAACACAGACTGGGACATGCATCTCCTTCTGTGGTGAGAACATGGGTTTAAGGTTAAATAAGGCGAGGCTAATTGCATACTTGACTGAGTTTCACCCATCTGCATACCTTCATAATTGATGCAGCCATTGGCATCCTCGTGTCCAGCCAGAAGCGTTTCTACCTCATCCTCTGTCATCTTTTCCCCTAAAACAAAATAAAAAGACTTTATTTTTACTTTCTCACATATTTCAAAGGCATTACAATACTATAGGATTGTATCAAAGAAAGTACAGCTTACAATACGCAAATATAAACACACTCTAGAAAAGATGGTCAGCTCGCATCAGTGCGTTTAGAACTATGCCAATTTGTGGTGCTTCATTCTGACAGTGCCCTGGATATGTGGGAGAGGGTTATAAATACCATCTCTGGAGAGAAGTTGGCTTACCCAGTGTGGTGAGAACATGGCGCAGCTCAGCACCCATGACTGTTCCGTTGCCCTCTTTGTCGAAGACCCGCAGCCCCTCTACAAAGTCCTCAAAGGAGCCCTGGTCTTTATTTTTAGCAATGGCTTGGAACATGGGCAGGAACTGCTCGAAGTCCAGCATTTTATAGTTCATCTCTGGATGCAGATGCAAATCGGAATTAGAATCTATGAATGTGACTCATGCAGCTGTTCCTACTTTATCTGAATGTGCAAGAAAATAAATTTCATTTCATTCATTTCATTTTTCAGTAGCACAGCATTCTGTGCCTTATCCTGTGATCACTTATGATTCATACCCTCAGCTTTTGGGTTGCCTAGAACCTTAAGCACTTCAGCATTGACAGGGTTCTGGCCGAGAGCCCGCATCACATCCCCACACTGACTATAGCTGATCTTCCCATCACCCGTCCGGTCAAACAGGAGAAAGGCCTCTTTGAATTCTGTAGATAGAAAATTCCACACAATAAGCAATAGGAACACTCATGTGAAATGGTGTCTGTGTTAGGCTATGAGAGAAAGAAAGAAACAAGAGTGAGAAAATGATAAGTGCTAGAACATGCAAAAGAAACTGATTATAATGAAAGCAGGATCAGTTTTATAAAAGGATTATAATGAAAGCAGGATCAGTTTTATAAAAGGATTTTAGCCTATATGGTAACAACAAAGCAGGAAAATAGGCATGCGTTCCACGAATGCAAGTTAACAGAAGTGATTAACACTGTCATAGGAACAGGAGTTTCAGGTCCCCTTGGGTGTAACCTGAAGGAGGGCAAAGAAACACTGCACCAGCAATCAATATTAATGTCATCCCTGGCTGTATTGTGGACTTTCTATTCAGATTAGCTAATACAGATCAAGTGACCCCCGAAACTTCCATTAAGGTTAAAGCGATAGTTCAGCGGAAAGGGTTTAAAAAAAAACAAAACCATTTCACATTTATAGTTCCCCCCCCTAGCCCAAATATAGTCAGTCAGCCAAGGCACTGGTGCCTGAAGTCTGTCTATTTTTCATTAATGTTAGCTATATTAGTCTCCTTTACCCAGCATAAAACTAAATAAGCTAGTTTTGGATGTCAGATATGTCTTCGCTGGTTGACTCCATTTGGGTTAAGGAGGAAACAATGCAAAATTGACAACCATCTTAAACTAGACCTGTTTAAGCACATTTTTTTTTTGTTATCAAGAAGCAAATCATACATATTGACAAAAGGCAGGTCTCATACAGCTTATTCCTGCCATATATTGCTTCAGCCTCATGTGACACTGATGGCCAAAATACATGGGTAAACGCTTAACTCCATTTGATGGAGTTAAGGCTTTGGGGGGGAAAAAAAATAAATAAATAAACTTATGCAGATGCCAGATCATCTTTGATATCAGTCAGTATCACAGCTTTCTCAACTGAACTTTCTGTGATTTCTGTGAATCACTGTAATAAATACAGAATACTTGAGTTTGATGCAACAGTCACACTACATAATTTAACGCAACATGGCCATATATATAATGTATGGAGTACGAGACAACATACATGCTTACTTAGCATATATACTGTGCAGATTTACACATACACATGGATGGCTTTTTGGACGTATATTAACCCCAGTCATGGACAAGATTACACTGTCCTTTTCAGTTCTGTCTAGTAATCCAGTGGATTGTTTATCAATTGTTACAATACCAACCTGAAGCATTAAGTACCACCCTAGACCACAGATATAGACACATCCTAAGTGACTACTTACTGTTTACTTATGAATGCCTAAAACATGTCAAAACAGAAAACAAAGTATCTGCAAACAAAAATCCACTCTTAAAGCAAGAACAAAGATGCTGTTAATAATAATAAAATGTCATAAGTTGTCTGAACTAGTGCTGGGCAAGATATTGTCTATACCTTTATACAGCAATAACAGTAATTATTAGTATTAGCATATATTAGTATACTGACAGATTAAAAGCACAGGTAACTGCATTGTATGCCATTTCCCCGGTGCTTTTAAACTGTTAAATTTCCAGAAATGCATTCCCTTACAATACTGTCAACTTTGGTCATTTTAAGAAAACAGAACAAAACGGTGCAGTCAAAACAAGCTGTGTCAGGTTTGTGAGATGATCTTTAAGTGCAGAGTTCCAGTACTCAGGAACCATAGGTTCACTAACTTTATTAATGCTAAATTACTTAAATGTCATCTGATACCATGACATATTTCAAAAATATCACTACACTAAATTTGATCAATATCTCCCAGCACTGGTCTGAACTCTCAGTAAATGAGCTCTAAAGTCAGAAGTTAACTGGGCTGGCCCTCCTCCCATAAATAGCTTGACTCTGTTGTGCTTCCTGCTCTCTGGAATGTGGCTGCTCCCCTCCAGCCTAGAAATGTGCTCTTTAACCATATAAGGTACTGGAGAGAATAGGAGCCTGAGCAGTTTTATGCCAGCCATATCGGATTAAACAAACCAGGCAAGAGAAGAAACAGAATCGTTTTAGCATCTAAAAAGCCAAACTGTTTTTGTAGCAGTAACAAGCACTGGATAATTACATCATTTCTTAACTCCTGCTGGTTGTCGTTGATTCTAGAAAAAAGAAATCTGGGGGATAAAAGTGTCAGATTAGGTTGGGGAGATATTTTTCAATATAATACTCTTGAGAGGAAAGCTGTACTTTGCTCTACTTCATTGAAACAGAGCACAATCTAAAGTGACGAGATTACAGCCTTCTTCCTGTGAGACACACCCTGGCATGTCGCAGCTGGAAGGAACACCATAAAGTACACCAAAGTACAACCAGACCACTTCCCTGCTCTTTCGATGTCTCACCATCATTTTCATGATCAATTTCTTGTAATTCTTGTTAATGTTGCATGCATACTCCTGTAAGCGGTCTGTGACATCTACTTGACTTAAAACAACGCATGCAAACCAAGTTACAACAGCTTAGGCACACAAAAATCGTTCATCGGGACGAATGAAGACACTACAAAGTTTCTACCTGAGCTGAGGCGATGTGCTGAACTTTTAAGAGCACTCACCATGAATCTGATCCAAGTTAAACTCAATCTGGAGGACAAAATAGGTGCAGAAGGGGAAATAATACATAATACACAAACGTGAGGAAAAAAGGAAGGAGATAAAAGATTTGAAAGGACAGAATAACAGCTGTGACAAGAAGCAGGTGATGTAGGTAGGGGAATGGAGAGAAAGAAAACTACACAAAGTTTACGTTACGGAATGGGGAAAGGCTGAAGACATGCAGTGTCTTCACTTGACACAAACTCACCAAGGATCTGGTCTTCTGTGAAGTCGGACTGTTTAAAGACAAAGCGTTATTGAAGACGGTGAAGTGGTATTTTTAACAAAAGAGGACCTCAAAAACGAATACCAATTTATTGTAGCGTTACAATCTGGCCAAAAGCCGCATATATTTCGACAGAAAGTCAACTTTGGATGACAAGTTAGCTATTGAGCTCCGACAGCCAGCAGCAAATCGTGTATTAGTGTATACTGCTGTCTGTATAAAACATGTACTACACGGTCTTAAAACATGGTTTAGCAAAGTTAAAACACATCAACCACATCCGTTCACAAACGTACAGCAGCTAACTAGCCAAGTTAGCTAGCTAGCTAGGTGGCTAGGCTAACCGAACCGTATCGCTTGTTAGCTTTGCTAGAGTGGCTCTACAGCGAAGTAAGCTAGCTAGTAAAGGAATGAGCGTAACGTTAGGGGATATTTCAATACTAAAATATAAATAAAATAGTTCAAGAGTAACTATTTATCCAGTTAGCGAGACACTAAAAAGCCCAAGTTACCATAGCTGCAGCAGGAGGAGGGTGTGTAAGACTAGAAAGCGCCTTCACGGACTATTTGGCTTTCAGGGAAGGAAGAGTCAAATTGCGTCGGCTAGTAAGTAGTGAGAAGTGCGGGACTGCCAGCACAGATAGCTATACAGAGTGGATGTGAATGTGGCGAGGAAGGAATAACTTCAGTCGATCCGAATGAACTTTGAATCTGCGAGGCGACGCTGTCTTCCTACGTCATGACGTTTCATGTACCGACATGGCGAGGTTTGCGTGCTTTCATAAGCCAGTGCATTATCAGTGGTATGTCTGCATGTACGTTACATTTGCACTTCATTAAACACCTTGTCTTCTAGATTAGAAATCAGATCAGATTTGACTGTCTTATTTTTTGCCTTCTACTGCTTACACTTCTGTAAGTTTGCCAAATGCTAAATGTAGGCTGAATGTGCTTATATACACTAGAATTTCCTGAACAAAGCAACAAACACCAAAACTCAAATAACAAAGCATTAAAGGGCCCATATCCTACATCTGCTTGTATATAATACCCCCCTCCCACACAAACACACATGTCAAACTTATGACATTTATTTGAGTTAATGGACCAAAACACTCATAACTCACATGTACATGACCATTTCCAACCTCTTTATCTTGCAGACTTAAATAGGTTGTTTTTGTTAACATGCTTTTTAGACTTCTATGTAAGTGACTTGTGTTCTGATTGGCAGCTCTGCATTGTCCCTCATTCAAAAAGACACCAAGCTGAAGTACTCCTCATAACGTCAGCATCAGTAAGTAGGAGTAAACTGCTGAAGGCTGAAGTGGATATAATTAAATGCATTGTTTTTTGTGACATCACAAAAAGTAATTTTATTCAAAATGGGCTATTTTTGCAGTTTAATTTTCAGACATGGACTGTGTGGAGTGAATAGTAAGTTTCTGAAAATATTTGCATAGTACATCAAACCTTTTATTTAAAAAAATGCAAGTTTTCCATGATATGGGTCCTTTAAAGAAAGGATACCTGTGGTAGCTGTGGTCTATCTACAATATTCAGTAAATATGGCACAGCCTTAGATGTGGGGAAATTACAATAGTTTACAGACACCATGGAAAAATGGATTAATGAATGCTACATTATGAACTGCCCTGTGATATAATGAATTTTGATGCATGATATATGTATGATGTTTTGCATGACAATGAAGGCAAACACATGCACATGTAATATGGTTTAGCTTCATGTATCAGAGAGATATTTCACAACATGGATTAAGAATATAATATCTATACTATCATGCTACAGTATTGCAATTCAAGTCACTTTTAGCTTTCTTTAATTTAAAAAAGAAATTCTCTTAAATATGAGTACAAGTTTAATGAAAACAGATCATGCATGAAGGCGTTAGTAATAAAGGCCATCTGAGGGTGCTGTTCATAATGTTTTGGGGTGCATAGTGTTCGTCAGACTGCATCTGATCCGTGTCCTATTTCTAGATCTTCATATAGCACTACTATTCTCCCTAGGATTGGGGGCTGGGTTGACATAGATTTCCGTTTGCCTTGGAGAGGATAATTAAGATTGCAAGGAAGTGCTCTGATGTTTTATTCAAAATGAAGGATGCTGCTCTAAAATATATATATATATATATATATATATATATATATATATATATATATAAAGCATGGCAGTAATTGTAAAAAAAAAATAAATCATATGTCCAAAAGTATCCAGACACCCCTTGTAATTAGTCACCTTTAAGGTGCACCTACTGCTGAAACAGGCGTTCAACAGTAAACACAGCTGTATCAATAGAAGAGCACTGCCAATGAGCATAAGGTCACTTGCACCAAGTGTTGGCTGGAGGGGTATAAAGCCCCCCAGCACTAGGCTGTGAAACAGCAGAACT
Organism: Colossoma macropomum; assembly: GCF_904425465.1. Classification (NCBI taxonomy): domain Eukaryota; kingdom Metazoa; phylum Chordata; class Actinopteri; order Characiformes; family Serrasalmidae; genus Colossoma; species Colossoma macropomum. The sequence goes on along the minus strand of NW_023494802.1, from coordinate 8,106,246 downwards.
GCATTTTCTAGACTGATGGAGCTCCATCCAATACCTTTGGGATGAGCTGGAGTGTTGTTTATGATCCAGAACTAATCATCCAACATCAGCAATGCTCTTGTGACTGAATACAATCCAGTTTTCACAGCAATGTTCCAACATCTAGAGCACATGCATCAAGCTCCAGTCCTCGTAGGCCAAAACACTGCAGACTTCAGTATGCTGCCTCATTAAACACATTTAATTAAGTCCATTAGCTAATTAGCAAGGCCTTTATGAACTGAATTTAGAGCGTTAGATGAGGGTAAACACTAATCTTCTCATCGCTTTGGCCCGGAAGGTCCCCAGTTTCACCTGCCTGGTCTAGAGCAAGGGTGGGGGACGTGAGGGCCAGAGAACAGCACGGTTTGATGATCTCCCTGCTCTGGCACACCAGGTAAACCTGGTAATTAGCTGCTGAGTTAAATCAGGTGTGCATGAGTAGCAAAATCACCTGTTCAGGAATCTTACCCTCCAAGACCAGAGCTCCCCACCCCTGATCTAGTGTATAGCCATCTCAGCACTTCAGCACAGAAGGACAAACTCCTTTGATTATTACTCTTGATTTCAGAAGAAATGTTGGATGAGCAGGTGTCTACAAACTTTTGGACACATAGTGTACATATGAATAAATTCAATTGGCTTGCTGACCTGTAGCCTTTGTTATATTGCTATGAAGGTTACCACCTCTCAGGCCTGTGAATGAACTTTACTTGTAGCCTAATATGGGAGGTGTGGGTTTTACGCTACATAGCAGATATGCTAAAATTTTTTAAATGAGATAATGTTAAGCTTCAGTGTTTCAGAATCATTACTTACCTCCAGTGTGCTGGGGTCAAACGGAGAATCCGAGGGGCGCAGGAGCCGAGGCTTGAGCTCTGGAGCTGGCTTAGGAGGCGCTGGTGTGGTGGTAGGACAAGGGAATGGAGGTCCAAGTCTTGGTAGCGTCCCTCCTGAAGGAGATTTCTTGATGGATGGTTCTCTTTTTGGTGCCATGTGCGCAAATAATTGTGTAATGAATATAGTCCTCTTTGTTCTGCTCTGGTTTGGTACAGGAGGATAGTGAGCAAGATGCTGAGAGAGAATCTGTGTCAGATACACTGTGTCCTCAGAGAGTGGTAGAGATGATGATGATGATGAGAGAGAGAGAGAGAGAGAGAGAGAGAGAGCGCGAAAGTGAGTCAGAGGAAAAGATAGATAGAGAGTGTCTGTGAGTGAGAGATGGAGAGAGAGAGACAGAGAGAGAGAGCCTGGCAGGTAGGAATACTGGACAGACGAGATCAGTGATGAGGAGGACAGCGTGTGTGAAAGGTGTAGGAGTGTGTGATGTGCAGAGCGAGTGTGTGTGGGAGTGCTGTCACAGAGTGCGTTGTTCATGACTCTCGGCTTGTTTTTATATATAAGTCAGAATCGTGTCCGTGTGTAGGTGTAGGTATGCGAGTTTGAGAGACTGAACCGTCCCCAGCCGGAGATATTAATAGACTCTCTATTTTTACACAGTTGCATTTTTGGAAAAGTGGAGACTTCTACTGTCTTTACTTACTGTCCCTTCTGCGTCCTTTGCTGTTCCGGATAACAAAACACCAGTGATTTCGTACACTATATATATCCAAAAGCATATACACCTCTAATAATTAGTGAATTCAGCCGCTTTAACATCATTTGTGCTACACCTGAATAGTTAAGATGTAAACAAAGTCAGGATTGGTGGTTATAGGAACTGGACGCTTGAAGAGGTAAATGCTTCTAAAAGCTGCATCACAAAGAACTTATTGCACAAAATAGATTTCACACTTTCATACTTTCCACTCCTGTTCATTTTGTCCCTGTTTGTTCTTAATTGTGCATCTAAATCCTGGACACAAATATAAAAACATACTGTGTGAAAATGCACACCACAAATATATACTACATAAAATATACACACTACACATTGCATAAAAAAGCACACTTAATATTAAAAATACTTACTACTACACAAAAATGAATACTATATACTAAACAAAATGAATGCTATAGTATACATACACACAACATGCTACACAGAAATTAATACCACATACAAAAAATGCATACTACATACTACATACACATGCTACACAAAATTAGCATATTACATTCCACAAATGTGTATTACATACTAAAGATGCACACTACATACTTCATGACAATGCATTGTGCATACAACAAATGCTCATAACATACTACAATAATACACACTGAATACAACAAATGCATAGTACATACTACACGAAAATACTATTAATACTGCATAGTATAAATGCTATGGTGTTTATATATTATGCATGCTATATATCACTGCTGTCGGAACAAAACCTTGTATCTCCATTTTTGTCGTTTTTCAGTTTTTGGCATAGTTTAAAAAATGCCTGTTGCGCTTTACACTCTGCATAATTTTTATGATGACTGGACTAAATTAAATGGCCCAAAATTACTTGTAAACAAGTCTGGCTCCATTGACTTACATTAAAAGTAGAGTATGTTTTTTTCCTTCCCTGTAAAGTTGTTATTTTGGAGATACAAGGTTTTGTTCCGACAGCAGCGATATGCATACTGTATACTACGAATCCATGTTACATACTACACAAACATGCAAACTACCTGCTGTACATGCAGAATGCATACTACAAATCTGTACTACATAGTATACATATATGCTACATACTATAAATGCAAGCTAAATACTGCAAATGCATACTGCATACTACACTAAAAATGCATACTGCCTACTACTAACGCACACTATATACTATGCATGCTTTATACATGTTACAATGGTTCACAAATGCATATCATCACACAACACAATACTGCACATAGATACATCTAAATTCAGTAACTTATTGCAAATCAACATTGTAGAGATCTATAGAGGGATACACAAAATCTATGGACACATACTAAACGTGAACACATGCTACATAATTTGATTCAACACTGTCACAAAGCAGGTTTGTGGAGATTTGTAAAAGGACATGCTAATAATATACTGACAAAAATGCGTCCTACAAAAATCATCATTACAAATGATGACTTTAGTGAATCTAGTCAGATTTGTGACACCACATCAAATACAAGCATAATGCGTCACATAAATACAAATATGAAAAAATAATGCATTTTACATACTATACATGCATATAAGGGTGTAGATGCAAATTTTTACTTTTTGCTTAAAATCAGGACATATTCTCTTTCTCTTATAATCATACGCACAAACCTCATGCTTATTACATTTTTGATGCATTCTTAATATTACACCTGTACAGTAAATGCTCTCCCAGCTCTGAAAAGATGGGTTTGAAACAATAGTAATGCAATACTCCAATGTGACCACTAGATGTCAGCATTTCTTTAGTGTCGAGGGTTCGTTTTCTCTCGTTCTGCTTGTCCCAGTTCAGAACACAAGGTTTAATAAAAAAACCAGATTCAGTTTACAATAATTTTGCATATTACATCTAAATTTTTACCAGATTCTCTCAAAAAACTGTAGCCTAACACAAACAGCTCTGGTTTATACTATCAATTTGAGCTTAGAGATAATAATAATAATAATAATAATAATAATAATAATAATAATAATAATAATAATATCAGCTGATTCGATGCCAGCACAGTGGAACATCAGCTCAAGTGAAGAAGACAGATAAGCTGAAAGCGTCTTCAGTGCCTGGTTTAAGTGAGTGCTCTGGTTGTGGGGGTCGCAGTGAGGATAGCAGGGGGACAGAGAGGTTTGCTGCTCTTAGCGTTGCACTAATCGAAGCCTCTCCGCCCCTCGGTGGATTTTAAGCTCAATCCATCGCGCGCTCAATGGGCCTTGAAATCGCCGTTTGTGTCTCGCGCTGCAGAACAATGGCGTCAGTGGAACCCCAGCGCGAGACCAACGGCTCTCTGGCCGGCGGGCCGTTATAAAGCAGAGCGAGTTCAGGTAAAGTGGGACACTCAGCGGCAAACAGACCATCAAAACCACTCAAACCAAACTCAGCAGATCAGTTTCAGTTAATTAGGGCTGAGATATGCTGAGGAGCTCTGACCCCCTTCATCTCATGGCTTTCGTCTTGAGTGGGACAGTTTGCTGCTTTATTATTAGACAACCAATCAAATTAAGACACGTATGTTGCGTCTACACGGCTGCTTAACAAAAGTACAGACTGTGACGTCATTTTAGAGCAGGAATTCTTACGCAATCGTTCTTACCCTGAGCTTTTTTGATGCATTTGATTTAAAAAATGCCGCCACACCCACACTGATGATGTCACACCAATCAAACATATCTAATCAAATTTAACACACAAACTGCACCAGCACACTAACATTGGTTATCACTGGCTGGCAAAGCAGTAAGACACACTGCCGCTGATCTGAAGGTCCCACTTTACCTGAACTCACCCAAACAGTTTAAATCCAATGTGAGCACAAAGTGCTGTTTATAAGTACCGTTAACTTTAGAGGCCTGTTACGAAAACAACAACAACTACAACCATAACAGCAAAAACAAATGAAAAGTGATCGGATGTAAAACCTTCACAGAATGGTTTTTCTTGGAGACTATAATCTTTGTGTCCTGTGTGAGGGCAGACGGGGGCAGGGCGACAGAGGCCTCACGTGCACGCTTTAAAAAGTATCTGCTATGCAAAGTGGAGTCTGCCGAGCGGACAGAGAAGTCACCCGTCTTCAGACCGATTAAATAGATTAATTTCTAGGCCTCACGTTCCCTAAATCTCCCAGTCAAATCCCCTCAACCCCCCGACCAGACCCCCTCCAAACACACACACACACACACACACACACACGCGTTTTTATACAAAATTAGGACATGGAGTCATACGTGTCATATTTTTTTTATTATATATATGTAAGTACCTATATATACTTATGTTCCAAATGTATTATATAAGTGCCTATATGCAATAATATCTGCCATATATATAAAACACATGTACGAATCTATATGTAATATGTCCCATAATTATCTATATATCGCTGTTGTCGGAGCAAAACCTCATATCTCAAAAATGATAACTTTAAAGGAGAAGCAAAAAACCTACTTTACTTTTAATGTAAGTCAATGGAACCAGACCTTTTTCACAGTCATTCTGTTTCATTTCTATTGGTCCATTAATTTACACAAAGTGTAAAGGGCAATAGGCATTTTCAAATAATGTGAAAAACTGAAAAATGAGAAAAATAGAGATATATTCTAACCCTAAACCCTAATCTTAACCAAAACAGAAATGATAATAAAACATGGAGCTTTTGTAAAAGCTCTTTGGCTTTCTTACAAATTCAAGTCATTTTCGTACTGAAAATATACAAAAACAAGCATGCACACATAGATGCATCTAATTTGTACCAGGAGCACAAGCACTATGTGCTGTATTCTCTAACTCAATTTGGCCAGTATTTCTAAAAGCAAAGCAAAGGCTATACCATATTTCTTGTCTGCAAGGTGTTCCTCAACATCTGTGTTTTAACTAGAAAAGCAGAAATGATCTCCATGGCTGCTGATTTTCCAATTGGAAAAGTAAACTTTCTATTTTGCCCTTCCCCTTTTTGAGGCCTTTGGTGGAAACAAATTGAATTATGTTGAATTAGGGGAAGGGCCTCAATTGTTCCTCCGAGGTTCTCTTTAGAATACATAATAGAATTATAGCAACTGCCCCGACAAATGTCTTCCAAAATCCCCCTACCATGCCAAATCATCAAACCAGCTGATTTATTTTTAATGGCATTACACCCCTCACTCCGCAGTGTCATGGTAATAACTGAGGCTCCTCCAGCTGCCTCTATATCACATTAGCCAAGCTTAATATTGACTGTGCAAGGCGCACAAAACAATATGCCGGAGGACAGGCAGCTTAGTGGCGAGCGACCAATCCATAAGCTCTGGCAGGAGGCTGGAGGGAGTTAACTAAGGCTCTGAAGTTGCTTTTGCCCTGAAGGAGCGGCACAATCAATAGGATGTTTAGCACCAGTCTCGGACCCACGTGGACCGACACCTTCTACGGCCCGGCTCTTCTCAGCAGCAGCACCATGCTGACAAGAGACCATGAAACCTGATGCAACTTGATTCCCTTTATTTTGCCCGTCTGTCTTTCATGCAGCCAACAAACAATCACTTTTCGTCTCACTTAAGCCCAAGCCTTTCCAGCTGCTTTTCTGTTTCTGCCTCAGAAGTGTTCATGCACGTGGGAAGCTATTTTCACAGTGGTGCTATTGACAGCTGATTTAGACGTTTCTGATGTTTATTGTGTGCTGAGAGTGAGATTCACAGATACAAAGAAGAAAAAAAAGACAAAAAATACACAAAGTTCTGATTTTTCACTGCTGAAATGTACTTTATACAGACACCATAGACAAACCACTTGTGGTTCCCATGAGAACTTTTCCATGGATAGTTCTTAAAGAGGCATTTTTACAAATGTTATGTGTGAGTTTGAAGCTCCTTTTAAAAGTTTAAAGAACCTCCACATGATATATAAACACTCTAAACCAATTACAGGTCCTAAAAACACACATCCAAACCCAGAACCATTTAGGAACCTTTATTTTTTGTGCTATAGAAAAATACAAATTTCATAGTAGAAAATAGAAAAAATAAAAATTTCAATGAATGATTCTTTGTTTTTGTAAATAAGATATATATGTTTGAAGAACTGTTTAAATGGTTAAAGAACCTCCATATGTTCTGAATGTTCTGTACCAATTACATGTCCTAGAACTATACATATACATCCAGAACAATTTAGGAACTGTTATTTAACTTAATTCCAAAGTATGCTATAGAAGAGCCACTTGTGGTTCCCTAAAGGAACAGTTTTTGTAAATGAGATGTGTGAGTGTGAAGAACCATTTATAAGCTAAGGAGACACATACTATAAAGATCTACACCAATTACAGGTCCTAGAACCATCCATCCAAGTCGTGAACCATTTAGGAACCTTTATTTTTAGGTTTTAAGACTGTCCTCTTCATTACAAAGCATGTTATAGAAGAACCACTTGTGCAATGGAATTTCTTTAAAGAACCTTTAATGTACATGAGATGTGTACATATGAAGAACCTCTTAAAAGGTTAAAGAACCTCCATACAATGTAAAGGTTCTACACCAATTACAGGTCCTACAGCCATACATCCAAACCAAGAACTATTTGAGAACCTTACTGTTAAAAAGTAGGCTATAGAAGAACTACTTTTGGCAACATACAGAACCTTACAATGGAGGTTTTTTTCAAAGAACCATTTTGTAAATGAGATGTGTGCATGTCAAGAACTGTTAAAGGGGTAAAGAACTTCCACGTTATATAAAGGTTCTGTATCAAATACAGGTCTTAGAGCCATATATCCAAGCCAGGAACTGTCACTAACATATTTTTAAGAGTGTATCTTTGGTCCCCTAAAGAACTGTTCGATGGATGGTTGTTTAAAGAGACGTGTCCATGTATTTCTGAAGTTTAAAGAACCCGTACATAATGTAAATGTTCTAGACCAAAAAAGATTTTACCTAGAACTGTACATCAAAGCCAAGAACCATCAAGAAACCTTCATTTAAAAAAAGTAGATAAGTTATTTTAATCACACAAGAAAAAAACAGCAGTATAATTTTGACTTTATTTAAAATTAAGAGCATTTTTTTCTCCCATTTAAATGAATCTGACTAACGTTGCCCGTGTATGTGTGCTGTTTGTGTTCCTCACGTTTGCAGTGAGCCACAGTGGGAATCAGACTGGGCCACTTGTGGGTAACGTGCACCTGATCACAGACAATCCGTGGCCCTGTGCCAAACACACAAAACTGTTTTAATTTGATGAAATAAATCCTCACAAATCTGCTCACTCATGTGATTAATTGCAAAATGTCAGCTTCGCCGCTGCCGTGTTTATGATGCTTATGAATCTCGCTCTAACGATTAGCTCTGTGGCTGTGGGTAGCACCAGGAATGGGCAAAATCGCTGCATTGTGTTTGCGTATACAGATTATGGCCCTTGATTAGCGGATGGGTGCAATCTATTCAGCCCCTCTCCCTCCCACCCCACTAAAGCCCCTAGGGGTATGCCCACGTCCCAAAGGACAGCCGGCTTGGCAGATGGAATCCCCTCCCCCCCTCGCCTCTCCCTCTCACAGTTCACCCCAAACAGGGCTCAGGTCCGGGGAGAGGATGGGCTCGATGCTGAGGGGATGAAGACTTTAGTCTGGTTTGGAAATAAAGTGTGATTTCTGGTAAAAATGAAACATTTTAGTATATATTTTATTTAATTTTATGGAACACAAAGCCTTTGTCATTAATGTCGCTTTCAGTGAGGCCTTGATGTGTCAGTAAAGTAGAAAGCAGTAGTAAAAAAGTAAAGAATCATTTGGGTTAAAGGGCCCATACCATGGAAATCTGAATGTACATGTTTTTAAATAAAAAAATATTGATGTAATTATGTAAACATTTTTTTTAAATATACAATTCGCTCATCAGTTTATGCAGTCCATACATTGAAACTAAGCTGCAAAAACAGTTCATTTTGAATTTTCTTTTTTTTTGTGATGTCACAGAAAACATGCGTTTACGTATATCCGCCTATTCACATACATAAATGTAAATGGTCAGTTTAGCCCTGCCCATTTATGCTGAAGTTATAAGGAGCGTTTCAGCCGGGACTGCTTTTAAATATGACAGCATACATGGCAGCCAATTAGAACAGAGGTCATTTACATATTTCAGTTTTAAAGCCATGGTTACAAAAATAGCCTGAGGGATACATTGGAAAAATGTCATCTAAAATGAATTATGACTATTTTTGGTACAGACAACCACACAAACATTATAAGTGGACCTCAGGGGGGTAAAACAAAATGCAAGAAAAATGTAGGATACAGGCCCTTTAACCCCTTGAACTCCAGGTGTATTATTCAGTTATTAGTCATAAGAATTATTTATAAAGTAATTACAACAAATTATTCTGCAATGTCATGAATTGACTAATTAGTGAAGGAATTGATTAATTAGTTAAAGAAATACATTTATTTTTTATTATTCTTTCAGAAGACATAGCAAAGGAAGGCTAGTGCTATTATTTTGCAAACATAACATCTGTTTGCCTTTTTTAAAGATCTTTTCTGTTCTTAACGCTGCAGAAAGAAGTAAAACATGCACCAACAAAGCTGTTTGCCGTGCACTCAATTCCTCCAGCCACCATGTTGATATCAGTGCAGCGGAGCAGAATGTCTAGAGAGGGGTTGCAGGTGGCATAGTGTGTAAATGGGCAATTTTACGCTTCCAATTATGTGGTGGGCTTGTGATATAATATGGGATTGATTTACACAAACTGGCAGACTGTCTCCCATCCCCTCCACCCCGTCTCCGGGTTAGCTGAGTGCGCTCCTCGTTCACCACTCATGGCCCGCGATCGCTGCTAATCAAAAAAGGAAATTGTTCATTGCGTTCAATAGTGTGACGATAGACAAAGTGATATTGGGTCTAAGAGTGCATGGCCACTGTGTCCAGCCCCCTATGCTCCCCTGTGTGAGTGAGAGGGACTCAGTTGGGCCGCCCGTGTGTCCCCCAGGATCCAGCCCGCAACGCTCCTGCATTCAGCTCCAATAAGCAGCAAATAGGACCTGAGCTTTGGGACTGCCTTTAAAAGTACGCATATCTGTTAAAACACACACATGCTGCTCCCCTCTGTTAGAACAGCCTCAACTTTGGGCTCACTGGAATTGTTCCTTCAGAGAAATCAAGCTACGAATCAAGCAGATTTTAATAGTTTGGTTAATCACACTTTTCATTTGTTAAAAAAGAAATGGTTATTTGGAATGACATCATGGAAGCACCGTTTTTGGTTGCCCAAAGAACTCTTTCAAGGTTCTTTGAAGCACATACATACATCATCTAAACCGCTTATCCTTCTGGGTCGCGGTGGGGTGCTGGAGCCTATCCCAGCTGTCATTGGGCGGAAGGCAGGATACACCCTGGACAGGTCGCCAGTCCATCGCAGGGCAGACAGACATACACTCACACCTAGGGGCAATTCAGCATGTCCAATCAGCCTGACTGCATGTTTTTGGACTGTGGGAGGAAACCGGAGTAAACCCACACAGACAACAGGCAAACTCCACACAGAAATGACCCTAGTCGCCCGGCTGGGAATCAAATCCAGGCCATTCTTGCTGTGAGGCAACAGCGCTACCCACTGTGCCACCGTGCCACCGTGCCGCCCTCTTTGAAGCACCTGTTTGTAAATTACTTGTATTTTGTTTTACCTTTAATTTAACCTGGCAAACTATTAGGGAAATTTAAGATTGTTCTAAATTTCAAAATAATTGAATGCTTAATATGTAAACAAAGTCACTTAGAGTGGTTTGATGTCAAATGCTTCATTCTAGAGAAACGTATTGAGTCAGAATTGTTCCCAGCTATAGGAACCAGATGGCTGAAGCATGTCATGCCTCTAAAAGCTATTGCAATACAAGTTATTACTCAAAATATGTTGCCTGATGCTTAGAACAATAGCTGTAAGGCATGGTTTTGGCCTAAAAAAGCAATTTTAAAAAATACATTCATGGCAGAGAGATACATACAGGATGTTATAAGGCAAAATAGTACCAAAAGTAAACTTATTTTTTTAGATTTACCATTATTTTACCATCCTCAACATTATATATAAAAACTCAGAAGACGTGTGGGTTCACTCATCATTCTGGCAAGTAAATCAATTCCTGTATTTGCGTTGTAGACATGGCGACCCCTGGTTTCTATCACCACCACTGTAAAGAAATCTGAGTTAGTAAGTTTCTCTAAAATGAACCATTTCAGATTTAATTATTCTCAATAACTTGTTCACATGATCAATGAATGAATTAAGCAAAATTTTGAAAAAATGATGGAATTGCCCTTTAAAAGCAACAGTGGCCTTTTTAAAGTTTAAAAAACTTTCACATAATGTAAAAGCTTTTTCTTAGAACTGCAAGTCCAAGCCAAGAGCCATTTAGGAACGTTTATTTATAAGAGTGTAGAACAGACTGCAAAACATAACTCACTCTAACTAAGGACAGAATGTTTGTCTCACACCTTACAGCACGCTCCAAGGCCTTTAATACCCACATTTGCATCAAAGTTGTCCCCGACATTTCAGAGCCCATCACCCCCAGCACACCCTCCTTTTTCTGATTATTACAAGGGGCTCAGCTTTCAGCAGGGCTAGAGGGAGCATGTGTGCATGGCTTTAATTCCTATTGTATTCGTGCAGTCTCAGTGTAAGCGAGTGTGTCTGTGTCTGTGTTTTGGAGAGAGGGAGTGAGGGAGAGAAAGAGGGAGAGAAAAAGGCAGGAACAAGGACCCATCTGTCAGAGAAGCGAATGTATCCCCCCTTTCCTCTCTAAACCGCCCCCTTGGGACACGAGCAAGGGATAACTCACTTGTGGCAAGAGTTGTGGTTTAGCTTCTTCTTCTTCTTTTTTTTTTGGACATGGGAAAAGAATCTCACCATAAGAATAACCATAGCAATACAGTAACACCATAATATGATCACAGGAGAGAACTGTAGGAGCACTAGCTGAGACCACAGGGTGTGATATGATCAGGCAGAATGCTAACGTGTTGTTGAGTCTGACATGTTGACAGTGGGTGGATTCACTTGATTAGAGATTGGCTTTTAATATCCTTTCAGTTTTCTGCTTAATGTTCACTTGTTTTGTTTCTTTCCCTTATTAAAGTAGCAAACAGGCTAAATAAAATGAATGAGCTGATACACAATGAAGGAAAGCCCTTGTTTTCAAGCAAGCTTGTAGGTAATGGTCAGATCTTTTTTCAGGTTTGACAATTGTTGCTCAGTTGTTTATTATTTTCACTTTATTTTCACACTTTTTATTAGAGTCATTGCTCATCCCAAAATCACACATTTTCTACACAGTTTAAATGTTGAAACAAACAATAAACAAAGTCATTCAGAGTGGTTTGATTTGAAATGGTTAACCGTAGAGAAAGTTACCAACACAGATTTCTTCACAGTGGTGATGATAGGAACCAGGGGTTGTGATGTCTACAGCACAAATATAGCCATTTTGCTCACAACCCAAAACCACCAGTGAACCTACATATGTCTTCAGTTTTATATCATCACTGTCCAAAGAACCATGTAACTCCACTTTTGTAGATTTTTATTTTTCTACATCATTTTAACACACCAGCTGAATGAACCAGTAGAAATGCTCCAAAATCACTTGGCATAAAATCTCTTTACATTAACTTACATTTAAAGGTAACAGGGCTTTTGCCTTCTCCTGTGAAGTTACTATTTTGGAGATACTTGTTTTTATTTGGACAGTAGCGACATGTTATGTTTATGAAGATTAAATAGTAGAAAATTTGAAAAAAAAAAATTCCCTGCATGAACCTCTCTGTGAGGCATGCATTTCTAAAAAAATGTTTAGGTCTAAAGCTTATTGTAAACCTATTGTAAAACAATGTGTCAGCCTACAGGCAAAGTATTCGTGATCAATTTGTATAATAACTTCTGATGTAGCTTTTAAATGCATTGAAACACTCTGGACGTCTGGTTCCCTTCACCACCACTGTGAAAAAAAATTCTGGCTGTTTCTCCACAATGGCCCATTTTGCACCAAACTGTGGTCACATATTTAATGGTTGAATTATGCAGAAATGTTGAAAAAATGGTGGATTCCTCTTTAACCAAAGTGTATTTAGTACTTACAAGTTAGCCAACTGCATGTCATCATGCGCATATTGTTATTAAGTAATCTTACATAGACTTGCTTATGTGGTTTATGACACTGTTGAAGGTACTCTTATCTATATAAATGGACAAAAGTACACAGAATAGCTTAGAGCAGGACCAGCAGCATGTTTGAACTTGGTTGGTCTGTACTTTTGTCAATTTTATAGATATCAGTCTATCTTAAAGTGTCAGAACCCACAAGAAAGTCTATTTGTGATTATTTACCAACTCAGTGCAGTGTGGTGATCAAGTTAAACAGCAAGTTAATGAATGAGCATAAGCTTGCTTTATTTGTTAGCTCTGTTAGCCTTGTAGCTCCAGTGATGCAAACTAAAGAAGCAAACTTTGGAGAGGAGAAAATTGCGTACATTTGTTTTTTAGCCAAACCATCACTTTGAGATCTGGAGGCTGAAACATGATGTGGAATCTGGATACAGGTCTCACACATGGTGCGGGTCCTGGGAGTCTGCAGGGCTGTTTCTCTGGATCCAGCCTGAACCCTGAACTCTCTCAACAGGAGGCTGTCTGATGGACACAGCGCCGGCCTCATGTCTCTATGCTCAGCGATTGTCTGACTGCATGGAGACTTAAAGACACATTATGAGAGTATTAAAAGTAAGGTCACATGGAAAAAAGAGCAAAATGTTCCCCTGTGGTCGGAATGTTCACTTCTGGTTGGGGTTTGCTAGAAAGTGGAGCAGGACTTCGTGGCTAAGTTGACCATCCGAATTCCCAGAGCAGGCTGCAGGTGTGATACAGGACCATGTAGCACTCGGGGGACGTAAGGTTACGGAGTAGTGGGGTCACTTAGGGAGGCGTGACACACTCACACTGGGTGCACACACACTGTTGACACACACATGTGATCTCTGGTTCATATGGGACAGAAACACACCGATACACACATGCATGAACATATTCAAGTGGGAACACAGTTACACCCACACATATGCACGCGCACACATACACACACACACTCTTTTGGCTTTATATAATGTACATATATGCAATAATAAAATGTCCCATATGAAAGTATGTACAGTAATATAGGACATTATTATTACATATAGATAATAATAATGTCCCATTTGTACTATATATTTATGTATTTTATGTAACTATAAGCCTCATATATAATATATATGTTTATATTTTTTATGGACAATGTAAACAACTAAATGTTTAAATGTTTACCAAGGCACTTTTTAAAGTAAATGCTACATATTTTGACATTTTGTTAAGTATGCTGCAAATGTCCAAAAACTATTTTTGGATTGTCAATGTATTATTGTAATTCAGATTTCAATTCCATAAATGTATTACAAAGATTTTGCTCTAAATGAACCTGCTGGCAGTTTTTGCATATTCATTCCTTTAAAGCTGAGACAGTGTAGAAGGTATTTACTCCCAAATTCTTTACATGTAGCAGTTATTTCCATTTTTTTCTTCAGTATCACATAAATCCCATTTTAAGACTTTTTAAATAAGATTTAAGTAAACCTAAAGAAAGTATGGAATATAAAATGGTTAAAAACAGTTATTTGCTGAATACGTTTCTAGGAAAAAAAAACTGATTGCTATACAAAACACAAAACTCATCTTCTATGACACTGCTCCAAAATAAACACGCCAGTATTACCAAGTAAATGTGGAGTTAAAGTATTTTTTTAAAAGTGTGTTTATAAAACATGTTTAAAAATATGAGTATGCATATATTGTATTCTAACCTTAAAATTATTACTGAAATATTCCTTACCGTTGCAGTCCTATGCCTTCAAATAAAAAGGTTCTTCAAGGGTTCTTTAGTGAAGGCAATGCTTATATACAGAACTGAAAACTCAAAGAATCATTTAAATGCATAAATGGTTCTCTGTGATGGGAAACACCTGTTGTATTTGCCTGGTGTATGTAGACTTGGAGTCTCGACCACTAAACATTCATTTCTTATTAACATGAGAGAGAGAGAGAGAGAGAGAGAGAGAGAGAGAGAGAGAGAGAGAGAGAGAGAGAATAATTAATTAATTATTTTCAGATTAGTCGTTTCACCAAGACTGTATTGTTTCAAATACCCGGATATTAGTCGTAGCATTGATTGGTCCGGATAGTCAGAGTGACACATTAAAAATATTAATAATAAAATTGTTTTTGGCTCCTGAATAAAAGTTTAGATCACTTCTGTTCTTTACTAAAAACAGCGTCGTAGAGGATGAGAGGAGGAAAACACAGAAAGAGAGAGAGAGAGAGACAGAGAGAGAGAGAGAGAGTCAGTCTCGTGACCATCTCAGCAGGATCAATCTGGGCGCGTGCAGTAACAACGGCGCCACGCGCGCGGTACCATCACGTCACGCGTCGCGCGCGTTCAGCTCGTCTTTGTTCTGCTGAAAGTTAAAAGCGGAACAAAGACGCCAAAAGCGCAGAGATGCTGCACGAGCTTCGCGTTAGTGAGTGACAGATCACTGAGCCGAGTTTAACACGCAAACAGGGACTTTTATTGATCGTCGTTAAATAAACACAAAACACTCATCCAGTACGAACCGCTTTCCTCCGGCTCTCCAACAAGTCACTCACTCTCTCACTTCACTCTGCCTTCACCTGCCTCACTCCCAGAGTCAGAGTCAGAATCTCTCTGTGTGTTTAGACAAAACAAACTTTAACAGGCTGAAAATCCTCCCACGAGCTGCTCTGAAGCGGACTATGATATCAAATCGCTGAGTGTGTGATTCAGTGATTGGTCAGTTCTGTGACGTAAGATGTTTCGATGAGCCTATAAAATAAATATATACTTCAATATTTAATACATTATAATACATCTGTACACTTTTAACGGTTCTTTGAGTGACAGAGGAACCACTTTGGGTTTCCCAAAGAGTCATTAAAAAAATGTGTGACCTTTTATAGGTTTAAAGAACCTTCATAGACCAGTTTATGAGTCCTTTACAGTTTTTCTTAATACTACCTGAAGGTTCTTTTATCTTTTAAAAAAGGTTCCCTGTTTAAAAAAATCATAGAAACCGTTAAAAGTGTCTGTTGGTTTCTGCTGATGTCCAATAGTCTCTAATAGTATTCTGTGTTTTCCTGATTGGTTGATATCACAGTGTAAAGGACTCTAATGGTTTACCAGTTGATCTGTGACTGATATCAGATGCATCTGATGGTTTCCTAATGGGATCTAAAGGTGTTCTACAGGAACCTAGTGGTCTCTAACCATTAAGCCAATTCCCATTAAAAAGCAAACGCATCAGGTTTTAATGCTAATGGTTGTAATGGTCTGTTTTCAGCAGGGTTCATTTACAAAAATGGTTCTCTAAACAACCATCCATTGAAAGGCTGTTTATAGGGAACCAAAAAGTGTTTCTTGTATGGCATCGCGTGCAGAACTATTTCTAGCACCTTTATTTTTAAGAACGTAGCGAACACACTGTAATAAGACCTCACTCACTGAGTGCTGGAAGGGAGTTACGGTTTAAGCTGGTCTGTATTAGTTATTATAAAGAAATTCGCTCTTTTTTAAAACGCCCGATTTGAAACTTCCACCAGGCGCGTGAGGCCGTTTGGGTGACTGAGCGTTGAGGCTGCAGGGCGCTAATGAGTGAATGGGGCGGGTAAAACACACACACACACACACACACACACACACCTGCTCACACACCGCATCAAGCTGTCACACTCATTTACACGCAGCCAGAGGGGCGAGCGCCCCTTCTCCCCCGAGCCCCCCCCCCGGTTTACTGCGCTCTGAGAGAAGCTAAACAGAGAGTTGGGAAAAGTTTATTTGTCTTGTATTCTAACTCTCTCTCTGAGGTCCTCTAGTGTTTGTGTGTCTAATATACCACATACAGTCCTAACTGTCTTTATCTCTTCACCCTTCACAGTTAAACAGGTGATTTTTGTCACTGCGCTCTTAAGACTGATGTATGTCAATGACTGCTCTGATTGGCAGCTCTGCATTGCGCTTCGTTCAAAAAGCAGTCCGGGCTAAAACACAGCGTATAACCTCAGTGTACAGGGGCGGGGCTTATCTCCTTTCGGGTGGATATGTGTAAATGTGCTGGTTTTCGTGACATCACAGAAAACAGTGAATGGAGAAAAGAAAGGCATGTTTTGAAACTTTACCAGGGTTAACAAGCTACACTTGTATATACATACACACACACTCATACATACATATACATACATATGTATGATGTATATATGTATTTATTTGTCTCGACGTAGGTGTTTGGAAATGAGAGAAAAAATGCGTGTGGGGGGATTGCTGCACGACACACACACACACAGACAGACACATAAAGGTCGGTGCCAAATGAGTGCTTCTCCCCCCAAAGCTTGTAGCCACGAGCCCGCCACGCGAGTTTGGATCCCATAAAGGGGCGGGGCAGCTGTAACGGGTGGAGTCACAGTCGGCTACAGGCGGGGCTTAACCCGCTTCACCAAAGGCAAAAGGCCCCGCGCACGTCGGTGAGACAGGAGCGCACTCGGACGCTCGGATGGAGAGCTGAGAGGAGGACAACAGAGAGAGAGATAGATAGATAGATAGAGAGAGAGAGAGAGAGAGAGAGAGAGAGACCTCCCCGCAGTATCAGCTAAAGTAAACACAGTCTGCCTTGCTGGAGGATTTTCTCAGAGTCCAGATTGAGCTGTGAGATAAAGAGGTAAGTTTGAACACCGTTTATCAAAATACGACTGATTTTTGCAGAAGTTTGAAGATTCATTCTGATGCATCATTGCGTTAGTTCATATGCGTTCTACATTCAGGGCTTATCAATGTTTGAAATAACTAAAATAATTTTAAAGTATCATTATTTATAATTCACAAATTTGTTCATTTCAATCATATTTGCATTATTTAGTAGTTCACACGGTGTAATTGTGCCTCGACTGCATTACTGTTTTCTTAGTTCACAAAACGTAGTTTTATGTTAGTTCAGCCGCTAAGCACGTCTTTATATTGAGGAATTCCACAACATTCACCTGGAACAATTCAAGTCAGAAATAACTGACAGTAGCAGACAGATTCATTTATCTGAATCTATTGAGAAACTGGTGTATAATATAGGACGTGCTGGCCTGGAGTGCATTATTCTAAACTTTAGCGCCCCACTTTTGAACAGATGACACGCACTGATGCACAAATCAACAACAACAGGACAATGGAACACAGCTGAAGCTGAAGCTGCTTAAGAAGTTCAACCAAAATGGTCTCGAGGCTGAAAGCTTTAGAAGTTCTGCGTGCAGACAGACACTCTCATTTCGCTTCGGGCTCCTCTTTTCTTCTTTATATAAAAACTGAAACCTCTCGATTCAGACCGAACTGAACAATGTAAGCTGTGTTTGTTTGGCTGTGCCCCATGGTTGGTCTCCGTTTTGCCCATAAAATTAAATCCGAGGGCTTGATCTGCGAGCTAAATCCTGCTGTGTCCCAGATTGACAGCGTCTCCAACATGACGACACAACGGTCTAAAACAGCAGGGTTCACATACGAGTCTCTCACAGGGCTGATGCGCTGAGTCTGGGAATCCTAGTGCTGCTGAAAACAATTATGAGGGTTAATAATATGCTTTTTTAATATAAACAAAAGTGTTTTAGCACTGGGGCTGCATTTCAGCACTGGTGCCTTTTCCTCTGAGCTGTCCACTCTCTAGTGCTGAAATGTGATGAAAGGTACCCAGAAGCATTTTCTCTCCTAATCAGTAGAATAGGATAGATAGGACAGATCAGATAGCATAACAAAAATCTTTTGTTTCAGTACTCAACCTCATTAAATATCTGATTAAAATCTAATTCTGGTGAATTAACAGCTGTTTGGTGCTGTGTCCTCAGATCACGATGATGACCAAACCTTATGGGAAGGGGTCTGGAGATATGACAGAACTGGTCAGCTCTTTGGGCTGGATTGAGGAGGACCTGAGCTCTCAAGATGGGGACCAGACTCCCGAGACGGGGGGCCGCTACAACCCGAACAGGGGCAACCGTGGCCCTGTAGATCTCGGCAGCGAGGACATGGAGGAGGAAGAGGAGGAGGAAGAGGAAGAGTCTGGTCTAGATGGGGAGAAAGCACCCAAACGGAGGGGACCTAAGAAGAAGAAGATGACCAAAGCCAGACTGGAGCGCTTCCGTGCCCGTCGCGTCAAAGCAAACGCCAGAGAGCGCACGCGCATGCACGGATTGAATGATGCCCTGGACAACCTTCGGCGGGTCATGCCCTGTTACTCCAAGACCCAGAAGCTGTCCAAGATCGAGACCCTGCGGCTGGCCCGCAACTACATCTGGGCACTGTCTGAGGTTCTGGAGAGTGGCCAGTCGCCGGAGAGTCACGGCTTTGTGGAGATGCTCTGCAAGGGGCTCTCACAACCAACCAGCAACCTGGTGGCTGGCTGCCTCCAGCTAGGACCTTCGGCCATGCTGATCAATAAGCTGGACGAGAAGTGCGGTGGTCCAGGAGCGGGTGGTGTGGGCATTCAGCAGGGACACTCCCTGAGTTACCCATCACCTGGCTTGCCCAGCCCCCCTTATGGTTCTCTGGAGGCTTCACACCTACTACACCTGAAGGACTTCAAAGGTGCCGCTTATGAGAATCACTCGCCCAACGAATGTAGCAATGGCACGCCGCCATACGACGGCCCACTCACGCCACCCCTCAGCATCAGTGGCAACTTCGCCCTCAAGCAAGAGCCATCACCTCACGAGACGGAGAGGAACTACACACCACATCCCACACACCCAGCCCACTATCTCTCCTCTCACCATTACCCACCGTCCTCCATGGCTAGACTCCCAGGCCCCCAGGGCCATGCACTGTTCCCTGGCTCACGTTATGAGCTACCCTTAGACATGGCCTTCGAGTCGTTCGCCCCACCACATATGGTGACTTCACAGATGAGCACCATTTACAGTGAATGAACAGCCATGGACCCTCCACAGTTCCATGGTGCATGTGTCCAGAGATCAAGCAGGAGCCAAGGGACAGTTTGCAGCCACTATGTCGGACATCCAGGAACCACTGAGACAGTCCTGCAAGAGACAGAGATACATATTTTGATTAATTTATTCTTGTACTTGTCATCACTGAGTTCTAATTGTTATTTGTTCCGGATTTTCTTCTCTCACAGACTCGATAAGGAATCTTATGCATATCCTGTAAAGACTGTAAAGATCACAAATGCACGCACATTTTTCTAAAGCCTCAAAAAGAATTTTTTTCTGCCTATTTTGATAAACACCCTCCAAAAATGCTTGACAAAGCAATACGTCTTGCCATATGAACAAAAATGTTTTTATTTATAGCTGTATTTAATATTTATTTTGACTGTATGTCTTTATGGCATCGGTCAGCACTGATTTCTCACATTCTTGGTACATTGCCAGCCACTGATACCATTACTCATGAAGTATTTAATTTATTTATTGGAAATGTTTTGGGTTAATGTATTTTTTCGTGTCATTCTCCACTGTATTTGTCAGTTTTGCAAAATGTTTTGTAAATATTTACCTGTTTCGCACTTAATAAAATAAATATTCTTTTATTATATACAAATCATGTATGTCATTTTCATTTTTTTCTGACCCAGATCCTCTATATGGAAAAAAAAACAAACGAAAAAAACCTTTTTAGCCTAAAACTTCATTAGTTAAAAACAGTCAGAAGCGATGCTATGAAGCGGAGCATGTAGGAGACATGTTGCATTTAAAGTAAATTTGATTCAGCAGATTTCACTCAGGTGATTGATCTGTGATTATTCTGTGATGTTCCCTGAACCTAACAAAATACTCATAAAATATAAATACATCTGTTCTACACAGCTCTATATGGTACTACAAGTTATTTGACTTGTAACAACAGTGGAAACCTTTTTGGTGCTAGTTAGAACTTTATACAAGAAGTTTTCCATCACAAAGAATAGTTATTCTCCGAGGTTTACATTCCTCAAAAAAGAGCATCTTCAAGGGTTCAAGGGTAAAACAGTGACAACTCAGACAGCTATTTGAAAGCATACATTGTTCTTTGCGTGTTTAGTTTGTTCTGCTCTACACTGTTAGAAAAAAAGGTTCTGTGCAGGTACATTTTTCATTCATCAAGGTGCAAACAATGTAAATGTTCCCTCAAAGGTACAACAGTGGTTTTAAGGTCCAATTGTGTACCTTAAATAAGTTTTTCCAGGTTAAAAGTTCGTATTTGTACCTTTTAATAATCTAATGTTTTAAAACAGAACAATAAAATAAAAGCCTGGAGACGAGACAGGGTGTGTGGAGCCAATACAACTTGGAAAATATCATTTCAATGGATTATGGTACAGTTATGTTCCCTGACTAAAGGTACTGAGATGTACCCTTGAGGGTACCACCCCAGTGACAAGAGGGGTACTGCCCCAGGGACAGTGTTGTCAGGGCCCCCTCAATGTTCCACATTTTCACTCCAACCCAACACACAACAGTGAGAGAGGAAAAATGTAGGTCTGGGAGGCACTGAGAACCAGATTGAGAATCACAAGCCATTGAGCCTTTTTTGGTATAATCTAGAACCCTTTTTGGGACGAGTGTAGATATGTTCGTTTCTCAGGGAACAGTGTGGTTGAGAGTACTTCACAATAAATAAAATTATTCCAGGGAAAGAAGATCATTTGTGGGTCCTACAGCTTATCAAGCGTACTGCTGTAGATTCCTACTTTCTTAGTGTACTATAAAGTAAAATACACCTAAAATATTGCACGTGGTAAGAAAACATCATATGGTTGTTTACAGGAGAAAGAAAAAAATATTCTTAACTTTAATGTCACTACAAAGTAATTACAGACTGTTGGTCCACCCTCTTGGTCCATTTGTCAGAGTGTTCAAACACTGTAAAGGGCAGCTGACATTTTCAAATGGAATAAAGTAACAACAGAAAAACAGAGCTACAATATTCTGAAATGACTAATCTATCAGAACAAATCAAAAGCTGAGAAACTCATATAGTGTGAAAATGTAAGTCATAGCCAGATAAATTCATTCATTGGTGCATTTTTTGCATTCTGTGTCCACAAAGTACCGGAACAAAAGAACGGAGTGAGATGAGAATGTGTGTGTGGTGGGAACTGAGTGGAGAAGTGAGAGGAGCTGTAAGTCAGGACATGCTGGCCTCGGGGAGCCATGGGAACTCAGGGCTGTGGAACAGGTGACTGTCACTGCAGCCCCTTTCACTCTCACTCATAATTTCCCAGCCATCTCAGGCCAACAGTATTATATGAAACAACAAAACAAACACATACAAAGCAGGAGACTGATACTCACACTCTCTTAAAAAAAAAAGGTTTCTCAATGGTTCTTGGCTTAAACAAACTGTTCTGCATTGTGTGGTTAAGAAAAAAAAGAATAAAATTGCTAGAATGGTTCTTTAAAGAATAATTAATTCACAGGTTTTTTGAATGATTCTATTGCATTGATTCAAACTTCTTTGGGGCATTTATTATAAGAGTGTTCGCTACAACAGTCAATCAGGGTGAGTTACGCACAGATATGGGAATTCTGGGCTTATAGAGATAGCTACTATTTTCCCGTACACATCTGCTGATACTGAATCCGAAACAAACATTTGAACGGTTTCTTTCAGGAATGCATTATGAATTTTCTTTTTTTTTCATGATACACTCAAGATGGCTCTTCAAGGGTTCTATAGTAAAGACAATGGTTCTATATAGAACCATGGACATTTTAATCACTTGCATGCTTAAAGGTTAAATGGTTCTTCAGATTGACTGAAAACTGATTGTATATAGTTTTATATACATTTCTTTAGAAGTGTTCTATACAGCACCAAAAAGTTTTTTCTATTGTTATAAGCTTGACATTGTAACAATAACAGAACCCTTTTCAAAATGGTTCTGTATAGAACCACACACAACACATTCTCCATCTATCTGTCAATCTAAAGAACTATTTCACCATGCAAAGAAGTGAGTGTTCATGGTTCTATATAGAACCACTGTCTGAACCATCATTTTTTAAAACAGTAGACATTCCTAAGAGTGGACTTTACACATACAAGAAATATCAGCACTGTATTATGATTAATACTATTTTCAATGAAGAAATAAAAGTGTGTTTTCCACTATACTTAAGCTGTTATACATGGATATACAGACTTTCAGAATGAAATAAAATGCCTCAATTGGGACTAAATTCACCTGGATTAGCACTGCAGAGAAACCTAACATACAGGTCTACAGAAATGCAGTAAAATTAATAAAATGCAGATATTTCATTACAGAAGCGCAGCATCCCCAAAATGTTCTTCAGAAATACAATAAATATGTCATCAAATATTGGTCAAATCTAATCAGCCATCCATTGCTGATCATTTTTTCAAAGCAATTATCTGTTGATACTAATATAATTCCAGCATCATTATGCATCCCTAAAAATGACAGAGGCTATTAACATCTTTCTGCATGGCCCCTAGTGGTCTGTCAGTGGAATGTAAATTGACACATTTTTAATTAGAATAGTCAAATAAAATATACTTCCCCATAACTCTGTTATTTGATGAACAAGGACACTGTGGGCTCTCGGTGTGTGAAATGTGACTCTGTGTTGAGCTGCTAGCGAGCAATGCAGAACGAAAGGGTTGGGGGTGAGAACCCCCTGCTGTGAAAACATTTCAAATCTCTCCTCAAAGAACCATGCTGGGATAAAACAGACAGCAGCTTTCCTGACTTAAAAAGGATGTACAACAGTCATGCTGAGAAATTACTTTTACAATTAAAAAACACAATAACAACACTTCCCTGCTTACTTGCTTGTTCACAAATCCAATTTGTGTCTGGTTCTGTAAATCAAAAAAAAAAAACACATTTCCACTGATATATATTTCATTAATGTTAGTGAAAAAAAGGGACCTCAACCACAAAACCAGCAGCAGCAGAACAGGTTAAAATTTTGCACATCTACATGGTAAGATGCACTTTGTTTGAGCTGGAATTGAGAAGGCTGATGCTTTAGCAAACCTTGACCTCTGCTTTTCACGCATTGAGACTGGAGTACATCACATAACTCCACTGAAAGTCTCCAATCCTGCCACTGAAGACCGCCTTTCTTGCCAAACGTTCGCTGCAATCAAACCAAGAGCCGCCATTGACTAAAGCTTTGTGATACTGGTCAACACGGAGGTTCTTCAACCCTGAACAAAGAGGAGGGTGATGGAGTGCGGAGCTGGAGTGGAAAGCAAGGGAACAAGTGTTTGTGTGCCTGTGAAAGAGAAGAGGGACTGTGTGAGTCTGCATGTGTTTATTATTGGCTAAAAAAAAAAGTGGGGCACCTCAGGCTCAGGCTGTTGTCCATCAAGTGGACCCCGCTCAGCAACATCTATGCAGGTTTGTCTTTTCCAGCCTCGGCAGGGCGAGAGAAGTGAGGGAGAAAAAGGGAGTGATTGTTTTTAGCGGGCGCCACTGGTCCATTGTAAGTGCAGCCTGTTCTTTCTCTTGACCTCTGACCTGTATTGTTGTGAGGCTGCTCGTTCGGGGAGCTGAGACAGCTGGGGGAGCGGCAGGGGGGCTGACAGACAGCTGAGGCACACAGAGAGAGAGAGAGAGAGAAAGAGAGAGAGAAAGAGAGAGAGAGAGAGAGAGAGAGAGAGAGAGAGAGAGAGAGAGAGATATGTATATGCAAAAAATGCAAAAAAGGCAGCTGAATGAGGTCGCTTCTTCCTTCTTTTTCTTAAGCAGCTCATTTTCCTCCTGACCGACAAATAGCTCCACATGGCCACAGTGAGAGAGGAGCAGACAGGTGTGCAGAGTGCAGAGAAACTGAAGGGGGGGGGTGCCCTAGCTGTTGGGATTGTGCTTTGTTTTGCTGCTATAAGGAATGTTTTGGTTTATAAAAGTGGAAAGGGGGAGGGGCCGGATTATGAAAAATGAAAATAGTAGAGAATCATGCTCAGCCAACAAACCCAACTTCTGCATTATTAAATGCTTTACGTGAACATGTGAATATGATGAAGGACAAGGGTGCACAGGGGCAATGCTATTGTAACATAATTCCATGGATGAACATACTATAAATAAACCAGATACAACACTGGAGATCCTGCTCCTGAATCCCTTGCAGACTCATGAAACAGGATTATGAAGTTTTTCAAATCCAGTTTAAATACAGTCCTTTTATAATTAAAACCAAACCAGCAGTAGCATCTCTGGATCACTGACAAGAATACTTGCAATCTATAGTAACAAAGCAGAAATACTTTTTTGATATATTTATGCAGAAATCTGAAATATTTATGCATTACTTGAGTATACAAGCTAATTTCTACTTTTATTTTTATTTCATAATGTTTTAAAAATCGAAATCTTCACTTTGCAAAATCATTGCTACTTTTCCAAGTGCAAATGGCAAAAAACCCAATCGTTTCACAAATGCAGCCTTTACAAGTGAGTCAGCTACTCAAACCTTTAGGCTGAATTTCACGGCTGTAACTGCTGTATGCTAAAGAGATGCCCTAAGGCGTGCTGCTAATGCTACATAGTCAGTTAGCCAGCTAAGCTGCTATTTGTAATCAGTGGGTTTGAAATGGATTTTGCAAATTCATATATTTACTACATTTTATTACTTTTGTTTGGTGCAAAGAAGATAACAGACTCACATGTTCATGTTAAGATTATAAGGACCATTCTACCACATTAGTATTAGTTTAAACTGTGTTCCCAATGAATACAAAATATATTCAGACCTTAGATATTTACAAGGATTATTTTATGATCTATTTTATCCAGACTAATTAATTGAGATAATAATAAGCTAAATGTATATAAAAACATCATTTATAGGGTACCTTCTATTAAGAGGTGTCTGTTCCAAATCCTAACTCCTACATTTCAACTTGTGAAAATAACATTTACATTTTGTTTATCTGTGTTGTTTTTTTAATACCTTTTTGTTTACTTTTACTAAATTACTAAAATAAAGTTGAAAGATTTAGATTTATAAGTTTAAATCTTAAATAAAAACTCTTTGTTTAAATGCTGTCCTGGGTTTTCGTATCACTACTGAAACACAAAGAGCTTTAGTCTGTAGGTGGAGCCTTATTTTAGCCACACCTCCTGTATTTTAGAGCAGGAAGTGAGACTGCATCCCTGTCCCTCATGACCACATAGTGAGCAGTTAGAGTCCATTTTTTTTTTAAGTAAATGAATCCCAAAGTCTGAAAATCAGTGTGTAACATTAAAAATTGTCACTATCAAAACACATTTTCTGCAATTAAGGATTTTTGTGTTTTAATGGAAAAATATTATCATTTTCTGTGTGTATAACTGTTCAAAGCTGTGTTCGCTAGTCATGTACTGGCTAGCTTTTTTGTGTTCTGCTCAAAATTGGCTGAAATTGTCACTACCAAAACATTTCGTAAAGTTTCAGTGGGGTTATGATTGTTTTGGTAGTGACAAAATGGAAAGTTCAATTAACTTAATAATTAAGTTAATTAAAAATTAAGTATTGGGTTATTTAAAGCTAAATGATTTTAGCCAGTTAAAAGCCCAAAATGTGTTTTGAACTTTGAACCAGTTCAGTACAATGATCCATATACCCCAATAAGCCAAAACATTAAGACCACCTGCCTAATATGCTGTTGGTCCTCCGCTTGCTGCCAAACATCTCCGACCCATCAAAACATGGACTCTGCAAAACATCTCATGGTGTTATTAGCAGCACATTCTTTACATCCTGTGTAATTTGGAGGCCAGGGCGACACCTAGAACTCTTCACTATGTTCCTCAAAACATTCACGAACAATGCAATGTGGTATGGAGCGTTATCCTGCTGAAAGATGCCACTGACGTGAACCTGGCCTGCAACGATGTTTAGGTAGGTGGCATGTGTCAAATTGACATGAATGCTTGGCCCAGAGCTTGCCAGCAGAACACTGCCCAGAGCATCACATTCTGTCCAAAAGCTTGTCTTCCAGTGCATCCTGGTCCCATTATTTCTTCAGTGGTGCACACATAACTGGCCATCCATGTGACATACTAGAAAACATGATACATCGGACAAAAAAAATTCTTTCACCTTGTTCAAGGTCCAGTTTCAATGCTTGTATGCCCCTTGTAGGTGTTTTTGAAGGTGGACAGGGGTTAGCATGGGCTGAGTTTCTCCAGGTAAAAAGTATATATGTGTACCTTTTTTATAACCTAATGTTTTAAACAGAGCAATAAAATAAAAAGCCTGGAGATGAGACGGGGTGTGTGGAGTCAGTACAATTTAGAGAATATAATTTCAATGGATTATGGTACAATTATGTTTGTGGACTAAAGGTACTGAGATGTACCCTTGAGGGTACAACCCCAGTGACAAGAGGGGTCCTGCCCCAGTGACAGCTTAGTATCTTTATTTCTGAGAGTGTAGATTCAGACTAGATGGAATAGCCTTCGTTGCCCTCAAGCATCAATGTGCCTTGGGTGCCTAACACTCAGTTGTTCATGGTTTGACCGGGGAGCGCTCCACAAGACTTGCCATTTTGGAGATGCTTTGGCAAATCTTCTGGGCCAGAATGATTTACCCTTGTCAATGTTGCACAGGTCTTTATGCACACCGATATCTCCCACATCCAAAGTGTCAACCACAAGAACTAACTGTAAACTTACCATCTAATATATCCCAAACCTTGACATGCTGTGTTGTGAGATAATCAACATTATTCACATCTTCCGTGATTGGTCATAATGTTTGGGCTCTATATACACTCACACACACATACATGTATAAAAGAGTTTAAGGTGCAATGTTTCCCGTGTCTTATTCTCTGCCGACGCCAAATTATCATATATATCTCAAATATCTCAAACCACAAAAAAACATATTGCTTTTTATTATTTATGCCATTTTCTTGTTCATACTTAACCGATTCAATCTTCCTGGTCACAAGTGAGTTTTGTCATTTTTGTGTTAAATAATCTGACTTAACTGTCTTGACTTAATTTGAATTTTTTTATGTTGGTGGTGTAACTGGTCACATGACCAGAGCCATTTACTTTAAGCATGGACCTGAAAACGATGTCTGCATCAGAGCTCTAAAAAAGGAGGTTTTCAAAATAATTAAGATTCAATCACCATATTTAGTACATATAATCTTTCTATTATGGCTATTTTAATGAGACTGCGCTGCCACATTTACATCAGACTCACAGAAGATGCAAATGTGAACGGCCACAATTGTGATCAGTGACAAGACAGTGGCTCACATCAGCTGTTTATAATTTCATCAGTTGACTTTGTGTGATGTGTTGGGCGTACAATACAATGAGCCCTTAAAGACTATATGTAGCATTTCCCTTATTATATCATTATCAACTGTGTTTTTTCACATGGTTTACTGTTTATCAATTTTGTTATTTTTATTTTTTTTATTTCTTGTAATTTCTTGTAAGTCTAATTGATTAACTGATGCAAATTTTGTTATCATGTTAAATATCAGTTACTTTAAAGTTTCTCATGTATTACTTCAACTTTTACTTAATTTCCATAAAGGCATCCTTACATTTACTTAAGTAGAACTTTTAGGCACGTTATTCAACATTCAGAATTAGGACGTCCAGGGAACGGCCAGCTGCTCTTGGCCTGTGCTGACATGACTCCTCCAAAGCTGGTGGGAACAGAAGTGTGGTGTGATGACAGTGCAGAGGTGAAGGGAGCAGAGGCCGCGTGCTCCGTCCCTTGGGGGGCACTGCCATCACCGTGACCTTTGCCTTCCAACACACTCTCTCACACAGGCCACAGAGGTAGCTTCACATGGAAGAATGGCATGTAAAGGACTTTCAGCTTCAGAATCTGAGCAGAAGTAAGATACAGACGCAGACCCCCAAGCTCTCCTTAGATTTCATGCATCTATCTTTGTAAGTTTGAGGATGCAAATCTGTTCAACTTTTTTTTTAATACATTCTTAAAAGTAATGGGGTCTTTAGCATAAAACCATTACGGAACCTTTCAATGATTTTTCAAAGCTTAAAGAACCTTCACATAATGTAAATGTTCTCTAACAAGTAAAGGATTTTCCCTAGAACCACATACACAAGCTAATTGAAGAATGCTTATTAGTTTGGGGAGCTGTTTGAAAACCTCTCTCAAACCATTTGAAGCAGCTTGATTAAAAATTAGGCAAATTTAGTTGAAAGTCACTAAGCTAGTGTGGTTAAAATTGTGTTTGGTAGCTGAAATTAACATTAACTCACCAGGGTCTTTGAGGGGCTATCAACGCATGCATACACATGTGCCTCCTCAGTTGTTCTCACTGCTGCAATAGAATGAGAAAACAGGGGGAACAAAGGGGTGGGCCATATGGAAAAAAATACAACCCTGTGGTACTTCTAGAAATTTTCACAAAACACAATGTCATAATATTTATTTTTTCTGATATCTCATAATACTTATGTGCAATGATTTTAATTTGAGATTCCATAAACTGCACTGCAATTAATCCAATTAAAGAGGAGTAATTATACATTCAGTGTAATGAAACATGCAGGTGTTCAGTGTTCCCTTAACAAATATGGTTCTTCAAGGGATTTTAGTAAAGACAATGATTCTGCGTAGAACCATGAACACTCAAAGATTTTCATGCTTAAATGGATCTTTGCATGGTGAAATTGGTTCTTTTGATTGATTGGGAATGTGTTGTATATAGTTCAAAAATGGTAAAAATTTAGGTTGTTCATCCTGAATTGGTGTGATGGAAATTAAGTAGTGACTGTCAGAAGTAATTTTAAAAGCAAGTGGTTTTCTCTCATGTCTGAGGAACCCATTTGTTATTAAATAAAACAAGTCTCTAAATATTGGTGCTTTCAAGACGGATACATCTGTGGACATCAGCTGATGTTTTTGGCAAACTGACATTTGACGGGCCCTACTCTGTGTTCAGCCTGTAATACTGTAATAGTAGTGAACATGTGGTGACTGTCAGCAAACAGCTTCCTCTCGTATCTGAGGCACCAGAGGCCCCAAATATTGGTGCTTTATTGGGGGGGCTTTTTGTTGATAATAAATAAATCTGTGGTACCTTAATATTGGCTGATATCAGCAAAGTAGTATATTTGTCTGGCCCCACTTTCCGAAGTCAGCAACACAATGTTTCACCACAATACATCATCGCTGTTGGAAATCAATTTAACTCTGTTAAAACTTTGCATAATATTAATTTTGAGGAGCTTATCAACTTTTTCATCACATGCCTCAGTAAATGAATCTCTTGGCCACATCAAGCTGACAATCATGAAGATATGTGATTTACACACTGAAGGACACTTCAAACGGCATCTTAGCTTCTCCTTGAACCCGTTCTTTTGTTGTAGCAGGTCGCAGTAGAGTGGTGGGCCTGGAGTTGTGCTTTAAAAAAAAAGTGCGAGAGAGCTGAAGAGAGGATGATGGGACATTAAAGTGCAGTCTGAAACCTCTTTCTCTCTGTCCTTCTCCCCCTCGCTTTTTTGTCTCTCACTGGCACTAATCCACTGGCCAAACAACACGAACTCCCACTAAATGAAAGGTCCTGATCCACAGGGGCGAGATGAGGGATAAAGCATTGTGATTAAGATTGTATTAATGGGGCCATAGGAGGCTGGAAGGCTTTAATCAGTGACTGTGCTGCCCTAATCCCTTGCCTTTAAGCTGCTGCTAACACTGTGATCCTCCCTCCTCCTGAGCCACGTCACTCACACACACGCACCCTCGCTCACTCAGACGCACGAAAAAGAACGGCCAAGGTGCCAGAGCAGGAGCCCGGTGAAACTGAGACCGGGTGAGCGAGACCCAGGGAGCAGCTGGGAGGAGAAACAAGAGAGATGGGGCCAGAGGGAAGAGGAGCTTTGGGAAAAGAAAGACAAAGAGGGGCTGGAGTGAATGGGCAAGAACAAGCCGAAGTGAAAGGGAGAAAGAGGGAGAAAGAGAGAGAAAGAGGCGGATGGTGTGGAAAAGAAAAAGAGATGGATATTCACAAATCTGTCCGGTTTATTCACATCTTCAAGAAATGAAAGTACGTTCTTGAGGACCTGAATAAACAGGATGGAGCTTTAAACCCTAACTTGTTTTCTCCACCCAGCTCTTTCAAGAAATAACACAACTTCTAAATTGACTTGAAGTAACTGATTCAGTCTCACTCTACCGCATAAACTGTTAGAAATAAAGGTTCTGTGCAGGTCTATTTTTCATTCATCAAGGTACAAACAATGTGAATGGACCCTCAAAGGTACAACAGTGGTTTTAAGGTCCAACTGTGAACTTTATTTTTAATTTTTTGCAGGTGAAAAGTTCATATTTGTACCTTTTCATAGCCCAATATTTTAAAAACAGAACAACAAAATAAAAAGCCTGGAGACGAGACGGGGTGTGTGGAGTCAATACAACTTAGAAAATAAGTTCAATGGATAATGCTTCAGTTATGTTCCCTGACTAAAGGTACTGAGATGGGCTCTTGAGGGTACCACCCCAGTGACAAGAGGGGTACTGCCGCAGTGAAAGATTACTACCTTTGTGTACAGTAGTGTGCAAAAGTCCGAGACCACTTTTCCTTTATTTAATTTTCAGTCAAAACTACCAATAAGCATGTTATTCATTTTTCAGCATCTGGAAAGAAAGAATATACATTTTACATAAATGCCTCAATGGCAGATTTTTCCCACATTTAGTGTGTCCACTCTGCCTTTATTACAGCTATAAATCTGTTCAGGAGACTTGCTTTGAATTTACAAAGAAATCTGCTGGGATATTTTTCCACACTTTCAAAGTTCAGTCTTAGCATTTTCTGCTTTTCACAATCCAAGTAACCCCAAACACATTCAATGATATTGAGGGCTGGACTCTGAGGTGGTCATCCCATTGGTCTGAGAACACCAGCAGCTTCTTTGTTTGACTTGTGAATGTTCTTATTTTTTATTTTTCCATTTCCTTTTCTCAGCGAGGGCTTCTTGACAGTTACATGTTCTTTTAGACTCATAGTGTTGAATTGTCTTCTCACAGTGGAAGCGTGGACAAAAATGTGGATTTTTTCAGATGTGAAGTAAGAGTAGAGCTTGATTTTCTCCTATCTCTCAAAGATGAAATATGTACATGTGGTTTATCCGATGGGGACAGTTTTGGTGGTCTACCAAGTCTTGGAAGGGTTTGGATCCCATTTTCCCATGTCCTCCAACTTTTGCAACAGAATAATGAAACTTATTGAGTATGTGAACAAACTATTTTTGAATGTCTAACTCATTTATTCCATCTAACTACTATCAGGTTTATTCAAGCCTTAAAGAAATCCTCCTGTTCCACGCAATAATACGTGAAATTCCTTAAATAAATAAAACAAATGATGCAAACAACTTGTTCCCTTGAGCACATACCAGCAGAGGTCACATCTATTCAAATTCAGTTCAGAACACTGTCAACGGTAAAAACCTACAGAAAGAAAGAGAATGTTCTAAAGGCAGGTTGTGCAAGAACACACGCGCAGGAAGGTTTTGGATTAATAATGAGGAAAGAATAGGCCGTGCAGTGTGATATTGTGAGGCGAGGGCTGTGAGGCTAAGGGGTTGAGCCTGGGCCCTCAGTACAGGGCCCCGTGAGAGTGCTGGGGTGTCAGAGTTAAAGAGCTTCTAATGGGACGGGGATGCTGTCGTGTTTACCCTGGCTCCCCCCCCTCCACACGCCCACTGCATTGTGGAGGTGGCCCAGCTTTGAGTCTCCACAATGGCTGAAGAGGAGGGACAGATGGGGGTCTGTATGGAAGAAGGCACAAAAAGAAGGCAAGGTAGGAGGGCCCGGTCGTGTGAGAGAAGGGAGCCCGCGGTCCCCTCACACCGCTTGCCATGCAAAGTAATGGAGAGAAAAAGAGAAAGGGATCGAAAAAGAAAGAAAAGAGACGGCAAAAGGGGTGGGCTAGAGGTTGCAGTGGGATTTGGAGCTATAAGTTATTGCCTACACGCCGTACAAAATACAGTATATGCCTGTACGCACTGGAGCAAGCAAACCCTGCACAGGAATAATGGAGCTCATCACATAAGTCTTTTAGACTTTGACTTGGCTCTACTCATTAAAAGTGAGGAGCTTGCAATTAAGGAAACATTTTGTGCTGTTAAAGCTGTTAAATCTAAGATTTTTGTTCAAATTGAAAGTAGCAGCATGACTGGGCGAAGAAGAAAAAAAATACTAAAATGATGCTGATTTTACCTTACAGACCTTAACATTACACTCATGAAGATATGATGACAATAGTAGATCATTCACTTAGATCCTTGGAAGACATGTCCTTCACCAAGTTTTGTTGAGTTCTCTCTGAATACTCTTTCGAATCGCTCGCAGGCATCAGATTCATCCGCTCAAAGCACAACCCATATTGCAAATCTCAAAATCTTACATAGTGCAGCATTAAACGCTTGTAAATTATAATATTGAGCGATGCTAATCTTACAGAGTCATAGAATTGGATTGGATTCAATCTAGCCTGAAATATCACATAATTGCTTGCAGGGCAACAAAACTGAAAGCAAAATTTAGCAGATCACATGATAACAGTTGCCACAAGTAGCCTTATGTTGACATAAAAGCTGCAAGTAGCTAATAACCCACTACGATGATGTATCTTGAAGGTGGGAATAACTTAAACTACAAGCACCTTGAAGTGGATACCTAAGGTCAGGTTATTTGGGGAAAAAAAATCTTGCTAGCAATTGCAAAAGGAAGCCAGATAACTTACCTTACTATTAGGAAGCTAAACATCATGTCTTTGTCATCTACAGTAACAGCTACATTAACAGTCAGGATTTCTTTATTGCAGTGCAGAGGACTCTGCATGGCTGCATGATGTATTTGCGCAATGCATTCTGTCTATTGTAGTGAGAGAACACTAATGATGTATTCTGAATTTTAAAAATTCTGAACTGTCAAAATTTCCCTTCCCTTCACTAAAGGGCCTAGGCCAACCCCTGAAAAATAACCCCATAGTATTATCCCTCCTCCACCAAACTTTACAGTTGGCACAATGCAGTCAGGCAGTTAACATTCTCCAGGCATTTGCCAAACCCAGACTCATCCATCAGACTGCCAGATAGAGAAGCGTGATCCGTCACAACACAGAATACGTTTCCACTGCGGAGTCCAGTGGCGGCGTGCTTTACTCTGCTTCATCTGACACTTCACACTGCACAAACTGCCTTATTGCAATGGCGACATCCTATTACAGTACCACACTCAAACTCAGCGAGCTCTTTAGAATGACCCATTCTTTCACAAATGTTTGTAAGGGCTGACTGCATCGCTGTTGGTGCTTGATTTTACACACCTGTGGCAATGAGATTGAACAAAACACCTGAATTCAATGATTATGAGGTGTGTCCCAGTACTTTTGTCCATTTAGTGTATATTATGTACTAGTTTCAAGTCAGTATGCCTCTTTAAGGGAACTCCTTTAATAAAAAATAACTCACTGTAAAAGAAAAACATCTATCGGCTCAGCAGCTGCCGACACTCAAGGTTTCAATATCGGTACTGGAAACAAAAAGTGGTCTCATACCACCTTTAATCCAAAAAATATGGACAGGGTAGTATGAAAGAGGGAAATTAATTACAATTGAGTTACAGACTTATAATAACTAATGAATCACATTGAAAATCCTGGGCATGTATTGAGTCAGACCTTGCACTCGCACACAGGGCGATGAACAAGTCTGCTGCTAAAGCTTTCTTAGCTGTGCCACGGCAGCCTGTCAACAGCTTTGAAAATTAATCTACATTGACGTTTGTCTGGCTATTCCATTTTTTAATCTACCCTGAAAGGTTGAGCTTAAGCAGACTTTTTGGGTAAGCATTTTAGTGCATCTTGCAGTGGGGGAGCTTAAAGACATTGAGTGCGGTTTTTAGAACCAGTGTAAGCTACAGTATATGGCATCATAAAGGTTCTATGCATAAATTCAGAACTAAATAATTTGTTAATGGAACACACAAACAAACCTTGTTAAGGGTCTGTAAGGCAATATAATTTCAATGTCTGCTACAGATTTCAGAAAATATTTTTGTATATATTCCCATCACGTTTTCTCATGACTAATAAAAGGAAAAAGTCCATACAGGCAAAAAAGCATTTAGACACTTTAACTATAGGTAAACTTTAACTTCTTTAGGTTACTTGAAATGTTTAACAAAATGTGAGCAAATCAGACTGATGGTATACTGTGTGGAGAAAGGCTGGAGAACAATTCCAACTGGACTGAGTTTTGTAAAGCAAAGACGTGGAAACATCAACGTCTGGGGCTGTTTTTCTTACTGTGGTTGAGCTTCAAAGCAAACCTTTAGAAGTCTACAAGGAAATTACCTGATTCCTTCTGCAAGAATACTTTGCCAAAAACATAGCGACAGTCTTGGAATGGTCTGTTTAAAATAAATCTCTCTTTGGTTTGATATTTTGTGAACTTAATACACTCAAGTATGGCACAAATGTCAAAAAAACACTTTTCGGTGCCCCTCTATTGAAAATTACACACTATCATGTGTTTAGCTTCAGATATCAAGATGTTCAACAAATATAATAAAGCAAAAAAAACAAACTCATCAGTACCTGTACTAATTTCTTGTCCTCTTTTGGTTGTGAAAATGTCACTTTGTGGATCATACTACTGAAAACTGTGGGTAACAAAGTTGCATTAGGTTTTATTCTGTAATTGTCTTTCAAATTAGGTAATAAACTTAAATGTTATACAGATTTCTGACAATAATGTATGACAAAAAACAGGCATCATTTTTGTATTCCAAATGACTGAATCAGCAAAGACCAACTCTACCCTTGTTGGCCCCATCTGCTGAACAACATGAAAAGAAGCCCCAAACAGCCCTTCAGAAAGAAGACATTCAGAAAACACAGCACCCATGGAAGCTTTTAGGTCAGGATCATGACAGGGTTAGGTTAAGGACTAATGATAGGCACTTCTAAGGGGAAAATCATCATCACCCAAAAAGTCAGCCTCATGCCCTGCTGAGGCACAAGTGCATGGCCTTCATTGAGTGGCCTCCTGCGCTCTTGTGAGTTTAACCCCACACTTCCAGGTGAGGCCCTCATCATTAATTTGCTCAGCATGTAATAAGCTGTGAATGGCTTTGATTATGGGGTTGGAGCAGCTCTGGGTGAAGTGGGGGGGGGGGATGCCAAGCGGAGGTGAGGGAGACGAGGGAAAGGCCCCTCCAGTGTAAGATGAGGAGCGCTGAGGGACTGAGAGGGAGGAACCGCACACACAGCAACAGATGGGCCCCAATGGCGCTCTCAGGTTGTAAACTTTCTGTTAGGAACATCTGTCCGTTTGTCCATATGCCACTCACTCGAAGGAGCTAAAACGAGTAAGCAACCCGCCACTGTTTGGAGCAGGCCTATGGGCACCCGTCAAACTCCGAGTGATGAGACAGAAAGCGACGGGCTATGAGCAAAACCAGGAACAGAGCCGATTATTGTTCTCCGCTCTTTTTGTGATGATGAGGATGAAAATTAATAACAGCACTATGGTGGACCGCTAATTGCCAATGCTAATTGCTTGATTAACATAAAGACTAAATACTGTACAAATCCCCGGCACCTGCTACAGTTGGCATTTACAAACGCAGCTGGTGCACAACACCGTATCCATGGATCAGGATTTTCAATTATATGATGCAATTAAAAAAAAAACAAAAAAAAACACATGAATACAAATGAAAACAATTAAGATTGTATTTATATAGTGAATAAGAACTCTCTTCTGAGCTCTTCCTCTTGACTGTTACATCATCTCTCTCCCTGAAAAATGTCTTATTTTTCTATTTGCTCCGTAGCGAGGGGATAAAGGAGAATTAAGCAGCTGATCGGGGCTCAGTGTCCAGAGCGCTGCATTAGACATTAATCCAGGACAGGGGAAGGGGGGAGATGGGATAGTACCTCTAATCCTCCCTCCCACCCACCCACCCCATCCTACCACACAAACACTTCTCTACAGCAGACTTTAGAAAAGTGACACATTTTCCCCCCTCAATATACAGTGAAGCAAAACATATACATTATATACAAGCCAACAGTACATCAATAAATTTGACAAAAAAATAAAAGGGGGGCTTAAAGGATAATTCCACTGTTTATTTCTTTTATTTTTTAGATGGTATTAACTTGATTATTCACAATGGTTCAAAATGAAATTCACTGTTTTAGAGTAAATTAGAACTGTTTACAGTGGTGGTGATATGGACCAGACTACTGAAGAGTTTACTGTGTTCAAAGCTACATCAAGTTATAAAGCTACAAGTTATTGCATGAAATGGTTATGTAAATGCTGCTTGGATAAGGGTTTGACCTAAAATGTAGTTTTGTAAAAAAGGCATAGCAAAGCAGTATGCATAGGGCATTGCAAGACAACCCCGCCTCTTTTTCAGAATTACCACTCATTATATCATTATCAACAATACATAAAACACCAATTTCAATAGTAAGTACAATATACACATTTTATTTTGCTGTAGATATTGTGAACATGGTCCCATCACCACCACTAAAGAAATCCAAGTTGGTTAGTTTCTCTACAGTGAATCATTTCACATAAAACCACTCAGAATTATTTTGGTTACATCGCAACAATTAAAATGAACTTAATCAGTAACCTGAGCAGTAGTGCTAGCATTCACCTGAACAAATCATTTTAAATGACAAACTTTGTCTTCTCCCTTTCCTCCCCTATACTAAGAGGTCTCCACAGTGACAGATGTTGCTGGGGCAACAGTTGGTATTGAGAAGGAGGGGCTTAAGACCATCTGCCCAGGGTCAAGGTTTGGATGAGTGGGGGGCTTCCCAAAAGCCAGCTATAGTGTCAACTTCAGCTAAAAGGCTAGAACTGTGGTAAACATTTCATTTATTCAGTTATGTTATGTAGCTGCAGGCCTGTGCTCTTGCTTTGTGGGAAGGCGGAGCAAATATTGAAAAGAATCAAGAGTTTTTCAGAACTTGCTCTCTGTTGCATTTAAACTAAACACTGCCTCCTTGTGGTGAACCAATAACGGTACAAGCAAGGCAACCATTTCTTTGAGTCAAATGAAAACGGTACTATGAAAGTGTGTAAAAGCAATTTATTTAAATTAATGATTGCAGATCAAGTACAAAAACAATACATTTAAAGAGATTAAGATGCAATATCAAAAAGAATTCGCAGATTTTTGCTGATATTTTCCACTTCATCACGGAAATGTGCAATCTTCATGTGTGCCATTTTCCTCTGGGAGGAAAAAGGATTGGCATTGGAAAAGGAAAAGAACAAGTTCACAGGTGTCTTTGCATTAGTTTTAAATGCAAACTCTTAAAAATAAAGGTTGCTAAACAGTTCTTGGCATGGATGTATGGTTCTAAGAAAAAAATAAACTGGAATAGGACCTTCATTTTATGTGGAGGTTCTTTAGACTTCACAAAGTACTTCACACCCAGGTCTCATTTTCAAATATGGTTCTCATCAATTGAAAGGTTCTTTAGGTAACCAAAAGTGGTTCTATGACCATCACTGCCAAAAAACCTTTTTGCCACCTTTATTTTTAAGAGTGCACTCCTACTTACTATGTAGTTGCGGATCCGGCCATGCTCCAGATGGAAAAACTCAATAGCTGTGAGCTCATCCCAAGATTTCATCTGAAGGAATGCACAGTCTGGAGAGCGCTTGGCGTGCTCAGACCTTTTTAAGGCAGACAGTGTAAAAGAACAAAGGTAGGCAAGGTGACACTATGTGCACCACTGCTAATACGCTTTCCCACCTCCAGACCTGTAGTTCATCACCTGCACAAAAGGCTTTGCGTTTTCCTGCTATAATAGACCCAATGTAGTTCATGTCAGACTTGATTATTAACTAATGATATGAGAGTTGCAGGTAAACCACGAAACTGCAGTGCAGGCAGACCACATGACTGGTGTTTGGGTTGGGGGGGGTGGGGGCACAGCATTAGAGCAGCAATCTAACTGTACATGCTGAAATCTTCCTCAAATAGTCTGCACACCAGCCTGGGCCTCCTGTTTTAACTTCCCTAAGCTTAGGTTAAAGACTTTGGTCAGAACATGATAATCAAACCATGCTGGTTACATGAGCACAGCTTAGTTAGACCAGTCTTAATATCGAACCATTAGTGTGCATGTAAACATAGTATCTGTTAAGAAAAATGACAAGAAGCCCACCAGGGAACATCTTCAGGCTCCCAGCCCTCAAGCTCTTTGAGGCAGTAGAAACAGCATACTACGTCAGGCTCATTCTCACTGGGACAGTGCACGAAACCTGCCTTGGCCATCTGAAGTCAAACAGAGAGACATAAATACACATGACCAGCAAAAGACATTTGGAACGAGCAGTCAAGCTACAATGGAGCCTTGATTCAACTGAGATGTGTTGTTTAATTAGTTAACCCACAGAGGAAAAATAACATTTTCCTATGGCAGTAAAGTGTTGGTTGTTTTCCCACCGTAAAATCGTTCTTCAGACTAATGGAGAATGTGCTATATAAAAGGTTCTATATAGAACCTTTAACACCCAAAAAGGTTCTTCTACTGTTACAAGCTTGACATTTTAACAGCAGTACCCTTTTTGGTGCTTTATATAGAACCATTTTCAAAGAAAAATACTATATAGAACTCTATCCATCAATCTGAAGAATCATCTCACCAATTGTCTTTACTAAAAGAGCCTCTGAAGAACTCTTTAAGATTGTATAAGCTTTATAAATAGGCCCAGCTCTTATTTCCACAACTCAGCTGCCTTAAACTGGACTTTGAACAAGTGAGCTCAACCTACAGGTCAACAGTAAGTACAGCTACTACAATCATAAGTTCAGCTGCTTAGCGGTCTTCTGAGCTATGTCTGAAGTGTCTTACTGTAGCGTATATTTATAGACAGAGCTCTACATAAAACTGTAGGCAGGATATTCTGATAGCCTAAGTCACACGGAGCTGAAGTTGGTTCCTTATTTGCCAGCTTTATGTTTGAATCTCATTCCACCTTAAATGGTGCAGCAGTTACATTCTGGCACCTGAGGCTGACCTCTTAGGCAAGATTTAAGGTGGAACAGGAAAATTCAAACAAAAAGCTGCCAATCAGGAACCTGACTTAAACTACAGTTTGAACTACATGCAGATATGAAATGGGTGCTGTTTTCGCTGCCTTTGGGACCACTGGGACCCCAATCTGCCCTTTTGATGGCCGGGATCCATAATCTTCTGTGGTGTCTGGCATCTCCTCAGGATATTAAACAAACGTTCTCCAACCATCCAATCTGTGGTTGGTGCAGTTTACTGCACAGCAACATTTCATTGTTGCTTTCTGCCCCCAGTTGTGCACGCGTCTTCACAATGCCGTGATCTAAAAGTTGAACGGAAACTTATCCTTGGAGACGCTGCCACTGTAGCACGGCTCAGTAATCCTACTCAGAACTTGTAGAGAGGGGAATTACCACTCTAATGTCTTCCAGGTTTCTCAAATGCCCGAGTGAGTCCAAAATGAACAGGTTAAGATGGATCATTTGAGCATTAAACACTTAAACCTTTAATATAAAAACATTTATTAAACTCAGAACAGCATAAGACATTAGCACCACTGTTATATTTAAGAGCTTTTGAATGAGTTATAGAAGTTTAAAGTGGCACCTCATTTGTTCATGACGTCAGTGAACATAAACAGCCAATGAGCTGCTCCACTCGCCAACCAATCAGCACTCAGTAGCAGTAATGCTAGCGTCCTGCTGCTCAAAACCTGTTTGCTCAAGAAAAAAGGAAACACGCTAACTTTTCATTTTTAGGCACTTAACTCTCCCCGTTCATTGAGGACTCGCTCGCGGGTGACCTCTGGCGTTTTGCAGTCATGTTTTTGATAAAAAAAAAAAAGTGCTAAAGCGGAGGAGGACAGGCTCCTCAGTAACCAGCTCTGATCCCATTTGGAGAAGCTGCATGTGAATCTTCAAACCAAACAACACAACGCACTATAGGTATCCCCTATCTGCTAGGGTACATTAGTTGTACACTACACACTGCGGTGCATTGTTGGACTGTTTGAGCGCACTGGACCACTATATTCTCTAGAGACCACTACAAAATGGCAGAACCTTAAAATAGTGCATTACATAGTGAATAGGGCACAGTGTCGGACTCACGCAAAGATGGCTTACATAAAAAATATGATACACTATCGCCTTTCCATCCCCACAGAAGAGGTAAAGCAGCTCACCCTCCTTTACCTTCAACCGGCACAGTTACATAAGAACGCACTGTGAGTTTGTACAGGACGACCGAGCGCCGTCATTCGCGTTACATGAGTTGTTTCTGGCCCAGCTTAAAAAAAGGTGCTGTTTGAACAAGCTAAAGGTAAACAAACTCATACTGAAACCGACAGAAGACACAAGATATAGTCGAGTTCAGCTTAGCAGTGTTGGTGAATGTATTAGCCAGTTATGGCCAGTCGTAACGATAGTTTTGAACGAGTAGCACCTATACCGGAAATTAGCCACCTGAGCTAGCAAGCTAGCCGAGAACGCGTTCGCCACAAATGAGGTTAATGAGGCGTTTTTCATCTAAAGGATGATGTTCCTGTATCTTTGCTGTAAGTGCTGGCACATTTTACTCACCAACTCAGGTGTGCATTGACAGTCTTCGCGAAAAGGCCAGTCGGAGAAAGTCTGCAGGCGCTTGTCAAAGCTGTACATTTGGTCAAAACACAGGAATCGGCCCGCGAGTACTTCAGCATGAGACATGTTGACACAGGCGTTACAGAATACTAGACACTGTATGTGATCACAGTGACACAGAGAGCTGCTCAGTCACACAAACACGTTCTAACCAGCAAAGATGGGGATCTAGTTTAGGCTCTATGACTGATGAAGGAGTTTCAGCTGAACCTCCCACGTGATAACTCTTCAACATCTCAACTACAGCCGCTTCACTTCAGTCAAAGCAATCAGACTGAAGTGCATTTTTCGTACTGTTCTTTCCTTTTCAGACTTATAACTACAGCTTAGGTTAGTGTTTCTCAGCCCTGTTTCTGGAGACCCACTGCCCAGCACTTTTTACTGTTTTCCCTGCTCCCAACACACATGATCCACCTAATCAGCTCATTAACAGCCCATTATTGAGTTGAAGTGGGTGTGTTAAAGCAGAAAAATGTGCAGGGCAGTGGGCCTCCAGGACCAAGGCTGAGAAACACTAGTTTAGGTGACGCTGCTGATGCAAATGTGTCATAAAATTGTCAGAAGCCTTAGCTGTTGAGGCTGTTGATCGCTGCTCCTGAATTAGGACGGGTTCAGGTCAGCCTTCCAGGTTTTGTCTTAAGTGTGTCACTGGAAGTGAGCTGCTTAGGTACGAGAGGACCATTTGAAAGAAGCTCTCCATTCGCTTTCATTTATTCTGGGGATTTTCAGTCCAAAGATAAAGGCACGCGTGGGCAGTTTTAGCTCACCTTATTGCCCTGCCCTCTTCTACAGAGACCGGACTGTCTGTCATTTGATCTACAGGCCTATCAATCACTTTATAGCTTCAAAATAAACAACACTACCAAAAATAATACGATAAAGCTGCAACTCAAAAGGCTGTGCTGTAATGCTGTAATATTTGAAGTAGAAGCTGCTCAGTAATACAAAGCTGGAGAGGGTTCCCTTATTACTACTACTACAATAATGTTGAGATACAATAATTACAATAATTTACATTATTTAAAATGATTATTCATTTATTTGGTTATTTTTACACAAACAACTAATGATGAAGGAGCAAATTAACTAAATTTGTTTTAGTTTCATTATGTGTTGAAAGTGTAGTGTCGTTCTCAGTGGTTGTGATGACTTATGTTCCATTCAACATGTTCACAAAAATTTGCAGGGCAGCTCTTACAAACAGTTCAGTAATTTGCACCACAACCTGGAGATTTGTATCATTAAGTCGCCTGTGCAGTCTCACACATTCCTGTTATCCACTGCACCAGAAGCTGATCAGGAAGTGAC
Source organism: Colossoma macropomum (assembly GCF_904425465.1). Classification (NCBI taxonomy): domain Eukaryota; kingdom Metazoa; phylum Chordata; class Actinopteri; order Characiformes; family Serrasalmidae; genus Colossoma; species Colossoma macropomum. The sequence goes on along the minus strand of NW_023494802.1, from coordinate 8,063,536 downwards.
ACGATTGACCTCACTTGATACCCATAGAAAACAGTGGGATGACTCTGTCCAAGTTATATGTACTGTCAATGGCTCAGGTCTTATACGCGTTAAGGAAATAGAGAGTAATCATATCCTCTCTAGTATAATTTTGCATTTGAGACTTAAACATCGAGCCTGGCCTTTCTTTTGAGCCTATGAGTGTGACGTTAACATGTAAAGATGTCTGATTTGGTTCAAAAACTCCTGTGACATCCAACCAAACACCTCTGACTTTTAAATTACAATTTCAGGCTTTACTGGGTGACTCACAGCAGCGTCACACACTCCACATTTTAGTGTATTTTTTCTCCTGACTCAGTAATGCAATTCAATAAAAAATTGTACATAGTGCTGCTTTAAGAATCTCTTGTTTAGGCTAATTGCTTGCTAGAAGATTCTTTTTAAAGGAAATGCTGTTAATAGGCTGATTGAATTATATATTTCTTTTATGGGAAAGTATTAAAGAATGTCTTATTCCTGATATTACCCAACACAGTGTACTGTATGACCTGATAGCCAATAATACAATCCACCCTACATCTAAAGTCATAAAATGTTCGAAAGGCTCCCTCTGCTGGTGGAAATGATTATTTAGCACCCACGGAATTGCCTCTGTTACTTCAACAATGCAGGCAGCTACTGTTAATTTAAATGAATGAATGAATGAATGATTTATTAATGGTCTGGGGTGATTGTACCCAGTAGTCAAGACGTAACCATGAATTGCGGTCTGGGAGCAGCAGACAACTTTAATGGTTTGTGGTGTGAACATTTGGGAGCTGTTTATGACAGGGAGACACGGAGAAGGCCTGTGACAGCCACCGTGTTCCTGTAACTCTATCCTCCCTGCCCCTAGCTGCTGAAATGTGCTTACTGGTCCAAAATGCAGCTTCTCAAACCCCCTGTGCCCTTCTCCCTCACAGTCGTGCTCAGTGTGTGGCCTAGAGCAACACTTATAGAGTAGACACTAGAGCAATACTCTGCACTAGGCTTTACTGCTTCTCTGTACCAGTTGAACAGTTCGCTTTTAAGAGAAATTTAAGATTCATTTATGGAGCATTGATGATTTGGCCATTTCATCTTCTTGCTTTTGTGCTTTTTGATCATCTCCTTGCATCTGCTGAGGAGCTGCAATGTTGTATGTCACCTGATATTCTGTCTACTGTTTCATATTAGACATGACATTTGGCACATTCATTTTGAGGCTTGGCTTCTGTGGGTTTGACCCTTCACAGTCCTAATGGATGAGTCATAAACTGAAATGAACTACTGTAGACGTTGTCTATAGTGGCAAAGAAGCCGTCATGCAGAGTGACTGGAATTTTCCTCATGTGTAACAGCAGTTGGAAACTTTGATGGAATCATTAATGGAAAGTAGAGGACACTGGATTTGTTCACTTTACTGGTACTGTGGCTCAAGTGGCTTTTACCTTTATGCTCTTTTCCAGTAATATTGTGATATAAGAACTTGTGAACTCAGTGTACATTAATATGGTAATATTTTATTCCAAGGAGTTTTGGACCATTTCTGTTGCTCCATTCATCATGAAATATCCACAGAATGCAAAGAACTGAATGCATTTGTGTTGTGATTGAAATAGTTGTATGCAAACGTTTGAGCACCCTGGTCAAATAGCATGTTTTGTTGATTTTCTGAATGCAAGTAAGTGAACACACCCTTTACACATTTTAATGTACAATTATGGCTTATTTGAATTAAAAGAACTTGGTAAGTAAGCAAATTATACGTTTAATTATGTAACCATTATATTTTATTTTTTCCAATATGTTAAACTCATAAGAAATAGACATTACACACTAAATATGTTAACTTATTTTTAATTAGAAAATCAGCTAAACAAAATTTGACTGGGGGTGTTCACACTTCTGTATACAACTGTTTATAACCCTGCACAGCGGCAACTACACGCACTGAAATTGCAGAAGATTAAAACATAGTAAAACCCATAAAGCTTATTTTGTCATCAAAATTGTTTTTTTTTATTTTGTAAAAATATTAAAAATCAAAAAACTTAAACAGTTTTGATATGACTTATATGATGCTACATGCATTGCATCACAGTGCCCTGGGGAAAGATTAAAGGGGAATTCCACCAGTTTTAACATTTCTGCATAATTCAATCACTGAAATTTACACAAAATCACCCAGAATGGTTTGATGTGAAACCAGTTGTAGAGGACATTAGTTAGTTGTAGAGGAAATTATTGACTCTTTACCGATTTCTTTACAATAGTGGAGATATGATCCAGGTGTTGCAAGGATTACAGCACTAATGTAGCTATTATTTTATCCAAATAACCAGAAGTTTTTATATGTAATGTTGAAAATGGTATAATAGTGTCGAATCTGAGGAGAAAAAACAGTTTGTTTGTGTGCTATTTTGTCTTACAATGCTCTGCATGTATTGACCACTGTCAATGTATTTAAAATGTTTTAGGCCAAAAGCGTATCTCCAAACGTTTCAAATACGATGTTTCAGGCATCAGGCAGCATATTAGTAATCATCTGTGACAGGGCTTTTAGAGGCATTAACCTCTTTAGACCTCTGGTTCCTATCATGACTACTGTGAGCAGTCCTGACTCAGTAAAACTGTGCACAACGGTAACCACTGTGAATGACTTTACATCTTAACCATTTAATTATGTAGAAATTTTGGAAAATTGATGGAATGGCACTGCAGTTTTCCCCCATCTCCAAAGCTGAAGGTATGTTTGTTGCCTTGGGTGTACTGTATGTCTCTCTGCACCGTATGTCTTTCCATGCCTTCATTGACACTTGACTCTTCTCCCTGTCACCCACCAACCCCCCCTGCACTGCTCTCCAACCCTGTCACTCTCTCTCTCTCTCCTTCTCTATCTCTCCCGCTCTCCCCTTCCTGACACAGTTGTCCTCACTTATTAAGGTTCTGCTGTGATTAGCTGCTGGAATGTCTTGCACTTGTTCTGTATTCTCAGTGTGGTGAGATCGAGTGGAGGGAGAGAGGGGAGGGACGCAAAGGGGGCAATGTGTTTGCTCGCTCTTTTCTCTTCACAGCATGGCCTGTGTCCCTGCAAATGCGTGCTGCCAGGTGCGGGACAGTTCCTCACTTTCACTTGCAGCTGACCAGAGTTCACAAGGAACAGTCTTCTTCTCTGTTCAACAAAGTAGTTGAAGATACTTTTGGGAACCCACAAGGTGTTCATGCCAGAGAGGACTTCTACGAGACGTTTGTTTTGTCAGGGTGGAAGCGGAAAGCCTTGAGGGTGTGAAAGAGGAGAACTAGAGGAAGGGAAGAGGCAGAGGAAGAGAGTTTAATGTGGGGCCCAGGTAAGAACATCCTTTTATTTCCTGTGGCAGCTTGTGTGAAAAAGCAGACTGCTGTGCAAAGTAGACGAGCCTCTACACCTGAAAGGGTTCTTTGGGACAAAACGTCAGAACCACTTTTCGAAAGAGCCTTTCATTTGATGGTTCTTTTGTAAATGAGATGTGTGAATATGAAGAACCTTTTTAAAAGTTATAGAAACCTCTACATATTGTATATGTTCTATACCAATTAAAGGTCCTAAAATCACATATCAATCCCAGAACCATTTAGGAACACTTTTAAGAGTGTACTCTTAATTACAAGGTATGCTGTTGAAGAACCATGTTTGTGTCCTTAAAGAACCTTCCTATGGAACCAATTTTATAAATGAAATGTGTTTTGAAGAACCTTTCACATAACGTAAGTGTTCTATACCATAAGCCCGGAACCTTTGCTTTCAAGAGTGTACTCTTAATTACAAAGTAAAGAACAAATTTTGGTTCCCTAATGAACATTTTCCAAGGAACTGTATTTGTAATTGAGATGTGTGAGCATTTTTAAGGGTGTACTCTCATTTACAAGTTACGTTATAGGCACTTCTGATTCCATGTCAAACTTGTCAGTGGGTGGTTGTTTAACTTTTCACAGAATGTAAAGGTTCTAAACCGATTAAAGGTTCAAGAACCATATGTCCAAGCCAAGAACCACTTTGGCACCATAGTTCCCTTAAGAACTTTAAAGGGACATTTTGTAAATTAGATGCGTGAGTGTTAGGAGTTTAAAGAATCTCCACATAATGTGAAAGTTCTATAACAATTATAGGCCCTAGATGCAAACGTCAAGGCCAAGGACCATTTTTTTAAAAAGAGTGTATTCTTATTCAAAATGTACACTGTAAAACAGAGGTGCTCAATCCTGGTCCTGGAGATCTACCACCCTGGAAAGTTCAGATCCAACTCACCTGGCTGTAATGCCCCTAAAGAACTGCATTACCTGGATCAGGTGTGCTAGATTAGGGTTGTGGATCTCCAGGACCAGGATTGAGCACCCCGGCTATAGAAGAACCACTTTTGGTTCCCTAAACAGCACTGCTATGAAACCAATTTCGGATATGAGACATGTGAATGTAAAGTTTAGTTTAAAGAACTTTCTGGAGAATGTAAAGGTTCTGTTCCTGACTAAAAGTCATTCCTAGAACCATACATTCAGGCCAAGAGGTGTTTAGTGGCCTTTATTTTGAACAGTGTAGCCACAGTAGAACAGTGTAGCTGAACAGTGTAGTGACAGTAGTGCTTTGAAAGCCTCGTCAACAGACTAAAGGGTCATTATAGTAGTGGCGATATACTGGTTCATCAAGTATTGTGGTTGAAATTCTTTTTAAGGTAGTAGTTTTGTCATTACCCTTACATTGGTATGCAAATAAATGTAGATAGCACGACATACGAACAGTGCAAAACACGTTGATTCCCTCACCTCTCGTGTAATGAGCTGTGGCTTTAAGTTAGTCCAGTTTATTGTCAAAGGAGCAGACATCAGATTGTAAGGAGTTAATGAGTAAACAGAAAAGAGAGTGGGGGGGGAAGCCAGTCTCTTGGGGTTAGCTGTTAGCCATTAGCCTAGCATAGAGACTAGCTGGCTTTCCATGTGCACAGCCTATGGCGCTCCTCAGCCAACTGCTTCAGGTGTTGCTGTGGTCTCAGCCTACATGGCGAGAGGCTCCGCAGCTTCTCAGTTAAAACTGATAGTGTGAACAACTAATATTTACTCAGTTTTAGCAGCGTCTGGTGGTCGTTGATTAAAGCTTGAACGTAAGAGATGCACATGTGAGATGAATGACTTTCGGACATAAAACAGCATTCGGCACCGTTTTTGCCAGGCTCAGCGAAGCTGCTGTGGGCTTTACATACACTCCCCTTTATCTCATTAGGGTTAGAAAACAGTATTGATATCTGTCTACATATTGCTTGTCTCTGTTTTTACTATTTTTCTCAATTAAAATATTTTAGATTTACTTTAATATGGTTCTTATTAAAACTAAAGGGACATCCAGAAAAATTTACAAAATGGTATTCCTAAGCATCCAAAATGGGTTTATTTGAAGAAAATATATACATAAACACACTATCCTGTGATATTTACCGTAAGTAATCTTCATTATACCGTGGTATAAATTTTTGCCCATGCCTCACATTACTAGGTGATCAGAATGTTTTCGGCAGTACAACTTATACAGATCTTTCACAGTCAGAGACTAAATACTGTAGTTTACTGTATTTCAAAGGCTGTAGGCCGATATAGCTGCAGACATGCACTAAATAACTGAACTACTAACTAAACTATTTACAGTAGTGTTAATGTCATGATGCAACCTTTGTGAGCTATACATCAGCATGTAGGACATAAACTGATAGTATGTGATCTGATACATCTTATGAGGTTACAGCACTCTCCGTCCTGCAGTCTATCTGTCCCTGAATATAGTCGTGTCAGTCTTGTCAGTAACAAGCTTGGATTACCTTCAAGGATCAGTGACACACCTTAACATTTAAACACAGCTTTCAAAAAAGCTTGCTTCCTTTTTTATACCCTCATATTCTTGGTCAGCTTGAACTCTTATATAGTTCTCATGCAGCCAGTTGTCTTATTAATAATGCACTGATGAGTTTATGAGTTTGACCTCAGAGGTGATGAATGCGATCTGTTCAAAACCGCAGAACACACAGAGCATTCCGCAGAGAGAAGGAATGATTGCACTGTTTTTAAACTGTAAAATGCAATGCATGGATTAACATGTGTACATCATGTCTTTCAGTTTACTTATTTTGGCAATAATTGTGTAGATGTCATATAATTCATGTGGAAATGATTTACACAATTCATCATCATCATTATGTTCTTTATTTAAGCACAGGTTAACACTGATGGGAATCCTTATTTTCAATGTAAAGTTCCAAAGGGAATAAAAAAAAGCAAACAAAATGATAATAGAATAATAAATAGACTTATATAACAGTAAAGCCCCATGATAAACAATAAGATAATAACATAAACAATTGAAACACACAATATTAATACAAATGATTAATTGTGATTAATGATTAGCTAAAAAAACAATCAAAAAAAACAATGAACTAAGACGGTCAACTAAACAGTTACAAACATTTGAATCAGGTCAGTTCAATGCATTGTTTTTTCAGTGATATGTCTGCATGTTCATGTGCATCTACATTAGACCTGGAAGATTTGATGCTTTTTTATATATCACAATCACACTTTGAGTGCACTGTTAAAAATGGGCAATTTAAAAGTCTAAGTCAAAGTACTTAGTTTTTTAAGTTAAATCTACTTAAAGGAACAGAAGTTGCCAATGCTTTAAAATTTTAAACTGAACATTATTCAGCAGATCCTGTACAGGAAACAAAGTTTCATAAGGCACTTTTTCCTGCAGATTTTAATGCCCTATTTTGCACAGGCCACATTTTTTTTCTAATATGTTACATTTATCAAATTAACAGTAATTGTCCATTAAAATGTGCAGAAGTGTGTTCTGTGTAGAGGATATGTTCACTTATTTTCACTTTGAAAATCAACAAAACGTAATTTGATCAAAGCTTTTACATACAACTGTATAGCCTATATGATCAACACTGCTGTCTAAAATTTAAAGTGGGGAAATTTGACCTAATTGTAATAAAGAGTTTATGAACTTCCTGTTGATAAGTTAGGCAAAGTTTGGAATCACTGATTCCAAAGTTTGGAATCACTGATTTCAATAATAATAAACCAGTTTAATTTCAGACAAATGTAAATCAACTTATTATGCAAGTCCGGTGCAATTCATAACTTTTCAGTTATTACTAGGTGGCTGTTAAAAATGAAGAAATGTTAGCTGTGTCCAGAATGATGACCAGACTTGTAGAACATTCTAAAATGACTTAGAAAGCTGTATTGCATCGAGAATTAAGCTAACAGGGTGGCTCATATTTGACAAGTAAGTGAGGTAAATAAATGGAAATATTGTGTAAAATATTGTAAATAGATTACTACAGTATAGAATATACAGTCAATAATAATGAAGTAATCCCAAATTTTGAATGGTAGTGTATGTGTCTGTAACAACTTTGTTTACATGTTCAACTTTTCAACTTTTTCCAAGACAAAATGAAACTGTTTGCTGATTTTTTTGTTGTTTTTGTTTTGCTGGTTGTTGAGCTGAATGAGAATACGTTAATGGACCACAGTTAATTAAATTCTGATAGGAACAGCTTCTATATATGTTGCTGTTTGCTGGGGTGGTCTTAGGGTATGTGTGTGACATAGAGATCAGTGGGCTTCGAGGCAGAGTCAGGAGTCTCTCTGTTTTCTGCCAAAGGTGTGAAATTAGTGTCCGTGTGTGAGAGTGTGACAGTCAACTTCTACATTCTCTCCAGAAACAGACCCAGAATGATTCACATATTTGCTACACATTTGGAGGCCCAACATATTTCCCGTTTTCACTCCCCATAAAAAAATCTAAATCTTATCTTCTTTTTCCTGTTTGTTGCACAGGAAACTCACATATCTACCCATTCCTGATCAATAATCTAATTTTAGTGTAACCACGCAAACTGATCCTCATGCCAGTTCTACTGACTCTGTGCTTTTCAAGGGCAGTCTGAAGCACAGCGAGCACAGCAAGCATCCGGCTGGAATATCGCAAAGAAAGCTTCACATATGCAACCAGATATGCCTTAAAATCTCACGTTTTAATGATATGACTGAATTAAATGTACAAGTAGCCCTACAAAAACTCAAATGAATGGAAACAGGTGATGCTTCATGTCCCGTTGGCAGTTATGATAAGGCAAAGAGAATAAAACCAAATGTCTTTCCGGGTACACATTCAGAAACTTTAACTATAAACTTCAATCTGTGGCCGGAGTAGTTACTCTTAGTAGTAGTACTCTTAAGCAGTTGGGCAATAACAGAAGCGTGGTGAAGTTTTAGACGCTTGTAGCTTATTGAAAGATGCTAAGAAATTACGATTTGAATTTGATTAAAAGTGAAGGATTTTGCAGAAAGAAAAAAATCCTCATTTATGCAGAATGTAAATGTATGTAAATGTATATACATGAGTGTAAATAAACACTGATCAGCCATCATATAAAACCACCTCCTTGTTTCTAGACTTTTTGTCCATTTTATCAGCTCCACTTACTGATAGACTGTAATCAATCTGCATACCTTATTAGCCCACTTTTACCCTGGTCAGGACTCCCACAGGACCACCACAGAGCAGGTATTATTGGGGGGAGGATCATTCTCAGCACTTCAGTGACACCGACATGGTGATGGTGTGTTAGAGTGTGTTGTGCTGGTATGAGAGGATCAGATATAGCAAGTGCTGCTGGACTTTTTAAACACCTCAGTGTCACTGCTGGACTAAGAATATCCAGCCAACAGCATTCTGGGGGCTGTGATAACTGGTGAAGGATTAGGGCAGGCATGTCAAACATGTCAAATTTTGCTGATTGAATGTTTTGCTGTTATTATAAAATATAATATGGATCTTACTGTCCACCTCTGTCTGTTAGTCAGCCACAGAAAACAGATATACCGTATGCTTCTCAGGTAAATCCTATATGTGCAAAGATTTGAGATATAAAGTCTTGGAAGCAGAAGTGCAGACAGGAGAGCTCCTGTGACCTTTTAGCACAGACTCTAAATTCTCCATCCTCACGCCAGAACACACAGTACTGCCGGTCTACGCACAGCATGCTCCGAACACATACAACATACACTAGGCCTTTTCACCACATGCATGCCTGAACAGATGCTTTCCAGTGAGAGAAGAGACGAAGAGAAAACCTAGCACAGGGCTGTGAAATGTACCCCCCTCATACCAGTGGTCTATAAGGCCATGGACTTGTGACCTTTATAGTCTGAATTTACTTGATTCCAATGTGTACCTCCTTACACATGAGTAAAATATATCATTACAGTTGTTTTGCCAAAAAGTAAGTGAACTGAAAGTTTAAGATTTTTGTTGATGTAGCATTTTATTCATGTGGATACACATGTGACTTAAAGAAAACAAATTAGCACATAACTTTATTCAGGGTACATGGTGTATATGGAGGAGGAGATGCTGTTATTAGAAGCCTTGTTAGAGCAGTGAAGCTACTTTCCTTTCTAAATTTATAAATGAATATGATGATTCACCACATGCTAATGGGGAATTTGAAGTGGAAACCTTTAAGCTGGTAAAGTCATTTTCATTTTATGATCCAGTCTGTTATTCATTGATTATATCTGGGTTGCAAAAATTGCATTGTTTATATTAGTCATGTGCGAAAGCTTGGGGCGCCCCTTTCAGGTGACATGTTCTGCATGTTTTAATGCACAAATGCTGTTTATTTACTGAAATATATAAAACATAACCTTTGTCTAGTCCACAGTTTATTGCACATTTTTTTTGTGTTTTGCCCAATATGCTTAAGTCGGCAAATCAATAAAATTATGCACATTTGCAGAAATATTACAAATTTTAAACCATCAGTATGTATGTAATTCTGTAAATGTGTAGCAAGTGCAGAAACTGGCTTTTTACAGCTTGTTTCAAGCTATAGCTTCTTTCCTGGGCATTTGCTGACCATTTTGTTTACTACGTAGTTGGGTCATTTGACATTTCATGTGCAATTCCTCAGCAATGTATATATACACTTTTTGTCAGGTATGACAAGCATACCAGGGAATTGCTTTGGCAGCATGCAAGGACATGCAAGGGCATCCAAGGGCATCTGAGGACATAGGACATTCAAAGAGACAGATGAGTTGCTGGGAGCACTATTTTTAATGGTGCAAACAGAAAAATACGCTCCCAGTGTGCTGATGTATGCAGACATGACAACAGCTGATCTGTGCAGACATGAAGACAGGGATTGGAATGTGACTTATCTACTGTGTAATCACTGTGCAATGACATTTACCAGTGACTGATGCAGAAAGAGCACAAGGGTAGTGAAAAAATGCAGAATAAAGGCAGCTTCATGTTACTGAACATGCAGACCAAACAGTTGTACAATTTGTCTGGTAACAGTGAAACCCCTGAGCAGTGTCAGTGATGAAAATTGGTACAAGAACTTAACCTAAGGGTAATTTTGTGGAGCAAATTGTGGCTTAGAAAGCACCAGGAGAAGGAGGACTACAATAAATCTTGGTGAGTGCGTGGTTTTGTCGTTTGCCATCAGCATGTGGCCTGAGTCTAAGCAGTGCTCTGTGGTTAACTTGTGAGTTCCTTTGCATTTTGTCTTACAGATATTGCACCCTCAAATATGACACAACGATTGTCTCATTTGACTCATGAGGTCCAGCTAGTCAAAACAGGAATATTACTGCATGTGTGCTTCATGCTAGCTAATGCTCCTGCTTGTTTAAGCTCATGAAAATAATAAGATTTATCAAGTTGGTAGTTGGTAGTCACATGGCTTTGTTTGTAATAGCTTACAATTAGCGTAGCTGGTGATGTTCTCGCTATAGGAGTAGCAATATTTTCACATAAGTTGATGTCAATGAACACAAGAGTGTTAGCTTGCCTGTAGCATATAGCCTCGCAGTCTTAATAGACCAACAATTGGGGGGTGTAAAGCATTCTTTGTCTGGCAGTCTGATGGATGAGTCTGGGTTTGGTGGAAAACGTTACCTGCCTGACTGCACTGTGCCAACTGTAAAGTTTGGTAGAGGAGGGATAATGCTATGGGGTTGTTTTTTCAGGAGTTAGCCTATGCCCCTTAGTTCCCGTGAAAGGAAGTTTTAAAGCTTCAGCATACCAAAACACTTTGGACAATTCTGTGCTTTCAGCTTTGTGGGAACAGTTTTGGGAAGGCCCTTTTCTGTTTCAGCATGACTGTGCCCCAGTGCACAAAGCAAGGACCATAAAAGCATGGTTAGGTGAGTTTGGTGTGGAAGAATTTGACTTGAGCTGCACAGAGCCCTGACCTCAACCTCATTGAACACCTTTGGGATGAACTAGAATGGAGATTGTGAGCCAGGCCCTCTCATCCAACATCCAACATCAGTGTCTGACCTCACAAATGCTCACAAAATCTTGTAGAACGCTTCCCAGAAGAGGGGAGTTGTTATAGCTGCAAGGGGGGGACCAACTCCATATGAATGCCTATGGGTTTAGAACAGGATGTCATAAAAACTCCTGTGAGTATACTATGTAGGTGTCCCTATACTTTTGTCCATACAGTGTATGTAGAGATATTGATATTTTGGCTATTTAATGTTCTTGTAATTCAGAGGACTAATTTTTCACTAACTACCTTTTTGGATCAGATTATGAATCATATTTACAACAGCTGTCCATGTGCTCTCTGTGCCGCTTGAATTTCAAGCTCTCTATCAGATTCAGTGCACTGCTCTTAACCAATCAGCAGCGCAGAAAAAAACTGGCTGGAGAAAATGCTTGTCCAATTGAACGGCTGTTGCTAGACAAAATTAACACATTACTTTAAAACGGTTGGCTACGGTTTCTCCTATCCAAAGCTTCTGGTGTCAGGTACAGGCGATAATTATAAATCTATTTAAGAGAACTAATGTGATGTAAACAAATTAAATGTTAAGTGGACATAATTCATGTATAAATAGGAAATGGGGATCAGTTCTGGGGATTATCCCCAAAAAATGTTGCAACATTTTAAGTGGTAATGTACCTCATTTGGGTTTATCGTTTTATTACTGCTCAGTGTATTTTGATTTTTCTTATTGTGGACTTTCAGCTCTGTGGCTACATATCTGTTTATGTTACTTTACATTCCTCATAAATATTCCCTAGTTTTATCCTGCTTGTACTACTCTGAGATGGTCCCCTACACACACTCACAGATAAGACTGGTGTTAATGGCAAATTGGCACCTGAAATGTTTTGAGAGTCATGCAAGCAGCCAGGTCTGAGCCTGGAAGATGTGATGGTTCTAGTGAGTTATAACTGTCCTAAGTGTTTTTGAGAATCTGGCTCCTGGCTTATAACTCACACTCACGTAACGGGCTGAAGGTTCTCCACAAGGGGGAGCTATTAGCACTAACGTAGCTTTTGTGTGTATCACAGAGTAAGAGAAGCTGGCAAAAATATTGGATATGAAAGCAGTTATGGTTATGATATGACGAACACTTTCATCAGCTAGGTTGTGGATGACCCAAGAAACAAAAAAACAAAAACATGCCATGTCTGTGGCGAAAGGGCATATTAGGGAAACATGTTCAGAAGCTGGATTGTTCCAGGGGGAAAACTGTGGTAGTGAGCTGTTGAGTGAGCTTTGAGCTGTCAGTGATAGGCATTTTGCCTACAAAAAACCTGGAAAGACTAGAAGAGAGAAATGATGATGATGAAAGAGCTGTCAAAAGATTTGTGTTGCCCTCAATCCTCAGATTCACTTTGCTGTATCCGGTATCTGCCTGACTAGCCAACACAGAGTCCATATTTAATCCCGTGTACTCTTGTCTCTTGTGGCACATTAAAAATAGAGGAGGCCTACCGGTATTCCAACACACCGCTAGACCTCTGGCCAAGCAGGGAAGCCTCTAAGAATCCCTCAAATCCAATGGCCCTCTTCCACGGTACGTTGTGATTTGTCCCACTGCCACGGACGCATCAGCTACCCATGGAAAACTCTGCTTCAGCAATCTGGCTGTGGTCTGGTCCAGTGCAGGGTGTTTGTAGTGTTAATGAAAGTCACCTTTATGCTTTCACTTACTGTAAATTACCAGTTCATTATGTATTAAGTACCTATACCTTTTGGACAGTTTCTTAGGTACTTTTGTGAGCTTTGTAGGTTTATAATTACTGATTCGCTGTGCAATTTGTCATTCACCCTCTATCCAATTCATCAATGGAAAAGAGGGCCACTGCTGGAAAAACATTATTGGATCATTCTCTATACAGCAGTGATACCAACATGGTAGTGGCGTGTTAGTGTGAGTTGCACTTGTACAGTTATATTGGGCACAGCAGTGACATTACTGGGCTGAGAATAGTCCACCATTTAAAAAATATCCAGCCAGCAAAGGTCCGGTGAACACAGTTTTCTGATCCTGGATTTTGTAATTACTGGTAGTTGAACTGTTTTATTCTATTGCCAAAAAATATCCAGCCAGCAGTGGTCCTGGGGTCAGAAACTGGCCACTGATGAAGGCCTAGAGCAGAGTTATTCTTCACCCAACGGTGAATACAATTTTCTGATCCTGGATTTTGTGCTTACTAATAGTTGAACTGTCTTGTTCCGTTGGCAGATACTTTCACTGGATAAAAATACTTAAAAGTAGTAAAAACATCCAGAAATAAGTTAAATAACAGTATCTGTCCAGGGTGTTTCCTGCCTTCTACCTATTGACCACTATGATAGGCTCCAGCTCCCCCCGTGACCCAGAAGGATAAGCGGCTTAGAAGATGACAAAATCCAAGACCTGAAAATAGACTCAAGGTCTGGACTTCAGTACATCTTAGAGGATGAAAATTGTGGATGACAGAGAGTATCTATAATATACCAACAATGTAGGTGTGTGATAAAGCCAGTAAGTGTATAATGGTTCTAGTCTTGGACTAAATCTACATAATAGGGTGACTTGTACTCAGAGCAGCTGTTTCGTAATGCCTGCAGGATTGTAGTCCAGTTTACAGGTTTGGTTTGTGTCCAAGGTGGGTGGTTGCTTACGTAGTGGGGTCAGTTTGCAGTTGGGGTTGATTTCCCATCTGGAAACGATCCATGCTACAGCTATAGGTGGTCTCCGCTTGCTTCAGGGTGGTGTTTGTGGATGTGACACCCCATGGAGCTATCCGGCAAGTCTAAAAACAGCTCTCTAAATAAACCATAATTCTCATGGTAATTGGTGCCCTTTACAAGGAGCAAAAATCCCAAAATAGCTGGAGAGTGTTAAGTCCATGTGGGTACAGTGATATTTTTCTGTACAGGCTCATCATACAGTCCTGCCTGATCCTCCTAAAGTAGCAAAGAACTCCAGATGTAGTCTACATTACTAGTACACATACCTTACCTAGCATTAGTAAACACATGCATTTATTGCCTGCTGGTTGTTATTCTTGAGAGATTATCCACGCCGTTGCAGGGAGCAACACCATTAGAGCCCATTAAGTTCTGATTTGAGAGACTTAATGTGAAAGAGGAGTAATGTATGATGGAGATGATCATGTTTTGTCTTTGTTTACAGTTGTGTGTTTGTGTCAGTGTACCTGTAGAGGGCAGCAGTGTGCTTTAATACCAGTACTGTTCTGCTCTACAGCTGCACATTAAAGAGCCTTATATCACTGTAATTGCAGTTAATGCAATGGTGAGAGCGACATGAGTGGAAATCCTCTTCTCTCTGTCGCAGTGCAGCTTTGCCCTGTCACAGGGCTCTTACTTCTGCGGCCATGCAGTGTAGACTCTCTCTCTCTCTCTCTCTCTCTCTCTCTCTCTCTCTCTCTCTCTTTCCCATTCTCTCTCTTTCTCTCTCTCTCCATCTTTCTCTCTCTCACTATATTTCTCTACCTTTATCTCTCTCTCTCTTTCTGTCATTCACACTCACTATCTTTACGTTTATCTTTCTTTCTCTTTCTCACTCTGTCTCTCTCTCTTCCTTTCTCTCCCTCTCTCTCTTTCTCTCTCTCACTATATTTCCTCTACCTTTATCTCTGTCTATCTTTCTCTTTCCCTCTCTCTCTCTGTCATACACACTCACTATCTTTACCTTTATCTTTCTCTCTCTCTCTCACTCTGTCTTTCTCTACCTTTATCTTTTCTCACACTATTTCTCATCCTTTATCTTTTTCTTTCTCTCTTTCTCTCTATCTCTCTCTCTCTCTGCTATATTTCTCTACCTTTATCTCTCTCTCTCATTTTCTCTCTCTCTCTCTCTCTCTCTCTCTCTCTCTCTCTCTCTCTGTCATACACACTCACTATCTTTATCTTTCTCTCTCTCCCTTTCTCTCTTTCTCTCACTATATTTCTCTACCTTTAGCTGTCTCTAATTCTCTCTGCATCTCCTCTCTTTATACCTTTCTCTCTTCCCTTCATTTTTTCTACCCCCTCTCTCCCCAACTACCCCCTCTTTCTTTCCTCTGTTTCTCTTTTTATCTTTCTATCCTCTCTCTCTCTCTCTCTCTCTCTCTCTCTCTCTCTCTCTCTCTCTCTTCTGTCTTCCTTTATCTCTCTCACAGGTTATATGTCTCCCTATACCTTTTTTCTTTCTTTTTCAACTTCTTTCTGTCTCCTCTTTCTATCTCTCCTCTCCTTTGCACCTCTCTCTCTCTCTCTCTCTCTCTCTCTCTCTCTCTCTCTCTCTCTCTCTCTCTATCCTCCAGCTGGTGTCAGGGATCGTGGCAGATTACAGGGCTCACCCAGCAGCACCTGACTCACTCACTCTCTGTCTTCAGATTACCACTCTGGCCCAGCATGGCTTATCCCGGCCTGCCATTGCCTGGCATGGCCTGGCATGACCACTGGCACCCTGGAGCCTGGGCTTTTCAGGTGCTGTTTTAACTTTTAGCTATTAATATCTCCATGACAGTTCACTCTATGGGATTATATCCCGGGCGGCACCTGAAAATAAGCATCTCTTAGATCATAATCTGCAATCATATTTCATGGGTAATAGATGCTTTAGTATTGGTTCATTCATTTTATGTGTGCATTTATCTTAATAACTATGAATAACAAAAGGCAGCATGACCTTGAGAGGCACTGTACTGGCACACAGTAGAGCCCATCCCAAGAGAGGGGGGAATATTGCCGTGCCTTGAAGTGTTATTACGCCTTTAAATCTCCATGAAAATTGCTTGAATTAGATGCAGCTTGTAACGGTCAGTTAATTGAACTTTGGTGAAGGTCAAGTACTCGGTCTTTGTGTCCACAAATGTTTCTCAAAACTCTTGGTGAGAGGAGTCTATGAAGCACACTTATACAGTCACTTCATGCCAACAACCTTTTACCCTTTTCTTAGCTGCGTCATATTGTGTTCAATAACAGATAATACAAAATGGAGCTTTATCACATAGAATGCATCACATGTAGTCATGATTTATCACATTTGATATCAACTAACTAACTAATTCTTCACAAACTCGCAGTTTGAAGATTTGACTAGGCTAGTAACATTAGCTAAATTAGCATATCTCAATTTTATGTGAAAGACTACCTGCCTTTTATAGTGTAAAAGCCATGTGGCAGCTACTATGTGTTTTATGGCCTTGCTCTGGGTTTAATTTAATGCAGTAGCAAAATAGTGAGTGGTACTCTGAGAAATTAAGCAGTGCTGGAAGTTGCCAGGCGGAGATGAGCGATGACTCAGAATGTCGTTGCCACCTTCATTAAAAACAGTGGTTTTGAATTGTGCTGTGGCCTTAGGGAGGTGCAGTTACCGAACGCGTGGGCTAATTCAACATTAACTGTTATATTGTCATATATATACTCATATACACTATATTGCCAAAAGTATTCACTCACCCATCCAAATTATTGAATTCAGGTGTTCCAGTCACTTCCTAGCTACAGGTGTATAAAACCAAGCACCTAGGCATGCCGACTGCTTCTACAAACATTTGTGAAAGAATGGGTCGCTCTCAGGAGCTCAGTGAATTCCAGCGTGGCACCGTGATAGGATGCCACCTGTGCAAGTCCAGTCGTGAAATTTCCTCGCTACAAAATATTCCACAGTCAACTGTCAGTGGTATTATAACAAAGTGGAAGCGATTGGGAACGACAGCAACTCAGCCACGAAGTGGTAGACCACGTAAAATGACGTGCGCAGAGGTCGCCAACTTTCTGCAGAGTCAATCACTCTCAATCATGTGGCCTTCAGATTAGCTCAAGAACAGTGCTTAGAGAGCTTCATGGAATGGGTTTCCATGGCCGAGCAGCTGAATCCAAGCCTTACATCACAAAGTGCAATGCAAAGTGTCGAATGCAGTGGTGTAAAGCGCCGCCACTGGACTCTGGAGCAGTGGAGACGTGTTCTCTGAGTGACGAATCACGCTTCTCCATCTGGCAATCTGATGGATGAGTCTAAGTTTGGCGGTTGCCAGGAGAACGGTACTTGTCTGACTGCATTGTGCCAAGTGTAAAGTTTGGTGGAGGGGGATTATGGTGTGGGGTTTTTCAGGAGTTGGGCTCGGCCCCTTAGTTCCAGTGAAAGGAACTCTTAATGCTTTAGCAGACCAAGAGATTTTGGACAGTTTCATGCTCCCAACTTTGTGGGAACAGTTCGGGGACGGCCCCTTCCTGTTCCAACATGACTGCGCACCAGTGCACAAAGCAAGGTCCATAAAGACATGGATGAGCGAGTTTGGTGTGGAAGAACTTGACTGGCCTACACACAGTCCGGACCTCAACCCAATATAACACCTTTGGGATGAATTAGAGCGGAGACTGCAAGCCAGGCCTTCTTGTCCAACATCAACATCACTTGTGGAAAAATGGTCAAAAATTCCCAGAAACACACTCCTTAACCTTGTGGAAAGCCTTCCCAGAAGAGTTGAAGCTGTTATAGCTGCAAAGGGTGGGCCGACATCATATTAAACCCTATGGATTAAGAATGGGATGTCACTCAAGTCAAGTCAAGTCAAGTCAGCTTTATTGTTAATACTACAATATGTACAGGACATACAGAGTATTGAAATTGCGTTACTCTCAGACCCCATGGTGTAGCAATCACATTAAATAGACAGTAAACAGGACATGTGTGAATTAAATAGACATTAAATAAACACTAATCGTAAAAATAAACACTAATTGTAGAAAAATAGAATAAAAAAATTATATAAATATAAGAAGGTCTCTTAACAATAAAGTGACATAAGTGACATAAGGCACATACAGATTAAGGTCTGTGGGTATGAATAGTGCAATTATAAACAATAGTGCAATTAGAATGAGCTTATGGAGCAGTTAATGGAGGAGTGCGTAACAGAAAGTGCGTATACACTCAAGTTCATATGTAGTATGAAGTATGTAGTAACAAGTATATGTCGTAGCTCATTAAAACGTGCAGATAAATTCTATCGAAAATTACAGATTCTATACTTACAATCAAATATCACATTTGTGTTTCTGAATAGAAGAGGAAACATTTTACTATGAATTCATTTTGTTTTAAAAAGCTCTTGTTATTTGTACTCTCTTGTTTTGTGGGGAGAAAAAAAAACATGCGTTACATTTTTGTAATTTCTTTGACTAAAACTGAAAGTCGTAAACAGCAATCAGAAGTGCATAGAACATAAATCAAGTGTAATTCATTGCATTCATTGCAAAATATGTGATTGAATGTTTAGTATTTAGTATCTTTTAATGTTTGAAATTAATTACATAATCACACCACCAATCTAAAATTTGGAATCACTTACCATATTAACAATTTTTGTCTTTTTCTTACAATGATATCTTATACAGTGTTGATTTATTCACAAGATTTTGTTAAATGTTTAATTCAGTATTGCAGAATAATGGGAACAAAAAGTTGATAAACTACTAAATGATCAATAATATAATTATCTGTTTAATTATATATTTACATTCATTTTCTTGTCAAGTAATCTGCCTTGGGATTTGGTTTCCACTTCCACATTAACAAGTTTGTGTTATTTTATATTCAATGATAAGTTGTAAAATGTTGATTTAAATATTGCAAACTATTCACTATATATAAATATAAATTGAAATATATCTATTAAATAATAAATAATACACTGTAATTAACTAGTTACTTTCTTTTTCTTGTTGTCTAATTTGATATTTGACTTCTGCTTGTGAAGTATGAAATATGAATTCTGTATATATATATATATATACGTGATGTTATACAGCTTCCCTAGTTATTTTATAATTTTCTACAATTCCATTTATTCCGAACACATCAAACATTTCTTTATTTATAGTTACAGCTTCCTAGTGTCCTAGTAATTATTTGAAAATTGTGAAATTCAGGACTAACATTTTACACTCTCAGAAATAAAGGTAGTACACTGTGACTGGGGCAGTACCCCTCTTGTCACTGGGGTGGTACCCTCAAGGCTCTCAGTACCTTTAGTCCACAAAGGTAATTGTTCCATAATTCATTGATATTATATTTTCTAAGTTGCATTGACTCTGCACACCCCGTCTCGTCTCCAGGCCTTTTCTTTTATTGTTCTGTTTTAAAACATTAGGTATATATGTACTTTTCACCTGGGAAAAACTTATTTAAGGTATAGAATTGGACTTTAAAACCTTTGTGGGTACATTAAAATTGTTTGTACCTTGTTTACCTGCACAGAATTTCTAGCAGTGCAGAATTATTTTATATATTTATTTGGACCAATATAACCATCAGCTCTCAGCTTCAAAGGGTTAAACATTTAGGAAGTATGACAGTTTCTTCAATCGTCAGCCTGGTGTACTGACCAGTTACTGACCTTCTCCTCTCCTCCGTGTGGTGTGTGATGGGTCTCATGACCTCAGGAGCTGACTCTGCAGAGCCATTACTGTCAAACACACAATGACCAAATAACGAATTGATCTAAATAACTACTCAGGCATGGATGCTGTTTACTCCTGTATTTCTTCTTCTGCTCTGTCTTCAACTCACATTTCTCCATCAATCCTGCTGTCCTCGCACCTCTCCACTGATGTCCACTCCCTTCTCTGTCTGTGACCATATCTACCATGAGTTTCCTACCACATACACACACACACACACACACACACACACACACACACACATAAACGCACACACACCAAAGCCAGGGGTGACAGAGGATCCCCATTCTTGGATTTCACCCTCTCATCATGACATCCATTAAAGTCCTGCTGGGTCCCAGGCCCCAGCGGGTAGACAGCACATTAGCGATCGGCCCATTGAGCTCAACAAGGCCCGCCTCTGAATTATTGATATCAACACAACTAATGAGGAAACACGATCCCCTCTGCTGCTGACACATAGCGGGTCACACTCCTCCTCACCCCCCCCATCCACCCAGACACACGGACGACACTGCCGTCTTTCAGCGCACCTGCCCCACCTGCACCTATAGAGAGCAAACAGAGTCCAGCTAGACTGAAGGACAAAAGTACCACCTTATAGCACAGCTACTCATTGCTGCTAGTCATCAACAGTGTTGGAAGTAATGAGTTACAAAGTATTGCATTGTTGTAATTTCACTACTTTGGGTGGTAATGAGTAATGTATTTAATTACCTTTTCAGATTAAATCCAAAACCGTTACTTTTATCATAAAAAAAATGTATGGACTATTGAAGGCTATAGCAGAAAAATGCAACCATTTCCTGTTGATGACCTAATGTCAGCCGACCTTACGGTGGTGCAATGAATGAGTGAATCAATCAGCATTAGCCCACACAATGGCCGACAGTTGGGGCAATGTGAGCTTGCTGTCCTGGAAATATGGGCATCATTTTTCCCTCCTTGAGATTAAGGACAAGAATATACTGGTGAGTTGTAGTCTATGTGTAGGTGTGAAAACTTTATCCACATTAGTAATGCTAATCTTCTGAAGCACCTGACAACATGCTTCTACAAAGCTAATCATGAAAGACCCCAGCACTAGTGCCGCTGACCACGCCATCCAGTCAAATTTTGATTTCAAATCCAAGAGTTCATCTGGACAGTCTGTGGTGAACCTGGCAGAACTGATTAGACTGAATGCCAGGTATGTCGTCAAAGACATGCAACCCATGTCAGCTTTTAGAATGTCAGTATGTAGAATGTCAGTATTCAGAAGTAACACAAAAGTTGTTCTCCTTTGTAACTAATTCCATTAATATGCAGTAGCTGATGATGTAATTCAGTTACTTTGAAAGAAGTAACTAATTACTAAGTTTCAGTAACTTGTATGACACTGACCATCAATGATGGTGGTTATGGAAAAAAAGTTGACAAGTACTTCTATCCATGCCTCTTCGACAAATGCGACATTTTTTCCTAATTACTGCTGTGAGGTCAGATAAGCCTTAAAGAACATAGACAAAAATCCCATTCTAGCTAATGAGAAACTGTAGTGCACTACAATTTAGAGTGTGGTAGTAATTTCAAATGAGACAGTACTGTGCAAAAGTCTGGAATATTTTTCACACCTCCATTGTTCAGTCTTAGAAGTTGGTGACATTTTCTCCTTCTCACAAATAATCTCAATGACAAATTTAGACTCATCAGTTCATCAAACCTTACTCCACTTCTCAGATGCCCAGTTTAGGTGTTCTAGTGCAAATTTTCTTGGTGACGACTTTATGACAGCTACACATCCATAACATTGAGTGTCTTCTCACAGTGGAAGGATGAACAGGTACACCTGTGGATTATTTCAGATCTGAAGTAGGAGTGAAACTTTATTTTCTCCTCTCTCCAAAAGATGAAAGCTTTAGGTGCTGTTTATCTGATGGGGCAGTTTTGGTGGCTTACCAGGTCTTGTACAGTTGTTATTTTTTATAATGTTTTGAAAACTCCTGTTTTTTTAATGTGTTTTCCTTTGACTTTACTTATTTTGTATGCAAGTGAAAATTCACACTGTTTGGATCGGATGTATTTTTTCCTTTTTTCATTTGTTTATCATGTAATTATTCTAACATTAGCATGGTGGCATACACACACACACACACACACACAACCACACATTCTGTGTAAATGGCCCAAAATTATTTGGAAAAATGTGTGGTTCCCATATGTTACCATATCTATCAATCTATCCATCTCCCTCCCTCTCTCTCTCTCTCTCTCTCTCTCTCTCTATATATATATATATATATATATATATAGAAGATATATATACATATATATAAAAGAGGACCTCATTTGTCGAATAGATGGAACTTTGAATGATGATGGGGCAAAGTGTTAGGAGCTGGAGAACAGCATAGACAATGTAATAACTGTCAAAAGATTGAAAGATTCGAGAAATAAGCATTAGTTGTAGTCCTGCTGCTGCGTTCTGAGTGATGCCCTTCGATTGGTTGCTCTTCTGCAGTCTGTGCCAAAGCAGGTGCTGTGACTTTGGCTTTGGTGGGTGCTGCTCATGATTAGGAGGTGAAAAGGGTAATCCAGGCTGCTTTGGCATGGCCTTTGAAAAAGCAGCGATAAAAAGCAGTTAATAAAAACACACACTACGAGCGCACAGAGCTTTATTACAGCGCCCGTTTTCTGGAGATGAGGTTCAGCTGCGTAACAATGCTGTTTGCTCAGGTGATGGTGTACAGTATGAGCAGTGTCTGAGATCAGATGACAGTGCGTACGTGTGTGTGTGTATCCGTGGGCGCGTTTTGTGCGTGTGTATTTGTATAGCTGTGGTATTATAGTATTAGTAGACTTAATACACAAATAATGCACACAAACTGTCTCTGGCTTTGGCTTGGTTTCTCTCTCTCTCCCTCTCTCCTTTTCCCCTCAATGTCTCTCGTCCTCTGTGTTGGCTGTGCACGGCAGTGCCTGTATTTGTCTAGCTGTCGTACTGTGTTAGTAGACTTAATTCAGGCAAAATGTCTCTGGCTTTGTCTGGCCCCTCCCCCGAATTGGCTTTGTCTTGTACTGGGCTGTTAAAGGGAAATTCCACCAATTTTTTTTAAATATCTGTTTTTTTTTTTATCGTTAAGTTATAAGATGTGAAATGCTCTTTTCTAGAGAAACATACTGAGTCGGAATTGGTGGTGGTTATGGTGATAGGAACCAGATGTCTGATGCCTCTTAAAGCTCCCTCACAAAAAAGTTATTACATTCAATAATTACAAGTATGCTGCCTGATGCCTAAAACTGTGAGTGTGTTTACATGCACTCAATAAATCGATCATAATCTGATTTCTGCAGTTGTCTGATTATTCAAATAGTCATGTAAACAGCAGACTCCAATTTCTTCCATCAGACTAAGGTCTAGAAATCCTATTAAGAAATCCAATAAAGAGAGCTGGATTTTAGCTCAGTGATCAGATTTCTCAGTGCATGTAAACTCTTACTCTGACACTTTTGGAGTGATGCTGAAACCAACTACATGGTTGACGAAATAAGGGATTTAAATATTCTTTCTTCTAGATAATGTATGTTCATAGTTTCAGTGCCGCAATGTTTTTAGAAAAAAGCTGTTATGTTACGTCTTCTTCTGTGAATTTATTGGCTGGTTGCAAAGCAGAAATCTGATTACTGCCCGACTCATGTAAACCCGGAGTTTTCACATTATCTGATTACTCAAGTGATCGGATTACTGACAAAATCTGATTTTCTGCAGTTATCAGATTATTAAGTGCATGTAAACGCACTCATTGTTTTACAATGTTTTTGTATAAGTGTTTGGCCTGAAATGTGTGTTTAAGCGATACATGGTGGAGAGGTACATGCACGGCATTGTAAGCGAAACAACAAATAAAACAGATATATAAAGAATGTGACCCCTGGTTACTATGACCACCACTAAAAAAAAAAAGTCAGCAAGTTTCTTTACAATGAACCATTTCACATCAAACCACTCTGAATGACTCTAAATGAATGTTTACATCTCAATTACTGAATTATGCTGAGAATTCAGACAAAGATTGGTGGAATTCCCCTTTAAGAGTGCATATATTTGTATAGTTGTGGTATTATGCTAGTAAAAGTAATGCATACAGTGTCTGTGTTTGTGTGCATTTCTCTCTCGCTCTCTGTGTCCCTCTATGTCTCTTGTCCCTCTGTGCTGGCTAGGCACCGTAGTGGGGTATGAAGGGTACGTTTGTATAACGCTGGTATTATGTTAGTAGATGTAACACAAAATGTCTCTGGCTTTGTCTCTCTCTCTTTCTATCTCTCTGTGTCTCTCTATGTCTCTCGTCCTCCATGCTGGCTGTGCACAGTAGTGGGCTATTAAAGAGTGTCAGCTGGCCTCTTTAGTATTCCCTTCACTACTCACTGACTCACTGCACAAGCCTGAGACAAGGAAGAGGGAGAAAGAGCGAGAAGGATGAGAGAAAGCCAAAATAAAAGACAGCATTTCTCCACCTTCCGGCTCACGTGTGCGTGTGGGTCCCTGCAAATGTGTGCGTGTGGATGCGTGGGTGTGTGATATTGTATTGCTTTGGGGGATTAATTTTTTGACAGCTTTGTTGAGCCCTTTTCCTCTAAGTGCCAGTCTCTTGCCGGCAGCATGGTTCTCTGGGTTTGAAAGGCGCCGTTGAGCTCTGGGTGTGCTGCGGCTGTGTGCTGCTGCCTGCTTCGGGTGAGGGAGGGTTTACATACCAAAGGCACTCTATTTACAGAGCTTTATGAGCTCTATTTCATCCAGAAAACAACGTTTTCAAATCGGCCACATTGAACTGAACACGGCCGCAGCTAATTTCAGTGCCTACAGTTCCTCCTTGTGTCTGTCCCTTTCTCTCTCTCTCTCTCTCTCTCTCCCTCCCTCCCTTTCTCTCTTTGCTCTCTCACACTCTCATTCTTTCTCACTCTTCCTCCCTCACTGCTGATTTTCTCTCCCTTTCTTTCTTGTCTCTTTCTTTCTCTTGCTCTCTCCCCTCTTACTCTCTTTCTCTATCTTTCTCTCTCTCCTACATGCCCTTCTAACTCCTTCTCTCACTCTCTTTCTCTCTCTCACTCTTTCTTCTCTCCCTTTTTCTGTCATCTCCCCCCTTCTCTCTGTCTGTTGGTCTCTTTCTCTGTCCCCTTGCTGTGTTTGCTTCTCTCTCTCTCTCTCTCCCCCCTTGCTGTTTTTGCTTCTCTCTCTCTTCTCCCTCCCTTTCTCTCTCCCTCTCTCTGTCCCCTCGCTCTGTTTGTTTCTTTCACCGTCTCTCTTTCATTCCTCCCAGTCTTTTCTCCTTGTCACTCCATGTCTCCTCATCCCTCTGTCAGTTTGAATTTAGTTTAATCTCATCCTCCCTTCTTCCGCTCCCTCCGCCCTGTCGCTTTCTATTCTGTCTCTTTTCCCCCCCTCCGTCACCCCCCACCACCTTCCTCTCTCCCCAAAACTCACCTATGAGGCGAAAGACAAGAACGCATGAGGCGTAATCCCACGCAAAAAGATCAGAACCTGCAGAAAGATGGAGACAGAGACGGAGACAGGAGAAGTTAATCCCCTTACAAGTCCACTGTCACATGGAGTCAAAGAAGAGAGGGAGCGGGGGAGGAGGATGAATGAGAGAGAAGGAGGGGGGGGTGTCGGTCGCCCTGACTGCCATAAACAAACTGATAGAGAGAGAGGGAAAGAGAGAGAAGGGGAGAGAGATAGAAAGAAAGAGAGAGAAAGCCAGAGAGAGAGAGAGAGATAGATGAGACAGGAGAGAGAGGGAGAGATAAAGACAGAGAGAGAGAGAAGGAGAAATGGGTGAAGGGGGAGAGAGAGAGAAAGGGAAAAGGGGAAGAGGGAGAGAAGGAGAGAGAGAGAAAAGGAGAAATGGGGGAGAGAAGAAGAGAAGGAGAGAGAGAGAGAGCAGGGGACCATGGCATTCTGGGTCCAATGCTGCATGCTTTCCCACTCTGCGGAATGACAAGCGGCTGCTGCTTTCCTGATTGGATGCAACTGCCACCAATCAGGGCGCAGGCATGTAAGGTGCCTTTAGGTTATACCCAACCCCAAAAAACGAGGAGGGAGGGAGAAAAAGAGAGAGATCTAGAGGGAGAGAGATAGTGGGAGAGACAGAGAGTGAGGGAGAGAGAGAGCACTGAGCAGAGAGTAGAGCAGAGCAGGCACCGGCTTGACAGTGTTACTGAGGCATTTTTGTGCAGGGAGAGATGAATGGTGCCGTTGAAGGGAAATAGCTCATCAGCTTGGCTTTGGAGGCGCATTGTCCGTCCTGCTTTATCTCCAGTGGATGGAAATCACTCACTGACCGGAGCTCTGCTGTTTCTTCTCCTGCCTTCTGCCCCCTTCAAAAGGAACCCCTCCCCCCTCTAACTGCTCTCAGTCTCACCTGAGTGGAGCAGAAGACCTGTGGCCCCCCTTTCCCCCCTGCCCCCCCTCCTTACTCCAAAGAATACCGCTGTTCACCTGGAGAGAGCAGTTGCAAGGGACGCACAATGGACTACAGCTATGCTCTCACTCAGATAGTGCCGGCTGCTTGACTTGCTTCTGTTTTTTTGGGGGGGAGAGCAGAAGAGGAGCACGGAGAAGAATTCGGTTCCAGGAGCGCCGTAGAGGAGAAGCTGTGCTGTTTTCTTGTCCAGCAGCAAGAAAAACAACTTTGTCAGGATGATTTTGGGTAAGTTTCTTCTTTTCATCTCCACCAATTTTCCCTGCAGGCTGAAGTGGCTCTCTCACATAGAACTTCACAAAGGGCTGAAGGTGCTGTATCTCTCCATCACATGCATTCCTTTGCTGTCCGAACAAATGACTGTAGAGTGTGTGATGGGGGTGGTAGAGAGCATGGCCCCCGTGCTGTTTTCTTTAGGGCGAATGCGTCCTGGCAGTAAAGGTCACAGTGCTGGCACTCAGTGGCTGGCTTTAGGAGTTGTTTTACCCCTGGCCAGACTGTTCCTGTATCTCTGCTTAAAACGCCACAGAGATGGACTGAAGTTTGTCAATAGTTTATGATGTGGCGTTCAGTCGCTATTGCAAACAGGCTAAACATGAAGTGAATTTGAAGAAATGTTTTCCTGAAATGTCATTATATCATACTTCTGCACCAGTAGATGGTGATGCTTTTCATGTGCTGAAGTTTGAATCACTAGTATATATTTATATGATATGTTAATATAAGGTAAGGGTCTATGTGATACTATATCCAAGTATGATGTGTGACTATAAGGTAAGATACATGATAAATTACTATAAATTAAGGGTCTTTTATGTTACTATAGTGTAAGATATATTTGAAAATTACTTGTAAGAATATATTAATATAATAAAAGCCTATTTATACTATATAGACTACATACTATATAGACTATAGATAAATTACTGTAAGAAAGTGTCTAAAAGATGCAATTCTGTAATGGCAGGGATCTATAAATGATAATGTAAATTAAGGGTGAATATGTATATTAATTTTGGGTAATATATGAACAATTACTATAGGAGTCTATATATAAAAATGACTTCTACAGTTAAAAGTATATATGAGATAAATTATTATAAGGTAAGAGTGTATGTTTATGATAAATTAGAGTAGGTGTCCATATATGGATATTACTTATACAATTAAGAGCCCATATATGATAAATTACCGTACATAAAGGTTAGACATAAGCTTATATTTATGATATATGATGACATCACATATATATATATATATATATATATATATATATATATAATGTAGGTATGTTTGACATATATATATATATATATATATATATATATTTATGACATATGATGTCAAATATATATTTATGACATATGATGTCAAACATACCTATATTATATATATATATATATATATTATATATATATATATATATATATATATTTACACACACACACACACACACATATATATGACAGGCAGTGTCCAGTGGCTGATGCTGGCGGTGTTTTGGTGGAGTTTCTTCACCGCTTGGAGGCTCCAGCATGCAGCTTCAGAGTGGAGCTGCTGCTGATAGCCTCTCTGCAGAACCTCTGCACTACAACAACACGACTCGGTGTGTGTTCATGAGCAGAATAAAGCCGTGTCAATCAGGAATATGCTTGCACTGAGATTGGTGAGGCTATTGCCACTGCAACATGTGACATATAGCATAAATAATACCTAAACTACATAAATTATAAGTGAACACATCCTGCGCAATGACCAACATCTAAGCTGAAGCTACTGCATCTTTAACTAGTTCTCTTTTTCTGGAAATATGTAAGGCTAGGCTTTTTCCTTACGAAGTGGGGCAAATTGTTTTGCTTCTTCCATACCTAATTTGTGTGTGTGTTTTAACTCCTCCTTTGTAATGTGCCAGTGTTCTGAGCATGTTCATGTGATCCACTTCTTCTGTGTGTTGTTGTACAGGCCTGTGTGTGTATCCACCGGTTCAGGCTGCATTGTTTAACGCATGCCTGGGCTAATTCAGAAGCGAAGCTGCTACTTTGCTCGCCGGCTTTTTCTTCAGGGCATGTTTTTCTAAGGGGCTGAACATAATGATTATAGGGCATGCGACGTGGAGCCAGTGTGTGTGTATATGTGAGACAGAGATTATTATACATTTAACGAAGGCTTCTGTTTCACTTGCAGTAAAACAGTAGGACAGTTTGCTCTGTAATGGCTGGCCCAGGCGCCATGTTTATGTATGTGTATGTGTTGGCCTGGAAGCTGTGGATTGGCTTTCTCTGATGCAGAACATGTTCTGTCCAGCCATTGTCAAAACATGCAGGAACTAGAGTCTTTGCTCGTTATGTTTTCATGGTGTATTCTAAAGCCCTCACCTTTTAGAGTTTTTTGAGTGTGCGCTGGAGAGAAGCTGATTTCAGGCTCATTTAACACACAGCCGAGTGCAGTTCCACTCCACACATCAGGAGAGGTGATGGTAGTGACTAGAGAGATGTGTTAATGGCATCATTAACCCTCTAATAACAGCTGTTCTCCTCCAGACTAATCACTCAGCGCTACGTCTCACACCTCCATTTACTCCAGTGCATTTATCTTTTAGTTTGTTCTGTACACTGTATCTATCTATTACATATACATGTTGTCCTGTGCTTATTGCAAAACTACAATATACGTAATAACCAGCAAAAGAGGTTATATGGTATTTTAGTCAATTCTATACATTGCATTTCTATTATGTTTTATTTATTTACAGAATATATATGCCTATTGCATTTATATCGGCACTGTTGGGGAAAAAAATTGTATATCCGAAATGGTACCTTTGTGGAGCCCTGCTGGTGACATCCCATATAAACAGACATAATGTGTGGCCTTATTAATGCGTGGGACAGAGATCCTAATACGTGGCCACGACTTAGTAAGGTGTGGGAAACAGATAATGAAGTTGTGGACACCACTTAGTAAGGCATGGGAATAAGATCATGCCTTGCTAAGTCGTGGCCATGCATTAGAATCTCGTTCCTACGCCTTACTAAGTCATACCCACGACTTAATTATCTTGTGCCCATGCCTTACTAAGTTGTGGCCACACGTTATATTTATTTATATAGGATGTCACCAGCAGGGCCCTGTATACCTTTACAGGAAAGGAAAAACTTTCTTAATTTTCAGTATAAGCTTTGTAAAGCTTGGTCCAATTGTCATGAAGTATTCACACAAAAATGGTTTGTTTTGTTCAGACAGCAACGATATATATAACTCCACAGTGTTGCATAGATAATAATTAGCAAACAGCCTATTTGCATATACATTTGTTGCATAGATATTAGGTAACAACACTGAAAAAAATGTGTTGGATTTACTTCAAAAAAATAAATTAAGGCAACATTTTGCATGCAGCTTTTTAAGAAGGTTCAACATATGGGATTTTCAAGTAAGTTGAACCAAAAAACTTTTGATATACACACTCAATTGTATTAACTTTATTAAACTGCCTTTGCTTAAAATATTACTTCAGGTCAAAGTAAAAAGTTACATTGGGCCAACTCAAAGAAATAAATTAGTTATTGATTGAACTTACTTAAAGCAACATTATGTAACAGTTTTACTTTTAAAAAATTCAAAGTCAATTTGATGGTATGCTGGCTTATAATAGGGAGAATGGTATCCCTGTCATTTCCACTCTGGGCCCGGAACACCTGCTATAGCACTATGTAACTTTAGAAGAGTGAGGACAAAACCTCTGGCAAGAACTTCTTAACACTTTACTGCACCACTTCACACAAACTACTATGCGTCAGCTAGCTATAAGAAGTAGCTCGGTATTCCCAATATGGACATCGTAGCAGAGGCTGGCAGTTTTTGACTCCCTTCATGTGCACACGTCACGCATATGGATGCTACAGATTACACTCATGATTTCAGTTGTTTACACATAAAAACAACCGAAATTGTGAGTGTAATCTGTACATGCACATGCACGTGAAGGGGATGCATTCCACACATATATACATGCACTTTTAGGAAACGTTAACAATGAAGAAAAAAAATCCACAGTTTTAACCAGTATTTCAAAACCTATAGGTGATATAAGGTTCTGAGTCACTTAGCTAGTCCAGAAAGAGTCCCTAGCCACAGGGGAAGGACCCAGTTAGGCTGAGAAGCCTTGTTGCTGTGGTGTAGCGTTGCTCAGGCAGGTTTGTAGTTGCAGTGTAGTGTAGTTCAAGTGTCTAGTCTGGGAGGCCTTATAGTCCGGAAAGAGTCCTTAGCTGCAGAGGAGGGTCACTCTCAGGCCAGGAGGCCTTATAGCTGTGATGTAGCGTTGCTCATGCAGTTAGTATGGGAAGCCTCGTACCCAAAGAAAGAGTCCTTAGCTGCGGAGGAACATCCTGTTCAGCCTGCAAGGCCTCTTAAATTAAATAACTTACGTTTAGTCATGCTTGCATATCCATAATTAAAAGCTTTGAAACACTAATAACCTTTTAATATTCCCTTTTGTTCAGTGCATTTGTGTTATACTCAGTTGTATGCAGTATATTTATTGCATATACATACTGTGCATACATCTGTTGCATACATAATAATTTGCGAATGGCTGATTTGCATATAAATCTGTTGTGCGGATAATAGTTAGCAAAGGGGCTAATTTGTAATTTGCTTGCAAATGCACACTTCATTTACTCTAGTGCATTTGTTTAGCTGATTTTTGACACTGTATTTATCTATTGCTAGATAATAGTTAACAACTGGCCTATTTGTTCATGAAATTTTCTTTTAAATACACTCTGTATTAATTTATTATTGTACATAAAACCATTGTAGTGTTAACAGAGAATAGCTACTGCATATAAATCTATTTTACATAATATTCACAGGCATTTTTGTTTCCCTTTATTTTACTCCAGTTCTATACAGTGCATTTATCTGTTCTGCATGCATACTACATATGAATGTATTGGATTGGTAATAGTTACTGAAGGTCCTGTTTGTTCATGGAATTTTCATGTTGCAGCTGAAAGGTCATATGGCTCCCAGCACTGGGGTGACCTCATGTTTTTAAAGACGCATGCACATTTAATCCTTTAAAGTTTGCATGCCTGTGCAGGAAAAAAAGCCAGCCAAGACGCAATCTGTGTCTATTGTGTATCAGAGACGAGGTGAGTTTCCTTATCTGAGCCGCTCGTCTCTGGCTCTCTGCCTTTGTGAGTTATGTTCTGCTATTTGCTTGATGATTTGGCACATTGATATTTCCTCAGAGGCTCTTGTCATTGTGATGACCTTTAGAATGCCAACGCAGTCACATCCCCTCCACTCTGAGCTGCTTCACACTCCGCTAAATACAGACCACCACACCACACACACTGCCTAACAAAGCTCTGCGTATTACACTGAAACACTCGAACGTTTCACCGTTTCACATCCTGAGTGTTGATGTCTTTAATATGCGCTGTGCTCGTGTACTTTCAGTGACCTTCAACAAATTCTCCGCCTCGCTCAGCTTTCCCTTTATAACTCATTATTTCTCTCTTTCTCTCTCTCTCTCTCTCTCTCTCTCTCTCTCTCTCCCCCCCCATGCCTCTTACTCTCCTGTTTCATATCTGTTTGTCTTTTTCATTCACTGTCTATCCTTTTTTCTCTTTCTCTCTCGCTCTCTCTTTTGCTTTCTTGTTCTCTTTCTCTTTCTTTCAATTTTTTCTCTATTCCTTTCTCTATCTTTCTCTGTCAGTTTCTCTTTTAACCTATGTCTCTTTTTCTGTTTTTCCCCCTCTCTGTCTCTTGTTATCTTTCTCCCTATTTCTCTTTCTCTCCTGTTCTGTTATCTGTCTTGCTCTATTTTCTTTCTCTCAACCTTTCTCTTTCTTTTTTCTGTATTTTTCTCTCTCACTCTCTCAGACGCTCTCTTGGTTTTCTGCTTTTCCTAACTAACTTTCTCTTTTCTTTCCTCACTTTCTTTAATCTTCTTTTTCACTCTCTGTTTCTGCATTTCTTTTTCCTCTCCTCTCTTTTTTCCTCTCTCTCACACTCACTCACTCACTCGTTGTTCTTTCTTTCTTTCTTTCTTTCTTTTCTCTCTATGAAAATGAGCAGGGTGAAGTATTTATCCTGGTTGATGGTAATGAAGGTAATAATGGGACTGAAATGAGGTGAGGACTGCAGTGAGGATACTGGTTATTGCATTCTTTCTTGTTGTCTGTCTGTCTGTCTGTCTCTCTGTCTATCTGTTTGTCTGTCTGTCAGGGATGCACCAGTTTTTATATTTTCCTATTGCCCAATGGTGTAGCAGCAGCATTCAGATACAGCAGAAGTTCATTTACCTGCCTCACGTTATTTACCTCATAAAACTGCAACACAGATCGGAAAAATTAATAGCAATCTCATTAAAATCGCATTAAAGGCAAAATAATTGAAATCAATTCAATATTTGCTTTATTAAAATGTATATTTGTATTCTTGAAGAATTAAAACAAGCAACATGCTGTCTCTCCCTCTCACACATGCACACACACAGGCTGGTTGTGGAGTCATGGCGTGTTGCTCTCCCTCACTGTTGTCATCAGTAGGGCTGAAACAGAGAGTGGTCTGGCCAAGTGCAGAGGGACCACTCAGTAACCTGAGCAGCGCCTCCACCACCACTGCCACTGACTGCTGTGGGCTTTCCATTGTAAATGGCAGCCAAAAATTTTGCCCCTGCACCAAACACACACACACACACACACACACACACACACGTATACACACATCAGACTGAACTCACACAGACAGGCAGAGAGAGAGAGAGAAAGGGGTCATAAAGTGATAGCTCCCCTTACCCCAAATGTAGTGGATCAGCTAAGACAAGAGCGATGCAGAGAAACTTGTTCATGCATTTGTTACAAGCAGAGTTGATCACTGTAATGTTCTTCTTACTGGACTTCCTAAGAGAACAATACATCCTCTACGACTCGTACAAAATACAGCAGCACGCATCCTAACAAAAACACAAAAGAGAGATCAGATCACTCTCATTTTAAAAGAACTGCACTGGCTGTAACCTGTAAGTTCTGCTATTAGTTTCTAAGGCTCTAAATGACCTAAAATCACTGCTTACATCACAGTTTTTATCTGTTTATATTCCAGCACGTGGTCTTAGATCTGCAGATACTGGCCTTCTGTAAAATCCAGAAAACATGAAGAGACTTGTTCAGTTATTATGCTTTTAAACTGTGGAACTCAATTCCACCTTTTATTAGACAGTCAAGCTCAGTGCTCACTTTTAAGAAACATCTAAAAACGTATCTCTCTAACTTAGTGTTTAATTACACCTATGTCGTCGTGGTATTTATCTTTTAATTTGATCTGTTTCATTTTCTTATGATTCTAAATTAGTACTTGTAATTTCTTGTATTAGCATTGAGCTGTATCACCTGTCCGTATAGCACTTTGAGCTGCCACTGGCATGAAAAGTGCTATATAAATAAAAAATATTATTATTATTATTATTATTATTATTATTATATTATTTTTTGACTAGTGAAGTTTGCTTCTTTAGTTTTGAACTGGAGCTACAAAACAAATGTATCTAATAAGCAACAGAATCCAGCAATGAACATTGAGCAGACTGCATGCCTAAATCATCACATACTTAAAATGACACTAGCCCTGTCACGATCATAAACATTTTAGCTCAAGATTAATTGCCATATAAATAACTGTGACTAACAATTTAATTCTCTTTTTAAAACTCTATTAGTTGAGCTTAAAGGACTTACTGTTATGATTGCGAGCGTATGATTATACACAATACTAGATTCATACACAATACAGTCCTGTGACATTTTCCATTCGCAAAAACTGAAAGCTGACTGCAAAAAACAACAGACAACCATTACTCAACCTTCCCAGTAATGTATTTGCACATAAGCCTCCGGGTAGTTTCCAAGATGCACCAGGTCTTGAGATATAAGCTTCTATTATTTAACTACATTAGCTACATTAGCTTCACAGCTCCAGTACAGAACTGAAGAAGGAAACTATCTACACATGCCTGGGCTGATCGACGGCGTTTGGGGTGGGAAACTGTGTGAATTAGTTTTTTTGTCCACGTTTTGCGAGCTGTGGCTTTGAGGTGCGATGTTATACCTGTACATACCTGCAGCCTGCAGTGTGCTGTGTGTGGAGGGCCAGCTCAGTGAGATGATATGATGGTTACAGAGTGACTGAACAGCTTCAGTATTTAAATATGGAGTCAGCTTCTTCGTCTGTCTGCTCCGGAGAGGCCCTTCATCGTTTGTGGCGTTTAGGCGCAGCGCCCAGGGTCATCTGATGTGTTGGCTGTCTCTCTGTCTGTTTGTCTCTGGGATTTTATGTTCATTGCAGGCACATCTGTCTCTATAATGCCTCCGTTTCTCCTGCTGCCTGTCTGCTCAGCTATCTATCACACCTCTCAGCTCTCTTTCTCTCTCTCTCTCTCTGTATGTATCTCTCTCTCTCTCTCTCTTACATTCCTTCCCACTCTCTCTCATTCTCTCTCTCTCCACTCCTCGTGTCTCTCTCTTTAGCTTGCTCTCTCTCTCTCTGTATCTCTCTCTCTGTATCTCTCTCACTCTCTTTGATTCCATCTCTGTCTCTCCCCACTCCGTGTCTCTCTTTCATAACCTCTCTTTCTCTCTCTCTCTCTTTTCCCTTCTCTGTCTCTCTCTCACCACTTCTCTCTTTTCTCTCTCCCATCTCTTCTTCTTTTTCTCTCTTTCCTCTCCCATCTCTTCTTCGTTTTCTCTTCCCTCTATCTCTCTCTCTCTCTTTCTCTCTCTCTGCCCACTTCCCGAGTGTCTCTCCCTCATAACCTCTCATTTTTTCTCTGTCTTGTCATTTCTCTGTCTCTCTCCCTCTCTCTCTTTTCTCCTCTCCCTGTATCTCTCTAATTACCTCTCTCTCTTTTCTCGCTCACATCTCTTTTTCTTTTTCTCTCTCTCTTTCTCCCTCCCTATTTCTCTCTCTCTCTCTCTCTCTCTTGCCTGTCTTCTCCCTGTCACTCCATATCTCTGATTCTCTCTCTCTCTCTCTCTCTCTCTCTCTCTCTCTCTCTCTCTCTCTCTCTCTGTAATGTCGACTCACCTGTCCCCGGAGGTCGAACAAGCAAGAAACAAAAATGCGTTTGTTCGGTAAGCTCAGCAGTTTTCTCTCTTTTTTTCCCCTCTCTCATCTCTCCATTCCTCCCCATGTGCTTGTATTAGAGTGGCACAGCAATTATGAACTGTGCTCACTAAACCCCCTAAACTCAGCCGAGCTCACTGCCTGACAGGGTTTTAGTGTGAACTCAGCCTCAACACAAATGTACCATAACTTTACATTTGTACTTTTTCCAGTTCCTAATGTTCAGCGGTACAAATACTCAAAAAACCTTGTTCATGTTACACGTTTATTTTAGAAGAAAATCTCCTCACTGTTGCAGTTATGTTAGAGAAACTGGAGTTGCGCAGTCATTTCTGACATTAAGTGGCCCAGTTATGCTAAACTCTCAGGGTTATTTGTATATATAACTTCTCCAGATTCTCCAGATGGCTTTGTTAGGCCTATGGAGAAATGTTAGCTGTCCCTTTCTCTCTGTCTGCATAATGAGTCTGTTTTTCATGTGCACTTTCTTTTCATATTCATACATGTTGACTTGGTTTTGCAGGCGGTTCACCCAAGGCTGGCGTTAAGCTGCTGTTTTGGGGCTGGATAAATTGCAGCAGGGCAGCCACAGCACTGTCATTCTCTTCGATATAACCTGATATTACGGTCAGCTAAATGGTTAGGCAAAAACTACATGTTTGCATTCTATAATTGACCTGTGTGTTCAGAGGATATGAGGGAATACAGTGATAACAAATAAAAAGTGAGAGAAAAAGCTCAGTAGCAGCCTAAATGGGTATTATATTGGGCAGTCAAAGTTAACGCGTTTACATTTTTAAAACACTATTAGCGCAATTTTCTGTCTTGACTCTTCAAGCCATCTGTAGTAGTGCAGGCTAAAGCCCAGCTTCTCACACATGGTTGCTATGACTCTGCAACTGCAGCACTCTTGTTCAAATATAACTTTAAGGTTGGCTTTACATGGTCAAACTCACACATCTAGTTGCATGCCATGAGTTGCCTACAACCTGATTTCCATGCAACTTGACCGTTAAATGATTTAAAAAATCAAAAGCTGCATATATAACATTCAGTCACTCGACTCGATAGCCAAATTACCAGCTTGAGTTTTTGATACACCCCATCAATCTTACTATAACGTTATCCACGAGGTGGAATTTGTATATTTGCAGCGTTTTATCATCCTTGTATGTTTTTCCAGCTGTCATTGCCACTCTCTTCTTCTGTTTCTATACAAATGAAAGTTTAAGTAGCCGTTACAGTTATAGCCTACTTGATGTCTTGCTCATCCAGTCCTAGAAGCACAACAAGTTTTTCTTGGACTGTATATCTGTTTTCTCTTTCAGTAATAATTTTCATTCCAAAAGAATCTGAGCTCTGTGTAAAATTATGGGGTGTCAAGAGAGAAGAAAATCTAGCTACATAAATCACATTAACAGCAGGCTGAAGAAGAATAAATGGTGGCACAAGCAGCTGTTCAAACAGCTGTTACCATAGCTTGCTAGCTAATCCAGCTGGTTACAAAAACTTTAAAGAAACTCTGGTTTGTTGTCATGATCACATGACACCCTATTGGCATTTTGTTTGGCTGTTTCATGAAACTAGTTTCACCAAGCTGCGGCTGAGTTTAGTTGCAGGATGCTTTACGTTATGCAACTTAGGTGCCCTTTAGTTTCATGTAGGTTTCAAGCAACTGAAGTTGCATGAAAGTTTCACTATGTAATGTCAGCATGGTGAAGTACATTCTGAGTCTGAAGTATCATTTAACAGCAAAACACACCACTGACGCTGGCAACATCAGTATTTGGGTGGAATTTTC
This sequence comes from Colossoma macropomum, assembly GCF_904425465.1. Classification (NCBI taxonomy): domain Eukaryota; kingdom Metazoa; phylum Chordata; class Actinopteri; order Characiformes; family Serrasalmidae; genus Colossoma; species Colossoma macropomum. Next base: position 8,026,331 of record NW_023494802.1, on the reverse strand, counting down.
TGGATAGTGCTCTGGTAGAGCTATGGATTAATCAGCACGCAACAAGCTAACAAAAGCAACAGCAAAGTAGAACACAATCGTGGAGGAGTTGGAAGTATTGACTGTATATATGATAATTATGATATATACAGTCATTGGTAGGAACATGCAGCCACTGTTGCTTTCACTGGGCGTTGGCGATGAAAACTGGAATCACAGAATCAATGATAATAATCAATGGCAGAATTATTATTGTTATTATTATTATTATTATTATTATTATTATTTTATTTTTTTTTACAACTAAAACAATAGGTTTCATTCTTGAGAACAGCAGTGTGTACAATTAACTAACTAGACAGATCAGAACAGTAATAAGTGTCTAAATGTCAGTAAATGTCAGTGGAATTGAATTCCACTGTCTGTCAGTAGAACTGAACTTTTTAAGTTCAATTCCACCCTCCCCCCAGTCCTTAGCACTGCAGTAAGCTGGACCGACTGACTGTCTGTCTGGGTGTTGGGAGTCTGTCAATAGTGGGTGTAACAGACACTAATGAATTGGCTGTAAGTGGAGCTCTGGGAGGAGGAATGTATTACACACTGTGTGAAGCTGGAAGTGCTTGTCATAATGCAGTGCTGGTAGATAAAGCTGTCTGCACAGTATTTTCACCTGCACACACATACAAACACACACATGTGGGGTAATTTTTTTGAATATCTATTAAATGTACATAAGCACCAATATGTTGTCGCTGTGAAAACAGGACCTCCAAAATGGTCAATATGGATCTCCAAAATGGTAAATTTTCAAGAGAAGGAAAAACATTTTAACTTTGCTGCAGCCTGTTATTAATGGTAGTTATCATCAATTATGTGATTTGGCTAATCAGTGCTTCATTAAATGAAATCTGCTGTGCTGGTGAATTTAACAAATCCTGCTGATGGCTGGGGTGGTCGAGGTGACATATAACCAAACTAGCTTAAGATATCAACCACTTTTTTTAAAACAAGAATTTATTGTTACTGTAAATATGTAGGTAGTTACACGTGTAATAATATATCCCATTTGTATTATACAGGGTGATTTAAAAAGATGAATCTGATTTCAAAGCACCATATTTTAACAACCGTGAGGCGCCTAGGAACCAGTCACATACCACTTGAAAGCGGGGGTCATAGAGTTTCTGACTGTCACCGGAAGATGGCTCCGTTCAGTCTGTGAGGAGATGGAGACCCCTGAGCAGAAAGCAGTTTGCATTCTCCACTTTTAATAAGAGTGAATCCGTCATAACTGTGCAACGTGATTTTCGTCGTCAGTGAACCTCCAACAGCTCAGAGCATTCGTTGTTGGTTCCACAGCTCTAGATGATCTCCGAAATCGCATTGAAAGAGCCATGAGTACAGCAACACTCGACATGCTCAATCGAGTATGGGATGAATTTGACTATGGCGTTGATGTTGTCCGTACAGCTGGAGGAGGCCATATTGAGCACTTGTAAAATTACATAATAAACTTTATGCTCACTTAAACCATTTACAATTAACTGCATGGTTCTGTAATGATTTACAAGTGAAATAAATCATTTTGAAATCGGATGGATCTTTTTGAATCACCCTGTATTAAGAATTTTCTAAATCTAACCGTGAGCCTAACTGTAATCTCAACCTCAGTAACCAGAAAAATGTAGCTTTCAGTTAAAAATAAAGATACATGGCTTAAAAAAAACTGTAAAAAATTGTACAGAAATTATAAAACCATTTTGTTGGTCTTTCTAGGTTAGCACTGTTTTTCAGATTGTCCTACATAGACAGGACATTTTTGTCCTGAAAAAGTAGACACACACACAAACACACACACACACATGCACACAGGCTGGGTATCGTGTCTGGTCTGCCTGCGTGAGTCCTCTAATGCTTTAAGTGTAGTGTGTGTGAGGGTGCCAGGTGTCTAATAGAGCAGCTCTTTCAGGCAAAGAGCCGCTTCCTCAGTGGGATCATATCACACAGTGCATTTACTGCAGGAGCGTGACACTGTGTTTCGCTCCTGCGCGCACACACAAGTACATTGAACGTAGGACACCAATTGTGTACAGGGTCAGGAAAAAGGTACTTGTGTTTGCTTTTCAATCTTTCATGTAGAATAGCTCAGTAAACAAATGGATCATACCAGGAAGCGTGCAGAGAAAATCACTGCTGACCCGTCACACCCTGAGCATCAGCTTTTTCAACTCCTCGCCTCAGACAGGAGCTTCGGTTTTATGAGGATTAAAACAACCACACTCTGAAAAAGTTTCTTTCCATATGATATGAGACTCATAAACAATTAATGCACATTAGTGCTGTATGTGTTGCTGCCACATCGCATCAGTCATCTGTTTTTCCCAGTAAGTGTGTACAGGTGTACAGATGTGTAAGTGTGTGTGTGACAGTGTACGTGTGTGGTAGGATTCAAGTATAGCTGTCCATGTGACTTCACAATTGTAAATTTCTTCTGTCAGTCACAGCACAAATGTCAATTTCATTATCAGTGACTGTACAATTGTAAATCTTTATAGTCAGCTTATTTACATTACATCTACTGTGCAACTGAAAAAACAAATTTCTTACATGTGCAAACTTCTCATTCTGATCAGTACTTGTGACAGGGGCAGTATGGCCAGCCTGACCCTGTAAGTGACTGAGAGGATCTTTCTGAAATGTGCCAACCCAGATGGAAGATAAATACCGACATCTGTCAGCAAACAGTTGATACATTTATCTCTATTCTCAGATCAAAGAGCTGAAAAGTCAGAAGGATTGGATGAGCTATGACAGAGGAGAGAGAGAGAGAGAGAGAGAGGGAGAGGGAAAGTTGGAGAGAGAGAAAGGTGAGAGAGTACAAGAATGGATCACATCCTCATAAAAAGGAAATTTACTGAGGATACATGTTTTCCCCAACGGACAGTTGGAATTCCAATGTGTCGTGCTGTCATTAAGATAAGGTTTCACAGAAAAATGGGGAAAAAATCAATTCTCCTTGAAACCGTGCAAGGTCAGAGCACAGGGCCATGGAAGAAGGGGGGAAGGGGGAGGAGGGGAGGAAGAAGAGCGGTAGAGATACGATAGCTCTGAGCAGAGAAGGCGGGGAAATGTCCCTTTAAGCCCACAGTACTCCGAATATACCCAAATTCTGACTCATTCTAGCCAGAGAGACAGCACTCAAGCAGTGCCGCATATACTTTTAGTGAGAGAGAGATGGAGAGAGAGCTGGCGTGTCCCTCTCTTTGTTTCTGTGGTTTTGTGTCCACATTGTCCTCTCTATTACTGTTTCTATTACTGTTATCATCTGGCTGTATCTCATGTCACACTGAGGGCAGCCATGACCAACAAACTCAGCACGATAAAACCAACCAGCTACCACAACGATTCAGTTCATCGATTCCATTCAGTACAGTTATGAATTTTTAGGAAATGATTCAGTGATTCATGAAATTTTGAATTTCACAGCAGTTCCATTTAATTATTTTGGTATAATTCTGAATTATTTTTAAGCATGCTAATACAAGCATCACACTTTATTTAAACTCTACAAGTAATGTTGTATATTAATATTCTTATTAATTGTTACGGTTGGGTTGGAAAAAAAAAAAACACATTTTGAAACTTTCAATGGAAAATCAGGATTTTTTGGTGTCTAGGTAGATACAGCCAAGCCAGCTCTCCCATTGGTTAGGACTTCATGAACTGGACAGGAGGCCTAATTTGTCACATTAACCACCAACGTAAATTAGCATTGTTATTAAATCTCAGATTTCACCATTATTCAATTAAATGAAATTTTAGTTGATTATTTTGGTGGTTTTTAATTATTTACCAAAACAAAACAATGAATACACTAATGTGGGAGGAATTTGCCTAGTAGAGGAAGGTAGACATTATCACAATGCATCTTTTTAAAATAAAGTGTTTGACAATAGATTAAAATTTTTGTTTTGACTAAGATAAGTATATACTTAATAATAATATTGAATATTATTGTAGTCAATGACAGTTGATTCTAATATTCCAAAATGCATTTGAATCAGCCTGACTCATCATGATGCATCTATGCATTTCTGCACCCCTAACAGCAACTGTTGCTTGTCCTCACTGAGCTCCAGCCAGCGACCGACTAATACTATATTAATAACTCAGAGACGCCCTTTGACTGTATTATATGGCGTTTAAGAAAGCATGGTGTTAATTTCCCGGGCGTTTGGAGGGCAGGAGCAGTAATGAGAGAGTTATGTGGGCTGAGTTTAGACCTGCTCCTGAACGGCGTTGTGTTAGCGTTGCGTGGCTGCCGATGTTGACAGTGTGCATTAACATTAAGCGCTTTTGGAACAGGGCCGGAAAAGTTGCTGGCTAGCAGGTAGCTTTTTCAGCATCAGCGTGGTGGACCTGTTTCGAGCGTCTGGTATGCACACCTGTCCCCCAACACACCACCCCCCCACACACTCCTGACTGAGGGCAGAGGATGTGAGAGGCTGTGCTTAGACCTGTCCAAGCCCAGAGGGCGGCGTGCATGTGTGTAGGAGGAGGCAGAGGTACTCCAGGCTGACAGGGCCAGCCGGGTGCAGTGGTGCACCAAAATTATTCCAGTCACTGCAGTTTAGAGGGATACTTCAGCATTTTTTAACCTAATCCGTATCTGCTGCGTCTGTAGCATATGGTCGATTAACATAGACAATAATTCTGATACAGTACTGTGTAAAAATCAGAGACCACCCTTACATTTATTTCATTTCCAGTCAAAACAGCCATTAAGTGACAAATGATTCATTTTTCAGCACAAAGAAAACAAAGATTTAACAAAAAATTAACTAACCAAATATAGTATATATTTTTCCATATTTACTGTGTCCACACTGTCTTCATTACAGCTTCCTTTTTTCAGGAGCCTTGGTTTAGGTCTTTAAAGATACCTGCAGGGATATTTTTCCAAGTTGTGAAACAGTTTTAGAAATTGGGTTGTATTTTCTGCTTCTCATCCGAAGTAATCCCAGTTAAATCAGTCCATAAACTTTACTCTATATCAGTGCTAAGATTCCCATTCCTTATGCAAATGGATTATTTTATATCTAAACTTCTCTGAAATATCTTTTTTAGCCATTTTAGACGCACAAGAAATTTGCATCTAAAGTTTGTAATATATTTTTATGTTTGACATATATGTAAAAAATATGTACAAAATTGATGCTGTTGTACATATTTTGTGTATATATTTTAGCATATTGACATATATATTGCACATACATTTTTATGTGTGTATATATATATATATATATATAATATATATATGTATATATATATTCCATATAACATCTCTGAATTAAATACTGTTAGATTTGATAGTAATTATTAACACGTCATTGTTTACAGTGTTTAGTCACTTGGCTCGTTCACTGGACATGACATGCACCACTGCATTGTCACCTGTATAATATTTATGCAGTTTCACTTAATTATTTGTGTACTGCACATTATATTTTATAGTTGTGTTAGTGGGTATGTGTGTGTGTATATATATATACATATATATATATATATATATATATGTATATATACTTTGTTTATGCATCTGAATAATGGTTTTCCTCTTGTCCTGCTCTTTACTGTACTTTGTCCTGCTATAAACGACTTTCCCTCTGGGATTAATAAAGTGATCTTTTATGAACTTTATGTTGGAGGTTTTGTGAAATTTCCGTCAAATATATATTTTCCTGCTTTTTGTCTTGACTCTGAAAAATAACTTGTTACTTAATGACCGTTTCAACTGGAAATTGATAAATTAAAAGGCTGGTGTTTGACTTTTGCACAGTCCTATGTTTCTGTGAACTTAGAAAAGAAAAGAAGACCAGTTGACTTGAAACAGTTAGCATTGACTGTTGTCTATTGATTGTCTATTATATGCTTTGAGTCAACTGCTTTCCTGGTATTCTTTTACTGGGTACGGGGGAAACGTGTCAAAATTACTCCTCTATAGTAATCGCCTACAGATGTGGCACACCAAGAATAGGTTGAATATTCCTTTAAATGCCAGTAGGCATGTTTGGACATATTGGACAGTGTTTCAACCACTGTGCTGAGGCATTGTCATTATGTATGTATTCTATTAGCAGCCAACCTTTGAATATTTCACTCATTATGATCAGTGACCTTTATTAAATCATGCCATGACTGAGTGGTAATGGAGCACAAGCGTAAAAGTTTTTGAATCTTCTCTGTTTTGTAGAGCTGGTCCCCTGTGTGTTCCCTGTTCAGAAGCTCACAGACTAGAGTTTAGTGAACCTGCTGTAATGGCCATTTCCCCTCTCCGACTGCAGTCTTTTAGGGCTTTCATAGAGGGCTGGACCATCCGGCTCTCTTTGATGCTCTCCACGTGCTCATTGAGATGCGGGCTGTGGCTGTTAACTCGTTTGGTGAAATCCACTATGAACAGCAACAAAGCGGATGCTTGAAAAAGGAATCAGCCATTTCCATAAAATTAGCTTAGCAAATGGAGCCGAGAAGCGGCCCTGCGGAGCAGAGACAAGAGCAGCTGGTGGAAAGAACATGCTCTGAGCCCACAAACACACTCTGTTCTCCACTGATCTCAACAACAGGGTCTGTCAGAATTAGTGAGGAAAATGTTTACAGTGAAGGGAGGTGCGTTCCATTTTGTTTCGAAGAATGTCATGCATTGTGTAGTATATTCTAAAAATGGCATGGAAAAAAAAATACATTGAATTTACTTGATTCAAATGTGCACATCATTTCCACATGAATCAGTTGAATGACTTTTGGCATGAATAGATTATATAACCCAGATTTCCTCCATAGATTTATCTAGCTAGCTACTATTTATATTATTCTCAAGGTGGAGTATTTCTCTAAATGGTAGTGGGTGTGTTTAGACAAATGTAATTTTTTCCACCAATGTGCACACATGTAGCCATCATTTAAAACCCATGTGTCAAACACAAGGCCTGTGGGCCAGATCAGGCCTACCACACAATCCTGTCCGGCCCACAAAAGTGTTTTAATTTTCTATTAATATTAGCCTGTTTCACAATGCGCTTCACTGCAGTCCCCAGCATGCACTGCAATGTAATGTGCTCCAACTCTCCTACCCCAACAACAGGCTATGGGACAGCGGTATCACCTCAGTTCTACACAATACTACACAATTCCACACCTGTCATATCACTAAACACACTAACTGCATTTCAGCTGCAGTTCAACCACTATAGACACTTAACGTCAGCTCAGAAATTGAGCCCAAGCGTTAATGAACTTGCAGCAAAGAAAGGATGCCAGGTATCTAGTTCAAGCAGATAGGTAGGTTTTAAAGACTGAGCACCTAGGGACATTTAAATTTTGAATATTTTAAGTGTCCATGCAATATTTCAAGGTCTACTACAAGTGTCTGTAATTTACTGTTGAAGTTTTGCGTATTTTGAATAAACAATGGCCAGTTCGGGTTATAGCACAACATTAATTAAAAATGAAATAAAAGCTTTTTTTTCCTCTGGCCTGCAGATTTGTTGAGATTTTTTAATATGGCCCTTTTACTGGTTGAGTTTGACAGCCCTGATTTAAAAGGACACTCTGTCCAGACTAACTGCCATCTGATGATGTATCTTGAAGGTGGGAGGAGCTTTTGAATAACTGCAACTGCTTTGGTGTGGATTTTTGGGAGTGGGCTGTTTGAAATGTGTTTGCTACCTTCCTAGTAGTTGTAGTTTTTCCTCCCACCTTCAGAATACATCATCCGAAAGGGTTTGTCCTAGTCTGTCTGTCTGTCTAGCTAATATATTTTATTTACGAGGAAATAATATATGTGCACATTTCAATCACATAAATTCAGTGTACTATTTTATTCAGTCTAAGGCTTTAGCACTGGCTCTTATGCTGTTGTTGTGTATTTTTCCATATATGGACTTGTTTCTATGCAGGGTGATAAGAGTGATTTGGCTTTGCAGCACCCCAATAATCACAGCACAGACAGTGCCACACATCTTCATTAGAGGATTAGCTGTGGGAGATAGATCCTGCACCGTCTCTCACTCCTGGGCCTCCACCTCATCCTCTCTTTTCTCCCCTCCTGTCACTTCCACTTAGACTGTTCTCTCGCTTCGGACACACATACACACACACACACAGACAAACACATTAGAACAAAGTTACAATAATGTGCAAACACACACACTTTTATATAATGTCAGTGCACAGGGTCATGCATATGCCCCATATATATGTGTGTGTATATATATATATATAGATAGATAGATAGATAGATATAGGTAGTTATATATACAGTACTATGCAAAAGTCAGAAAAAGTTATTTATATAATTTACAGTCAAAACAGCCATTAAGTACAAGGTATTGTGCTGTCCTGCCACTGGCCATGGTGTGGTCATGCGCGGGAGGCATGGCCATGCAAAACGGCCATGTGAAAGGGCTCTTGGGAGGCAGTGTGCTCCCGTTAGAGACTTTATTGTTGTAAAGTTGGTGATGTTATGCTAGGAGATGTGTCTTTGTGATGCATGTGTTTTTCTGTGAGTTGCTTAATTGTATGGCTGAAGGTGACCTGTCTGCTTCCTGGCCATGTCAGCCAGCACTGAGCGGCGGTTCTCCTTTGCTGCCTATTCAATACAAGACCGTTTGCCTATAAAGCACAGTTTTTCCCGCATCCTCATTATCTCGTATGATGCAGTATTACTTTTTAGGAAATATTTCTGAGAAGACAGATGTAAGATAATCCGCTTGCATTAGGGAAGGAGAGTCAAAGGAAAATAAGTAAAAACCTACAGTTTCCGAAACTGACGTATAAAAGATACAGAGAAAATGGAACTCTAACAGTCGTGCAAGACCTGGTAGACCACCAAAACTGCCCCCATCAGATGAACAGCACTAACAGATTTCATCTTTGTGAGAGAGGAGAAAATCAAGCTCCACTCTTGCTTCAGATTTTAAAAAATGTTTCTGCCCGTCATTTCACTGTGAGAAGACACTCAACGCTATGGGTCTGAAAGGATGTGTAGCTGTCAAGAAGCCCCTCCTGAGACTAAGACAAAAATCTGCAAATCAAAGAAGCTGCCCTGGTGTTCTTAGAATGATAGACTGACCACCCCAGAGTCCAGACCTCAACAGAAAATATAACCAACTTCTAAGACTGAACTTTGGAAGAACTGAAAGTCAAAGAGTGGACACACTAAATACTGAAAAAATGACGTTTTATTTATAATTTGCATCTGTGTAATTGTCTGTTAAATATATGATTTATACTTTTTTCACATGTTGAAAAGTGAATTAGTTAAAGGGTGGTCTTTTGTAAAAAGCACTTCGCTCCTGTCCACCCTGCTTTTCTCTTGATTGTTCTACAAAGTCAGGACATTTTTGTCCTGAGAATGTATGAAAACAAGCTCGCACACATACACGCACACCCAAACACACGTCTGCTATGCAAGCTCTTCATTTGTTCCCTCAAGGTGCATCAGCAGCCCAGTAGGGACAGAGACTCAAGACAGAACAAATTAAGGTCACAGCAGGCAGTGGACAGCTCGCGAAAAACCTGAGGTAGACTGTTGGACTGGCTCTCTACCGCCTCCATAATCTATACCAACCGCACACGCCAGAGCCCAGCTCAGCCCGGCCTTCTGCAGCCACCAGGAGACCCTCAGGAGTCATTTATGTAATCCCCAAATCCCCCTAGTGGCTGAAATGACCCTTGTTCTTAGCCCTGAAGATGAAAGGTGATGAGCATGTCTTTGAATGTAAAGGAGAGAAAGAACGGAGATGATGAATGACCATGTGATGCAGTGTGTTATTACAGCTCCCAGGCTGGGCTTTGATATCAGAGAGAGAGCGAGAGAGAAAGTGAGAGAGAATATAAAGAAAGCAAGAGAAAAGAAAAGGAACAAAGAGAGAAAATAAAAATAATGACAGACAGAGGGAGAAAAAGAGCAAAGGGGGAGAGAGAATGAAAGAACGAAATGGAGGAATAGCAAGGAAAAGAGAGCGATATAAAAAGAAGAGAAAAGAAAAATAAGACATGGAGAAAGAGGGAAAAAGAGAAAGAAAGAAAGGAAGAAAGAATGAGGGGGAGACAGAAAAAGAGAGTTATAAAACCATAAGGAGAGAGAGAGAGAGGTAGCAATATGAAGAAAGAGGGAGAAAGAATGAGCATGAGAGAGCTATAAAAGAGAATGCAAGAAATACAAAAACAAGAGGAGAGAAAAAAGAAAAAGACAGAGAAAGAAGAAAAGAAAAAGGAGGACAAGACAGAAAAAGATAAAAATGAGAGAAAGGGAGAGAGAGAGAGAGAGAGAGTATGAGTCTGAATGGGTTTGGTTGAGAATGACTCATCCTGCTCCTCTGTGCAGTGCTGCTTGCTGTACTTGAGTCTCTTTTAGTCTCTGCGCTGCTGTTAATGTGCTTCATCTCTAAAACACTTCCATAAACAGCAGCTGTATCATGTGCGTTGCTAGGTCAGTTTTAGACGGCCTTTAGCCCCCCCTTTAATATTATTATATTATTTACCGCCCCCTTCCCAAATTAATCTACATTACTAGTTCAAATCATCTATAGTTTATTCTCCTTCACCCTTTATTCAACCGTGCCATCACAACTCCAAGTACACAATATACTGTAACAGAAGGGCACAACTTGGGGGAGGTGCTGCTGCTGCTCTAATGCAACGCTGCCTCTGCTGAGCTACCAGAGATTTACTAACATAATGTGAAACGTGGAATGCTTGGCTCAGCCAATCATATCAGACTTCGTAAGTTGTAAGCCAATCATGTTAGACCTGGGGGAGGGTCTCTGGTTTTACTCGCCCTGCAACCACTGAAGCTGAAGACATGATTTTGGCTAAAAGCTCCCTGAAAATAATGTTAGACCTTATTCAAAATCTGTAATATACAAAGAGAAGCAGTAAGTAGTTACAGAGTGAAGATCCCCACCTACAGTATGGATTTGTGGCAACTTATGGTTAATATAGCTGGCTATGGTGTTTTTACTTGGTTGCTTGTTAGCTAGCTAGCTAGATAACCTAACATTGGGTATAGGTGAGGCTAAGAAAAGAGGCTAGGCTAACACAAACATTAGCTAGCCATCTGACAAGTTAGCTAGTTTCACTTCACAGTGAGAGTGTGTATTTGTTTGTTTTCATATTATCTTCAGTATTTGGAAATGATGACACCACTATTTGCCATAAATTTTTTGTTTTTCAGTAAGTTATTGTCAGTGAAAATGTCTTAAAGTGTTGATCGTAACACAATTTTGTCCCTCAGTTCTTCAACCTGTAGATGGAAATTGAGAGGCAGAAGCTCTGTTAGATGAGATTTTTAACAGCTCAAACAAACAAGAAATTGAATTGATCTCTAATTATTTCCCTGAGTTCTTGTAATTCTGAGTTTAATAAAATGATGTGCTGTAAACACAGGAAGAGAGGGAGAGAAAGAAGCTGAGGGAAACTGACAGGACCGAAGGAGCACATTCGATGGAGGTTAGTATTCAGAAGAAAGAGAGGGAGAGTTGTTTAAACTTTCAGTTCAGATTAGTACTGAATTTAGTTCAACTTAACTGAGAAAATATTTGTTAGTATGATGACAAAATGCTGTCACCAAGCTTATTAACCGTGCCTACAGAGCAAAATCTCACTCTTTCACCAACTGAGGCTGAACTGATCTAAAATCTGTGTTTGAATAATATATTTAGGACCTTGCAGTTTATCAGAGACAGCAGAGAGCATTGCTTGACTTCAGTATCTTTGCTTGACCTATGGCTGCTGTAAGTGGGCAAATATTGTGTTTAAGTCATACTCGCTCTATGCTCACAAAGAAACAGATCTATTGTGCACCAATTTGACCAAATAGCCATTTTTTGATACATTTTCTGGTTGCTGCTACTCAAAAGGTTAATGATGAACAGACATTTTGGGGCCATTAAAAATCGTCCTGGGTGACGATGTCCCCATGCCCACCTAATGCAGACTAAGCCCCTATTCATAAACATCTAGAGATGCTCCTGTCATTAATGTTGCTCCATTGTGAGGCTAAATGAACTGCTGATATACCTACGCACACCTTCTTATGACTTTGTCCTCGCCCTGCCGCCGGCTGCCCAGCGCCTTCAGTGGAGGTGGACGGACCTCCCCTCAAGGGCAGTATCCAATTTTGCCTGAGTCTGCGCGGCCGTGTAATCCATAGCTGTGGGGAGGATGACCTTCACTGCATGGAGCCAGAGAGAGAGAGAGAGAGAGAGAGAATATACTTCAAAGCAAAGCAACCCATGTACTGTCTTAAAAATCATGGTTCTTCAAGAGTTCTTCAGTAAAGAAAAAGGTTCTATGTAGAACCATGAACACTCAAAGAACCCTTAGCATGATTAAAGGGTTCTTTGCTTCGTTTAATGGTTCTTAATATTGATGGAGATTGTGCTGTAGATGGTTCATAGATGGTTCATGGTATATAGAACCTTTTTGAAAAGGGTTCCATATAGCACCAAAAAGGGTTCTTCTACTGTTACAATGCCAAGCCAGTGACAATAGAAGAACCTTTTTCAAAAAAGTTCTATAAAGACCCATATAAAACATTCTCCATCAATCTGAAGAACGCTTTCATTATTCAAAAGAATGCTTTAACCATGCAAAGGGTTCTTTGAGTGTTCATGGTTCCATATAAAGCCATTTTCTTTATTAAAGAACACTTGAAGAACCATCTTTTTTGAATGTGTAGCTAATAATAAAAACATTTATGTATCATTTATCTTAAAATGCAGCTCAAATAACGGATAAAAAACAAGCATGTGTGAAGAATAGAAAATGAGGAAAAAAATAATAAACAAGAAATTATTTAATTGAATAAATATATATAGAAATATAAACATATAAAATATGTAAATGTTTAATCTATAAATGTATAAAAGCTGTAACAGTAAGTAAATTTTAATGGAATTTTGGAAGGGAAAAAACATTTAAGTAAACAAACAAACAAGCAAATAAATAATCTCTGCTCTTTTTTCCCAAAGTGACGTTTTCTTACAGGCATAAGAAAACCTGTATTTTTGTATGTTTCTTATTATTGTTTGCTTACATCAGCTGCCGTTTACATTATGTGAACATTTCATGACAAATGGGGTTGACAGAAAATTTGAAAAAACAAAACATTTCAAGATTAAAAAAAATAGAGTAACAAATGTTAAGTTTTACTCCTTCAGAGTTCGTTTTGTAGGTGTTCTTCAGTGATGATATGCTTCTATAGAGCAGTATGCTCTCTGAGTCCCCCATCAGCGTCTGCAGGCTGTTTTGGGACGTCACTGACAGGAAAAGAGCGTTTGCCTATCAAAGATTAATTCCTTTCTGGGAGAGGAGATAGCGGAGGCGCAGTGATGGTGGGAGTAGATGTAGTGCATGCAGTGCAGATTCAGCGTTTAACGAGGTCTCGGCTCACTTTGGGGGATTTCCATCATCACAACAGAACAGAACAGCATGCACAGGTGCTGCCACCACCTCCAGCTCACAAAACCACTGACCTCTTAAACGGCCTCTCTTCAAATGTCTCTCTCTCTCTCTCACTCTCTCTCTCTCTCTCTCTCTCTGTCTCTCTCTCTCTCTGTCTGTCTCTCTCCCCATCTCAGTGTCCTTCTTTTTCCTCCTTCCTCTCCCCTAATTGTTTTTCATTTTCTTTTCTGATTACTTTTGACCTTTCTTCTCTGTCTCTTCTTCTCCCTCTCTTTTTCTGTCTCGCTTTCTTTCTCTCTGTCTCTTTCCTCTCTTTTCCTCTCTCTCTTTCTTTCTGTCTTCCTCTTTCTCTGTGTTATTTATATTTCCTTTCTGATTTCTTTTACCCCCCCCCACTCTCTCTCTTGCTTTCTCTCCTCTCTCTCGCTCACCATCTCTAGCTTTTCTCTTATTGATGTGCCGTCCTCTTATATTATTTTTCCCTTCTGATTTCTTTCACCTCTCTCTCTTTTCTCTCTCTTTCTGTTCTTGTTCACCCCCCCTCTCTATTTTTGTCAGAAACAATCAGTGGATTTTCCAACTGACTGCCCAGTGCTGCCGCAGTCACAGACGTGGGTAGAGGTATGGAGGGAGGGGGGAGAACAAGAGAGAACAAGGGAGAGAGAGAGAGAGAAACAAACAGAGAGATAGAAAGATAGAATGAGTGAGGAGAAAAGGCTGGAGAAATACGGAAGCAAAAGTTGGAGCCAAGAGAGGCTGTTATGATTTGAAGTCTCTTTTGCCGTAGTGTCATATCTGTCTATGCTGGTGCCCCATGCTGAAATGACAGGGCTGCAGAATTGCATTCTGTCACTGAGCAAGAGAGCATACTGCTCATTTCTCTCGTCTCTCTTTAAGCTCCTCCACCATTAGCCCAATTTCCTTTCTCCAGAAAAGCATGGAGGCATCTCGCATACTGATGCCAGTACCTGTGAATTTACATACTACGGTCCACTCACTGGGGTGGGCTATGTAGCAAAGGTATAATCATGATGCTCAAACATGTTTTTGTATATCGCTGTTCTCGGAACAAAACCTCGAATCTCCAAAATGAGACTTTTACAGGAGAAGGAAAAACATCCTCTACTTTTAGTGCAAGTCAGTGGAACCGACAAAAATAGAGTTACAAGGTCTCGTTCCGACAGTAGTGATATGTATGTGTATATACACACGACACATATCACGGTACTTTGTTTCTCTGAGAAAGGTTGGAATAGACACAATGCACCATTACTGCATTTAAAAAAAGCTATCAAAATTATGATCACATTATTTTTTTATACTCACTATATCCAGTTAAACAGGACTAATTACGTGAGATTGCGATCTCCCAACAGTACAATGAAGTCTTGGATTCTGTGCCACTTGGGAGCCTCTTCTGAACCTCCTTTTAATGAAACATCACTGTCGGAACAAAACCATGTTTCCTGATGAATGGAACAATGTACAGTGGGGTCCAAAATACTGGTGAAAATGCTTCTATACTTTGCATTCCTATTCTGATTTAATGCAAAGAGAGTGATATTATCAATATAAAGGTTTGAGTGAAAAGTAGAAAAGTCTTTGAATGACTGAAGAATTTTAGAATTTCTTAGTATTTGGTAAGTATGTACCTTTTGTTTTAAAGACAGCATGTCCTCAAATCAGCATGGGCTTCATGTTAATGCAAGTTAATGCAAAATCCTCTAATCAGTAGATCAGATGCACCTGAGAGTCGTCCGAACATGTGTTTTAATAGAAGGAATAACACTAAAACACTGACCTTTTTTGTGTAAAAGCCTTAACAGGGTCAATTTAACAAATTGGCTTTAATTTAAATAGTGACCTAGAAATAATGCAGAATTTTGAATATTTAGTCTTCTTTTTTAATTATCATAAGTTTTTTTTTTTACTTTCCATTGTTTATTTCCAGATTTAAATGAAAGAAATACCAGATTTCAGTGTGGTCTTAGACTTTCGGACTCCTCTGTAAATGGTCCAAAATTACTTAGGATAAAATCTTTTAACATTAACTTACATTGACATTTCAGGGTGTTTTTCCTTCTCCTGAAAAGTTACCATACTGGAGATTTGAGGTTTTTGTCCGACATTGATGATATACTAAATAGAAATGCTGCTGTCAGAACAAAACCTCATATATCCAAAAAACTACAGGACAAGGAAAAACGTTCTTAAGTTTTAATGGAAGTTAATGGAAAAATATTTTTCTACAAGTAATTTTGGACGATTTCTGTTGGTCCGTTCATCATGAAATTTTGACACAATATGAAGGGCAACTGCCTTTTTCAAATTATGTCAAAAAATGAAAAATTAAAAAAATATGAGGTCTTGTCCTGACAGCAGCGAAAAGCATATTGTGACACAATATATCATCATATCACATCGAATCATCTTATTGCCCGTCCCTTAGCCCACACCAGTCACAGAGACTTTTGAGATGTGGAGTGTAATGTGTTCATGCTTTTTTGCTGCAGAGTGGCATCTCAAAATAGCAATGGGGTAGACAGAGAGGAGAGGGCAAGTGAGGCAGGCGGGAGGGAGGGAGGGAGGGGAGAGAGAGAGAGAGAGAGAGAGAGCGAGAGAGAGAGAATGAAAGAAAGCTATCTCTGCTGGCTGGCTGAGAGGATGCAGACTGACATTCTTCTGGATCAGCAGCTGTGTTGCCCACATATGTCACTGGTGGCCAGAGGTGCGCATCGATATTCATTGAATTAGAAACTCTGACTTCTCCAATTTGTTCCACCCAGACTGAGAAGGGTATTACTTAAAGGATAATTGTAGCAGATAAACTAGCCTGCTCAGACATGCTCATTGATTTGGATGGAGGGGATCACGAACAGAAATTAATGTTGATAGATCTCGAAGCTTATTACAAACATGCAGCTGCTTAAATAAGCCGTCAAGGCCAGGCTCCTGAATGTGATCTACAGCCGTTATGCTGAGACTGAGTGAGGCTGTGACGAATGCCATACCCTCTGACTTTTGTGCTATGCAACACCAATCGCACAGATGGATCGATTTAATGGGCTGCATGTGATAACAAGCACGGCTACATGATGGCCATCTGCATAGCAGCAATGATATATGCATGGAGGAGAACAATGTTCTGGTGTTGTGGTTTTGACCTCATTGTCTTCCACTGAAGATCATTGTGGTTCCCATTAATTTTCATGACAGAGATATAGTTCTGGACAAGGGCATCCGCAAGATGATCGCATTAAACACAGAATCAGGCAATGTTACGATGTGAAACAGTCTTCTTTAGTCTTCTTTCTTGTTCTCCCCTCTTAATCCACATGAAATGTAAGGACTCATTGATTTCACGGTTAGCTGAGTGGAGAGAGAGAGGCTGATAGAAAAAAGCAGGCCATTCTCTGCTCAGAGCATTTGGCACAGTGAGAAGAACCCTTCAGTTATCACCTATTAATCTCACTTCAAGGACGAAAGCAAGGCCGTTTTGAAAGAGGAGGAGGAGGAGGAGAGGAGGAACTCACGCAAATGTATGCAGAGGAGAGCTTCCAAATGCACTAGAGACCCAGTGCATCAAATGCAAAGAACTAGCAGATGGATCTTCTATAAACTCTTACCTACTGCTTCACTGTGCCAGCTGTGCTCGGTCAAACTATACCCTAAGAGTTTTTGCGAGCTGCCAAAACTCATTTCCTAAACTCAGATTTTTACCGTTACCTCAATGTACCGCCTGAAACGCCGAATGTCCTTTATGTCTCCTCCTGTATGTCTTCTCCATCCCTCCCCCACTCTAATTCTGGGAAGATCAAAGTCACCAGAGCGTTGGAAATGTACCTGCAGGTACACATTGGCCTTCTGGGAGAATCATTCACTGCTTCCGCAAAGCTGGACGCCTAGGCTGGCGGGATTGGCATAGATTGACTGCACTAGGCTAGGTTGAGGTACAGTGAGGTGTATGACAACAAACTGGGCTGGACTGAGCTGTGATGTTCGCCTGGGCTGGGTTGAAGTACAGTGACTGGCTGGCTTGACTGAGGTGCAGTGGCTGGATGACTGGGTTGAGGACAGTGACTGCCTAGATTGGCTAAGGTACAGTGGCTGGGCTTGGCTTGGCTAGACTGACTGAACTTAGGTAAGTTAGCTGGGCCTTGCTGGACGAAGATAAGCTGGCTGGCAAGGCTAAGGGACTGTGGCTAATCTTGGCTGGGCTGGACTGTGGTGGATTGTTTTGACTGGGCTGGATTGAGTGGGGTTGAGTTGGTCTAGGGTGCAACAGTTGGATTGGGCTGGAACAGCGATAAGGTGGTTGGCTGGACTGGACTGGACTGGGGTAGGTTGGTTGGACTGCATCGAACTGGGGTGCAATGTTTGGATTGGGCTGAAATGGAACAGGTTGGTTAGATTGAGCTGGACTGGGGTATGTTGGCTGGATTGGGCTGGACTATGGTAGGTTGATTGGTCTGGTATGAACGGGGTAGGTTGATTGGATAAAGCCTGAATGGCGTTAATTAATTGGTTGGACTGGGGTACAATGATTCAGTCAGACTGGACTGTTTAATTGGGCTCGACTGAGTTACATACAGGTACATTAGTTGGATTTGGCTGAACTGGGGTAAATTGCTTGGATTAGGTTGGATTAAGGTGCAATTGTTGGATTGGGCTGGCAGAGGTAGGGTGATTGAATAGGGCTGGAATGGGGCTGATTTGTTGATTGGACAGGGTTGGACTGGGGTACGGTGATTCAGTTGGACTGGACTAGGGTAGGTTGGTTGGTTGGGCTGGACTGAGTTGGACTGGGTACAGTGGTTGGATTGAGCTGAACTGGTGTAGGTTGCTTGGATTTAGCTCAGTTTGATTGAATTGGGCTGGACTAGGGTGCAGGGTTGACTGTGCTGGGTTAGGGTAGGTTGGTAGGTTGGATTTAACTGGATTTGACTGATTGAGTTAGACTGGGGCACAGTGCTGGATTAAGCTGGCCTGGAGTAGAGTGGTCAAGCTGGACTGAATTGGCTCCTCTCACTTCTCAAGATGTTCTACTTGGCCTACTGGTACTGATACTGAGGCACACACACACTCACGTTTGACCACATCCACTACTCATCATTCTATTACTAAGAAAGAGTGGAAAAAGAAAGACTGAGAGAAAGCAGGAAAAAGAGAGAGACAGATTATTAGAAAGTGAATGGGACTAGAAAGGACAGAGATGGAGAGGAAGAGAGGGAGGGCTGATTTGGGATGCGCGGCACGTGTGGAGGCAGGATAACCATCTTTTCTGCAGCCCTCCTCCAGAGCGCTGTTTGCTCAATCATCATTTACTGCAGAGAGAGCAAGAGAGAGAAAGAAGAAAGAACGAGAAAAAAGATGGGAACAGGGAACAGGGGTGGGGGTTTCAGTGATGCAGGAAGGAGGAAGTGAAAGAGTTTGAACAAAAAAAACAAGGGGAAAAAATTGCTCCGGATACAGAGGCAGGCTGAGAGCAGTGCTGCAGAGCTGACGCAGAGAGCCAGATGTGTGTGCGTGTATAAGAGTTTGTGTAGCTAGTGGTAGAAGCTACAACCACACACTTATTCATCAGCAGAGCCGTCTGGTTCAGTGTGTCTGCTGCGCTCCGTTGGGTCCAGGCTTCGGAACTGCAGCACTCTCCTCTTGGTTCACACCACACATCACTTCTCTGCTGTCTAGTTTAGCCTGTCTGCTCTCTAGCAGGAGTGTGTGTGTGTGTGCACTTGTTTTTTGCGCAGTGTTGTATAATAGTCCACAGCACACCATAACAGTGCACAAAAGATTGCTCACCCCAGGAGACTCTTCCTGCTGAAGCGGATTTGAGAGAAATCCAAGGATTCACCTCCCCTCCCCCAACAAACATAGACACTCCTCAAAAAAGGTGCCAAAAGGGTTCCTTTCAGTGGATGGCCCTTTAACAACTTTTGTTTTTTGTTTATGTTTATGTTATGAGGTAAAACGTAACTTGTTGACAGTAAACTAAGTCACTCAAATTGATTTAACGTGAAATGGTTCATTGTAAAAACCTTAATTAGATTTTTTTTACAGTGGTGGTGAAAGGAAACTAGGGGTAGTAATATCTATTACACAAATACAGTCATTTTATTTACTATCCAAAATGACCAGTGAACCTGCACATGTCTGCAGAGTGTTTATATGGAATATTGATAGTGGCAAAATAGTGGTAAATCTGAAAACAAGCTTCCTTTTGAGACTATATTGCCTTACAATGCCCTTCAAGTACCTCACCACCATTTTTTTCTTATAAAAATAAATGAAGATGTTTAGAAAGAAAACATTTTAGATGAAAATCTCATCTCAAAACTACCATGAAACAATTTCTTAGGAATCAAGCAGCGTATTACATGTACTGTGATGTAGCTTTTAGAAGCATTAAACACTTCGGACCTCTGGTTCCTATCACCCCCACTGTGACCAATTCTGGCTTGGAAAGGTGCATTTCACATCAAACCACCCTAAATGACTTTGTTTACATCTTAATGATTTAATTATGCAGAATTTTTGAAAAATCAATGGAATTACCCTTTAAGAACCGTCACATAATGTAAAAGTTCTATACCAATTAATGTTTTTTCATAAGCCAACATTTGGGAACCTTTTTAATAGTTCACTGAAATTTAAATTAAATGAATTTACTTGGTTCAAATGTGTACACCATTTCCTGAAATATACTGCATTAACACAATAATTTCAAAAGTAAGTACAAAGGACTAACCTGTGTTCCTGAGGAAATAATATGCACATTTAAATCAAACAAATTCAATGTCTCTTTTCAGTGTTCACCGGCAAACAGACACGTGCGCGCAGATAAACACACACGTACCGGCTCCAGAAATTTCCTAATCCGTCAACCCCCACCACCCCCCTGTGAGCTTTTCAAAACTGTGAGGGAGTGTGTGTGTCTCCAGTACGCAGCAATTACTCAGATGATATCGGCTGCCAGTCAGCGGCTCAAAGATGAAGCTCCGGCTCTTTTACATGCTAATGGAACGCCACATTCAATCAGGCCTTTGTGTGCGAGAGGGAGGGCAGTGCACTCATTAAAAAATAAATCATAATAACAATGAGGGAATCTGCATCACCTCACTGTAGCCCCCCCCTCGCACTCAAACACTTCTCCATCCTGGCTCCAACAGGCCTGGTGGAGAGGGGAGGTAAGTGTAAAAGTGCTCAGAACGTAAGTTAAACTCTTCAACTCTGTCCACAGCAGGTCCACTCTTTGTATAAGTAAGGGCCTGTCATTTGGACCTTCATTTCTTCCCTCTTGTAACTACATACTGTACATAGTAGTTGATGAGTAAGTCATAGTGACAGGATAGTAGGCCTAAAAATGATGTAAATGGTGCAAAACCAAATTTACACAGTTTATTGTTTGGTGTCTAAAGTTTGCTTCTTTAGTTTTGCACTGGATCTATAAGGCTAATGTAGCTAACAAATTCTGAAAGCTTAGACTACACACTAGTTACCAAATCAGCTAAATTCATTGGTGAACCGTGACTATTAAAACTAGGTCTTCGGTTCGGGATATAAAAATCAAAACTTGATTATACGTGAGAAAAAAATATCTCTGCTCTAATGCTATCCTCTGCTGCCACGTCTGCCATTCTGTATTAAATGTGAATATTCAAAGCTGGTAAAAGACAATCCATGGTTTATTTAAAACTTGCAAAAGACATGTTAACATATGTTTTACTGTTTAGCAGTTTTACAGTGACTCCTTCAGTAAAGAGCTCTGGCAAGGCTGCTGCTACTTAGGGCTTACTGGTAGTTTTCACAGCCAGTGATGTATCTAGGACTTTCAGAGCACCTGGTGTGATATTTTTTCTCACCAAATTCGTCCATCTCACGGTATATGAAAACATCTCTGGTTGATTCCACTGTCCTAATTGTGTAAGAGGTCAATCTGACACGTTAGGCCTTTAGCTCTTGAATTCATTGACAATGGGAGAGCTCACTTGGCTGTATCTACATAGATACCACAGAGGAAAACATCCACTCCCACTTGAGTTGGATAGCCCTCAATAAATTATACACAGATATGTTTAAGTTGTTAACAAACTATCTGTTGAAACTCTACAGTGTTAGGGTTAGGGGTGGTATTAGTACCAGGATGAGGGTTAGGTTTCGGTTCGGGGTTGAAGTTAAGGTCAAGGTTAGGACTAGGGCCAGGGTTAGGGTTTGGGGAGATTAAGGTGAATTGAATAAATCTACTAAGCATCTACAAAGGACTATCCAAATAAAGTATTACCTAAATCCTGACTGGCCATTTTTCCTCTTTAAACTATTTGTTTCCAATCAAAAACTGAACAATAAAATAATAGAATTACTATAGTACATGAAGTACTTATTTTAATGGCACAAGCATGATGAATATATCAAATAAAAATGATCTAAAAATTACAAACATGTAGAAAAAGAAGTCATTAGGCTTTCTCTGAGGACCTAGAAGGCCCTGATTGTTCACCAACGTGCCTCAAACTGCCTCAAATTGAGTTGTTAATTCATGCTTGGTGTCATACACGGACACTTCTGTTACTTTTTTTTAAATAGATGGTACAGAATTTAGAAAAAAATCTTTAAAAATGTGGGCATGTTTCGTTATGAAGTACAGTGTTATACAGTGTCAGAAAACACATAAGCTTGACTTAGCTGAACCACATTATAAGTCTGGTTGAGATTATTTAACTCAATTTGGTATGCAGCTTGCACAATTAATTCATAATTATAGAGGTATAAACTTCTGTTACTTGTTAGCTACATTAGCCTTGTAGCTAAATAAACACACTTTTGTCAAACATGTCTGAATGACTACATTTAGAGTCTAGATAAAATTGTCAAAATTTTGAGTTTTAACCAAAAATCACTAAGATTAATACCTGAATAATACACCTAGAGTTTAAGGGGTTAAAGCAGGTCTTAAACAAAGAGAAAGCCCTAACTCAGCGCTCTGTCTCTATCTCTTCCTCTTTTTCTCCTCCCGACGAAGCACCAGCCCCCTCATACAGCCACCCGCCTTTTTTAAGCAGAGCACAAGGTCAGGCTGTAGAGCTTATGTAAGGAGTGTGCCAGCATGCATTTATAAGATGTGTGCATGCACTGCTGTGATCATTCTCAGCTGCATGATTCAGTGTGTGCGTGTGTGTTCGTTTTTGTACAGTTTTGAGGCAAAAATGGCCAGACTATGTAGGAAAACCAGAGAAGAACAGGGCTACATAATGGTCCTGACTTTATACAGTGCTGTTTACAAGAACTGCTTGTTTTTTTTGTTTAAACTGAAGAGGCGGGAAAAAAACATTTTTTGGTCACGGAGTTTAAATTTAAGGAAAGCTTTAGAATCTTTCCTTTCTAGTTGGGTTGCACATATATGCTTATACCTGTATAAGCTTGTTGAACATCCTATTGAAAAATCATAGGAATTAAGTGGAGTTGCCCCCCTTCCTCCCATCCCTTTGTGGCTGTAATGTCCTCCACTCTTGTGGGAAGGCTTTCCACAAGATTTTGTAATGTGTCTGTGGGAATTTATACCCTTTCAGTCTAAAGAGCATTTGTGAGGTCAGGCACTGATGTTGGACATGAAGATCTGACATGCAGTTGACGTTTCAGTTCATCCCAGAGGTGTTCAGTGGAGCTGAGGTCAGGGCCACTGGAGTTCCTCCACACCGAACTCATCAAACCATATATTTATGGACCTTGCTTTGTGGACAGTCATGCTGGAACAAGCTGTTGCCAAAAAGTTGGAAGCATATAATTGTCTAAAATGTATCTTTGTGTGCTGTAGCATTAACATTACCCTTCACTGGAATTAAGAAGCCGAGCCCAAACCCTGAAAAACAGCCACCAACCATTATCATTCCGGTAGGTAGTGTTCTCCTCGCATCTACCAAACAAAGATTTGTCTATCAGTGAGGCATGATTTACTGCTCCAGACAACATGTTTCCGCTGCTCCAGAGTCTAGTGGTGGTGTACTTTACACCACACCAGCTGACGCTTGGCATTGAGTAATCTTAGGCTTGTGTGCAGCTGCTTGGCCACGGAAACCCAATTCATGAAGCTCCCAATGCACAGTTCTTGTGCTGATGTTGCTTCCAGAGGCAGTTTGGATCTCTGTAGTGGGTGATGCAACAGAAAATAGACCATTTTTATGCACTACGTGCTTTAGCACTCGCTGGCCCTGCTCAGTGAGTTTGTGTGGTCTGCCACTTGTATCTGAGGTGTTGTTGCTCCTAAACATATCCATTTCCAATTATAGCACTTGCAGTTGACTGGGGCAGATCTAGCAGGGCAGAAATTTCACAAGCTATGTATGTATGTATATACACTAGCATAGCAAGTGGATGGGCTACAACAGCAGAAAACCACATGGGGTTCCACTTCTGTCAGCTAAGAGCAGAAAAATGAGGCTGCAGTGGGCAGAGGCTCACCAAAACTGGACAGCTGAAGACTAGAAAAACGTAGCCTGGTCTGATGAACCTTGATTTCTGCTGAGGCACACAGATGGTAGGGTCAGAATTTGGTGCCAACCGCATGAATCTATGGCTAATGGAGATGGTGTAATCATGTGGGGAATGTTTTCTTGGCACACTTTGGGCCCGTTAATACCAATTCTCCATCACTTGAATGCCACAGCCTTTGAATAATGCTGCTGACCATGTGTAACTCTTCATGGCCATAATTTACCTTCTAATGGCTATTTCTACCATGATAATGCATCATGTTATAAAGCAAAAGTCATCTCAAACTGGTTTCATGAACATGACAATGAGTTCAGTGTTCTTCAGTGGCCTTCCCAGTCACCAGATCTGAATCCAGCAGAACCCCTTTGTTATGTGGTAGACCGAGAGATTCGCAGCATGAAAGTGCACCTGAAAAATCAGAACTTGCATGTCAGAATCATGTAAATATAGACCAGAATATCAAAGGAATGTTCGCAACATCTTGTGGAATCTATGCCATGAAAAACTGGGGCTGTTTTGAAAGCAAAGGCAGCCCCTACCCAATATTAGTATAGTATTCCTAATAAAGTGCTTGGTGAATGTGTATATAATACGTCTGGGACATTGTTTTTACATTTAGATAATTACAGATATACAATAAATTTGCTGCATAACTAGTAGTACATATATATATATTATATATAGAACGCATTATTACATATAGGCACTTATTGGGCATATGTCCTGACAAGGTGAAAACAAGCGTGTGTGTGCGGAGGAGAACGATAAAGAAAAAAGAAATTGCACGTACATTGAAGGTTAAATTAGTATGTAACCCTCATGGGGGGTGCAGATGCGTTTCTTAGAGGGTGGAGAGAAGCATAAGGGAAGGTTTATTTATAGACCATCCTCTTTCCTTCTGTTAAGAGCAGAGCTGTAATGGAAGTGAAATGAAAAGTCATGGCTCTCATATGCTAACTGTACTCCCCTCAGATATACGGGGTGACAGTGTTCAGTGTGAGCTGTGCAGAAGTGCAACGTTCAGTCAGGCAGGTCAGGATTCCCTCTCTGCTTCTGGAGTCTTTGTCTCGCTCCTGCTGTTTCACTGCACGCCGCCTTTGGGGCCTTCACTTTCAAAGAAGATGTGTTTCTAGTCTAACCTAGATCTGCTCTCTCTCTCGTCTCTCATTCTCTGTCTCGCACGCTCACGCTCGCTCTCTCCCTGATGAGAGGAATGCTAAATCACAATAACAAACACTCACCCAGCATATGTTGCGAACAGAAGCGATTTTGAGGGTTGTAGGCATTTTTTTTAGCATTATGTAGAAGTGCAGACATGCCTTTATTAATCTTTCTCTCTCTCTTTCTCTCTCTCTCTCTCTCTCTCTCTCTCTGTTTCTCCCTCTCACTCTGTCACATTATGCAGAAGTGCCTTTATCTGTCTTTTTCTCTTTCTGTCTATATTTTTAACATTAAGAATAACTGCGTTTGCCAGTCTCTCTCTCTTTCTCTCGCTCTCTGTCTCTCTCTTTCTCTCTGAAAGTGAGACAGCGATTGTTATCTCTCAGAAGAGTGTAGAATTTTCTTTCACTGTTGTGCTGGCAGTGTTCATATAATCTATGTTTTATATAATTATGTGTAATGAATGGCTTGATGTTTGTCTGCGGGAAGAAAAGAGAGCACAATATTAAGCTCGATCTCTGAGATGCTCTATAAAACTGGCCTGTCATCTGTGGTCATATACCAAGGACAAGTGACATTCAAATGGCCCAGTGCACTTAGAAAGATTGGACCAGAGCTAATAGCACCCACACACACACACAGACCCGCACATACACACAGAGTGGGGTCTTGTGCCGAGAACTCGTTTGTCAAGCAGCTACATATTAATAAAAGACACACACACAGCCACTCTAGAGATATGAACTTCTCAGATGTGAACAGCACCTTTTCCATTATTCATATGCTGTGCTTTCCCTAACGGTGACTTGACTTCGCTTGCTTTGCAGTTTTTCTTTTTTCCCTTTTTTAGTTTTTTTGCTTGCTGAAAAATGTGATGCACTGAATTTTGACTTAATTCAAATGTGTACATTATTTTCCCATTAATAAAATGTGTTACATCAGTATATACTATATGTCCAAATGACAGGCTTTCTTTTTTTTTTTGATTTTTCCCCAATTTTTTCCCCAATTTAGTCATTTCCAATTCTACCCACTAGTTAAGACTCCCCCAATCACATGATACCACCAATGCTAGGAGGGCAAAGGCTAGCACAGGCTTCCTCCTAGTCCTGTGAAGCACCACTGCATCTTTTTAAACTATCGCTAATGAAATATCACTGGACAGCTGAATGGAGGAAAGCACCAACCGCCAGATCTGTTACGTCAGCTAACAGACGCCTGCACTGACTAGCATTTTGTTGCACCCGACCCACCCAGAGAGAGGAGCCAATTGTGCCACGGATGGGCCACGGATGGCTGTAGCATCAGCAGGGATCGAACTCGCGAACTGCTGATGGTAGGGTCAACGCTTAGATGGTTGTGCCGCTTGGAAGCCCCAAAAGCCCTTCTAATTGGTGAATTCAGCTACTTACTCCTTTTTGTAGACCCCCTGTTAGCCGTTCTGCCTGTAGTGTGGAAATTGACCCAGATATTTTAAATTGTATGATCAAATAAAACATCAGATTAACTAGAACACTGTTTGCTCTTTGTGTATAACATGTTGTCTCTCTGCATGGAGCTGCTTGTGAGCAATGAGGGGTGAAAGGGGAGGGGTGAGAACCTCCTGCTTTGAAAACAATTCACATCTCTTCTGAGATAAAACAGACAGCACAACTGCAGCTTTCTTCTTATCAAAAAATTAAGTACAGCTGCCACAGTCAAAAAACATAGCAACCCAAAAGATTTTGACCTGCTTACTCCACTATGGAGAAGAAAATCCAGCCTCCAGCTTTGGAAATCATCTACCGAAATATATTCCATCAACATTACTGAAGCAGAACTGCATGAAAATAATCTCCAAAACAGGCAGAAATAGCTTTTATGGCTTCTCTGAAAAGGAGTTAAAGTGCACCCCTTGCTGACCGAGGTATTCAGTTGTGCACAAATAGCTTGTATAATCTACTTAGAAAAGCATTGTCAGTAGAACGGAGCATGCCCAACGCTAAGCAGAATTGGGCTGAATAGGGATAGAGTGCCAGAGCTAATAATCCAACATCAGTACCTGACCAGTAATGCTCTTTTTCTCATGTCTCCTGAGCAGACTGATAAATTCCTCATTACTTGTAGTTGGGCAGTAAATATTGAATCTTGGACGTAGATCTTTCAGTTTACTGACTTTTTGGTGATTGTGTACAATGCACAATAAAGTATACTTTATATACAATATTCTAGGCATTCAAATGCAAAACGTGGATACTCTTGGTCAAGTGACATGATTTCTATGTTAACACATCCTCCACAGAGAACACAACACGTTAATGAACAATGATGAATTTAACTTGTGCAGTATGGCCTGTGCAGAGATTATGGCACATTTTATATTATCTGAATGTGTTGAACTAGTTCTGTTGAAAAATGGCAGATTTGTTACGTTTGTTTTGTGTTCAACCTTTTGCATAAGACTGTGTACTGTATACTGTACTATATACCATACTATATATTACACTATATTCTACAATATATTTTATATTCATGTAAAAAAGATCTGAGAAATTGAAATCAAATAAATGTACTTGTACATCGATAACTTTTTTCAGTGTTCTTTTTTTTCCACAAGCAGTGCTGAATGCTGGGGCTTCCGGGACCTACCCATAAAATAAGGCGAGGGGGATCAGTTTACCTGTGGTCTGGTGCGTTATCTATGGAGGAATCTCATCTCCCTCTCAGATGAATTTGGGCTAGTCCAGCCATTTTGTGCTGAGTGATAGAATTTCATACCTGAGGGCAGGAGGCTTTCAGAAGGCGGGTGGGAAAGAAAAGGTGGCCATTGTTTTGTGTGGGCGTGCACTCCTGACTTTTAGAAGTTAAGAGAGAAAGAACAGTGGGGGTGGGATGGTTTTTGGGGGAAGGGGTGTTGGGAAACAGCCTGCAGGCCTATTTTGGACAGGTGGAGGAAGGGGGCGAGGGCATGGTTTTGTTCCACAGTGACTACCAAAGATGGAATGTTTCTGTCTTTATGGGATGTAGGAAGAGAAGCCATTGCACTTAAAAAGCATTGGTGCATAAAATTTATCTGTGTTTTCACATAAATAAAATATAGTTCATCAATACAGTCACTGCCAAAGGAAGTGACACAGTTCAAAATCGCTGCCATAAAAAAACCTTATATCTCTGAAACACCAACTTTACAGGAGAAGCAAAAAAAACCTAAGGTAGCAAAATTTTATTCCAAATAATCTTACACCATTTATGTTGTTTCATTTGATCTCATTTGTTGTGAAAAATTCTGCACATATGATATCTGGGTTGGTAATAGTCTTAACTGTCCTCAGTAGATCTCATAGCTCTCATCATACTCAAAAAAAAATGTTTTTTTTTTTCAGTAATTTTATACTTAAGAACTTAAAACAAGCAAATACTTTAATAGAATAAGGCAAACTTCCTCAATAAATTGACCTAAAATAGGTAAAAAAAAATTCTAGAAATACTTTTAAAATCTAGGAATATTCTTACAATCTCACGATGAGAAATATTAGATATACCGTCTACTTAAGATGCTCACACATGCGGAGATCATTTTGGATCACAGTCAGTGAAAGGTTTTAGGAAGCTAAGTCTACAGAGAGCAAAGCTGATCTATGATAGTAATGGTGAGAAATGTCTGGGTGCCATGTCCAACTCACATTCATACAGTGTGACAGTGGTGTCTAGCTGTCATAGCGAATGGAGCTGTAAGTGTACAGAGTGTGAGATCACCAGCCACACTGCCTTAACGTCCCTTTCTTTCCCTCTCACTCTTTCTGTACCTTCTCTTCTTCTTTTTTTTTTCACTCTTTCCACCCCCTTCTGCCTCTTTCCGCATTGGATCGTTCTCTTTTCGCAGCCACTAGAACTCCATGAGTTTCGCAGCACCATCCTGTCTATCCCTCAGTGAGTCAACTGTGCCCCACAGCCAGGAACATGCAGTGGCTAAGAGTAGATAATCTTACCAGCCAAGCTGGCCTGCAGCCAGACACAGCTCATTTACAACAAAGAGATGAAATGGTGAAAAAATGCAGGGAAGTTTAGACTAGTATTGGTGCAGGAGGGGGAGGAGACATGCAGAAGAAAGATGAACGAGGCATAATTAGAAGATCTGTAAACCATTATCATAGCATTTTAGCGTGTGTTTGGATCTATGGCCTGGAACAGCTACTTTGCAGCACAATTAAAACAAGGTATTCATTGTATTAGATATGGCAACCTTGTAGCAGGTGTGTGTATTCATGCGCTAAGGGTGGGCATAAATCCAACATCACGATACTCAAAGACAGCTTCATGATACGTGATACAGTCAGGTCCATAAATATTTGGACATTTGGAAGTTCTTGTGATTTTTGTCACTCAGATTCAGCCAAACGCTTCAAAACTCATTGGACGGCTCTTCACAGTGCAGGTGGAGAAAGTCTCGAAGCATGCTGCAGAAACAACCTCAGACTTTTTTTTTAAGCAAAGAAGTGGAATGTACTGCTGTGGCCAAGTCAGTCACCTGACCTCTAATCTAATTGAGCATGGATTTCACTTACTGAAGGCAAAGCTAAAGGTAAAATGCCCCAAGCAGGAACTGGAGACAGGTGCAGTAAAGGCCTGGAAAAAGAAACCCAGCATATGGTGATATCTATGGATTCCAGACTTCAAATAGTCATTGACTACAAAAGATGTACAACCAAGTGTTGCAAATGATGATTTAATTTATGATTATGTTGGTCCAATTAGGTTTGAGCCCCGAAAAAATGGGACCGGGGTGCAATTTGGGTGTAAATCAAAATCAAGCTGAATGTCTGCACTTTGAGCTTATATCCTCTCATATATTGTTAAATATATTATTTAAGCCCAATATGCTGTGATAGACAGACACAAAAACAATAAAGATCTGACTGCATGTATTATGATATTTTTGAGGTTTGTGAATAAGTTACAATGGAGTTGCCCACATACATAGTCCTATCTGTACAAACTGTCTGGAGCTGTAACACGTGTGGGCTTGAGTAGTACCTGCATGTGAGTACTAGCAGTGATCCGTGGGCACAGTGGTGCATATTTCTCTGAATTGCTCTGGATAGTAAGATGAAAGGTTTTAGCCTTGCTGGATTTGTTGTTCCATGCTCCGTCTATCTCTGTACTCTGTCTAGTCATGAATGATTAGTTTTCATCTGTTGAGCTTGACCTCAATACTCCTACTGCTCTTACTGTTAACCTTGCCAATTCCCTAATGTCCAAATCTGTCGATGAAAAAAGGGTTTCATGCTGGTCTTTAATATCACAGTAGCTGCTGGTACTGGATTTGATGCATGATTAACCCAAGAAGTTGTCATTTTGCTGTGCTATTTAAATATTAATTTGTGATCACTTTACACAGTAACATAATGGATTGCGTTCCCATTAATTTACATTCTGTATCAGCAGCATGGACTTTCTAGACATCTTTTTGACTTCAAAAAATGACAAAAACGTGGCACAAAAGTAAATAATGTTTTTAGAGTTGACAAAAGAAGATGCACCATAACATGTCACTAAAATTCAACTTATAAAAATTATTTAAAGAACAGTAAAATACAAATATAATAATACATATAGTATTTATAAACTTCTATGAGTTAATGTATGTTTGACAAACAGTTATTAATTCAAAGATTTTTTTGGTAAATATGTTGGCATCAGTGTATTTCTCAAATTTCCATACATATCTCTATTTATATTTTCCTTATACTGGAAGCAGTGGTGGCTATAGAGTGGCATAGAGCTGCCACTGCTGTTTTCCTTTTCTTACAACTGAAAGAAACCTGGTTAGACTACAGCTTATATTCACATTCAGTCGCGTATCTAAGACTTCCAGAAGGCCTTCAGTGACATTTTTGCCACAAAATTGGTCCTGTCCATTGGACATCAGCACATGATTTTGAATCCACTGTTAGTTTCTAATTACCTTAATGGTTAATCTGGCATATTTGGTCTTTAGTTGAGCTCCTAAAGTTCTAGCCAATGGGAGAGCTTGCTTTGCCATATCTATGTAGATATCACAAAGAAAAAGAATTAATTGGATAACATCCCATTGGCCTTTTTTAAGAATTTAACCATTTTGTTTCCAGCCAAAACTTAACAATGAATGAAGAGAATTACTACAATATTTGCAGAGTTTAAATACAACAATCATGAGGATTATATCAAATTAATTACAGACATTTTTTTTTAACATAAATCAATAGGCCTGCTCCACTGACTGGATGTGAGCACATGTGATTAAGGCCCAACACCATTCCTTATTTTTACCCCTATCCCCTTGTTTTCGAGTGTCACCTTGCCCCTTGGAACTGAGTTACAAGTAATAGTGGTTGAAATCTTCCCCTATGAAATGGAAAAACCCTCACCTAAAAAAAAACATTACTTCATTAACACGTTACTAGCAGTGCTCTGTAGGCGATCCTGCCGGTCTGCAGTTATAGCACTCTTTAGTTACATTTAGGGCATCATATGCCTTTAAACAGGGGGATGCGATAATTATTTATTGTCACCCGCCCATAAATCTTTGGTGATATGAAGCTATTTGCCAGCTTCTTTTTTAATTTTCCTGTTCCACCTTAAATGGTGGAATGGGAAATTTAGCTAGCTAGCTACCCAGACATCAGCATACTACTAATGGTTTTTTATGCTTATTATGAAGAAAAGTAATACATTGAAACACCGTAATACATTGAAACAATAGTAAACTGAGAAAGTAAGATGGCTATCGTATTTTTTTAACGGAGAAATTACTCACATTTGTGGGTTTCTTTGGTCGCTTGTGCAGCCATCTTTCTGGTTTTTCTTTTTTTCTCATAACACTGCGTTTGGAGTGTGACTCTGAAAAGCCTCCGTCTGGAGGGCCATGTAGCCTTAACACTTCGCCCTACCCTTCTGTCTCAACTAAAATTGGGACACCCTACCCCTAGGTATGAACACTCAAAATTGAGGGGTAGGGCTAAGTGGTAGGGGCAAGGGGTGAAATGGGATTGGGTCTAAGTCTAGATCATGAAAGGATCTTATGCTGAGCTTGAGTTACTTGTCTGAAGTTGTTCAATTCAGATTGTTTTGATGTTGTACAGTACTGCAGAATCCCTCCTTATGAACTATTTCCGCAGTATTCATGAAGGTCTAGAAGAATTGAGTGTAGACCCAGACTGTGCTCCACAGTGGAGCCTGATGGTGGGTGCATTTCAGGCCTGCCTCCTGCAGAGCTAGGCCCCACAGTGCAGCCAAGAGCAGATTTATCAAAGGATTAGGGTATGCATCTGCTCCTGGGCCTGGAACACGTGAACAAGGCTGGGGGTCCAAGAGGGGATACACAGGGAACAGGGAAGTGGAAAGCCCCTGTAAACTTCTCCTAAACTTTTCCTTAGCTTAAGGCATCTTCCTGAAGCCCTGTGTGCAGGTGGGTTTGGGATGAGACTGTTTAGGCCTGTAACTCAGGAGACAGGCTCAGCGTTTTTTTCCACCTGAGAGACAGGCCGGTAATTAATGTCTCACAGCCTGGATTCACCTACTTACCAGATCAAGCCTGGGTCCTTTTAAGGGCTTTTAGGCTTCAGTCATGTTATTATCTCTCCGGGGTGTCATTACGTACATACTGTATACTTTATTATTTCATTCCAGTACAGTTGAGCGTTTTGCAGCTCTGACACCCTTTCTTAAAACAGGATGCGTTTGTGTGTGTGGCTGTTCAAAAGTTTGGGGACAACTTGGGGAAAAATTGGGGAAGATCTGAGCCACAGAAAAGCCATTATAAAAAATTCAATATACATTCATATGACTGTACACATTAATTGAATTGAATCTATGTTACTGAGACAGGTTATAATAAACCATCATTCTGTTCATGGATCAGTCTTTGGCTCTTATGTTGCTAGGGCACCATAGTCTACTGTTTATGAATTACATTGCTTGGTGGAAGAATTGTTTGTTGTGAATATTATTAATTATCAATATTATTTTTTGAACATTGAACATTGATATGTTTATTATATCATATATGACAGCGTATGAAATTATGAAAGCGGGATTCCAAAGATTTTCCATCATACTTTCTGCATAATTAAATCACCAAGATGTTAACACAGTCATTCAGAGTGGTTTGATGTGAAATGCTCTGTGGTGGAGAAACTTGTGGGGTCAGAATTGCTTAGTGGTGATAGGAACCAGATGTCTAAAGCCTGAAATGGCTCTAACAGGTACACCACAGGAAGCTATGACATGAAACAGTTATGAACACAATGCTTGATGTCTGAAATATTGTTTTATGATAGTTTTGTGACAAGGTTTTGATCTAAAATGTATTTTCTTGAAATCCATTTTTAGCAGAGAGGTATATGCAGGGTGCCTATTGGGAAAATGATCCCCAAAGAAAAAAATAAAATTATTAACATTACATACATACATCTGTAGCTTGCTAAGGTGGCCATATCTAGTGGGATTTTGTCAGTTCTATTCTGATATGCTATCCGCATATCTGTCTACACACTAATCTTTCTGATGGGAAATATGTTTTTGCATTGAGTTGGCCCCTTAAGTTTAAGCTGTCGCATCTTTTTGTTACTTAACGGTTTTCTGTGAAGCGTTTACAAGCTAGTAAACAAAATATCCTCACATTTGCTGGCATGTCCCACTTTGTTTCCAGTGGATGTGTTTTTATTGTAACCCCAGTTTTAAAATTGCCTGCCCTTACATTTCACACAAAGCCAACAGTCTGTGGCTAGTGAGTATGCAGGTCAGTCAGACAGCCCCATCCTGTCAAAGTAGGCAGTTGTTGGCCATGTTAAGCATAAAAGAAAACACACCAGGCTCTCTGACAGAAGTCTGGCTAGCGAGCCTCAGTGCCCTCCAACTTTTGACGGGCAGTGTATGTGTAGGTGTTTGAGTATGTGATGAAACTGGAGTCTGTTTGTAATGGATCTGTTCAATGTTCTGCAGGGATGTTCTTGCTAGCTCTGCTTTCGTGGTGGTTAGACTCGGGTTTCGGGTGAGGAGGGGGCTGCAGCAGGTTGTGTTTCCATAACCTGTTTATTTGGTCCCTTCATTTTTTCTTGTGGGCGGAATATGAGAGCGATGGGGATCCCCCTTCAACACGACCTCGTTTAACACGCCCTGGATTGAGAAGGATCTAAACTCTGCCGCAGGATTTGAAGCTGATGCTCTGCTGTGCTAAGCATTTGCGCACAAACCATAACCCAGTATGTAATTCAGGAGGCAGCAAATCAAGAGAAAATAGTGAAATTACAGCACTAGTAAATTGCGTTAGGGTCACTATGATGCCACATTTTATGTAGGCATATAATTTGTGGTGACATTTTAAATCATAGGTCTGCACATACACACATTTTTTGTTGTTGTTTTTATCTCCTACGCTCTCGCTTCTGCTCTCTTTCCACACAGAGACAAACACACACCGCACACTAGTGCTGGGTGATTTTTATTTTCTATACCAGTATATACTAATATTGATATTTCATTTTATCAGTATTGGTAGGTAAAACATGGAAGAAAACTTTATTATTAAAAGTTAAACATCAACTTTATTGATACAGAATTAAATATATATATATATATATATATATATATATATATACATACACAAAGCCTTTGTATCCAGAGGAGACTGCTGAAAAGATTTTTTCTTAAGTCGTAAGAAAAGGCTGGTAAAACTAATTGATTAAGCAGGTGATAAACTCACGGGACAACTGCAGTAAATGTTTCTGTTGAAATGTGTCAAGTTACCTTAGCACCTCCTTGTGGACAAAAATAATTATCTTCTCCTTTGTATCTTAATATTAAATAATATGTGTTAGTTTGGCTGCTGTTTTACTTCCATTTTTAGGTGCTGATATTGTCACTGGACATCTGGCTGCACTGTTTTTTGGGAAAGGGAAATGTGTTTAAGTACAAGTAAACCATTTTTTTCCTCTATAAACATATAACGTTATAATCAAAATTGTGCCACTCAGGCCTTTTTTTGGCATTCATGATAATCACAGCCAATCAGATCTACTCCTTTCAGTTCTGTTATGTAATTATAGTGGATGCAGATATTGTTCCTTAACTCAAGACAGCTGAGACCAAGTCTAGACGGCCATCTACCATCTAATCCTCTTAACTGAAGCACTGCTAATTTGAAATTACTAGTTGGGCCATTGGCTTTAATTATTAGCCTTATGTGCAGACCTGTGTTAAAAGGAGCACTGAAAAGTTACACGCAGACAGGAGCACTTGAAGGAATACTGCAGCATTTGGCGAGCGTAGTCTCTATCTGCTGTAGCAGTGGCATATGGTCGATTACCACAAACAGTCATTTCTCTGCACTTAAAAAAAGAACAGAGAAACCATTCACTCAAAACACACTCATGAGAGAAGCTGAAAGGCAGATGCTTCAGCTGTTTCAGTGGCTGTCCATTGGCTTCTAAAGTAAGTGTATTTTGAGCTTCTACTACAAGTGAGTCAATGAGTTTTCTGTTGTCATGAGTTAATGTGGAACACTTTTTGGTAAAAGCAACAAGAGACCCACATAAAGCTCATGTCTTTAGTATTTTGTCACATTTTATTCTGTCCTCTCTGCACTGATTAAGTTTCAACCCCCTCGTTCCCACTGGAAGCCTGATAATAAATGATTATAAAAAAACACAATGGCTTTAAAGTGTCCCAGTTTATCTAGTGTATTCAGTGTAAAGTGTATTTTATTATTTCACTTTGTGAAATAATGAAATACAATTTTGAATTAAATGATAAATGCGTTTGTGTGTGTATGTGTATATATATATATATATATGTATATATTTATATTTATATATATATATATATACATACTGGGAGATTCACTCGAAAGAGGCCCCAAATATTCTGTTGTAACTCCTGTTTGGATGAAGCAATCTGAACCAAAAAAATACGCTCCATACCTTGATGTATGTGTAATCGATTGCATTACATATGATGAAAACTGAAGCTTTAATGCATCTCAAACTGCTAAGAGACTTTAGATACTTTTGACCAGTGTTCACACCTTTAGTAAAAACAGTGCTTTTGAATTTTTAGACTTTGCACCGATCATTTGTACTGATACAGATATAAAGTTAAAAGACTGCTGCCTAGTAATACTTTTAAAAAATTAGAAAAACATATACTGAAAGTAGTATTCATCAATATATAGGTCACAGTACAGTCAGATTTACCAGCAGAAGAACCCCAAGACCTCTGCCACAATTCAAACCCTGATTGTATCTTGACTAGTTTGTTAGCTTGTGGTTAGTATGTCAGATTAGGACACTCCAAAATTCCAAATTTCCAAAAATTGTCATTTTCAGGCACTCCTTATTCTTGCTATGTCAAAAAATGTATAGGACAGAGACACCACTGTATCAGTGACATGAACAATGTACCAAGAAATGCACACATGAGTCCAGTACAACACACATGCTAAGCTTATCACTCACGAACATGTCTACTACTGAGGAGTACTGTTTACTACAGTTGTCCCTCAAAAGAGTTTAATAATGCTGAGGTTAATAACTGGCTCATCACATTGATTTATCAGGCTTTAGCAGGAGCTTCAGTGTTTGCAAAGAAACTGTTTCTGTATTCTGAATGTATCCAAAGCCTTGTATTCTGTTATGTCCCATCTCTGTGCAGTCAATGCCTTTTTTTGCTCTTGATGTTAATTTAACAATTTATTTCATTTGACTTTTTGTTGATATTCACAACCGCTGAGAAACTGTCCAATATTCCTGTTAAACATTAAAAAACATGTAAGGCATTGTCTGCACCACTGTAGAAAGAGCTGTTTCCTGTCACAGACCAGAATGCTGTGAAGTAAATGCCTGTAAGTGCAGTAGACTGCCAAGGTTGTTTATTCATGTCAGTAATTGGTAGCCAACAGTCAGCTTATGTAAATGATCAAAAACAGTCTGTTTGTATTATTGAACGCTTCTGTTCTTACTTTTAATGGCCGTTGATATTTTCTGGACCTGGCCCATACGGTTGAGTTAGCTCAGAGGACATGTGAATGAGGACGGTTGCCTGACTATGGTGCAGAGGATTCATGCTAATTAAATGCACATGTTAAATGAGGAGTTCTCTCCGCAGACCCGGCATGGCTTTCATGTGCTGGTGGTGAGGTAATAGGATGCCTGCATTAGTTTATCTGTTGTTGACCCAGACACTTTGAACAGAAGCACTGCAGGATAACTCAGTGCAGCAATGCAGCAGCTAACAGAACTGTATCCATGGTGTGCTCTTGAGGTGAGGGCAGCTAATGTCCAGGTAGAGAGAGAGAGAGAGAGAGAGAGAGAGAGAGAGAGAGAGACTAAAGAAGCAATGCATTGAATGTACTTGATTCAAATGTGCATATAATTTGAGTCACCTGAGTAAAATATTGTCATTTCAAAACCTCATAATTCATATCTCCCCCACCATACTTATCTTTCTACACCACTTGAAAATGCCAGCAAGCCTTTGCATTGTGTGATCATTTCATCACGAAAGGACCAAAATGTATAGTACAAAATTACTATAAATGTACTTTTTTCTCATGTAAATTTTCCATTTCAGAAATATATGCTTTTCTTAGGGCTATGATTATATATTACACTATTGTGCAACCTTCATTTATTTCATTACAAGTCAAAATGGCCATTAGGTACAAGTTATTCATTTTAAGTGCCAGGAGAAAAGCAGAAAACATCTATTTAACAGAAAATTACGAGAAGATTTAACAACTACATACAATATCAGATTGAGTTTCAGTATCAAGCGTGCACGTTTTGCCATTATTACATCTTCCATTCTTTTCAGGAGACTTGCTTTCAGTTTGTCAAAGAAATCCGCAGGGACACCTTCAAAGTTCAGTCTTAGAAGTTGGTTAGTTTTTCTTTTTCTCACGATCCAAGTAATCCCAAAAACATGTAGTGATGTTGAGGTCTGGACTCTAACGTGGTCAGTCCATTGTTCTGAGAACACCAGCAGCTTCTTTGTTGTCTGTTTCCTTTATTCAGTAATGACATCTTTATATTTCATAAAATATTGAACAAAGTTAAAATAGAGAATAGGACTTTAAGCACAGCATCAAACCAGTGGTAGACTCTTTGTGCAGAGAATGCCTGGAGAAGAATTCCAACCAGACTGCCTTAAGGCTGCTGTAAAGCACAGAGGTGGAAACATCAAAGTCTGGTTCCGTTTTCTCTACAGTGGTGTCGTTGAGCTTGTGTTCATTGATGGGACCATAAATTCAGAGGTGTACAAAGGCATTTTGAATGTAAACCTGCAGACGTCTGCAAAGAAACTGCTCAAATGATAACAATCTGACACAAACCAGTCATCTTCTGAAAGTAAATGACAGTCTTGGAACAGTCTGTTTAAAAAGATTGCTGCTTGGGTTGAGCTTAATACAAGTATGGCACAAATGTCCAAATACTTTTGAGGGCACTGTATGTACGTAGATGTCTGCGTGTGTGTGAGTACACTGCAGTGTTGTTTTCTCTAGACGTTAATTTGGGTTGTATATAGTGGCTTGGCAAGGTCAGATGAAGGTCCTGTTTTTTCAGTGTTACGCACTGAATGTACTCACTCCAAATGTGTGTATCATTTAGACATGAATAAAATATATTACATCAACACAGTTTTTCAGTTTACGTTCTATTGGCATTAATCTTGTTGAAGTAGTCTGTATTATTTATGTGGAAAGGATGTACTCAGTAGAATCAAGTATTGCTTTTGTCAGTGTGTGTAAGCATATATAAGTACATGTGAGTGTGTGATAATACACTGCAGTGCTGTTTTGTCTGCAGGTTGATTTGGACGGTATATTGGCTTGGCAAGGTCAGGTGAAGGTTCCAGCTCTCTCCTGCCTCTCTGCAGACGGCGGTGGAATACAAAGCAGAGCTGTGCTGCCGGTCCGCTAATTGGACCTTAACTGGCTAAATGAATGAGCCATTTCTGCAGCTTTGGTCACAGCTGAGCACAGGATGGGCCCAGGAGCTGCGGCACTGTGGCACAGAGATAGGAGGCAACCCAGTTGCTTTCTTTTTGTTAACTGTGGAAAATAAACCCTGAGAATTGTGATACATGAGGGCATATTTCTTAGTTTTGATGATTGGAATGTTTACTAGAAGTGAGCACATCAGATATGGCAACTAGTTTGGCATTTTGTAAGCCAGATTTTGTCTCTTGTTTGATTGCACAGCAAAGGAGGGTTTTGCATGCATAAAGTACAGTACTTTATAAAAGCA
Source organism: Colossoma macropomum (assembly GCF_904425465.1). Classification (NCBI taxonomy): domain Eukaryota; kingdom Metazoa; phylum Chordata; class Actinopteri; order Characiformes; family Serrasalmidae; genus Colossoma; species Colossoma macropomum. The sequence goes on along the minus strand of NW_023494802.1, from coordinate 7,986,975 downwards.
AATGGCAACCTTTGATGTTTTTTTTTTTTGTAGTCAAAATAGCCATTAACCCCTTACATGGCCATGGGCCCACCAGCAGGCCCAAAGTTTTATTATACACTTCTTTAACCTAAGAATAACTCAACCAGTTTGCATTGAAGTCCCTGTACTTACTGGATAATATGCCTCAGTATGTAATATGGGATTTTAAGGGGTTAAAGTTATTCATTTTTCAGCATCAGGGAAAAAAATAAAAAGAAGCCGAACAACTAAATAAAAGGCCAGTTATTCTTGTATTTAATGTGTTCACACTTTGTATTTTTCACATTCTTTTACAGAGGCTTTAAATTAAAAAAAAAAATGTTCACACCTCCAAAGTTCAGTCTTCGAAGTTGGTTGCATTTTCTGTTTCTCATGATCCAGTTAATCCCAAACACATTCAGTGATATTGAGGTCTGGACTCTAAGGTGGTCACATTGTTCTGAGAACACCAGCAGCTTCTTTGATTTGCATTTTTTTTCTTGTTTCTTTTTCTCAGCATCTTGACAGTGTAGACCCATAGTGTTGTGTGTTTTCTCACAGTGGAAACAGAAACACTTGTGTATTTTCTGCTGTCTCTTTAAAAATGGAAGCTGTTTATCTGATGGGGATGGTTTTGGTGGTCTAGTAGATCTTGCATTGTTGTCTCATTTTTCCTGTGTTTGATTATTACTTTTTTTTGGAAACTCCTATTTTTTCACTTATTTTCCTTTGACTTTGATCTTTCTTATGCACATGGATTATTGATTATCTAATCAGAAGTTTCTCCTGAAAAAATTAAATAACTTGGACTTCATGGCTGTTTTGTTTTGGATGTGGTCTCTGAGCACATCTAGTGTTTCTGCTTTTTTTTTTGTAATTAGTCATGTCCAATTCCACCCATTAACTTTTTAAACTGTCACCAACACAGCGTCATTGGACAGCTTAACACACTTGGAGAATAGTGAATGTACTGAGTGTTGAGGGGAGAAGGAGGAGGAGAAGGAGGGACACCTAGAAAGAGCATTGTCTATTATTCTGTGGCATCAGCTGTGGGATCAAACTACTTATTTCCCAATGTTAGGGCCAACTTATATGGATGTGCCACTCGGGAGCCTGTGCTGCAGCTTCCATTTGTTGAGGCTGTCTTTAGAAACGGCAGGCCTTCTGGAAGGTCAGGGTAAAGGAGAAATTAATGGCCAGGTGAATGAGATTAGATTCAAATGAAGAGCACCTTTAGTACCTCTTTTAATAAATTAATCATACAGGATTGTCTGGGGGCTAATCTTTGAAATGCATCAGAACAAATGTGCAGATTTCACCAGAATTGATTTTGACATTCAGTGATAATTGCAATAAAATATTCAGTATAGCAAACGACGACGCAAAACAAACCAGTACCGTGCCTGAAATAACAGTGAATGGAAAAGGTGAAGCGTCCTGTATTAAGACGTGTTAAGAATAGCGCAGCTCAGAGCCTCAGCCTTTAATAATTGAACTGTCAGAAGAGGCAGCCGTGTGTGCATTCAGTGGCAAAATAATGATGATGAGCAAACGATTCTTCCCTTGCTGATTGCTTTCTCAAATATGCACCAAATGTTCCCGCTTACAACGTTCATTTGTGCCACTGTAGTAATTACACACTTCTACCAGGCTCTGGATCATTCACTTCCAGAGTTCCTCCTGTTTGGCTCTTTGGCTTTGAGATGTACACATGCTGAGAATGTTCTCAGAAATCACCTTTTTACATCCAAACTCTTAAGAAATTGTTTACAAACTATCGGCACAGCTGTGTTTCTTGGTGAATGCAATGTCCAGTATGAATTGCATGGTATTAAATGCATTTCGCTGAGGTTTTGTTGAGTGACACTGACATAATTTGGATTGGAGGTCTATGAAGCAATAAGAGAAATATGTGCTACTTTTTTTGAGTAATGCACTTAAACTAGGGCTGAAGGATTAATTGTTTTTATATCAAAATGGTATAATTTAAGACAACGCAATTTTCAAATCATAAGAGCTGCATTTTTTAAATTATAGCCTACCCTCTTAAAAAAGCTTGTTCTTCTAGACGGTTCTTTAGTAAAGACAGACATCTGTATAGAACCATAAACACTCAAAGACACATTTCATACTTAAATGGTTCTTTGCATGGTAAAATGGTTCTTCTGGTTGAGAATATGTTGTATATGGTTCTGTATAGCACCAAAAAGGGTTCTGCTATTGTTACAATGTCAAGCTTGTAACAATAGAAGAACATGTTGGTGCTGTTTAGAACCCTTTTCAAAAAGGTGTTATATCAAACCACATACAACACATTCTCCATAAAGCATGCAAATGGGTCAATGAGTGTTTATGGTTCTATATAGAACCATAGTCCTTACTAAAGAACCCTTAAAGAACCATCTTTTTTAAGTGTGTACATTAGCAAAAACGTCGTTTGAAGGTTTAAGAGGGGAAATTGAACCTAATAAGAGCTTGTGAACTGCCTGTAGATGAGATAGACCAATCAGAGGCACCCAAATCTCCATATGTTGTAAAAATCCAACCACAACTTACTGGCAGTTTGGCACACTATGTTCAGGGGTCAAGCCTCAAGCCTTTTAAAAAATTGCAATTTAAATTGCAGTTGCAATATTAGTCGGAAAATTCGCGATTGGATTTTCCCCCCAAATCATGCAGCCCTAATTTAAACCTATACATAATCATGTGTGGCTTGAAACACCTCTTCTTACATTTTATATATGCATCATTCGTAGCTTGTAGTAATGGGACTACTTTTTATTACTACTTTTTATTCCATTTATTACTTTCTGGAAAACTAGCCACACTTCTCATTACTTTCCTTCTGTGTTACTTTATAAAACCCAAAGAAATCTGTACCAACTCAAACCAACCTTACATGGAAAAATCCAGTGTTTCCTTAGAAAGAAATAGTCAATCACAGTAAACATCATTAAATAACACATCACTAATTAGAGTCAACATGTAACTAACTGTGTGGTTAATGATGTAATTATGTAATTACCTACAAATAAATAGAATAGAGGAAGGTAAATTGAATAGATATCCAAAAGGCAATACTAACTGTAGACTATTAGGCATTTCTCCATTGACCCTTAAAATTTCTGATCTGAAAACATTTGGCCTTGTATAAAAGATTTAGCGAGCCACTGATAGCTGAAGGCAGTGGCTGCTCTCCTGTATGTAATTGTGACAAATGTGTATCTGAACATGGGCACTGTTCTCTTAATTGAGGCCTGAATGAGGGTGGATGATACAGTATAAGTCTAACATCACCATACTTGAAGAAGTTTATGAACAACTTGTAACGTGAACATGAAGTGTTTTATAAATACTGATCCCATCATATGCTCAGAAAAGCGTATTTTGACATAATTTATCGCAATGATTTGATAACATCATCGTATTGCCCACCCGCTGAAGGTAGTTTTTCTTCGGAGCAGTGGTTTCACTGACCTGGCTTTCTGAGACTATAGCTGCACCAGTCCTACATTGCATGGAGGGTTCTCAGTCAGGGCCCTGCAGGGGTGAGAGATGTGGCCATTTCATTCTCTTTCTCTTCACAGTTTGTACAGGGTCACTGCTTCTCACCTGGGGGACATTCACATTAATCCAAAGCTAAAATCCCTCTATCTTCTATTCTCTCGTTCCTTTCTCTTATCTTCTCTCCGAACCCTTTTTCCTCTTTGTGTCTGATGCAGAGTGTGAGAGTGAGGGGGGTGGGGGGGGGACAAAGACAGCGCAGTCAGTGGTTGGGGAGTACAGCTCCCAGCTCCCTTCACTACAAAACAGCCCATGTATTCAAATAATGATTTGCTGTAATGTTGCACAGGGGAGCAGGCTGCCTCAGCCCAGGGCTGCAGCTCCGCTCCCCCGGGTGACTCTCTGCACCTGAAGACACGACTGCACTCATTTCTGCCCCACCTCACCCAATTAAACTACTGACCTCTCGCATCTGAGCTGGTCAGCCAGCTAATGAGATGGAGCTCAGATAGCTGTGAAAGTCCAGCAAAATTTGCCTGTACACATGTGCAAATTGAGCAGGATTATTTTTCAGTTATTAAATAGAATTAGAAGGCGGCACGGTGGCGCAGTGGGTAGCGCTGTCGCCTCACAGCAAAAATGACCTGGGTTCGATTCCCGGCTGGGTGACCAGGGTCATTTCTGTGTGGAGTTTGCCTGTTCTCCCCGTGTCTGCGTGGGTTTCCTCCGGGTACTCCGGTTTCCTCCCACAGTCCAAAGACATGCAGTTAGGCTGATTGGACATGCTGAATTGCCCCTAGGTGTGAGTGAGTGTGTGAATGTGTATGTCTGTCTGTCTGCCCTGCGATGGACTGGCGACCTGTCCAGGGTGTATCCTGCCTTCCGCCCAATGACAGCTGGGATAGGCTCCAGCACCCCACCGCGACCCAGAAGGATAAGCGGTTTAGATGATGGATGGATGGAAATAGAATTAGAATTAAAAAGAAATGTCTATGTAATAATATGTTTAAGATGTAAACAAAGTCATTCGGAGTGGTGTGGGATGAAATGCTCTGTTCCAGAGAAGCTCACTTAATCAGAATTGTTCACGGTGGTGATGACTTCCGAAGAATTTAATCTCTTAAACCTCACAGAAAGTTATTACACAAAATGTAAACAAATACATTACACCATGTCTGAGACATTATTTTACAATAGTTTTTATATAAAATTTTATGCTAAAATGCAATTTTTAAAATATATTCGTGGTGTTATAAGGCCAAATAGTCCCCAAAGACTACCTTACAGGAGATTTACCACTATTTTACTATATCAGCATTATACATAAAACCAGAAAGAGGTTCACTGGTCATTTTGGATAGTAAATAAAGTGCCTGTATTTGTGTTGTAGACATTGTGACACCTGGTTGCTATCACCGCCACTGTATAAAAATCTGTATCAGTAAGTTTCTCCCATTCATACATTGTAAAAGGCTGCTTGTGTTCTTCTAATGGTTATAAAAAAATAAAAGCAAAGTTACAAGGTTTTGATATGACATTGACCATATTTTCTTGAACCACCACCATTTTGTTGGCCCTGAGGGTTTAAACAGAAATTCCACTGATTTTTCCAAACTTCTTTAACATTAAACCATTAAGATGTCAGAATTGTTCACAGTGGTTTTGATAGGAACCAGATGTCTGAAGAGTTTAATGCCTCTAAAGGCTACATCAAAGAAAGTGAAAATATGAAATGGTTGTAAATTTGCTGCCTGATGCTTGAGGCATTGTTTTACGATAGTTTTAAGACAAGGCTCTGAGCTAAACCATTCATGGTGGAGAGCTACATGCATTTGTTTTAAGGCAAAATATTCCCCACAGAAAACATTTTCTTTCAGATTACCTCAATTATTGCTATTACCAACATTATATATAAAAGACATGTAGGTGTTGATTGTAAATAAATTAAGTATATTTGTGTTTTACCCATTGTGACCTCTGGTTCTTGTCACCACCACTGTAAAGTTTCTCTACAATGAACCATTTCACATTAAAATGCTCTGAATGCCTTTATTTACGTTTCAGAGCTTGAATTATGTGGACATTTAACTGAGTGAAATTCTCCTTTAACCTAGTAAACTGGGGGCTTATTACTCAGTTATTAATCTGAAGCCTATACAAATGAATGGGTAATTACTATAAACCGATATTTAAGTTATGCACTTTTGTATGTGGGGAACCAAAGGTCCCCATATGTGGTTTAAGAGTTAATATTTATTTATTAGTAGTATTTTTTTCTAATCCACAGTGTCTTATTTTCTTGACCCTGTGATGATCACTGCTTATCTCCAATTGTTTTTTAATCTTCGCCCCTTCGCCTATTGCCTCTCCTACACTACACAAGCTCGGCGCGAATGGCAAACACGCCAACTAAGAAACACGATTGCCAGACTGGAGTATTAGAGAAAAGCACAAACGTCTGCTATTCCATTTATCAGGGCCGAACAGACCCGGAATTATTTCAGTTTGGTGAATCGCTTTCCAGTGCCTTTGATCTTCCCATGCCCTTCTGTCTATTTATAAATCCAGTGCACCGCCCCCCACCCCCCCACACTAAAGTACTGCGCCTCTGTTATTCACACCAAATAGCGGCTCCCAAATCCTCCTTCCAAGCAGCACTGAGCACGTCTTTCGTACTAGCACTCAGCACCCGTGCACTTAAAAGAGCGATGTGTGGAATTTACTTGATTCAAATGTGTGAATAAAATATATTACAGCAGCATAATTACTGGACAAAGTAAGTGAACAGGAAGACATACATTTACCTATTAGTGTCCAACAACCACATTTAGTATGATACAGAAACAGGCCACAGAACTAATTCTGATTGGTCTAAAGTGAAAACATTTTGTACAGTCATATTTTGGATGATCATCAAACAGTACCCATTTGATACAGTCATATGCATAAGTTTGTGCACCCCTGATCAAACAGGGTGGTACAGTTGTGTCTGACAGGGTTCGATTCCCCGGTCGGATGACCAGGGTCCTCTCTGTGTAGTGTTTGCCTGTTCTCCTCATGTCTCTGTGGGTTTCCTCTGGGCACTCCAGTTTCCTTCCACTGTACAAAGACATGCAGTCAGGCTAATTGGAGAAACTAAATTGCCTCTAGGTGTGTCTGCCTGTGTATGTCTTTATGTCTGCCCTGTGTTGGGCTGATGTGTTCATTGTGTTTCCTGCCTTCCACCCAGTCAGCACCCCCATGACCCAGGAGGATAAGAGGCATGGATGATGACTAAATGAAATAATTCAACACATCCTCCTTCTGCACATTTCTATGCACAGTTATCTTTTATTTGATGATTTTTTTTTACTACTTTTGTTACTGTGCCTTGAAGACTGATATATTGGATGTGTTAATAATTAGAAAATCAACAAAAATATATTTTGACCAGAGGTAATCAGTCTTTTGTACCTGACTATATATATTCAGTATATATATTTTTGATTAAATGTGATGCTAATACTTTTATTCAAAATCAAATTAGACTTTTCTGTTTTGTTAAAAATCTAAAAAACAAATAAAATTATTATAGTTAATGTGGTAAGTGATAAAAACATGATTCCCACAACCCATGTGGTTAAATTGATTTGAAATGTTTTTTGTGCTCTGGCATGTGCAGAGTATATATGGACCAATTTAATATTAACCCCTAAACAAGCCATGGGGCCGCTGGCAGGCCCAAAGTTTTATTACACACTTCTATAACCTAAGAATAGATCCATTAGTTTTCAAGTCCCTGTAGCTACTGAATAATAAGCCTTTGTATGAAATAAAGCTGGAATATTAAGGGGTTAACACTCATTAACATACAAGTCAACATTAAGGTAAACACATTTTTTTCTGTTTATATAAAGAAACCATTGCAGAGATGCAAGATTTTATTACAATTATGACAAAATACATTACGTCAACACAATTTCATCTTTCACTTCATCCTCTGCTGATGTAATATATTTTACTCACTTAGGAACTATGTGCACAATTGAAGTAAATTCAGTGCATCACATTTTTCAGAGTGTCATATTGAGTTTGTATGTATATGCAGCCCGTCACTCGCTAGCTGTATTTGTACACAGCATTGCGGTTACTGGCTCGGTCCGTGCACCGTAGTCTGTTTAAGAGCTGTGATTATGGCCTCCGCGTGTGTTGCAGGATTCTTGGCATGTCACAAGCTTTTAACGACTTCTAAAGGCTGCCCCCAGACCGCCCTGTCTGTCATTCGCGCGTGCCCCTATCAGGTTGCCGGGGGGCAGTTAGGAAAGAGTTCAGATCATCCAGGGGCAAAACAACATAGCTGCTGGGCACTATGGGGGTTTGATTAGGCTGTTAAGACTGCAGTATTATCATCAAGGCAGTTTGTCCGTCAGCAGAGGATCTAGCAGTGCTGTCGGAGTCTAATCAGCTCCCTCGTTTGAGCTGATGAAGAAAGCCTCTGATCTGAGACAGCTGTATTTATTTATTTATTTATTTACTTGTTTACTTTACTATATGTAGCCCTCTTATGCTAATTAAACTTAATCCACTCCATATGACTCTGTGCTGCCATGTGAGTGCTTTTTATGATCTGGTTATGTACATGTATATCATTTTCTATGTATATTGTTACTGTCATGTGAAAACCTTGTAAGTGCATGTGTTTTTTACTATATGTAGCACTCTTGTGATAATTAAACCTAATCCACTGTGTTAGCCCTGTGCCACTGTGTGAGTGCTATTTTATGTTCAGTCATTCGACCATGTGCTCATATTAGTCTCATGGGGTCAGACATCATCTCCGAGCAAGAATACAACATGTTAAACTGTTGGTGCTGATTTGTGGCAAAATCTGCGGCTAATAAGAGTACGTCCCCTCTAAAATGAACACAAATTCTTCTAGTCTGTGCTCTTTTAACATCTGAAGTAATCAATAAGAAAAGCAAAAAAAAAAAAAAAGCTAGCGAACGCTATTGTTGGCTAATGGACCCGCTTTCCCACTGCATGTTAATTGTGTAACACTTTACTTGAAGGGTGTCTACATAACACATTCATAACATCTTTCATAAACACTCCATAACATATTAATGAATGTTTAAATCAACGTTTATAAAGTCTATGTTTATGAACTACTATGTCGTTTTACTGAGATATATTTTTCAAAATAAAATTTCACATTTTTTATTTTAAAAAAGCACATCATTTTCAGTAAAACGCCTCATTTGTAAACAGCCACAATAAAAATGACCTTGCTTTACCCCTTGAAGTGTTTATGTAAGATGTTATGAATGTGTTATGTAGACACCCTTCCAGTAAAGTGTTATCGCTAACAGTATGTAACATGTATGTAATATGTTCTCTGCACACACAACACATATGCACATGCTTATTTTGAGTTTTTCAGGAAGACTATTTATCCATTTACATTATATCCATGGTCTAATGACAGGCTTGTTGGGCATCTGACAATGTTGACAAGCACAGCATCGCCCCCAGCTTTGAGCTTTGGATTGGTTTAGAAATGTCCCAATCAGTTTGTTCCCACCCTAATGAGTCTATGTTCCCACCCACATTTAACTGCATTGTTGTCCCCAGTGTTTTTGTTGAAACCTTTGTTAGCTCTGTTTTTTGCCAGCTGCCCTGTACGCTGTGCATACATTGCATGGAAATGCTCCAGAATTACCTGGAACCAATCTTGCATTTAAGTACATTAAAATTAAACATGTTTTTTTCCTCTCAAAGAAATGAAGTTTTGGCGATATAAAGTTGGTTATGACAGTGATGATATATAAATGCTCACACCCACACGTGCGCTGAGTGTGATTTACTATGAGAGCCAGGTCCCGAAAGGGTGCTTTAATTTAATGAGGTAATTATACACTAGGTCAAGGAAGCAGCCGGGACCTGATTTATACACACTGGCGCACTGTCACACACACACACACACACACACACTCACACACACACACACACACACACTATGACTGTGACTGCAAGGACGACTGTGCACTCAGCCTGCCCATCACACACACACACACCCCCCACTAGAGCTCACTTCTCACAGTCCTCTACCTGTCTTTCTCTCTCTCTTTCTCTCTATCTTGCTCTCTTTCTCTTTTATTTCTCTTTCGCCTTCTCTCTGTCTCCTCATTTCTCTTTCTTTCTCTTATTATGCTGTTTCTCATTCTTCTCTTTTTCTCACTTTATCTCTTTCTTCCTTGTCTCTTTTTCTCTCTTCTCTCTTTCCCTATCTCTCTCTTACCCTCAGTCTGCCTCTCTCTCTCTCTCTCTCTCTCTCTCTCTCTTTCTCTCTCTCTCTCTCTCTCTCTCTCTCTCTCTCTCTCTCTCTCTCTCTCTCTTCTCTCTCTCTCTCTCTCTCTCCCTCTCTCTCTCTCTCTGTGTCACAGCTGGCGTCACTACAGACTAAAGAGGCTGGCATCATCTCCGTCTCTGATTGGTCGAGCTGCACTCTCAGTGTGTGATGCCAGTGCCGCATTGCAATGACAAATGCAGCAGCAGTGACGTGTGCTGCAGTTCAGAGGGCACTGTGCTGTAGGCTGCAGTCAGGGGCTGCAGGGACAGTCCCTCAGCGCCCTGTGAAAAGCGCTTGTCTCAGGCTCAGTCTCAGTCTACCTGCAGTGTTTGAATGTGTGGAGCTGAGAGGGTGAGGGAGTGTGTGAGGGAGTCTGGACTACTAGAGCCTCACAGTGTCATCTGGAACATGTATTCTCTAACCAGCAGACTTACAATCAGGCCTTCTCTTCTCTTCTCTTCTCTTCTCTTCTCTTCTCTTCTCTTCTCTTCAGTGACAGCAGTATCAATGACAGCCCTGTTTTCAGCCCCATCCAGTGATGGCCCTCACTGAGAACCAATCTGAGAACTGTGCTGCAAAATCAAGAGAGCGAAGGAGAAGCTTGACAAACCATCTTGAAAGAGAAGCAGGAATAGGAAAAAAGTCTGAGATTAAGGAGGAGGCTGAGAGAGAGAGAAAGATAGAGCGAGGGGAGATAGACAGAGAGAGAGAGAGAGAGACAGAGAAGTGAGAAGAGATTTAAGACTGCAGGGAATTGGAGGCGAGGAAAATCCAGCTGTGAAAATTAAGCAGCTTTAAGTAACTGCTTGCTAAAGCTGCATTCTGAAGAGTGGCTCCTTTCAGAGACTCATCCACAAGGTTGCACTGGTGGCAGGGGATAAGAAGAAAGAGAGAGAGGGAGGAAGGAAGAGAGGCAGATGACAGTGACAGTAGCTCAGGCTGTTTCATAACACACGACTTACAGCTATGTGTCGAATGTTGACAAAAGGTGCTTAATCAGAACAGCTACTTATTCCAGCATCTTCATTACTGCTCTCCATGCATGCCTGCCCAGGATCGATGATGATAATTATGTTCCCAGAGGTTAAAAGCAGCCCATAACAACTTCTTCTCCTTTGTTGTTCACAGGAAGTATCAACCGAACGGGGGCGGTCCCCACATTTCTGCGGACCCCCACAGTCATCCAGCCTCATTTGGACATGAAGCCCTTCCTGCAGTTCCCCATGGAGACACCACCGCCTCATAGCGTTGGACTCTTCCACAATTTTAACACGGTGAGCACCTCATAATGATTCAGTTTGATTCTGGTTCTTCAAGGATGACTGAATGAATCATGAAGTGTTCAACTGAATCACCATGATTCAATTCAGTCACTTTCCTACACTTCAGAATGATTTTTAAAATTACAGTCAATACACAAATGTGACTGGAGGAACTATTTAGACAGTAATGGATTAAAGACAATAAAATCAGTACAAAGCTTTTTGTGGCCAAGAAAGGAATGCATAATTTATTAGATACTGTTTTAATTGACTAGCACTTCTAGCTAGTGATGAAACAGTTACCATTTTCAAAGTAAATAACGGTGGAATTTCAGATGGTTTGTATTACTGTTTCAAATTTTAACCCTTGTCTGGTGTTCATGTTTTTGTTACTCAGTGGTCTGGTGGACCCACTAATTTTTGTTTTTTTAAATCAATAAAGCCATAACAATTTATGTAAAAGTACCAAATGTTTAAAATATCACAAGTGGCCAGCATAGGGTTCTCCTTTAGCAACTGTAGCCAGTCAGCAGCCTGTCCATGTTGTCCACCCTCACACACATGCACATATACAAACACATACACACACAGACACACACACACTAACAGCAGGCCATGTAGGCTGAGTACAGAGTGAAGGGACAGAGTACCTCCATACTTTTATTCCCCACAGGTTCACCCCAGCACCACCATGTGTAATATAAATGTGTAGGGGGTGAACAGTGTGAAGTCACTGAAAATGTGTTATTTTATATGTTCTTCACAGAAAATGAGCAAAGGAAAAGGCCAAGGAATCTGGGGTTGAAATAATAATAAATCGCATCATTTTTTCTTTTGGCATACATTGAAAATGGGTCCCACAGACCCATTTTCAGCCTTCTAAGAGGACTGAGTCGTATTTTTTTAGGCTGCAGAGGGAAACCTGATTGAAGATGGTCATGCTGTCTACAGAACATGCTGAATGAAAATCGCTGCAAATGGGGGCAACACCTCAAATCTTATGATTCATCTTTGTGACCTCATGTTTGAATCATTTGAACCTCTCAAGGTCACATGGTGCCACTGTAAATTTACAGTATTTATTTTACAGTAAAATACTGGCTTATATTGTAAAGGATTGAGCATTTAGACCAGTGCATTAATTACAGTAGTATACCAGTCAATTGTAAAGGCAGTTGTAAAGCAAATATACAGTAAAAAAAAAAGCTGTGAAATATTTACAGGTTATTATTGTTAATATTTTACAGTACTTTACTGTGTATAGACTCTACACTTATTTTACTGTAAACATAGTTACTAACTTATAATAGCAACTCTGCTGCCAGTAAATTGCTGTAAATTTTACAGTATATTTTACAGTGATAGTGTCTTTAACATGGACATTTGAAACTTGAAACTGGCAATTAGGTAACATGTTCTTAAATTGTGTTTACTGTTTTACCATAACTCCTTTAGAAGAAATATATGTCCAAATATTACAGCCTGTTTCTGAATGTTACCTGTTATCCTGTCAGCTGTCTGCTGGGCTGAGCAGCCTACTCTAATGAAGACAGACTGTACTCCAGTTACAAAGAATATACAGCGTAGACCTATTACAGAGCGCCTGGTAACAACATCCACAAAGCTCTTTTTTGAAAATTAGTATTCAAAATATTTGTGTGACTGGGAAATAATTAAGCAGTTGAACATGTGATGAAGTGTATGACCTCAAGTAATTAATTAGTATCATTATCTATTGAGCTTGGTATGTTTTATATTTTGATAAATGGTTTTTCTTACCTGTAAATTTCTTCATGTGGGTTGTAAAGACCCATCTCCAAATGCTGCTCGTTCATTTTAGCATGTTGAAGCTTTTGAATGAATATACGTAAATTATTAGCACATTGCCTTACATCATATAATTGAAACTTTTTGCTGATTCAAACATATTGTGTCAGCTTTCGGTACGTAGAGCAGCCAACGTAGTTAGAATAGACAAAAACAGTGTGGTTTAAATTATGCTAACATGCCAACCAGGGATACTTTCCTATCTCCTATATGTCGACTATCGCCTGCACCTTTTCAAATGTCTGTGGGGTGTTTATCTGCTTTGGTCACTTCCATTGATTTCTGCCAGGTCTGGAATAATAAAGCGAGAGTTATGGCTAATCATTTCAGTTCCAGTGCTAGCCATTTCTCTCTCTCAGCACTCCTGCTCCTTGTCCACATGGTGCATTTTTCCCAGATTGCATACTGCAATGCAAATGAGGCTCCTGGTCAGCAAAACGATAACGACAGCCCGATCATGTGAGCAAAGCATGCCTGAGGCTTCGGGAGTATATAGAAGCCAATTTTGATTTGCGATTTGGGGCTTGGCTTGGTTGTATGCTAGCACTTGTTGCTGCTGTAAAATATGGCATGCCCTTTGGCTGTGTCTCAAAGCGGAGTGCGAGAAAGAGAGAGAAAATACTGTCTTTATGTGCCAACTCAACAAATCTCAACCAAGTGACTCAAAATTGCCCATTTTACTCCCATATCCTGTAAATTATGTATGTAATAAGATGCCAAATGATGGTTTAATGTTGAGAAAGATAAAAGAGTAAGAGCTTATGATTGTGTTAGTCTATTTCAGTTATAGTTTTGGGTAAAGTGTATTTAGGGACAGGCATCTGTAGATTGTGTTGCATTTTTAACTTTGCAGCAGGCTGTAAATCTTTGCAGTAATGGCTCCACAGGGCCACGTCGGTAGAGGCAGGGAGAGGAAGATGGGGGAAATGTGCCTGCTGCCCAGCAGATGGGGGTGTTGGAGAGGCTGGGAGGACATACTGACCTCCCTCTGTAGGACACACGCCACTGAAAAACCACACTGCAGTGCCTGCGCCATTGCCTAATGGAACACTGACATTTACAAGAATTCCCCCTCACAGGTAGTAATAACTGGGCTCTCTACTGCAACAGGACAGCACACCTGGACAGTGGCTCTGAGATTGCAGCGCTTAGCAATCAGATAAGAAAGCCTGCGCTCATTAGCACGCATTGTGTGTCTCTGAAACCAAAGCATGAGGTAGAAATTGTACAGTGTACGCTTTGCTTTGGGGTAGATATCGAAATGCAAACGCAATCCTTTAGTTTTAAGGCATTCTGTCTTTAACCCTTAGAACTTGAGAATGATGACTTTCAATTTTCTTTGTAATTACATAATAATTTATTACATTGCATAATGAGCAACATTTACAATCAATTTACATGAGGTATTATCACACTGTTTTGATGTAAGGCAATGACTAAAACATGGCAAAATCGGAAGAGAAATGAGTCTCTGTGCACAACAATAACTTTTTGTCAAATTCAAATCTCCTCTTCTACAAACCAAATTCGAAAAATGTTGGGACAGTAGAAAAAATGCAAATAAAAACAGAAAGCAGTGACTTATACATCTTCTTTGATCTGTGTTTGGACAAAAACAATACAAAAACAAGATATGTAGTGTTTTACCTTGTCAACTTTATTGTTTTTTCTAAATATGCTTTCATTCTGAAACTGATGCCTGTAACACGTTCCAAAAAAGTTGTGACAGGGACAGTTTAAGACTAGAAACATTATTAAATGTTCATCTGAAATAAGGCACAGTGGAAATGTATGTGGTAGTCAGACGAGTCAACCTTTCAGACTGTTTTAAAAAATAATGGATGTTTTGTTCTCTGGACCAGAGAAGAAAAGGACCGTCCAGATTGTTACCAGCGTAAAGTTAAAAAATCAGGGTCTGTCATGGTATCGGGGTGTTGGTGGGTAACTTGCACATCTGTGAATGCACTATTAATGCTGAGCACATTTTAAAGCCACATGCCCTGCCTTTTAGTGTTGTTAACAGAAAAGGTGGGTTGTCAAAAGGAAATGAGACACATGATCCTGCCTTAGCTTTTTCACAATGTGTCACAGGCACTGAATGTGGAATAAGCGTATGTGTACAAACAATGTTCATAAGATAACAGTTAAGTTATCTGAACTGTTAATTAAAACAGATAAGTTTTAATATAAGATACACATGAAACAGTATTTACTAATTAATTTTTTCACATGCTGTGACAACTTTGGAATTGGGTTTGTATCTACACACATAACTGCAGTACTGATTAAAAGTTTAGAATCTGTAATATCAATTGAATCTCCACTGTAAAAAATTATGATAACTGAATTTTAAGAATTTAACCAGAAACATGAACTCTCTTATGGAAAGTCATTTGCAGTTTATGGAAAGAAATGTACCAGCAGAATCGTTGTAGAATCTACACAATTTACTTAAAATAATTAGTTTTGTGTTTTGGTCCAGGCTGGTTGGACAGGGGAAGGTTGTATAAACAGCCAAAGAAAGCAAGTTTATCCCACTTGATGGAGCCCCTCCACTAAACAGGCTAGAAGTTTAGGGCGTTCCTGTGTAACTGTTACATGGCTCGAATGAGTTACTGATGTATAAAACTGAGGCACATTAACCCTGCTGGAGGCATTCTGGCTGAGTAGTGTCTGGAATCTGTCAGGGAAAGTGAAAGGAATGGGGATTGCCTGCTTATGAAAACTTGAAGGAATTAGGTCTTGGAAATCGGTACATACCACGTTTTATGACCATGATAATAGCATTTTCCAAGCTAATCCACCTCACTTGGACTCGGAAGTGGTCTTGTGTATTTAAGGAGTCGGTGACAATTGACAGTTCTGTCCTGTATTCCTTCACGCAGGAGCTTTAATGTGACTTTAATGTGATTTGCCATCTACCTGCCTGTCTGAATGGATGTGCTCAGAGGCACAGACGTGCCTGCATAATTTATCGGTGGCAGCTGGCTGTGGCGTGGAGGCTCACGAGTGCCTGGCACACACTTGCTTATGCTGCAGAGTTAGGAATTTCTGTTGAAAGTCGTTGGAGTGGACAGGTTGTGTGCTGACTTGTTGCCGTTCACCTGCTGCATCCTCTAGGAATTTAGCCACCCGTCTTCTCCTTCTGTGGTGTCTCTGTTTTCCATAACACAGTTCAAAACCATATTGCAAGTCCACGTAGACTTTTTCAGGCTTTGAACAATTTTTGACTTACATCTAATGACCCTGCATAGCTTTTACTGTTTCATTTGGAAAGGATTTTGACAAATTTACACAGTTTCCCTTCATTCGCCAAATGTAGTCAATCATGCAAGATATGTTCAGTGTGCAAAGTTTGCTTCTTGAGATTTGTATTGGAGCTATGAAGCACATGTGGCTAATGTAATGGAGGTTTATGACTGCCAATTAGCATTGCTAAACTGCATGGTTGAATTATCACACCTGCCTCAAAGCACATTAAGATGTTTAGTGATCTCAAATAGACTTGCTTATGTGGTTTCTGACACTATAGGATATCGTCATGCTCAGAGCAAATCATTGTGTCTCCAGAACAGTAACTTTACTGGATAAGTAAAAAACATTTAACTATACATAGAAGTTCATGTAATGAGATTTCAGTTCAAGTCAATCTGGAGGATTTCTATTGGTCCATCCACCATGAAATTTTCACAAGTGGTATTTACAAACTATGTCAAAAAATAGAATATAAGAAGTTCTAGGTGTTAACTCGGTAAGTTTGAGGTACAAACTCCAAAGTACTATCTAAGGCCCAATCCCATTTCTTATTTTTACCCCTACCCCTTGTTTTTGAGTGCCACCTTGCCCTTTGGAAATGAGTTACAAGGGGTAGTGGTTGAAATCTTCTTCTACAAAATGGGACAAACCTCAAATAAAAAAGAACATTACTTCATGAACAGGCTACTAGCCTGGCTGCTCTGTAGGCGACCCTGCCAGCCTGCAGTGATACCAGAGGAGGGTAAATTTGAACAATGGGCTGTAGTTAAATTTAGGGGATCATATGCCTTCACAGAGGAGAATGTGGCATTTATTTATTCTTGCCCACCCCTAATTCTTTAGTGAGATGAAGCTGAAGTCAGATTCTCATTCGCCAGCTTCTCGTTAAAATTTTCCTGTTCCACCTTAAATGGAGCAGCAGTTACATTCTGGTGCTTCAGCTGTCAGTACTGCTGGACTGTTTGTGGTGGAATGGAAAATTTAGCCAGGTAGCTACTGAGACATTAGAATAACCATTTTGGGTTTCTCTTTGCTCGTCTGCGCAGCCATCTTGCTGTCTCATAGCACTCCATTTGAAGTGCGCCTTTGAAAAACCTCAGTTTGGAGGGTCATGTAGCCTTATAACTTTGCCCTACCCCTCTATCTCAACAAAAATCGGGACACCCTACCCCTAGGCATCAACATGCAAAACAGAGGGCTAAGGGCTAAGTGGTAGGGGCAAGGGGTGAAATGGGATTGGGCCTAATTATTTTGGGTAAAATAAAGTTCTAAGACCCTCTAACTAAATTACACTTTAATATCTAATAGGTTCCAGAGTTCAACATTAACAATTGCCTGAATGCCTGGGGTAAGCATGATATTAATCCATGACAGCAGCAGTGACACTCACTTGCCCAGCTGATATTCAGCCATACGGTACCTTCAAAAAACCCTGCTTGATAGTGTCTTCATTCGCATTTATACATAAGCACTCCCTTACTGTGGGCAAAAATGGTGTAATCTGGTGTAATTAAACCTAGCCAATTGCATTGTTTGTTGGTACTCATTGTAGCATAAGGCATTATTAAAAATGTTGGTGATGTGTGGTATTTGACAAAGCTTCTCTTAATATTTTAATAGCTTTTATTATAAATAAATTAATAGTCATGAAGAGATGTGTGCATGTGCTCTTACTCACATTTGAATAATGCTGATAAAAGCAAAAATCTTAACACTGAAGTGCTGTTTAACTATTCTGGGTGAAATGAGGGTAAGTACTAAGACAGACAAACTAAATTATGCATTAATAGGTGCATAAAATATAAAATATCTCATAATTAGACCATTATTTGAAGAGACAAGGTGGTAAATACCAACACACTCACACTAAATTTCACTTCTATCTTCTTAATAGCTAGAACCTGTTCAGTGTAAATATAAAGCTAGACTGTCTTGTTACCTTGTTTACTTTTTTTTTGGTCAAAACTGTTATACAGTACTTCGGAATTTGTACCTCACACTTACCCAGCCATAATTTAGAGTATGTGAGGCATTTCAGGGTAATTTAAATTAATTGTCTTGAAACACACTAACATGTCACCCAAAATAATGACCTGCTGCTGGGATGTTTGTAACTCACACTCACCTGGTTAATATCTAGACTTAAGTGGCTGTAAAAAAAGTGTTACCCCAAAAATGGTGGTGGACTTCTGTCGATAGTGAAGATATACTATCTATAAAAATGGACTAAAGAACACTGCACAGCTCAAAAGTGGCAGTAACTGCCTTAATATCTGAATTTTGTTTATACCTTTGTCCATTTTTATAGATGGTAGTAGGTCTTACAGTGTCAGAAGCTACATAAGCAAGTCTGTTTGAGATTTCTTATCCACTTGGTTTGAGGCACATGTAATGGTTTCAGCATGTTTTTTTTACAGTGCTAATTGGTTGAGTATTAGCTACATTAGCCTTGCACTCAAAGTGCATAACTAAAAAAAGCAGACTTCAAATGTCAAACATGTCTTATCGACTACATTTTGGAAAAGGGGAGAATTGTTTAAATAGATTTTTTCACACAGCTATCACTTTAACCTATGATGATACTATCAGCCTCCATGGTTCATGATGTTTTCACATGTTCCTCTAATAGAGGCAGGGCTGCAGCTGTCTGAGAACAGTTCGTATTCGGGAGGCGTTTAGTGTAAGTGTTTGAGTCACTATGGGGGTGCAGGAGGAGGGGTGAAATCGACAAGCTGGTCAGAGCTGTGTGCTGATAGACG
Source organism: Colossoma macropomum (assembly GCF_904425465.1). Lineage (NCBI taxonomy): Eukaryota > Metazoa > Chordata > Actinopteri > Characiformes > Serrasalmidae > Colossoma > Colossoma macropomum. The sequence continues at coordinate 7,968,040 of NW_023494802.1, read as the reverse complement.
CTGTGAGAGAGGAGAGAGAGAGAGAGGGAATAGAGAGGGTGAAGAGAAAGCAGAGGAGAGTGCATGACATTTCCACTGCATCTGGACAGATTGAGTGAGTATGTGTGTGTGTGCGTGCCTGAATGCCTGAATGAGAGAGTGTGTAAAAGAGAAATCGAAGGAAGTTGGTGATGGAAAGAGGAGAATAAAAGAACTTAGTGAATGAATAAGTGACAGAGAGGGGAAAGGCGAGACAAAATAAAGGAAGGGGCAGAGAGAGAGAGAGAAAGAGTAAAAGAGAAGGAGGAAAAAGAGAGGCACAAAGAAATAGAGAGTGAGAGAAAAAAGAGAGAGCATTAATGGCATGAGCTTGGCTGACACTGAAGCAACAAGTGGAATGAAGGGAGAGAGAGAGAGAGAGGGAGAGGGAGAGAGAGAGAGAAACCAAAACATAATGACAGAAGTTTGAACATTACAGTGTGGAATGTGGTGAGAGAGAAGCAAAAGAATACAGCAAAAGGAGAAGAAGAGAAGGACTAACACGAGAAAGAGAAGAAGAGAAGAACAAATACACGAGAAAAAGAAGAGAAGGACTAACATCCGAGAAAGAGAAGAGAAGGACTAACAGACATATCTCTGATCTGTAAACACGCCGGTCTGTGGGCGTGTGTGTAGACTGGACTTCCTTAAGAAGGGGATGCTGAAGTTTGTGTGTGTGCACACGTGGGTGTGTGAAGAAGCGAGCGTGGGAATCAGGTGGTGCAGTGGGACAGCCAGGATCACTTCTGAATAAGCTGCACACTCACACTCCCATTACTGCATACACACACACGCGTGCGCGGGCGCTCTTGCAAGCAGACGGATGCAGCTGAAAGCTCCTAGCAGCGCTGAGGACACAAAGGTGAGTGACTCACATGAACGAGGAGCTGAGGCACAGAGAGGTAAAAACAGAGCAAAGCCCTTGCTGTACTCTCCAGGCACGACAGGCTGGACACTATTCAAAGCAGTATAGTTACTTCAAAGGCTGTTTTATCTGGCGTGGTGCGGGTTTTGTTGTTCTTGCCAGAATATTCCTGAGTGTGCACTGTGGCAGTACATGTTAAGCTTTTGGAATGTGGCACTGATATTTGCAGAGAAAAGATGAAAATAGGTATCAGAGAGAACAGAGGGAGGGAAATGCTGGTTCTCTTGGGTCTGCTCTTGAGTCTGTGTGAGGTAAGCTCTTAAGGTCCTTTGTATTTCCAGATTCTAAGGTGTATTGTTCGGTATAGAACAAGCAATTATGTGATTGGCTCAGAGGCATTGTATGAGGGTCAACATCTAACCACATTTTTAATAATAAAAAGTAGCTTTGCCTCATTCACCTATGTGACATTCCGTAACGTCATAGGAAATGACGCTGAATGACTGCAATAAGTTATAGAAGTGACGAATGGAAGCAATAGAAGTTTCACAGAGCTGGATTTATCTATCCAAGGTGGTACTGTAATACTGCCAATTTTAATCCGGTAAGAATCTCCAACGTTCCTCATATTTACAGCATGACAGCAAAATGTCTGGAGTGAATGATGTTATGAAATTGGTTGAGCTAGGCATAATAGTAGTAATATTCGTCGTGTTTGAATCTACCTCAGAGTAATGAAATAACAAAACCTGCTAATAGTAATGTCTGTGCTCCGTCTTGTTATTGTTATTGAATCTTAGCCCTATCACTCAATATTGACATGAATATCTGGGCTGATAACTTTGCTATGTGGGCTGTCTGTGGTAATTTGAGAAAACTACACAGATACTGTGTTCTGTACTCTTACACTTTATCACCCAGTCAAATTACGGTTACACTACATCTGCCAAAACTAATACTCACTGTTAGCCAGGTGGTAGGCTTTGCTTTTTAGGCTGACAGTGTAGTTGTAAGTTGCTGCTGCTTAGTAGGTCTCTGTGTTGATGCATGTTCTGTGGGGCATCGTTACACATGATAACCATCATAAAAGAAGAAAATAATGCAGATATTTATATCCGTTCTACACTGGCCTCCACCAACCCAGGATGACAGGCTTTGTTTTTGAAGACAGTGTTTTGATGAGTGATTTTTTTCTCCCCCTTAGATATCATCTGTATGCTATTATCATCATTTTAGCCAAGAGTGCTTTTGTTGTGCTAGTGAGATCATATGATTCACTATGGCATGATTCATCTCTGTCCTCCAAAGTGAATGAAATGGGTGTGTTAGATATGGGAGTAAACTGCAGAAGAAGCCACATTCTGGCTCTGTATTCTGGGCTATTTTTATTCTGATTCTCAAGGCGCAGAGGGGCGACTCCCCGGATTTTTGGGCTGGAGCAACATTTTGGTGCTTATGCTAGTCTTCATTTTAAGGGTGGTCTTCTTACAGTGCTTTGAGTAGACTTTAAAAAGCTTCAGCGCCCTAAAACTAATCTGAGGCTAATTAGAGGCCTTTCCCAAAACTCCCCTTTTTTTTCCCCTGCATGCTCCTCCGAAGCCTGTCGTCCATCTCCTGGCAGAGCCGGTTAGCGCTGACAGTTGTATCTGTTCTATTGATGCGCTCTGGCTTGAGGCGTTCTGATTACCCAGCTAACTGCCAGCTCCAGTTAATCCCTGGAAGATTCATGAAGGCAAAGCCATAGAACAACATCATTGTGGCTAATCCAGTGCCTGTCTGGCTGTTGCAGCGCTGTAGACTTCACACATGCATGGCACTATCACCACCCCCCCGCCACCCTCCCCCCAGAGTGCTGGGGTGGACGGATGAGTTTGGGGTGTGCAGCCAAATGAGATAAGAGGGGAGCTATCCCAGGAAGTCCGGCGCTGGGCCCGTTAGCCTGCAGATGGTGTATGTCTGCACTGTCACCCCCCTGCTCCATGTCTCAACCCTCTGCATATTTACTTCTAATAGAAGGTTGCTTGGATACGATGCCTGTGCTGAGTTTCAAACTGTTTTTGTTTGACTTAGGGAATATTCATTTCAGCCCCCCCCCTTTAGCCAGCCGAGGGAGGATGTTACACACGGGCCTGCTAAAGCCTGTTGTTCTTAGAAGTCGAAATGAAAGGCATGAATACCATCTAAATTAGTTTTGAGCTGTTAAAAAGATGTTCTGTGTAAATTAGGCAAATGTTTTTCATGCCTACTACAGTGTTATTTAGTGTAACAGGCGCTTCTAAACTAAACCAGAAGAAGAATTTGACATATGTGTTGTACAAACCTTGATCAGTATATTCAATATATAAACATAGGACCCAAAAATAACCAACCGGACAAGTCAAGCCAATGATAACCAATGGAAATTGGTTGCTAACAGAGCAAATACACAGAAAAGTAAGATCTCTTTGTGTATGGAGCTCATTTTGACATGTTTTGAAGCCAACCGGTTAAATTTATTCCAAGCCTAGGGTGATGGACACCTCCACTGAAACAATTAGGGTGATGTCACTGGATACACCACTGCTAGAGAATGTCTGACAAAACAGTCAGTGCAGCGCTATCCTTCAAGGACTGCTCTGTTTACTGCCAGGAGCAAACTCATCTCTGGGTAGAGCAATTTATGATATTTCCAGTCTCACTTCTCAAGATCAGTGCTTCTCAAGAAACTTTCTATCACATTTGAAGTGATTGTTCTTCAGTATATGGTGAATTTCAGGCCTCATAATCAGTATGTTCTACTCAAAGATACTGATGAATTGGCTTTGGTGTGCATGCTAATCGCTAATTCCCTAATTATCACATGTGTGGCATGGTGGGGAGCCTGCTCAGTGTTATCAGTGAATTAGCTGGGTTGTCTTTGTTAATTAGCCAAGTCGTTGATACTGTGTAATACTGTAAGGAGTATACAGTCCGTGAGAAGTGGTGCTGACCTGGAGTGTCTCAAAGTGACCTGACCCTTTTCTCTCACCGACCCCGCTGTACTCGCTGATCTCTAACCTACAGGCCGTTTAGACCACTCCATCAACTTGATTAATGACCCTGTCTGTCTCATGGATGCTGCTTCTGTGTACCAGAGTTGAGTTTCACTCCTTTCTCTTTCCCCTTTCCCTCCCTCTATTCCAGATGGATCCTGTTCAGAAGGCAGTGATCAACCACACCTTCGGAGTCCCATTGGTGAAGACCAAGCGGCCCATCATCTCCTGCAACGTCTGTCAGATTCGATTCAACTCGGAGGTGCGCTGTCTGTCTGATTTCAGTGCACTGGCTGCACTGGCTGTCTAACGGCTCTCTGATTGTTCTGCTTGGTCTTATTGGAGTGCAGCCTGTGTTTATTATTGTTATGATTTTGAAGACAGAGTATCTGCACATGGCGTTATCAGACATGTTTTGTATGCATGAAGGGTGTAATGTTTGGGTTGCTGAGGCCTCTTTTTGATCCCATTTTTCAATCCAGAAGTAGAACACTGTACAATCCACCTCTGTGCAGCTGTGCTATGTGTCCGCATAACGTTTCCTTGTTGCCGGGGAGGCTCAGAGCGTGAAATAGGATTTTTTTTTTCTTCCTCTTGATTTCAAAGGCTTTTTAAAATCCCTATCAACATGCAGAGTTGATTAAGATCTTATAGGGGGATGGGCAGTAATTTTAGCCAAGCATATGAGCGTGTTTTTAAGAGCCCATATTGTGGAAAGCACCCCTTTTTTCTTAAATAAAAGTGAGGTATGTAAACACTGACAAAGTCTGAAATGTGCCATTTTGAATTCACTGTTTTTGTGATGTCACATAAACACATTCAAATATATCTGCATAATCAGCAGGCAGAAGTTTAGCCCCACCCACTCAGTCTTAAAAACGCAGTAACATAAACAGCCTGTTTAATTCTAGGATATAAAGAGAGGTTGGTAAATTGTCATGTACTTGTCAATTATTACAGTTTTTGGTGAGTAACGCTACAAAAACATTATAAGTTGAGGGATAAAAGATGACATACAATAAGAAATACAGCATATGGGCCCTTTAAATTCTCCAGCTGCAGAAAAAAGCCAATAAAAGAGATTCTCAGTGTGTAACACCTTATATTCATCTTACTCTCAGAGGAGACTGAGAAAACAGTTGATGTATGAACATAGTTATCGTTTCTGTAGATCGTGCATTGAATAGCATTGCAGTGGTTAGGCTTGTCAAGGAGAAACTGGAGCCTGGAATATTCTGCTGCTGAGTTCAGGTGGCAGCTGTGATAGGCAGTGCACAACGCACAGGGCTAGTTACAGAGCGAATCCTGGGAGTGCCCCGCAATCCTGCGCTATTTTTATGGCGCAGCACTGTAATCATGGGTAGAATGTGGTGTTCTTGGTGGAAGGGCTGTAATCTCAAGCTTCCACTCAGCAGATGTATGGCCCACTTTAAGCCCACACCACAGACACTGAGAGGCGAGGGCTGAGGTGGAGAATTTTTGGTCTGCCTGTGGAGGCCTGTAAAGTAGCTATTGGGCCAAAGTAGTAACAAATGATTTATGAGAACACTGCCCAGCTTACAATGGCTTTAAAAGTAAGCATGTCTTTTTTCCACCCCTAATGTTTACTTTAGGAAGCTTGCTCTGCTAAATATAGACCTCATTTGATAGATAGCAATTAGTTATCCTTAGAAATGATTTATGTACTTGATTCAAATGTGTACATCAGTTGCACAAGGATAAAATATCAACACAGGTTTGTCTTTCAGCACTGCAATTGATATCTTTCAAAGTGAAATCAGCTTATAGTCGATATATATAATATTTCTTAACATTAGATTGTTGTAGGAATAACTGAAGGTTATTTATGTATTTATGTAAATATTTATTTATTTTATGTTATGAATTTATCTCATTCTCTTGGCAGATAATTGTATATTTTCATTAATAATGCAGATAACTTTGCATGTTTTCAGGAAACAACACTTGAAATAAACTAAATTTATTGCAAAGTAAATGAAGTAAGATAATTAAAATGAGATAAAAATTCCATCTGAAGTAGTCCACTATGTTTTTGAGGCAGCAGACATAAAGGAATGGCCAGTCTTTTGGGGTTAGCCCTAGCCTAACTTGGACACCAGAGCAATTGCTGGGCCTCTGTTTCTCCTAATTCTGTAAAAACTGTAAAGACTATGAATGACTGTATTGTTTGCCCAATTCCAGCAGTGTCTTACGCACAGGTTTATGAGACAAATGACTTGAGAAACGGCGAAGCTAAGGTGGGCTTCTTGCACGAATGTCCCATTCCACCTTAAACTGCAGCAGTTTACATTTAGACTCCTGCACAGGTGCCAAAATGTAACTGCTACTCCATTTAAGGTGGAACAGAAAGTTCAAACAAAAAGTTGCCAGCCTTGCAGAAATAAAGTCATCAATTACTGTTTAGCACAACAAAGATGTTACAAATTTACTGTGGTTGTTAAAAACCAAAGAAAAAATTACTTAAGTAAAAGGGATACTGCAGAATAATAAACCACTGTTAACCTATAAAAATAAGTTTGCTTAAGCATCTAAAATGTTTTTTTATGAAAATATATACTATATATACGACACTGGCCTTTACTAAAATCAGGTCTTGGGTTTTGTACAGTCAGGCTGAGCTAAGCAGCTACAGAGACCACAGCATCTGTCAGTAAACAATTGCTTTTATTATTATTACTACTACTATTAATAGTAGTAGTAGTAGTAATAGTGGTATCTATGTAAGTACATGTGCTTATGCTTTTGAACACGTCATCAGTGATTTTCCTGGAAGCATCAGCAGATGTACTCAAGAGGTAAAAATACTAATATTAGTTTTACTACTATTATTATTATTATTATTATTATTATAGCAATACTTTGTCTTCCAGTAATTTGTAGACCGTTCCTAACTCTGCAGCAGATGTGGAAGCAGTAATAGCATATGAGCTGAAGCATAATCTTTGTCAAATAAAAGAATATAAAAAATGTAAGGTCCTGTAAAAGCTGTAGTTATTCTATGACATCACAAAAGTATAATTAATCTAGTTTACCATGGTTATTTTCCATACAGTTATCTGTATAAGAGGATTCTGTTACCAGCACAGGCCTAATAGAATATATTTCTTTCATGTGGAAATGATGTGCACATTTGAATCTAGAAAATTCATTGCAATTTTTTTTCAGTACAGTCTTACTTTGCTTTCTTTTTTCATCAAGTTGTCATAGTTATCTTAGCTGTGCATTCTGCAGTGGCCCATGTTGTCTGAAGAAGCCCTCTGTTTATAGCCTGGCTCGTGACCTGCTAGTCAAACCAGTTTCACACATAGCACCCTTGTAAATATTGACACATGCCGAATAATAAAACGCTAAGCGCTTCACCTCTTAGCGGACATCTTTCTGACACCAGCAGCTGCCCTGGTTTGTAAAAGACCGCCATATAATTTCAACACCCTCTGTGGGCTTGGTGCCCCCCTGCAGGCGTATATGCACAATTGCAGCCACACACGTGGACGCTACTGTCTTTGTGATGTATACTTAGCGATTGGAGTCCCGCTTCATCCGTACATACAGCAGACAGAGACAGATGGATAACTAATCAACAGGAGGCAAAGATTCTGCACAACATCAAAGCGCCTAAAGTTGATGCGGTGGAGACCCAAGCGCATCTATCATGCAGCATTAGTCGTGCCAAAACATTTCAGCTGTCTTTTGTTGCGCCACTTTCAGGGAAGATCCATGTTATAATTCCCTCATGTCATTAATCGGATGCACAGAGTGAACGCAGCAGTTTCCCACAGCAGCGCCACCTGAAGAGAGCTCCGCATTGATTCCCTTCAAAAATCCGTCCTCTCGCCCCATGCCACCATCATTTCACGCCTCATTATGGATTCATATATTCCTAATCCCCCCTTTTCTGATAAGGGAGCATATTTACTGTGGGAAAGAAAAAGCTGCAGATTGGCTGCCAGCATTTATCATGCGCTGCATTCATCAAGACAGAGGCTGGGGGCATTGTTGGAGCTGTGTTGCTGTGCTGTCGCAAGGCAGCTGCCTCTAGTGTCCTTTCTATGTCTCTTGCCCCTTCTCCCTCTCTCTCTCTCTCCCTCACGTGAGATGGAGGTATAACCTTGCTGCGCTGCAGGAGAGTGATGTCACTGCATTGTGCCACTGTTTGCTGCAGGATGGGGTTGAATGCGTGCCCCCCTCCCACACCTTCCCCGCTCCAACCCTCAGCTTTAGAGCTGCAGTCGCCCTCCCCTGTGGCTTATTGTCTGTCAGTCTCTGGGCCCATCACTCTCTGTCACTAGACGAGCTTTACCCCATAGCAGGGTTTACACAGAGCTCTAAAATGACTGTGGCTGCTGCTCCCCCTGCTGCCATCTTAGTCTATTGGCTGTATTTAGTGATTGCATCTGTCGTCGCGTGCACACGTGGCGGAGCGAGAAACAGTAATCCGTGCCTGCGGAATGGTACAGTACGGTTCCCTATGAGAAGGTGTCCTTATTTGACCTTGAGAAGAAAAGCCTGTGGTGCATCAGTTTCATGAGCTGTGATCTTCTTTTAGATGCATCCAGGTCCTCTAAAGAAGCCAAAAAGAGCATCTTTAGCATGGTTCTATGGAAGAACAACACTTGGTTCCCTAAAAACCTTTCAAAGGATGGTTCTTTAAAAGACCCATATCTTGCTCTTCTGGCATAAGACTTTGACGTAGTATGTAAACATTGTGAACGTTCCAAAACATGCTGTCCGTATATGGAAACTAAGCCTTTTTTGAATTCATTGCTTTTGTAATGTCAAATTATGTACAAAAATAAAAAAAACAACATAAATGCAGACAGAAGGTTTTGTTTCTACAGCAACAACATATCTGTCTCAAGGGTGCAGAAACAAAAACAGCATGTTTATTGTAAGGGATAAAAGAGTCATTGAAATTAATTATGACTTTTTGGTACATAAAACCACACAAATGTCAAAATTGGACCTAAATATAAAATACAGGGAAGTGTAGGATAAGGATCCTTTAAAGAACCATCTTTGTAAATCAGTGGCAAACTGTAATAATAAGAGCTAATCCTTCAATTTTGGCCATAAATGTCAAAACATGAGGAAAAAGCCCACCTCTATGATAATGCCAACTTCAATTAGCGTCCCTGTGGGATTCTTGTAGGTTGTTAGCGCTAAGCTTTCAGCAATTTGCATTAACAGTTTTGACAGTTAACCATTTGATATACTAGACTACAGTGTCTTCAGTGCAAACTGGTTGAACTATTCCTAGGTTATATAAGTGTGTAATAAAACTTTGAGCCTGTCGGTGGGCCCTGGACATTTATGGGATTAAGAGTAAATACAGACATTTGCATCTTCTAAAAGTCATTTCATGTTTTACTTAAAGCTTATGGCCGACTTATTACCATATAGTTTACCTTGTAGCAGTTTGACATTGACTCTTTGAGTAGTGAGCTGTGGTGTAGAGCTTCTTCCACTGTTTTCCATTCCTAACAACCAGTTGATTAGGCTGCCACTCATATTCTCAGTCAGTGATGTTTCTAAAACTCCCAGAAGGTGAAACTTTGAGTGAGTTTTTTCTCAACAAATTGGTTCCCCTTACTGCAAATAAAAACATGATTGATTGATTCCTCTGTCACTTCGCAGTCATGCTGAGGGTTAATCATTAGGCCTTCTCTTACCAACCAAGTCCTTACCAACAGGAGAGTTCGCTTAGCTATATCTACCTAAATACACAGAGGAAAACAATTCCTGATTGGCCAGTTTCTCTTTTGCCATTTCAATAATTGAACCATTTTTTTCATCCAAAACTTAACAATGAAACAAGAGTAGAACTATAATACTTGCAGAGTTTAAAAACAAACATGATTCTATTGAAAAATGAACTAAAAATTACTGACATGTATGTATTGGTTCCCAGAAATTATTTGGTGTTTCTGAAGGCCTAGAAAGACCTGAGAGTTTAAAGAACTTTTAAAGAACCTTTACATAATGATAAACGTTCTATGACAGTTAAACGCCTTTTCCTTTAGGCATCCAAGCTGAGAGTCATCTAAGAACCTTTATTTTTAATGCACCTTAAACAGTCTTTTATTGTTTAAAAAAACAGAACAACTTGTACCACATCTCAGCAGAAGCAGATGTTTATTATTACCCCATGACGTATGCTTTATTTTTGTCATTATTTCTTGGAAAAACTGTCTATGTTTGCTTTTCCATTGTCCTTTCCAATCAGTTTTTAGTCAATCAGTGTGACATTTATTTTTCCCTTCCAAAACCTTGACCCATGAGTTTGTATTATAGTACATGATCAACACCTGGACCTAAGTATGTTATTTGTGGCTCATTGGTGGGGGGTTAAGGGAGAGCATACACTTCTGCTGGTGTCATTCAGAGCCACAGATCTTCTCCTAAGCCCTCCTTGATCCCAGAGATGTGGGCTTGCTAAGCAGTGACCTATCTCCTCCTCAGTGACCTCTGTTCTGATCTCACAGCTTTAGACAGGCAACTCCTTAAAGTCCCCCAAAGGCTTTGATTACAGACCACCAGCTATATAAGGCTCTGTCATCACCAATTACAGCCCACAGTCAGCCCATCCTGTCCCCGCAATGTGTCTGTCTGTCGCTGCCATGGAGGTGGGTTTGGGTCAGCCCCTCTTCTGTTCTGAGCTCCAACTCTCTCAGCATCTGTGCTACCACACTGCCACATGTCTGTGTTTGCTCTGATCTTTGAGGCTCAGTGCCATGTGTCTCTACACTGCCGTTAGCCTGTTAGCCACAACAGTCTGCTATTTTGCCACAGAGCCATGCCACTGAGAAGAAATGCGCTTTGAACTTACTTGATTCGCATCAGCTCCACATAAATAAATTAAATAGCATCAGCGCAATTAGATCCAAAAGGAATCAAAATGAAATACAAAACTGTGTATATTACTGATGTAATATATTTTATTCATACACAACTAATGTACACTTTAGAAAGTAAAGGCACCCAAAAGAGTTCTTTGGAGTTCTTTTGTAGACAAAGAAGCACTTTGGGTTTTTCAGTTTACCCATTATCTTTACCCATTATCACAGTAGTGTTAAAATGTAACTTCCACCTGCTTTGGAGGTCCCTCAATCAAAGTATGCGGTATTGTTTTTCTCCAATAACACTGATGGAATATGATGGAAATATGTTTGATATACAAAAACAGAAGTAAACTGGATTTTCATCTTCATAGATGAGCAAACAGGTCAGTATTTATAAAAGTATTTTTATTATGTGTAAATGCTTTTTGTAATTGTGACAGTTGTACATGATTTTTTTTTCAAGAAAGCTGCAGTTGGACTGCATGGCCATTTTTGTGGAGAGGTGTTCTCAGTAAGGGGTTCTCACCCCTCCCCTTTCAAATCTCATTTCTTGCTAGCAGCTTAACACAGAGCCACTGCACTCACAGCTTGGGAGTTACAGGGGAAAATACTTTACTTGATAACATTTAATGAAAAATATCTGAGCCGATTCCCATTCTGCCCGTAGAATGACCACTGGGGGCCTGTGGGAAGAGGTTATACAACCATTTTTGTAAATCACATGAACAAATGAGAAGAATCTTTTAAAGATTAAAGAACTGCCATATAGTGTAAAGGTCTTCCCTTGAAATGTATGTTTAAGAGCGAATCAAGTAAATTCACAGCATATTTTTTTCAGTGTTTTGCTGCAGTCTGTGGTCCAGGCCTATGTTCCAGCGCCAGCCGTTCGCTCTCTCTGTGCCTCTCCATGCCTGCAGCAGCTGTCATCAACTTTCAGCTCTTCTGGGAGAATGACAGGAGATAATCCTGCCACTTAATAATCATGAGTACCATCCTGATAGGCTGGATTCTGCAGTGGGCTATGTTTGATGCCATGAGTTGCTTCTGGCTCATGTGTCTGAAGTAGATGTGCACAATGTATGAGTGATTGAATTTTTGTTGTGTGTCAGAATTTGAAATTAGAGCTGAAAATAACTGATAGCTTGCACGCTAACGCATGTGTAGTCATTGGCCATTTAAAAGGCCAATACAGTTATTTTGACCATTTTAATTGTTCAAGATGTGATCATTTTAGTGAACCCCTCATGTCTACTGTTTCCTGATTTTTACTAAATTAGTGTAAACTTTAGTCTGGCATTGCTATGTGATATTACAATATTACACAGGACAACATAGTTCTGAGTATTCTGCCTGGTAAAGCCGTTAGCGGTCATTTTGATACATTGCTATACATTAGACTGTGTATTAATTTTTGTTGTATAACACTGGGTGCACATAAACTTCAACAATTGATTGTTGAACTGTTGATGGTACGTTCCACTGACCACTGTGGAACGCTGCTGTTGCTGTTGCTCTATTGAAAACAGTGGAAAATTCAGGTGGCAGCTGAATTTAAAACAAGCTAAATGGTTGGTTATTAGTGTATGCATTAGCCATAATCGGGTTTTAATTATCAGTTATTGTTATCGTCCCAGGAATTCCATATAAGTACATTGCTAATCTGAAGTGTTGAGGGACACAGTGACCACTCAGAGTGCTGTGCATCACCTCTCTCCTCCATAACAACGATGTAGACCTCAGGCAACTGTGCCTACGTGTGCATTTCTGGAAACATCCGCAGCGTGTCCCCACCAGAGGTCGAGTCAACAGTATGATGGATGAGAGGAGCGTACCATCCCACACCACAGGGGTGGGATTGTTCCTGGAGATTAAGGAGCACAATAGTCTGCCATTTTGTGTGCATCTGTGCCTCCTTTTTTTCATTGACCACAGCCTCCTCTTTGCCCTGTCCACTGAGATGGCTAAATATATAGTACTAGCCGATGACATTCTCAGACAAATGTGTCCTCCAAGACAAACAATTACTGTGTAATATTTTTATTTGATGGTCTGACCTACCAACAGGACTAGGCCCTGAGGGCCTGAAAGCCTGCTATGTTTGCCTGTAAAAGAATTCTACTAGGCTTCCTAAAAGCCTACAATCTTAACAGCCAGTAAGGATGTAATATAGCCGTGGTCCCTGTGAGCAAATATTTGTTGCAAGACAAAGCTGGACTAAACACAGTCCATCCAAGTGAAGGATGGTGAGCTAATGGAATGCAATTTAGCTGTTTGTGTTTGTTTCTCCGCCTGGTTTCAATTCTTCATGCATGTCTTTCACAGCTCTAGCCATAACATGGCAGTCCTTGCATGCTCTGTTGAGCCAGAGAGCTGGAACAGGCCAACTGGATGCCTCAGTCATGATCAGTCCCCAAAACACCAGTACCAGGGCCAGTGGTGTTCATATCATGTTGTTTTGTGCAGATTAGGAACTAACGTAATGTGCCTGCAGTCTGCTAGTCTGCAGTCCCCTGTGGATATAGAATAGCACTCGTAAGTCTGGCAGGCATTATTTAGATAGGGTTCATTGTGCTCTACTGAGGCCAGGTTGGTGTACTGTGTCACTGTAGCATGACATCATGACTGCTACTGTTGTGTTTTCGTTGCTGTATAATGAATGGGTTGTTTTGGTAATGAGCATTTATCTGTGCTGATGGTGACTACATCATATACCATCACTGAGCAGGTACGGAGCTGCAAAAACAGTGCTGTGGAACAGTCAAAGACTTTTTCATTTCCAGTCAAAACGGCCATTAGAAACATCAGCATCTGAAAAAAGCAGAAATCATATATTTCACAGGGAATAACACAGAGGTCTCAACAACTAAATATAAAATCAACATTTTCAATTTCTCGTGTGTGCATGCTTTTTCTTTATTAAGGCTTCTACTTTTGTTGGAAGACTTGTTTTTAGTTTTTTAAAGAAATGGAAAAGGAATGTTTTTCCTCATCTCCAAACGATCCAAGTAATCCCAAACACTTTCAGTGGTGTTGGGGTCTGGACTCTGGGGTGGTCAGTCCATTGTTCTGAGAACACCAGAATCTTCTTTGTTTCATTTGAATTTTTTTCCTTTTCTCAGTAGCAGCTTTTTGATGACTACACATCCTTTCAGACCCATAGTGTTAATTTGTCTTCTCACAGTGGAAGGATGGACAGAAACATTGGATTTTTTCAGATCTGAAGCAAGAGTGGAGTTTGACTTTCTCCTCTCTCTCAAAGATGAAAGCTTTAAGTACTGTTCATTTGATGGTGACAGTTTTGGTGGTCTACTAGGTCTTGCACGATTGTTAGAACTTCCATTTTCTCTGTTTTTTTTAAATATTTTTTTATTTGATATTTTTTATATTCCCTTGACGTTCCCATTCCTTATTTAAGAGGGTTATTTTTTATCTAACGTCTTCAGAAATATCTCCTGAGAAATAAGTAATTTGATTGTAAATCAAATAAATGAATTGTGATCTCTGACCTCTGCACAGAACTGTACGTCTGAGCAGGTTAACCACTTACACAACTACTATATATTCTTGTATTTATTGTATGTAATATACTTATTATGAAACTACTATGTGAGTTAGGAACTGAAGTGAAGGCCCAACACAAATTGTGCACAGACAAAAATGAGCTACAGTCTTCAGCTGTACTTTTACAAGATGTACCAACAAGCTGTCTGATAAAGTGGTCAGTAAGTGTATACGGACAGGTGCTCCATTGGGAATCTCCTAGCAAGGGCCCTAAAACATCTCTTTTCTTTTCAGAGTCAGGCAGAGGCCCATTACAAGGGGAACCGCCATGCCAGGAGAGTCAAAGGCATTGAAACCTCCAAGACTCGTCCACAGGAAAGTGACAAGCCTCCCCCTGGGCCCACCTCCTCCCCCTCGCCCCCAGGTGCCCAGCAGGCCAGCACTGATACTGACTCCAGCAAAGCAGGTCAGAACTTTACAGAGAACATGTCAAAGCCTAAGAACAACCATACACAAGTCAAGAGTACATGTATTGTTATACTCACTAGAACCCTGTCCATGGACAGTGGGCAGTATGACAATAGTGTGGTAAATTATGTCACATGCTCTTTTCTGAGCTTATCATGAATATAGGAGGTACTTAAGGAACACTGAGCAACTGCAGGCAGCCTAAATCTGATTTTTTCACACATCCAATTTGGGCGGGACACATTTTCTGCAGTCTGAACAACAAAAAGCCACATGAGATCTGACTTTTATCAAATTGGATTCAAGCCACATTTGTTGGTGGTTTCAAATCTGATTTCAATTGGATTTCTGCATATTTGACTGGTGAAATCAGACTCTGTGTGTTATTTCATACTGACTTTTACATTACAACCTGGACACAGAGAGTAGAAGCTTTTAACTTGGTATGCTGCAGTTTACAGTGACTGTTTTATAAAAAGTTACTGCTACTGCTACAGCCTGTAGCTTATTAGCAGTCTGGTGACCAGGTCAGCCTACACCCATGTGATGTTCTGTTTATGTCATAATTAATAAAAAGTGAAATGCTGTTGTGAAATCATTCTGTTAGCTAGTTATTGTTGCTAAACTTACTAGGTTTTGCCCCAACCTGGTCAGCATGCGTGCGTCATTACTACGGCAACCAATGTTTACATGTGAGGAACAGCAGCTATAGTCTGATGATACAAATCAGATCTGGTCACTTGTGATGTAAAAACTAAACAGTCAATCTAAAAAGTCAGATAAAAGGAACAAATCTGATTAGCACTGTTGTGTAAACATAGCCTCAGTGGATGTAGTGGTTGTTTTTTGTCTGTTCCCATTTATCAAAGCTCAGAAAAAAGAAATATTGTAATGTGTACTGATGCATATCACCCACACTTAGTCTATTAGGATCCGAATTGCAGCCACTTCATCAGTAACTGTCACGCCATTTGGCAAGGCTGAAATATCCTCGCTTATCCATGCCTGTATTTCATTATGTATTCAATTAAAACCATACCAAAGCATTCAATGTAGGAATGGGTGCACATTCCCCTTTTGCTGCTAAAGATTCAAGTATGTGAACTATCTAGGACTCTACTTGTTTAGCTAATGCTTCAAAGTACAGCAAAATAACGGTACAGTCCATTAGGAGGTCTTGTCATACTTTATCCCCTCAAAGTGTGTGGTCTGACCTTTCTCCTTCGAAAGGAGCCGCTGCTACTTTCCCAGCGCTAGGGTTTGAAAGGGCAGTCACAGGCCCTGTCCTGCAGAGACAGAGCAACACAGAGGAAACGTCTTTTCAACCTAGCCCAGGAAATAGCACAGCCAGGCTGCTAATAGCTTGGATAGAGCAGCGCAATCTTCAGTTGTGGGTCTGAAATTCTTGGAGGGGGTCTTGGCGAAGGCCGCAAATGTGAGTCCTCGTTTAGAGGCTGATCTCATGTAGTCAGTGTGACTTTGCAGGGTGCCACGGGAGCATGGCACTTGTTTCGCATCTTTATTAAGCACGACCAGCTGAAGTGCTTATGGCACCGTGGGTGGCATAAATGGGTATTAGAAGGCCATTTGTCTCAGAATCAAAATAAACTGTGGGATTGAGAGGGGCTGGCTGGGAGTGTCAGGTGAACATCGAGTGTATGGAAAAAAAAGTGAAGGAGCAGAGAATTCACTGGCCTGCGGGATTAGCTGGGAGAGTGTGCGTGGAATAGCAGGGCGGAAACGTCACAGCTGATCTTCGTTTAATCAAAAATGATTAAATGTTGGCAGATCATTTCAGCTGGCAGGTTAAGAGGACAGTGCAAAAAGCTGGGCGAAGGTGCCTCTTCTGCCTTATTGAACCGAGCATCTTGCTGGCTATACATTCTTTGCAATAGCCCCTTAAACCCTTTATATCTGCTGCAGGAGGAGTTACAGCATATGCATGCCCATGTTGGCCACAGTGAAATGTTTCAGTGTGTAAAATCAGAGTTTTCTGTGTGCTGCCATGTTTTCCATCACTGTATAAAAGATGCACAGGACATTCTTTATTGATGTACTGTGAGTTTGGTTCAGTAAGTGCTTATTATTGACCAGGTTTATCAAATAAATGCAACAACAGTGCTAATAAATTACATTATTAATGCAAAACAGTAGATTAAATGGCAAAAATAGTCATTTTTTCTGTCGGCCATAAAGGAGAATTCCACCAGTTTTTCAAAATATTAAAATAATAAACAAAGCAGGGCGTTACAAGGCAAAATAGTCTCCAGAGAAAACATATTTTTACATATTTTAACCACTATGTTACCTTTATGAACAGTACATATAAAAAGTCAGGAGACATTTGTAGGTTCACAAGTCATTTTGGACAATAAATGAATTGGTTATGTTTGTGTTGTATGTCACCACCACTGTAAAGAAATCTGTGTTAGTATATTTCTCTACAATTAACTATTTCATGTCAGACCACTCTGAATGACTTTGTTTTCTGAATGAGTTTGTCTCAGCAAAGTAATTGTGCAGAAATGCTGAGGAGTCAGTGCAGTTCTTCTTTAAAGGGTTATTTAAGCTTCAAATGTTGTCCAAATCTGAACATGGCTCACCAAAATTGTGTTTAAACTTAACTTGACCCACTGCACAAAGTTTAGAAACGTAAGCTTTGAACTTAACCTGAACCTGAATACCAATAAAACTCCACATTCCTAATAGTGGTGTCTGTTAAGTTCTAATGTAATGACAATGACTGCTGTCATTAGATCGTCAGTAAACACAGTTAAAGAACTAAAATGAAAGATTTAGTCTCGATGTTGTCACTTTGGCCTCATTGACCTTGGTGGAGGTTGCTGGATCTTGCTTGACCTTGTTGGACCTTACTGCCAATAATACATAAAAATTAGGCAGAAAGACTAAAGCAGGGAGACATGCAATAAGAAACCTGAATGTAAAATTTGCTCCTGATCCAAGCTATATTGGAGCAATTCAATGAAAACTGATGTGACTAGCCGGGTCCTGTTCGGTTTGGACTTCACTCCCTTCCCTCCGCAATTTTCTTTCTGTCTTCACCCTCCTCTTTCCATTCACTCATCACCAGTGCTGGATCAAACCATTAGGAAAGTGGGAAGCACCCTTAGCTGCATGACATTTTCCAAAGGTTGTGAGCAAGTGCTGGATTGCCCTTTTCAGCTTTACTGTGGCTGTCACTACAGATAGAAGCTTTGAGAGAATCCTGAGGTAAAAGACATCGATTAAGTTGCTGCAAGGCATCCGTACAGAGCCGACTTTACTATATTTTTCCACCACATCATGTACAAATCCTGCTCTTCATAACAATCTCTAAAATCTATGTTGTTCTTCCTGCCTGCATCCTGCTGGTGGCCCATCCTCAATAGAAGAGCACAGAGAGGCCAGGGTTCAAGAGATAGCATGTCCCTCGCTCAGGGATTTGCCTGCTCATAGAAAGTGGTCATCTGTTCATGAAGGCCAGGAAGAATTCTAGCAGGAGGGAGCCAAAACAAGCCAGCCCATGATCTAAATGTGAAACCAGATACATGTGAAAGAATGCCTTTTTCCATCCAAACCTCGATCCTGTGACCCTCCCCCTCATAACACTCAAACACACACACACAGAATTCCAGTGCATCGGCCGTTTGCTCATATCTCTCAGCGGTTTCTTTGTTTTGATGGCTTTCTGTAATACCAGTTTCACAACACAGCTTCCATGGAGCTGACAGCCCCAAGGAAGCCAACAGCTGCAGTCCCATCTGGCTGCTGGAAGTCCTGTATCCAGGGGTAGAACAGAATGTATGTGTGTGGTGTGTCAAAACAGTTTGGGGGCATTATCTAGTGCTTTTCTGAGGTTCATCTTCATTACCTAACACTTACACTCTTAAACAAAAGGGATCTTAGGGGCAGTGCCATAAAAGAAGCACTTTTGGATCCCTCTGTATTCTTTCCACGACTGGTTCTTTGACCCTTTAAGACCGAAATAGGGAAATGGCCGCCTGGACATTTTTTGTTATATCTAACAGTAATGATGCATGTGTTGTGAGTTGTGTTTGAGCAAAAATGTGAACTGTCTGTGAAACCCTGAGGACCAATTTAGAAACTTCTAGTGTATTGTATCATTACATTACTTGGGAACCACTGCAGTTCACTGTCTTACAAGTGTTTTACATCACCAGCTTTTCAGTAATACCAGTTACTGAACACAATTAGTAAACATTAAAGCCAAAAAAGCACATATTCCCACATTTTTACTGACAAAATGCCACTTAATAAAAGCCACTTAATGTCACTGCTGTGTAATTATACATTTTTCTTAGCACTTTCAATAGATGTTTTTAGTTGATGCTCTTACTAGTAATATGTATTGCTATCTAGCTGTATAGAGACACATCACACTCCTGACTTTTCTCAATTGTCCCTGGCCTCCTCATTTGTCCCCTTGAATGGCATTTGTATTTTTGCAGCAACCATCTTGAAAAAAAAAATCTTTTTGAGAGTCAAAGTCAAATGTTTTGAAGCCTTTCAAAAGTCACCCTGGAACTTGCTAAAGCTATATTGCCAGTCACATTTTAAAACACGATGTGCAAACAACCAGTTTGCATTGAAGTCCCTGTAGTCATTGAGCCTTAGTATGTAGTAAGTATGCTGAGATTTTAAGGGTTAATCCTTTGATTGGCTGGCAAACAATGACAAAACAAACAAATGTGTAGGAAAAAAATGCATGCTGATCATCGATCTGTATACACTGCAAACTAATCGGTGAGCAGATGCCTCTGCGGATGTAGTGTAGAAGAGGGCTTTAAGAAAAGCTCTCTAATTAATATAGAACCTTTTCATTGCATGAGGGCTTCTCAACACTTACAACTGGCATCCGTTCTCATCCATTAAACGGTTCTTTAGAGAACTAAAAGTGGTTCTTTCAGTGGCATTGCTTCCAAGAACGCTTTTGGCACCTTAGTCTTAAGAGCCGACCAATGCATTTATGAGTGTGTTCGTTTATTTGTAATATTGCAACATTGTATAGAGGTCTTGATGTGGCTTTTCCACATTTGCTCCTTTGACTTGTGCAAGTGTCAATGTGTATGTGTGTGTGTGAGTGTAGTTGGGGTGGGAGGTCGAGTTGGAGGGAGAATTCCCACGCTTCATGAGAACCGCTGCCTTGCGATGCTGAACTGGACCTGCAACTGTTATTATTTATTGAAGCTTTGCTTTCACGCATCATTGGAGCCAGCCTCTTCTAGAAGGAGGAAAGACAACACCGCAGGTCTGAGGAGTCACCTTCTTAACCGGCGCGGGTGTAGAGTTTCAGCTGCGGCCAGGACACCCAATCGAATTAATCTCCACACTGAGAGCTTGTTTCCTGGACAACGATTAAGCCCAGGTCTCTGAGGAGAAAGAGGCCGGGTCAGTCCTGGGGGCTTAAACAGGGGAGCTGGAGGTTTGACATGGATCCTCTTTGTTTACTCCCTTTTGGTTTCACTCTTTCATGACTCCTCCCTGCTTAATGAAGGGTTCTGCTAAAACCAGTACTTCTTAAAAAGGTCCCGTGGCCTGGGCCTTTCACATCCAAATGCTAGCTTGGGCTGACACATCTGGCCTGCAGCTACAGCAGAAGCCTATTAGTGTGCAGAGGCTGAATATAGAAATTGCAATAGCAATACAGGGCTCATCTGTGCCTTCACATTTACTAGCAAGAAACCCAAGCATCTCTGAAATGATATCATTATGTTTTTAATTTTAATGCATGCTAATGTAATAAGATTTTATTTCAAGTCATTTTGGACCATGTCTATTGTGCATATATGTCCACAACAGTGGCGTAGACCAAATCGAGTGCAGCAGGCTAATGTTAATCGCTATGTGTAGATAGAATAATAAGATTTTGTTCCAAGGAATTTTGGACCATTTTTATTGGTCTATTTATCATGAAATATTCACACAATTTGTTGCAGTTGGCATTTTCAAATGGTGTAAAAAAATGGAGTTACGAAGTTTCCTCATGACAGAGACGATAAGCTCCTCGGATAGCTTCCCTAAGCACCTCTAAATCTCCTCGACTACTTCCGTCAACGTGCACCTCCTAAGCTACAGTGGCAGGATCTCCGCAACACCCTGAGTCCATAAAGATGACAGCAAAGGTTTGGTAAACAGAAGAGTGCTGCTGGATGGGAGATGTGTTTCTGGGCCTGTGTATGACTCACTGGTGGGAGCAGGAGCCAAAGTGAGAGAGAGAGAGTGCGAGCAAACGCACCTTTCTTTATTATTAATCAGCCGCAGTGCTCGTATTGGGCCTCGTGTTTCAGTGGTCATTAATGATTAATGAGGGGAGGGGCGGCGGGCGGCTTTTGGACCTCTCTCGTATCTGACCCCTCTAACACACCTGTCACGCACTCATAGGATGTGGTGCTATGCTTCTGCCTGCTGCTACTGAGCGACTATAGATCTAGTGTTGTGCCTCCAGTTGCACTGGAGGAAAGATGCACTGAAAAATCTAATTTACACATTTTCCATCTTAACCCTGACGTAGTCGGCTGGTTAAGACATGCATGGTGTCTGAGGTTTGCTTCTTTAGTTATGAAGTGAATGTAAAAAAAATTGTAAAAAGTACAGCAACAGAATTGCCAAAACCCATTAATTAACTGTAAAAGTATGTTTTCTCAATGATGGTAAAAATCTCTGAAATAACAGTAACATAATTTCTTAGAAATACTGCCTTGGCTTTTACTATAATCCCACAGTTTTACTAGTTCAGCCAGTTATTCTGACATGTAGCATTTTACCATAATAAAAACATTAACAACCACTGAAATAAACGTAAATGTCTGTGAAATAAGGGCGATCATTATATTATGTGCATAGTTTAATTACATGCATTTAACCTCTTTTTTTTCCAAAATCGGGATATGACCATTAAATTTTACAGTACTTTGACAGTGAAAATACGTTTTCTTTATGGGTGATATAGACTTCTACTGTATTAGCCTTGCAGCTCCTCTGAAAAACTAAAAATTAGCCGATCAGCCAAAACACAGTGATGTCTGAAGTTTCTTCTTTTGTTTTGCACTGAAAAGATTTTTGAGGACACATCACTTGTCAGCTACATTAGCCTTGTAGCTCCAGTGCAAAACTAAGGAACTTTAGACACCAAACATGTCTTGGCTGATCAGATTTGTTTGGAGTAAGGTGGGAAACATGTAAATTTGACTTAAGCAATAGAACACGAGAGGGAGTGTGTTATCGCGAAATAACATCATGGCTGTGATTTGGTTGCACGAGCCGAAGGCGAGTCATAGCCGTAATGTTATTCGCGATAACACATGACCTCATGTGTTCTATTGCTTTTATACAACAGTTAAATAAATAAAGTAAGAAATGAATAAATTGGGCCGTGAACGCGGTGTTTAATATGTTTTAATGTTCGCAATTCCTTCCACCAAATTATAGTTCCTCAACAAGCAGCTTGTTGCTACATCAGAGTAACGAGCTCTGCTCACTCGCTGCACAGCCGGCAGTTCACTCTCCAGCTCCTTACACTAAATTCTGAAACTGTCATCACCACTGAGCAGCTTTTTTATTTTTTATTGCAGCAGTTTTATGGCTCAGCCCGACTTGGTCAGACTCTGAAGACGAATGGTATTCGGTTCATTTCTGGCTAATTCCAGGTTGTTTAGCTGTTCTTTTGTCACAGCTGCTGACTGAAAAGCTGCTCAGTGGTAATGACAGTTTGGGAGTTTAGTGTAGTCTCATCTTCAGCGTCTGACCAAATCTTAAAAGTGTCCATTTTCTGTTTGTGCACAAAGTAAGAAGTAAAAACGTTCAAATGCCTTGAGCGTCTACTACAGCTGTCAAACTCGATGCTTAGCAACGGCGTCTCAGTGTTTGCGAAAAACCTGTGATGTTATGGTGTTATGGTGAAATATCAGCATGGTTAGAACGCTTCTCAACCAGTCAGCTTGCATGGCCGGAACTAACTGTATAATTTTAAATCAGCCATTCCTTTAATAGTGAGTAACTGCTGATACTGAGTCTTGATTATATATTTATATTTTTGTAGATAATGCAGCCACACAGTGCACAATTTAGGAAGGCTATATTAAACTTAGTAAAACCAGTCCAGCTCGGTAAGATATGCTGGGCTATAGCTTACTGCTACAGTACAGTTACATCATTTTAGTATGTATATAGTGTGACAAACTCTAAAGTTGTTTTTATTTAAATTACCATTTCAAATTACCATTTATCTTGAATTTCATTTCAAGTTTGTCTAATGTGTAAAGTCCTCTTGGGTTTCAAAGTACTGTTAATGATAGGTTTTAATAGCCGAACACTTGCAATTTATGCTTGGTTGGTTTATCTGTGTTTTGTGTTGGCAAGGTTACCATAGATGAAACACTGGCTTTCCAGTGACTGTTTGTGCTAAAATTCTCTCATTAGTATACAACAGTGGACCATTTGCAATTAGGTGGCATTATGAGTTCTGGTCTGCAAGCAGCACACACCGCACCATACCAACTGAAACCACTGTGTCGTTTTACCCAAAAAGCCGTCTTTCTTCTTTGAATCGTCATTTTGGTTTGAAGTTTATTGCTGGCTTAAGACCTTTCACATCACATCAAATCACTCTGAATTATACTGTATATGTCTTAATGACTGAATTTTGCAGGAATTTTGAAAAAGCAGTGGATTCACCCTTTAAAATACCTCAATAATGTAGACCTTTGAGCTACTAGCTAACTATCAAAAGTCTCATTACCACAAGTTATGGATAACGTCCGTTTATGTCACCTCTTTGACAGAAGTGTAGCCTAAATAGTGCGCAATGTAGAAAAATAACCTTAAGTAGGGATCGGAATATGATCAGGCTTAATATAGCTGACACTGCTGAATTAAAACGTGCCTGAATCAGCTATTATATCTCTCAGATTGGATTGAGACATTTTTACACTGAAAAAGTGATGCGTTGAATTTGCTTATATCCACATTAATATGAGATATTACATCAACATGATTTCAGTTGACTTACTTGTGATGGTGTGATGTGTTTTGTTCATGTAAAATGCAGCAATATGAGAGTTCACTGCTGGGAGGATTCGAGGGTTTAATTGCCTTATTTGTGTGGTGTACATAGTTAAACCACAACAATTCTGCTAGAATCACATAGCATGCCCACTTTTGGTTCTCTACACTTGGTTAAAGTATTTTGCCGTTAGAAAGCAATATTTAGTGTTGTTTTCCCCCTCTGAACCCGCTCTTAAAATATTTATGGTACGGCTTGCCTGTGTTTGGATAGCGCCTCTGTTTCTGATAGCTTATGCAAGGCTTGTCTCATTTGAGTGTGAAATATGTGCAGTGTGGGAGAGTGGACGGTCCAGTCGTGCTCTGAAGTATACAGGAAGGAGTGCAGTACAGGCAGAAGGGCACCTGGTGTAGTGTGCAAGCAGGGGGTGGAGATGATAGTGGTAAATGGCAGCGGTTCAGCAATAAGAGGATCATGAGAACCCCCATTACACTCACTCCACCTCCCTTCACTCTTATGGAGTTTAACACAAACCACATGCGCACTGCAGAGTACGCAGTATCTCACCACCCACCCACTCACACTAATGCTTCTTTCCAACAAAGACCTGATGTTGTGCTTTGAGAGCGTGTTTGGGGGCGTGTAATGAGTACAGGCAGCACTGGGAGTATTAGATTGGGGTAGAAATTCAGACTTTTTAAAGGCAGATTTTCTCATGAAGAATTCTATCAAAGTTTCAATGCTAGTGCATAATTAACCCCTTACATGGCCTGGGCCTGCTGGGAGGCCCAAAGTTTTATTATACACTGCTATAATTTAAGAATAGCTCAACCAGTTTGCGTTGAAGTTCCTGTAATTATTGAATAATAAGCCTTAGTATGTAATAAGGCAGAGATTTTAAGAGTTTAAATAGTTAGACTTTTTCTCAGTGGTGGTGATGACCAGGAGTCAGAAGCTACCTCACAGAAAGTTGTTATACTGAATATTTATGAATACACTGCCTGATGCTGTGTATGTTAGATGTGAGATTTTTAAAAATACATTTTGGAGAAGTACATTGTACATTAGAGAAGGAAAGCTGCTTTTTTTCAGATTTACCATTATCGACATTACATATAAATGTAATCTTAGAAGACATGTAGGTTCATTGGTCATTTCGGATAGTAAATAAAATGGCTGTATTTTTGTTGTCGACATCACGACCCTTGGTTCCTGTCACCACCATTGTAAAGAAATATGTTGTAAAGTCAATATATTTCCCATTTCAAATCAAACCACTCTGAAAGAATTTGTTTACATCTCAGGGATTGAATTATGCTGAATCTTTTTTTAAAAATACTGGAATTACCCTTTAAAGCAATATGCCATGGGGTGTTGTTAGGCATTATATGCAATGAGTGTTCAATAAATTGATTGATTTAATTTGAATAATAATCATATTGAACACCTTGCAGTGTAGTGAAGACTATGATTGCCAAGCAGCACAACAGTTTTAAAGGGCTTGTATCACGGAAAACTGAATTTTCTCACTTTTTTCAATTACTTTGAAACTACTTTTAATTATATAAACTCACACAAATGCCATAAGTGGACCTAAGGGAGTAGATTAAAATACATAACAAACATAGAATATGGTCCCCTTAATAGTTTGGCACATTAATACAAATTCAGTTTTAAATATGTCGTCATATATGTCTATAACGAGTATTATATATTGGCTTTGTATGTGAATTATCACTTTGTAGAGCCTTAGAGCTGTCTGTTTCATAAATACTGCACACTCAAATGTTTCCATACATTCACGTCTATAGAGTGATAATACCACACAGCGCTGCATGCATAGATAGAGTTGTTACCCCTCCCTCTGTGTGTAATGGGTCACGAGGGTCGTTTGCTCGAACATCCTGTTCCTCCCCGCAGAGGCATTCCCCTTTACACTGCACTTTCATCCAGCTGATCTTCATGAGCCTCTGAAAGCCGGTCAGCCTGGAAGACATACAGGCCCACATGTGCTCTGCAAGCTGAAAAAAGAAAACAGAGAAGGAGAGAGAGAGAGAGAGAGAGAGAGAGAGAGAGAGGGAGAGTTAGAGTCAGAGAAGTGGGCACTGGGGGCTTCCAGCATGAAGGAAGAAAATGCTGTAATACTGAGTTTCCACCTGTCATACTGAACCTGAAACAACGAATATAAGAGAGATTTCTGCATTCAGCCATAATATCTGATACATAAATTCTTATGTATGGTGCAGTCTGACGCTGCTCAGGAAATAAAAGTCAAAAACGCTGCGTGAGTGTGAATTTGTTTAAGAGCTCATGGCCAAAGTGGCTGTAAATGTTAAAAGCATTTGTAATCCTTAAAATGAAATTGAGCATTTCAAGTCAGTGTTTACGTTTCTCATCCATACCATTCTCTCCCAGACCATGATCTGGGGCTGAACTTGCCTTAGGTTGGGAAGAATTCTTTCTGTTTTTACTGGAAGTGACAGGCGGAACTCTGTAATACTCCCCCACCCAAATTTAGGGGGTCTTTGCAGCACTCCACCCAAAATCTTGGCGAATGCCAAAGGCATTACTCATAGCAGTAATCGCCTTATTAGAAACAGACATGTATACTGTATCCCCATGTCCTGTATGAGTGTGTGTGCGTTTGTTTCTGTACATTTCCAAGACAAATGGTCCAAAGTTCTTACAATAGCTTTTTCTTTTTTAACTGAAAGAGAAAAAACAGTTCTTTAACTTACTGAAGCTATGCATAGTGTTAGCTTTGGAAGGATGTTATTACATATAGGTGCATACACATATTACATAATACATGTGGGACATATTACACAGGTACTTACATATATATAACACATATAGGGCATATTATTGCATAGCAATACTTAGATATATCATACATATGGCACAGTATTGTAAAAGATTCAAAGACCACTCAACCACTCGACATTTATTTAATTTCCGGTCAAAATGGCCATTCAGTACAGGTTTTCATTTATCAGGAGAGATTTCTGAAGATAATCCACTAGCATAAGGAAGGGGAAAGGAAAAAGAAAAATATTTAAAAAAAAAACAAAACTTTGCAAGACTGGAGTTCAAAAAATGATTAAAAGATTCAGAGAAAGTGTAACTCCTAACAACCATGTGAGACCTGGTAGACATCATTTTTGAGACAACATCGTGAATGTGTTGGAGATCTCCTGGATCATGAGAAGCAGAAAATACAGTCAACTCCTAAGACGGAACTTTTTAGGAGCAATTCTGCCAAGAAAGAAACTGAAGCTGTAATAAACACAAAGGGTGGACACACATACTGAAAACTGTGATATTATATTTGTTGAAGCTTCTGAATAATTTCCTGTCCTAAGTTTCTGTTTTTTGCTAACACTGAAAAATGAATAACTCTTACTTAAGGGCCGTTTTGCACAGTACTGTATGTTTGTGTGTGTTCTGTTTCACGTTCTCACCCAAAAATAACAGAGGAAAGGAAGAAAAAAAAACATCAGTCTGTTTCCCATTTCTTTCCTCCAGGACAGAAGGGTCAAACACATGGCTTGGTCCAGTCCTCAGCTGTCTCAGCTTAGTGTCAGAATACAGCAAACTATGCCTTTCATTAATGCTGTACAGATTAAAAAGAACTCTTGGGAATTTGGAGCATTAAACACAAAATGCCAGAAATACCTTTTTATGTAAATTTTAAGCACTGCACTTCAGAGGTTGGTGTTTTTGAACTCTAGTTTTTTTGTGCACCATAAACTCTGTGGTTTGTGCTACTTGGCAGGTGTTCAGGGCCAGCTCAGTCTGAGATTTAATGAAAAAAAAAAATGGCAAAAACAGATAGACTTGAAACACTTACATTCCAGTCCCATGCTTTGTTGTCAGGAATGCCAAAAACAAACCTGTAATTTTCTATTTACAGAGAATGCACCATTTGATACAATGGTGTTATTTGCTTTGTTTTGTAGATGAGACGCAGGCTGGCCCTCAGTTGAACCGGCCTGCTTCGGCCCAGGGCCCTGTGCCTGCATCAACTTCTCCCACTCCAGACTCCCCTGGCCCCTCTGCTGGAGCCCTCATGCCAAGCCCTTCCACCCCTCTGCCCCCGCCTGCTAGCAACTCCTCCCCTGGCTGTGGCTCCACCAACCCGGAACAGACAGGCTCCGGAGCCCCAGCAGCAACCACGGCCTCCTCCGGCAACCCCGAAACAGAGGAGGACAAAGCCAAGAAGCTGTTGTACTGCTCACTGTGCAAAGTGGCCGTCAACTCTCTCTCCCAGCTGGAGGCTCACAATAAAGGTGAGCTTCCCCACACATCTCACCTGCAGCCCTTCAGGTGCCACAAAGTGTTCTTTAGAGCAATGCCATAAAAGAACCACTTTCGGTTCCCTAAAGAACCTTTCAATAGAGCAACCCAACTCAATCTTGTCCAACAGACCCCAACACACAACAAATTCAAACACTGGTGTGTGATATCCATGTGTGACTGTTGGAAGACTCTAGAACGTTCTCCTAAATGCTCACTGTTCTGCAGTGATCCCCATAATTCCCACTGTTCTAGTATGTCTCCCAGCATTCGCACTGTTTTGCACCATTTACACTATTCTAGAAATCTCTCTCCCATTCTCACTGTTCTTGAATATTCTCCTCTTTCACATTGTTCTGGAATGTTCTCCCGCATTTATTTTGTTTTAGAATGCTTTGCCCTGTTCACACTGTCCTGGAATGTTCTCCCCCTATTGGCACTGTTCTAGAATGTTCTCCTCCATTCATACTGTTCTACAGTTTTCTCCATACATACATAACTAGATAACGTTTTCTTAATTTACACTGTTCTAGAATATTCTCGCCCATTCAGTGTTCTAGTATATTTCCTCCTTTAGCACGGTTCTACAATGTTATACCCTATTCTTACTGTTCTAAAATGTTCTTCTCCATTTGCACTGCTCTAGAATGCTCTGCCCCATTCACACTGTTATAGAATGCTCTGCCCCTTCACTCTGTTCTAGAATGTTATTCACTTATTTGCACTGTTCTAGAATGTTCTCCCCCATCTCCACTCTTCTAGAACACTTTAATTCATACAGATTCAGTTTGAAACTGCATAAGAGCTTCTGCCAACACTGGAACGTTAGTGTTTGTCGGGGAAAGTTGAGTCAGTGTTCATGGTCTTAAAAAAACATTCCCTACAACAAGATGTGCTAGTGTGAAGAACATTTTTACAGTGCAAAGAACCTCCACATATAAAGGTCTTGACCACCTTTTTCTAGGCTGTCTTAACAGGCCAAGATCCATTTAGGAAATTTGCTTGTTAAGACTGTACAGAACCAAATACAGGCCTCACCCTTTGCAGTAATACATCTAAGGAACCATGCTTCATTTGAATAATCGATGCAAAGTGGTTCATAGGTATTTTAAACCCCACGCATGCTTGATGCTTCACTCACTTCAGATGCTTTGGCTGGTCTCCCTGGGCAAACAGGTCATAACTGGGAGTTTATGCTCTGATGATTTAAAATGCAAAAATCATTTTAGGCTGGAGCGGTGACAGGTCTCCAACTTAACAAATTCAGCACAGGTGTTTGATTACTTAAACTGAGAACTTTCCATCTCAGCTGACAAAAAAATGACGGGACATAACCAAGGTGTGCTGTAAGATAGTATTTCTGCTCTGCTGCCAGAATTATTACTACACGTCTGCCTGGGGCTGCATACCTGCATGAGGCTGCCCTGCTAAATGTATAATTATTTAAAGAAATCACCTGCTAAAGAATGCATGATTTAGCTTGTACTTTGAGGTGCGGAAATATGCTGTGCCTAGCTCAACGCACCACACTTGACTGAGCTGGAAGAGTAGACTAGCAATTATGGTCAATGCCGAACGGCTGTTTAAATGTCTAAAATCAGATGGTTGCTGTGTCTCTGTGCAATAACTTTCACTCACTTGTCTGTGATTTACACATGACTAGACTCTTTTACAGTGCCCTGGAGACACAAAAAAACATTAGACAGTCTTAATGCAGAGTAGCTGTATGTATTCCTGTGTTCCGATTTAGATTTTATTTATCACTGTATTTGATTGTTTTTCTTTGAAGTGGTTTTCTGTGAGCAGGCACTGTAGTTTTTAATTTCTATACTATATGTGGTATTCCATTTGGTGCAGTATACTTAGCATTCCCTTCAATTGGCCTATTCCCTTTAGTACAGTGCACACAGTATTCCCTTTAGTAAAGTATATGCAGTACACCCTTTTGCCCAGTATGCTCAGTATTCCCTTTAATACAATATACACAGTATTTCCTAAAGTACAGCATAGGCACCTTCACCACTCTCAAAATACTATTTAAAATGACTTTTGCAGGGGTGTAACGTTGCTTGTTTCAATACAGACAATGATGCACATATATAGAGTATTTCTCAAAACAGAATGTGGCACATGGCTATATCCCTTTATCTGTTTTGGATCACTTCATCTCTTCATTTGGTGGGTTGGCAGCCTGTCTTTATCAAAATCAAGCACATGTCATTTAAAGGGAACCCTGACTGTTAAGACCTGTATGCTTTAAAATGGTGTACATGTCTCATACTATTAAAATATGATGTATAAACCAAGTGGAAATTTTGTCTGTTGTAAAATGTTTTTGTCTATTGTAAAATGCAAAATCCCTGTATTAGTAGGTCACCAGTGTCACACTGGTCATATGGTTGCACTGGACTCATTCCTATAGAAAATAAGGCAGTCAAAAAGGTTTTATGTTGGGTAATGTCATGCTCTAGCTAAAGCTGGCAAGGCTGACTAATGTATTTAAATTGAGATATTTAGCTTGCTGTCCTTCACTCAGTGGACCAGAGAGGGCAACCAGCTGATGCTGCAACAAAGATGGCAATCTGCTAGTTGAAGGATTTTGGCTATTTGTAATGATCAGTGAAGTATTTTGCTTGGTTTATGCAACACATTTTAATTGTACTGGACATGCACACCATATTGAGGCTTACATGTCTTCACAGTCAGGGTTCCCGTTAAAGTACCCTGGAAAAAAAACGGCTGTTTGGATAAGTTGATTAGAGCAGAAAACGTGCCAAGTTTGTTCATTTGTCTAGGCAGGCTTGTAAATCATTGTTACACTTTCCAGATGATATTAATGACCTGAATCAGTATTATCTGTTGATTGTGTTTGGTCCCTTTTACTGACACAGACGATTTCTTGTTTTTCTGTAAGTAAAACTTCAAATTCCCGCTTTGATGTTTACACATGAAGACTGACATTGTGTGTGTACTGAAGCAGATGGGTTTTAAAGTAGACAATGAAGGCTGAAGTGTGGGGGGTGGTGGTTAATAATCCTTTCTTAAGCACACAATCTGGAAGTCATATAACCAAACAAATCTCAAAAAATTTAGCAAGACCCAAAAATAAAAGCACATGTGCAGACGTGGAGCCATACAGTGGAAGTGGCTGGAGGAACGGAGCTGGAAGGGCTGTGTGTTTGCTCATAAAGGCGGCTCTGCTGGTTTCCTCAGTGTGTTGGCCAAACTCATGTGTCAATACTTGTGTCATCTGTTTGTTTATGCCTCGGATCGTATTTGCAGATCGGGCCCAGACAGAGAGGACTCTTATTGTCTGTCCAAATTAGAACCAAGATGAAGACAAACATTGCAAGAGTGCATTTTTGGCCAGTGAGCTGCTCTGTCACTGCCCTCTCTCTTCCCCCACACTCTTCCCCTCGCCGTAACCCTAACTCCACACGCAGGGGATGCAGGGCGAATTCTCGGTCAGAGGGAGATGATGGCTGCATTTGATTTGCGCGAGGAGGGTTGTGGAAAATACTGGAATTGTTTTGGCTGTTTTCAGCCAAACCAAAACATGCAACTCTAATAGAACTGAGCTGGCAGGACCATTATGTTTTTATATGTGTCATGAAAAACATTGACAGTTTTCAGTTTCCAAGCATGTGGCTAGAGCGTGTTTTCTGTCTAAAAGCCTTAGCCATGTTTTTGCCCTCATAGGCCAGCAACATGACACTCAAACATTTAAACAGAAACATGTGTTACACTTTATTAAGCCCAGCAATGAAAACTGATGAACTTCATGTTTGGCAAAACATCATGTCTGCGAGTCAGAAACCTAAAAAATGCAGTTTTGCAACAGCAATGCAATAGTGTGGTTTCAACTGCTGCCCTTATTGCTCATGTCAAAACTCAGCACTGGGGGAACAGTTGATTCACGAATAAATTACTGCTTGTGCTGGAATGCAGTCAGTACCTGTATCAGGCCTTCCTGAGGTTGCCAGATTAATTCTCAAGGAAAGTAAGGATGTGTACTTCTATCAAACTGACAAGGAAGCAGAAAACACATAAGAAAGATTTTCCACTATATCTCCATCTATGTCAGTGTTTCCAGCCAACAGACTTTAGCACAGTGCCTGTGAACAGCGTGTGGTATGAAGATTACTGACTGAGCCCCCTAGTGCCTGAGGCAGGCCATTACTGTTCACACATGTTCATTTAAAGCAGAAACTTGTAAAATGCTTAAATGAATCCCTGTCTTCCCCTTGAGGTTCAGGGGTACAGTGAGGAGACGGTCCAGACCATCACTCTTTCTGGTAGAGCAGATGGTGTTAGTCTGAGTCATAGCTGAGTTGAGTGTTGCCTGAATATAGCCCCTGGTGTTATTGCTCTAATATATCTTCCTTTTGGTTAGGTGAAGCGTGTGATTTATTGAGTGCCAGCATAGCACCTGTCTTATGTATTTTTCTGTTTTTTATAGCCATGCTCTGACTTTTGGCATAATTTATTCTCATAGAGCACAATTTGTGGGTTTTGATTTACTGTAATGTTATTTCAGTAGGGATTTTGGTAACACCTTACTGGAGGGCACTGTTCATAAAGCTACATAACACCTCCGTAAGCTTTTTATGACAGCTGGCATAAATCTAGAATAGACATTTATGAAGATGTATTTCAACAGGTGTTAACTGACTTGCTGCAATATCAAAACTGACAAAAGCAGACTTTATAACAACTGATGCTTACTGGAATAAGCCTTTATAAATGTTTACATAGGTTTATGTCAGCTCAGGAATGGCTTAAGTATGTGTCATAAAGCCTTAACGATGCTGCCCTTTAGTAAAGCATGACTGATTTTGTTTTTAAATTGACATTTTAATGTGGACAGATCTGAAAATAAGTCATGTTTGTATGTATGATTATTGTAAAATTGTGCAAAAGGATACATTGTCGTTTGTTTGAATGTGTTTGCTACTTTTTTATGACAGGCAATGAAAAACATGCTGCTTGATCCAATTAAATTCAATTCTGTGTCTTTTAGGCACCAAACACAAAACCATTCTGGAGGCCCGGAGCGGGCTGGGCCCCATTAAGGCATACCCCCGTCTGGGCCCCAAGCCCAGTGGAGAGCAGGGAGGTGGGGCGACGGACCCCAACACTCAGGAACGCACCTTCCACTGTGAGATCTGCAATGTGCGGGTCAATTCGGAACTGCAGCTCAAACAGGTGAGAGAAAGGCAGAACACAGGAGAATTTATTTACTGCACTGCGTTGAATTTACTTGTAATTTGTCAAATATACCATTGCCAAAAGTAAGTAAACTGAAAGAAAAAAGTATGTTGATGTAATACATTTTATTCTTGTGAAAATAATGTGCATGTCTAAATCCAAAGTCATTTCAATGCATCACCTTTTTCAGTGTATACTGATTTCTGAAGAGAGCAGCACATTCATTTTATGTATAATTGTTAAATCTGTGGAACTACAATGCATTTCTATTGAAAGAACTTACACGCTGTGATTGTGCTTTTTTGAAGGCCTCATGCAGAGCGATGAATGATTAGACTGTGAAGCACAGTTGCGTCAGAACAATCATTCCTTTAACGATTATTCTGCTGACTGCCTATGTTTAACTGTGTTTGTGTGTCTGCAGCACATATCAAGTCGAAGGCACCGGGACGGAGTGGCAGGGAAGCCCAATCCACTCCTGAGCCGACACAAAAAGCACAGGGGAGCAGACCTCACGGTAAGCTCTCATCTGCATGAAGACACATGAATAATCATACGGGATTATTCTTAAAGAAATAGATTGGTATAAATCAAATTACCCCAAATGTGGTCAATCAGTTAAGAGATTTTTGGCATCCAAAGTCTTCTTCTTTAGTTTTGTAATGAAGCTACAGGGACAAGTATATACCACCAGCTAGCACTGTGCAAACTGGCTTGCTTCAAAATGTGTCACACGCTTGCCTCAAAATATGACAGATGGTTAAGTAA
Organism: Colossoma macropomum; assembly: GCF_904425465.1. Classification (NCBI taxonomy): domain Eukaryota; kingdom Metazoa; phylum Chordata; class Actinopteri; order Characiformes; family Serrasalmidae; genus Colossoma; species Colossoma macropomum. The sequence goes on along the minus strand of NW_023494802.1, from coordinate 7,934,023 downwards.
TCTGAGCCAGGCTTGCTGACACTATATGACTTAAGATAGAAATAAAGACATTCAGGCTACTACTGTTTACTGCTACTGCTGTTTTTAGCAAGCTGCTTTTGTCCATTTTTATAGATAACAGTTTGTCATTTAGTGTCAGAAACATTATACACCTATTTGAGATTACTTAACTCAGTACAGTTTGTGGTGAGCATGTAATGATTTAGGAATGCAGTTTTTTACAGCACTAAATTATGAAGTGTAAGCTTTCATTACTTGTTAGCTCCTTTAGCTTTCATTAGCCTCAAAGCTCCAATGGAAAACTGAAGAAGCTAACTTCAGACATCCAAGATGTGCTGGTTGATTGATGACTTTTGGGTAAAGGGAAAATTCAGTAAATTTGATTTTTGACTGAACCATCACCTCAAGGGCAGTTTGAGGCCATGTTTGTTGTGGCCCAAACAAACCTTTTCTTTAGTACAGATCATTGTGACTCCACTTGTACTCACATGAGCACCCAAACCACAGACCGTAGTTATAACAAGGCATTTGATTTTAGCACATGAAATGTAATTTTGATAGGTTGGGCCCTGCAGCCTGATTGGTTAAATTAAAAAAACTGACAAAAAACGGCCTGTTTTGGGGTCTCTTGTGTGAACTATGCATTTAACTTGCTAGCAGTTCAACACATTGTTTCACACACAGAGGGCCAAAAGTGTCCTAGTTAATCTGATAAGAGTTACAGGAAAAATATTTATTTGATTATGTTAATTAAAAAATCAATCCCACCAGCGGAATGGCCACTAGAGGGCCTGCAGTAACAGGATAAACCAATCAATCATAAAGAAGTAGACATCAAGTAAGGTTTATTATTATTACACTGATTGGGATCTGGACATTAAGCATCTCTGTTTTCTTGCAACATAATGCAAATTAATAAGTATTATATATTTTATCAAAAGTATATTTAAGGGATAGATTTTGTATTTTGTGCTATGATAGTCTTTTTTTTGGCACTAACAGAGGCTAAAAATCTCCCTGCCAAAATTCTGGCAAATCAGAGAAAACCCACATGTATAATCTGGTGCACTTTAAATGTTGCAATGTGAAACCAGCCAAACAAAATGAAAAATACAATTACACAACATCCCAAACTGTGGTGTGGACTAGGTAGGAAAACAGTTCAAGCACACACACCAAAAGAGAACTTTCAGAGAAACTGGACACTTTCTGGGACAAATACTAAGCTGTCCATTGCCCCTGTCAAAAGAGGGTAAAATAAGAGTATATAGTGGTGATCTTTTTCTTCTCCTTTCGTGTTTATTAATGAGTAGCGATTGCTTTATTTTAGAGTTTTTATTTGTAAATACTGTTTAACTGTTTAACTATTTGTTTAATTAACTGTCAGACTATCCATTTACTTTGTTGGCTGTAGTTGATTTTCTCCCAAACTCATTCTCGGGGTCAGTGCATTGAAAGTAAAGACCAAGCAAACAGTACAGTAATCAGGTTTATTGAAGGGGCTTGTTAAGTCCATGTCAGCTTCACTTCTTTCAGCTCTGCTGTGTGGCTCAATGTACTATTCTCCGCCCTTCTTTCAGGATCTCACCAAAGCGCTGGGCGCTGGTCTCCTGCCCAGTCCTCTGGCTGTCGCCGCGGCAATGGCGGCAGCCGCTTCCTCTAATCCACTGGCTCTCCGCGCTGCAGCTCCTGCCCCCCACCCGCATCATCATCTCCTGCAGGGCCCGCCCCTCAGCCATGCTATCCTGAGACCGGCTCCCGGGCCCATCCGCACCTCACACGGGCCAATCCTCTTCTCCCCCTACTGACACCCCACCCCCCTCCTCCACCTACAGCCAGTCAGGAGCAGCACCTCCAAAAGCACACTGTGAAGAAATCAAGAAAAATATAATATTAAAAAATAATAGTAAACCACAGAGTTAACTCATCCATCTACTACTCAACCCTAAAAACAAGCTATAGAGAGAGGAAAATAAGAGAAGAGAGAAGGGAAAAGAAGACCTGACAGGAGTTCGATCCCTCTTCTGTCCCCTTACCCTGCCCCTCCACCTTTGGAGGGAACTGACTGAGTGACTAGAAGATGAATTTGCGAATGGTGAGACAGTAAATAGTTCTTACTTCAGCTCTGCTCAACTTTCCTTCTCTTCACACATACACTGTGAGACAGAAGCAGTCATGTAGGAACTGATGATTTGTGTAAGTTCATACAGACTTATAGCATACGCGTACATAAAGACTACTGCAAACTCTTTGCATATTGTACTGTGGGCCACAGTACATGTAGGATTCCCAACATTTCATTCTGGTTCAGTGTGTTCTCAACCCTATGCACCTTGAAGAAAAATCATTAAAAAAAAACCCATTCTGTTAGTAGGATAGCTGCTTCAAGTGGTTTCTGCTTTAATCAGCTCGTGCTCTATGAAGCTCTGGGCTCTGGGATATTGTTAGCATGTCAGTATCTTTCCAGCGTGGAGACATTTCTTCTGCGTAGTGCCCTCGCATCCATCTCTGAGAGGCACTTTGGTGATCAGCGGTGTACTGGGCCATGGCAGGATGCAGGAGAAGAAGGCACTGGATCAGATGAGAGGGATCTCACTGCTGGCACAAAGCTGGATGGTGGAAACATCTACTTAGAGCATGAAGTTCTACCATAATTCTGATTCAGAACAGACAGTGATCTCAAAAAAAAAAAAATCTGTCAACCTTCATCCCAATCAATCCCTCTCTCCAGAGGTGGAAGGTGCAGAGAAGACTGCTCCATATTTCTGTTGTCTATCACTCTATGCTGGGGTGATGGTCTGTTGGATGAAATCAATCCTGCACATCTACCTTTATGGTTCCCAAAGGAAGACCAGTAGATATCTATTTATTCTATCGTGTAGTGTAGTTCAGAACTTCCGAGCTGGTTGATATCAGTAGCAACTCATAACGGAAATATGTTACCTAGAAGATGGCGTAGCTGTTAGTAGACTCGCAGTGGCATTGGACTGGGTGGTGGGTTTCTGAGTGAAATAGGCAACACAAGCACATGTTTGGACTCTCACAGGCACCTCTGGCCATCTTCTCTCTCTCTCTCCCCCCACATTTATGAGCGTGAAACGATTATGCAACCTTAACAAACAAACAAACAAACAAAAAAGGCCAGCAATATGAACCCAGGTCTTTCTCCAGCATCTGCTCTTGGCCTGCAACACAGCCAGGCTCCACCCTCAGCTCCACCAATGGGCCAACCTGAGATGGACACTTCGTAAAGAGGAGAGAGAGGGGGATGAAAAAGAGGAGAATACTAGCGAAGCAGGAAGTGGGGGGATATGAAGCTAACCAGAGAAGGTCACGAGGTCACAAATGGACAAGACGTGCAATCTCCCATTCTTTGGTCTGAACTTCCTGTCTTGAATCTAAAGCCATGCAATGCATATAATTTTTATTATTTTACTATGATGGATTTAATGTTCTTGGGTTTTTTTGTTCTGTTTATTTTTTTGTTCATTTTCATAGAACACTGTTTTGTTGATTACATAGTGATGTGAAGATTCTGAGGACAACAAAAAAAAAATGAAAAAGAAAAAAAATATTTTTCTATGTAGGTAGAAGACCTGCACGAGGGAGGGAACTTTGGGGGGTGGTGTGGGGGGGGGATGTGGCCTACTCACTGTAGATAATAATAATGTACCTGGGCAAACTGAAGTATGGAGACAAATGAAAACAGCGGCCCACTATGTTGGATGCATTTCTCACAAAGTACTGCTGGAGATACACAATGCCCTTCCATTGACAAGCAATGCGCTAACATGTCTTACTGTTTGTTTGGATATTGCAATGCAATAAGTAAATGAATAATGTGACTTGTTCTAGATGAGCATAAACCAAATGTACAGGGTTCTGTAAAATGGTCGTGTGTGCCTGCTAACGGGCATCCGTGTTTGTCCACAGAGATGCTAGCCTTTTCAGTAGCAGCAAGAGGGGCTGTGAGGGGCAATCACTGGCCCTTCATATTAAAGGGCCTTATGAATCTCTGATAGGGACACAGCAAAATCGGAGTGAAAACAATATATAGTCAGCCATACCCTTTGCGTATGTAGCTTAGTTTCAGCGTTTGTTGCTTTCTCGTGTGTTTGTGTGGACAGCAGGTTTAGTAGAGTATCATGACAATGCCATTACTAGATGCTAACAGAGGTTAGCATCCACCATTGTGCTTTGATTGAACTGACCTCTATTTGGAGATGTATTCTCATTAGTTAGTGAGGCTCTAGCAAGGGTGCTGTAGTTCTTGTCAGTGTGTATCTTCTAGTGTTGTGCGTGTATAGAACTCAGAGTTGGACAGAAAGACTTGTCCACAGTGGGCCTTGGTGTGCTCACAACTGATTTAAGCAAAGTTGCCTCTAAATGCAGACATGAGATCAGCCTTCTTTATCCACTACTTACCACGTGACGTTAGCAGAAAATGGCTAATGCTGATTCGGGATCTGTAGTTAAAGGAGTGCTGTGCGGCCCACCAACACATTAAAAATGGGGCATTTAGATGCTTCAGCTATGCTCCGTCAGGCCGTAAAACCCCACAAAGTGATAGTGATCCACCTCCTCGCACAAGCATGATACAGACACACTTAGCTCCATCCGTAAAACTCTGTAAAGAATGCGTTCATCCCGTAGTCATCCCCCAGAAGCATCCTCAGTGTACATAAATGTCTGGAGTTCTTTGGTAGATCCATCCAACCGTTCAGGGCAGGTGTAACGTTAGTGATGAAGTGTGTTTTAGCCGTAGCCTTATTCCACCCTAAGCCTCTCCAGAAGCCGAGAAAAGGGAATATACACGGAGAAGCTTTGGTCAAACCTCTTCTTGCCAATAAAAGTTATTTTTGAATTTAATCGTCAGAGGGGCAAAGAGTATGTATGACGAAACGTAGCAATATTCAACTCATACTGGCTACTCTTGTTTATTGCAATAAGGAGTTCTATCAATAAATGCATATGTGAGTTAAATATTATAGATGTAATTTAAATGAAACACAAAACTTTATGGAAATATTATTGGTATTAAGAGAAACTTGGAGTTACCACAGAAAAAAAATGTCTATAAATCAATAAAGAATATTAAACCTCATTCTTTGGACTATCACTTGATTTATTATCTGTTCAAAAACAGCCTTCTGATAATGATGTAGAATTATCACAGATGAAATTGTAGTGATATTTGAAAGATATGTGATGGTCTTGGGTTGTCATGTAAAATTAAATTCTAAATCCATCTTTTCTGTTCAGATTTTTTCAATATCATTTGAACACAGCAGCTGCCCTTTACATTGGTATTTCATGATGAATAGACCAATAGAAATGCTCCAAATTGCTTGAAATAAAACCTCTTTACATTCAGTTACATTAAAGTAAAGAACATTTTTGTCTTCTCCTTTAAATTTACCATTTTGGAGATACATGTTGTTTTTTTTTTTGGACATGAACAATATACAATAATAGCTTATACAGTGTAGATTTAAATACAGCATTGTGCCATTAGGTGTAGTTAGGTAGTTTTTGATATTTTATTTCATATTTCAAGAATTCTGTGAACAAAAAGTGAATAAAATGATAAATAATATATTTACAGTAAATTTTCTGTGATCTGTCCTAAAATTTGATCTTCATATTTTAAATATGTTGAATTCTGCATATTTTTTTTTTTTATCTCTTTATTTTTGAGGCTACACAACTTCATTCATTTTAAAATCTTCTACAGCTCCATTCATCACTCTGCACACACAAAAAATTCTTACGTTAATTTGCAGCTTCCTAGTGTGCTACTTTATCTGCAGCCAAATTCATATTTGATTTGATATTATTAAAATGTTAATTCCAAACTTTTGAATGATAATGTACAATACTGTGCAAACGTCTGAGACCACCCTTCATTTGTTTAATTTTCAGTCAAAACTGAAACAGTCAAAAATGTTATTTATTTTCCAGGAGTTGTTTCTGAGAGGATTAGATTGTGGATAAACCGCTGGCTTAAAGGGAAGATTAAAGGAAAATAAATGAAAAAACGGGTTTCAGAAACTGGAGTTCAAGAAATGATTAGAAGATACAGAAAGAATGGGACCTAAAAATCATGTAAGACCTGGTAGACCACCAAAAATGCCCCATCAGATAAACAGCACTTACAGCTTTCATTTTTGACAGGAGAAGCTCCACTCTGGCTTCAGATCTGAAAAAATGTGGTGTTTCTGTCCTTCCACTGTGAGAAGACAACAACACTGTGAGTCTGAAAGAATGTGTAGGTGTCAAGAAGCACTTACTGAGAAAATAACCTAGGCAAAAAATAACAAGAACATTTGTAAATCAAACAAAAAAGCAGCTGGTGTTCTTAGAACAGTGGTCTGACCACACCGGGGTCCAGACATCAACATCACTGACCCAATATTACTTGGGTCATGAGAAGTAGAAAAAGCCACCAACTTCTAAGACTGAACTCTGGAGTTGTGAAGAAATATCCCTGCAGATTTCTTTGAAAAACTGAAAGCAAGTTCCCTGAAAAGAATGGAAGTCATAATAAAGACAAAGAGTGGACACAGTAAATACTGACATTTTGATTTCATATTTATCTGTTGAGTCATCTGTGTAATCTTTCTATTCAATGTTTTCTGCTTTTTTCTGACCTTGCAAAACGAACGCAGAACGACGTCAATGTGGAATAATTATTCATTTTTTCCCGCACAATCACAACAAATGTTCTGCTTAACTGATTCGCTTGTATTTTGATGGAGTCATAGTTCATCAGGGACCTGCCAGGTGCTGCAGCTGACATGAATGAACCGCAGTTCCTCATATGTCCGCTAGAGAGTGCTCAGTCTACCTACATGACAGTAACTATTAATATGCACTGCCTGAAGTTCACCACTAGATGGGGCTCTTATGCCTACCGCTCAAGAAAAAAGTCATAACGTCCAGGATAACCATGTGACCCAGTCTACACACTTTAAAATGGTTCTTCAGGGGTTCCTTGGTAAAGAAAACGGTTCTGTATAGAACCATGAACACTCAAAAACCCTTTGCATGCTTAAAAGATTCTTTTCATCATAAAATGGTTCTTCAGATTGATGGAGAATGTGCTCTGTATGGTTCCATATAGAATCTTTTTGAAAAAGGGTTCTATATAGCACCAAAAAAAGGGTTCTTCTGATAAAAGCTTGGCATCATAACAGTAGATAAACCCTTTTTTGGTGCTATATAGAACCACTTTCAAAAACCATATACAACACACTCTCCATTAAACCAAAGAACTGTTTTGCCATGCAAAGAACCCTTAGTTCTCTGAACCCTTGAAGGAGCGCAGTCCACTCAGAGACATGCTCTACTGCAGACTTCAATCACAGAGAGGCTTTGTTTGGTTTAAGGGCGCGCTGCTCACAGGGAAGTTATCATGGGACAATCAAATATTGTCATTGCATTATAAGCTTAACGGCGTTTTATAGTCTTGTTTTGTCGTGGAGATTGTAAACCTAATTGCTGGATTACAGGGCATTATTATCGTGTTGAAGGCAGCTGGTAAACATTGACATTACACTGACCCGATGAGATCAGCTGAGATATATGCTAACCTTTAGCTGCATGTAAATGCTTGAGTTGAATGTGTACAGTGCATTCCAAACATCTGAGACCACCCTGAAAATATGGAAACAAAGAAAAGTTATAAATTAACGAATTAAATTAATTAATATTCTTGAATTAAATTAATTAATATTCTTAAAAATTAAGAATATTCAAGATTCTGTACTTATTCCGGGTCACTATTCAAACCGACACTTTTATGTCCTAGTCCACATATAATATTAAATTTTTTTTTTTTCTATTTTTAACATAATTTGAAAATGCCCGTTGCCCTTTACAGCGTGGGTAAAGTTCATGTTGAATGGAGCAAAAGAAACAGCTCAAAATCACTTGGAAAAAAGTTTGATTGACTTACATTCAAAGTAAAGTAAACTTCTCCTGTAACGTCACCATTTTGGAGATGCGAGGTTTTGTCAACAGCGATTTTATGTAATATTTATAACATTTATACTTGCAATATTTATATTTTATTTACCGCTCTACCATCCTAAATTGTACACATTGCAACCACAGTTACTTTCCTGCACTTCATATGCATGACTTTGGCCATGTTAAGGTCTTCATTTCATTTCATTTCATTTCATTTCATTTCAAGTGAAAATAAGTAAACACACCCTTACAGAGAACAAATACGACATTTTTCTGCATTTTTTTGTGCACAACTTGATGGAAAGTTACTGTGTATGTTGTCTTAATTTGCAAGAAGAAAAAACTTTTTTGTTGTTTTCTTGTCCTTTGTTTAATCAAAGGAAACAGAAGTCTGAAAACAGATTTACATACCAAGATGGTTCCAGCCAGGCACGTCAGCTTCGCTGCTGGACTGCATTCAGTACCATTACAGAGCGGCAGTTTATGAAAGATACTCAGAAGGTGGGACAGGATTATATAACGGAGGGAACGCAGTGATCCACGCTCATGTTTGTGTGATGTGTATTGTCTGTGTGATGTTTATGTGTGGATATGGTCGTGTGGTTGGTGATACACAAAAAGACCTGTTGATGTGTCTGTTTTTCCTGGCTTTATATTAAGCTTATTTCATGTATTAGTCTATTCAGGGGATCTTAACTTTATGTAGTAGTTATTTATTTACAATGATGGTTAATGCTTTGTAGATAGGTAAATTCCTTAATCCGTGTAGATATTCATAATTAACGTTATTTTTTAAGGCTAATTATTAACGTTAGCACCTTCTTACATGAACCTGAAGTCAGCTTCTTATTTGCCAGCTTCTTGTTCGAATTTTTCCGTTCCACCTTAAATGGTGCAGCAGTGCACTTTCTGGTGCCTGAAGTTGCACCATTTAAGGCGGAACGGGAAAATTCGAACAAGAAAGTGGAGAATTGGAAGCTATAATTCAGCTTCATCCTTGTTTCTGTGTTTTGGGGGTTTATTTTATTTTTATGTGTATTAAGGTTAGAAGTGATTCACACATTGATGGATTTGCTTATGTGTGTGAGATTCTATTGGAGCTCGCGCTAAACTCGGTTTTTAACATAAAGTGCAGACAGAACGATTTCATGCTGGTCCGACGGCTGATTAGCGCGATCAGTTATTAAAGAATTAAAAGCTACCGAGAGCAGTCCAACTTCGATTAATCTATGTTTGAGGATTATAACAAAACAAATTTGGCGAAAATCGGTTGTGTAATAGGGAAGTTATGATCGGTTTAATCCTGACAGCTCATCATCTCTCAATACAAGTGAATGTGCTCCGCTCCATCTTGACCGCTTCAACATGGCGGACGCGCGGACGTATCGGCTCAGATAGAGAACAAGAGACAACGCGGCACCTAGGTATGTATATCTATGAGTCTGTAGTACAGCCTCTATATGTAAATGAACTTAAATGTAAATGAATGTAAATGAAATGTAATTAATTATGTAACTACATGACTGCAGTTAAACAGTGAACCATAGAAATGGTAGTAGCCAAAAGGGTTTAGCACCAAAAACGGTTCCATGATCTCTCATCATAGAACACTTTCTGGTACTATATAGAACTATTTTTAAAACACTCTGTATGCTACAGACGTGTGCAGAAGTTTGAACGCCCTGGTAAAGTTTAGTTGATTTTCTAAGTGAAAATGAATGAACTCATTCTCTACTGCGAAAAACATAAATATGGCATTCTGCTGCAAATTTTAGTGCACAATTTTTGATTTATTCTCTGAGTTTAGCAGATTAGAAAAAAAATAAAACATGAAATATACACTGTGCCAGAACTTTTGCACGGGCCACGTTTTATTTTTTACCCAATGTTATATTCGGCGACTAAACAGTAACTGTACATGAAAATGTGTAGAAGTGCGTTCTCTGTAGAGGATGTGTTAACTTATTTTCACATAGAAAAATCCACAAAACATGTCATTTAACCAGCAATGCCCAATCTTTTATGTTAAATTAGAAAAGAATGCATTGTAGAAGCATTTTACTGTAGTGGCTTCAGACTTTCAGACCTCACTGTAGAAGAAAAAATGTGTTTCTCCATTTGTGGGCAGTTTTGACTGTCCAAATTTTAGGAAAAAACAAAAATGTCCTTAGAGTGTTTCAGTAAGGATATGCTGTGGTAAAGACTTTTTCACTGCTCACTGTTCTTTTTCACAACTTAAAATATGTTTAATTTTAAAATGAATAGGACATTTTTTAAAATTCTAATGTAAAACTGTAGTTCTAAACATTACAGTAAGGACTTTGCTTTTCTGTAAACTCAGAGATTTTCCACAGTTTTGCCCATGTAGTCTTTGAGCAACATGTTTCAATTGAAAGTAGTTTTTGCTTGGCTTCGAAAAAACATTACTTTGGTCATTTGGTCAGTGTTGCGGTAAGGACATATAAAGATAGGACAGACGTATTTGAAGAAAAAAATGACAATAATGACTGAGCAACAGCAGTTTTCATTTTATAATGTATTAATTTAATATAATATGCTTCTTAATATACATTAGCTCAGTACATTTAGCAACCAATTTATACGTGAAAGTTTACAGTCCCCTCCACAATTATTGGCACCCCTGGTAGATGAGTAAGAAGGGTTACAAGAAATTCACAATTTTTTCACTTACGGTCTTCAAATGCAAACTGAAGACACCTCTCTTTTCACAGCACTTAAGTGAGCACTGAGTTAAGTACTTATTGAAATGTATTGAAATGTGCTGTGTTTAACTCTAGGTATCAACATGGGCTTTTGTTTCTAGCAATATCTGAGTTCAGCACTAGCTTTCTCTCTAACCTCTTTGTAACTAGCAAAGATTCTTTCTCTGAGTAGACAACAAAAATTATTTACTGTGATGCTGCTGCACAGACTCAAACTATTTAATTAAAACTATTGCTTCACCTGGTTTTCCCCATATTTTTTCTGTATTTTAATAGTTTATACTAACGCTGTTTGCTATCTGGTGTCGACCAGAGGAGAATGGGTTCCCCTTTTGAGTCTTGGTTCCTCTCAAGGTTTCTTGCTCTTAGGGAGTTTTTCTTGCTACTGACTTGCTCATGGCATCGATTTTTCTGTAAAGTTGCTTTTGACAACATCTGTTGTAAAAAGCGCTAAATAAATAAATAGATTATGTGTTCTTTTGTCTTTCCATGTTGAAGAATGAAGGGAATTTGACCTCTGTGTCACCTCATATATGTACTCCAGTGAAACAGAAAGTCAGAGAGTACTGTTGGAAGTTCCTAGACACTCATCAACTGAAAAGGGAAAAGATAAATGGAAAAAAAAAACAGTTCTATTCTCTTTCTAGGAATTTCTAGGGGAGCCAACAACCCTGACACGTGAGGTTTTGTTATATAGAGAAGATCTAATTATTTCTCAGTTAGGGTTTTTTTTTCAGAATAGATTATTTCAATTAAAGGTTGGATTTTTCTCATTTTTTTCAGTGTGAGATTAAGCTAATTCACCAAAAGGTGAGCTTCTTATAACCCCTTTTACTCATCTTAATCAGGGGTGCCAAAAATTGTGGAGGGGACGGCATTATTGTGCATTATACTAAAAACATTAACCTATAACCATACAGTGCTGGGACCTATAAGTGCCTGTAGCTGCAGAAACACTCATAAGTAATATTATTATGATATATAAGCTTTAGTGAAATACATTTTCTATGCACATTTCAAGATAAACACTGTACTATAAACTACAGTTTGTCACTGTGCAACAGTTGAAGTGTCTGCTATACTTTACAAGCTGCTGGAATCCAATCAACGTTGCTTTACACTTGGGTGAATTTCTGTCCTTTAGTAAACAAGGCCTTAGTCTATCATTGGGGGTAATTGGTTGGAGGTGATGTTACTCATCCGTGCAGCAGGAAACACATCAGTAAATAGCCTCTTTCTCTATCACCTGACCTCTGATCCTGCCGTTTTCACTGGTCACTGTTTGAAAAAGTAGGCCAAGGTAAAGTCATGGTTCTATGCTTTTCATTGAACAGGACGGATGTCTAAATGATTAATGTTTCCACATCGGCTGCATTTCTAAAGCTGAACCTCAGCTGCCTCAAATGCATTTATACCACTCTATACTGTGAATTTCACATCATCCTCGATCTACAGTGGACCAGGCTCAGGGGCTCTAGGGGGCACTGCGCTCTCTGCACAGCCTACTGCTCATATACAGTACTGTGCAAGAGCTTTAGGCACCTGAGAAAATCTCATTTTAAAAGCTTTTTATCTCTCAGTTTCCCACACGCATATTAATGTTGTGATCATCTTAACTGGTAGAGAGAGTGTTCAGTGTGATGCTCACTCTACCATTTAACAGTCATCTTTGTGCTGAGGTGCTTTTGGGAAATGCAGCCCTGGACAGTAAGCATTTATTTTCTCAGAAATACACTACTATTACATTAAATTCAAGGCTAGTATTAATTATGGTTATCATTTACTACCTGTTGACTAATCAGTACTTTATCATGTTAAATCAGGAGTGTATTTATGTTTCTTTGCATTCATTCTAATGATATTTGGTGTTCTTACAATTGAAAAAGAACAGTCACTGCTGAAGGTGCCTGAAACTTTTGCACGGTACTGTATATCAGCAAGAAGTGAGAAGGTTATTTACTCTTTATATCTTGGAAAATATCTTTTAAGGAAATCTTCAAGAAAAATGTTAGATGATGTGAGGTCACACACTTAGAACTGTATTCAGTGTCCCCAGAAAGTATTTGGACACTTTAACCATTTAACCACCACTATTAACCCCTTAAAATCCCAGGCTTGTTACATACTAAGGCTCATTATTCAGTAACTACAGGGACTTCAAGGCTAACAGGTTGAGCTATTTTTAGGTTATAGAACTGAGTAATAAAACAGGCCATGTAAGAGCTTCTATTGATGTTTCTTTAGGTTACTTCATAAAATGTTTAACAAAATAATATTTCAGAGACTTTTAGCACAACATCAGGCTGATGGTGGAGGCATTGTGTAAAAGAATCCTGGAGAAGAATTCCAGCCAGACTACTGTAGGCTACTGTAAAGCAGTACTGTGGAAACATCGAATACACGTTTAAGGATGGCACAAATGTTCAAACATGTTTTTGGGGCACTGTATATTATAATAATACATATACTAGTCTGCAATGTAAGTATTGGAGTATGTATGGATTACTTAAAAGGACCCCTATCATGGAAAAACAGATTTTCCGAGTTTGAAGTAATATGTAAACACTGTTAAAGTTTTAAAATGCTCATTCCTCAGTCCATATGATCTATATACTGAAACTAACCCGCAAAAACAGCCTGTTTTGAATTCATTGTTTCTTTGATGTCACAAGAACTAACACATTTACATATGTCCACCTATTTAGCCTACAGCAGTTTAGCCCCGCCCGTTCACGCTGAAGTCATAAGCATTGTTTCAGCTCTGAGTGCCTTCTGAATGAGGCAAAATATGGAGCAGTCAATCAGAACAAAGCTCAAGTTTTTCTTTTATTATTTTCATACTACATTTATTATAACATTGTCATGCGCTATTTTGCGTGGACTGCACTCTTAAAAGTGTGGTTCTTTGCATAATGCTGTAGAAGAACCATTTTTGCTTCCCTAAAAAACTTTTCAATGAATGGTTCTTTGGAGAAAATGAGATTTATGAATATAAAGAACCTTTTAAAAGTTTAAGGAACCTCCATACAATGTAAAGATTCTAGAAGTGACAGTTAAACTGTTTAAGAACCTTTACATTATGTGAACCTTTAAAGGGTTCTTTACATCCACAAATCACTTTATCAAACATGACTATTTAGCCAAGAAAAAGGGTTCTTCTATAGCATCATTCAAAGAGCCCTTTGTGGCAGCTTTTTAAAGAGTGGGCTTTGTAAAATGACTGGATGTAAAAACTGAGATATAAATATAGCACCACCTTGTGGAGGCAACTGAAGCATAATTAAAAAGACAAACATAAAAAGAACTATGAGCTGCAAATTACAAAGGAACATTTAAGCCATTGTCATGGTTCTACATATAATCATTGTCATTACTGAAGAATCCCTGAAGCAGCCGTTTCAAAGGTGCAGTGATTATTTCTTGTCAGACTATGTTCTAATATGTATGAATCTGACTGAATCCTTCATCGATAATTTAGTCCTTATTCATATCAATATCCTACATCCTACAGTCCCACAGTCCTGGATATGAGCCTGTGTGATTGTAGGCCTTCTGAAAAGCTTCTGATGGAGGAGAGAAATGAGAGCAATGCCTTGTTGAGATTGGAGTATTATTAGAACTATAGTGCTCTCTCCCTCAGACACTTGAGCGAGAAAAAGAGGCTGGAGGAAGTCACTTAGAGAGGGGAAGAGATAGGATAGGAGTAGTAGCTAAAAAAAAGAAGGTGTCAGTGGCATCTCTTACGAAGAGCAAAACATCTGAGATTGAAAGGTTCAGGCTTCGCCCCCACAAATAGACAACTCCATCAGCTCCCAAAAGCAGGAAAGCTTTCATCAGACATTTTATTGCTGAACCAGTGCATACACGCAACATGCTATAGATGCACTGATCTTACTCTTTCTCTATGGGTGCAAATTTCAACAAGTGGGAGCCAACATCAGAAGGCGTACCACTAGGGAGGGCAACAAAGAAGATGTAAAACTAGTGGAGAAAACTCATGTTGTCCATGACAAGCAAGACTAAACCTCCTCAATATCACAACATTGCTGACTTTAACTGTAACTAGTTATCTGTGCATGGCTGCGTTTCCCTTTGAGTTTATTGGGAATCATGTAATGCTGATAGAAGTAAATTATAAAAATACAAAAAAGCACAATACATTTGTTTACCTTTGGCAGCTTTCTGACTTCTGATTAGGAAATTGCTTGTAGAAAAATTGTAGAAAAATGTGTAAAAGATTTGCGTTTTGTTTAATTCCTTTTCATTATTTATCTATTTTTCACTGCCTCTTCTCTAAATCAGCACTACATCTCAGCATCATCTTGGATGCACAGTCTTTGTGAAAACCCTGACCTGTTGATATGAGTACTGAAAAGAAAAGCAGCACATTAGCCGTTTTTGTATCTGAGCACTGCTGCACGTTAAAATAGACTGTATTTCCTACAGCCTTACTGAAAAACAGCACAGACCAGCATGAATTTTATGCTGGTCTAAGCTGGTCTGGTGCTGGTTAAATGGTCACCTAGTATGGTTATGCTGGTTGACCAACATATTAGCCTCCACAACACGATATATATTGGTTTTGCTGGTGACCAGTCAATCTGGTCAATGCTGTTTTTTCTTTCAGGGAGCTCAGAGTGCGGGCAGTACATAGCCACTGTATTTTGGCTTACAGTGACAATGCAGTATCATCACTGCAGGAGTTTTTATGGACGTGTCACTTTCACTGTCTAAACCCAGGGAGTCGGCTGATCCTGAATTCTGATCCAAAACCAGCACTCTGTTAAAATGTTCATTTCTCGTAGTAGTATTGTAGGAACATCATATAAATAAAATTTTGTTCTTGTTCAGAACATTGTGACAAGTAGGTAGTTGCTTCTCTGACTGATTTAGCAAAAATCTGTGACAGAAATATACATGTCAGAGCAATAATATTTTATTTTTTAACATCATTATTCATTTTTAGCAACATTTGCATGCAAAGCACTTCATGGACCTGATGTGTGTGTAACTAACTAATTAACTCACTCACTCACTCACTCACTCACAAGGATGGGCACTTAGTTTCTTAGTTTTAGCATCAATGACATGGTTTAGCAACATCATTTTTTTTGTTTTTTTTTTAACAATAATACAGCAACTTTACAAATTTACAATATTATTCAAACAGCAATTAAATTGTTCAACAAAGGTTTATAATATTGCACTGTTGTAATTTTATAATGGTCATTAATCTCATGCACATATACACACCAGATAGATCACCAACTGCCAATAAAGCACTGATAATGTCAGTCTAGACAGCATTGCATTCCATAATGTGGTTATTTTGAACAACAATCATATAAAATGTCAGCAGCAAGGTGTCTTAATAACAGGTAAAAACCCAGAGATTTATATGAGGAGGTGTGGACCTCTTAAAAGGAGGACCTTCTTAAGCAGAGTCATAACTCAAACTTAGTATGTAGTATAGTAGATGACACCACTGCCCTATATGCTGCACATTAGGCTTCAATTTCCTGCTCGGGCATAACATTTTAGGCTGCTTTGGAAAAAAAAATCCTTTGTCTCTCTGGATGAGAATGTCTGCCACATACTGTAAATTAAATTCATGTTAATTCCTGTTTAAATTGTGACTTCATGCATAGGTTCCATTATGTGGTAAAAACTTATGCCGAAACGCTTTGAGAGATTTTGTGTCTATAGCCACAACTTAATGAAGAATGCCGTGGATATTCACCCCTCCTATTTTTTCTTTGAGCCCCTGGCCCTGACGACCTTGACTAAAAACAGTATTGAATGAAGATCAGTTATGTCTGCCTAATATGTAATCCGTGTAATTATGTCAGTATCTGTGCCAGTTCTGATGCAGTATATTAAATTGGTGCATCACCACAACATACAAACACTGCATCAAACTAGCCAAGAGTTTTCTTTTGAAGTGTTAAACAACAATCCAGCAGATCATATAACACAGATGAAACTGCTTGTAACGTCCATCAGTATTGGCAGAGAATAGAGAGAAGGCTTGTTTCCACATCACATCAAACTCAGTGAGAAACAACATGACATCCCAAATTTAATCATGTCATGATAATTCATTTACTCTGAGATTAAATGATACTTGCAATCTATTCAAATCACTGGAGGTAAAATAACTGCCGGGAAATCAATACCATTGTGTGTCGTTGTGAATCATGTTGGCTTTGTTTTGTTTTTATTCATTTTCAAATGATTCACATTTGTTGTGTGTTACAGAAACACACAATCACCTGAAATCACCTCCATTTTCAAAAATGCCTGCTGATCATGTCACTCACTGAATATTCTTCTCACAGTCTGAAAGATGTGGTGCTTAATGCAACCACTTGCAACTAAATTCTGATCTTGATCAGAAACATGTAGTACCACAAGTCCCCTACACTCTCAAAGCAGTGTTCCCATATGGAAAAAAATATAGGGACATATATATTTTTGTATATCTAAAATACATGTCAAACACATTGAAATTATCATTAAATAATAACAATTATATTATCATATCAACCTAATGTATTTTAAAATACATTTATATTAGACTTAGAAATGTACCATACAAAGATATATGTATGTAAATGTGTTTATCAAAAAGATATGAAAAAGCCAAAATACGTGTCTTATGCACTTCACTGTTGCAGGTATTGATATACTGTGAAAATGCAGTTATGATTTGATATCTTTCTTTATTTGAAATACATTTTGTGTGAGTGCTGTCTCATCTTTAGTTATCTGTAACCTTTGTTAAAACTATATACAATTGAAAAATATAATAACAAATACAAATAAATGCATATTGTAAATATTTTTAACAAATACTTTTTTGGCCATTTTCATACATTGCACAAATATATTTGATAAATACATTTGGAATATATTTTTTCCATTTGGGTTAAAATAACACATTGTGTCCTTAAGGGACATAGTGTTTAATACTTTAAATGTTGCGTTCTATAACGTTCTGTTGCACAGAACTGTGTCTCTGTAACACTGGTTTGACAGAATTCATGATTTTTTATTGTTTTCATGTTTTTTGCTCATCAGTGTTCTCTCACTACTTTATTCAGCATTCATTTAGCAAAGTATATCATACAACTGATAGTACTCAACCAATCCTGACTACAGCACTATGTAAGATTTCTTGTTAAAATTGAAAGAAGAAGCATTACAGAAGTAAAAAAACATGCTGAGGCGTTGGATTTCAAGGAGATTTTCAGAACACATCATATCTCTGTATGTATTAGCGTTACATGCACAGGCTTAGAAAGAATGTCTGGCTGGATGTAGGTCTCAAATGTGAAATCAACATTGTACTGATGAAAAGATGATGGCAGCAGTAGATAACTCACTCACTTTCGACTGAGTTCTCTTTATATATTGTAGCACTGGCAGAAAAAGAAACACAGAGGAGGCAATGATTCTGCTGCGGGAAGTGCTTTTTATTCAACACTCCAGCAGAAAAGCATATATAGACAACTGAAACAATGGGGGAGGTCACCATTAGCCACATGCCTCACCCTGATGGTGACCAACCCCCAGTACAAAACCCACCCCCCCCGACATAGCACAACACAATAACATACACACATAACTACAAAAAGTCCCATTGCCAGGGGTGCGTGCAAACCATGAGCCTCTGCATGGCCACACCTCCAGAGTCTCTAGGAGCCAGTGCTAGGCAGTAGCAGTTCTAGGCAGTAGCAAGATGCTACGTTGCCCCACCTTCAAAGGTCAGCTGGTACCCAGTGACCTACCAGCTTAAGCCAAGTCCTTGTCACAAGCATAAGCAAATGTTGCAGGGCACTCACTCCTCAGCAGTGAGCGGTCCTCTCCTGGGGCCACTCCTATTGTAGAGCTCCCCTCCCTCCTTGTCAGTCCCACACAGCCGGGGGTGGGGGCAGCTGGGGTTCCATCTCCACCGCTGGGGACTGACGAGCTCTACAATGGTCGCCTTCCAGGTGTGTGATGTGCCTCTCACAGTGCACGAGCAAGCTGGTCACTGTAAAGATATTGGTGAGCTCTTGGTGTTGAGCGCAATGAGCCGTCTGTACACGCCACACTTGACCCACCACCCATAGCTGTCGCTGAACCTCCTTGGCTGGCGTGTGTCCTCGGTCTTGCAGGGATGACTCACCAACTGGTCCGTGGCAACTGCTTGAACGGCTTCACTTTCGCTTTGACTTGCACTGGCCTCTTGCTCACTTGCCACACCATCGTGCCTCGCCATGTCCACTTTAGGTTCAAACCCACAACCCCCAACAAGTAACAGTAACACACATAACTATAACTAACAGACATGTAACATAAAACAACACAATAAGTCCCTTTTCCAGAGGGCATGCACACACCATGAGCCATTGCATGTAGTCATCATAGCTACGCCTCCAGAGTCTCTAGGAGCCAGCACCAACCAGTAGCAGGATGCTACAATATTCTTTCAACTTGCCCAAATTCATCAGATTCATCTGTTCAGGTAGGTCTGAAGCACAGCCAAGAGTAGAAAATGTTTTTCCACAAATTGCATGCAATTACACATTTCCAAATCCAATTCCAAATCCCCAAAACAGACATAGTGTAGCTTTAAGTGACCAAAAGTAATTCTTCTGCGGCATTGCTCCAAAGAACCCTTTTTAGTATGTTTTTTTTTTTTTGGAGTATACCTGCCATCAGTAGCCTCAGCAGTGAGATTTAAGCCGCTCCATGTAGCTCCACTCTGTAGCTTTCAGCCTCTTCACAGGAAGGCCAGCCCTGAACGGGTGTACAAAATACAGGGTGACTGGCGATGGAAAGTATTTTTCATTGTCTGCGTAAATCAACCTCAGTGGCTGTTTTGAATCACGAAAATAGCTTAAGCCTTCAGACTTCAAAGGAAAACGAACCATCCTGATAATTGGAGAGGGTGTAATTTGTCAAATAATAGACATAAAAAGGTGCTTCAGGATTATATGCCAAATGAATTAATGTCCCAGACTCCAACTTGTGTTCTGCCTCAAGTGTCTATTGTGTGTAAGCTGTCTAGATAAATAAATAAATGCAACAGCCTCTAGAGGCCTAATCGAGGTTGCATTCTGAAATCTCTGCACAGTGGTAGCTGTTTTGTATCACAATGAGGTAATAAATGGGAATACAAAGCTTTATGTTGTCTTCAACACCTCCTCATCACACATACACGTACAGACAGAGGGACGCATTTGCTCTTCTCTGTGTTTATGAGAGTATCGGCACATCACAGTGAGGCGTCTTTCTGCTCAGTGTGTGCACGTCCCCATATGTGTCTAATTGGAGAATGAGGAGAATTAATCCCACTCAGTGTCCCCAGGTTCCTCTGGCTAAACAATACAAGCTGGCAGGTTCAGGTGTGGGCTCCTCACACTGATAATTAGGCCAATCTCTTCACACGCCCCGGTCCACAAGAGGCCTCACAGTGGGACGCCAACAGTTGTTGCCTTTCTCCATCCCATACCCTCAGATGAGTCAGCCTATAATAAGCTAATATGCAGGCAAATAATGTCCTGTAGTACAACAGGACTTTCTCAGCTGCAAGGACACACGAACTGTCAAGAAAGTAAAATTGTACACTGTAAAGAATAGTTTGTCTGTTCGACCTAAAAAGCGACTAGATGTGATCACAAACAATTTAACTTGTTTTTATTCAATTCAAATTAATGCTTTGAATGAAACTATGTAAACGAAATTAAACAGGTTTGATTAACAAAAGCAGTGTTGTACATCATTTCAAACCTCAAAACACCTCAGATTAACTTCTGCCCTGTTACACTGTTAGCCTCCTCCACAGCTATCGCTAACCTGCACATAAAATGGCTTGGTTCTATGATGTTACAGATAACTCAATAAGTTGGTATTGTATGGCCATGAATTGTGATTTGTTGGCATATATTTCATTGTAGTAAGATATAATAACATCTAGCATTTTTTACCTTTTAAATGGTCAGGGCCCTTTTTTTAAAGACAGTATATGAAAAACCTTTAATTAGTATAGAGCCTCACATTATGTGGGGGGTTCTTTAAAATGTAAAAAAAGTATGATATCATGTAAAGAATGTGAAAAAATTAAGGAAAAAAAATGCTGGAGGGTTCTCCAGGAACGAAAAGTGGTCTTCTGTGGGATATAGCCAAAGAATCCTCTGGGACAACATTTTCATTTAAGTCAATGTATTAACTTATTTACACAACACATTTTCATTCAGTCAAACAGAGTAGAGTCAGCAGGGCTTCGTCACCAACTTTTTTTTACAATTAACATTCAGCATATGTTCAGTTTCTAAGTCAAACAGCCCACCTGGGTTCACTTATTTGAGTGTATGTATATAAATGGATAGTTTGGATGAAAAGGTTGAGGCAGGTATGGATCAGTGGATGAAAAGGTAGATATACATATGGACGGGTGAATGAATTTTCTTTTTCCAACTACAAGGTCATTATGGCTGTACCTGTAATATTCAGAGTGTACATGTGTCAAGGTTGTTTCTCAGAAAGCGAATGTAAATGACTCAACACTGCAGTTTAGTTTCTGAAATGAGAACTTTCTTGACTTTTACAGATTTAATATGTTTTCATAAAAAGGTTATCAATCAATATTCTTCAATCAGAGACAGCACAAATGAACTGGAACAAAGTAAAAGCCCATTCACTGAGATACTGGCATCTGTAACTATGCCATTTTAGCCTTTTGTTATATAGACAAAGAATAACCATAGCTGTTGGTTTGTGTTTTATTTAAGGGACCTTGTTACAAAAGACATCCCAGTGAATTAAAAATAAAGATTAAAACCAAATAAACAAATCTAAACATCTTTTTTACAATGAAAATTAGACTGAGATGATGTCATTGCCAAACTCAGAAGAGAGTAGTCCAAGTCAAAGGCCATATATTACAATTTTTTTTCCTGTGGTCCACTCATGAGGTTTGTGTGGGTTTACCAAAGAATTAATTTCACATGATCATTTTCCAACTTTTTTTTCTTTATACTTTATAATTAAACAGGCTGTTTTTATTATTATGCCTTTAAGACTTTAAACTTTAGCATGAATGCGCTGAAGCAAAGTGATGCAGGCTGAACGGGAGAATGTGATGACCCAATTTGTACCAGAAACCCAATTTGGACTATGCATGCAGGCCAAAGGTCATTGCTCACATCATTTTACAACTTTCCTGCACATGCCTTGTCCAAATCGGGTTGGTTGACGTACATTTTCACTTCACATGAAAAGCGACTATGTTGGAGATAAAAGGTTTTTGTTGGACAGTGACAATATGGACAGTATGAACTATGGAGCAAATAGTACATTTTGAAACCTTTAACAATGTTTATGCTAACTGCAACTCTCCCAGCTTCCTCAGCCCTCACACCACACAAACAGCCAGCCTGAGTCTCACTCCACTGCAGCTGAATACATGACAATGTCACTGAAAATTTCATAGTGAGCTAACAACTGTAATTTACTGTGTTGTCGAGATCAAAAGCAAGCAGCTAGTAGAGAGGAACATTAGCTACTAGCAAGGTCAATTAACTTGCATAGCTGACTAAATAGTATGCTTATTTACACCGAGGTTCATTTTATTTTCCTGCCTGTATCTATTTCGAAATGTTGCTTGTGTGTAAACTAGCAAATCGGAGCAGAGCTCATTAAATTATTTATGAGCCCCCCAAACAGGAAGAACAGCTTGTTTTATTCT
The DNA here is from genome assembly GCF_904425465.1 of Colossoma macropomum. Lineage (NCBI taxonomy): Eukaryota > Metazoa > Chordata > Actinopteri > Characiformes > Serrasalmidae > Colossoma > Colossoma macropomum. The sequence goes on along the minus strand of NW_023494802.1, from coordinate 7,911,595 downwards.
AGAGCCAAATCATAGGAATGTAAATGGGCATGTAAAACCACATCTGGGCATTTTTAGCCCTGACCAAAGTCGCATACCCTCTATGTAGACATCTGAAAACAATAGTACTGAATACTGAACAAGTGCATTCTATGGCCCCTTTAATAAATGCCCTATCAGATGAAGTAAAATTTGTGAAGTAAACATTTTATGTAATGCTGAGTAGTAAAACATCTAAAAAATTGGAATGTTTTTACTTATTTATGCATTAAAGCATTAATATCTACAACATTTCACTATTAAATCCAGCAGAAATTTACTGACCATGTTTGGACTAATGAGTGTTAATATACTCTCCTATAGCACTTAAGAGAAGGTTTAGTTCTCCAACTGTGATAGACCAGCAGTTAAAACTATCACATGTTCAGGTTGGATTTGTTGTGTTCTATTAGGCCGTTATATTTTTTCATATTTTCAAAAGGTGTTGAATAACTTTTTGCATTTTTTTTCCTTGTCTGTATGACCCTGGACCCCCGAAGCAGTTTCCACCACTTCATTGTTCAGCCCAAAGTTACGCCCTTGGTTGGAGATGATAGTATTATGTCCCTGTATTTGAGTCAGTCTCTAATATGCAAATGTGTTTATAGTTTTAGTGCTGTATCTATTTACTGCATATCTAAAGTTCTACATAAGTAGACATCAGTTTTTGGCTGCTTTACTGCTTTAGACAGTTCCTTCAAGTATCTCCTGCAGAAACGCTACCACTTATTATAGAACGATGGGGAAGAAATCACTGCACGATTCCTGGTAAGAGGCTGACAAAGATGACAAATTAAATTAGTTTAGTTTTAATTATATTACACAGCTGACATAGAGCCAGATAAATGTGACCGTGTGACAGTTTGACGGGCAGTCTTTTTATCTCTCTTTCCTCTCAGCTCTTCATGTCTTCCTCTTTCTCTGCTTCAGAAAATAAATGAAGCCAATCTACATCCTCTTACATGTCATGAACATTGAACCTGGAATCAGGTAGGTCTGTATGTGTCTCATGTACCAAATTAATGCTGCAGCCTTCACTAATTCTTAAAAGTAACATGTTAGATAACAAATTAGATTATATTAGGGATCAAAATATATCAGTTCTAACTCTTTGTGAGTCAAAATAGCAGAGGATTTTGGTCCATTGTTCATAATTTTTTTTTTATCATCTAATTCACCTTTCTGTGTTCCACCCACAAATGCATTTTGTCATAGCAAGTATTGCGAGGTTGGACAGACTTTACATAACACTGATAAAAATCCAATTTATCGTAATTAATTTAAAGTCGGAGTTCAGATTTTTTACGTAATATTGAGGTCTCATTTTAAAATGATATGACCTTTTAGATGTGTCCTCTTAAATAGGACACTTCATAAACAATGTTTTGTGGAGTATTCAGTTTGCAAATGGATGGTAAAAGATGCTGCTACACTAAAACTACTCCACATCTCAGATGTCCAGTTTTGGTGTTCTAGTGTAAATCTTCTTCTTTTTTGTCAGTTTAGTTTTCTCAGTAAGGGCCTCTTAAAAACTACACATCCTTTCAGATCCATAGCACTGTTTTCTCGCAGTGGAAGGATGGACAGAAAAACTTTTGGATCTGCAGATCTGAAGCAAGGGTGGAGCTTGATTGTTGCTCTCAAAGGTGAAAGCTTTAAGTCCCAGTTATCTGATGGTGACAATTTTGTTGGTCTACCAGGACTTACATGTTTGTTGGAAGTCCAGTTTTCTCTGTATCATTTTTTGAACTCTAGTTTTGGAAACTTCAGCTTACTTTGAATTTCTACTTTCTTTTACATGTGGATTATCTAACATCTGCAGACTGGCAATTATTTACGTATATATATGTGTGTGTGTGTGTGTGTGTATATATATATATACACACACACATATATACTGATCAGGCATAACATTATGACCACCTCCTTGATTCTATGTTCACTGTCCATTTTATCAGCTCCACTTGCTCTGTAGGTGCACATTGTAGTTCTACAATTACAGACTGTAGTCCATCTGTTTCTCTGCATACTTTGTTAGCCCCCCTTTACCCTGTTCTTCAGTGGTCAGGAGCCCCATGGACCCTCACAGAGCAGGTACTATTTGGGTGGTGGATCATTCTTAGCACTGCAGTAACACGGACGTTAGTGTGTGTTGCGCTGGTCTGAGTGGATCAGACACAGCAGTGCTGCTGGAGTTTTTAAACACCTCATTGTCACTGCTGGACTGAGAATAGTCCACCAACCAAAAATATCCAGCCAACAGTGTCCTGTGGGCAGCCTCTTGTGACCACTGATGAAGGACTAGAGGATGACCAACACAAACGGTACAGCAGCAGATGAGCTATCATCTCTGACTTCACATCTACAAGGTGTACTGACAAGGTACAAGTGTCTAATAGAGTGGACCGTGAGTGGACACAGTGTTTAAAAACTCCAGCAGCATTGCTGTGTCTGATCCACTCGTACCAGCACAACACACACTAACACACCACCACCACGTCAGTGTCACTGCAGTGCTGAGAATGATCCACCACCCAAATAGTACCTGCTCTGTGGGGGTCCTGACCACTGAAGAACAGGGAAAAAAGGGGGCTAACAAAGTATGCAGAGAAACAGATGGACTACAGTCTGTAATTGTAGAACTACAAAGTGCACCTATATAGTAAGTGGAGCTGATAAAATGAGCACATTTTATAATGAGCGTAGAAACAAGGAGGTGGTCATAATGTTATGATCGGTATATATATATACCTATGCCCAGTCTGAGAGCAGCTCATCATCACACCACCACCTGTGGCAGAACCAAGGACACCCACTCAATCTGAGTGTTTACACCTATGACCTTCTGGTGGCTGGCTTACCTCTCCTACCACTAGGCTACCAGCCACGCAATGAAACAAGTCAGGATCAGATGATTACTTCATATCCAGCTTTTAGAGATGTAAGGTCAAGCGATGAAATGGAATTGTCATCCTGTCTCACTCTCTGCATAGTGATATGACATGATGCTGAGGAGATTATCATCCACCTCTACGAGTATAATCGTTAATTTAACTCGGTTAATGAGGCAAATGGAAAACAGATTGAGAGCACATTCGTTTTTGTCTGTTTGCACAGACAGCTTAATGAGACCCTTCCATTGTGCTGACATGTAGGGCTGCTTATCTAATACATTACAGAATCAGGGAGATTGAAATCACTTCATGGTAACATGACATTATCACTGTGTAATGCTTTAGTCATCTCAAAAGCTATACCGAATGCAAAGTGCAGTGTGCGTTGATATGTAAACAAACTCTGCTTCAGTAATGCCGTACATTTACTAGTCTTTGTCCAGAGTAACCCAGCAACTGTAAGACATCAGGTGAAAGACCTCTTGCATTTGCGCAACCTAAAAGCAGGATAGTCACCTATATGTCAATAATGCATAGTTAAAATCCAATGGTACTTAACTACACTATAAACTATACACTATAAACATTATTTTGCAAAAGATGTTCTGTTCCCATTCTATATTAAGAAAATCCAAAATAGAGGTTTCTTGTTCAAATATTAATTATATTTCTAACCTCTAGTACTTACAGGTCTTATAGGTCCATTAGGTCCATAAATATTTGGACAGTAACACAATTTTTGTAATTTTGCCTCTGTACTGCAGTGGATTTGAAATGAAGCAGTCAAGGTATGATTTAAGTGTAGACTTTCAGCTTTAATTCAAAGGGTTTAACTAAAATATTGCATTAACCATTTAGGAATTACAGCCATTTTTTACATCTTTACATTTTTTTTTTACATTCCTCCATTTCCACAGGCTCAAAAGTAATTAACAGTTAAGTAGTAAGCAGTTCCATGGCCAGATGTGGCCTGTTCCCTCTAAGGAGATAAAAGGTCTGGAGTTGATTCCAAGTGTTGAATATGCATTTGGTAGCTGTTCATGGGAGTTCTAACGTGCAGTCCAAAGACGAGTCAGTACAGATGAAGGGGACCACCATTAGGCTGAAAAAACAAAACAATCCGAGAGATGGTGGAAACCTTAGAAGTTAGGAGTGGCCAAATCAACAATTTGCAACATTCTTAGAAAAAAAGGAATGCACTGGCAAGCTCAGCAACTCCAAAAGGCCTGGAAGTGCATGATCACAGAACTCTTTCCATGGTGAAGAAAAGCCCCTTTGCCACATCTAGTCAAGTCAAGGACATTCTGGAGGTGGTTGGTGTATCATTCTACAATCAAGAGAAGCCCTCATGAATGTAAATACAGACAGTTTACTTCAAGGTGCAAACCACTGGTAACACCCAAGAGCAGAAAGCCTAGATGAGACTTTTCCAGAAAACATCTAAAAAAGATTCTTCGGACAGATGAAACCAAGATTAACTTGTACCAGAATGATGAGAGGAGAAAAGTATAGAAGAAGAGTAAGGAAAGGAAGGGCTCATGATCTGAAGCACATCACATCATCTGTCGAACATGGTGGAGGCGGTGTTATGGCATGGGCATGGTATGGACTTAGTTATTGTTGTTTATTGATGTAACTGCTGATAGAAGTACCAGGATGAATTCTGAAATGTATAGAGCTGTACTTTTTGCTCACATTTAGTCAAATGCTGCAAAACCAATAGGTCAGAGCTTCACTGGACATACATTGATGGATAATGCAGCCAAAGCAACCCCAGAGCTTTATAAAGCAAAGAAATGGAATGTTCTTAAATGGCCAAATCAGTCACCTGACATTAATCCAATTGAGCATGCCTTTCCCATACTGGAGACAAAACTGAAGGCAGAAAGACCTACAGACAGGCAGCAGCTGAAGGCGGCTGCAGTAAAGGCCTGGCAAAGCATCTCAAGGGAGGACGCTCAGCATGTGGTGATGTCTGTGGGTTCCAGACTTCAGGCAGTCAATGACTGCAAATGATTTGCATCCAAGTATTTAAAATAATCCTTGTATTTATAATGGTTAGTTTGTCCAGTTACTTTTGAAACTGAGAAAATGAAGTGACAACGTCAAAAATGACTGTACTTCCTTTTTATCCTTAATCATGCAATATTTTTGTTCAACCCCTTGAATTAAAGCTCAAGCTCTACATTTCTTACATCTTGACTGCTTCATTACAAATCCATTGTGGTGATGTACAGGGGCAAAATTACAAAAATTGTAACTGTCCAAATATGTATATCCAAGTACAAATACCTGACTGTACATTGGTCTAGAAATATAAGCTTTATCACAAACTTGCTTAAAATACTAAATATCAGTTGTCACGTCATGTATGTTGTAAAACAATTCTCTGTGATCTGCAACATACATACATACATCATCTAAACCGCTTATCCTTCTGGGTTGCGATGGGGTGCTGGAGCTTATCCCAGCTGTCACTGGGCGGAAGGCGTGATCTGCAACATCAAACATTTATTCTTTTTCAAAAATTGTAAATAGCAGATTAAGGTATAAATGGGAAAATATTTTACTTCAGTAGTTTTAGAGTTCTTGCATTATAACACATACATGTATTTCTAAACATTTAACCTCAGTAATTTAAATAACTGACTCAAAATATGAAAGCCTGCAAAAGTGTTGGCTTCACCTATAGTGTACATTAAAAGACAGTATTTGCAAAGAATTTACAAACGATTCTCTTGACAAATGGATTTGATGTACAAGCAGTGAGAATACACCACAGAATATGCATCTGATATAAAAATACACAGTCTAAGTACCCTTCAGATAACAATGTTAATGTTTATTTTTAAACAGTATTGCATATGTATTGTGAGTTTTGTACATGATAATGTTAATAATGTTAATAAGCTGCCTGATCTTTTGATGATCTTTTCTCCTGATGGTTCAAATCATGATTGAATCTTTTGATGAGATCCATAAAATCCTTGCAATTGCTTATTGAAGAACATTGTTCTTAAAATGTCATATAATTCACTGGTACATTTTTGGGCAAAGTGGCGAGCTTCAAACCATCCATGCTCAAAAGGGACTGGGTTTTTCCTGAATACACCTTTTATACCCAACCATGATTGCATCTACAGTTCAAGATGTCTTCTGAACACTTCACAACATTCCCGGTCTTAAATCGCTCCTTTTCCAAGTCACTGCTTTCTGTTTTGAATTCCACATCTTGTCCCAACTTGGAATTGATATTTATAGTTATATATAATTTGTACAGAGGCATATAGTTATGTAGTTGTATATAATTGATAATAGACTGTCATATTAAAACACAGCAGATATCATTACTAACTGTAGTCTAAGTGCGTTTGATTCTGATGCAAGGCTTTGATAACCCTCCCTCACAGTCTTAGAGCATAACCATTTGGAAAAGCTGCTTTGTAAGGGCAGCTCTAATACTGGAGCAATCTCACAGTGGACACTTCTTACCTTTACAGCAAAAACCAACCTTGGCTTCACTGGACACCCTTAATGAGAGAATTTAAAGGCAAAGCCTCTACTTGTGCTCTGTCAGAAGTCATTAAGCACCGTCTCCAAAACGCCTCTGAAGCAATAACCATGCCCATTTGGCTGTAATGGAACTGGAGTGGAGAGAGCTACATGAATAATGTGTTTAATAGACTTCAATTCCTTTTGTCTTCTTCCAAAAAGGAAACAAAAGAGAAAAATGTCAAGGGCAATGAGTAAGGCAGAGCTAGATTATTGCTTCTGAAATTACCTTTACACCTGTGGCCTTTACCCCTGGAGAGGTAACGTGCTGCTGTGGTAATACATCACATGTCATGGAGCCGGAAGGCCTACTGCTTATGCACAAGTCAGGCCACGGCACCTGTGGATGCATATACTCATCCCTCTTAAAGACACATTAAAGCCCCAGGTTTTCATTTAAAAAAACACTTGATCATTAGATATTTGAGCTGTGGGCCATGTCATTGGTGTTTCTTCCCCAGCTTTCCTGCAGCTGTCTGTCACAGCTTTTCTCTAAATTGTATTCTCAGTTAACATTATTCTAACTAGCTAGTTCTAGCTAGCCAGACAGCTCTTAGAAAGCACATATGAAATAAAGAACTTCTTGAAATTTTACTGCAGTAGTATAGCACAAAAATAGCTGCAAATGAGAAAGCAAGCATGGTAGATTGAACCCCCAAGCACTATGGTAATGAAACCTAAAAGGTTTACTAGCTAACTGTGGCTACATAGGTTTACCAGCTAACTGTAGCTACACAGGTTTACCAGCTAACTGTAGCTACACAGGTTTACCAGCTGACTGTGGCTACTTAAGTTTACCAGCTAACTGTGGCTACATAGGTTTACCAGCTAACTGTAGCTACATAGGTTTACCAGCTAACTGTGGCTACACAGGTTTACCAGCTAACTGTGGCTACACAGGTTTACTAGCTAACTGTGGCTACACAGGTTTACCAGCTAATTGTGGCTACACAGGTTTACCAGCTAACTGTGGCTACATAGGTTTACCAGCTAACTGTAGCTACACAGGTTTACCAGCTGACTGTGGCTACTTAAGTTTACCAGCTGACAGTGGCTACTTAGGTTTACCAGCTAACTGTGGCTACACAGGTTTACCAGCTAATTGTGGCTACACAGATTTACCAGCTAACTGTGGCTACATAGGTTTACCAGCTAACTGTGGCTACACAGGTTTACCAGCTAACTGTGGCTGCTTAAGTTTACCAGCTAACTGTGACTACACAGGTTTACCAGCTAACTGTGGCTACTTAAGTTTACCAGCTGACTGTGGCTACTTAAGTTTACCAGCTGACTGTGGCTACTTAAGTTTACCAGCTAACTGTGGCTACATAGGTTTACCAGCTAACAATACTGAAGAGCCAGTATCTTATATTAAAGTAAATTCTATCCTAGTAACTTTGCTAGTAACTCCATGCTAGTAAGTGTATAAGCCATTTGGGGCCAGTTTCATGGACAAGGATTATACCTTAGACTTAACTGCAATGCCATAGGTGATCATCACTTGAAATTCCTTTTGGTCTAAAATTAGTCTGCTTCTGGGGAAACTAGCCCTTAGTGTGGCAAATACATTCCTAAGGCAATTAGCTTTTAACACTGTTTACTAAAGAAAATGATCACTGTGGATTTTTTAAGAACCTCCTCTCCCCCAGCTTTACATCCTCTGGTAGTAGTCCAGCAGGGTTATTAGTAAAGTAACCACTGAGTAATATTTTATGCTGAATATTTAATGGCCTTATGTTCCTATTACTAGATGCAGAGCATCATGCATCAGTATGCAGTTGCTAGATGCAGTATATCATACATTGCAAAGTTAGATGCTATAGATGTAAAATAGCATGCAATTGCGCTATTATAACAGATCCACACAGAGCAAGGGGAGAAGGAGAAACAAGAAAAAAATCATAATGAGGTAAAGATTGCTCCCTCTGCTGCAATCAGCAAACGCATAATGCAGTCAGAAGAGTTAAATCTTCTCCAATCTCGCTTTCTGCTATTGCTTGGCCCATCCTGATCCCTGTCATGTTGCAATTTCCCTTAAACATTTCGGATAAATGCAGAGGAAAGCACTGGCAGAGAGAGGTCGGGGGGACCAACAGGACTCATATAAAGAGGAGAAATTTCAACCAAGTAATAAAGCCACACAGTTTTGCACCCCCATCAGAAAAGATGCGATCAAAAGAGCATCTCAAATCGGTCCAGCTCTTACAAAACATCACAATTTTTGCCTGAAGTGCAGAGGAACTGTTCTGTGTGATTTTGCCTACAGACATGATCTGCAAATTGATCTGAAAGGGGCAGGACAACAAAAATATTGGAGATGCACACAAACTTCTGTTGATTAGTGCAGTATAAAAAGTTCTGAGAAGTTGTTTCCATGCTAAGCTGCCTGTTTGTGATCACAGTGTGCAGTCTTATAATGGTTCCTAGGTTCCTCTTGAGTTGGGTGTATGATTTTAGGCAAAAACATTGATTGGTAAATAACTGCATTAAAAGGACGTTCATTAAGCTTTAAAAGGTTCTACGTACCCCATGCATCTCATTTACAAGAGCGGTCCTTTGAACCATTAAAAAGCTTTCATGGAACCAAAAGTGGCACCACTACCAACAACGCTTTCTCTTTATTTTGGAACACTCTTAAAAGGGAATCCTGCTGTTTTTCTGTAATATTATGCAAAATTTCTGCATAATTACATGGTTAAGATGTAAATAGACATTAGAGATTTGATATAAAATGCATCACACTAGAGAAAAACTTACGATCAGAATTGTTCACAGTGATAGTGATAGGAACTGTACATCCAAAGCATTTAATACCGCTAAAACCTGCCTCACAGAAAGCTGTGATATGAAATGACTACAAATATGCTGCCTAATACGAGTCACTGTTTTCTCTACAATGCATCATTTTACATCAACCGTTCTGAATGATGTTGTTTACATCTCAACAATTGAATTATGCACATTTCCTAAATGGTTCTTGGCTTGGATTTACAGTTGTAGGAAAAAAAAAAAACTTTAGTTGATGAATAAGTGGAGATTCATTATGCTTTAAAAAGGCTCTTCGCCCACACATTATTCACAAAATAGTTCTTTAAAGAACCATGTATTAAAAGATTTTAGTGAGCCAAGAGTGGTTTTTCTGTGGCATCACTACAAAGAAGCTTTTATTTTATTTTTTTTCAAAGTGAAAGATTGCTAAAATTTGGGCCTCCTCGGGTGAGACCGATGTAGAGACTCTAATGTGATCTGTACGAACTCAAAAAGGTGGGAAATAAACACTCACATTGGTCTGGTTTTTAATTATCAGTGTTTTGGCCAGCAAGCCACCAAGGTGCCAGAATTCCCAAGGCAAACCTTTCAAACCCCTCCACCACCTGCTGATAGTCATGATGTCCTGATTATGCATTCGTGCGTCCCTATTGCTGTAGTACCACAACAACCTGCTTCCTTGGTTACAGTTGATGGGTGATTAAGGTAAAAAGAAAGTGTATGAAGAGATACGGTTTATAGTGATTAAAATACAATGATTGCAATAATGGTTGTGCAAATGTGAGCAGAACATGCTTCAGAAGGTAAATATGCTGAAAAAGAAGAGAGAGCACCTCACTAGCGATAAATGAATTTCACCCAAGCCTGCTGCGGACTCTTAAAGAGTAAGTGCTGTGACTGACGCTTCAACATATTTCAGCTTCTCTTGAGAGACTCCTTTCCACACTCACTCACTCACAGATCTGAATATTTTATTTCTGAATGCTGAAAATGACTGACCCGCCTGATATCCTCCTTGTTTATAGCATTTTAAAAGCATTAAGATATTTCCAGTAGCAAAGGGAACTTTCAGTATGAATGAACAATATGCATCACATAAAATGCCTTTTTTTAAACCTCAAGTGTGCTCTCCATGGACATTTTGGGCATTAATTACCACTCCAATGAGACGTAAGACTACTCAGTGTGCATTACAGTGTGTTGAATAGTGCTAGCATCTCTCCCCTAGAGGCCTAGTGTATTTTTAGAGCACTAGTACGCTGCTGGGAGTTCTGTCAATGCCTGGATCCTGTGAAGAAGAGAAGTCCAGCTAAACGGACAGAGGCCGTTTACGGGGACAATCACTGTCACTGTCAATGCTTTAATCAGCAGTACACATACATGTATCCATAGCCTAAAGAGCTTCATAATTTTGTGTAAAGCATAATAAGCTTAGCTTGTATTTTTGTTACCACTTAATTAGTGTGAACAACAATATGACATAAATGTATGGTCCTGGACACGTTACTGTGGACATACACGACACTGGTGACACCATAGGATACAGCAGTTGATGGCTAGTTATCGTTGAATTAGGATTTCAGATGGGACAGAGTAATAGAGCAAAACATGAAAATATGCCAAAGCACTATTTTTATTTCGTTGTTTTGTTTGGAAACAAAAAGGTTAAGATCTTGAAATGCTTGATGGATGATCGATCAATCAGAATTTTTGTCTCCATGCAATCTAGATAGATGCAGCTAAGTTAGCTCTCTTATTAGTCCTTAGTACTTCACTGACTGAATACTAGCAATAGGCTAAGCAGGTATCAGTTAGATGTTTGAAATGGAAAATGATGAAGGTCTGTTTACTGGAAGTGTCACTGTGTCACAGTGTTAAATAAAATTAAAAATCTATGTGATTGTCTGTCAGCATTAGCGTTAGCTTTGTGCTAAAATATTTTTAGAAATCCCATAGAGGTGCTAGCTCTAATAGTCACAGTTTTCTACTAATAACATGACTGTTTGCCAGATTCCCACTAAACCATTACCGTGTATATTCTCTTGAAAATCCATAATGATATTTATGTATTTATATTTATGTATGTTATATAATCATTGTATGTAAAAATTTGACACAAGAAGGAATAATAATGAGTAAACAATTCTGAATGTCCATGGAAAAACTCAGAATCCAAACCTGCACAGCAGCAAATCTACCAAGGAAATCTCATGGTCATGGTCAGATACATGGTTGCAAATTCTGGTGAGTTAACGTCAAAGGTAGCTGCAAATGGCTAATCGAACTATTCAGGATTATATCTGAAGTGAAATTATACCACATGTTTAACATTAAATGAGTGCATTTATGTAGTTGAGCCTTTCAATTAGGTGCTTGAAAAGCTAGTCTTGCTAACCACGATTGACTCAGCCAGACTATTCCACCGATTCACACTAGACTGGACCACTGCTTTTCCTGAATTCAGAGTCAGAAATACTGTATCACAAGCTGCATGATCTTAAAATGATTATTTTCTGGCTTGATCATTAAAACCCATCCCTGTGTGAAATGCTGTAAAACTGTTTCACATCTAACATTAACCCACCTGCAAGACAAAACAGCTCAAGAGGCTGATCAGTGACTAAATGTCATGGGCAGTGGCTTTCAGATGAAAGAGCAAGCCTGGAAAACAGACAAAACAGGCAGAGTGAGGCTGATTAGCTCTTTAAAACACGAGCAGCAAATTAGCAAAAGCCTGGCCTGTATCACAGCACTATTTTCAGCTCCGGCGTGACAGACCATGAATAGGCAATGTTTGAAAAAGAGCTGTAACCGTCTCCTGATAGCATTCTGAAGAGCCAAATCAAAATTGGAGTGGTGTTTTTAGCCTCTGGTGTCCACAGATTGAATCCTGTTGTCATGTGGAACACTGTGGATGATGAGCAGCGATGAGTGGAATACAAAATCGACTGGAGATATAAGAGCATTTAATATAGTTCTTACAACATAACTGCATATTGTGACGGCAAAACGATTGCTGCACTGTACTGGTTACCCAGAGATCAGTGTTGGTCATAGTACCTTCCAGTTTCCAAGTTTTGGAAATAAGGACGATGCTGTCAGTTCCAAATTAACATTTAGATGACAGTGACATTGGGGTTTTGAAGCGAGTGAACTGTTTGGAAGGGTTAGGAGGGATAAAAAGGGGTTAAGGAGCCTAACCCAGACAAACCCACAAGCCCAAAGGAGTGTGGAGTGTCTGTGAATCCCTCAGCTCATCACAGCCTATTAATCCAATTAGCGAGGCGTTTTCACATACAGTGGGGAGGACCAGGCTTCCTCTTATTGGCTTTATTTTTGGCCCTGACGTGTTGCCACCAGGAGCGGAGAGCAGCATGTAACGGAGAGAGTGTGAGAGTCCCCGTGTCGCTCAGTGAGCTTCCCTGATCATCTGCCATGTCCCTTACACACTGCATCCCCTCCCCTCAGGCCCTCTGACCATCGATCCCCCGCTGCCCTGCTGAAGCCTGTCCTCAGACCCAGCCTTCACATCCACTCCAACTGCTCTGGCTTTTTATAACCCTCATCCTGTGAATACATAAGAACCTTTTGTTAGGAGACTCAAAGGTGGCTCACACTCTTCTGAGTGACGCCATAGACAAATTGCTTGTGGTTCCCTAAAGAGCCTTTCAATACAATGGTTCTTCAAAGATCCATTTTTGAAAATAAGATATGCGAGTGTGAAGTATCTTTCACATAATGTATAGGTTCTACACCAATTAAACATTTTCCTAAAACCATACAACCATGTAGGATCTTTTTTTAAAAAATATGCGAACATGAATCATTTTGAAAAATAAAATTTAAGGAAACTTCCACATAATGTAAAGGTGCTATACCAATTGAAGGATTGTTTGGAGTGCACAATATATTGTTTCCAAACAGCACTTTTCAAAATAAAGGTGTCTATAAGGGTTCTTTAGTGCCATGCCATGGACAAACCAATTTGGTGCACTAAAGAACGTTTTCATGAGTGGTTCTTCATAGAACCCATTTTGTAAGTGAGTTTTGCAATTATGAATATTTTTAAAGTTTAAAAAAATCTTCATAGGCCATCAGGTGAAGGTCCTATACCAATTTAAGTTAGACACCATAAAATAACCATATTTTTTAACTTTTTAATGGTGATTCTTCATAGAACTATTTTTGTAGGTGAGATTTGTGAGTGTGAAGAATCTTTTCTACAGTTTGAAGAACTTTTCACATAATGTAAAGGATCAATACCAACTAATGATTTTTTTCCCCTTAAACTGTAAAACCAAGTCAAGAACCATGTAGGAACCTTAATTTTATTATTTCCTAAATCCTGCATATTTTTTGAGTCTACACTTTTCAAAATAAAGGTGTCTGGAAGGGTTATTTGGTACAGCACCTTAAAGAACCCTTTTTCTAAATGAGCTGTGGGACATATTCTGTAAAATTTCTGAAGAATTAAGGCACTCAAAGAAGCATTTACTTGTCTTCTCTGTAGATAAAATCAAGCTGATATGTAACTTTACTGTCCTACCTTATGTGTACAACCAGAATGTTTAAAATCTATTACAGAACAGCTTCTGATACAGTGACTGTTGGCTGTGAATTCCCAAGTTAACGGCAATGGTAATAACACAATGCATTCACTTACGACAGCAAGACACATGGTTAGGGTAAATGAAATAACACATAAATGAAATGTTTTAACATGTTAATATGAGTGAAGGCTGTGCGTAAATCCAGTAGCCACTGTCATTTATACTGAGATTTTTATCCTGTTCGAATTAATCATAAGCATTACGGATATTCTGAGGTGAACTGGCCTTACCCCAACCCCCCAAAGAAAAAGTGTTCCCAGCCCCAAAAGGGTTCTTTGGTGCAATGCTATCAAAGAACAATTTGCAGTTCAATAAAGAACTTTTCAATGGGTGATTCTTCAAGACGAGTCATTTAGGAACTTATTCCTTTAAAATGTGTATGTATTTCCACATGACAACAGTTTCATGATTGTTCAGTGACGAGAGTATAAATATATCAGTCAACACTGTTATTATTAAGTTTTTTATCCATGAATGTACCTGATAAAGGTACTGCCTTTTTCATCTTTTGTACTGCATGTCAACATTATTTTGTGGATTTTGGTTTTATAACAAGATGGCTAATCTTTTTATATATGTTTTTCTTTTTTCTCTTTTCTCTTTTCTGCCCCTGGTACATACGTTGTTCCTTTTAGTTAGTTGTCACCCTTGACTTATTTACAGATCATGTGTCAATGTTAATAATAATAATAGTTACAAAAAACAGCTTCCTGTAGTTCACTATTCACTCCAAATGTCTGTACAAGCCTGCATGAAGCCTAAGAACAGATAGAGGAGGAGCAGGAAGGCCACGGGAGAGTCATCCTGTCCTTCAATCACTGTGTATTGTAATCCCTCAATAGATAAAGGTCTTTGAACTGTCATGGTTCCATGTGCGAGTCAAACACAAAGTACCAGCGATAGGGGGTTCTGAGGTCTTCCGCTGCGGCTGCTGACGGAGTGGGTGAGGAACACAACAGCTCCCTGCCTCTGCACCGCTGCTCCTGTACACACACATAATTGGCACGCAGACCTGAAGGTCAACCTGCTTTCTTCCATTTGCCAGCACCATTTCTTGTAGGCTAGCAATCAAGGTTGCTTCCCATTCTCGCCATTTCAATAAAGAGCTTTTTCAAATAGAGATGGAGCTGCTCACAGAACTAGGGCAAGATTTCATCTGCAAAGCCTCAGAAAAGAGGATTAAGACCAATAAGGAAGTGTCAGATTCATCACATCAGAATTAATTAGTGTAAATGTCAAGAGTTCCATTTAAAATTTGCGTTCTGTAGTGAACAAGAAAGCTGTGACAATGTTAGTAATTTACTGACATGTCATAGTAACCACACTTCAAGGTTATGTTCAGGCTGAAGGCTGTAATTAAGGGGTTGCTGAAAGATTGAGACTCTCACTTTCCTACAAAAAATACAGCAGCAGAGCCTCATATTCCATAAAGAACTAATGAAGAGTGATTAGTAAGCACATGAGTAAGTAAAAGCATATTCATAACCAAAGACTATTCAGTAGTTTAAGAGATGCCAGTATGATTAAGCAGAATAAGCAGCGAAAGTCTACATTCCAAGGTGAAAGTGGTCCTGAATTGAATACTTTACATGAGTTGATGTGTCACAAAATGAAATACCCTGACTGGTTACTGTGTGCTTTGATTTAAAGGGATGATTTGGCAAAAATCTAATTTACACAATTTTCCACTTTCTTCAAATTAAGCCAACCAGCCAAGACATGTTTGGTGTCTAAATTTAGCTTCCTTAGTTTGGCATTGGAGCGACATAGCTAATGTTGCTAACAAACACTGGAAGTCAATAGTCACCCAAATCTTGCTGTCTAAAGTGGCTTTCTGCAGTGTTTAGCTGCAAGTGATTTTTTATTTTTATTTTTGTGGTTTATAGTAAGTCATAATGTTTCTTGATGAAGAAAAGTTCGAGTAAGTTAACAGAACTTTTGGGAAAGTATTTAAGGAAAAGATTTGGGTGACTATTAAACTCTCTGATTGTTAGCCTTGTAGCTCCACGCCTGTATTTTGATTGCAGTGTTTTTGGTCACAGATCATCTCAGCTGAGATGCTTATGATGACACACTCCCTCTTATGTTCTATTGTTTTAATACAATAGTTTTGAAAAATAAAGAAAAATACTGACGATTAATTCAGCCAAAAAAGTAGTAGCCTTTGGGTTACAGATAGAGCCATAAAACTTTGTCAGGTTCAATTCAGCTTTTTAAATTTTTGTTAGATTAACTTGAATGTCATTTTGTTCCAGCTATTCTGTAAAGTTTTACATTTTCAATTGCATCCTGTACATTTCTGGCTAATTCCAGTCTAAGTTTAATTCTAAGTCTCTTCTTCAGAATTTGGACTGCAAAAATGGTGTCTTGTCAAGTAAAATTCTCTTAAATATAGTCAATAAATGCAATATTTCTCCTGTTGAGATAGTTGTAAGCCTAATTAAAGATTATTTACCTTATACTAGACATTTAGATTTAGAACAATATGCACTTTAGACATGCAAGTTATTTGAAATTCTGCTCAGAAATTGTGCCTAAACTTTAGTTTCTAACCTGGTCCTCAGGACACTTTAGATGGTCCACATCTCTCCTTCTTCTCTGTGTGCTGCAAGTTGGGTTGGAGCAAAAATATGGACCATCTGGAGGGACCCTGAGGACTAGTTTGAGAACCACTAGTCTATAATATTCATGCATAGATGACTATTAAGCTGGTTAACACAGTAAAAAAAGGAAAGCAAGTTTGGGGAAATAACAGAAGTTTAAGTCTTAATCCAGACAATTACAGCTCATTACATGCTTGAGGTGAGGCTGCAGCTAAACTTGGCTTCCCGGTTATCAGCAGCTGAATTTAGCCTTCGAGTTCCACAGGATGCTCTGAGCTGATATAAAAACCTTCCAAAGGGTCCGCTTATGACATTTGTGTGGGTTTATGTACCAAAACCATCACAATATTTGCCTGACCATTTTCCAGCCTCGCTTTATCTTTTAGAATTAAACACACTGTTTGTTACTGTCCCTTTAAGAATTGTGTATGTAAATGACCTCTGTCCTGATAGGCTGCCCTGTACTGAGCCTCATTCACAAAGCAGTCTGGGATGAAATGCTTCATACAGCTTCTATGTGAATAGGTGGAGCTAATCTACTCTAGGCTGAATTAGTGGATATAGATTCATTGGGTTTTGTGACATCACAAAAACAAGGATTAAAACAACAGGTTTTGCAGATTAGTTTCTATATATGGTTCATATGGACTGGAAAGTGAATATTACGTATAGTTTAGAAGCTCTATGTTTAATAAATCAAGCTCTTTTAGTTGTGAAAAGTGAGGAATATTCAGTTTTCCATGATATGGGCTCTTTAAAAGTTACATAGAAGCTGAGTTGTATCATGTCTTAATGAAACCACATCATGTGAGTTTGAGGTGTAGTTTGCCTTTGCAGTTCAACCATGCATTATATTTGATATATAGTCTACTTATTTAATGATTTTTCAGGTAAATAAAAGCAAACCAGAGAAATTTATTCATAAGATATTGTTTGATATTTCTTTTTACTCAAAAAAGTCATGTCTGTGAAACAGGAGAGGAAATGATCCTTGTTGTACAACTTACTTGACTGTGTTTTTTGATCAATGAATACATTGCACCACACTTTTCGATGATTGTGTTTTCCTCCCTTTTGTCCATGACTCACTGTTGCTCACTGGTGACTCAGACTTGAGAAGAGACTACAGCACTACTTTTTTATCTCATGGATCCTGGTCATTCTCATCCAGACCAAGTCAGAGTCCTATGCCGCACAGATCCCTTAATAGCACCCCACTGTTATTGAGCCAAGTACTGTGACCATCAATCTGAGATGTCAGCCACCATCTCATCAAGTGTCATATCTCATTCGCTTTCCCTCTCCCTCAGTGGAGAGCAAAATATCTTTGAGCAAATGAAGTTAGCAAGGTGCAAACACCTCTTAGCTATTTAAACCCCACAGCAGTGAGCAAACTTCACAGCTAGAACTTCTGAGAGGCCGATATCTTCATTCTCTACTGCACAAGAATATGACGCACAAAGGTGTTCGTTGCCACAGTGTAGGAATCGGTTCCAAAACTGTACAAAGAAATTTAATTTGTCCAAAAATCTTCAGCACTGAAAAACTGACCGTGACCCAGGAGACCTGCAGAGAGAGCGCCAGTGGCTTGTAATAGTAGAGGCAAGTCAGCCGGTGCAGATGAGTCTGTGTTTAGACATCTGTTGCCGTGACTGGACCAGCTGTACCCTGATCTCATTTAAGAGGAGAGCAGCTCTGTCTCGAAAGAAAATCAAATAAAAACATGTTAAGCAAGATTTCACTCTTCATGATAATTGATTACTGCATTAATTTGTATGCTCTAGTCTGCACTGGTTCTTTAAAGGGGAATACCACTGATTTTTCACAGTTTCTGTAAAATGTAGTGGTTAATTTGTATACATTCAGAGTTATTTGATGTTATATGTTCCACTCTATCACTGCTGTCTGAAACCTCACAAACCTCGTATTTTTTGTTGTTTTTCAGTTTTTGACATAGTTTGAAAATGCCTGCTGCTCTTTATATTGTGTGTAAATTTCATGAAATTTCATGAAGAATGGACCATTGACTTACATCAATTTGGAGATAAGAGGTTTTCTTCCGACAACAGCGATATATATATATATATATATATATATAATATATATATATATATATATATATATATATATATATATATATATACTGGCCAACTACTTCATCAAGAATTTAGAGATTAAGTTATTTTATTGTATTTTCCTGTTCATATTTACCTTAAAATAGGGCACTCATTTTCATTACAACACACACATTCTGGTGCATTTTATGGGTTTAAATTGCTATTTTGGAAGTAGGAGCCGTATATTCAAGTGGATTATCTCTTTCTAGCAAGTTTGTACTTCACAGATATATTATTTGTGTTGTTGAGATCACATTATGAATAAATTCACAACTTTTTTGTTATGAGTCAGAACTGACCCTTATGTTACAAACTAAGCCAAAAGAGTTTTGTTTATTTTTGCTGAAGATCTTGTGGGCACTGGGGTCAAATTGATTATATTTAGATGAGCCATTCTACCCTGAGGGGGGATGAGGATCATGCTATTTTGGCGATTTTGACATGAATCCCTCTCTTTCAGCATTTTACTGCACATCAGTTTCCTCATCAGAGGATAATTCCTCAAGCTCTCAGCATCTTGCAAATCATGGCCATCTTCTTGATCAATGATTTAATGGGTTTTGTATATATTATTTATATAATATATATATTTAATGTTTTCTTTCAGCACTATGTAGCCTTATTACACCTGCAAGTCCCTCTTTTGTGTTCTGGGTCAAAACCGATCCTTTACAGGTATATATATTTATATATTTCATTTTTTTCCTTCTCAGATGTTCCGCTATTTTATACCAGTTGATTAAACATAGAAGACACATGTACATTTACTGGTCATTTTGGATGATAAATAAAATGACCATATATTTGTTGTAGACATTGTGACCCCTCCTATTCCACTATAAAGAAATTAGTCTACAAATGTCTGTGAATGTCTGTGATTGGAGCAATAGAAATGGTCCAGAACTACTTAAAATAAATTCTTGTTACATTAACTCACAGAGTAAAAGCTGAGAGTGTTTTGTCTTTCTCCTGAACAGTTACCTTTATGGAGATCCAATACATTTGGAGTTCCAACGGTGATGATACATATGCTTAATAATTCATCTCCTCTTTGTTGTCTTTAACATATGGCGTCCTCTCCTGAAGCATGCTCTTTAAGTAACCCATATAGTGCAATATACAGATGCTATTATGCACCCACATGCGTGGATCTCCTCTTCGTCTCCTCGCTGGCCCAGTAGTGGGGGACCTCCTACTCTCTAGCATGATCTAAATAAACAGCCCATGGCGTTCTCCCATGGGTTCTCATTGATAGCCCCAGGATGTGCCTCTTTGATTAAGGGGAGGAAGAAGTCATTAATTATGCAAGAATGCGATTAATTTATTTTTCCTGCCCCCGCTTCTGTTAGATCTCCCCGTCACCCCTGACTCCATCCTCATTTCGACCCACTGTGATCCATACAGTGCAGGAAAAGACAAATATGGCTTTGTGCTCATTACTAAAACATCAGAATGGAAATGTGTTAACCTTTGGGGAAGCACGTCATTTGGACCTCTGCTTGCCCTTTGTTGTTCAAGACATGCTTACTCATACAGTACATGTCCAAAAGTTTGTAGACACATGCTCATGCAATACTTGTTCTGGGGAATTTATAGCTTTTTCTCCTTTGCTGCAGTAACAGGCTCTACTCTTTTGGGAAGATTTTATACTAGATGTTGGAATATCACTGTGAGAGTTTAATAATAATAACAATTTTAAAATAAATAATAAGTAAGAATGATATAATGATATAAATGATATAATGATATAAAAATTTAATTTAAAAATAAAAATAATTATAATAATCATCATCATCATCATCATCATCATCATAATAATAATAATAATAATAATAATAATAATAATAACAATAATAATAATAATAATAATAATACATTTTATTTATATAGTACTGTTCATACATTTAAAATGCATTAATAAGTGCTTTATGTGTGAACAAAAAAACAACAAAAAGAAAAGAACAGGAAAGAAAAAATAGAAGGAATTAGTAAAATAAAATAGTATGTAATAGTACAAAAAGTATGGAAAATAATAAAAGCTATCTAACTGCTAAATTATCTGCATATTTATAAAAACTGACTTCAGATCTTTTCATAATCTGACTCAGTGGCAACAAATGCAATGAAAATAAAAGTGGGCTAAGTACAGAGCCTTGTGGTACACCACAAAGAGACTTGTTCACATATCATGAGACTTATTCACATACACTAACAAAATATTGTTCATATTGATTTGATTACACTCAGCCACAAGAGCATTAGTGTGGTGTTCAGTTTTGGATCACAAATACCAGCCTAATACATCCCAAAGGTATTGGGTGGTGTCCCGTCACTCCAGAGAATGCAGTAGGGCTGTACTGTTAATAACTGACTAAAAAAAGTTCCAAATGTTGCCTTTAAGTGATTAATCTATATACAAATAGATGTTGAAAATTCTAACTCCTTTTCTTTTCCAGTTACATATATAATATCAGAAGCTAAGGCAGGTTTGACTGTCTTTGTTTAACTGTGAAAAACTGTAGCTACTTGAGGTTAATGCTACTGTATAGCCATCTAAACCAAAAGGATGCTGCCAACAGTGGACAAGAAAATGGCAGTATTTATCTTACAGGCATCCAGGGGAGCATCACTCACCGAATGGCCAGCCAAGCATATTATGCTACCCTGTATTTATTTATTTACCTCCTTTAGTGAAATCTACCATGTCCTCTTTTCTTCTTGCACTGAAACGTTCACTCACAGAGTCAGTCAGTAAACCTTTACTGTTTCTTTTCAGGGTTGTTTTTCTACAGTGTAGAAAGCTGAAACCAAAATGCAAAAGAAAATGGACAAAAATGAGCATCTTATCCTATACTCTCCAAAATAAAAGTCCCTAAGTGGTTCATGGCTTGGATGTACAGTTATAGAAAAAATATGTCTTTCTCTTTTAATTCCTTATATTATGTTTTATATAATGCTTTATATTATCTTCCCATCCATTGAAAAGTGGATCACTCCAAACAATCCTTTTGGCAACTTTGTTTTGAAGAGCATAATTTGAAAATTGTGAGCCATATTGAATGAGAATACTTTAATAGCTTTGTATTACCTTGCCTTTACTTAGAACCTGACACTGAAATAGCACAATTTAATAAAAAAAAAAGAATTAGATATTGACCTACACTGGACTATACTGTTCAAAGGGAAAGATTTACAACACAATAAATGAGAATATATAAGATTTTTTTATATTTACATAAAAATTACATCTTCCAACTGTAACAATTATATGTAAATGGTGAAAAGCCAGCAGATGTATGGCATTGAAATACATTAAAGTTGGAAAATGTTTCATTTACAGAATTGAGCTGCTGTAGGTTTTTAAGTAAGAGTTGTATTGTATGTGCATTTAACCTGCCCACATAATTCTCTGTCCCAAAATACTCTATGAGGATGTTCTATGAATGTTAATTCATTTACACACACATAAACCAATTCTTGTGATCGAACTTTATGAATATGCTTGACATGTGCTCTGCTGCTCTGTTGCTTCCTCTGCTGCACAAGAGCTTTCTTGCATTTTAAAAAGGGGGTCCATAAATGCAGCTCATCAGAGTTGGTTATTTGGGATCATATGAAATATGCCCTCTATTTGATACATAATGAATCACTAGATAGTTCATCATCTTCTCTGACATTTAGAAAAAGAAATATATGCATTCTCATGTCTTAGTTAATATAAGATGCAACAACAGGTATAATCTGTGAAGGCTCACAGTCATTGTTGAAAATAAATGGTCTGTTTGGTTTTTACAGTGGTGTCACAGCTGTTTATCTGCAAATTTTTGCAGCCATGAAAATACTCTTACAAGGGGACCTTTGAACGTATAGCGATACAGAGCCAGTCATTTTCACCACAGGAAGCCCGCCTTATCCTTTTCCAAGCTATTACACTGCTTTCTACCCAATTGTAGACTGCTACCAGTACCCTGGTTGCATTGACTTTATCTCAACAAATGAACAGAAACGTCTGTGTTGAATTTAAGATATCCAGCTTTAAATAGCTCAAAATGATATGCTGTTGAAATCATTTCTATGAACATATGCAATTTACATTCTAGTAAAAATGATCCCTCTGCTATTAAGGCAAACACCTACAATGTCCATTTATGTGCATTATTGATAATGTTGATGGTGAAGATAATGTTCATGATGATGATGATGATAATGGTGATGATGATGATGATGATGGTGGTGATGATGATGATGATTATAATGTTATATTATAATGTTATTGATAATGATGATGATGATGATGATGATGGTGATGATGGTGATGATGATGATGGTGATGATGATGATGATGGTGATGATGATGTTCATGATGATCACGATGATGTGATGGTGATTATGGTGATTGTGATGTAATGCTCATGATGATGATGATAATCATAAGATTAATGTTCATGATGAAGATAATGATGTGATGATGATGACGATGATGATAATGTTGCTGTAATGATGATAGTGATTTTGGCAAAGATGATGGTAGTGATGGTGATAGCAATGGTGAACGTGATGAAGATAATGTTCATGGTGATGATGATGATCACCATAATGATGTTCATGATGATGATGAGGATGATGATGGTAATAATGCTGTAATGATGGTGATTTTGATAAAATGATGTAATGATGATGATGATGACGGTGATGGCAAAGATGATGGTGATGATGATGATGATGTTAATGATGGTTATAATGTTGATGTTAATGTTGATAATGTTGATGGTGGTGATGTTCATGATTATGATGATGATGTGATGATGATGATGATGATGATAATATTGCTGCAATGATGATGGTGATTTTGGTAATGATAGTGATAACAATGGTGATGATGATGATGATGATGATGATGATGTTCATGGTGATGATGATAATCACCATAATGATGTTCATGATGAAGATGAAGAAGAAGAAGAAGAAGAAGAAGATGATGATGATGATGATGGTAATAATGCTGTAATGATGGTGATTTTGGTAAAAATAATGTAATGATGGTGACAATGATGGTGATGGCAATGGTGGTGATGATGATGATGGTTATAATGTTATTGATAAAGTGATGGTAATGATGTTCATGATGATGATGGTGATGTGATGGTAATGATGGTGATTATGATAATAATGTAATGGTGATAATGGTGATTATGATGATACTGTTCATGATAATGATGATGATGAAGATGTGGTGATGACGATGGTAGTAATGCTGCAATGATGGTGATTTTGGCAAAGATGGTGTAATGACGATAATAATGGTGATGTTGTCAGTGGTGATGGTGATGATGATGTTGGTGATGATGATGGTGAGTCTCAGTCATGGTCTTTAAAAGCAGTATGTTCAGTGTGGGTGGCAACTAATGTCCACACTAATCATCTGTCCATTTCGCCGGCCAGGTGGATGCAGCCTCAAAACGTCCATGTAGGTTGTGAGACGCTGATGCAACTGCTATCAATGTAATTGCTTCCTTGAGAGATTACATTCTCGTCAATGGCTCTGTCAATTAGACAGTCAGGCGGAAAAAAGGACAATGAGGCCCTACTTAGCAGAGAGAAGAGTTCAAATAGATGGAGCCAACAAAGATGACATTTCAGGGATGACATTTCAAATATGACATTTCAGAATTATGACCACTCTCATGAAATGCTGTAGATGTTGCAAAATAAAATCACATATAAAGTTATATGAACTGTTATATAGCTTTATTTAAGTTTTTGATCAGTGTGTTTAATACAACACTAGCCTTAACAGAAAGCAAATATTTGCTAATGTAACCAATATTGTGGTGATCAAATAAATTATGTTGTCAATATTTAAAAATATGAATAGAATATACTGATATACTAAGTTTAGCCATGTTGGCACTGTCCATGGTGCTGAAGTGTCTATTCTAAGCAAAGTTACACTTCATAACAAAGTTCTAAAGTGCACTTAAAGAAAGAAACAAAGAAGGAAACAAACAAAAGAACAAACAAAGTCTGTGCTTAATAATCATTCCCTGGTCATCTCACCTTATTGAAGACACAAAACTGTTTCTTTTCACTGAGAAATATGTCCAATTTTTCAATCATTCATAAGCACACAATCAAAGTGACTCATCTGTACCTAACAAATAATATCACAATGGTTTTTATTATCAAGCTGCTGTGGCAGTCCATGTGGACCACCTTTAGATTGAACATGTTTTTACAAAAAAAACTAAAAGGCACAGTGGTGGAAAGCATCAACTGGGCTCTACTACTGTACTGCCATCTACACTGACCACCTATATATATAGTAGATTACTTCTTTGTAAGTTAAGCCATTGTGGTGCTGTCCATGGTGCTGAGGTGTCTATTGTAATGAAAGTAACACTTCATACCAAAGTTCTGAAGTCATTTTAAAGAAAGAGACAAAGAAGGGAACAAACAAACAAAGCAAAGTCTGGCCTTAAAAAAACTCCCTGATTATTTCACTTCATTGAAGACACTGAACTCTTTTTTTCAATGAGAAACATATCCAATATTTCAATCATTCACAAGGACACAATCAATATGACTCTGTATCTTAATTAATTTCTCAATGGCTTCTATAATCAAGCTGCTGGAGCACCTTTAGGGTGAACCTGTTCTTTGCTAAAAGGCTAAAAGGCACATCACATCTACACTGATCAAATTTCATTTCATATGATGAATGGACCAAATGAAACAGCCCAAAACTACTAGAAAAACGTCTGGTTCCATTGACTTACATTTAAAAAAAAGTAAAGTATATATATATATATATATATATATATATATATATATATATATATATATATATAATTACAAATAAACAACGTTGTTAATTTATAGTTGAAACCACTTCCAGAGCTGTAGAGGAAATATATATATAATTTAATGCTAGTGTGAAATGACAACTACAAAGCAGTCCTCAAGTCCCATTTTGTTATCAAATTCCTAATCAAGGGGAAATTGACTGTATGAGGACTTTGTTTCTGCAGAGGCTAAATTACTTAAATTACTGTAGGATCTGTAAGTGAGAGCTCCAAAGGAAGCGCTGTGCTTTTCTCCTTTTAAGGAAAGCTTCGCGCCCATGATGTCAGGATCTTCATCTGCGTGGTCGTCTCCGATGGAGAGGCACCACAACTTTAAACCACACCTACAGAGCAACGTCTGATTGGACTTACGCACATGTTGCTGTCATTTAACCATCCGCGGGGAGAGCATCCCTGTCTCTCTGCTCTGACACCATCAAGGCACAAGCTTAACTCCTCTCCCCTCGCGCACAAGAGAGCCGCGCGCCTTTACCTGTGAAGAGCAATTTCATCAACCAAGGTAAGAGCTTCACCTGTTTAAAAGAGGGCAGATACATATAAATGCGGTATATTGTTGTTTAGCACGAAGGCCTACTGAACATTATTATTATTGTTATTATTATTATTATTATTATTATTATTATTATTATTATTACTGTTATTATTATTATTATTATTCACTTAACTGTCTACAGCTGGATGAAATTCACCAATACCTGTTCATGCGTTGCAGCGCTTCTAAACCACATTTAGAAGAGTAGAAATCCTAGTGCGCAACAAAAGGCTGTAACTGCTAGAGTTCCACATCAAATGGTAAAAGGGTCATTCGTTTTTTTAATGCTTTAAATAAGGTCAAAGTTGTAAGTCTTGAGCGTTTTTAATTCATTTAAATTCTGTGGAAACGGCGCTGTGCGCAACGGAGAGTCCTTTACGCACGAATTGACACATGGAATTTACAGGGAGGGGTTCGCTGTCCTTCTTCTTCTTCTTCTACTTCTTTTTGGATCTTCACTCTTGTTATAATCACATTCATCGCTGTACTGCACCCACTTTGTGCTCCAGTATCGCAGTGCCTGGTGGATTTGAAGTTTCAGACAGTCCAGCGTCTCAGTTCTTTTACGGTGTGTGTTTTTTGTTCTCAGACCGCTGCGAGGATGTATCGAGCTTTACTTTTCGCCACCCTGGTTCTTGTGCTGGAGGCTCGGTTCGGTCAGTCAAGCTGCCAAGACGAGGAACCACAGAGATCAGTGTCGGATGTAAGCGGTCCGCCTTCTTTACCTGCTCTGGGTGCACTCTTTACACGCGTCACCACACTCTTAAACAGGTTCTATATAGAACCATGAACACTCAGAGAACCATTTGCATGCTTGAAGGGTTCTTTGCATGGTGAAATTGTTCTTCACATTGATGGAGAATGTGTTGTAGATGGTACTAGATAACTCCAAAGGGGGTTCTTCTATCGCTATGATGTCAAGTTTGTAACAAGAGAAGAGCCCTTTTTGGTACTATATAGAACATTTGCAACACGTTCTCCATCAATGTAACAATAGAAGAGCCATTTTTAGTGCTGTATAGAACATTTACAACACATTCTCCATCAATGTAACAATAGAAGAACCTTTTTTGGAGCTGTATAGAACATTTACAACACATTCTCCATCAATTTAACAAAAGAAGAACCTTTTTTGGAGCTGTATAGAACATTTACAACACATTCTCCATCAATGTAACAAAAGAAGAACGCTTTTTGGTGCTATATAGAACATTTACAGCACATTCTTTATCAACGTAACAATAGAAGAACCCTTTCTGGTGCTGTACAGAACCATGTACAACACACCCTCCATCAATCTGAAGAACGATTTCACCATGCAAAGAACTCTTTAAGCATGCAAATGTTCATGGTGTTCCATATGGAACCATTGTCTTCACTAAAGAACCCCTAAGAACCATCTTTTTTGAGTGTTCTTGAAAATAAATTGGGTGTTCTTGAGAATAAACTGGGGAAAGCTGGCCTCCAACATCTAAATAAGTAAATAAGAATTGAAAGAAAACATAAAAAAAACATTAAAGACGTCACATGTTCCATGGGTTCACAGTGTGGGCCTGAAAGGCATGTTCTAGATTTGGGGGGTTATATCACTGAGCCTGTTCTCTTCATTTCATGTGCAGGACGATCCAAGTTTTCGTCTCTCGACGCGAAACTTCCTCAAACGGTATAATGACATCGATTATGACAGTTTCGTGGGGTTGATGGGGAGGAGGAGCGCAGGTGAGCAGCTCACTCTTCATCCTCTCTTTAACTAAACTGCGTTTTCTGCATTGGAAATGCTTTTTATGACGCTCCAGTGTGTTTTTTGCTTTCAGATGCTGATGAAATGCTGTCTCAACGCAAAAGTAAGAGCACTCTGTTTTTTCTGCTTTCTTCTCAGCATACTTTTCTTTCTAGTGTCCCAGCAGTGCACTCATTTTCTATCCTTTCAGGAGAAATGCATGACATCTTTGTTGGACTCATGGGTCGACGGAGCAACGATGCTGGTGAGGTTCACTGCAAAAGCAGCCTAGTGAATTGAAATGTGTGCATCATTACTACATGAATACCAACACTGTTATTGCCAAGTGTAAGAAACTGAAGGATGAGGCTGTTGATGTGGAAATGTACACATTTGTATCAAGGAAGCTGAATTATATTTGAGCATTTATGCTCTGGGGGACTCTTGAGCTGATCAATCAGAGTGATCTCATTCCGTGCCTAAGTGGACATATGTCAGGATCTGTTCTGAGGCTGCCTTTGACAGCACTTTGTACAGCCTCAATAAGACAATGTCACATCCACTCAGATGTACTGCATTTACGCTGACAGATACTGGCCGTCCGTGGAGGAGAGAGCAGCCGCAGCCAGAGACCAGAGGCTTGTTCTTTAACAAGTGCAGGCTGAGGTTAGTGCTTCTCATGTTTCAGTGCCATTCCTGATCTTAAATACTGCTGCATGCTCTTGAAAGCAAAGGGCCCAAAGGTTCCACAGCAGAACTACACTCTCAGAAATGAAGGTCTGAAACTGTCACTGGGGTGGTACCCTCAAGGGTACATCTCAGTACCTTTAGTCAGGGAACATAACTGCACTATAATCCAATGAAATTATATAATTATATATATTGTCTAAGTTGTATTGACTCCACACACCCCGTCTCGTCTCCCATCTTTTTATTTTATTGTTCTGTTTTACAACATTACCTTATGAAAAAGGTACAAATATGTATTTTTCAGCAAGAAAAACTTATTTAAGGTACACAATTGGATCTTAAAACCACTGTTGTACCTTTGAGGGAACATTTAACATTGTTTGTACCTTGATAAAGAATGTACCTGCACAGAAGCTTTATTTCAAACAGTGTACTTCTGGTTCTTTCAGTGGATAGAAATCAGATGTACAAAGAACTTCCACATGATGGAAAGGTTGCACCAATGAAAGTTTTTTTTTTCCTGGAACCACACATCCAAGCCAAGAACAGTTACAGTTACAGCTGGATGCAAAAGTTTGGGCACCCCTGGTTACATAACATGCCTTCTAAAGAGAACACACGTCTGCACAATTGCTATTTGCTGAATTTAATATATGGGGAAAACAAACTATGACCTAAACTAAAATATGACCTGTAGAAAAGTTTTCACATTTATCCTTTTCCAATATGTTAACTTAAGGCAAACAAACAGAAACTGTGCACTAAAATCTGCAGAAAATATGTGTTCCCTGTACAGGATGGACACATTTTCACTTGGGGATGCTCAAACCTTTGTATATAACAGTATATTTTTAAGAGTATATCTCTATATTATATCTTGCTGTCCACGAAAGCTGCTCTGTTGCTTTGTAACCACTGACTATGAACATGTGTTACGTAAATGGGTATAAACAATAGTGCTGTGATGTGATGTGCATGAACACATTAATAGAAACGGCAAACATGTCAAAGGCGAATGGTTTCCTTCTCCAGATGGACACTGACGTGGAGTTTCTGTTTCAGATTCCGTCGTGGGTTATAGGCAGAGCCATTACTCCACTCCTTTCGGACCATCTGTACTGTTCTCACAAGACAGCTCCTTTTCTCGCCACAATTTGGTGCAAAAAACAAACAAAAAAACAATAATGATAATTGAAGCAAATAGCCTGATCAGATGACATTTATCAAAGATGATTTATTATGATTTACGTTGACCTTCAGCTATAAATGACAAATTGTATATACCTGTAGACAGAATTAAATCTCCAGATACATCCTCTGAATTTGAGCATATTTATTTACCAGTTACTTTTGCTTTCAAATGTAAAAAAAAAAAAAACATGATTTTTGTAAATAAAGATATTATTTAATTGATCTCAATCTCACTTAATTGCCACATAATATGCAAAGTCAATGATACATAACGGTTCAGCAGTATGAGCAGTGAAGAATATTGTGTAATGTGTTGATTTCTAAAGCACTGTGCCAGTTCAAAAGCAGAGCATTTATTCCATCAGCTACATCAACCACACAGCCAATTTGTGAATGTTATTAAGGCGTCAGATGTCACACATTAAAGGTCCACCAAGTAGAACAGCCCTTAAACACAAACACACACAAAGTAAATGTTATTTGCATGAGAGTAGGTATGAAGGAAATGTTAAGGCAGCCCGTAAGCTGGGGAAACCTACAGCGGCCACAGCAAAACTGGACCCTACTCCCCTTTTCTAAGTCAGGACAAGATTAATCATGTGACTAGATCTGAGCCACTAATATGCAACCTATTACACAAGTGACATGAAAAATTTACTTAGTGTACCTTTAACTGACACTGATGTACAGAATTACGGTGTTTGAGTTATAATGAAAAATACCGACTGAGAGTTTAATTTTTCTTCTGTCGATTACAATCCATTCATTTTAATGCATTTCATACACAGCTTTGATCATTCGGATAGTTAAAAGTGCACAAACTCAAGAGACAAATGCTACTAAGGGCATTAAAGTAAAACAACAATGCTGGAGTATTTTTAAAACTATCTTTGATCACTTATGCTGGCCTTGAGTAAAGTACCACCAAAGCACAAAGGCCAAAAGGAGTACTATTAATACCATGTTAATGTCTTCATTAAGGCAAACATTCAACTGAAAATTAGAAGTGACATAACTGAAGTAGGAAGAAACACATTTCAAGTAAAATAAATACAGCTGGTTCCTTTTTAGAAAATAAATATGGATGTTTCTGTTTTAGAAAAGAGGAAAGACTAGAAAAAAGTTTGATTAAGATATTAAAATACAGGGGGTGAACAAAATAATCAAACTACTATATGATATACTCACTCACAGACATTTGTCTGGTACACCAGCTAAATACAGTAATGTGGAAAAGTCAGAATCCAGCTTTATTTCCAGTCAAAACCACCGTTAAGTCAAATCATGTAAACCCTATATTTCACTGAAAATGCTTCAAAGACAACATATCAAATGTTGAAACAGGAATTTTTACCCAATCATGTTGCCAATTAACCACCAGATGTTTTTTTAGCATTACACAACTTCACTAGCCTTTTGTTGCCCCCGTCCCAACTTTTTTGGAACATGTTGTTGGCATCAAATTCAAAATGGACAAATATTTTTCAAAAAACAATAAAATTTCTCAGTTTCAACATTTGATATGTTGTCTTTGTACTATTTTCAATGAAATATAAGGTTTACATTATTTGCACATCACTGCATTTTGTTGTTATTTACATTTTTGGAAATGAGGTTGTACAAGCTATTTATTTTTCAGGAGATGTTTCTGAGATTAGATAGAAGATAAACCACTTGCATAAGGGAGGGAAAGTCAAAGAAAAATAAGTGAGGAGTTTTGAAAGTGCAAAGACCTGGTAGACCACTGAAACTGTCCCCATCAGGTATAGAGTATAAGCTTTTATCTTTGATAGAAAGGAGAACATCAAGCTCCACTGTTCAGATCGGAAAAAATCCACAGCTGTTTCTGTCCATCCTTCCACTGTGACGAGACAACACTATGACTGTGAAAGGGTGTGTAGCAGTTAGGAAGCTGTTACCGAGAAAAGAAGACACAGTGTCATTGAAGCAAACTACTGCTTTTATGAACAATAAAGCTATTGTGGAAAATTTTCTGCCTGCTACATTGACTTCAGTTACAAGTCGGTTCCATGACATGCTTTCCATATAAAAAGGAAATCTGCAAATCAGATAAAGATATTCTTAGACCAGTGGAGTCCAGACCTCGGTGTCACGTGTTCCAGATTACATGGATTATGAAAATCAGACAATACAATCTAAGGCTGAACT
Organism: Colossoma macropomum; assembly: GCF_904425465.1. NCBI lineage: Eukaryota > Metazoa > Chordata > Actinopteri > Characiformes > Serrasalmidae > Colossoma > Colossoma macropomum. The sequence continues at coordinate 7,879,867 of NW_023494802.1, read as the reverse complement.
TTGGAGGTGTGGAAAAATGTCACAACAGATTTCTTTGAAAAACTAAAAACAAGTCTCCTGAAAACAACAAAAGCTTTAATAAAGAGAAAGTGTGGATTAAATACTGAAAAAATACTGAAACATGAAAAAATGCAATTTATATTTAGTTGTTTTGCAATTTTCTGTTAAATATATGTTTTGTCTGAGCTTGCACAGTACTGTCCATTTTGCTGGACAATTTATCAGCCACCCTCTACCCTGTCCATCGTTTAAAAAGAACCACCATAAAACCACTGCGTACCAGATATTTGTAACATGTTAACGTGAGCTGTGCAGGTAATTGTGCACATACAAAGTGCACCTATATGGTAGTTGTCCCAGATAAAATGGCCAATGAGTTTAAGTATTTCATTTAATGCCTTTCCGTTATTTTGTAGCTGAAATGGAATTTGGTGCTCAATGAGGTGACTTTGACTTAAAAAATATTTTATTCACCAACCGTATGCTCAGTTTCCACCATCAGCAGTTTCCAGTTTCTCAATACAAAAATATTTTCGTTTTTTGCTGTAAATCTTATGCTGCAGTGCAGGAGGATCCAGTATGTCCAGCTACATTATGCATCATCATCTGCACAGTATATTTCATGAGTAGCTTTCTCTCCCTGAACCAGCAAACACAAACGCAGAATATAAGAGGTGAATGAACCACAGGAAGAACACAAAATAAACTCATTGTCACAGAGACAATGAGTGTTGATATGACAATGCTAATAGATGGCTAAGGTCCCTCTAACAATGCTATTTTCCGTATATTGTCTGTGTATACATTCCCTGTCGTCCACGTACAATATAATCATATCAGCCTCTTGAGGCTAGCCTTGGCTCTCCTGCATTGGGGCAGTGCTGTTGTCTGCCCGCTTTCTCTCTGGAGCCGCTTTTGCCACTGTGTGCGTTTCTGTATGTCCATCTAATTCCTGATTGTCCTGATTTTTGGATGCATTTGGTTCCTCTGCTACTGGCTGAGAGACTTTCACAGTGCCCATCACTGTCCTCTCAGTCTGGGCTACAGTGTTGAGGATGGATGGTTCCGGAGGTTTGTAGCGGTGCTGGTAGCCATATGGTCGCAGATGGTAAGTGTAGTACTCTAGAGTGTACATCAGCTCAGCGTCCACATAATGGAAGGACACAGCGAGATCAGAGCAGCACTGTGGGCCCTGTAAAAAGTATCAAAGAGGATGAATGACAGTGAGATACCAATGCATAAAAACAATAACACTGCATATGATAGGTACATATCATACCACATAAACACTTCATAATGTATTCATGAAACCAACAAAGTATTCATGTTTTATGAAATATGGATCACTGAGTTTTAACATGGAGATTATTTTCCAAAATAAAAGTACACACATATCACACGTAGTATTATTATTAAAAGGGACAAACTTGCCAATATAAAAAAAAAAATCAACCATTGCTACATTTAGACCTGTCACAGTTATTACATAATGACCTGGCTGCAATTATAAGAGCTGATCACAATTATTTTCTATAGCTGTAAGATTCCACAAACATAAACGCAAATAAGGTGCATATTCATCCATCAAGTTTTGGTAAATTCATGTGAATACATAAAAAGCAGAAAGTGCTTTCACTGAGACACATTATGGGTTTTACAAAACAACAAACGTTCCAACTTTAGACTTATTAATCGCAATTATTTATATGGCAGTTAACCATCAGCTCAAACTTTCATAATCGAGACAGACCTATCAACTCTTACATCCTCCAGTGGTGCCACAGTAATCTCTAATGCAAGATTTTCTGGTTTAAAAAGTAGAAAAAGGCCTATCTGATGATATCTGGAAGCTGGGAGAAACTTTTTTCCCCATTTGATGGTGAAGGCAGGAGGAAGGCAGATAGCTAACATTCCTGCTAGGAAGCCAAATACATATTTTTGCAGCGGTATAACTGTAGTTTGCGAATGCAGACCACGCCTTGGTAAGTTAGATAATGATAGGAGGGGAACTCTGAGGAAAATTTGGGCTGGAGTTCAGTACGGCCTCTGTGGATCGCGAGAGGGCCGACCCCCCTACCAAGATTGAGTGCAGGCGTGGACAAAGTGGAGGAGAAGGGGAGGAGGAGGGGTGCGAAATTTCGTCACGAGTGGGAGGAGTGAAGGAGTGGTATTTATAGGAAGCTGAAATTGGGAAGGAGGAGTTTAGGCGTGGTCTTTCCTCAAACTTCAGTTATGCCATAACTCCATTTTGCGAATGCAGACCACGCCTTGGTAAGTTAGATAATGATAGGAGGGGAACTCTGAGGAAAATTTGGGCTGGAGTTCAGTACGGCCTCTGTGGATCGCGAGAGGGCCGACCCCCAAAAATTCTGGATTAGATGGAGGCCAGCTGTTCGTGAGCTTGGCGGAGGTCCTGGATTTGCGTGCGTATGTAGCCATGGTAAGCTTGCAAGGACCATCGTCCGAGTAGTTGGACCATATGGTCGGGGAGCCCTTGGCGAGTCGCAGAAGAAGCTGCTCCGATTCTGAAGGAATGAGCAGAAAATTGTTCCGGAGGGTAACCGGATAATGAAAGAACTAGGCGTAAGAGTTTGTGGAACCAGCGACGGGAGACCACGGAGCCGGTTTCTGTAATGAAAAGTGGGTCTGATTGTTGGGCGTTTTGAGAGAGCCTGAGTTGGAGTAGCTGTGCCAGAGGCTCATATGGGCTCAGATAAGAGTTGATTTTAAATAAGTACAAAGGAATGCTTTTACCAAACTGGTTTGTTTTGCTGTGTTTGATGTTGTAGATCATGGTATCTGAGTTTAACATGGTTAAGTCTGATAGGCAGGGATGTAGAGCAGGGTTGAAAGCTTCTGTTTGAGCTGTATATTCTGAGCATCTCAGGAATCCGAAAAAGGCGAGGAGAAACAGAGCTTCTAATGTAGTGGATAGTTCTTTGGGAGAGTATGTCAGAGGTTAAGGGCAGCTGGCGTGGTGGAAGGCGAGGTTCATTTCTTTGGATTCCTTTTAGTAAAAGTATAATCTGAGGGTGGTTAGCTGTTGTGTGTTGGGTTCCATTGATAAGCTTTGTAAAGAAATTGATCCCGGCTAAATAGACTTTTAAGGTGGAAGAGCGAATGGCTAAATATGAACTGGCAAATGTGAGGTAAGCAGCTGTCGTTGACAGATTGTCTGAAGGGAACGGAATGCTGTGGAGTGCGTGGAAGCGCTGGAAAGATTTCCATCTGGACCAATAGGTTGACAGGGTACGAGGGGCAACTGCGCTTAAGATTATTTCTTGAGCTTGGAGGAGGAGCTGAAAGAACTGCTGGTCAGTTGGAGGATTGAGTCTGAAAATGGAGGAATTGGTGTCGGATGAGGCTCTGCTTGAGGTGCCAAGGCTTTGAATTTCTGAAATTGAAAACGAGAGAGAGAATCAGCAATAGCATTTGAATGGCCTGGGATGTGAATGGCTCGAAGAATAAATTGATGTTTGATTGAGTGCCAAGTCAGGCGACGTAAGAATGGCATGAGTGTCAGGGATTTAGATCGTCCTTTGTTTATCATATGAACAACAGCAGAGCTGTCAGAGTGGATAAGGATCACTCGTCGTGTCCATTCGTGTCCCCAAAGGAGTGCGGCTATGCTACCGGGTAGAGTTCCCACAAGGCAGAGGAATCACCTGATTCAAATGAAAGCGAGGCAAACTCCGGAGGCCATTGAGAAGCGAACCAGCGGCCGCCATAGAAGCCGCCGAAGCCTATCGAGGGAGCAGCATCAGTGAATAGTTGCAGATCTTCAGGGACTAGGATAGCGTCTTCGTGGAAGAAAGAGATGCCATTCCATTGCTGAAGGAGGAAGAGCCAGAAGCGGAGTTCCGAGATACATGCGTCGTCCAAGGAGAGGCGGTGGTGAAGTGAGGGAACCGAGGAGGCGATGCTGAGGAGGTGGGAGATAAAAGAGCGACCTTGAGGTATTATTCGAATTGCGTAATTGAGATGCCCAAGAAGAGAGAGGAGCTGGAGCTTCGAGCATTGAGGCTGCAGCACAAATTCTGACAGGGCAGTAGCAATGCGATCTAGCTTATCGGGTGGAAGGGAAGCCTGAAACGAGTCCAGCTGAATGCCAAGGAACTCAAGAGAGGTAGATGGACCCAATGTCTTCTCCGGAGAGAGGGGGATACCGAGACGCTGAAATGCAGAAGAGAGGGTGCGGAGGCCATACGCAGGCGGGGAGGAAGGGGGGACCGCCACGAGGAAGTCATCGAGGAGGTGAAGCACGTAGGGTAGTCTGCAAACATTCAGCAAGATCCAACACAAGTCTTCGGCCAGAGTGTCGAAAATCTTGGGGCTGCTTTTGCACCCGAAGGCGAGTCGAACTGCAAAGTAAAATCTGCCATCCCAGCAAACTCCGAACAGATGCCAAAAATCAGGGTGCAGAGGGAGGACCTTAAAAGCCGAGACAATGTCAGCCTTGGCGAGCCAAGCTCCACGGCCGGCCTGCTTGATGAGCGATATAGCATTGTCCACGGTAGCGTAGTGAAGAGAGAAATCAGAGCTAGGCACGAGGCTGTTGATGGATGGTTCTGAAGAGCCGTGAGGGGCAGACAAATCAATGATGAGGCGTTTCTTGCCGGAGTATTTACGAGTGGCGACGCCAATAGGATTGACGCGATAGGTGGAGAAGGGGGCAGAAGCGAAAGGGCCGATCATGAAACCCTCCGAAACTTCCTTGGCTAAAAGGGAAGACACAACGTCAGGCTCGGACAGAGCGGAGAGGAGGTTGCGACATGAAAGGGATGAGGCAGGAAGCACAGCGAGTCCAGGAGAAAAGCCAAAGATGAGGCCGTCCAGCAAATACGAGACGAAAGAATGATCAGGATGGAGGGAGAGGTCAGCAGCGAGAGCAGGGACATTGACGGGGGTAGAAAGATGCCGAAGTAGTCATTTGGGCCCAAACTTAGGAGGGTGAAGGGGACATCCCGATCTAGAATGAGCCTGGCCACAATGAGAGCAGACGTGGAGGAACTTGCACGAAGAGGAAAAACAACCAGCGGAGTTGAAATTATTACAAACCATCCGTCCCCCGAGGAAAAGCAAACGCTGCCCGCGGCTATCGCGGGAACTGGAAGTCGTAAAGATAGGGGCGGGGGCTGCCGTAGGAGCTGAGGGTACAGCAATGCGGGGAGCGGGAGGGGGCGGAGCAACGAGATTGCAGGAGGAAGCGGGGTGAGACGGGCAACCGCAGAGCTCACAGGAGAGAGCAGTACGACCAGCAAAAACGCGACAGTAGAGCTCAAGGTCCAGGTAGCCCCAATATGTAGACATGTTCCACTGCTGAAGACGGGCAGACGCACGGGCCGAGAACAGACGATGGTAATCGTAGAAGCCCGACCCTCCAAATCGAACGGCGAGGTCCAAGATGATAGAAAGATAGTCATCCAGCTCCTGACGCCGCGATGGGAAGGCTGAGCAGAGTACATCACGGTAGATGGAAAAAGCGAGTGCGAACTCAGGAGCGGTGAGGACCTTAGAGGTGCGAGGATCGGCACACTTGAGGGTGAGAGAAACATCGCCGGCGTCGATGGTACGGGGAGCACCGGAGGCAGCGGAAGGGTGAAGTAATGAAGGGAGACTGACGTCCGCACCTTGGAGGATCCGTGCACGCAGGGCAGAAGAGACGAGAGGTGGATTGAAGAGGCGGGCCTCGCTGGGTGGGACAGCAGGAGGAGCGGTGTAGAGGGAAAACGAGGAGTCGGCGAGGAGGGGCCGAGGCTGGGCTGGCAGTGACTGCGACTGGAGACCTGGGATGGGATGAGAAAACGAGGCAGAAGGGCAAGCAGGGAACGTCATAAAAGAAGGAGGAAACAGGTACGAAGAAAGGGGGAGGGGCTGGGATGATGAAGGGAAGGGTTGGGATGATAAGGGGAGGGGTTGGGATGATAAGGGGAGGGGTTGGGATGATAAGGGGAAAGGATGGGATGATAAAGGAAGGGGTTGGGATGATAAAGGAAGGGGTTGGGATGATAAAGGGAGGGGTTGGGATGATAAAGGAGGAAGCTGAGAAGAAGGAAGAGACATATCCAAAGGTGGGGCAGAAAAAGGCTGGGAAAATATAGGGGGAGAGAGCCGAGAAAAAACAGAAGCAAGGCATGCAATGGGGGCGACGACAGTGCTGGCAGGGCCAGCAACGGAGGCAGGCTGCCTGGTAGCGGGTCCGGGACATCCAGCGGAGGGCGGCACATCAGGCGAGGGGGCGTCCGGGGAGTCGGTGACGTCATCGCGCGCCGGGGCCGTGGGGAAGGTGACGCGATCAGGGTGCGCCTTAGCAGCGGAAGGCAGGCGCTGTTTACTCCCGAGAGACTGCACGTACAGGGAGAAAAGCTCTGCCTTAGGTGCCGTGCGGGCGAAATGAACGTGCCGGTCCCTAAGGACCTTCTGCAGTTTAGCAACGGTCCAATCGGAGATAGACGGAGGTCTAGATTTAGAGCAGGAGGGGCGCGGGAGTGCCGGATCCGGGGCAGTCGCGGGAATCCTCGGCTCTCGACGGCCGCGTCGCGTGCGCGGAGACTGC